>NC_059132.1:87338147-88588147 GCF_020740605.2 Lemur catta | reverse complement strand
ACAAATAATCTGATTAGAAAATGGGCGAAAGACCTGCATAGACATTTACGAAAAGAAGACATACAAGCATATGAAAAAATTCTTAACATCACTAACCATAAGGGAAATGCAAATCAAAACCACAATGAGATATCACCTCATTCTGGTTAGAATGACTATTATCAAAAAGACAAAAAATAACAAGTGTTTTTGAAACCTCATATTATACCATACATAAATGTACAATTATTATGTGTCAATTCAAAATAAAATAAAACTTAGAAAAAATAGTGAGCCTGGAAGAGGATCCTCTTTAGAACCTACAAAAAGAAACACATTCTAGCAAACACTTTGATTTTTGGGGTAATGCTGAGCAGAGAATCTAACCCATTATGATAGATTTCTGACTTACAGAACTATAAGCAAATGAACAGTGTTTTATGAAGCAATTAAGTTTGTGGTCATTTGTTACACAACAGTAGAAAAGTAACACAAGTTTGGCCTTTGTGTTAGATTTGTCTTTTGGGTGATTATTCCTACCCACAGAATACATGGAGGTAGTGCCAAGAAAGGAAACTTGAGTTTTGGTTTCTATTTTCTTCCTTTACCTTATCCAAGTAGGCTTTAAAGACTTCTCGTAGGCTGGGCGTGGTGGCTCACGCCTGTAATCCTAGCACTCTGGGAGGCCGAGGTGGGCAGATTGAGCTCAGGAGTTCGAGACCAGCCTGAGCAAGAGCAAGACCCCATCTCTACTAAAAATAGAAAGAAATTATACGGACAGCTAAAAACATATATATATAGACAAAAATTAGGCAGGCATGGTGGTACATGCCTGTAGTCCCAGCTACTCGGGAGGCTGAGGCAGAAGGATTGCTCGAGCCCAGGAGTTTGAGGTTGCTGTGAGCTAGGCTGACGCCACGGCACTCACTCTAGCCCGGGCAACAGAGTGAGACTCTGTCTCAAAAAAAAAAAAAAAAAAAGACTTCTCGTAAATTTCTATTTTACAAGATTTTAATGTGCTATTGGAATGTGATATGTGGTATTTTTTATAATATTTCTTCCCCTATTTAAAACTAAAAAATTGAATTTTTAGCCAATCTTTATAGAAAAAAAAGGTAATTAAGTTTAGTTTACTTTCTTGAAACTACTATCTCTTTTCTTTTCATAAATTTTAAGAACTCATTGTGCAAGTTTAACAAATTTCTGTTAAATAAAAGTTAAGCCAAAATACAATTTATATTTTTCTAAATGTAAGCTTGAGACTTGCTGATTCTCTTTCATACACTCAAGCCCAAGCAGTAGTGGGAACACTTTAATTTACTTTTGCAACTGATTTTTCAAAGGGTTCTATTTCCTTTTATAACTTGTATAACATTTTCTACAGGTTCTCACAAAGATCAGTTAAACTGGTCCATGTGTAGAAACACATCTGCTAAGCAGGCCAGTTTGGGCAGCCACACTTCATCTTGAAATTCTCAGCTGAATCGGGTCTATTATTTTCTTAAAAGCACTCCTCCAATTCACCTTTCAGCTCACACACCTTGTTGAGGATTTCTCCTCTGTTAAGCCCCCAGATTTCTATAAGTAGCAGATTTGTGTGCTCTTTGTTCAGTTCTACACCCCATTTTTAAAACATTCTAAAGTAGAATGACCTTTGCTTAAGAAAGTAAAGCACTTTTGTAGCATCATTCAGATTTTTTTTTTTTTCACCTTAAGAACTTTGGACACCATCACTTCTAGGTAAAAGAAAGCATTGTTGTGACTACACTAGGACAATCTTTTGTTCAAAGAGATATAAAACCTCTCATGGAGCTGAGTATTCGTAGATCAAGATCAACAGAGATGTCAACACAAACCTTCCAAGACAGACTCTTTGTTTACAGATAAGAGGAAAAACATTCAAAACATTTTGGCCCTTGCTTGTTTGAGGCGATTCTTGGAAGGAAAAAAAAAAAAAAAAAAAACCTTGGATTTCACTGTCATTCACAAATATTACACATGCTACAATATGATATTTACTGAGAAAATCTCAGGACTCATCAACCTGATAAAGAATCTGTTGTTTTTTGGATTATTACATAAAACTTCTTCAGCCTCTTGTAATATCATATTAGTATGTCCGTTATCATACTGTTTGAGAGGAGAACCTTTCTGAATTCTCATACTGTATCTTGTCCTAGCATTGTAATCTTTATAAATTTACATACTGACATTATTAGGTGTTCGCTAACTGTATGACTTTTCCTTCTCTGGGCAGTAAGTTTTGCTGCTAAATAACTTGCTTCTTGAGACTTTTCACTAATGTGATTTTTTAAAATGAAAACTTCATTTAGTTTTCTGTGTGATTCCAATATCTATTTAAAATAATCAGCACCTTTAAATGTCAAAAAGCCATGACCTGTAGTGAAGTATTTTTAATTTTGCTGGAGCCATTCCTAAATTTTTAGTTTGCTTGGTGCAGATTGCACACAGAGGAATAGAAAACTCGAGTGACCGGCCCAGGAAAAGGCCATGAATGAATAAGATGCTCTCATTGTGACAGCAGGCTTTTTTGGTGCATGTCTCTTGTTACACTTCTGGAACTACTCAGAAAATTGTAATTATCATTAACTTTTCCAGAATTATTTATTAGTTTAGAGATTCCTAGATTCCTCCATTTTCTCTCCTACCTCATTTTCAA
The DNA here is from genome assembly GCF_020740605.2 of Lemur catta. Taxonomy (NCBI): domain Eukaryota; kingdom Metazoa; phylum Chordata; class Mammalia; order Primates; family Lemuridae; genus Lemur; species Lemur catta. Next base: position 88,585,488 of record NC_059132.1, on the reverse strand, counting down.
ATTCCACCATACTGGACTTTCAGATATGTTTATTGAAAAAAAAAAGCTAATGAAATATAAAACAGAGCATAATGACTAATTTAATGAAAATCACAAAATATAAAATTTTAAAACATCACAAAACAACTTCTAAACCACACACTCCAGATTATACAATATTTGTGACAATAGCAAAGTGTAAAAGGGGAAAGCGAGTTGTAGCATATAAAAATGCTTTCTTCCGAATTACATTTTCCCACTGATTTTCTTTTACCATAGTAGAGCATGTTCACACTTGTGATTTTCCTAAATAAATCGCTGATGCATAAGAGGAGATTAGGGTGGATGAATTGGGAGGGTGAGTTCGCTGACATTGACCTCCTCTCCTTCCCCTTATGTAATCAGCCCTGATCAATTATAAACAGTCTCTCCTATGTATCCTCCAAAAGTTGAAAACAAACATAACCACCTGAGTAAAATGCTTCTGTACACTGCTATAGAGGAATGAAAAGCCTGATAATGTGGCTTTTCTATTACTGTCAACTACCATGAGCACACAAAGTACAAAACCATTTTTTTGTATTATCATGAGTCACAACACCCATAACAACATCTCATCCAATCCAAGTTGAGAACCTTTATTTTGCACTCGTATTGATTAATGTTAGCTAATTATCATAGCATTAATATTTGTCAATAATACTGATATTAATTATTGGATCTTAGTTTTATAATAATATAGACGATTGATATTTGAATATATCTTTTTTAGTGCTAAAATATAGAGAAAAGCCATGAAAACGTTATGAGGAAGATAATCTTTTCTATGAATTGTCCAATAACTATACATAATGATGTAGAACCAAGACACATAAGCCTCTAATCATATTGACAATGATGTTGGGAAACTCATATCTGTACAGATGCTATTCCACAAATCAAGTAAGAAGAAGGAACAGTAATATTAGATTGGCAGCTTCGTGAAGATTGTTTCCACTTGAGTGTGTGCTATCCTGAGTCCCAGCAGTATATGCAGGCCTTCAATAGCAGAACCTCCTTTATTATTTTGGTCATAAATTCTTATTTTTTTCTTCTTTCTTATCACTTGGAAAATTATTCAGACATTTTATGAGATAAGGTTTTATGAAACTCTATACTGTACATATCATTACAACTAAATCTTATTTTACTGTCCTTCTCAAAAAGTGAAACCACAAACTGTCACTAGAGTAATCAAATCACAGCAACACTCCCTATTCGAATGAAGCTGTAGTTGAGCTGAAGATATCAAAACTTTACTAAATCATGGTACAGAGATTGTACACAAACATCAAAGCAGAATTTATTTGTAGCTGTAAACTCCAACCCCATCACCTACACTAGTCATCTTGTCTATTACTAGCTAGTTTTCAATGTGAGGGTGGTAGATAATAATGTCCTAAATCTTCACAAATGTCCTAAATAGTGTCTGAGACTAAGTTTTGCAGATGTAATTAAGCTGGAATAAAGTCATATGCAAAGCAATATGAATAATTATCAAATTGGCACTTTACAATTAAGCAAAAGTACTGAAAGACTTCAAGATAAGTACATATATCTCTACTTTTATTTGTATTTTCTATGTTCCTAATATTGAGCCAATTATACTTGCATTAGAAATTATTTATCTGGATCTTTCTCAATCTGACTTTATATAAGAATCATGAGTAAAAATTAAAACAAATGAACAAATAAATATATAATCATCAGAGACTACCCCAAATGAACAGATCAGGTTTTCTGAGACTGAGAACCAAACACAGATTTTATAAATCCCCACAAGTGATTATGCAACATTGAGTAGAAAAATCTCTGAACCAATAATGTAAATATTTAAATCTCATCTTTGTACAATTAACAAATCAACTACACTCATGGTAATTTTGTCAGACCTAGTGGTAGCTATGATGAGTCATTCATTCATTCAAGAATTTATGCATGAAATTGTTGTAATTAAAGGACTATTGCATACATTACATCCCAGGAAATGGAAATGCAAAAATGAATTAGGCACGGTTCCAACACTCAAGGAGCTCACTGTGTGATGGAAGTCAAGCACATTAAAAAATTATAATGCAATGTGGAAAGTGCAATCACAGAAGTATTACAAAGCAAAAAAAGATAAAAATTCAATGTGATAAATAAAATCACAGGTTGTACCAAGATAATAGAGAGGAAAGATGCTTCAGTGCATTTGAGTTGTTAGGGTGGAAAGAGGTAACTTTAAGTCTTGAAATATGATTTATACTTCAGAAGAAGCAATAGCAAATGTAAAGCATAAGAGAGTAAGAGTTGGATATTATTAAATTGCATAGAATTATATCATTAAAACTCAAGGAAAATGGAACTAGAAATACAAGGCTTTGAACATCATGCTGGGGATTTTTAACTTCATTGATTAGGCCAGTGATTACAACAATTTGAATTCATAGATAGGTAAGGTAAAAGAAAATGAAGCAAAAAAAGAATAGAAAAGAAAAAATAGAAATGAAAAGAAGGTGAGAGAGACCCTACAAGACTATCAGTTTGTAAGTAAAATTAGGAAATAATAAACCATTATTAGTCCTATTATTTCAAAACTGAAAAGCCATTTTTAAACTGTAATAGTAAAAATAATGTAAAAACAAATGGTAGTTAGATAAATTGAACACCTTCTAGTTTTAGACACAATTTGTGACATTGCTCTTTTAGTTTTTTTCTGTCTAAAGACATGTAAAAGTTTCATCAGTGTTTTGAGAATCACTTGGGGGACTTGAAAACTTTTAAATCTGGGGCAAAATTAGATTTTATTTTTATCAAATCAATTCTGTCATAGTGGGAAGGAATTTGGTGGAGGACAAGATTACTTCTCTTCTTACAAAATGTTAAGACTACATTTGGGTCAACTTTGCTATTCCAAAATTTTTAACTTCTTTTAGCCAGAGGGTATAATTTAAAGCATCAACTTTTCCAACTAATTGTTTGCATTGGGCTCATTAATTTACTATCTTCTTCACAGGGGCAAAGCTTCCTGTTTCAAATCATTAACAGAGTAATGGCAATCACATCAAAAGGTACTTAAAAAAAAAACAATAAAACCACTCACTATGCATTAGCATGCTTATAATCTTCTGCTAAGTACACAAGAATCAATATATTTTTATACAAAAATAAAAAATCAAAATTAGCCCTCTCTGACTTTTTTCACTCTAAACTAGAATAAGAAACATTATTATTCTTACCTTCAATAGATTTTTTTAAAAAATATGATAGCAAGCTTACTTAATGGGGAATCACTTAATGTGTGATGCTCCCAAACAAAAAATGAATCTCTGGCTTTTACTCTACGGTATGAATAGCCTTTGACTGTTCTGTAATGTTTTGTTTCCCACAGATCTAATTTCTTACAGAGAGTAGAGCACAAGGAGTTAAAATAAACATGCAATGTAACAGTGTTGTGCTCTTCATAGAATTGTCAGAAGTGATGCATGGTATAAAATTTTAAACATCCTATGTAGAATTGTTACATAGAATAGTTGCTCTAAATATGAAGTCCTTTGATTTATGTAAACAGCTCACCAATAAAAAACACTTCATTAGAAGTTTCTACATTATGAATGAGTGTAATATAAAATAGCTAGCATATGGAAAATTAGCCTAGACAATATGACAGAAACCTTAATGTTATTAATAAAATGTATGGTTAATTTCTCTGTTTTACCTCCTATTTGACTGTTCTAATCTTTCACAATTAAGAATATATGACAAGGAAAATATTTCAAAGAAAAACTTACATTAGAAGAATATCCTTTCTGATTAGAATATACCTGATTGCAAAATGGTACTAACTGTATCATCTATGAAAGTTGATCACCCTCACGCTGTTGTATAGTATTTTACTTACAGTTAATTATCAAACACATAGCTCAATAAAAGCGAAGTGAAAATTTCTCATGACCTCAGAATATCCAACAGACTCTGATTTTTAAATGAGTTGCCATGTAGAGTTTCTGTATATACCTTTTGTAGGTCTTAATTACTTTAACTATTAGTTTATATTTCCATCTCTATTTCTATTTATTAATAATATAAACAGTAGAAATTCAGTAAGACTAAGCAATTATTCCTAGCAATAAAAATATCACTTTATGATACCAACTACATATACAGTCTCTCCGGAAAGTATCCATTTATGTAACCTTTCTTGTTACGTTAACAATGGCTGGATACTTTCCAGAAGTAACCATGAGCAAATAGAGTAAATATTTTCCAACTGTTTTTCAGAATTCTTCTGGCTACGAATAAAAAAGAACTCCTCAATTGCAAGTGAATTGTAATATCCAAATTCACCAAAGAGCTCTTGGTGGAGAGTTGGGGTCAAATGATCCCTCTTGCTTTCTAGAAATGCACTTAAGATGACCTTGTTTCCTTTTTTTTTCCTTTAGTTTGCTCTAAAACTTTTGGGATAATTATTAACCTAGTTTTAATTATTGATCTAGTCAACTTAACTCCACAATTTCAAGTTAAATAAATATTCATATATTTATATAATATCGTATAGTATTTATAGACATACATGTATTTTATAACATATACAAACATACATAATATATTTAATGTGATAAAATTAAGTTTTACTCTTTGTTATAATATGCATTAGAAATGGAATTGGAGCACTTTATGACCATTTTTTCAAAATCAAAATGTATATTCTGGCATCATGGAGAACTCTTCAATCACCTCAATTAAAATATAATTATGCTGTTAAATTTCAAAAGTTGAACAGAAGTAAATCATACCTGTAAACTATAACTAGTTCAAACAGCAAAAGTAAATTGTCTTAGATCAAGCTGCTGTAACAAAATACCATAGACTGAGTGACTAAAACAATAGACATTTATTTTTCATGGTCTGGAGTCTGGGGAGTCCAAGATGAAGGTGCAGGTTGATTCAGTTCCTGATGAGCACCTTCTTCCTAGCTTGCAGACTGCTGCCCTCTTGCTGTGTCCTCACATAGTGGACAGAGAATAAGTTCTGATGTCTCTATTATTATGAGGACACTTATGCCATTATGGGGTTCCCATTGTCAGGACCTAACCTAAATCAATTATCTGCCAAAGCCCCCCTTCCAAATACTATTACACTGGGGAATAGGGCTTCAATATATACATTTTGGGAAGATACATTCAGTCCATAAGGAAATTTTTAACAAGACAAATTTAATTGTATAGTTTCCTTTCATTGAAAAAGCTTAGAGTTGCTCAAAGATAAGACAGAAATCTTGTGAGTTAGGATTCCATTATTTTTCCTGAAAAGTGGCAAATTAACATAAAACACGTGGCCTATGTCATTGAATATATTCTAAATCTAGCAGTTTAATATGTGCATTAGTAGGAATTGCCAGATTGAATTTATCAGACAAATGAAAACCCAGCCTTGTAAAGGAGAATACCAAGAAAAATATGCATTTAAAATTTGAAGTGCTCATAAAAGGTACTTCCCTGGTATAAAGTGGAAAAATATTCACTTCAACATTTGGCATTTCTTACATGCACCTCCTTTTTAGAATGTGTACTCATGTGTGATTCTTTGATCATAATACTTAGTGACAAAAAACAGGTTACCATGTTTAAACATAGATATGGTTATAATAATAATAAAAAAGCAGATATTAAAATAATGGTGGGTTATTTCGCAACATCGCAAAAATGTCAGTGTATGAACATTTACATCTTTCATAGTAACTCTTGCCCATGGCAAAAATTTTTATTTCAGCCAGTTGCTAAAGAAAGAAATATAGAAAACAGTGAAGAAAAGAGAAAGAAAAGCAAGATAAGCCTGAAACTGAAACAAGAATTTAAGGATTTGGCAATAGGGTTTTGGAATAATTACAGAAAGCATAGAAATTGGGAAGGGGAGGGATTTCTGAGGAATCCTATTAGTGTAATGAACAAGCTTAGTATTCTTTGGGAGACTAAAATACAAATGAAGCTCCACTTAAATTATTTTGGTCGTTACTGTGAATCTGTTCAGAAATCAATCCTCCACAGTAATAATAAAACCCCACACTGGTAAATGGTTTCTTTTGTAAGAATTTTTATGTTCTACTACCGACCTTTGGGACCAATGGTGATATATTCACGAGTATCTCTGATTAAACATTGAAAATATTTCTTTAATAACATGAAAAGATGGCCCTTGAATAGCATGAGAAAGCCAAACAGATAGTGTAGAAAACATTCTGAAGTTGGAGTTGCAAATTTGGAGATAATTGATTAGGAATTATATACAGTAGCTAGAAAATTAAAATTATGTACGATATAACACAATTTTTTAAAAATTGTGGTGATCTAAAACAAACCTGCTGGAAATGAAAAGTGAAAGTTAACTTTCTTTCCTAATTCGCAAGGACCCCTAATTAATTTGGAAATCATTTGGGGATAGTGAGAAGACATGAATATCAGCATTGTTTAGATTAGTTTAAAGTTCTGCTTGACTCTACAAACCAAACACTTCTTTTCCTTCGGGTTTCAGAACTATTGATACAAGCTAGTTGCAATGAATAACTTGATCCTTTTTTCTAATAATTACATTTTCCTGGATAAGAGAAGACAATTTTGAATCATGGTAAGAATTTGGCATGTTCAGAAATGGATTATTTTAAAATGTAAACATGTAACTTTGCTACCTGAGGCTGTTCTTGAGTGCAACATTACAAGAACTGTTATTGTTGAAGACAAAAGCTTCATGGCTGTGGACTATATTTAGAGCAAAGCGGTGACTGAATGGGATTGTACAACAGTGTACATGTTACTCAACAACTTAACAGGGCGATTCTTTGTTGGTGGGGTCAGATTAAAAATTCAGAAGAGCTTAAATAAATAGGTAGAAAAAATTAATCATACTGGATGTAACCACTACCCAGATCTTCCTGAATTCTTTCTGTTGGTAAAGTTATTCATAGTTTAAGGGACAAAGAAGGACACTCTAGTAACCCTTCAGGCATGTGACAAATAAGGAAGTTCACACCTCAAAATTCAGAGGCCAATTGGGATAGTCTAAGACTAAGCAATGTAGATCCACATCAGAATTTTGAAATTGAGATCTCAACAAAGAAATCCAGGTAAATAGGAATAAGCAAATTCCCATTTGGGTGCTGTAAAAAGAATGCCCATCCACAGAATACCCACATATTTGGTGCTCTAGAGGTGAGCTGGTTTTGGCTTTGTAGTAGCAACAAGTACCTGAGACTGTTGCTCTACACCATCACCCACCCAAAGATCACAAATCCTTGCTTTTCAGAAAAATGGCTGAATGCTATTTGTGTTTATTTTCTAGGAAATGGCAAATCTCTACCTCAGTCTTGTAAAGGAGGGACCCTGATAGGCCTGACCAAGCTTGATGTGACAGCACCTACTGAGAAATAACAAGAAAATAGTGTACACTCTCAGTGGAATCAGAAGAGAAGCTTGAAGATCTTCAGCTGTTAATAGGAGTCTTCAATTACTGACAAGAGAAATGTGATGACAATTTCTTTTTGTTTGTTTTAAATAATGTGTCGGTGTTTGCAAAGTTAAATCTTTCTCCCCCTCTGTTTTCTTCCTTGATGCTTTCTAACAATCTGCACCCATTTGAAAGATATGAATAAGTATAAATATGATCCCACAAAGCAGATAAGCCACGTGTTCTTTTCTGGAATTATGAGAGTTAATACTTTTATATCTAAATAAAGTAATAAATACATAAGAGTCTCCTGGATACATCAAGTTTATCTTACAAGCAGACATTATGGAGGCAATTCAAGGAAGCTACTTTCTTGCCATCTGTGTCAGCCAGAGTCCAATCAGGAAGCAAAGCATACAGTAATTTGGACAAGGAAAGTTTAATATAAATAATTATTAACTTTAACAGGGGATTGGAATAATGGAAAGTTGGCTAGTAAGAGATAAAGAGAACAGTTTAGAAAAAAATAGGAATAGCAGATTTAAGTAGCAGGGCTGAGATAGAGCACCCAAGGCAGAGTCCCTGCCCCTACCCAGGGCTTAAAGGCGGTATTGGAAAGGGCACAGCCATAGATAACTGCCTGGTTGGGAAGTTGCTGAGGTACAGTATTGGCAAAACTCTGCCCTCTGAGATGCCAGGTAGGCCACCCACGGAGAGGTCCGTAGCTGGGCAATTGCTAGAAAGCCACTGGAGCAAGTGCTATAAGAAACTATTCTTGGGGAGGTGTCTCATTAGCGTCATTCTGGTATGAAGATGCAGAGGAGGAAATACAGGGGCAGCTGCTGCTCTCTACGCTGCAAGAGCCTGATGGTGGAAAAGCAATTTTCCCCGCCTCTTAGAACCCTGCTAATGGGAGCACACAAGAAAAAGAAACCCCCTATTCTTCCAGCGCCCTCTACTGACAAAGCTTAACATTGTGACAGCTGACCAAAAAAAAAAAAAAAAAAATTACAGGTCCTGGTCCCACTATTGCAGAGTAGGTAATCAAGGGTAGACTTACAGCCAAGAGGCAGTAAGTTGATAACTGGCACGATGTCCCATCATTAATTCACAACATCTTTTACATGGCTTGATTATTCTTTTTCTCTGCTTCAATCCTTTTGGCCCCCGTAGCCAAATTCCTCATACTCTATTGAGCATGTGTTTCCAGAACTTTGTACAGTTTTATAGTATTTTTTGTACCTGTATTTCCAGTGCACTCATAGTTTGATTTTCACATAATTTTGTTTCCTGCCTGGACTGTCTTCACCCCCAGCACTTCTCAGATTCTTCTAAATGTGGAAAACACCAGATTTTTGTTTTTAATTTTTCCCAAATCATATTCTTAAGAGAGAAAATGGTGGACCAAGATCAATCCTGTGTAGGTAAAATTCTGAATGATGTACAATTTTATAATCAATGCAATGGCTTATAAATTGACTTTTATATTACATTCTTAGGCTCTGTACAATGAGTTCGAGCCTGCAGAGGAAAGCAGAGGCGGCACATAGCAATAACATACATGGGTAGTGCATTGAAGGTGATGAGATAAAAACATATTTATTCTGTGTGATATATCAAATCTGATAGGCTATGCCAGTTTAGAGTAAGAATAATTCTAGAAAATGCTCAAAAGACAGGTAGTCTCTTAGTAGCTAGAAGAATAACAGAGCGGTGCACAGTCTTATGAAAAAAAGTACAAGTTCTTGGTCCATATCCTAAAAAATTATCAGTTTTGTAATGTGGTATGTTGTATCTTAAATATTAGAAATTTATTTTTTTGTTTTATTTTTGTAGAAATTTGAACTCCAAATTTCTGGAAGTTAAAGAATAAGTTTGTAATTGTTGTTCTAGCTATTTTTGTTTCCCACTAAATTAGAAACATAGTGTTTGAGAAGAAAGTATTGATTTACAAGGACATATATGCTGTGTAATCATTCAATTTGTGGAAAGAATTGATAAATGTAAAAAAATATTGGGGAAACCATTGGAATCCTTAAAGATATTGAATTAAATATTTTTAATAAATAAAGAAATCACATATTTAAAATCTATATGAATCTCAAATAGTTGTCAGGAAATAAAAGCATTTTAGTTAAAAATATGGCTATGTAAAATTAAGATACAGGACACTTGTATCAAGAATGTAAGCACCTGGGCTGAGCACAGTGGCTCATTCCTGTAATCATAGCACTCTGGGAGGCCAAGGCAGGAGGATTGCTTGAGTTCAGGAGTTTGAGACCAGCTTGAGCAAGAAAGAAACCCTGGTCTCTATCAAAAATAGAAAAAATTAGCCAGGCATGGTGGTGCGTACCTGTAGTGCCAGATACTTGTGAAGCTGAGGCAGGAGGATCACTTGAGCACAGGAATTTGAGGTTGCTGTGAGCTAGGCTGACTCCATGGCACTGCAGTCCCGGTGACAGAGCAAGACTGTCTTGAAAAAAAAAAAAAGAAAAAAGAATGTAAAGAATATAAGCAACTAAAATGATTCAATTTTATTTAGAAAAATCCTGCATGAAGTTTTCTGTTTCAATTAACATTTGTTGCTGGGGAAAGTTCAAGCCATAGTGGTTGATGTTGTATTTGCCTCTTTGAGGTTAAATACTAAACAAAGAACGAGTTAGAAATGTAAGCACCATAAATGGGCTCAGCTGAAGTCCTCTGCTCCTAATCTCTTGTATTTTATTTGAAGCATGTTGTGATGCATGACACTATCCAGATGAATTTTCAGGAGCAGTACAAACCTTTTAAAATTTACAGCTTCACCCTTACTCACAAGCTACACCTTCCCCTTTTATTTTTAAAGCTGGAAAACTAACTTTATCCCATAGTATATATTATATATCATGTTTTTACTAATATATATGGTTGGTTATAAACAAAAGAAACTTATTCTGACACTTCTGAATTAAGCTGGGATTTAAGGACCTCAGGAGAATTAAAGAATTAAACAGAAACTAAAATGCAGCACCAGAAAGGACATAAACCAGAACTTTAAGTGTTTTGGTAGCTAAGGATGAACAAAGCACATTTCTCTAAAGCCCAACATGACCTATACAATGTGAATAAAAAGGTAATTGTCTAAGAGAGCTTTTAAGCACATTTTTCCAAAAGAAAGGTGAATGCACACTGGATGACTGAAAAGCAATTAATATCTACTGCAATAGACGTACACATGTTCAGCTATTTCAAAATTATCAGTGGGTAATTGTGGTGGGACATTGCCTAGAAGAGCAGCTTTATAAATATACAAGCTTACGCTTTCACGATGATTTACAAGCTAGTGCAACATTCTGCTACCTTAGTCTTAGATTTGTTTATAATCAGTTACTTCTATTTTTACTGTTGATTTCAGATCCTTTCTAACTTGGTAGACTTTTCATATTTATGTCCTCTCTTCTTCTTGATGTTTTATATGTCATTGAGAACTAATTAAAATGTCCTAATCCACTCATTGATAGATATGATGTATAATAAATATTAGTATTTAAATTCAGCACTGTGGTTTATTTATCCTTTCAACAAGTGTTTATTAAATGTCTCCTATGTATTAGTCACCAATGTATGTGTTGAAGAATCATCAGCGAACAAAATAAATGAAAATTCATTTTATTATTCTTAATAAACAGATACTTTGGTGCAATGGCAGCTTTTCCAGATATGTGTTACTTAATTTTATTTCATAATCAGTAAACTACAAATGCCTTTGATATCTGTTAAAATTATAGCTATTAATTTGTTTGTAAACTTTAGCACTTAAGTTTATATTTTATCAGTTGACAATGAAGATAATCAGTCTGTGATAGTATCTAAAATTGGGGACCTTTGTAGTGAGTAGAGCAATCTGCTTTTTACTCTGAGACACAACTGGATATATGTCATTGTCTCCCCAGATCTATCTAGGTGCACGTATTGTAAACCTCACTCGTGATATCTCTTCTTATGCTGGCACCTGTATTGTTGTCCCCAGTTGGAATATTTGAAATGACTCAACAGATTCTAGACTCCACAGAATATACTTATATAAGGCTTTTATTTATGAGCATAGAATATGTGCAGGGAGAGAAAAAGGATGCCTATATGCATCGTGTCCAAGAGGCATTCCACAATACAAGTTCCCCATGAGTCCAACCACACACATGGAATGTGTTTAATCTGCCTTCACCAGCCAAGATCTGTGCAAAGAACCTCAGTTTCAGGATAGCCATCAGTGAATGAAGCTTTCAATGGGGAGCTCTTGCAAATCCCCTTGTTCACATAATCAAGCCAGGCTTGTTAAACTGGTTAGGCTAGTCATAAACCATAAGTAATGAAATTAACCAGGGGGTTGCCAGGGGAGTTTCAGAGCTTACACACCGTATCATAAATCTCACTGCCCTTATCTTGGCCAAGAGTCAAACACCAAACATCCCAGTATCCCCAAAGATAAAGGTAGAGACTATCCACTCCAGTTGTAAAGCAACTCTGTCTTCATAACACCTGATTTAATCATGTCCAGAACTGTCAGTATATTGAATCTCTTTTACTCTCCAGTAGATAGGATCAGAATATAGGCCCTAAACCCCAAATCCAGAATGGATGAGACCCTGTATGCAACTGTGGGCCACTACATCATTGTTTTCTGCTGTGTTGATTGGCTTGTGTAAATTTAAAAGAATCACTGTAGATTGGTCCTCTTCTTCAGCAAGCTACAAGTATCTGTTGCACTCAAAAACCATGTTAGAGCTTTGCTGACAGTCTGTATGATAATGTCTTCACGTTTTATTTTTCTTCCTCTATAATGACCTTCCCCAAGTATCCATATCCTCGGGATTAAACTCATCACTTCCTAAATGTATTTCCTCAAAAGTCACCTCCCAGTGAATTTTGTTCCGGCCATCTTTTTTAAAAGTTTCAACCCTTTCTAGCCCAGTCATTTTATATTTCCCTTCTTTATATTTTTTTCTCTCCTAAGCATTTATCATTCAATAACATAAATAATATTCTACCTGTTTATGTTGTTTACTATCTATCTACTTTAATCAAAGTTAGACTCTAAGGAATGGGTTTCTTTTTCTGATTTTTTTATCACTGTATCACTAATGCCTAGAATAGTAACTGAGGCACCGTTCATTGTCAAAAAATATTTATTGAATGAAAAACTGAATGAATGAACTTTGGATATTGACCCCAGCTGTAATCACGGACAAACACAAGATCCCTCTCAATTTGATGCAGATTTGAAATTTGTTTTTTTGAACATAAATTTCTTTGAATCAGTGAATATGTCACCTATATTTTGGTATAGTACACCACATACGTTCTAAGACATGCAGCTCATTGTATTTTATTTATATTGTACATTTTAAAAAATATATTTTCAGTACTCTTTGCCCAGACTAAAAATTTTGTAGTCATTGTCAACTCCTGTCTTTGTCTCGCACACCACTTTGAACGTATAAAGTCAAATGGTGAGCTCTACCTATTTCCCCTCTTGCTTCCAGCAGTTAATACTTAACAAAGAAGCCAGAGAAATCTTTTTAAGATATAATTCAGATCATTCCTTCAAAACTCTCCAGTAGCTCCACATTTGGTTTAGTGTTAAATTCAAAGTCCTTAACGCTTTGCAAGGCTCTACTTAATTTGATCCCTCCTTGCGTCTCTGATCTACTTTTCTACTTCGTTCCAAAAGGTCCCCTGCCACGTTGTCCTAATATGGCACATATGTTCCCCTGTTGGCATCTTCTTATGGGCTGAGCTTTCTTCCTGCTGTGTTCTGCCCTTCAGATATCCATAGGGCTCACTCTCTTACTCTTCCCAAGCCTTTGCTCAAATGTTACTAACTCTGTGACGCTTCCCCCTCTATCCTATTTCAAATTGCCTCACGTCTCTCCTTCTGAAGTAGCAGCCCTGACTTCCCTTGTCCTGCTCCACTTTTTCTTTCTTTTCCACCCTCAAAACTTAATCATCTTCTAATAATCTAATACACATATTACTCGTTAATTACATTCCTTGTCTCTCCCTCCCCATGAGAACATAAGCTCCATGACATCAAGGGATTTTATTTATTTTCCCACTGATATATCCCAAGGTACGGGGACAAAGTAGGCATTTGATAATATATAGAGTAAGTGAATGCAAGTGTTTTTATGAAAGAAGTCATCTTGCATTATTTTATTTTTTCTTTGTTTTATGGATAGTTTCATTTTTAGTGAAATATAAATGGTGAATAAATTACTAAATTGTCTTTAATTCTAAAATAAACAATTTAAGAATTATCTAAATTCGTTCATTATTTGTTGAACAGACATTTAGATATCTAAAATATACCAAGCTACATGCAGGTGGTGACAGAAAGGTGAGCAAGTCTCACTTCTGTATGCTCAGGGAAAAGAATGACACAGGAATCACAAGAAAGCATGGTTAGGGCTATGGTGCAACCATACTGTACTTTCAGCTGTCTCCAAAGTGCTCTCTTTGCACTTTAGTTCTTGGCTTAGTAACAGAAAAGCAAATATGGCATGGTCTTAATATAACACACTGCATTATAAATAGTAAAATATGGACACAAGTGAGGCTCCATTAGTGCTAATGGCAGCAAGTAACATACATCCTCTTCAACGCATCATGATGCACCAAGAATGCATTGTGAGCTAAAGTTCTTTTGTGATATCTTTTTATTACAATATTTTATTATACATAAACAACACCTAATAAGAATACTACTTTTTAAATTACAAGCCTATTTCACTGAAAAAGAATTTTTAATGCTAAGTATATATAATTGATGGGGTGTAACAGTCTATTTCATATTTTAAAAATATTTTGGAAAGGTTTACAGATCTCTTTGAAATGATTAAACCTGTTTGGGGTTTTCTCGTCCAAGAGGTGCCCTTGCTCTGTGCTGACTCCACTGCCAGAGGCAGCAGGGTGAGCTCATTTCCTTTGTACCAAAATTGAAAGCTGACTGCTTCTTGGTTGAGAGTGCCTTGCACTCATCATGCAGTATATTATCTGCCAAGCACCACAGGAGAGTTATCATGGGGATATTGCTGATTGCTAGACTGCACTTAGAACTGATAAATATGCAGATGTGTAGAATATTAAATGACTTTATTAGCAATCATGTTATGCTATTAGGTTCATCTGTATGATCAAAAATTAGCAAAAATTAATCTAATTTTTTAAACCCTCTTCTTATTCTTTTAAATACATTTCTCATTTAGGGTAAAGATGACTCAAGCGAAATCACCAAACACTGTGTCTCTACTGTTATTAACTTTTGAATAAACAAATAGTAAAGTGAAAGCATTTCATAAGTTGAGTAGAAAAAGCTTGCAACAAATAGAAATTTTTCAGCTCAATAAAATTGACAACCTAGCACACCATGCAAAAAAATAAAATTTATAAATTGAAGTCTTTGACTCTTAAATTAAGCTGATTTAAAAAACTGAAGTCTTTATCCAAACGTAAATGAAAATGAGAAAAGTAGGTATCAGTGTCTAATTTCATTATTAGCAATTTAGTTTACATATAATAAAATTAAGTGGCCCATTAACCATAGTTGTTTTTTTCTGAAACACATCTGAATGATCCAAACATCAATATTTTTATTTGTATGTATATATCTGGATTTATTAAATTTATTATTTGATTTCAGATAATTAGCTGTCTCAAAAGTTTTAGAGTATAGTTTTGTCATTTTACTGTCAGTAGCTATGGTAAAATGAAAATTTAATAAGCAAAATTCATCCCGTTGTATTTCAGAAGGACTATTGCTTATAGGATGACAATAAGAAATGATAAAAAAAAATGAGCAAAAAATAAGAAGAAAATTCAAATCTCAGGTAGACGTTACTTGATTTAACTATAATAGAAATTGAATACATTTTTGAGCATTAGCCACTGAACTTTAACTATTAGTCTGTTGAACATTAACTGATGATCAACTAACAAATGTTTACTGATAAGCAACAATATGCTTACATGTGAATTTTATTGCCAGTCTCCTTGAACATGTACACCCATGACAACCCACTAGATTTTATTATCTTCACAATAATTCCTCTTCTAAGAGCTTAAAATCAAGTTTTCTACTCTGCACAACAGACTTCTATTTTTCTAATTTCCTCTTCCACATGCTGTCTCTGCTCTTTATTCCTACTAATTGAGACTTTGAATTCTTAGTTTTTTTCTTTCTATTCTACTAAACTCTACTTCTATTTTGGTGTTCACTTTCATAGCTATCCCCAGACTGTACCACTGTATGTTATGTCTTGCTAATTTTCTTAGTTCCTTTACCTCATTACCTTTTGTCTCATTCATGAAGTACACCTTCAGTACCCAAATGAATTTAGCCTATACCCACTCCATTCCTCCACCTGACCCGTAGAGTGCTCATTGTATTTAACTAACATAGCTGCCAGATTGACCTAATATAAGTCCATGAATTGAAACATAGAATGTGCTTTCACTCTACCTAGATATCTGATTATACTTACTAATTTGATTGTCTTTTTAGTCTTCATTTTATCTTTTTCAAAATGTCTCTACTGTCCTCACAACTTCATCCTCTCCATTGAACTCTTTTTTTAGAGATTGAAATTACCTGGCTAATTCTTTCTATTTTTAGTAGAGATGGGGTTTTGCTCTTGTTTAGGGCTCAGGATGGTCTCGAACTCCTGAGCTCAAGAAATCCTCCGCCTTGGCCACCACACCTGGCCAATAATTCAAAATTTTATGTCTCAAGGCTGGATCACTGTCCTGAATTTCTGACTTATAAATACAGATGTTTATTCAGCTTCTATACTTGTATGTGTAACAAGCATTTTAAAATTAACAAACTTGGCTTATGGCATGGAAAGCCACAGAGAATGCCACTCTCATTTTATCAATGAAGAAAAAGGCAAATAATCTACAAAATCATAATTTTTGAGACTATCAGAGAGCTGAAGTCACATGTTAAATAAGTCACCTGATTTCTCAAAGGAGACAAAGCTTCCTCAAGGAAAAATAGAGCTGTTTAATCATTGACAGAGAAGAAGAGAAAGATCTCCATTTCTGTTCAACATAGCGCTGGAAGCCCTTGCCAGAGCAATCAGACAAGAGAAGGGAATTAAGGGTGTCTGAATGAGGGGAGAAGAGGTCAAACTCTTACTCTTTGCTGATGATATGCTAACATACCTAGAAAATCCCAAGGATTCAGCCAAGAGACTCCTGGAATTGATAAACAAATTCAGTAATTTCTCAGGATACAAAACTAGTGTACACAAATCATTGGCATTTCTATACACCAATAACAGTCAAGCCAAAAATCAAATCAAAGATGCAACACCTTTCACAATAGCATCAAAGAAAATTAAATATTTAGAAATATACTTAATGAAGGAAGTGAGAGATATTTATAGGGAGAACTACAAAACACTGAGAAAAGAAATTGTAGATGATGTGCACAGATGAAAATCCCTACTATGGATTGGGATGGTAGGGATCCAATGCTAATGAATTGGTAGAAACAATATTGTTAAAATGTCCATTCTACCTAAAATGATCTACAGAATTAATGCAGTTCCTATCAACATTCCACCATCATTCTTTAAAGATTTAGAAAAAATAATTCTATGCTTTGTCTGGAACCAGAGAAGACCTTCTATAGCCAAAGCAATCTTAAGCAAAAAGAAAAATTGGGAGGCATCAGTCTGCCAGACTTCAAACTTTGCCATAAGGCTACAGTAACCAAAACAGCGTGGTACTGGCACAAGAACAGAGATATAGACCTTTCGAATAGGACGGAGATCCCAGATATAAAACCATCTAATCTTCAACAAAGCAGAAAAAATATACATTGGGGGAAAGAATCTCTATTCAATAAGTGGTGCTGGGAAAACTGGATATCCACATGCAGAAGATTGAAACTGGATCCCCACCTCTCACCTCTCACAAAAATCAACTCACGTGGGATTACAGACTTAAACCTAAGGTGTGAAACCTTAAGAATTCTGGAAGAAAATGTGGGGAAGACTCTTTTAGACATAAGCCTAAGTAAACAATTTATGAAGAAGACCCCCAAAGCAATCACAGCAGCAACAAAAGTTAACAAATGGGACCTGATCAAATGAAAAAGCTCTGCACAGCCAAGGAAACTGCCCTTAGAGCGAATAGACAACCTACAGAATGGGAGAAAATATTTGCTTTCTACACATCTGGTAAAGTGCTGATAACAAGAAGCTATATAGAACTTAAGAAAATCAACAAGAAAAAATCAAACAACCCCATCAATAAATGGCAAAGGACATGAACAGAAATTTTTCAAAAGAAGACAGAATAGTGGCCAGCAAACATATTAAAAAGTGTTAAACATCTCTAATCATTAGGGAAATGCAAATCAAAACTACAATGAGATATCATCTAACTCCAGTGAGACTGGCCTCTATCAAAAAGTCCCCAAATAATAAATGCTGGTGTGGATGTGGAGAGATTGAAACACTCTTACACTGCTGGTGGGACTGCAATTTAGTACAACCCTTGTGGAAAGTAATTTGGAGGTACCTCAAAGAGCTAAAAGCAGAAATACCATTTGATCCAGCAATCCCACTACTAGGCATATATCCAAAGGAAAAAAAGATATTCAGTAATGAAGACATCTGAACTAGAATGTTTACAGTAGCACAATTTACAATTGCAAAGATGTGGAAACAACCCAAATGCCCATCAATACATCAGTGGATTAATAAAATGTGGTATATGTATACCATGGAATACTACTCAACTACAAAAAACAATGGTGATCTAGCACCTCTTATATTATCCTGGATAGAGATTGAGCCCATCCTTCAAAGTGAGGTAACACAAGGATGGAGAAACATGCACCACATGTACTTGCTATCAAACTGGTACTAACTGATCAACACTAAGGTGCTCACATGGTAGTAATACTCACTGGGTGCCAGTCAGGTAGGGGGGTTGGAGGGGTGGGGGGTAGGGCAGGTGGGGTGGGTAAATTCACAGCTAATGGAGATGGGGCACACTGTATGGGGGAAGGACATGCTTGTGGGCCTGGCTTGAGCGAGGCAAATGCATTTCATGTAACCAAAATATTTGTATCCCTATATTATCCTGAATTTTAAAAAAGTATATAAAATGAAATTAATTTTTTTAAATATATGATTTTCAAAAGCAGAAAATCAGATTTCATTTTTGTTACTAAAATGAAAAGAAAGGCCACAGATTGGCAGAATATATTTGAAAAGTACATATCTGATAAATGACTTTTATGCAGAATATATAAAGCAACTGTGTAAGTTAACAATAAACAAACAAACAATATTTGAAATATGGGAAAATTGTGAACACTTTACAAAAAAAAAATATACTAATGATCCTAAGCACATGAAAAGAACTCCAGACATTAGAAAAATGTAAATTTACAATCGCAATGTAATGCTACTACATACCCACTAGAATTCACATTCTATTAAAACATCTCATTGGCCAAACAGTTCTCTGTCCATATATTCAATGTGGTCTCAAGATTTTCAAGTGAGCATTGCTGAAGACAATCAAGATTCACTCTTAGGAAAGAAAATAACAGTAACAAGTGGAGAGTTCTTGAGCACAAGTGAATTAGGTTGAGATTCAAGACAAACTCAAATCTATGTTCTAATGTACCTGCATTTGTTCATTGTATGGATATATCTAAGCCATCAAGTGGCAGGCAAAAATTATATGCAGTTGTAAAAGACATGGAAAGGCAGGACAGGATGGATAGTGAGAAGTTAGTGAAGTTCTAAGGAATATTACACTATGTTTGATATATTTATCCATATGATAAATATAATATGTAACACAGGTAGCTCAAACATACTTCCTTTTTTAATATCTGTTTCTATCTTCCATCAAAGCAACTCATTTTTCATGTATCATATAATGGCTCACATTTGTAGATCATGTTCTGATGTAGAGGATAATTCTATCCTTTTTTAAAATAATAGTTCTGCATCATAAAAAACATAGATTCCAAAATTTAAACAAATTCATTATCTGTGACTCCTTTCAAATTACTTTAATAAAACACATTTTGAATTAGTTCCAAATAATAAAGTCCTTTCTGTTATCTATAAGTAGCAAACACCAAGCTCATGTGAAATTGCTTGTCAGGATGATAAACTATTTTCCTTGCTCTGCCAGTAAAGATGTACATGGAAACATTGGGTCTGTCTCAGGAGCTCTTTCATCAGCTAGTATCAGAAAGGTGCCACTGGGAAACTCAGCAGCTTCACAGTGTCACCGAAGATGTGTAGTTTTTTGTACATTTATGCTTTGCTATCCTAAGGTGGTTGCACTTTTTTCCCCCCTAAGACCTGTTATATCACAGTAAAATGTTTGCTTGAAGATCCAGACACTACATTGTCATATGTGCTTCTTTTCCTGCTGTCTTTTCTTCTATGACTTCCTCACTGGACTAGAGCATGCTGCTGTCACACATGCAATAAGAAGAAAATGTGGTTCAAAAAAAAAGGAAGAAACAGGCTATTGAGTTGACAACTAGAATTGCCTCTCACAAGGTACATTTCACATTTAATTTCTTTTATTAATCAGACCCTGTATTTTTACCATAGGTGATAATGATGGGTGCCAGCCTAAGTTTGCAATCATGGAATCACAGCCTTAGGAAATATTACAGAATTATAGCCCAAAAAGCCAAAATTTAAGATATGGTTAAAATGAGACTATAATAAATGATTTAAGTCCTATGAATGGTGATTAATTGCTTTATAGAAATCTCTTTTTTAAATCAAGCTTATATTTTATAAGTCAAATTTAAATTCTACTTTTATTTCGATTACAATAAAAAATTCTGTACTGTAAAATCTGTCAGATGAAAATAAAATTTTGATGGAAAAAAGAGAAACAATTTTACATATATTTTGTGAGTTTTGCATTCCATAATAGAGATACATATTCTAACAGCAAAAATATTCCTCCAGTGTAAAATTAAAAGATTCTATCATACTAGAAAATGTATGCCCACAGAGAGGGAAATTCTAAAGTGATTCCTTAACCAATTAGAATTATCTATTAAATACATCAATTAGCTGTTTGATTCATTTTGGTATGTATCTCTAAACAAAGATTTTGTAAATAAAAATAAGACAGACTTTTATTTGGTCAAAAGCTAAGATGAAAATGGTCGAAAATAATTTATGCTAATTTTTGTCAGAACTCTTAATATGTTATATAAAATATTGATACTATAAAAAATAATATTTTGTATATGCATCATATAGACCAATATCAAACAGCCAAACCATGCTCTGCAATGTCTGATATATTAATAAGCTTATTTTTTAATGTTCATACTACTCAAATAGTCAATTATATGAATTTATTATCTTATAGAATTAGGTAGTGACAGTCTTCACACAATCAAGATACCCTACCACTAGGAAAGGATCCACCTGCCTCTGCCCTAGCTTCTAAAGACAGTCCTATTGTTCCTAGGACTACTCTGGGCTCTGCATGTCTTTTTTATGTTTCATTTTTGGAGACTGAGATGAGCATGTCTTGCTTGTTCCCCTGGCCCTGACTGGCGCTAATGAGCAGGAGAAAGGAAAAGATGATTTCTCTACACTTAGTGAAATCAGAGGCTGATGATGGGAGCATGGTGTCTGCGGTGGTCTTGTTCTAGGTGGGCATCCACCTTGTCTTAAGTAAAAGGTGCAAGCAGTGTTTGTAATCAGAAATCCAGACATTCCTCAGGAGAAGGACACACAGATGGAGAAAAGATCACTGCAAACACAGAGAACAAACATGAAGTCATCAGGTAAAAAAACTCCGGTACTTGAAGGAAGCTTCTTGAATCTTTAGAGTATTGAGAACATCAGAAAATCTTTCCCTTGGAGAAAGGAAGAACTTGTAAAATCCCCTAATCTCTTCTAGCACTGAGCCCTAACTTAACAAGAAACATGATTTGCCTCTTTGGCCTCCAGTGTTCTACCTGGTCTCCTCTCACTGTTGGGATACACGTGTGTCTGTGTCAGCAAGCGTGTGTGTGTGATAACTGTGGACCTGTTCATGGATTATGTGCATTTTATCAACCTCACTCCCACTTTATCCTGGGAAGCAGGTGAGCCTTCTGGGTGGCTGCTCTTACCTACTTCTCCTAGGTAGGGCTCCCGTCACCTCCCACTTCCAGGAGCCTTTCTACTACCTTTCTTTCCAGACAGGCCAATTCTTCTTCTTGTTTGTTTCAAAGGTGGTATTAATGGTAGGAGCAAAAGGCAGGGCGTCTCTTTCTTGTGAATTGGGGAAGTTTACATCATGTTCATATCCATGGTGATGATTACCCCACCCCTTCTACCTTCTATCTACATGTACCTTTGTTCCTTTTCCTTGATGACTCCTACCACCACCAACACTTGTTTTATTATTTTTTTCCCTGAGAGTCTGAGAATATTTAGAAACTCAAAACAAGATGCTGATGACATCTTAGATAGGTTCTGGGTCCTTCCTTATTAATGTTCTTCTTAGAACTTCCTTCAAGGAATCCCCGTTGCCACCCATTCACTGAGTGAACTCTTGAAGGTTTTTCCATACAGTGCTCTTACTGTGCACTTGAGAAATATGCACCTTGTATGTTTTCCTCAGCAATAACCCTACCAGCTCTAGAGTCTTATTCCCTTTCCTCATCCTTCTCCGGCTTCAATTTATAATTGTAGAGCTCAGCCTATACTTAAAACAAAATTTGACTTCTTTTAAGAGAAGCCTGAGGTATTCCTATCCTATATTCGAGTCAGTATTACACTGTCTTGATTACTGTAGCTTTATAATAAGTTTTGAAATTAGGAGCGTGAGTCCTCTTTGTTTGTCTTTTTAAATATTGTTTTGGCTACTCTTAGTTCATTAAATTTTTATATAAATATAGAATCAGCTTGTTAATTTCCACAAAAAATAAAAAACAAAACAACTAGTGTTTTGGTAGGTATTGCATTGAATCTGTAGATCAATTTGCAAAGTATTGTTTTCTTAATGAGTAAGTCTCCTGATCCATGACTACTGGATAGCTTCCATTTATTTATGTTTCTTTAAATTCTTTCTATGATATTTTTTTCTTTCAGAGTATGTTTTACTCTTCTTTTGTTACCTTCATAACTAAGTTTTTTACTCTTTTTGATACCATTATAAATGTAATTGTTTTCTTAATATCACTTTCAGAATGTTCATTGCTAGCATATAGAAATAACATTGATTTTTATATATTGGTCTTATATCCTGTAGCCTTGATAGTTCATTGGTTCTATAATTTTTAGTAGATTCCTTAGAATTTTCTATATAGACAATATCAACTGCAATACAGATAGTTTTATTATTCTTTTCTAGTCTTAATGCTATTTTTTATTTGTCTACTTGCCCTAGTGAGAACACTGATAGATAGAAATAGAATGGTACACTGTTCAGTATAGTACAATGTTGAATAGAAGCTGACTAATTGTCTTGTTCCTAATTTTAGGAGGCAGAGATAGGATTTTTGATTAAAAAAAACATGAAAAACAGAAACTGCATGTAGGGTCCTTTGCTTCTCTTTCTATTCTTCCACAATTAGGCAGCAATTATTTGTCCCTCGCTCCTTTGCTCCAAATGGCAGAGTAGTTAAAAGGGTGATGCTTATTTTAGTTAGGATACAGAGTATGTTCAATGTTCCATGCAGCCCAGCTACAATGGGAATAGTCAGCACTCAAAGGTCATATAGTCAAATAAAAACCAAAGCAAACAAAGCAAAACAGCAACAAAATTTAAGCAGATGTTACCTAAACCCTCCATTGAAACTAAGCAGTGTCACTGAGAACAAAATTTATTTTCTCTATATAATGACTTCTAAAGAAACACATGCAAACACACACAAGGAAAAACTGAATACAATATCATCCATTAAAATACATAAATGTGTATGTGTATGCAATTTTTCTGTACCTAAAATTTTTACAAAAAATCTACCAGACAAAATGAAATAATAGAAAGTGTACAACTTTTGCTGCCAAGCAGTACTGCATTGAAACTTCCAATTACTACTTTTGTGATTTTTTTGGAAAAGTACCAACTGATTTCACCTCTTAAGCATGAATTGCAATTCCCAAATTAGAAATGTATTTTGGGAATTGGAAGTAATGTAAGTAAAATTGCCAGTATAATGATAGACAGTAGTACTGATTACAAAGAATACAAACCAAAGCAAACAAACAATAACAAAAAATTTACGTAATTCATATCCAGCTAGGTACATTTTTTGATAATCAGTCTCAAATATTTTCAGAAATAATTATGAAATTGTGACTATTCAGAAAAACTTGTGGGATGCTTAGATATTTATGGTTTTAATCAATAATTCCTAGAATGTCCTACATTTCTATGCATGACTGCTCAATGATTTTCTTTAACTCATATTTCAAAACTCAGTTCAAATGTCTTGGTAACTTTTATTATTCTCAAGAATGACTTTTTGTTTCCACAGCATTTCTTGTCTATCTGCACTAAGATACTTTTCTATGCAAGAGAAAGTATAAATAGAAAAAAATTGCTTCTTCCTTTTAAAAATAAGGGAAGAAACTTGACTTCCATTCCCTTCCTTATTTTAGAGCATTTACTTTAGAAGACTTGTAATTGAATATTGTTTCTGTCTTTTGAAGTGTACATAAAACTTTTTAGAAGCTAAATGAGCCTATTGCCTGCTTTCAGATCCAGGAATGTTTTTCTCAAATACCTGAGGAATCATCTTCTTAAAATGTCATCATAATGAAAGACAGGGCCCCTATCTCCCACTTTCTCCGGAAGGGTTGGAGCTTAACTTTAGAGGGAATTTACTTTCAAGTTGCAAAACTACTGCCTGTCATAAAGATATGAGAAGTTTAGTTTTCTTTGAATAGAGCCAATTAACTAACACAGATGGTCACCCCAATTACCAAGTAAATTTAGGATGAACTATGTGTGACAAATGGTGCTGTCAAGTCCTCTTACTTGAGGACTAGTTATTGTGTATCTTGAGAACATGTATGTAATGGGTTGTATCTGTTTGGCTATGTAAAAGCGTGAGATTTCTTTCTGTCTTTGCAATCTATTAGCAGATTCATATTATAGTTTAATACTTATTTAGCTAAAAACAAACAAAAAAACAACAACAAAAAAACCTTGTTTTCTGTTTTCTTTCTCTTCTCCGTTTGTGTGCTGGGAGGATTTTTTTTTTAAATTATATTTCCCTAACAATTTTTACCACAAGGATGAGATATCTGACAGTTCCTGAATTGAGCAGATGAGCTTAAAGTCAGTGGCCACACAATGATCAGGTAAGAGTTCCCAAATTATAAAATGTCTTCCTTCTAGCTCTCTACTCCTTGGGAATACTAGCTGGACAGACCATTCTCTCCAAATTCAAAATATTACTATTGAATAGGCATGGAAAATTCAGGCTCTAAAGTCTTGTCAGGATCACCATTTGGTTGGAAAATATTGGATGTCAGGAATGTTGCCTTCAGGTCTTTCTCTTGAAGGGGTAACATCTCTTTGTCATATTTGGAATGGATATATGACAATCTAGTCTTATAGTTTCCTGAAGATAATTCTTTTGACTTGGATAAATTAATTAACATATTTTCTGGAATTCTCAGGCCTCATTCCAAGCATATGAATTGCTGGTATTTATGGGATGGATATCACTCTAAGGAGAAAATTTAAGATGATTGAGATGATCAGAAGAAAAAAATTAGAAAAATGGAAGAAGAAATGTGAGAATTAAAAACACTTTCTCTTTCACAAAATCCTACTCCTCTCATTTCTTCCTCAATGTTCTCTGCTTTCCTTATCTTGGAAGGTGATGATCTTTTAGATGGTAGTTTTCTTCGTTAGTGAAGATCCCTATAAAGAAAGATGAGGGCTCAACTTCTTTAGCTGATAATGAATGACTTGTCCTGTTTGAGACATGGGTTTGTGTGGCTTGTGGCCTAGTATGGAGTCTACTTCATGTCTTAGCTCAGATCTCACCTCCAAGAGTCCCTTCTCATCCACCTGCCAGGTGGCTAGGAAAGAGAACTAATCAAGTAATAATTCGGAACTTGGATTAAAGACTCCCCCATATAAAGGCAACAGGATTGAGAGTAACTGCACTGGTCACTTGGAAAAGGCAAACAGGTGTTCAGCTAATTAATGTTAACATGGGAAGGGAGACCAAAGTGCCATACAATTTACAATTTTTTTTTTATCTCAATGCAAGGAAAATCAGCCCATCCTATTTGGATCACCCCCAAAGCTGATGCCATTGAGAAGCTATCTAGGACTTCTGTGTAATTTACATGCCTTTCTCACCAGCTAATATTACTCATTTGAAGTTTTCTTTTCTTTGTGCCACCAGAAATGTGCAGAAGTACTCCACAACGTGTTGTCAGTTTAAACACCATGAATGGAAATGTGCACTAGCTACTGTGTGGAAATATGCAAATACCAGGTTTTGCTTCTTTGATCTATCAAGGCACATCAGGGTCCAGAGTATCACAGGAAAGGTTATGGTGGCCAAGAGAAGCCAACTATCAGCCATCCTCCACGACTATGAAAACTCTCAGGGCATTAGCGACCCATCAGGAAGAACTGCTTAAAGCAGTACTTGAAGCCTTTCTGCTAAAAGTCAGCTGGGAAAGGTTTCATTGGTGCACCCAGAAGATGGGAGAGTCTCCTAGTTGATTTCATTGGTGGTTTGTTAAGACTTTCTTGAAAAACATTGTCAAGGAACCAAGGTCAAATCAAAATTGCCTTTTGGCCCTAACCACATTTTTATTGGCTATTCTGCTAACTACCAAAACCCAAGTTAAGGAAAAGGTGATAGGAAGGCAAGAACAGACTGTTACTCAAATAGTAGTAGCAGTTACTTGGTTTGAAGACATCTAAAGAAAGACAAATAAGATAAGAATTCAAAGGCTGCTGTGTGGGCTGCTCAGTTAGAACTCTTTGCTAAAGGGAATGATCTTTTCTGGTCAGCCTATGAAGGGAGCAAAAGATGAAGGGAAACCCACATGTCATTATTTCAGGAAGCCAGGACATTGGAAGAGGGATTTAAGGCCTAAGTTGTCAGCTTTGGGCCACAGAATCTAGGCATTACAGTGTAGGAATCAGTTCATTTTGCAGGTAAAATGGCCTACTACAAAAAATGACAACAATTTGAGAGACTAGTACAGTATTGGGGACAGTGGATTCCTTTCTGCAGAGTGAACAAAATCTCTGCTGGAGCAATTGTATGATAATTCTCCAGATCTTTTGGTTTGGTCCCTAGAATCTGAAGATGCTTTTGAACAACTGATATTAGCTATAGGCTTTTCCCCAGCATTGGTGATTCAAAATATTTTAAAAACTCAACTTATTTATATAATATTTCTGTTCATATTACATATTTACTAATGTATACTGATGAGCCATGTACTTGGGGATGACAGTGGCCAACTTAGGTTTCCTATGCTGTGGTGACTTATTAAAACTTGAAAAATTATGTTTTGTATAATAATAAATCTGCACAAGCAGATAAAGTTAATAGCTATTACTAGAGCTGCAATTCTTGGTTCTGGATTTAAAATGAATGCATGATGTACATAACAGTAATGAATATATGTTTGGCACCTGTCATGCAACAAAGCAAATTTTTAAAACTAGAGGATTTTTTACTTCTGTTGGACCTAAAAATATCTCATGGAAATTGATAGCTGATTTATTAGAAGCTTTACCACAGCCTGCTCAGATGTCAGTAATTCATTTTGCTGACAGACCTGCAAAAGTTACTGTTAAAACATGGTAGTTTCCAAACTTAGAAGCTCTATTTTTACTACAATAAAAAAAGTTTATTTGTTTTCAAAAATATGCTTCACAAAAGAAAATGGATTATAAAAGGAGCTAAAAGAAATTTGACTAGACTATGGGAATTACCTAAGAAAATAATTCCTATACCACAGTCCCATTTTGCTTAGTTCATAACATGTGTCATCAACAAAATCATCTGAATAAAAGGCAGATTTTTAAAACACTAGAATCTTCTGGTGCCTACCATAAATTAAGATTTCTAAATATATTAAAGGGATGTACTATTTGTCGTAGAATTCTTTACAGGCTACTCCCAAGATAAGCATTTGCCCTCCCTGACCAACTTTACCAAGAACCAGGTAGCAGTCAGTTTTCATACAGCTACTGCTTGTAAAAGGTAAGAGGTTTTATCTTATTATGACATGTATGATATCCAGATGGCCTGAAGTCATTCCCTCTTCAAAAATCCAGTGTTCAGGCAATGGTAAAGACTCTCCTAATAAACATAATTCCCACTTTTGAGTTACCAGAGCATTTAAATGACAGAAAAAAATTATTTTATCTTTATTGTCATCCAGGAATTATGCAAATGTTTACTGATTCCTATAATCCTCAGTCTTCCAGAAAATAGAGCCAATAAATAAAACTCTATAACAACTTATTAGCTAAGATTCTGAAACCTGCTATACTAAGATGGTCTAAAGCTTCATCACTAGCCTTGTTAAAAATTAGAGTGATCCCTACAAGCAAATAAACAGAATCTCTCCCTTTAAATTTATGTTTGGAAGGCCTGTAAATTTAGGTCTAAGACCATGTCCCGTGCCTTATTTACCTGAATACTCTCATAATCATGTTTAGTACTTAAAAGGGCTTTTCTCTAACCTTAGGGACCCTGAGACATAAAATCTTAAGGACCTGGAAGGCCCCACTTGAAGAAGTTAGACGTTATTGTGGGCCAGGAGATTTTTGTCTACATAAAAGTGTTCCCCAATAAAGACAAGATGGGCTGTCACTGCCCTGGAAAAGACCCTTTCAAATGTTGCTGATCTCCCTTAGGGCTATCAAAGCGAAAAACAGCAACAACAAAATTTGATTTAGGTTTTCTATAGGAAGCCAGCTCCCCAGAACGACTGGACTGAGGTCCCACAAAGGACTTGAAATTTATATTTTCCAAAGTTGTTGATATTGGTACTGAACTCAACTAAAAGAAGGTATTCTCACAAACTTATTACCGTTCTCATAGACTGCCTTGCTATCCCATTCATAATACAATTGTTTCAATTACTTTAAAAATCATATTTTACTAAAAATAAATAAATTATTTGTTACATTAGTTTTTTTCCAGTACTCCCAGTAATGGTTCCCATAATCCCATTTCCAGTCAGCTCTAAAATGTACTCCCAGTATAGACAGAGTCTGGTCTTACAAATTCAAAAATCTGATTATTAATAAAAGTGAGACCATCTGCATTAGTAATTATTTATAATAACAAAGTAACTAAAATGTATCCAGGTACTTAAGCCCTAAATTTGACATAAAAAATGTTTTAACTGGTTTGATTGGAGGATGAGATAGAAAAAATTTAATGGTAGACACAGAAATCTGACGTTTATAGACAAGAGAATTATAAGACAGATATAACATCACTCAATTAACTTTGAGAGGCATGTTGTCTCTAATCCCAAAATAGTTGATGGACAAAGATGAATTTGTGTTATTCATTTAGATTTATTTAACTGTTATAAAAATATAACTATTAATTTAGACCCAATGTAAGAAACAAAAAAGGCCGATAGGGTAGGTTTGTCCTCAAGACGTAAAACAATTAGAGTCATATGCCTTAAACACTGGAAGTTCACTCTGTTTCATTCAATGGTTATCTCATAATAAGGCTTTAATACTAGATGAAAAGTATCATTTCTTTTCACATCTGAATACAATTATTTGGGAAGATAGAAAAATTACTAATGGGTCTAAATTTTCATATATATGTGATAAAACACATGTGATTGACTAAAACTAACAAGAAATTTATTGGACCATGCAAGGAATACTTTTAATTAAAAATTTAGATCATCAGGTTCCAGTGTAAAGCTACTCTTCAGTCTTAGATTGGGTAAGGCTTTATAAGGAACTACCAAATCATACTTACATAGTACCCATTTGAAAATGCGAGCAATGTTTCTGTGGGAGGGTAGAAGCCTAACTTCAGTAGCTATTTAGCTTCAAGTTGCAAAACTACCTTATGTTACAAAGATATGAGAACTTATATTTCCTTTGGATAACATACAGAAGATCATCTCAGTTACCAAGTGAATTTAGGATGACCTGTGTGTAACAAATGGTGATCTAAAGTCCTCTTACTTGAGGACTAATTATTTTTTATCTTGAGAACATGTATGTAATGGGTTGTATCTGCTTGGCTGTGTAAAAGTGTGAGATTTCTCTATGTCTTTGCAATCTCTTAGTGGATTGCCTGTGATGTGGTTTAATACTTATTCAATAATATAACTGTGTTCTTTCTCTTCTCCTTTTGTGAATAGGTTTCCTGGGTTCAGAGGAGATTTTGTGTCTTAATTATTTATCCCCAACATATAGTGTCATAGTCTGTTTTTTATTTACCTCAACCAATAGATAGTGAATACCTGAAAGGCAAGTCCATATGTTGCTAATATTTTTATACCTATGCCTAGTATTTATTAGATAGTCAATAAATATAGATTTAATCCTATTATGTTTATAAAATGTATTATACATATGTATGATGATAAATGGTTAAATAGTATAAAACAAAAAGTACTTCTGCTTTGCAAGCAGCTATATCTTTTTTATTTCTACTGTGCTCTCATACCAGCCTTTTCCTCCTACCCCCATAAATCATTTTATCCCTACAAGTTCTGCAATTTTTACTTGTAATTGCCCAGATCTTCACTTTTCAGGGCACCGTGCGTTTACATGTATGCCAGGTCCCCTCTCCCCATCTCAGGAATGAGCTTCCACAAACAATCCCTGCACCTGACACTGTGGCAATTGTGTTTGCATGTAGGGAAGAGAAAGGATGACTAAGGGATATGAGCAGACTTACTTTTGAAAGGAATTACTTTGTGTAACTTTGAAATTTTTTTCTGTGTATGCATTATCTATTCAAAAATAGATACAATAATTAAATACATTTTGATAAGAAGTGACAGAGGTCACTTGCTCTAGGAATTCTCCCATTACCCTTTGTTGGCTAGGCTGTTGGTCCCGTGACAATACAGCGCTGCTTTGGAACCAGCCACATGGTCACTGCTTACTAAAGGTTTGCTGAGTGAATGAAGACATAAGAGGAAGCCTGTGTTATCAAGTTATCAAGGGCTCTAGCATTTTAATGGAGAAATCTCTTCCAACTGCTGTGGACAAGAAATGACAAAGCTTACCTCTAAGCTATTGGACTAAAGAGCAGGGACAAGTTTTAGAAAGAAGTTAATCTCTGTCCTGAAATCAATAATTTCTTGTTCACATGGCTATATTTAAAACAGCTTTTAAGCAAAAACTCCTGATGAAACATGTCTTTCTTAACCAGTGTGAAGTTCTATTTCTGCCCGTGACTAAAATGGTGTTTAATGACTATTTCAGTGGCTATCTTAATACATACATTGTAACACCGGACATTCCTTAATGAGTGAAGTAATTTTTTAAAAACAAAGATCAGTAATAATGATTCAATGGCATATCTCTTTTGAAGAGCATTACAATATATTTGGCATGGTAGTCTCCCCATACGCATGGGAAATAAGTTCCAAAATCCCTGTTGGATGCCTTAAACCATGGCTAGTACTGAACCCTGTCCACATTATGTGTATACTATGTTTGCATGTATACCTATGACAAAGCTTAATTCATAAATTTGGCACAGTAAGAGATTAACAATAACCAATAATAAAATAGAACCATTATAATAATTTACTATAATAAATGTTATATGAATGTTTCTCTTTCGAAATATCTTACTGTACTGTATGTACTCACCCTTCTTGTGAAGATATGAGATGATAAAAAGCCTACATGATTAGAGGAAGTGAGGAGAATGATGTAGGTATTGTGACATAATGTTAAACTACATTGACCTTGAACACAAGCACTGCAATACCGTGATCAGATAACCAAGATAGCTACTAAGTAACTAACAGGCAGGTAGTGCATACAGCATGCATATGCTATACGAAGGGAGAATTCACATTCTGGACAGGATGAAGTGAGACGGTATGAGATTTCATCATGTTACACAGAACAGCACACAGTTTAAAACTCATAACTTATTTCTGGAATTTTCCATTTAATATTTTCACACAGTGGTTGACTGTGAATGACTGAAATCATGGAAAGCAAAAGCATGGGTAAGGGGAACTGCTATATTATGCCTTTCATGGGTACCTAAAAATACTAAATAAAATAAAGATGTCTGCTGAAAAGCAAAATAATGATTATGATTATTTTACAGGCTCAAACTATAGATGATTTGTTTATTCAATATTATTTATATAACAGATTTTTAGAGTATTAAGCAACAGATATTTCCCTCTGTTTTATTTTCATACAAAACATGGCATAATACAAAATAAATATTTTGTATATTTAGTCAGAGAAGAAAAAGGTTAGACAACCTACTTTCTTTTTAGTGTAATCTGAATTGGGAAAACCAGCATAGGAAGTAACTGAATAAAAGAAGTCATTCTAGATGAGTTAAGGAATAGCAGTGACCACAAGGATGATGTGTTTTCAAAGTGCCTTGAGTGCAGTTGCATATTTGTTTCTTAGACTGTCTTTGCTTAATAATTAGCATATAAACGGTCCCAACTAGGATTGGAAGTTTACATTTCATTAACCTCACTTACAATACCTAAAGGAGGCATCCACATTTAAATTCAGGGAGAAAATTAGTCTAACTAAACTCTTCTGAATATGATAATCTTGAAACAGCCACAAACACACTGGGCCCTGACCAAGCATCCCAGGTTTCATTAAGAAACACTCACATATACACACACACATACACAGCAGGAATGAAAACACTCACTGATACTATTTTCTCAAAGGAAATCTTGAATGATATCTTTAAAAATTATAGTAATAGCATTGAACTATACCCTTTATTTTTAAAAAGTCTTTTACTCATTTATTTATTCAGTCATATGGCAATTCACGTTATCTTTTGTTCATCAGTTCATCCATTCTTCATTTAACAAATGTTTAGAAGCTCCTACTTCAGATAAAGCACAATTCTAGAACCAATAAGAGATAACCTCAAGGAAAATAAGACCTAAATCCTGCCATTGTAGGGTTTGCTTTTCTAGTGGAAAAGATAAGACCAGAAACAGGTGCAAATTCAAAACAAGATGAGTTTTTAAAATTGAGGTTTTACCATGTGATGGACATTGTGTTAAGCAACTAGTTCTAAGTCATATTGGCATAAAACAGAACTTAGTAAGACACAGAGGGAGTTCAGAGAGATTTCTACCATCCAAGAAACAGAGTGAATAATGGTTAAGAACAGGATCACTCAAACCTTGGCCTGTGTCGGCTTGGTCACTACTCCATTACCTTAGGCAAGCCAGGTGATGTCTCATTGCCTTATCTTCCTCATGTGTGAATGGGAAGTGATCATAACAGTACATACCTCATAAGGGTGTTGTGAGGATTAAATTAGCTCAGAAACATGAAGTGCTTTGAGCAGTATCTGGTATGTAGTAAAGTGGTGAGTTTCATCTTTCATGCATCATGAACACTTTCCAAAACAATAGATATTTTAGCTAACCAGTACCTCAAATATAGGTTCTTTTTGTTTTCATTTTGAAAAGTGAAGTCTTAATTTCAGAAGTAAAACTAAATCAGTTCTTTATCAGGAATAAATATTTAGTGCCAACCCATGAGGACCTCTCGGGCCCTTTAGAATTACAATGTTTGTATTAGAAAAAGTACTGGACTGAGAGTGGAGTGTACCAGTGAACATGATAATTGTATAGTAATAGTTATATGGCCTTCAGCAAATTAGAAGTTATAAATTGTAAATTTCAATATCCTAGTCCATAAAATAGGATGCGATGCTGTGTGTATGTGTGTGAGGGTTAGGGGTCCAGCTGCAAAGGCATTTAAATACTACAATAGGGCTTGAAGGCTTATAATACCATAGAAGGCACTTTGGAGTCTTACAGTCTAAAGATTTGCCCCATGTGTTGCAATTCATGCTTCATAAAATTTAAGAAAGCACAATACCATGTACCAATCATAAAAGAGCAGTATTCTTGAGGTTAGGCACATCCTATCCAGCTGGTAATCAACAGAATACATGAAACAGAGCTGAAGTTTAGTTGAGAGATTTTATGTAGAAATCTTATTCTTGGATCAATACCAACTCTATATTTGTATTTTTCATTTGTGTGAAATGTATTTTCTCACCTGCAGGTGAAAGGAAATGACTATGACATTCTTTAAGCTCTATTTCACATTGGTCTACTTAAAGGCTATCATAAAATAAATATTGTGAGTACAAATTGTACTCAAATTGAAAATAAAAAAATGTACAATATGAGATTACTGTAATATATCCAAACAATAACAAAATATATAAAGTAAAAAGTTTAAATACCCTTTCATCCCTATCCCTGGCTACCTAGCATCACCACCACTCCTATTCCTCTGTTTTTGTCCTTTCTAGATAGAATCACTATTAACCATATGGTATGATTCTGTTCAAACTAGTTTTCTTTGTATTTGCATACACTTGTATGCACATGTAAACCTGCATATTTTTTCTGTATATAAATGGGACTATACAATATATTTTATTCCTTTTTAAAATTTAAAAGTTTTTAAAAATTTATTTCAATATAATGAGGGGGGTACAAGCACAGTTCTGTCACACGGATATATTGAATTGCAGTGAGGTCTGGGTTTTAAGTGTACACATCATCCCAGTGGTGTTCATTGTACACAATAGGTCATTTTTCATTCCTCACCATCCTCCCACGCTCCCACCTTTGAAGTCTTCAATGTCTATTATTTTGCTTTGTGTGACCATGTGTACCCATAGTCTTGCTCCCACTCATAAGTGAGAACACACGGCATTTGATTTTTCTGTGACTGAGTTATTTCACTTAGGATAATGGCCTCAAGTTCCACCCGAGTTACTGCAAAAGATATTATTCCATTATTTTTAAGGCTGAGTAGTATTTCATAATGTGTGTGTGTGTGTGTGTATATGTGTGTGTATATATATATATACACATACATACAAACACCATACAGATATACACACACTATATATACACACACACACATACATACATACACCATATTCACTTTATCCAGTCCTCCATTGATGGACACTTAGGTTGATTCCATATCTTTGCAATTTTGAATTGTGCTACAACAAACATACCAGTATAGATATCTTTTGGATATAATGACTTCTTTCCCTTCTGGTAGACACCCAGTAGTGGGATTGCTGGATTGGGTGGTAGATCCAGTTTTAGTTTTTTAAGAAATCTCCATATTGTTTTCCATAGAGGTTGTACTAAGTTACATTCCTGCCAACAGTACATAAGCATTTCCTGTTAACCACATCCATGCCAACATTTATTGTTTTTTAACTGTTTTTTTTTTTTTTTTTTTAAGACAGAGTTGGCCAGCTAGAGTGCCATGGCATCAGCCTAACTCACTGCAGCCTCCAACTCCTGGGCTCAAGCTTCCCAAGTAGCTGGGACTACAGGAGCTTGCCACAATGCCTAGCTAAGTTTTTCTATTTTTAGTTGCCCTGCTAACTTTTTTTCTATTTTTTAGTAGAGATAGGGTCTCACTCTTGCTCAGGCTGGTGTCAAACTCCTGATCTCAAGCTATCCTCCTACCTCAGCCTCCCAGAGTGCTAGGATTACAGGCGTGAGCTACCCCGCCCAGCCTGTTTTTTAACTTTTGAATAATGGTAATTCTGACTGAGGTGGTTTTAATTTGCATTTCCCTGATGACTGGTGATGTTGAGCATTTTTCCACATGTTTTTTAGCCATTTATAGATCTTCTTTTGAAAAATGTCTGTGCTTGCTGTTTGCCCACTTTTTAATAGGGTTATTTATTTTTTTCTTGCCGAGTTTTTGAGTTCCTTGGGAAGGTAAATGGCTCTCTGACAGTTTGGAAGCCCTGCTGCAGGGATGAGGGGAGCAAAACAAACTACCACCCCTAACCTTTTCATGGGACTCCAAGATCCTCAGGGCTTGATCTCTGCCAAATTCTTGCTTCATTTTTATTCTGCACCCCAACTGCTTCCAGTAGGTTCACACTCTTCCCTCAGTATTCTTCTTGG
This sequence comes from Lemur catta, assembly GCF_020740605.2. Lineage (NCBI taxonomy): Eukaryota > Metazoa > Chordata > Mammalia > Primates > Lemuridae > Lemur > Lemur catta. The sequence continues at coordinate 88,549,867 of NC_059132.1, read as the reverse complement.
GCCATGCCTATAATTTTGATTTGTCTTTCTAAGGAGAACCCGTGACCAATGTCTATAGTTAGCCATCTTAAAAACAAACAAAAAACCATTGTAGTTTTTGAATGAAAAATAATAACATATTTTCTTTAAGATTCTTATTTATCACCTAACATTTATTGACCATTAACTTTTATATTTTTGTGAAATGTCTTTTTACAATTATTATTTACTTTATTTCCTTTTTAGGTGATAAGCCTTCTTTATAGTTTTCCTTTTGTGTTGCAAATAATTTTACCTAGGCTGTTAATTGAATTTTAAGTTTGTTTCATGATCCTGTTGGTATAAAAATCTTAGTTTTATAGGAACTAATCATCATTTCTTTCCTCTAAGGCTACTCTTTGTTTTATAAGCCATTTCCTACTTAAAGCAGATAAACTATTATTTTTAATTTTCTTACATGTGTGTATGTATATGTGTGTGTATATATATTTTTAATCCACTTTGATGGTTTTTGTACTAGATAAGGTAGAATATTATTTTTAGTTTATTTTCTTCTTTTTCCAACAAAGAATCCATATTTTTTCCTCATCATTTCTCATTTCTAGTTCATCCTGTTTGCACAGATTTGAATTTGTATTTTCATATAATAGATTTTTCACCTGAATATGGGTAAAATAATTGTTAAGCTCAAAATTAGATAAGATGATTTTTAGTGCATCAAGATAATTTTTAGATTAAACAATAAAATACCTTATTGGCGTTTGGATAATTCAGATTTAAAGTGCTGGAAAGGAGAAGAGTATCAAAGAAAATCTATTAGAAATAATGCTACATTATTATAGATCTTCTTGCTATCAATATAACTCACATAAAACTACTTCATAGTATCTAACATGGATCTACATTACAATTTTGTGTAAGAAATGCAAATGTAATTTAGAATATACAATGTCCATTTCCAATATTTAAAAATTAGAGATCTCATGCTAGAGTTATTATCCGATGTACTTTGGCAGCCACTGGGAGAAAAGACAATATGTGGGTTTTCACTTCATGTGAACTTAAGTCAATGATTTCATGGGTCCCCCAGACCATCTTTAATTTCAATGATTCAAAAGAAGAACCCAAAGACCTCAGAAAAGCTGTTACACTCAGCAATGGTTTGTTACAGTGAAAGGGAGCCATTAAAGTCAGCAAAGGAAAAACGCACACAGGGGCAAGCTTCTAGTTTTCCTCTCCCAGTTGAGTCATATGAACCTCACTTAATCCTCCCAGCAAATGTGTGTGACAAGTAGGTAGTATTGCCAACCAGGGAAGCTCCTTCAATACTTAGTGTCCACAGATTTTATTGGGATTTGGTCATGTAGGCATGGATCACCTACGTGGCTGACCTTACTTACTGAGTCTCTTGCCCCTCCAGAGGTCATACTGATATCACATGACCCAAGGCCTTCACCTTAAATTACATGATTAGCATAGACTACCAGGTGTGGTCCCAGGTCCCAAGTAAACAAAAACACTCTTAACAAGCATGATATTGCAAGGATTTAGATGTTATTTCCCAGCAGCTTGTCAAGGACTAAATCTTTCTTTGGAAAAGGTTTAGTGCACAGTCTGTACAACCTAGGCCCGCAGAGTAAAAATCAAATACACCAAAAAAAAAATCAACCTAATGTGCTTTCTACTCTTTAATGTCCTAAAATAAATTTATAAATAATATTTGAAAATATGGTCATCAGTACCTTTCAAATTTCAAAACCACAGTGAATAGTGCTCTATTTCCCTGATGATTTTTAAATAAATATTATTTTAAATATTTAAAAAAAATTTAAATAAATATTTTAAATAAATACCTAATAAATCAATATTAAATAAATATATTTTTAAATAAATTTCTTCCAACAGTAGAAAATGCATATTCTGAAAACAATCTCACTCATTTTCCATACAAGTTGAGAAACAAGTAAATGTAACAATGCATTACAATCTTCATAAACCTCTTGAGGGTATCAGAAAAATATCCTATTTGAATATTGGGAAGTAAGAAAGTCAATCTGGTCTGATCTATGCAATTTGGCCTTTGAATACCTAAGTTGCTGTCAGTCATCCCTTCTGAACTAATGTTTAGCACAGCAGGAAACACTAACTTATGCAAACCAAACTGCTGCCAATAAGAAAAAAAATTAAAAAAGAGTTTTCTACTTGAAAAAAGACATATTTATTGTCAAGAGATTGTTTTAAAGATATCTTTGTAAGTATGCAAATAAAATGCATTTCAACTGTGTAACTCATATATTAGTCCTGTAAGACATTAAATAAAAATATTTCTATACTGAATTTAATTTTCCTTTCTATATTTTTATACTATGTAAATGGAATGGGTATCAAAGTGCTCCAAAGTCATATTTATGAGATAAAAAATACATTTGAAAAATCTCAAATTATATTTTTCAACATAATGTACTAAAGATACAACTCATCAATAAAACATTAATTTCTTAATCATGGCTATGCAAATAAACTAGGCATAAATTCTTCTTTATATACTTTAACCTTATGCTAATAAAGAAGTTGATTTTATTGACTCTTCAGAAAATGAATTAAGGGAATTCAATCATCAACTGGTATTCCAATTTGTTTTCTTACTTTTCTCATCACTGAGATGGTTTTTAAAATGGCTAATTTATGAAAAATAAAGAAAGGAAACAACATGTATGTACTACTGATAATTATAAAGGAATGCTATATTAGTAATATATTTCCTGAAATATGTTCAAAATTAACTGTCTGCTTTTAATCATGGTTAAACTCTTTTGAATAAAATGGAACTTAATACATTCTTGGGGGGTTGTTTTTAATTGATTGATACCATTTTGACAATCATAAATTTGTTTGAAATGGAGAAAAATGAATGCCATTTATTCTTTTTTGGTGAACTTGTATCCCAATGGTTTGCCTTAAAAATTCCCTATGCAAGTGCATTTTGGTAGATTTGAATCTGTCATACGTTTACTGGCTATTGCGGTAACTTATCATAATGGCTTTTAGTGAAAATGTCTTCCCACTGTCCATGCCCTATTTTATTAGCCACCTACAGTGGATCTGGGCTTGCTCATGTAAACTGTGATGGCAAACAGGAAGTCAGCAAATGTGAAGTAAAGCAGAGGCTGACACATTGATGTCCACCTCCTTACCACACTGCTCTGAAGCACCATGTTGTAAAAAAGCATAAGTTGAGAGACCACATAGAGAGAGCCACCCATCCCAACTCCTCCAGCTGAGCACAGCCTCCAGTCAACCCACCAGCTGACTCCAGCTGCAACAGTGACCTAAGGTTAAACTAACAAACTCAATCTGAAATTTCTTATCATCCATTTTATCATTGTGACAAAGATTTGGTTTAGTAGCAAGATTAATTTATTTATTTTTATTTTATCCTAGGAATATATTGTCCTTGTTTCCCTAAAAATTGTTACTTTTCTATATTATGCGGTAAATTATTCATTCATTTAACAAATTCTTTGAACATATATTTGTTAAGCACCCACTATTTGTGGAACACCATATTATATGTTAGGTAGCCATTAATAATAGTATGTTATTTCTGTCATCATGGAATTGTAACCTGGTGGGCAATAAACAAAATAAAGGAGTAAATAAAATGCATTTTTAATTACAAATTTAGATAAAAGCTATAAGGACTCTGGGAGGCTGAATCAGAAGGATCGCTTGAGCCCAGGAGTTTCAGGTTGCTCTGAGCTAGGCTGACCCCATGGTACTCTACTCAGGGCAAAAGACTGAGGCTCTGCCTCAAAAAAAAAAAAGCTATAAAGAATTGTTCATTATCTTGGTAATACTTAAGCCTGAATTCACGATGAAGATGACCTATGGTTAAAAACCTAGCCCCTTCATGATCAGCAGAAATAATGCCACATAATATAAAGAAGATAGACTAATGGCCAAAAAACATGAAAAAATGCTCAACATCTCTAATCATCAGGGAAATGCAAATCAGAACCACAATGAGATATCACTTATCTCCAGTGAGAATGGCCTTTATCAAAAAGTCCCCAAACAATAAATGTTGGCGTGGATGTGGAGAGATAGTAACATTCATACACTGCTGGTGGGACTGCAAACTAGTACAACCTCTGTAGAAAGTAATATGGAGATACCTCAAAGAGCTACAAAGTAGAACTACCATTTGATCCAACAATCCCATTACTGGGCATCTACCCAAAAGAACAAAAGACATTCTATAAAAAAGACATCTGCACTAGAATGTTTACAGCAGCATGATTCACAATTGCAAAGATGTGGAAACACGCCAGGTGCCCATCAGTACATGAGTGAATTAATAAAATGTAGTATATGTATACTATGGAGTTCTACTCAGCCACAAAAACAACGGTGATCTAGCACCTCTTGTATTATCCTGGATAGAGCTAGAGCCCATTCTACTAAGTGAAGTATTACAAGAATGGAAAAACAAGCACTGCATGTACTCACCATCAAACTGGTATTAACTGATCAACACTTAAGTGCACATATAGTGATAACATTCACTGGGTTTCGGGCAGATGGGAGGGGGGAGGAGGGGATGGGGATATACACATGTAATGGGTGTGATGCGCACCATCTGGGGGATGGACACACTTGAAGCTCTGAGTTGGGAGAGGCAAAGGCAATATAAGTAACCTAAACATTTGTACCCCTATAATATGCTGAAATAAAAAAAATTTAAAAAAATGAAAGCTCCACTAACAGAGATCTATAATATATAACTGAGATATGTAATAACACAGATTTCACTTGGATAAACACCATGACCACTTTACTGATCTATTTTATTCTCTTAGACCAATATTGCAACAACTTCATAGATCCCTAATGTTTACTGCACAAATAATTTAACTTTATTCAAATGTATATTATCATTTCTCACTCTCAAAAATCCAGCTTGAAGTTTGGCAATTCATGGCCTCACAGTACACTATTCACTTTCTTGCTCAAAGTCCTGGTATCTCATCTCTCCTAATTTTCATGGTGTCAAATTCTTCCTTTGTTGCTGACCATAATCTTGGAAGGAATGCTGATAATACGCAGAAATATAAGAAGGCCTGCTCCTTTGATACATTAAGAAACATGGGTGTATTACGCCAGGACTTGGTTGGGGTGCAGTCTTTCCCTTTGTTTTGTTCTTGCAGTGCAATAGATATAATTTACAAAGTATCTTTTCCCTTCTTTTATTAATTTTGGGTCTGTTGCCTTTTATTCCAAATTACAGCCAGGTAAGGAAAATGGAAAATAATATTTCATTCAGAGACTAGAGTGTTTCTAGATATTTCTAGACAGTGTTTTCCTCAGAAGAGGAAATAACGTTATTTAAAATCTTTTAAATAATGAAGGCTTGAAACAAGTTTAACTCTTCTGGGAACTTTTAATGTAAGTGATAAACTAGTTATAAATTAAAAGGCAGAAGTTTATTGTCGGTTAAGCATTCAGGTTCTGGAGTCTGGTTACTCAGGTTTGATCCCACTAGATGCTTGATTTTGGTCAAGTTAGCTGATTTTCTGCACCTCAGTTTTCTCAGGTGTACAATGGGGATAAGAAGGAAGATAAAGAGTTTCTCCTTCATGGGTTTCTTCTCAGCTTAAGTGAATACACATCATGAGGACTGGCTCATGCAAGCTCTTATTACCATGGCATTATCAATTTTTTTCCAACTTCACATACACCACCCGTTTTACTAAAATATAGCCCAGATTTCCTCAACTCTTATTTCTGAAAGCGTTAATGTTATTTTTCAGTTATTTTTGGTATAATAATGACTTCAGAGAAATACACCAAACTCAAGTGGGGAAAAAATACTCATCAAACAAAAAAATCAAGATAAATTATATAACCGTTGAAATGGGATTCTATATTTTACATAAATAAAAATAATATTCATTTGAATCACAATATTTTATATTTTTGTAACATATAATTTAATCTTTTAACACTGGTATCTGGAAAAAGAGAATATGGACCACTTTCCTATAATCAAAATTTAAGACTACAAATAAGAAATAACTTCTTAGGAGCAACATGTTTTTCAAAATGCAACATAAAGTAATTGAAATGAAATACATACACATTCCTAATTGCCTACCGGCCTGATTTGTACAAATATACTTCCCATAGTAGCTGACTACCTCACTGAGAACAGGTTGACACACTTCTTTTATTGATCACAACTATTATACATTCACTTAATTGACTAACTGACCTATTGAGGCCTATTTGTTTTTCCTACATCTTCAGGTCTTTTTCATTTTTCATTTTTGGTGTAAAAAATTTCTAAATTATCAGGGAGCAGAAACAAAACTAGAGTTGTCAGTACTTTGTAATGGAGACTCAGATTCAAGACTACTGTCATTGTCCAGACATCTCTTTCTTTTTTAAGCATTCCCAGAGGTTTTCCATACACTGTCGGATAAGAGAAGAGTCTCTGGTGCTAAGCTCCTCAGGCTTGTGCACCAGGTAACTGTAGTCTCCAAATGCTTATCTGCCATGGGCGGCTCCTCTACCCAGAAGCTGTTGGAGCTCACTTGCTTTGGCGGGCAAGTGCGGTGGGGCAGGGCGGATTGTTCAGGCCACACCCTCATTGCTCCGCACAAATCTGCCCCAGACCACCAACTGCCCTGCTCTCATCACTACTGCTTTCTTGAGCTGCCAACTGATCTACTCCACTGCTTAATGCCATCAAAGTCCCCGTGTCTACTTGCTAGTAAAGATAGCTTCCATTTTTCCTTTTTTCTATATATGAATATTTTAGGGAGATCCCAAGGCAAAATGACACATATGTATTATAAACTGAACCTCACAATTAGGGAGACTTACCTAGTAACCCATACAGCTAGAAAATGGCTGATCTGCCATGAGGACAGGGCTGTCCTTGTAAAAGATATGGCACCAAGCATTGGAGCAGCAAAGGTACTTTCTGTGGTGAGCGGTTCCTCAGGAGAAAAGTACTGGGCAAAGAATACACATTTCCTGCTCCAACATTTGCCAAACAGAAAGCTCCCTCTACCTCTAGGGGAAAGAAGGAGAGGGGAAAAGGCCAAGGATGTTTAAGGGACCAACCCTACTTGTGCAGACTAGGGGAATAAGAAAGAAACTTTTTTCCGTAACTATAACTGATATCCACTAAACATTTATTAGGTGTGGTTCCAGATGCTTCATATCCATTACCACATTTAAACCTCCCAACAATTTGATTAGGTAGGTACTGTTGTTTTCCTGACTATACAGATGAGGAAACTTTACACAGTATACACTAAGTAGCTTGCTAAGGTAACAAACCTATAAACTGGTATAGCTGAAATTTGAATGTAGGTGGTTAGACTCCAGAGGAGCTTTTAATCAGTTACAAAACTCAATACTATATAGTCATTATTTTAAATGTTATTTTATGCTCTTAAAAGTACTCACTGAGTGCATCAAACTGTACAACTGTATTAGTGCTAAATTTAACCACAGAGTAATTGGCTGCTGAGTGACATAATACAGGCCAGGGTTGATTTATATGCCTCCAAAATAGATCTAGTTTGGGCCTGACTGTTTAGGGAAAGGCAGAAGATGAGAAATCAATGAGGCTGGGCACTATCATCCATCCTGTAACATCAAGAATGCCCGGTTTGGAACCTGGAGGATAATACACACGAAATTGATTCTTCCTTATGTATGTGTAGGTGCATGGATTAATGGATGGACTAATATATAACTGGATGGATGGAGCCAGGCTGTATTTGAGTCTGAGGTGTATAATTGGCTTACATTATTTTTTTTATTACCTTGGCAGTGACCTTGAGACAAGAGTAGTGGTGTTCAGCTAATAAAAAATACAAGTACACAATACCTAGAGGCTGAAGGTGCCTCACTGCAGTGCTTTCTAAATTTTTTTCCCTGTGCAACTTGCTTCTTCAGCTCAAGGTCATTACCAGTTCATGGAGGCATCTGAGGTTGCTGGCCAGAGGAGTCACTGAGCATTTTAAAGCCAACAAGAGAAAGAGAGAAATTCCAGGAAGACCAACACTTTAATCTTACAGAATGTAATCATGTATATCTTATTACTTTTGTTATATTCTGTTGCCAGAAGCAAATTACAGGTTAAGTCCACATGCCAGGGGAGAGATTACACAAAGACTACCATCCTTGCAAAAAAAGCAAGAAAACATTGATGAACAAGTTAGATCATTCTTGACATGTACTGTTTTTTGAAAAATTTCTTCATATAAAAGAATGGAACAGACGAATCCCTGAACAAAAAGAGCTGTTACCATTGGAGATTTAGTTGACTATAAACTTTCCCTCTGGGGCTTCACTGGAATGTTTGTTTGAGACGTAAGAATGCTTGTGCAATTGTTTCTGTTAAGATTGAGGTGTGTTGCGAATAATAGAAATCAGTGGCCAGATTAGTTTCAAATTGCTGCTGTTACAAACTGCCAGTAAGGTAAGAAAACACAAATTTCATTCACTTACAGTTCTGGACTCTGGAAGTCTAAAATGGGTTAGGAAGTCTGTTTATTTCTGGAAGCTCTAGGTGAGAATTTGTTTCTTGTCTTTCTCACTTTCTAGAGCATATGTGCATTCCTTGGCTATCGGCCCCTTCGTCCATCTTTAAAGCCTGTAGTACATCATTTTTAAATCTCTCTGTGACTCTGACCATTTCTCCTGCCTCCCTCTTGATACTATTTTGCTTATCTCAATAATCAAGATTTCTAACTTAATCACATCTGCAAAGTCCATTTTACCATGAAAGGTAACATATTCACAGGTTTTGGGTATTGGGATCTGAGCAACTTTGGGGGCAATTATCTAATATACCACAGTGGTTTAAATAAGCAGCTTATTTCCCATAAGTAACAAAAAATTCATGAACAGGAATATAGAAGCTCATTAATGTTCATATTAACCTCTCTGTCTCTCTCTCTCTCTCTGCCATTCTCACATACTTGCATGACAGCTGTTGCATCTTAAATATCATATCCATTTTTATGTTAGGAAGAAGGAGAAAGGAGGGGGGACATAAAAGCACAAGTTAACTTTAGAGTATAATTTATTAACCAGAACCATCTCTAGATGCAAGAGTGACAGGGCAAGAATTTAGCTTGCACAGTCAGAATTTTAGAGGCATAAAAGGGAGAGTAGCATTCATTGGGTTTTAATTTTGTGAGCCATATGATGGTTTATGCCATAATTTTGATACCTTATTATAGGACACATTTACATTTTACTAATTTTAAAATTATAATTACTTCAAATATTTACATTTTAAATATGTCCTATGTATTTTTCTACTTAAAAATATTTTGGTAAATGAAATGATTTCATTGGCTATCTTTGTGAGAATTACTTGATTAATGGGATTTCTTTTCTTCTCAGAAGAGCAGAGAATTCATGACTACAATTTCCATATTTACACCCTTCTTCTATACAGAGTTTCATTAGTCCTATGTAATCCCCCATTATTTGTTTTCCTCTTGGGACAATGAGTAGAGGTTTAAGAATGAACCTTAAGAAATTAGGTTCTGTAGCTTTCAGCTGTCAGTGAATTAGAGCTGTAGCCTTTCTGGTTTCAACCTTCATGGTATGGTAACTAGAGGGCTGTCAATCAACTTTGTCTGCATATAATTTCAGACAGAGTGGAGCAGAGCAAATGCACACTGGAAATGAATTTTTAACAGTTCAGCAGAAGAGAGGTTTTCTCTCACAGGAACAAGGCATTCGGCAGGAGTTAAGGTCAGAACCAACGTACTTCTGTCAAAATGCTCCCAGATTTACACATTGGAGCCCTTAGAGTCATCTTTGGAATCTTCTGTCTGTCCTTGTCTAAACAGGGATCCCAGCAGTTTTGACCCTCAGGGCACTAAACAAACATTTCTTTCAAGTTGGCTTAGTTTAAGACACAGAGAGCACTGTGTAACATTGTGCATCCTCAGTGCAGATATTTAGTAACTGATTTTTATCATTAGAATATTTCAAGGACTGTTATATTTTATTGTTAGCATACTGTGAGATACATAACAGAATAATAATTTAAGTACAAAAATAGATATTTTTTCTGGTTCAAAAGAAATTCTTCTATTAAAGTTATGTGACTTATTCTAAGACCTGAACACAATTTGGGTCAAATTTGTACACTGGAAGAGTTCTATTTATTTTTATGTTAATATAAAGTTGTATCAAAGTCTTATTTTTGGTTTATTTCCAGGAAAGACAAGATAATTTTCTACTGCTACCATAAAAGAAAGGGAGAATATATTGAATGGTTTTTACTTTAGAATAAATTTTTAAAAACCACATAGCATATGCTTACTCTGAACCTAAATCAAATTATTACATATTATCTTTGAGAGTAAAACTCTAATTGGATGGCTCTCTGGAGTAGAAAAGGAATCTATTATAATCTTATAGTTCTAAAAGGAAAATATTAATACATATTTCTATTAATAGATCAAAGTCCCAAAGTTTTTAAAACTCAATCATAATTTATCTGTCAAAATTAAACATCTGTAAAAATCCTTTCAGTATTTTCTAATACATTAGTGAACTTCAGACCTTGCATTACATGCATAAAAGCTTTTATCATAAAGTGTGATTTCCAACACTAGTTTTAAAGAAGAAAAAGTCTTTTACCTTTTTCCATTCCACATTCTTCTACCATACTAGAGCATGCAATAGCCATGCTTTATTTGAGCCATAATAGATTTGTGAGATCTCTGATAACCAGAAAGGAAATTGAAGTACAAAAAATGATGCCTTGATCTATGCTTGTATTTCATTGTGTTTACTAGGTCTTGCTTTTAATTATTATAGTAGTATATACAATTCTTTGAAGGATACGCTATGTTTGAATATTTGCATACATTCAGTTTCTAAAATATACTTCATATACAAAAGGCACGTAATACATTTCCTTGGAAAAGTGAAACAAGAAAGAGTCATAGAATAATTACCATAGCTCCATGTTCCTTTTCTCTGTCCCTACTCATCCTCTTTTTCCCTGTACTGGTACCTATTAATAACGTTAATTCAATACAAATAATCAAGTCTCTCTGACATTTCCTGGAAAATTCATGATTCAGATTCCCACAAGTGGCCTCACATCTATTGCAAACTTTTGCAGCCATAATAAAAATATGTTTTTGATTTGCCTTTTACTTCTAGTTGAAAAAAATTAGAAAAGCTACAAAATTTGATAAAGGATAATAAAATTCTTGCTCTTAAGTCAGTTTAATGGTTTCTATTAAATTGGTATGCTTCTGCTAACTAAAGTTCGTATGTCATTATGGTGTTAGTTTGTCTTAAACTCAACTTTAGATTTTTTTTTATTAACTCATAGGGGAATGTGTACAAGAAGCAGATGTATCATGAATTTAACTTGCAAATGTCTGATAAAGAATTGTGTGGGATTGCTTTATAAATGCTATGCAGTTAAACATTTTAAAGTAACCATTTAAAAGTAACCAAATCCATTTAGCACAATGAAAAAAAAAATACTTCTAAAGAATTATATTATTAAATTGGATCTAGAAAATGACCCAAATCAATTTCTATCAGTTATCCAAAACGTTATTCATTTCTCCTTCACGTCAAAATGAAATAAAGTATAATTTGACAACATTTCTTCAGGAAAAAAAGAGCCATTGGACAAATGACCACTTAAATACTTGGTTTCTGGGAACATTAAGGTCATGTCTGCACTAGAAATGTGAAGACATAAATGAGACAAATTTCCAAGATGAAGTAAAGCTGAAAGCTCTTTTGCCAGGGCAGACCAGCTGCCTAGCTGAATTATAAAACCATAATGTGCATGACTTTATCCACCAATAAAATGGGAATTATACTACAAGCCAATTCTGTCAGAGGATGTTATAGAGATAATGAGATAATGTCTTTTAAGTGCTTTCAGTGTCTCGGATGAAAGAAGATAACTTTTCCATCCTCAGTAAAAAGGAGACCCATGATCACTAACATTTCATATTGCTAAATGTACCTTCTTTAGAAAAGTGATGCTATTAAAATAATGATGCCTAAAGCTCTTCCACTAAACCTACTATAAAGCCATATTTATCAATAATGAAGGCATAGATCTATAGTTGGAGTTGGTGAGCTTCTCTAAAATTATCAACTATTTTCTGTAAGATTAACAACCACATTCAAGAGCATTTCTTGTAAGCCTAGCTGTAAACATGAAGAAATGTTCCAAAACATAATGTATTTTCTATTAGCAAGGAGTTCTTCTAGTGAGTATACATATATGAATTATGAGAGGTCATCCTCTTCAATGTTAACTAAAACTAAATTTAGGATATATAACCTACACTCTCTTTCAAACTTCCATTTCCTTCCACTGTCCAATAAAATGAATAATATACAACATACTCAACTAATCTGTCCTCTGAGCCACCACATTCAAGGAAATAATCAATTTTAGTTGGTTCAACCAAAGTGAAAGACATATCCAAAACTTACATGGTATTAAATTGGGCCATGACCATCTCTTGAACTGCCTTTTTTTGCTTTAAGTATGATGAAGAATTAATTAGCCATGTTGTCAATGAGACATATCAGAGGGCAGTTACTTTTTCTTTTTCTTTGGCCTCAGTTATAAGTAAAATTGATGCAATTTCTTGAAATAAATGGACCTGTATATGGTGATATTAAATGACTAAAACTATTAATAAATGTTCACAGTCATTACCAAAACCTTTAAATCTCCATAGAGATAAATTGTAGTAAAATAATAATAATAAAACTTCTCATAACAGAACCCATGCATGATAAAACAGACAAGTTTTTGACAGATCACAAATTGTTTCTGAGAGGCTCACTGAAATAAAAATAACACCAGTAGATTTAACCTTAGCCATAAAATACTGAGGGCCACAAATATGTTTAACATTTTCAATGTGGTATTTCTCTAATTATAAAATATGCAATATCCTCATGAGGATATGCCCATAACAATCACTGCAAAAAAAATAATATCAGTGAGAAGTTAGAAGTCTTCTTGTGGTGAAAAGTTAATTAGGTCATAAAAAAAGACTTAGGAAAAAGATGATCTGCCTCCAGACATTGGTGTGTGAGGTTGAGATGCAGGAAAGAAGGCAAATATATTGAAGATGATTGTACAGAAAACATGAAAAGAATTTGCACCTTTCATGATACTGTTGAGAAACTGAATTGGCAAAAGGGGAAATAATTTTACCTAGACTTTGTAATAATAAGTCCTCTTAATGTTTAAGTCAGTTGAGTTTTAGTTTTCTAGCATTTTCAGCCAAAACCAGCTTAATTTAGCTTTCTGAGAACCAAATCTATGTGTACTTCATGTTTACCCAGTAGATTCCTGGTGGATTTAGCAGCAATGGTGTTAGTATTCTCAGGACTTCATTAGAGCCCCTGCCTCCGGGAATGGCCTGTTTTGCTATCTGGCAGGCCCCAGTGGCAATAATAAGAGCAGCACTGTTGAATGGCAGTGACATTTAGGGGATGAGGAAATTTTATTTGTACATTTGTTCACCTCTATTCTTTTCTGTCTCCTCACTTTGAAAGACTGGAAAGTGATTCTCTGCTTTGAAGCATTTCAATGACATTTCTCATTTAGGAAGGCTTAATTCTGGTTGCGTTTGCAGGTAGGGGGCAGCATGTTTATGAAGGGAAAAAAAACTGATTTTATTATTTTTAGGTAGGTCCCATTTATGCCTATGTTGTTAAGTGTTTTTATCATAAAAGGGTGTTGAATTTTGTCAAATGCTTTTTCTGCATCTATTGAGAGGATCATATGGTCTTTATTTTTGCTTCTATTTATGTGGTTAATTACATTTATAGATTTTCGTATGTTGAACCACCTCTGCATCTCTGGGATGAAGCCTACTTGGTCGTGATGAATTATTTTTTTAATCAGCACTTGGATACGATTTGCTAGGATTTTATTGAGAATTTTTGCATCTGTGTTCATGAGAGAAATTGGTCTGTAGTTTTCTTTTTTTGTTGCATCCTTTCCTGGTTTTGGTATCAATGTTATATTGGCTTGGTAGAATGTGTTGGGGAGAATTCCATCCTTCTCAATATTGAAGAATAGTTTATGTAGGATGGGCACCAGTTCATCTTTGTATGTATGGTAAAATTCAGGTGTGAACCCATCTGGACCAGGGCTTTTCTTTTTGGGAAGGTTTTTTATTGCTGTTTCAATTTCAGTTCTTGATATTGGTCTATTCAGGAATTCTATTTCTTCCTGATTGAGCTTGAGAAGGCTGTGTGTTTCTAAAAATTTGTCCATTTCCTCCTCATTTTCCAATTTGTGTGCATAAAGATTTTTGTAATATTCATGGATAATGTCATGGATCTCTGTGGCTTTGGTTGTGATTTCTCCTTTTATGTTCCTGATGGAAGTTATTAAAGATTTTTCTTAGCCATATATGACAAACCCACAGCCAACATCATACTGAATGGGGAAAAATTGAAAGCATTCCCACTCAGAACTGGAACCAGACAAGGCTGCCCACTGTCCCCATTACTTTTCAACATTGTATTGGAAGTCCTTGCGAGAGCTATCAGACAAGAGAGCAGAATCAAAGGTGTCCAAATAGGGACAGAAGAGATCAAACTCTCACTCTTCGCTGATGATATGATGTTGTATCTGGAAAACCCCAAGGACTCAACCAAGAGACTCCTGGAATTAATTAACGAATTCAGTAATGTCTCAGGTTACAAAGTCAATACACACAAATCAGAGGCATTCATATATGCCAATACCATTCAATCGGAGAACCAAATTAAGGACTCAATACCTTTCAAAATAGCAACAAAGAAAATAAAATATCTAGGAATATATTTAACTAAAGAGGTAAAGGACCTCTATAAAGAGAACTATGAAACGCTAAGGAAGGAAATTGCAGAACACGTAAATAAGTGGAAATCCATACCATGCTCATGGATTGGAAGAATTAACATCGTTAAAATGTCTATACTACCCAAAGTAATCTATAGATTCAATGCAATTCCTATTAAATTACCAACATCATTTTTCACAGATTTAGAAAAAATAATTATACACTTTGTATGGAAACAGAGAAGACCCCGTATAGCAAAAGCAATCTTAAGCAATAAAAACAAAATGGGAGGTATTGATTTGCCAGACTTCAAACTATACTACAAAGCTGTGGTGCTTAAAACTGCTTGGTATTGGCACAAGGGCAGAGACACAGACCAGTGGAACAGAACAGAAAACCCAAATATAAAACCATCCTCATATAACCATCTAATCTTTGACAAAATAGACAAAAACATACTCTGGGGACAAGAGTCCCTATTCAATAAATGGTGCTGGGAAAACTGGATAGCCACATGTAGAAGACTGAAACAGGACCCACAGATTTCACCTCTCACAAAAATCAAATCACGGTGGATAACAGATTTAAACCTTAAATGGGAAACGATTAGAATTCTAGAAGAAAATGTAGGAAAGACTCTCACAGACATTGGTCTAGGCAAAGAATTTATGAAGAAAACCCCTAAGGCAATTGCAGCAACAACAAAAATAAATGAATGGGACCTGATTAAATTAAAAAGCTTCTGCACAGCCAAAGAAACAGTCACGAAAATAAACAGACAGCCTACAGAATGGGAAAAAATTTTCGCATACTACACATCAGATAAAAGACTGATAACAAGAATCTATTTAGAACTCAGGAAAATCAGCACGAAAAAATCAAACAATCCTATCAAAAAATGAGCAAAGGACATGAATAGAAATTTTTCAAAAGAAGACATAAGAATGGCCAAAAAACGTATCAAAAAATGCTCAACATCCCTAATCATCAGGGAAATGCAAATCAAAACCACAATGAGATACCACTTAACTCCGGTGAGAATGGCCTTTATCAAAAAATCCCAAAACAACACATGTTGGCGTGGATGCGGAGAGACAGGAACACTCATACACTGCTGGTGGGAATGCAAACTAGTGCAACCCCTATGGAAAGCAATATGGAGATACCTTAAACAGATTCAAGTAGACCTACCATTTGATCCAGCAATTCCATTATTGGGCATATACCCAGAAGAACAAAAGTCATTCTTTAACAAAGACACCTGTACCCGAATGTTTATAGCAGCACAATTCACAATCGCAAAGATGTGGAAACAACCCAAGTGCCCATCAATCCACGAATGGATTAGTAAACTGTGGTATATGTATACCATGGAGTACTACTCAGCTATAAGAAATAACGATGATACGACATCTCTTTGGTTCTCCTGGAGAGAGCTGGAACCCATTATACTAAGTGAAGTATCCAAAGAATGGAAAAACAAGCATCACATGTACTCACCAGAAAACTGGTTTCCCTGATCATCACCTAAATGTACATCAGGGAAGGATACCAATTGGATATCAGACTGGGATGGGGGGGTGGGAGGAGGGGATGGGTGTATGCCTACATGACGGGTGCGTTGCGCACCCTCTGGGGAATGGTCATGCTTGAGGGTGCAGACCCGGGGAGGTGGGGGGGGAGGGGATCGAGGTATGAATACATGGTGAGTGCCAGGCGCACTGTCTGGAGAGTGGGAGCGGACGCGCTTGGGACTCTGACTCGGGGGGATGGGCGGGACAGGGACAATGTATATGACCTGAACTTATATACCCCCATGATGAGCTGAAATAAAAAAAAACAAAAAAAAAAAAACTGATTTTAACTTAAATGTTTAGAAATCAAAGATCCTCAAAGATCTCTTTTGAATTTCCTCTCCACTGGCAAGTTGTTATGATAGTTGTAGTTGATTTTAGGTAGGTATAAATGTTCTAGAATTTCTCAGAAATACTAGAAAAAGTAAACTATAGAAACATGCCAAGTGTGCTACTAATTGGTCAGGTGAGAGGTCCAAATTAATAAAAATCCTAGCATTTAGTGAAAATATGGCCTTCCATTGTAAACCCAAACAGGGAGGCCTGGGAAAACATTTTTAAATCAAGCTTGCCTAAATTCTAGGTAATTAATGTCAGGGTTGGGATTCAAACACAAGCATTCGGTTCTTAGTCATTAAAAGTATTAAGATTAAGTCCATACTCTTAATCTTTGGGCTACACAGAGTTTAGCATGGTGTCTCAAAAGAGGACTAACCAATTTGGCATTGGTTCTGTGTTGTATGAGATTGGTGGTGAAGTGAGCGTTTCATAGTGTGTTTGCTAGGTTAAAATGAATCTTTAAAGAATGGCTAAGAAGTGTATGAGTGGTCTGTCAGGAGAGGAGTATTGTAATAATTGGAACAGCATGCACAAAGAAAATAAATGAGATTAATTCAGGAATACTATCTACTCTTTAATTGCTCTGATTCCAAGTGATGCCAGTACTTGAATGAATAAATATACAGTTTATTCAGTTTGGTTCTTTTATGTGTTCACATTATACCCTATAGCTCGCTTACCTGACAATACTGTTGTTGCCTGTTTACATGTCTATTTTACATTGGTCTTAAATTTCTATGAAGGCAGATATTATGTTTGTTTTATTTATAATTGTGTTCTTCAAGACATAGCAGAGTACCAATAAGTATTTATAAGTATATAAGTATATATACTTATACCAAATATAATGTAATATATATTCATCTGAATATGTCTTTATTTTAACTTCAAAGTAAAGACTAGAGTTGCAAAATACAGATTTCTGGATTGATATTTTTATTTTCTTTCAACAATGTAAAGATTTTTCTCCATTTCTTTCTGCCTCTAATTTTTCTTCTTATGAGAGGTCAGCTTTCACATTGTTTCCCTCTATGCAAGCTGGCAGTTTTCTTTGGCTGTTTTCTTTGTCCTTGAATTTTATCTCTTGTACTATGAAATGTTTAGGTTTGGTTTTCCTTGTATTTCTTTTGTTCAGCATTCATTTTGGTTCTTAGAACTGTTGCTGGAAATCATACACCAAATTTGGAAAAATTCCTAATATTATTTTTTCAAATAAATTTTCTGTTGTATTGTCTCTCTCTTCATCTTCTGGGCTTCCAATTACATAGATTTTTAGGTCACTTATTTTGTCTCATTTGTCACTATCTGTTTTTCAAATTGGATAATTTCTTTTGATATCTCTTCAAGTTCATTGACTTGCTCTTTTTCACTCTAAACACTGCTGTTAAGTTCATTCAGTGAAGTTTTTCTTTAGCTTATTTTCTTGGTATGGATTATGTTTTCTTGTTTCTTTTATTGTCAGGTGATTTATTATCTTGCAATAAATATTTTGAATAGTATTTTGTAGATGGCTTGAGC
Organism: Lemur catta; assembly: GCF_020740605.2. NCBI lineage: Eukaryota > Metazoa > Chordata > Mammalia > Primates > Lemuridae > Lemur > Lemur catta. Next base: position 88,531,575 of record NC_059132.1, on the reverse strand, counting down.
TTAATTATATTGCTTTGAAGGGGATTAATTTTTGTTCTAGAAGGCTATTAATTTGTCCGGACTTTGACTGCAAACTCTACTTTCTCTGAAGTAGAAAACAAAAGATTACAGTTGCTGGTATCAATAAATGCGCAGGAGTTTCCTTCCCATGTACATACTTTAGTGATCAACCAGTAATTTGGGCAAATTTTGCAAACAAATTTTAGAGGTCAACCCCTCTGTCTCCATTTTGTCTATCTTTTTGCTCCTAGATTTTTTAAAAAATTTATGCTACTAGCCCTAAACACTGTATTCTGACACCCAAGCAATTAAGACTATTTAATTCACTATGCCATACCTAAGAGTTTGAAGTATATCTTCAGGCAAAAATAGCAACAAGGAATTAGACCCAGTGCACTTCCTTTCTTTCAAGGGTCTAATTTTCTCAATTTCTGCCCTCTTTGAGTGTGCCTGATTGCCATCAAAACACTGATTTTTAAATATTTTAACTTAATTATTTTATAATTGGTATATGGGAGGTATGACTAAGATATTCTGTATCCCCAGAGTATTTTTATTAATTTAAATATAAATATTTCCTAACTATAAAGTATAATAAGCAATAATAATAAAATATTAGTCAATGTTTATGTATTAATCATCTAGAATATATGTCAAGATGATATATTAAAGATGTTCTTTTTGAAAAAGATATAGAAGTGCAGGGGTTTCATGTAAAAATTATGTAGAAATGGTGAATTTGGGAGAGTGGAATCTTTAAGAAGACAGGAATATAAAAAGACATTTTAAATAATAGAGGACTTATGAATTAATAAGCTAAAAGTGTCTTCTATTCCTATATGTGATGACAGCCGAACTGAGTTAAAACTATTTGTTCTTTCTGATGTCAGGAAGTATAGATCAATGATAAATCCCTCAAATAATCCAGATAATAAGCTTTAGTAATAGAATCTCTGACTATCCCAAAATCTCTTATTAGGAACCATCCTTATTGTTAAGAGTTTTCTCCTTATGAACAATCATAAAGATCTAAGCATTTCCAAGTGGCAAAGACCAGTCGAATCAGGGCTCAATCCAATTCCAATCATTGATTATGAATTCACAAAACTCAAACCATTGTGAAGAAGTGCTGTGTAAAAGTCCCCTGGTTTTCAAGCTAACAGTTAAGAAAGAAACAAAAAGGAAAGGAATATAGTCTTTTATGATTTTACTGAATCACCCCAGTGGAAATGTTCCTAGTCTAGTGCTTTAGTCTAGTTTTTAACATGAACAAAGCTGCCCACAGAGGTAGAGTTCATGAGGACTCAGACATTTCTAGAGCCATTCTGGAACACCAGACCCTAAATTAAAAACATTGATATCTATCAAGAACTACTATTGAAGAAGGTGATTCATTTTTTTAGAATTTACCATTGCAAAATTCAAGATAAATACATATGAAAGAAAATCAGAAGAACTTTCTACCTAAGCTTACATGCTGGACAGTCAGATGAAAATATCAGCACTTTTTCTACTTTCTTCAGACTAAACAGGAGGAAAAAAATGTTTAATCATCTGAGACCTATAAAAATGATTTTATATATCTAGCTAAAATAATTTGACTGAAAACAGTTTCTTAACATCACGTTTTCCTTCATCAAAGTTGAAAATGACTTTAACTTAACATTATTAAGAATAACTAAAAACAGGATATAACTATATAATTTCAAAGGAAACTCTTTGACTAAAAAACATATATTAAATAAATAGGCTCATCAATCATACTTTATCAAAGAGCAGTCTTATACTTTTTTCAGTAGTATAAAATGTTGACTTTGTCAGCATTTTTGATGCAATATAAATTCTATAAAAATGCTGCCCACAAACATAATCAACTGTATCCCAAATGTTGTCAGATATTTATAATTTTCCTTGATGCAGTCTGCAAATGTTTACAATTGGGTAGCCATATTAAATATATCTACTTTCTAGCAGAATGCAATTTTTGACTAGGCAATCATGTTTATCAAGCAGATTCACTGTATATTACTTGTACCTTAAAGAAGCATTTTCTGTTTCTAACAAACTCAGCACTCTGATAGCAATGCTTGTTTGTGACACCTGGTTAAAAAGAACTGTGAGTGAGAAGAGATGAATTTTTTTTTTCTTTTTGCAGAGCCAACTGTACAACAGAAAATTTACATGCAAGCTGACATTGTGCATAGTGTTTCATATTTCTTAATTCTCCTCCTTAAAGTATACTCTTTGGAGTATGAATATATTATTTCAAGAAAACCTTATTAAATCTTATTATACTTCTTTTAATTGAGTAAATGCTTCAGTTTCTAATCTGATATTTATATGTCGAACTGATTGTTAAATTATGAAATCAATGCCGTATTTTTCCTTAAGTGAAATTATGTCATACAAAAATAAAATATAATATGGAGGATATACAGAAATTATTCAAATTAGTTAGAAAGAAATAGAAATAAAAATCCTAGGTACTAGTGACATTAGAGGTCAAATTTGAAATGTAATTATGAGAAATCATAAAGTATATTTTTTCTTTTTTTTTAAACAGAGGTATGTTTTGATGTTTATTTGGCTTTCCTATTTGTTCTTAAAAGGAGAAATGGTCTGTCTCCATATATATTATCATACTTAAAAGTAGAAATATATCCAAGCCATTCTTAAAGTGGTATGAAAAGATAAACTCATTTGTCAGTGACATCACCAGCCAAGGGAGAGAGGGATTTCAGGAAGGGAGAGTTGCTTATTTCCGCCCAGATTCGTCTGGGTAGTTAGAGCTCAACATTACTTACGATAATTCCTTCTTGGCCTTTTGGCTAAGATAAAGTGTAGTATCTGTTCTTATCAGTTTAACATTACTTATAATAGGCTGACTAAGAGGTGAGCAAGAGTGAGGAGAGGATCCTACCTTCTTCAGGAAACAGAGCCACATTTAATCAGCACCATTTAATCAGAAAATGTGATTGGGCCAACTCACCTTCCTCTCTCTAACACAGAGTTGGTAGGAAGACAAGAAGGGTCTCCTTTTGTTTTATATTTCTGTTTATACATAGACTATATTAATCATAAACCTTTACATGCATGATATAAACACATTTTCATTGCAGCTTCCCTTTATTAAATTCAGAATGTCTTTATGCTTTCAATTTTTACTTTTTTTTTTTTTTTAGCAAAGGAACTTCTACTATATCCTCCATTGATATTCATTTCAAACCCTCAAATATAATCCATGAAATGTTAGGCTCAGAGTCCTAGTATCACTTCACTGAGTTAAAATGACATCACAAAGTATACATTACATCTTAAGGTTTCCTCCTCTGAAAACTGAGAGAAAAAGGAAGGAAAATTAATACAAAATAAAGTAACAATTGGTCTTCTCCATTATGGTTAGGGCTTAAAATTGATCCATATACTCCATCTATTCATTAGTAGGAACAAGTAAGCTATTATAAAGCTTCTGCCATCAGAGAGTGAACTGAAATTTTTGAATTGGCACTATGAGTCAGGCACTGCATCTGGAAATTTCCATATAGTATCTCCTTTAATAAACTTGATACTGTGGCAGCAAATATTTCCAAGTAATGGAGGTAACAGTGTTAGTAATGTTATGCATGTTTTCCACAAAGTGGAAACAATACATAGGTGTCACACAACAACTTTTATTCTGCCTACAATTATAACGCTTAATGTTTGCCTAGAGATAGAACCTGCTTCTTACAAAATGGTATCTTTCAACACAAAATGAATTCTAAAAGTACATATGAAAAGTGTTAATCTAAATAATTAATTCTAGGCTATGTTTTATTAGGGTAAATCCTGTCTATTCTTCCCTCCCTTCCTCGCTTCCTCTCTTCCATCCTTTATTTTACCATTGCCTTTCTACATTATTGTATTAAGAATTGTCTTGGTAGCTGAGAACTGGTTCACACCATTTGATTCTGTTTTACACATGTAATGAATTTTTGACTGAATAAAAATAATTGAAGTGTTAATATTTTATTTGCATAAATGGCACCATGTGATAGTCTTCCCTTCATGTTTGGCTTCTAAAAAAGATTACAAAAAGAGGGTTATTGTTAATAAAAATAATTGAGTGCTTTATCAGTTTTCTTACAGGCCTCTCATTATCACTTGATATTTAAATCATTCTCTGTCACAAGCTCTTTATCATCATCCTTGTCAATGGTTCTTTCAATTTGAAATTTATGAACTCTGACAGATGCACAAAATTCAATAGTTTTAAGTAATAAAATATGTTGCTCAACATCTCACTTTATAAACTTCATGAAATTTTGCGTCTTTGCCAACTGAGCACAAGTTCACATTGTAATCATTCTTCTTTTTATTTGCATTTTACAGTGAAATATTTACAGCACCCCAAAATTAGCGAGAAATTGCCAGGGATAAATGCCTGTATTTAGTATGTGTGTGCGTGTTGGGGAGGGAGGAGTGGATATTTGAATAGAAACTATTTTTAGTAGTTGATATTAAATACTTTGATGATGAAGCCTCTTTATTATTCAAAGAATTAATAATAAGGGCCCTGAAGCAAGAAGTGGAAATCTCAGACTAGAGGAGAGGACATAAGACAGGAACAAAATAAGACAAAACAAAGAAGACTCTAGACTAGACCATCACCATTTTTTAGCCAGACCTATTGTTTCATCACTACTTTTTCAGTGCTGAAGAACGAAGATTGTTTTTTTTTTATAATCAACTCTAAACTTTTGCTGTTATTTGCTCAATCTATATATATAGTTCTCACTTTAAAGTGCATTAGAAAGTACATAAACCTTCTCCACACATTTTCTCATTGTCATCACATTGTGCTCAGTTAAGAATGCTATGCAGTAATAATGTATCAATGTAACAGGAAGAACAATTAAGAAAAGTAAATGTTCACAGAATCTATGGATTTATGTGAGAGATGATAAAACTTTTGGTTAGGAAAACTCATTATTGGACCTATTTAAAGTAAAAATTTAGATTAAAAAATAGAACCTATTTGTGAGTTTTTCCATATTTGCTACTGAGGGATTGTAGACACCAAGAAGTGGAAAAGAAAAGAAATGAGAAAATGTTCTAGATGAGGGACAGAATACTCATGCTGGAGAACATTGAGGAATATTAGAAAGAATAATATCTAGTTTTCAATTTTTTTAAATGTATTCTATAATTATTTCTGTACTTTAATTACTCTTTCATTAAAAGTCTACTGAAATCTATAGCCCTGTGCCAGTGGACCTGTCAAAAATAAATGAGAAAGACATTGTAAGGCAGGGAGATGATAAGTCAATGGGAAAGAATAAAGATATGTGCAGAAACTAGGAATTTGGAATAAAGTTAATCAAGGGAATCAAATATTCCTCCATATTACTAACAAAAGATGCTCAGAAATTTTGAGGGATTGGAGAAGATAGGTTCTCCAGTGTTTGGGGGTGCAAATTAGAGTAGTCAGTGACTCAAGATGAATATGGAACCCAGGGCAATTTGTCCTGTCAAATTGTGATAGTATATGGATATTACAGTCAAGACTCTGGTGTGCAGCAAAACTTGGCATGCAGTAGGTGCTTAAAACATACTATGTGTGTATACCAAATGGTGGATAGGAAAATGTTGAACAAGAAGACATTCTGTAGTCTAGCAGTGTTTGGAATAACAGAGATGATGGCCTGTACCATTACCTGAGCTCTTTGACAGCATCAGGAACAGGCTGGTGGTTAAAGCCATACCTATGAACCCTATTGTTAGGTATTCCAGGCTAGTCTCCTCACTTAGATATTTACCAATTATCCTTAGAATAAATTCTTTGATTCGGTAGCAGAGAACCTGATAAAAGATTTGGTGGGGCCAGGGGGGTGTTATAAAGATAATAATTGAATTTAGGTTTGCTCTTTCTTGACACTGGAACCCTCATCAGAAGGAAAATATCCTTTTTGACAATGCAATGCTGATAAATCAATACTTCTTGTATGTCTTTACTTATCACAAACCCAATAGGGCAACCTTTTCTATAAATTGAATACATATCAGTATTATATTAGTTTAATGTCAAAAGAAAGAGGAGGCATAAATCTTGCTTAAACATTCATTAGTTTCTTCATGGGAAATATTTTGTGACAAAGTGGTTACAAGGACAGAATTTGAAGTTAGATGGTTCTGAGATTGAAATCTACTCTTCCACTTTTTAAATCCCAATGTTACTTTGAGAAAGCTACTAATATTTTCTTTGTCTTGGTTTTCTTATTTATAAAAAGAACATGATATTAATAGTATCTATCCCCTCCTCATTGGAGTTGTGATAACAGTTACAGTTCATAGGGCAGCATTTCTCAAAGCAGTGAAAGTGTAACAGCAGTTACCAGTACATGAGGTATGTTTAGCCAGTACTGTAAAAGCATTGTTAAAATAGTATAATAATTATATATGCACATATACATGTGTGTATGTATACCAGACACCATATATATGTATAAAATTAGGAAACCCATAATTTCACAGAACAAGAAAAAAGAAAAAAGAGGGTTCATCATAAAGAAAATCAAGTAAAAAACAAATTATATTCTCAACATGGCAAAATTATGAAAATAAAGTTTGGAATTCATTGGGAAAATATACACAAAATTCTCAGAAGGGCAAATGGTCAGTAGAAAGAACTTATTAAAATATAGTTATTGTTTAAATACATATATATACTTATTGTTATAAAATGCCAATCATTGTCCTAGTGGTTTTATATTATTTTATGAAACTCCATTAACAAACTCATAAGGCATGAATTGCTATTCACATTTTAGAATGTAAAGAATCAGCAGTTCATGTCTGTTGAAAAGTGATTTGCCCAACATCACAGTAGGTTCGGCTTATTATAGACTCCAACTCATGAGTTCAGAATGCCACTGTCCTTTGGCATTTACTTCACTCTGCCACAGCTGCCTCTTCACACAGTCATTCTTTGCTACCTGTGATGTGGTTATTTTAGACTTTATGGTCCAGCAATAAAACATTTCTGACCAAAATATTCTGTTCTAATATCATGTGGCAAGACTATTTTAAAAATTTTTAAAAATATATTAAAGTTCTACTAGCATATGTATTTAACCTGACAGTAGTAAAAAGAAGAAACATTTCTAGTGAATGTGAGGACTATAAACTATTTAAGTCAGTAATTTCCCAATTAGTTCAATTGTTTCAAGGATTTTTATTAACTGGAGTCACCACTGGCTCTTTTAAGGTTCAATAGGGAATTTTCAACAAAGGAGAAAAAAGAAATAACCATCATATTTCATAAAGCATGGTTTTTAATAAAGTGACTTTAAAACATTAATTGGTTCTATAATGATGGTCAAAAAATGAAATCAGAATTATAAATGAATTAAGCAATACATTTAGATCTCTTCCATAAGATTGAAATAGTTAACTAAATTTTAGAGAATAACAAACATTTATTAAATGACTTTCTTGTTTGTACTCACTTTAAAATATTGGAACAGGTGGGTAAAAAGCCTCTCTTCGAACTCTCGTTACTTAACAAAGTCATATATTTAAGAAAAGAATTCAAGAACCATCTGAAAGCAATGTGTGAGAGAAAGAAAGAGTATTTACACAATGAAGAAGTTCTAAGTAGAAGAATGTTTGGGTCAACATTAAATAGAAAGAGATGCAGGGGAAAATAAGATGTGTTTTCACTGGTTGTTCACACAAATCTGGGCTTTGTGTTGAATGCTGTGCAGAACAAATTGAGGAATTTCTGTAAGATGAGTTTAGATGGGACAGGGTTACAGAAAGTAGTTAGTTTACAGCTTATGCTCAATTCACAACAAATAAATAGATGGATCATTCAGCAAAACTTCTTCACAAATACCACATTTCAAAAGAGCAAGGAGTGGGAGTGAGGACAGGCTATATAGTTCTTTAAAATTACATTACTGAAATATATATATGGGAAATTTTTATGAATTATCAGAATTTTAGATTATCTTCATCAATTCAAAAAGTAAATACAGAGCAGGATGAAATCAGAAAATCATATTTCCTTTCTCCCTCCTTTCATCCTTCAGTAAATCCTTATTGATATTGCACTCCCTGAAAACTCTTCTTCTTAGTACTAAGGAAGAAGAGACAAAAATGAACAAGGTATCTTCTCTGCTGACAATAGCCATATGTTAGTGAAGAAGATAATGCTTATGGTAGTTAACTCTACTTCAGGTAAATTAAGCTAAGTACACTGCCAGAAAGAGTATAATGTGGATGAAAATTAATTCCTAATACAGAAAAAAAAATAACCTTGTAGAGAAAATCAGTTAGTCCACTGCCTCTATCTATAAACTGAACAGATTGAGATGGGCAGAGAATGAGGAGGAAGAAGAAAGGCCTTTCAATATCAGGACTCTGGTAGCAAAAACATGGTGATGGTGAAATTTAAATATTTGTTGGAATTATTCAGGACCCCAGTAGTCCTAGAATATAAGGGACATGGGGGTATATGGCAGGAGGTAAAGCTGTTATGATAAATTGAGTCTAAACGTGTGTGTGTGTGTGTGTGTGTGTGTGTGTGTGTGTTGGGGTATATGTCTGTGTGTATGTCTGGAGGGGTGGAGGAGCACTAAGACCAGACTATGCACTTAACTTTTTTTTTCTAGAAGGACCAAGAGGAAAGCTTAACAGAAATTTTTAGCAAAAGATTGACATAAGAGTATTGAAGTTCTAATAAGAAAGCAGCAGAGGAAGGGTGGATTGAAGAACAGAAGCTTTGACGCTAGTGTAAGAGCAAAATTGAGAAGCAATGAGATCCAAATTAAAGGAGAGGGAAAAGTTCAAAACAGACACAACACATATTCCAGAAATAAAATCATATGGGACATATAAAAATAATCTCAAATTTTAAGTGTGGTGATTGAATTGAGGAACGCACAGGAGGGGCTTTAGGAAATACCATGGACATTTCTGTTGCCACTGTCCTCCAATTTAGCACATGTCATACAGTAAATGGTTGAAAACTGCAATTAGAGTTGTTTGGTACTGAATGCATCATAACAATTGTGAAAAAACAAATTCAAATATAACATTGGAAATTTAAATGGCCCAGGATTTTTAAACTAGATTATTATATTGCAATTATTTTTATAGTCTTTTAAATTGATTTCTAATATCAAGAGCTTATAATGTACTTAAATACTTTTGTCATTAAAACAGGCTAAATGAACAGAGTGTGTTATATTATGTTTCATTAGCTTCAATAGCCTCATTCTAAGGCACTGACTGTATTTCTACGTAAGATTATTAAAGACTGAAAAATTTTCAATTCCAAATAAATTTTACTGTAAATTTAGACTAATTAACAAACTTGAGTTAGGAAAAAAGACTAATGGGGCTTTTCCACAACACTAGTTATAAATATATTTAGTTTCTCTATGTGGAAAAAAAGCTGTCTTAAAAATTGTCATATATTAAACTTACATATTCTCTGTCTCCTGAAATTTGTCTCTAAATGTCTATCATGAAAACTGTGATACAGTTATCTTTTAAATTAAACATCATATATGAATGCAAGTTAAATCTAATTGCATAATGCCTCTTAATTACTTGTTTAATAACTGTCAGACCTCATAAGATCATACAAATTAAATATGCAAAAATATATTAACTCATCTATTCCATCCCCTTGACAATGCATGAATATTCTCTGTTAAGAAAAATGGTGTTTTACAAAATGCTTTTTCTATTTCAGTTTTAAATTACTTTGCTTTTAAAAACTATAGACCTAACGATATTGTACTGTGGAATGAATTAATTTCTTTATTTTACTTTAACGATGAGACTAATTTTTTGAGGTAGGTGAGGGGAACTCAGAGATCAATGGATTCTGAAAATATTATGTTACACATGTACATGTGATGAAATTCAGTAACACTATGTTAAATGATAATATAAAATATTACTACAATATGGGTCTCAGTATATATATTTTAGCATTAAGTAATAAAAAGAAACTTTCCAGAGATAAAATTGACAGGACTTGGTAAATGATTCAATGTGGGCGGTGAGATAAAGAGAGGTGCCATGAAATATCCAGAGTTCTGGTTTCAGACATCCAGGTGAAGATGGAGAGTTATACCTAGTATAGGTCAGAAGCATGTGTGTATAAGAGAGAGAGAGAAAACCAGCATGGAGGTCACACCTTAAGAACTCACCTCTCATTCCCTTGTTTCACAATGCAGGGCTCTCTTCTCCAGCTGCCCCCAAAACTTGGCTGCATGGAGTTCCCTTGCAGGGCTTCAGACCTCAGCTTACTCTTCTTCAGGGATACTCAAGGCACAGCAATGGTATTTTATACATATCATGCACCTCATAATTTGCAAAGTATTTTTGTAAACTTTAAATCCATTGCTGCTTATCATAACCTTGAGCCAAATGGACAAATTCACTTTTTTGCAGGTAAGCAAATGAGGCTTCACAATTTTAAATTATTTGTAATAGATCCACTACCAGAAGCCAGATCTTCTGCTCTCAAGCAGGAATTCTTTTCTGTCTTCTTGAATATCTCCAGAATGACTAGGTCTTTCGTGGTGCTTTTAATACTTGTGATTTAATTACTGTAGTAATTACTGTAGTAATTACAGCACAACTCAGTAAATCACCTAACAGTCATTTGAACTATTTTGTAATTGATTTATCAGGTGCCAGAAACATTTTAAGTGACATTTGTGTCATTCAATGAAGTCTATAATGATATAAGAATTCCCTGACTTTTTAGTATGATAGATATTTATTGCATGCATTTCTTTCAAAATATAATGATAATATTTAGAATTCTATCTTTATAGCAGATAACAGCATTCATATGATACTAAAAATGTGTCATTTCAGTAATGCACATTGTTCCACTTTGAAAGAATGTGACCTCTGCCAATAATTGTTATTCAAAAATTGTTCTTCAGAAAAAGCTGAAATGGAAGAGGTTGTTGATTTTTGCTTTTGAAATCTCAAGTTGATGAAGATAACACTTTGAGAATTGAGTCTCTTATGGAAATATATTTCATCAACAAAAATTTCACATATGACATGCAAATTCATTTAACAAGTGGTACAACTAAGTAGAGTGAATAGAAAACAGTTATATTCAAATGTAGGATAGTTGTAAATCAGATTTTATAATGACACTTTATGCATACATTTTGGGAAAAATGTCAAAACTATCAGTTCAATGAGGGGAAAAGAAACTCATCTACATTAAAGAGATTCATAATAAACATAAAATATTTATAATTAAATAAAATAAGGTCAAAAGCTGAATAATAAGATATAAATGGGTGTATACTTTTTTTCTGCTTTCAAGTCAAAATGAGAAATATTATATTAAGTTTGAACTACAGTTTTGGGGCAAATTTTCATTAAATTCAGACATATTCACTTTATTAGAATTTTCAAATGGCTGACAGTGCAATTATAACATAAAATGTTTTAACTTAAAGAACCACCTAAATCATTTGAAAGAAATTATTCTTATGATTATTTTGCAAAGATCTGCTTGGTTGACAGGGAATACTGAATACTATCAAATGTCCTCTATATGGAAGAATAATCATGATTCTGTTTTGAAGTCTTACTTTTTTAAGTTAAGTTTGTGCTATTTCTACATGGCTTAGCCATTATTCTGTTGTGTTTATGAAACTGAACTCCACATGTGCAGAGGAATTCTAGCTAGCTCTTCAGGCACATGAAATGTTTTACTTCAATTTAATAAAATGTATTTTTCCTACTGTGTATGAGAAGAGCTATATACAAACCTTGTTCTCCAGAAGTTGACAATTCATTTGGAAAAATTCACATAAAAACCAGTAGTGGGGTAATATCTTTGATGTGGGCAGAAGGACAAAGCTAAAACAACATCTAGTCTCCAGGATAAGAAAATTACAAGTAATGAATAGTCTCATCCTTCTTCTTTACTATGGATATTAGTGATGGTCAATTTAATCTATGCAGTTAATGATTTTTATCACTAACCATTTTTCCATTTATTTGTGTATTTCATTTCTTCAATAATTTTGTACAAATTTAAGAAATGTTCTTATTGTTCACATCCAATTGAGCTCTCAGGGTTTGTTTTTTGTGTATGTGTGTGTGTGTGTGTGTGTGTGTGTGTGTGTGTGCGCGCGCGCGGGGTACTTTTGTTTTTTGAATGTATCAGTTTCTAATATAATTTGAATATTCTTGTGAAATTATGGAGCTCAAAATTTAGCCATGCCCATATCTCAACATCTATTAGAAACCAAAAGATTGAGATGATCCTTGTTTCATTTAAAGTATTTCAATGTACAAATTCCCTAAAGTCATTGATCTTTCTTATATTTTTGTAGTTTTCATATTTATTCATTTATTGGTCATTCATTCAGGAAATATCATTGAGTACCTACTATGCAACACATACTGTTCTAGGTATAGCAGTGAAAGATAGAAATAACTTCTGTCCTTTTATAGTTGCCATTCTAGTGTTGGAGACTGAAAACAAGTAAATAAAATACACTGTATGTTAGAGAACGTTAGGGACAGGTGTAGGTGGGCAGCATTAACCACAGGAAAAGAGGAGGAGGACAAAAACGAGGAGACCAATGCACATTTAGGTCCTAATCCGCAATAGCAGGAACTTGAGGTTAGGGACTTTTCCCAGCCAGGAACATACACAGAACCTAAGAGCTCATATCCAAAAGTGACCTTTTCCTCATTAACATACATTAGCATAGTAAAAAATCACACCCATCAGCGCTATGACAGTTTGTAATTGTCATGGTAACTCCAGGAAATTACCGTATAAGGATAAAATTGGGGAGTACCCTTAGTTCTAAAAATTCTCCACCCTTTTCCCCAGAAAGGTAATAAATATTCCACCCCACATTTAGCATATCATAAGGCATAAACAAAAGCAAAAGTGTGGTAAAACTTCAGGGTCTTCTCCACTCACGGAGATAGACCTATTTCCCCTCAGGAAATGTACTTTCGACTTCTATTCTATACTGAAAAGCCTTCAATAAAAGCTGCTTATGTGAAAATACTAATGTCTGTCATCTCTCCCTCACACCAACCCGGTTTGTAATTCCTTCAAGTCAAGCGCCAAAGAACCAGGACAGCACCTCTAAAAAAATCAACCCTGACATTTTGGTGTCTAAACCCAGGACCAAGGCAAGATTCACATCTCTATCTCACTATTTTCACTTTCCTCTGTTGGCTCCCTCCTCCTCCCCTCTCTCTTCTCCCTCCTCCTTCTTTGCATTTACCCAAACTAGCCAAACTTCCTCTCTGCCTCTACACCAGCTTCCTCTCCGGGAGGTTGTGGTGTCAAAAGACACCATAAATCACTCAGAGCCAGGATAAAAACTCTAGGCATTTTCCTTCCACGATTGTCTTTATTACTTAAATCCTAACACCAAGGAGGGACAATCCATCCTGGCAATACACTTTATCACCCAGTTGGCCCCCAATAGTTGACATAAAATCCAAAAGCTTGAAAAGGAGCCTCAGGCTCCACAAGCAGAACCTTAAACCTGGCTTTCAAGATCTTTAATAACCAAGATGAGAAGGAGAGGAAACAGGGCTGACAGCAGCCCTGAGAGCAAAAAGCTTTTCAAATGGTGGCTACCATGACAAGAGACGTTTTCAGAGATGGAGATAACCTAGAAGCTCCTGTTTCCCCTACAATCAGCCGAGTCTCTGGAGAGAAATGCCCCAAGGAGTGGAGATCGCTGAGACTGGGCTCTCCCTATAAAAAGGAAGGGCACCGGGAGAGCAAATGCCCTCTTCCTAAAATAAGACATCACACTTGCGTTCCAGAACTGATGGATGAAGCCCTCCCCTCAACTGGCATCCTCCACACCCACAGTCCCTCAAGGCTTACTTCATCCTAATGCACAGACCCCGGCTTCAAAACAAATTCAACTTCATCACACCAACATGGCTGTGCCTTGAGTCACTCTCTCTCTGTCACAGGTAAACAAATTGACTTTAATTAACTTCAGAGCCACTTGCTCTTCCTAAATTTTCAGAACTTCTGTTTCCTTTTTTCTCCTACCTCCATTGTTGCAAATCACAATATAGAGTACTATTGGCCAACATAAATCACACACTGAACTTTGGATACAAGAGAGTTTGAAAAACCTAGTTACAAGGGTTTCGGTTCTTGTGATAGAAAGAATAGCACAGGAGGGTTTGGAAACATATATTGGGTGTCAAAAGAAATAACATCTGGCAGAGTATATACCATTTTGGCCAATATTCAAAATTTTAACCAGTAGCAATGTAAAAACAATATTATAATAATATAAAACTATTTCTCATACAAAAATTTTCCCAATCTCTCCCTTATGAATAAGGATCCCAAATTCTATGGATCACCAAACCCAACCCTGAGTGGTATTCATTCTTCCTCAAGTTCAGTTGCAACCCCTCTTTGATATTAGTCCCTAAAAACTAATTTATATGAACCACCAGCACCTTATGTAAATTGTAAGTGAAGAATAAAAGAAAGATAAGAAGTAGGTGGCTAATATATACAAAGAGGCACACAATGAAGCAAGGAAGAAAATATAAATATATATAACAATAAAGTTCTCCTTTCTTCAATGAGTCACGAAGTTGTAATTTGCATTTTTTACTTTCTCCTTTCACTAAACATTCATTGTTCCCTTTCCAGCATTCAGCGGATATGGTTAATCTTTATTCATTGAAATGTAGGAGACTTTATTGGTCCTATCTATAGTACATTGCCATAGTTTTCCAGGGAGTGTTAAAAGATATCCCTCCAAAAGAGAATCTTCAGAGACTGAAACCTGTGCCTCCTTTTCCCCAAAGTTAAGCATTATCATCTTTGACATTTTCCCAGATATTCAATGTTAGAGTATTTCAATAGTAGTTCCATGAAATGGACCTAAGATAGAAGTCTGAGATGAATTTTCTGAGTTGACTGGGCCTGACTTAATTGATAACTTCTTTCCCACCCTGGCACTGGCTCAGCTGGCTCACATTCAGTGGAGCCATGGTGATACAGAGGGAAGCTATACATTGCCTTTAAAACCTGAACCTCCCTCAGCAAGGCTGACCACACTGCTGCTGAGTCTCTCGCCAGCCAGCAGCAAAGGTCACCACTGACTCACTAATAGGGCTTTGTCTCCCAGGGGAACCAGCCAGTCCCCTGGTGGCAGGACAATTGCAGGATATCCTTTTCAGTATGGAGAGGCCAGAGATTTATCCTCATCAAAATAAACCTACTGGATATTGAATATTTTTCTCCTCAGTGCTTGCAATGCTTCTGTAAAAACCACCATCCTTTGACATCCTGAATGTTTTATTTATTGTAATGGTGTCCCAGGGCACTCACAGGGGGAAGATCTAGAAGCTGCTGCAAAAGGTCACATCTATGAAGCCCATGTGTTTGTGTGCTGCCACCGTGAAAGAAGGCAATGGAGTCTGATTCTTTTCTATCTCAAAATCTCATACAAATGTATCTTGTTAGCAAAATGGGAATTATATTGAGGATTCTTAAAGAAAGTAAGTAAGGGCTTCTATCCTTTGCAATACAAGGGAAAGTATAGGGAGGTAAACAGATGACCACCCATTGAAATAAGGAAAGGCACTGAAAAGGTTTGCCTGGATGATAGCATGATCTTACTTTCCCTTCTAGTCTTCTGCCCTGATTTGCCTTGCCCGAGTCAGGTGCTCCTCTTTTGCCATGTGCAGATTTAGATACATTGTCTTAATTGGTTATTACAGCATAGGAACATATTCACGTTTTAGGTGAAATTTTTTTTTTAGTAATTGAGACCTTCCCAAGAATTATCATAATCCCTTCCTATACCAAAAAATTTGATTAGGTACTAGGCACTGAGAATATAGAGTTAATGACCCAGCCTTCTGGACAAAGGATCCCATAGTTCAGTTGAGAATACAGTTTTAAAAACACTATAAAAAGTTTGATCAACAATATAATGCCAAAATTCCAGAAAAGAGTATCTGATACAAACTACAAGCGACAGAAAAAGATTTAAAAAGAATATATTGGTTTAATTGAATCTTAAATGATAAGAATAAATTAGGCAGTCAAAGACAAATGGGATAGATATTCTCTGAAGGAGGCAGGGTAGAT
Organism: Lemur catta; assembly: GCF_020740605.2. NCBI lineage: Eukaryota > Metazoa > Chordata > Mammalia > Primates > Lemuridae > Lemur > Lemur catta. Next base: position 88,515,428 of record NC_059132.1, on the reverse strand, counting down.
GCTAATTACAACTGTGAAAGCATATGCTGCTATCAGGGAGCAACAAGCAATTCCTAATAAGTAGGGTATCAGGGTGAGGTGGGAGTCATTCCAATCTCTAGAGGAAAGTCAAAACTCTTTTCCTTCATAAAGAGGTTAAGTTTTGTTGCACATGTGGGGAAAAATGGATTTCTCAGCAACAAAACTAGACTACTCTACTGGGGTAGAGTTGAGTGGAAGGGGAAGTTTTGCCAATAAGAATAAAGCAGTTATACGTAGAACTGAAAGGGCCATATATTCTTTTGACTTAATATCATTTGCCCATAGAATGCTCCATCTCAAGCAACTGCTATGTTAGCATAGTCCTGAGTAACCTAGAGGAGATATCCAACCTCGGATGATCAAGGGGGGAGCCAGGCAGAGCTCATGTTGGAAAGGAGGCAGGAACAGGCCACAGAAGTACAAAAGTCTATCCTGCATTTGTTTTTAATGGGAGGTTCTAAGCTTCTGGTGGTCCAGCCCAACACAAAGTAGTCAAAAACTAGGAATAATTTTGTGGGCCATGTCCTAGTAATAAATTGCAGTGTGCGTTTGCTAGGAATGTTGTCCATGATATACAGAATAATCAACAGATTAATAAAATTAGCCACAGACTAGGTGGCTGGTCAAAGGTCTGAAGGAATTAGGTCTTACATTGGCTGTTTACACCTGAAATCAGGTAATGCTCACCATAGTCAAAGGCTCTATGAAAATGATCTATTTTGTAGATTCTTTTACTTAACAAAGTAATGAATAAGATGAAAAAAATTCAAAGCTAAAAAAAAGTAAATTCTACTTCTATCCAAAGTAGAATAGTCCAAGATTTACTTAACTTCATAATTCCTGATCATTTTTTAAATAAACTATTACGCAAATGTTTTGGAAAGTTTTACAATATAGGTGGAAATATCTAATAAGCTCTACAGAAGTTGTGCAGATAAGGGTCTGCCTCCGGGTTCCAATATGTATAGTCTTGGCACTATTCCCTCTGCAAAAATTAGTATCACAGCTTAGAATTTAACTTATGGTACTGTTTTTTGGTGATACATAGATAACCATGAGTATTTTTGCCTGTGAACTGCTGAAAGGGTTCTATCTATCTCTATCTAATTTTCAGCTTTATCGTTACCAGGCACTTTGTAGAGCTTTTCTTAGTAAGAGATGGTTTTATTTTACATGCTGTAAAATCACAGTTCAAAATTACCTGAGTAAATTTATTTTCTTTAACAAATGCTTTATAAATATTCATTTAAAAAGTCATGTTTATAAATTGAAATGGTCCTTTGTGAATGTCCAATTACAATCATTTGACAAGTATAAATACACTTTGTGGCAAACAATACACTGATTTATGCAGATCCCATTAGATATGACTGTGAACTATAATTATCCTAGTGGACTATAATTTTGCCTGCCCAGTCATTCATAGAGTTTAATACACTCAACTGAGACTGAATTTTTGAAGCTGTTTCTAACAGTGGCAATGATGTATGTGTCACCGCCCTTTCTAATTCTGTTTTTGCTTGAATAAATAATCTCAGCTAGGACCTCATTCATGCCATTTTACTCAACTCAACAGGTTCAAAACAAAATAAGAATAATATTAATGGCAAGTCACTTTTGCACCTGTCAAAAACACTTTTTTTGCAATCTGTGTGGGTATTTTTTTTCTTTTTAGTATATTTGGTCATTAGAGGTTAAACACATTGGTAGTTAAATTATTGCCTTGATGAAGTAAATTGCCTCTTTTAGAGAATATTATATATGGGCAAGAAATCACAGCTAAAATATGGATGTCAAGCTTGAACAAAAAATTGCATGTTTACTTCCTTATTTTGAATTCATGACCTATATCACTTCTCTTAAGGTGGTAGATAAAATCAGTTTTTAGAATTTAATATGCTTTTAGTAATAGCTAATATCAGTGTATAATCTAACTTCATCACAAGAGAGTATATAAACAGAGTGCCTATAACAAGGTGTTTGCTTGACACCAAACAACCAGACTGTTTAGACAAATTACCTGTTTTGGTACCATTTAAAAATAGGAGGATGTGAACACAATGTTAAATAGCACCATGCTGATTCTAAACAATCTCCATGCCTTGCAGTTTTTGAGTGGACATTACAGATAGTTGTTGAATATAACATCATTTTTTGCAATTTTAGATGGCATTCTATGGGGAATAGAAGCTACTGTCATAAAGCAGTCCTTTCATTTCTTTGGAACTGAGTAGTAAGATTTAACATAGGGAAATTTTCCTTTCCAAAATTTTACTAGTATTGCACTGTTCTTATTAAAATTTTGTAATACAAAAGTAAGGTAAGCTTACAGTAAAACAGAAAATTATAGAAGTTAATGAAGAAATTTTCAATTAAATTTGTAAAGGAAAAATAGTTGTTTCACAATGCAAATCATTTTTCTTGGTCATATTGTTAGGGGTGAATTCCAGATTTAGTGTGTTTTTCCCTGGTTCTTGGTTCCCAGTACCGAAGAATGGTTACTGATAACGAGTTGATGGAATAAACGAGCAAGTCAAACATATAAGCAAGCTACACAGCATTTATTGAACACAGACCGCCCGGAGAAGGTACAGGTCTATGGGTCTATATCCACAAGGGGAGAAGACCCTGGTTTGGAAAGGGGTCTGGTTTCTTATCCTAGTTTCTTAATAATATGTTAAGCTGGGGGTGGATTATTCATGAAGTTTAAGGAAAGGGGTAGAGAGTTCCTGGAATTTCTATCTCTCCTCTTTTCTGAATTTATAAAGTAGTTTCTGGGGGTTGCCATGGCATTTGTAAACTGCCATGGCGCAGGCAGTTGTCATTTTTACTATGCTAATAAGGAGCAGCTCACCTTAGGTCACTGCCAGCTCCTCTGTGCGCATGCGCATGCCCCAAGTTGGTTATTTCTGCAGTTGGGTCATCCCTTAGGTTCCTGGGTTTCTTACTCTCCTCTAACTAACTGGCCGGCAACAGTATCTCTACGGAATCTCCCTCACCTCACCTCCGCACCTGTTTATGATTCCTCCTGGTCCCTACCTAACAATAGCCAAACAACAAAAGCTACTGCTCCCTGAAGATATTTAAAGACTCTCATTAGCATTTGTCCCTGAACTGCTTTCTACAAAACAAATTCAACTGTTTGGTGATATCTGCTTTTAGAATCTGCCTCCATTATATTATAGGGGGCACTATTATTACGACACACTGTTGTGCTGGGACACCCCTGTACACAAGAATGCTGAGCTCTGTACATTCAGAATGGATTATTGATACATCCTAAATACAATGTTGTGTCGATATGTCCCAAATACAAACCTATCATAGACATTTAACAAAAACACATTTTTCAGTTCTTTCTTATAAACTTAATCTCAAATTTAAAGTCAGTCATGAGCCCATCAGCAACCAGGCCTGGTATAGTCAAGGTGGGGAACAAATGTGGATTTTAAGGAACAGCTGCATTATAAAATGCAGATAATTTAAAATCTACCATCCTGTGATATGAGGTAGGTGTGCAAGATATTCCTTGGAGAGTTTTTTCCCAGGACTTTGACTGTTTTTTCCCTGAGGGGCTTCTAATCTCTTTTGCTTGCAGGTCTGTCTAGCTCCCTCAGTTCACTCTCAGAAGTCCAGAAATGTTTGCAACCCTGCAAAGAGCTCAGTTTAGGATCATGATGGACTTCTGCTACACAATCAAATTATAAAACACAATGTTTCTTAATTCTATGTATATCATTATAGATACTGATGTATATTTATTCATTTCCTCCCTCATCCCTAAACTTTTGTGTTTTTATGTATTGTTGTCCTGAATGTTTTACTGTTTTTCTTGTTTGTATTAAATGATCGTTTTGGATCACTTTACTGTCGATATTTAGGGAAATTTTCTTTATTTTCAATTTTATTTACTTGGAGTTAAGATTAAGGAGAAACTTCAACCCACTTGATGTCTTTTTTTTTTTTCCAGGACAATTGTAATGTGATAAAAATTGCTATGCTTTTAAATTACTGTGGTCTATGTCCATTAAACTTCTAGGCAATTTTGAAGATAATGTATTATATGCTGCTTCAGAGGATGCTTGAGATGAAGTCCCTTCCACAATAAATTACAATTTCTACAAAGCTGCTTTCTATACCTAACACCATGTTTGGTTTATAACTTCTGTGTTTACCTTTGGAAACCACAAAGTCCCAAATTCCACATTAAATGATATTAAAATATTAACTATTTTGCCTAGGATAAAATGCTTTTTTAAGATTTAAAACAAGACAAAACAGTGTCATGGGCTCATTCATGCTCCATCTGTTGTTCCTCTCTCTCCAGTGGCAACCTCAAGGCACATTAAACATACTGAGTGCTTCTTAAAAAATGCCCGTACAATAGACCCACTCTGAGAGATGAAATCAGAAGAGTTCAAAAGTAAAAGGAGTATTCTCTTTCTCAGTAGGCTGGTTAATTGTATGTACATTCATTTGATTGATTTTTAACACTGATGGAAAGAAAGTAACTTTTCAGTGCAGAAACAATTACAGCAGGAACTGCTATCCTTTACTGAATGAACAATGCTATTTTTAAAGGAAGAAAATTACAAAGGTTTGTTTCCTGCTGCTAATTTTGCTAGGGCACTGAATTAGTATGATACTGCTGGGAGCTGCAGGAGACCTTTATGATACATGAGCAGGAAGGAGGCAACCTGAGGAGTAGCATTAATCATCAAAAGCCCCAGTTAGTGAGTGTGTCAACAAGGGACCAGGGAGGGATTGCCCTGGGCCCCCACTCCCCAAAGTCAGTAAGGAAGGTAATTTTAAGTAACAGCTAAAGTGACCCAAATCATTGATTCATTTTTGACTTGAATCATTTAGAGGTGAGAGACAAAATTCTTGATGAGAACAGTAGTTATATTAAAGGAGAATCAACAACTAAATTAGTTCATCTTTATTTTCCCTTTTTAGCTCTGCATCTGATTTGTATGTTTGTTAGAGCTGCCTTAACAAAGTACCACAGACTGAGTGGCTTAAACAACAGAAATGTATTGTCTCTCGGTTCTGGAGGCTAGAAGTATGAGATCAAGGTGTGGGTGGGTTTGACTCCTTTTCAAGACTGAAAAAGAGCCTGTACCAGACCTCTCCCCTAGTGTCTGGTGGTTTGCCGGCAATCTTTGGGGTTCCTTGGTTTGTAGAAACATCACCTTCATCTCTGCCTTCATGTTCACATGGCATTGGCTGTGTGTGTGTGTGTGTGTGTGTGTGTGTGTGTGTGTGTCCAATCTCCAAATTTTCCTTATTTTTAAGAACAGTCCTACCAGATTAGGGCTCACCCTAATGATCTCATTTTAATTCAATTACCTCCCAAAAGACTCTATCTCCAAACACGATCACATCCTGAAGTACTGAGGGGTAGGATTTCACGTATCTATGGCGGGGAGGGGCACAATTCAACTCAAAACATGATCATAAAAGAATTCGTGAATAAGTCAAAATTTTAATCTATACCCAAAACAATTTAAAATTTGCTTGAGGGATGAAACATGTGCTTACCAAAAAGTTTGCCAGGGGCAGAGCATGGAAATATGAAAATACTAAAGCTCTCTGAAATATTTGCAAATTAAAACATTTTTCATTGTATCATCTATAAAGGTAGAATCATTGAGTGTTAGCTTTAGAACCCTATTTTTTTTTTTTAACATGAGGAAGTCAAGGTCACTGTACTGATGAAAATCTTACAGAAATTATAATGTTAATCAGAGATAGAACATGCTAGTTCAGTATAAATCCTAACAGAACACCTGTCAAGTTGCAGTCTGAAATGTCGGTTTTTGGTGAGCTCTTGGCCGAAAGCAAGGTAAGCACGAAAATGAGGTTTATTGAGGAGAGAAAGATAGGATTGTATAGCAAGAGCAAGGTACGGGTTTACAAAGCAATATACTTACACCACAGATGACAACCAGACCCATTGTCATAGCAGAAAAAGAGCTTGGTTATGATCTGGGTCTTATTTTACGGTGTCTGGATAGTGGTTCAGATGTCATCACGGAACCACCTTGATGGACAGCTGGGAGTTATACAACCTGAGTCTCACTGCACATATAGATCTCCCATGAGCCTCTCTGAAAGCCCATTTGGTGGGGGTGAACTTCAAGGCACCCACTTTCTTCCCTAGGAGACCAAGAATCCCTCACTATCTAACGCACCCCAAATAGAGGGCAGACAGTTTATTCTTTCTAGGTGTGTTTTGTATTTAGCAGGTCTTTCACCTTCTGGTGGCTATAAAATATGCATGTTTTTTAAAAACTTTGCTGTATGAATAAAATCATGATGTGTTGGTTCTAAAATGGAGAGTAAATTTTAAATATACACATGGTACCTCTGTAGACAATAAAATTTTCATTGAAGAAAGAATATTTGTCAAAGAGAATTCACATACTATGTGCCAGTGCTGAACCTAAGAGAATCATATTTGAAATTTCACGAGCCATGTCACATCTCCCTTGTTATAAGGCCACTGCAGGAAAAATTGGATACAAGGGTTATTTTTCACTTTATAGGTGGAAAATACCAATGTAAACATGGAAATGCTTTCAATTGTCAGTGACCATGTTGGACACATCTTGCAAACACATTTGGTTTCCATACCATCTATGTGTCTTAAAATTGACAGTTATCCTAATAAAAAACTTACAGAGTTTTCTTGTTTGTTTTTTGTTTTGTTTTTACCTTTTTTAAGCCATGTGGCTGAGGAAAGTATATTTGTATGTTCATACTCTTCCTTCAATATGGTTTAAAACATGGGATTTTTGGCTCCCTAAGGCTACTTTCACTGGTTAAGTACTGAGTAGCAAGGCTGACCATTGACCTACTCCCATATTCAGCTAATTAGGTCTGACCAGAAAATCTGACTCAATCACAATATTGTGCAATTGATTTCTCCTCCAGAAGTTTTCAAGCTTTTCTAGAATATTGCACATCCTGCTACTGTGTCATTTGACTGTGTTTAGTCAAATGAGGAATTTTAATGCATTTTATTAGATGAAAGCAGGCCAAGTTTGTCAACATGAAATAGCAACTACGATACAGTATTACAACTTACAAGGGCACTTTATTATGTTTGTTAAGTATGCTTGTCATGCCTAATTTTTTTTCTTTTAGAAAGTTTAGTTTTCAGAAGCAGATAGGCAGACATTAATATAATTTTTAGCAATGAGAATTCACATTTATAAATATTTTTAAAAATATCTACCAGAATGCTAGAAGAATTTTGATTATTAGAAGCTCAGTAAATTAACATTTTCTTTATCATTAAATTTACTGCTCTTACCAAGGTTGACTCCCTGCTGGACCTACCATAATGTGTTCCACATAATAGATAATCAGAAGAAACTGATTGAATAGAACTATTGTGAGAATAATCAATAATTACTTCAAGCTTTAAAAAAGTGCACTAGACCCTTTCAAAGCAGTTAAAATTGATCATCCCATTTAGTGATCATAGCATCCCTAGGATGGAAGTAGGTACTACTATCAAAAATAGGCACATAACTTGCAAAATATTAATGTAATAGCATAAAGATAGGTTTTGCACCTACCTGTCTAACTTTAGAACCTATGATATTATCATTATGATACTTCGTTACTTTTTAAATGTGAAGACATTTAAAAAATAAAAAGCTGGAAAGAACGTTTTGTTTTTATTACAGAATAATCTTATACTGCAGGGTGGCACTGAAGTTTTTGAGAAAGTCCGTGAGATTGTCAAACCAATGGCATCACTTCTTTACACTGGGACAAGCAGCCTCGGTGTTTTCCTCTAATGAATTTGTATTTAGAACTATGGGCATCAGATACGCTTGCAATGATATAGAAGGTGTGCACTATCTTAAGTTCTCCACCTGAAGAATCCTTAAATGAAAAAATGTTAAGTAATTACTCTCCCCTGCAAAGAAACTCAATGCTGATGTTTTTATGTTTTCAGGGTCTGTTTATGCACACATAAACAGTAATTATGGAAGAGAATTTTGGATTATCTAGTTTCAAATCATTATTCAACAGAATTTTAAAAAGAACTTCAGTATTTTGACAGCACTCAATTTATCCTGAACCGTTATTTAATATAAATAAAAATGCATTTAATCCATGGAGATATAATTAATAGAATGGAAACAAGCCCTGTGAAAATACATGGCCCCTAGATGTTAATTTTGACAACAATATGCTATTTACTTGACCATACTTGAGTCATACCTCCTGGTACTGGAAGCATTTCCTCATTTAAAAGCCATTATTATTTGGAAAATTGAGTAGCAGGTGTATGCAATGCTATTGATTTTGGTTCATTTTTAGAAAATCTCAATTTTGATATAATTTCAATGAAGGTGTTTTAAAATTTGCTATTGATTTTTGAGGAGTGGAAAAGTGCAAATAATAAGGGTTTAAAGTAAGCAGTGTGAGATCTAGATTGTAAAAAAGATTGTGATAGCTATAGCAAGGTGGTAGATATAATTGACGTGGGAATTTAAGGAGCAAATCTACTGTGAGGAAAACAGAAGAGGAACGTCCACTGTATTTATTTAGAACTGATTACCTTGGCTAATTCCCACTGTTGTAGAATTACTCAGTTAAAGGATATTTTGGTGTAGGATGGTTTCTTTCGTTCCCTGATATTATAAGGCATTTATGACTTTTTGGTAAATACAATTTCTAGATTTAAAGAGCAGAATAAGCAGATCAGCTGCATCTGGAAAATTGGGAAGTTTCTAGTTGTCTCAGTTAGTCTGGGCTGCTATAATAGAACAGCATAAACTGAGTGGCTTAAACAACAGAAATTCATTTCTCGTAGTTCTTGAGGGTGAGAAGTCTGAGATCAGGGTGCCAGAAGTGTTGGGTTCTGGTGAAGGCCTTCCCCCTGTTTGCAGAATGCTCTCTTCTTACTGTGTCTACACATGTTGGAGAGCAGTGGAGAGGCCAAGGGAAAGCTTCCCTTTGCCTTCTGAAGTTTCACTGAAAATCAACTAACAAAAGGCATACAAATTTTATTTTACTGTGCATAGCATGGAGGAATCACAGGAGAATGATTACCCAATAACCCAGTGGGATGCAGATGCTTATATACTTTTATTTCATAGGGTAAAGGGAGATGAGGAAATGGAGATAATTTTAAGAGGGATAGTAAATTATTTTTAGGAAGATTCAATGGGCTTGGTGAACATAAAATGGCAAAGTATATTGGTCCTGCAGAGTAGACAATGCTTTGTGACAAAAGTCTGTTCAGGTATGTTGACAGACTTCAGTCTTTCTTCCTGCAATATGAATTCAGTCCATGAAAACTCAGGGAAGGGACCAGAAGTAATTATTTTCTTCTTGGGTAGGTCTGGACTTTACACAAATAAGAGTATCAGGGTAAAACTTTTTCCAGCATCTGCTAGTCTCCAAGAGCCTTTAATTTAAAATAATCAGCATACCAAGGTGCCGTATTTTAGGGTGAAATTCCCTGTTCTCCTTCAGCAAAGAGAGAGGAAGCAAGCTTTCTCTTACTCTCGTTGTTAAAGGCACTAATCTCATTCCTGAGGGCTCCACCCCCGTGACATAATTACCTCTCAAAGGCCCTATCTCCAAATACTATCACGTTAAAGATTAGATTTTCAACATGAATTTTGTTGGGGACACAAACATTCAGTCCATAGCACTAGTTATTGTTGTTCGAATTGTGTCAACTATTGTGCTGAAGTCTTACAATCATAATACAAAACACTTCCTTGATTAAGCACTAGTTTAACTTCCTCCAAAAGCAAGAAAACATATGTGTATGGTCTGTAGTGTTGTTGATTTATGACTAGAACAGCTGGACAAATACATGTTAGTCTAGAGTTGTGACTATTATGAGGGACTTACACATGCCTGAAACACCGGCCTGTGCATTTTGGAAAGAATATAAATATCACCCATTACATGATGTACCCCAATACAATAGGGTGAAGTTAATATTTGGGATCTGCCAATGGAATAAGATCAACATTTTTTAATGGGCTGAGAAGAAATGTAGTTAGGCAGAATTCTCTCATTCCAAATTTCATAGGAGAAGTCAGTTTTCTGGTGCTGGTTCACCTAAATGGCCAGTGAGGAGTCATAGCTGGGTTCTAATCTTAATCCCCATGAAAATATTCAAATATATCTTGTCCATCCTATCATTTAGTTGGGAGCACAAGTTGCTCATTACATAGCACTTAGCTGAGAGTCTTTGCAATAATTTTTTGATTGTGAATCATTCTTAAAAAGAAGAAATGAGGGTGTCATTATTCTATAGCTTACCAGCCACCTATATCTTCTTTCTATGGGAGAAAATAGGTAGCAAATTTTCCTGTATCATTGTAAGCAGCACTGTGAAACTTTCTTGGAAGGGTGATTAGAAAAAGTCTATAATCTGCGCTAAGAGGACCCCTGTTTGCATATCTCCTCCTCTCTGGCCATCAGGATGCAAAAAATGTGACCCTTCTGATTTCTTCTCCAGAACCCATCTTGGTTCATAAAAGTATTACAACTTTATGTGGAATCCAAATGGCTTTTTAATGGTTTTCTCAGCATTTCTCTGGAACACAGGAAAGAAGATGTTGTTGGGAGAAGCTGTGTTTTCACAGTGGTGAGAGGTGAGATCGGGGAGTTCCAAGAACAGCTTATTTGCAGTTAAGAAAATATGATATTGAACGTCTGCTGGTTTTCTCTCTAGTGCCACATTCTTAAGCCTCAGGAGTTAGGAAATGTCCACTAACTCACCAATGTTGTTTCTGTCAGGAGTGTACCCTTGGTCTCTGGCAAATTATCAAAAGGTCCTGAATTCATTCTCTTTCTTTAAAACCTGTCTAAGTTTTAAAACTGTCTAGATTTCACAAGGAAACTACAAGGCAGCTGTGTCAAGAGGCAGATTCTAAGAGATAAAAAGTAGTGAGACAATCTAAGTAAAATCTATATCGGAAACCCAGCTGTGTTAGGCTGCCAAGACAAATAACAATAACAAGAAAAAAGTCAGGAACAAACAGAGTAGGGCGAAGAGCTGAAAGAGATTACATGGAAGAATGAACAAAATAGAAAAACGTCCTGTACAATCAAGGAAGGAAGAAAAATTCAAATGCTCGTCAATGTCCTTTATTGCTTGGCAAGTGCCTGGTATGTAATGGATTCAGAGTGGCAAAATACCTGGACTGTCAGAGGTGGAGAGTGTTTACATTATTGAAGCAAATGGTATCACTCAAGAGGCTGATGGAAGTGAGAAAAGAAGTCAGGATAGACCCCAGGAGAACATGGGTTTCTAATTAGTGGGCCAAAGAAGAAAAGCCTGCAAAGAAGGGCTGGAGGGTGGACCAATGGCGCCAAGAGGAGTAGTGTTCCAGCAGAGAGGAACAAGTGCTAAAAAAAAAGCTAAAGGCTGAAAGGGATGGGGACAGCTGGAAAATGCCAATGATGGTGGCAACTAGGTAGCCACTGGTTTCATGTGACCCACTGCAAGACACTGACGTGGCTAAACTTGGAGGTGTGAAGGAGTTAGTAAATTCAGGTGTGAGAGTAAAGGAGCAAACAGGAAAGGAGCTAATTTGAGGGAAGATTGGTTATTCTAATGGGAGGGAATTGGTTACATATATAGGCACAAAAAGTGATAAAGAGAGAGGTAAAAATCTAAATAGCTTGTTTAAAATATATAAAATCCTAATTCTGTATAAAATTTTACATTACTGTTTCTTTGTGTGGTGGAGTTTGGTGAAGCAGAGCTTGAAAATTAATTTATGTTTCCATGATTTAAATGTAAAAATAAGTAATGTGAAATAAATTAAAAGTTGGTGTTTTTTTAATCAAAATATTATGATGATGTGACAGAAAGTTACACTAGACTTCCAGAATATCTCCCCCCACCCCAGCTCTCCCCAGAAACCTGGTGGCTCTGTGGCCAGTTCCAAAAGAATCAAATTATGTGGCTAGTGGTTTAGTCTTCAAAGAGATGCATTGCAATCTATGTTCAGGAGACAGGAGGAGTGAAGACCAGCCCCTTCTGCACACACAGACCCCCCACACATACACACATGCACATATATAAACATATATCATGCCTATGTGTACTTTAACATAGTTGGGAATTCCTGGACAAATAACATTGAGGATAAAGGTGGAGGTATGTGATATGCTTGATTTTTTTTTGTTGTTGTTGTTGATCATCTGGAAAAAGAATACCTGAACAGTCCTAAGAATACTACTTACAAGACTTCACATTCTAAACACATGAGTAAAAAGGGTATATGGTTTTGCATCCTCATTATAATTAATCAGGAGATTTTTAAAATGCAAAGAATATAATACAGGTCACCAATTCTTGTGTCATTCCAGGGGCTATTGTTAACATTTTAGAGCTTTTACTTGGAAAATGTTGACTGTTATTTGAATATGGTAGAAATATAAGAAACAATCTACTTTCATTTAAGATATGAATAATCAATTTCCTTTTATAAAATTGTGTAAAAATATTTGCTATGGTGTATATATTCCATCATTTTCCAGCAAAATAATTTATATAAGTATATCTTGGTGTTGAAATTTAGGCATAAATTAAACTATTGTAGACATTCTGTACATTTTTATTGTATTTCAAAAATTACCTTGCTATATATTCTCAGAAGTAAAATTAATAAGTCAAATATATAAAAATTTAAATGCATCTTGATACTATAAAATTTTATTCAAATATAGTACCACTTAAAATTTCCATTTATGCAAGAGTACAGAGTTCTCTTTGTCTTCATAAACTTGCCTATTCACATTAACTATGTTTTCTTTTACTAAAAATTTTACTGCCTTTTATATTAAACATTACATTTTAACTAGAAAAAATACTATATATTTATGACTTTTGGTTTCTCCTTGATGATAATATATGCTTATGACTTTGCAATATCATCTATTTATTTATCTAAAGTTTAGAATGCACTCAGTAGTGCCCACGTCATTGGAATGTGCTGATCCATAAAGGAACCTGTATATGGAAAGTTTAGGGAGAAGAGGACCTGAGGTTTTGGGCAAAAGAACAGTTGAAGTGAATATTCTGGGACCTATGCTAAGAAGTCGTGAAAATGAGAAGAGTTTGAGGTTCACAGACTGGGAGAAAAATGGTCCAATGGACTGAAGATCTCAGTGATACTGAAGAATAGAGTAGTTGCCTTAAAGGAAAAGGAAGCCGGAGGGATCATAAGTCTATTTTCATTAGACACTGGGTAACAACGTTTATGTTTGCAGTTTGAGTACCTTCAGTGATGCTGAGGTCCACGGAGCTATGATAGGAATGGGTGGTAGAGAAATCACTGGAAATGAAGTGAAGGGAATGTAGGGCTTCACGATATAATATGTAATTCACACATTCAAGCTCATGGAAAAAAATTGTTCTGAGGTCTCTGAACTTTAAAACAAAACTGAATTATGGAGAAGCATCCAGATATCTTAAGTTTCAAAGCATTTTTTTTTCCTCATAATGAGAAAACAATCATTTTTAAGCCATAATGGGTAGTCACAGCAATGCTGGAAGGTTCTCCCAGCCAGGTGGAATGTGAAATATAAGATATTTTTTAAGACTGCAGGGCAAATATTTTAATATTATATGTAAAATCATATAATATGATTTCTTTAAATTCTTTCTTCATTAACTGGATTTGAGTTAAACACTTTTTATGTTTGCCCAAAAAATGACATGAGTAATTTCCTGTTGCATGATGTCATGTGGCACATAGTACCATCTTGTCCTTATCAGTGATGATGCTGTTTGATCATTTTATCTTGTGTTGTCTGCTAAATCCCTCCATTGGAAAGGAAAAATTTTCCTTTGGTATTATATAAATCATATGTGGGATGATGCTTCAAACCTGTATAAATGATTTAAACATTTGTTGATAATTTTCTAAGTCTCTTTTCCTTCTACATATATTAGCTGATATTCTTCTGTTTAAAAAAAAAAAAAAAGAAAAAAGAGCTTTCCTCCTTCCCAAGCCTTTTATTTTTTAAAGTAGCAAGCACTTGGACTCATACATAATATGTTATAATTCAGAGTGTTATAATTGGTTCTCCTATTACCTTTTATGTTGTTTACGAGTCTCTAATTTGGTCCCTGGGGGCCCCTTTCTAGCAAGATCCCTTGTACATTGCACATTCCCATTTGTTTTGGAGCAAGTACTTGTTTCTGGATCTCTTCTTTTTTTTAAATGATTACTTAGTTGTCAGAACACCGTTCACTAAAAATTAAACTCATTAATGAGAACCCTCTAACCAAAGAGTTTAACACTGATTTATGATGCCATATTTACATATATGTAAAATGTAGTTTTTTTAACGAAATTTTCTTTTTTCATAAGAGATTATGCTTTTTTGAGGCTTGAGTTATAATTGGTCAACTTCATTCAATAAACAGGATTTATATGTAAAGTAGTAAATATTTTTTAAAACACTGTATCCAACAATTAATTCTCCTTTCTTTCTTGTTCTCTCTCTCTCCCATTCTCAATCTTATTTTATACTTAACCTTAATCTTACAACAAATGATTATAAAGACAAATATAAAATTGAGAAGACATCTATTTTTTAGTCTTGTGTGTACTTATTTTGGTGTAAGAATTCTGAAAAACAGTAAAATAAATATTATCCTGTTTAAAAATTATCTCACTTCCTTTAATTTCATGCATCATGGTTTTTGCGTTTGTCCTATATTATCTCATGTCTTTGAAAAAAGTATTACTTTAATATTATTAAAATGACGCGGTTTATGTTCACTAATTTTACTAGAATGGCAGGCTAAGTGGGTCATCTTAAAAATTATAATTCCCATGCACACAACTATAAAAGAATACAATAGAATGGCACTTTTTAACTTTATTCATTAAGCTTCAAACTAGTAACAAATTTGTAGAGTTGTAGAGCAAATTAGCCAAAACTGTTTTATTTGGTTCTAATTACAATTCTGTCCTTTGTAAACAAATATGATACTACTGACACAACATCCATAAATAAAGTACTCTATGTGGTTTCCCAGCATGGTGATGGATTTTCATGGATTCATTCACATTTTCTTAACCAAACTCCCTAGTGATAGATGTGGATCAAGAAAAATCATTTTCCTGAGAGCAAGGTATTTAGCCTGAGTCAATCTGTGTACTAAATATAAATTAACTAGCTGTACTAAATATAAATTAATTCACTGTTGCCTCAAAAAAATTGATTCTGGAAAATTTTTGAAAAAGAACTTATAAAAATTTGAAAGACCATGAAATGTTCATGGTAGTGCAATTATAAAGAATTCACTGCAAAACCTGAATTTGAAAATCAACAGGGTAATTAATTGGAAAATATAAAGATTATTCAAATCCATATTTGTGGAAAAAAAAAAAACGTTGATTTTAGGCCTTCAATCTTGCATTGAAGTTGGCTATCCTATCATTTATTTTTCTATTCACTAAGGTACTGACAAAAAAATTTAATTGTCTAACATAAATAAATAAATAAATAAATAAATAAATAAATAAATAAATAAATAAATAAATAAATTTATTTTAAAATTTGTATTTGAAAGTTAGACAGTACCTTACATTTATCACTAGAACCTTCATTTGGCTTCTGCATGATTCTGCACTCCATGACAGTTTTTGAATTAATGTGGATAAACTGATAATCCTAAACTGATAGCTGTAAAGGTTAGATAGTTTAGTTTTATCAACTACTTATTTCACTCTAAGGAATACTTCAATATAGTAGGAATTACAATGTTTTTCCTGTACAGAGTACAATATTTGAGCCACTTACCCACAAACTCAAGCCTCAGATAACACTGGAAATTTGCTGGGAAGGATAATGATGCCAAAGTCTCCATACTCAGGTAGGCTGCCCAATTCTAATACAATGAAGAAATGGTGATGGCCACGTGTGCTCAGCTTCCTTCTAGGTTTCTGTATTTTCTTTTGGTTGTACTATGGCATGTTGCCATCCAGCTCACCACAAAACAGTGAGAACCTTTACAACCAAAGAAATTAACACTATACAGGTAAATCTGAGATGCTTGACCTGAAAGGCAGCAAAACCTTCTGACATTTGTCAGAAGAACTAGTACCACAGATATTTTCTATTCTTCTAAAGAGAGCACTTAAGAAGGATGTATATAAGGTATGAAAGAATGAAGAAATTTCCAATTTAGTCAGACATTTCATTAATTTCAGCCCTTGGGATTCAATGCAGTGACTGAGGTCACAGTAAAATTTAGTACAACTGGAGTATTAACACTGTCTTCCTTGGCAAAGATTAAGACTAAGAACTGATAGCTGATCTCATTGGACAGCTGATCCCAGAACAATATAGGCATCTTTTAAAAAGAACTCTACAATGTCCTTTTTATTTCTGCAATTATTTTTCTTTCATATATTGATAACACAATGGGTCTTTCTTAATTTGTAACTAGCATTTGGATATCTACTGAAGAAAGCTTGTAATTCATACATATGGAGAACTTCATTGTTCACTTAAAAATGTCAATATTGTACCTTTCTTTATTCCATCCTTCTTTCTCATTTTTATCTATTGGTTCTATGAATAAATAGCACTTTCTAATAAAGGATCTGTGATTCATCAAGCTGTAAGTATTAAAAGGGAGTAAATGCATTAACAATGAGCACTATTTACCGTAAGATTTATGATCAAATTAGGTGAAATTTGTTTTACTTTTTATCAAAAAATAAAGAAGGAAAAGAACATTAAACCTATGTAATCCTTAAATCAGGCCTTTTGCTAGGTAATTTACACAAATTATATATTATAGAGTCCTCTCAGAAAAAAATACAAATGTTATTTAATGCAAAGATTTGGTACCCTGATCTAATTACTGAATATCTCAATTAAGACTCTATATCTAGTAAAATTTGATAAGGGAAAAGAATTCATTAAATGATTTTACTAACAACTTGAATCCATCCTTAACTCAATAAAGTGCAAACATTATAAGATGCTTTCAGCTCCTTAAGAGAATGCATACGTTCGGGAGAACATTTCTCTTATCTAAGATCTATGCGGCCTGTTGGGTTCCTGTCTAGAACTCAGTGATCGGCAGTCATAGTTTTCTTAATTCTTTTTAGGTTTCTCAATTTGAGAAATACTTAAGTTAAATGCATTTCACCACAAAAGCACAAAAATAGTAAAAAAATATGTTATCAAAATTGCTTTTAAACTTTTCAAGACCAGGGTTTCTCTACCTTATGAGAATTGATAAAGTAGTACTATTGGAGAGGAGAGATAATCCCCATATTTATTCACTCTTTTAGGGTATTTCTTACATTAAGTGCTATTCTCTTTTGATGAATCCACATGAAGGGACCGATGACTCTATCAGTGAAAGGGTCTAGGCTGTTTGTTAATTCCAGGGGAGGATAAGAAAGTTTCTGAAGCTTTGGAGCAGCTGTAAAAGGATGAAATTAAATGAAATACTTAAGTGTAGCCTGCTCTCAAGTTTACTGTGCTTCAGTCCCTTAAGTCCAAGTTTATTGAAAACTGAAACAAAGATTTCACAAGTATGCTCTTGGCTGCAAAACTGTGAATATTACTGTGCTGTTGAGAAACCATAGAGATTTATAAAATCTACCATAATTGCATGGTTGCTCTTTTAAATATTTTGGTTATTGTGAAACAAAAACAATTAGAATTTTTTTTAAAAAAACTAACAATTGTTGATATTTCTTATGCAATTTTGTTATGTTTCATACTACTTCTACCTGTTCTTTCATGATTTACATATATATATACTTTAAATAATTATATCATTATTATATACCATGGCAATTTAAAAAAATATGTAATGCTTTCTTGATTATACCTAATAAGAGACAGGTATCATCATGAAGAAAAATACAGGATAAAGGGAATAATAATATAAAATTATAATATAAAATTATAACCAAACTTCTTTACAGAGAGTGGCTTGGATTTACTGAAAAATTCAAACAATTCTTAAAAGTATCTAATTTCTTAAGTTTATTGGAAGAGCTGGAAAAGAAAATATTAACTTGTATATGAAGATTGCTAATGTCAATATGTATATTAAAACAAGAAATTAAATTATATAAAAGTAAATTATAATTTAAAGATAAACATCTGTATAAATCCAGAGATGTATATAGTGGTGAAATTAATAGTGCTTATCTCTGGTTGGGGGATTTCCAGTACATTTTTTCTTTAATTATTTTGGTTTGTTTATATTTTCTATGTTTTTATTAACATAAACTTTTGCGATTATAATTTTAACATACCAATTTTAACTTTTCATCAAACACTGCAAAATGTAATGATTTTCTGTACAGTAAATGAATTCCACTGTTTATTAATTGATGTTTTAGTCTTGTTTTATCTGAATTCTTTAGGCATCATTTATAACCCACATATTTTTTAAGAGAATTTTAAATAGATTGTGAGAAATACACACACACATACACGCTACAATTTATATATTTTTTGAGTGACGGTATAGTAAAACTTATACATCTTTGTAGATTGGTTAAAATAATAAGTGGTTAGAAACTAAACAAACTATAGTGATGTTTGTTGTTTGTATTTGAATCTGAGCTTTCTCAAGTAGATTATATAAAATGAAGTATGATATCAATTATGTAGGAAAATTAATATTTTCTTGTATTGAATTATTAACCCCTTACCCCCATAAAAATCTCAAATAAATATTAAGGCTGATGTCATGAGAAATGCCTACACACTACTGTACAATAGAAAGGTAAATATGTCATGATTTCCATATGATTTTATGACACTAAAGGATAGAAAATAAAACACAACAGTGTTATGATGGTTCTCTGAGGACAAAACTAATGCAGTTAGAATATGTTGATGTTTGGCCAGGCGCAGTGGCTCACACCTGTAATCCTAGCACTCTGGGAGGCCGAGGAAGGCGGATTGTTTGAGTTCAGGAGTTTGAGACCAGCCTGAGCAAGAGCGAGACCCCGTCTCTACTAAAAATAGAAAGAAATTATATGGACAGCTAAAAAAATATATATAGAAAAAATTAGCCGGGCATGGTGGCAAATGCCTGTAGTCCCAGCTACTCGGGAAGCTGAGGCAGGAGAATCGCTTGAGCCCAGGAGTTTGAGGTTGTTGTGAGCTAGGCTGATGCCACGGCACTCTAGCCCGGGCAACAGAGTGAGACTCTGTCTCAAAAAAAAAAAAAAAAAAAAAAGAAGAATATGTTGATTTTTGAAGGATAAACTATTAATAATATAAAGATAGAATTTAGATAAGTTGGAGAAGAGAATAAAACTTAGACTAAATTAAAAGATTTTCTTTATGCTGCTTTTATGAACTGGGCTTCTGATAAGAGCTAGAGTAGGATAGTAAGATTGATTTCTTGGACAAGAGGGAAGAGTCCTAGTGCACGAGGCTGTTGAATGAGGAGCCATAGTAGCCAGGATGACAAACTAATGCATTTACCTGGAATTCGCCCCTTCATAGAAGTCAACCAAGATTGATAAAAGTGGTGTTTAGGTCTCTTCACTTCAAATCAATATCTGATCTCCCCACCACCACCAATTTTGAGAGACTTGATTACTGCAGAAGAAAAACTGAGCAGTGTGGACTCTCAGTTTTCCTGTGTAGCTAGTAGATTGGTCGATTTGAGACAGAGAATTTTAATTGTGTTATGTAGAAACAATGGCGGATTATTCGGCCATCTGGTGACCATGGCAGGAATAAAAAATCTAGATGAAGAGACATTGGAGGTACATTGTTCAGTGCTTTCAGAAGCAGATGTGCCAACTTCAGTATCTGGTGTCCAACATTAGTGGCACTGCTGGTCCTTATCAGACACTTCTGTGGCATGACTTGTGCTATATACTGGCTTCTGAGCTTCCTTTGGTGCATGCCTATTTTCTAAGTCTGTCTCTCTATCCCACCCATGAATTCTGTGAGTTAGTCACTATTCTTTAAATATATTCATTTTTCTTCTTAAACTATGGGGAGTTCATTTCTCTTGCTTATAAGAAAGGACTCTGACTGATAGACTTTATTGAGAAGCCATTTCAATTTAGTCAACTAAATTTAATATAGCAATGAATTTAACTTTATAGTAGTTACTATGAGATAATCCTTTCAGTTATAGATAACAGGATTTGAGTTCTTATCAGAAAAATTTTTGAGATGAATCATATAAAGTGATGTAATAGGGACCATAGTCTGGTGTTAGAGATGTCAATTATATAGTTTTCACCTTTGTAAGGAGTTCTTTATTGAATGGAACTTCAATAAAGATGATATAGTAAGATGTTCCAATAAAAACTTTAATAAAAAGTAAAAGCTTTACCAAACTAAGGGAGGAAATACCATAATATTGGCTTGAGATGCACTACCTCAGGATGCAAAGAATAAAAGCTTGGTGATCAAGAGATCATAAAAATTACTGACTTGATATATGAACCTGTGCAAGCGATTTAACCTCCACCATGTGGAAGAGATAACTCTTTGGAAGTGCTATGCCAGAATTAATTATACTTATTAGACTTAGAGCAGTAATTATCAACTGTGGCTTTACATTAGAATTACCTGAAGAGCTTAACAACAACAAAATAACAAAAGAAAATGTTGAATAAAGTAAAAACAGAACACTTAAGTAAAAACTCTTTGATAATGGTACCCGGGCAACAGTGTTTTTTCCAGTCCATGCAAGTAGTGTTGGGAACAACCCACATAATGGAAATAGAAATATAATTTTTGCGAACTTTTGTCTTTTCATTAAGTCTTGGCTGCCCACAAAGTGACATAGTTAATATGTTTGTTTATAGACATAAGACATCAGTGATACAACTGATTTCATTTAAAACAACAGCCATTGCTGATCATCTCAAGAGTGCTGAATCCATTGACAGCACCAGGCTTTCTGCCTATTGGGTTTTCTGGGTCCCAATGCAGGAAAGGGGTAACCAGATCACAGCATGGTGGTCTCACTGAGTTGAGAAGACTGCATTACAGGAGACCATCATAATTGTAGACATAAAAATATTTAACAAGATATTTAAAAATTCATTTGAATAACATGTAGAAATGATAACATAGCATGAAAAGATTTTTCCCCCCTCAGGAATGCAAGGTTTAGTATTTGAAGGTCAAAAATTTATGTAACTCATCATATTAATAGAATAATGGAGAAATAGCATATGATTATCTCACTCAATATAGAAATGCATGCCACAAAATTCAACATCCATTCATAATATGATGACTGTCATACAACTAGTGATAAAAGCGAATTTTCTATTCTGATAGTAAACACCAAAAAACCTACTTTTAACTTTATAACTAGTAATAACTAACTGACTATTTTCCTTCTAAGATTAGGAAGGCAAGGGTGTCTACTCTCACCACTACTACTTATCATTTTTCTGGAGTTACTAGACTGTAGAGCAAGGAGTTCAAAGCATGGTCAATGTAAGGGATAATGTAACAATGTTTTCTTTCACAGAAAGTGAGACTTTATAGTTGGTGGAATATCCAAAGAAACCTAGAAAATCTACTGGAAAAAATCAACTGTATTTTCATACACTGGCAAACAAAAAGTCAGAAAATAAAATAAAAATGTCATTTAAATAGTATACAAAAGATAAAATACTTTGGGATATATTTAAAACAACATATGACAACCAGTATACTAATAACTACAAAACATTCCTGGCAATAATTTAATGAACCTAAAATTTAGAGACAGATACCAATTTTATGGATTGAAATAAATGACATTGTCAAGTTTTTAGTTCTCCCCAATTGGATATATATTATATGTTCAGCATAATTCCAATCAAAATTCCCAAAACCCCTTTTTATCTTGTTTTAAGTTGACAGACTGATACTAAAGTTAGCATGGAACTACAAAGACATAGAAAAGCTACAGTAAAATTAAAATGGAACAAAGTTGGAGAATTTATGCTAATGCATTTCAAAACCTACCCTAAAGGTATCAAGTAGTGTTGTTTCACTTATAGATCAAGTGGAATATTTCAGAGAGTCTAGAAATACTCTAGCCACCCCCACTAAAATTTGCCTGTGGCTTCTACTCAATCCACTAAAAACTAAGCCTTTCTTCAAATTATAAATCAATGACAATAGTGCCATGGGCAAAGAATAGTCTTTTCACTGAGTGGTGAAGGAATGACTGGATATTTAAAGAAATGCACTTCAACCCTTTCCTCATTCCAAATACAATTATTAACTCAAATTGGGTTATACACTTATACATAAAATATCTAAACCTGTAAATGTTTTAGAATAAGATAAAAATAAATTTTCTCCAACCTAGAAATACACACACACACACACGCACACACATACATACATGCCTGGATAAACAAATTTAGTATTAACTCACAATACTTCCATATAATAACAAACTGTGGATATGGATATACACAATAGCATGGATAGATCTCAAAAGTATTATACTAAACAAAAAAGTCAGACACAAAAAGAAAATACTCACACTATTCCATTTCTGTGAAATTCCAGGACAGGCTAAACTGACATGTACTGACTTACCTCCCTGGAGGGAGGAATGAGTGGGTGAATTTAATGTGAAGGGGCACAAGGTAATTTTGGTGGTAATGGAAAATGGCAATACTCCATATGCTGTATAATGATTTGTGTGGTGGTTACACAGATAAAAACATTTATAAAAATAATAAACTGAATATTTAAAAACAGTGAGTTTTATTTTATATACATAATACCAAAACAAGGTATGTTTTAAAAATAAGTGTACAATAGCTAAATGACAAATAACACTCGAGCCCTCTCACAGAATAATGAAACAAGAATGTCTGGTGGTAAAATCTGTACATCAGTGTTTCTTGCCAAAACTTCTTGGGTAATTCAAATATGCAGACAGTGTTGAAAATATATGATACAATGGAAAGTAGTGTCTCATTCTTGTGGACTTCTGGTGTTCTACTTAAGCTGTGCTTGCTAATAAGGATTGTAACTGTTATTTTTGTTTTGTTTTGTTTGTATATTCATAGACTTTACTTATCAAAGATGAAACCATCCCAATTCTAACAATCTCTTAGTGATAATCTTAGAAATACCAAATTTCTCCTTTAACTCTCAAAAGAAGAAAAAATGTTGATATGCGTTCATACCTTAGCCAGGATCCCCTTAGGATCCCCTCAAAGATCCTTTTAGCTTTCCTAAACACAATTCCAAAACAAGGACAGGAAACCTTTTAAGAGGAGCTCATTTATTTAACTTTATTTATTTATTTACTTAGTTTTGGAGACAGAGTCTTGCTCTGTTGCCCGGGCTAGAGTGCCCCTGCATCAGCCTAGCTCACAGCAACTTCAAACTCCTGGGCTCAAATGATCTTCCTGCCTCAGCCTCCTGAATAGCTGGGACTACAGGTGTGCACCACCTCGCCAGGCTAATTTTTTTCTATTTTTAGTAGAGACAGAGTTTGGCTCTTGTTTAGGGTGATCTTGAATTCCTGATCTCAAGGCATCTTCCAGCCTTGGCCTTCCAGAGTGCTAGGATTACAAGTGTGAGCCACAGTACTCTATGTAACTTATTTTTAGGGAGCATTCAAAAATATTCCAAATACAAAGCAAATGGTGCTTCAAATTTGATTAATGTGCAGATTCTAAAAAAAGTCAAAAAGAGGAAAAAATATCAGGGTCCCAATGAAAATATGTTCCTGAACCCTTTATTAAGCAAAACCGATCAATAAAGTAAACATGTTGGAGATATACTGAAGGAACAAAAAGTTGACGATTATGGACTGTCTTCTTCCAGAAGATTCAAGGATTTAAAACCCTTTTGGAAAGGGGTTGAAGTACATTTCTGATGCCTCTTACCTTCCCCTACCACCTCTGCATTCTACTTAGGGTCATGGTCACGCATATGGACGTGGGCCAGGCATAGCAACCCACAGCTGTGGTCCTAGCTACTCAGAAGGCTGAAGCAGCATTGCTTGAGGACAGGAATTCAAGATCAGCCTTGGTAACATAGGGAGAACACCACCTCAAATTAAAATAAAAGTGTGGGCTTTGATGCCAGTCATCCAGGATTTTAATTCTGCCTTCATTACTCCATTACTTACTAATCAGGTAGCCTAGTGCAAGTAAATTAATCTCTCCTGACTTCATCAGTAATTTTGGATAAAAATAGTTATCAGATAATGTTAGGATTAATTAAATTAGTCCATGTAAAATGTCTAGAAATTTTAAATGTGAATAAGTTTTACATTTGAAATAAATTTTAAATGCCATTCATGTTGCTATCTATTACAATGTACCTCTTGTTAATGATCATACAGGATGGAGACACCAGCTTTTATATCATCTAAATCCACATATGGTAAGATACAGCAAGAATCATTTGCAGCTGTTCAAATTAGATGGTATTATATGGTCATTTAATATTAAGCCAAATAAAGGAGAAAAACTATTTAGATTTGCTAAAGTATATTGTTAACAAGTTTGCAATAATGAGGGAGGAAGTTGTTTTCAATAAACTCACAAAAGCTTGTGAAAAGAAATCTGGCCTTCTTACTGGGGCAGTAGGTTCAGTTTGGCAAAAATGTGACAGGCATGCTGCCATTGCTCCTCTGCCCATGAAACTGTCCTACTGTGCTTGAAGAGAGTCTGAGAATCATTCTTATTATAAAGTTTCAGAATGTCCTCTCCACTGAAGTTGACATTTCTGGCAAAGATTGCTAAAAATAGATATAGATGATCCTTACAGCTATGATCATTATGAAATTTCTTACATCTGTGAATATGATTGTGAAAATAGCATTTGGTGATATTTAAACTGAAATATGTAATTAAAACAAGAATAAAATTAATGTGGTCAACGTGTATGGAGAGAGTGGATATATAGGAGGGGACTCTAAGTATTTTCTGCTCAATTTTGCCATGAATATAAAACTACTCTTAAAAATAATCTCTTAATTAAATAATTAATATAGTCAAGATATAAATTATATATATATGATCAAATATAAAGTAGATGACTTTGTGTCAAATGAATATAAATTATAATTAATTGAAAAGCATAACAATATAAAGATGGTCATGGATTACAGAGCTACCATTTAAAAAGTAAACAAAATAACGAACAGATTAAGACACTTGAGAAATTGAAGAAAGACGTAGTCACAATGAGGTAGGTATGAGGAAGTGGGACAGAATTTCAGGTCTTCAGACCCTTTCTCAGCAATAATCAATCTCTCGCTGAGCGAAAGGGATGGTAGGCTATGCAGAGTTCGAAATTAAGATTACGCTCAAGATTTGGGGTCCCAGGCAGATTTTTCTTGGTTAAAAGGTAAACTGAATCACAATAAAATTTTAAAGAATTTATCTGAGCAAACAATGATTCATGAATTCGTCAGCTCCAAACCAGAGGTGGTTCGGGAGCTCCACCAAGGGCATATACAAGGGGGAAGTTTTATAGGGCGGACCCAGAAGCAAAGAAAATGTTTAATTGGTCAGAGTTATACAGTTGTTTTATTTAGTCTATTCTGTTGGAAAGTCCCTAGTTAAATAATGTTAAGTTTCTTGGCTGCTTGCAATTAGTTCAGCATAAGTTCTGTTTTTCTTTTATAGGCATTTATGAGAAATAGTTCAAGGTGAGTTTTCCTTATGTTTGCAAAGCAAACAAGTTTGAGGTCACTTTTGAGACCTAACTGGCTTTGTCTGCTCAGGGATTCTTTAGGCTTGGTCTTCATTTTAATTTACTTTAACATCTTCATTTGGAAAACCAAGAGCTAAGAGCAAAAATTTTTGCCTTTAAAACACTTTTGTTCACACTTGGCTGCGTGAAGCCTCAAACCTCTAGGAAGTATTTGAATGAAGAAGGCTGGGAAGACATCACTCAAGGGCCCTTGGAGCTTACCTTCCTGTGTTATGTATGGTCACTCCACAGCAGCAAAGAATAGATATCAACTGCATCTATTGCATAAACTCACAGGCTAGGCACACACTGGAGCAATCAGATTTAAGTGCTACTTTATAAAAACTAAGTAAACAAAGTGTTATGCTAACTTCCTTTTTGATTTTCCTTAAAAAATATTGCAAACATTTATCTTGGCTCAAATGAGCAGTTGATTGATTTTGTTTTATGCTTAAGTACAATAAAGATAAAACTGTCCTGGTGTTATTTAAATCTACTCTTGTAAACAAAAATGTTCCATACATAAAACATTATCTGTCTTTTACATATATCTGATGATTATGTCCAGAATAAGATAATCTATATGAAAAGTAGATTTGATTACTTTGGGTAAACTTGCCAAATGAATTCAAAAAGGAAAATGTAATTGGTTAGGTGGATTTATGGGGCAAATAACCTACTCTTGGCAACAGGCTGCTAAGAAAAAGCTGGTTTAAAAGTTAAGAAGCTCATAATGTCAGTTCAGAATTTATAGCTAACAATTTTATAGGCCAAAGCCACTATGCAGGCATCCTTATCCTGCAGTGCGAATAGGATTACCCTTCCAAGCATTATCCTAATGTGGAATTAAATTCTCAAGTTGGCTTGCCTGCTGCATGGACTTATGCATAAGATGAATGTAACTGTGTGTAAAGTTCAATATTGCTCCATCTGTTAAGCACCTTTTTCTTCTAAAACTGGAAACATATACATGCACAACATTCCTGCTTAAGTACTGAGTCATTATGGGTTGATTTATTGAAAAATATGATAACAGCATCCCTGATCAAACATTATTATAAATTCAAATTTTTCCATTTCTTAAAAAGTTTTAATAAAATGATATAATTTGAAATATTTGTGTTTAAGTAAAATTTAGGTAAGGATCCCATCACAAAAGCCAAATGTAAATTATATAAAGTTGGGAAATGGATATAAGAATTTGTCATCAATATCAATCTCTAATAGCAATAAACTTATTTCCTAAGCTAAATTTAGTTTCTTTCATTGTTAGAAATGTATTAAATCCTTCTATTAATAACTATTTTACCTTCTGCCCAAGACACATCTTTATTAGTAGATTCACTGCATTTTGACCATGATGATTGTGGGATATTGCCAGGATAAATAGAAAACTATTAATTTTTAAAATGACACTTACAGGATAATTTGCCAACATGAATCATATTGAGTATAGCAAAAAAAAATTAACTAAGTGGTACCCATATTTATATAAGAGGAGAGATTCAGAAGAGGCAACATTTTAATGTAGTGGGCTCTTGTCTTTATTTTGTGCTGCTATAACAGAATATCTGAGACTGGGTAATTTATGCAAACTTTTAATTATGTGATATTGCCAGAAATGCCTTTCCTAAAATGAAATATGACTCTCCAGTATCTCAGTGTTGTTTGGATCTTTTACGATAAGAAAAATACATATTTTATTTTTCAAACAACCACAAAGAAAGAAAGCAATATATGATTGTTTTAGAAGTATTAAAAATGAGGAGATTTTTTAATACTACCAGTTTAGCAAAGGTAATCATTATTAACAGATTGGCAGGTTTCATTTTAATGTATACATATTTATGTGTGCATATGCATGTGCATATGTATAAATGGTAAATATGCACATATTTTCTTCTATCAACATATTGCAAGAAGATAGCCATGTGAATAAGATATTTTGGAAAACACAATTTGGATAGCTACATAATATGTAATAATTTCTACTCTTTTTTAATATGAATAACATCATGACAAATATTATGAAGGATCCCTCAAGTTTCTGATAACTTCCTTTGGACAGTTTCTCTGAACTAAAATTATAGGATACTAACTCTTTTAAAGGTTAAGTTTTGCCATTTTGATAAGTGAGGATAGTGTACCAAATATAAATTGGATTATCAAAATTCAAATGCAAAAATCTATCACAAAATGGAAATCTCTTTTATAAGAGCAAGTATTTTCCATTTTTCTGAGCCTCACGTCTGCCCTGGGCAGATCTCAAGCATTAGTACTCCTATAATTCTTTGTAATTCCTTCCTCAAGCATTTTCTTTCTTCATAAGTATGTTTTATTTTCGTGTCTGGGATGTTGCTATTCCTGATTTTCTCTACTTTAGAGAGCCTGTATCTTGTCCAGGGAGGAGGAAAGAGAAGCATGGCTGCTTGTGTGGTCTTGACATTGACTTCTAACATCCTCTATTAGGGCACCGTTGGCATTAGGGTCTGTCTATATTTTCCTTGCATGGAACTGGCCAGATCATTTCAGTAATTTTAGTTTTTCTCCAAATCACAACTCTTCTGCCCAAATAATTTCTGCTATGGTGTGAATAACTGTGTCTCTCCAAAACTCGTATGTTGAGATCTTAACCCACAAGGCGATGAGAGTAGGATGGACATGGGGCCTTTGGGAGGTAATTAGATCATGAGGACAGAGCCCTCATGAATTGGAATAGTTCCCTTAAAAGGGGCCCCAAAGATCCCTTCCCCTGTCATCACATGAAGACACAATGAAAAGGTTCCAACTGCCAATCAAGAAACAGGCCTTCAACAGACACCAAATGCGTCAGCACCTTGATCTTGAACTTCCCAGCCTCCAGAACTGTGAGAAATAAATTTATGTTATTTATAAGCTACCCAGTCTATGGTTACTAGTTATAATAGCCCCAACAAACTAAGACAATTGTCAATAGAACCTCAACTGGCATTGTGAACCAAAGTACCCTGACACATTTCCATATGACCGTTGAGTGCTGGCACTGCTCAAGAAATGGAAACAAGAGTGCAGGATCCATTTTCTTGACGTCATCTAGGTACTCAGTGTTGCTGAACCCAATGTTTGGTTTGTCTGCTTTTGTATAAAAGCACCAAAGAATGAAACCATCTCGGTTTGACTCTACTCCAAAACATTGTTTGAAATTTAACTTAGTTGGGCCACTTTAATAAAAATTTGATAAGATAAAAATGATATCCCATTGATGGTTTTAACTGGCATTTCTTTTATTAGCAGAGGGTGTTCAATATTTTGGAATTTGTATTAATTCTGTAAATACTTTGTTCATAGTTTTGCCT
Organism: Lemur catta; assembly: GCF_020740605.2. NCBI lineage: Eukaryota > Metazoa > Chordata > Mammalia > Primates > Lemuridae > Lemur > Lemur catta. The sequence goes on along the minus strand of NC_059132.1, from coordinate 88,486,368 downwards.
GTTTTTTACTTCTTGTCTTTCCATATTTGATGAGCTCTCTGTATATGAAGGATTTCCACAATTAATCTATTCTCGGTATAGCCAACAGAGTGATATTTCCAAAACATATTGCATTGCAATACCACCCAACTTTATGCCTTCAATGGTCTTCCCTCGGGTTTAAAACAAAAATCCAAAAATCCTGACTTGCAGCTATCGCTCCATTCCAATCTTTCCTTATCTCATACTTGCCCCAACCTACCAATTCTGCTCCACACATTGGGCTTTTTTCAGTTGTTGAAATGTGCTGATGTTCATACTAATTTTTTTTTTACCTTATCAATACTCATGGATATTACCTTCTTATATTTATGTTATAGAATGAGTGATTGTGCTCTCCCATTAATATATTGAAGCCTAAACATTACTGTGACTGTATTTAGAGTTAGGGCCTTTACAGAAGTAGTTAAGATTAAATGAAGTCATGAGTCCTGATCCTACTGGATTAGTGTCTTCTTAAGAAAAGACCTTCAACAGCTCACTCATTTTGTCTGTGTGAATGCAGAGAAAAGACCATGTGAAGACATAGTAAGAGACAGTCATCGCCAAGCCATTAAAGAGAGCCCTCACCAGAAAACAAATCAGCTGGAAAGTTAATTTGGAAATCTAGACTCCAGAACTGTGACAAATAAATTTCTGTTGTTTAAAACACTCACTCTGTAGTATTTTGTTATGGTAGTCTGAGCTGACTCATACAGACTGTGTGACTTAAATACCATCTCCTCATGAAAGAACCAGTGATTACCTTTATAAGTACAATTTCCATCCTCCAACACACATACCCACATACACACCCTAATATTGCCTATTACCCTGTTTCTTTCAGAGCACTAATCGCTTCAGAGTCAGATTTTTAAAATATTTTTAGTTTTTTTTAATTTCTAGTTTTATTTTCTCTTTCGTTTTTCATATAGACTGCCGAGAATGACTGCCAACTCCACATGCAGAAATCATTCTTGTTTCATTTGTGTTTCTTTACACCCAGACTTAAGACAGTGCTGTGTACATAGAGCTGCTTTGTAAATATTTCCTACTGAATTATATAGCTAATATTTATTGACTTACTATGCACCAGGTACTGTCAAAACACTTTACTGACTTTGTCATATTTATTTTTCCAAGAATTGTGTTGTGTAGAGGAGGAAATTATGTACCTAGCCAGGAATAAGAGTTAGTGTCAAAGGAGCTGAAATTCTGAGATTCAAAATTGGAGTCTGTCTCTAAATCTTTCACGCTCAACCATGACAGCATGTTATATTTTTTCCCCAGTAATGAGTGAATTATTTGAATACATGAATATCATCTTGTTGACTGTCACATTAGTTGGAAATGTTTTCCCACATTTTCCCCACATTTGCATTTTAATTAGTTTACTATAATCCTTTTAATGAATTTTACTTTATAAAAGTAGTACATACACTCAGTTTAAAAATTCAAGTAGAACCAAAAAGGCAGGTAATGAAAAAAATGGCCATAATACCACCATTCCCTAGCCTTCCTTCATCTCATCTTTCTGTTTTTTAAGCAGTGTTCTTATATTTACCTGGGTATACGTAAAATGTATATGTATACTGCTGTTTCAAGATATATAATTTTAGAAAGTGCATATCATTTTCTATTGTGGAGGGTGGGATTTAGATCTCTAATACCCATAGCCTCTTCCATTGTTCTCATTCAACTCCACTCTCACAGTAAGCTCATATCACAATATTTGGTTAAATAATATTCAATATGGGTAGAGGTTATAACAATAATTTTTTAAATTATGAGAGACTATTGGAGACTTGGGCTAGATTTCTGAGAATCACCAAGTAGGTTTCCATTTAATTGACTGTCTTTAAATGAAACATTCCTTTCCACAGCTGTATTTGGTCTACCAGAATCTACCATCCCTCTTTAGAGCAAGGCATGAGTTTTCTGCCAAACAAGCAAGGGATAATGTTTTTGTTTTTTTTGTTTTGTATTTGGATAGGAGAAGGAAAGTATGTTCTGGAATTTAAGGTTTTTTTTTTTTTTATTGACTTTCAGTTATGTATCTACATGTTTCAATCTTACCTACATTCTACCTCTAGCACTTGTCTATTTGTCTAACAGCTTTCAAATAAATTGCAGTGATTTTCTCTCTTATTCTTATAGCAAAAAATTCTTCTCCTAAAATTTCCCATAATTTATTTAAAACATTTGTTATCACTAAAATATTAAAATTTTCTAGAAATGTCAGTTCTCCATTTGTCTATAAAGTTCTATGGGGTTTTTTTGGTATTAAAATTATGTATCTATATTTTCTGTTTTGTACTTTTGTTTTTGACATATTTTCTATAATGAACAAAGATTATTTTTATAATCATAGGAAATAAAGAAGTAAAGATCAAAGATAAGGATGAAAATGTATAATTCCTATCCCTGTGACATGGAGACTAGTCTGCCTATCTGTATACCACACAGGAAGTGTGGTGAGGTTCAAAGGAAATAGTGTACAAAAATATTAATTCTCTTCCCATATTCTTTTCTCAACTCAAAAGAAAATAAACAGAACATTGCTGCCCAGTCTGCAGGTCAGAAGGTGGGAGGTTTGTTCAGGGAGGAGGGGGCATTGCTAGCCTGACTAGTGGTAAAGCAGGTGAAGCCACTGACATTCATTAACCTCATGGGCCTCTTGAACTGACTTGGAGTCTCCACCCCTGGCTGCACATTAGAACCCATTCTACTAAGTATCACAAAAATGGAAAATCAAGCATCACATGTACTCACCATCAAACTGGTACTAATTGATCAACACTAAAGTGCATATATGGTAGTAACATTCATCGGGTGTCAGGCAGGTGGGAGAGGGGAGGAGGGAATGGGTATATTCACACCTAATGGGTGCAGTGCGCACAGTCTAGGGGATGGACGTGCTTGTAGCTCTGACTCGGGCAGGGCAAAGGCAATATATGTAACATAAACATTTGTACTCCCATAATATTCTGAAATTAAAAAAAATTAAAAACTATTTTTCCTTCATTTGTGAAGGTTATTCTGGTAAGATATAACATTTTTAGCTGACATTTATATTTTTTCTTTCAGCACTTTGAAAATGCCACTCATTCTCTTCTGGTCTATAAGGTTTCTGCTAAGACATCTGCTATTAGACCGATGGGATATTTTTTTTCCCTTTTTAATTTAAAAATTCTTTTTTTTTTACTTTGACTTTAGTCATTCTGAATGTAATATGCCATGATGAAGAACTTTTGCAATGTATTTGCCTGGGGATCTCTGGGCCTCCTGTATCAGGATGTCTTGCTAGACTTGGGACATTTTCAATGCTTATTTCTTTAAATAGTTTTTGTAAACTTTTTAATTTCTTTTCCCTTTTCTGAATACTGATAATTTATAAGTTCATTCTTTTTATGCAGTCCCAGACATCTCAAAGCCTTTGTTCATTCTTTATTTTCCTTATTTTTGTCTGACTGGATTATTTCAACAAGCCTGTCTTCAATTTCTGAGATTCTTTCTTCTGCTTTGTCTAGTCTATTATTGAAGCTTTTAAATGTATTTTGTATTTCTTTCAATGAATTTTTCAGTTCCAGAATTTCTTTTCTTTTCTTTTCTTTTTTTTAAAGATATCTGTCTCCTTAGTAAATTTTTCATTCATATCTTGAATTGGTTTTCTGATTTCTTTGTATTGGTTTACAGATTTCCCTTGCATCTCATTAAACTTCTTCTTCTTTTTTTCTTTTTCCTGGCTCAAGTGATCCTCTTGCCTCAGCCTCCCAGGTAGCTGGGACTACAGGTGCTTGCCACCTTGCCTGGCTAATTTTGTCTATTTTTAGTAGAGATGGGGTCTCCCTCTTGATGGTTTCAAACTCTTGAGCTCAAGCAATCCTCCCACCTTGGCCTCCCAGAGTGATAAGATTATAGGCGTGAGCCACCATGCCTGGGCACATTAAGCTTCTTTAAAATAAATATTTTGTATTATTTATCTATTAATAGCATTTCTAGGGGTTCTTTTTGATTAGGATTTGTTGCTGGACAATTGCTGTGGTCATCTGGTGTGTCATATTTCCTTGCTTTTTCATTTTTCCTGTGTCCTATGGTTGATGACTACATATCTGGTGTAGCAGTCACTTCTTTCAATTCTTTGAAATTGCTTTCATATGGGAGAATATTTTCCTTAAGATATACCTATGTTGTTGGTTTAGTAGAACACTTTAGCTTTGATTTGGGGTGCCTGTGGTAATGTGATTGTTGTATGATTTCTTTAGTAATACAAATGGTCAGGGGTATCTGTGATTTGCTCAGTGGCTTAGGGTATAATTATTAGTGGAGGCTGTTGTGAAGTTTTGCTAGGGACTTGGATGCCACCTGAGTCAGTCTTTGGGCCCCTGTGGTGGCAGTAGTGGGCTGAGTATGGTTGTTTTAGGCTCCCTATCAGCTTACATTGGCGTTGGTGTTAGTAGGTGTTGGATAGACATTTTTTTTTTTTGCCTCTGCGTGGCTTGTTAAAAAGCTAGTGGTTGGACTAGTGAGCTGGGTATGTGGGTGGGTTCTCAGGCCCCTGGACATCTGGTATGCTGTGGGTAATTGCAGTAGCAGTAGTGGATCAACCCACTGCTCTCCATGTTGGTGTTGTTGGTAGCTGTTGTGGTTAGGTGGGCTTTCTCCAGTCCCATAACCACGTAGAGCAGAGTGGTGGGTATTGCCCTGGGAATGCACAGGAGAGCTTGGTCTCCCATGTCCCTCCTTGGCCAGGTGGTGGCTCTAGCCCTGTCAGCCTAAACTTGGCATGAGGGCAGAGTGCAGCCCAACATTAAACTCTCAAAATGGTATCTTAGCCCTTCAATCAGAAAGGGTGGGGCTACTTCCAGGCAAGCAGCATAGGCAAGAAGCTGTGGGGAGTGTGGTCTTGTCACATCTCAGTCTCACAGCAGCCTGTTTCTGGGTGATGCATATTGTCCTAACTCCATTCTTAGAACATTTAGATTAGTTTGGAAGATACTCATTGCAAAAAAGCTGTTGTAACAATCTGGTCAGTATTGATTACCAGAGTTAAAAAATTAATAATGGAATTGGGGAGAGGCAAGGATGAATTCAAACATTAACAAAGAGGCAGCAGCCAGTTTGGGCTTGATGTAGTAAATGCATGTAAGGATTATGACAGTAAGATTCTAAATTGGCTCCCAGATTTCTTGTTTTAGAAATTTGGTGGTTGGTTTCATTCCCAGCAGATGTACAGGAGGAAAGGTAAATGAGGAGGGATGTATGATGCATTTACAGATAACTAGATATGGATACCCTGTATAAGTTTAATTTTAGCCCTCTCTTTTCCTTATCATGATGTAAAAACAAATTGGAATTAGTGTTTAAGTTTAAGCAATTTACAGCATTAGCTTGGCACCAGCTTATCCCATTGGCACTCTTTAAATTTGCCCTGGCTTCAGTGCCAATACTGCCAGAATGTACTTGGCAGTCACAGGTTCTAGATGTCAAATTGTCAAATGATTCTGTTCCTCTTTCTTTTTAAATACATTATTGTTGCAAGCTAATTTTACTTCCTATTTAGTGATTTAAAATGATTTTCTGAGCAGTATTTTTCATAAAAGTATATATTACTTAAATTCAGCAGTTCCACTATTCTTTTTTTCTGGTAAGACTTCCAATTTCACACACCTCAGTCACACTCTGTTCTGTCTACTACTCAATTCACTGCAAAGTTCACCTTTTCAAAAACAGCACCATGTACCTGAAAAGACACTCTCTTATAGGAATCACTTCAATGCTAATTGCAGGTTTTACACTGGTTTCCCTGAAAACAGATTCTGAAACAATGAGTTGTGTGCAGATTGGTTATTGGAGAGTACTCATGGGAGATAGTCCTATCTAGTAAGTGAAGAACGCAGACCTGGACAGAGGAAGGGGCTATTGTGAGGCTATTGCAACAAGGCTTTAGCTAATCCTACATGGAGGTCTGCCAGGAATATGGACCATCAGAGTGTTCTAAATTTAGGTAAAAGGACAAGGCTATTGTGTACCTGCATGAACCAATCTTCTGGCCACTCCTGGAAAGGTGAGTAATCTTGAATGAAGCAGTTTCTGAGGACTATAGTCACTTGCAGAAGCAATATAGCTGTGAAAACTCAGCAATCAAGATCGTAATCTGGGCATTTGGAGAGTGGTGACTTGACTCTGAATTGGGGAAACACCACAGGATCTACCACTCTTGTCATCCATATCATTTCTAAAGTTCAATCTCTTCCAAGAATTTTCATTGTCCATCTGGAACTTTCTGGTCCAATTACACCTTCAGCTTCATTTGTATAATCTGTAAATTAGATTCCCATTTGTTTCTTTTTGTGTTTCTGTGATTTTTTTTTCTTTCTATTATGTACATTTGGATTTAAAGCACTGAAGAAAAGTGACCGGATCTAAATAGAGTGTGATATAAAATTACACATCTTGAATGTGAACTGCTTATTTATCTTCAAATAATTACATAGTGCCAGAATATAAAAGCTTGAACAGAATATATGGAAATAAAAGCCTGAGAAAACTAAAATAACTAATGTATATAAATACCTGTCCTAGTCCCTGGAACAAAAATCTATAATGTTTTTTCTACAATGACACAAAACACTTAATTAAGTTCAGTTAGATTACCTACTTAACTAGTTGGAACCAGTTTTGTGTTATTTTCATTGCATGATAGTGGAAATCTTAATAATTGATATATGTATAAAATATTAAGTATAATAAAATGTCAGAATCTTCAGTACATTGTGATAGACAGTTTGAGGGAAAAACTGCTTGCTCTTTTCCTATTTTAGAAAGCACTAAGTCTTTCATCATTAACTATCATGTTAGCTGTAAGTTTTCCATAGATGTACTTTATCAGGTTGAGAAAAGTCCTTTTCATTTATAGATGACTGAGAATTATTGTTAAGAATATATGTTGAAATTTTTCACATACTTGTACTGCATATTCTGAGATAATCATATGATTTTTATTTTCTAGTTACTTTATATGGTGAATTACATTGATTTTCAATTTTTTTTCTATAGACAGGGACCTGCTATGGTGTCCAGACTGGTCTTGAACTCTTGGTCTCAAGCAATCCTCCTGCTTCAGCATCTTGAGTAGTTGGGATTACAGGCATGAACCACTGTGCCAAGCTTCATTTTAAATTTTAAACACATCTTGCATTCCTAGGACAAACCTGGTCATGATAAATTATACCCATTTTAGAAATTGCTGTATTAAATTTTCTAAACTATAAGAATATTGCATTTGTATTCATGAGGTGAGGAGTGTTGCTTTTTTGTTTTCTAGATATTTTTCTTTAAAACTGCTAATATTTCTTTTTTAAGTGTTTGGTAGAGTTCATCATTCAATATACCTGGGCCTGAAGTTTTCTTTGTGAAAACATTTTAAACTATTAACTAAGTTTTCAAAATATGTGGATGACTATTCATGGTGTCTATTTCTTCTTGGATGAACTTTTGCAGTTGACATTTTTCAAGGAGTTTTTATATTTCATCTAACTTATCAAAGTTATTGGCACAAAGTTGTTTCTATTACTCCCTATACCTTTAATATATGTAGAATCCATAGTGATATCTCTGCTATCATTACTAATATCAGAAATTTGGATTTTCTCTCATCTTGCTTATTCAGATAAGTTATCAGTTTATCGATTCTATTGACCTTTGAAAATCTCACATAAGCTCTTCATTTCTTTTTTATGTTTTCTATTGGATTAATTGATACACTTCTTTTGTTCCTTCTGCTTATCATAGACACATTTGGGTTCACTTTTTTTTAGTATTTTAACTTGAAAAGCTTAGATAATTAAGGTCTTTTAAAATGTAACTATTTTAATACTATAAATTTTCTCTTAAGAACTATTTTAGCTACATTCTACTAATTTTGATATGTTGTGTTTTTGTTTTAATTCAGTTCAAAATATTTTCTACTTTTCTTTCAGTATCTTCTTTACCTAGAATCATGTTACTTAATTTTCCAATACTTAGGTATTTTTCAGTTTTATTTTTGTTACTTATTTTTAGTGTAATTCCAATGAGGTCAATGTTCATGCTTTGTATAATTTCAGTACTGTTTATTTATTAAATTATTTTATTGCACAGAATATGGTTTCACTTGGTGGGTGTTCAATATATACTTAGAAAGAATGTATTTTGCATTGTGGGGTAGAGTGGTAAATTTGCTCCATTTGGTTTTCTATTTTTTTCTCCTGAGTCTGCTATTATGAATATGCTGTTGTACTGGGTGTCCGACCTTTCTCTGAGGCTTTGTTCATTTTTTATTATTTTTTCCTCTCAGTTCATTGGTCTGAATTTTAATCAATTAAACTTCAAGTTCACTAAGTATTTCTTTTACTGTTGAGACCTCCTAGTAAATTTTAAAATTGTAGTTATTGAACTTTCAGTCTTAGAATTTCCATTTAATTTTTTAATAATTTTTATCTCTTTATTGACATTTTCTACTTGATGCAACATTGTTAACATACATTTCTTTATTTCTTTAATCATACTTTACTTCTATAAATATGCTTTTAATGAATAGTTTGCAATATTTTCCATTAAATATGGCAACTAATTGGTCTCACAGGCACTATCTTTTGCCTGCTTCTTTATCAGAATATGGAACATACATTCCTATGTCTTTGTGTGTCTCATATATTTTGTTGGAAAGTAGACATTTTAGATAACAGATTGTAGGTATTCTGGGTGCTCTCTGGGTACTATCCCCTGTCCTGGGCTTGTTATTGTAATGTGCTTGTTTATTTGTTTAGTGAATGGGTGAACTATTTTACTGAAGTCTTTATCTATCCCTCTACCCCTATAATGGTAGATCTCTGATGTTGCCCCTTAAAGAGGTATAACTTTTAGTATGCCTGCAGTCAACATGGCATGGCAGTGGTATTGGATGGGACTTTTTTCCACTCTTTTCTTGACCACAGCCATCATCCATTAAAGTCCACTGTCATCCTTGCTGACCAATTCCTTCCTTCCTTCCTTCCTTCCTTCCTTCCTTCCTTCCTTCCTTCCTTCCTTCCTTCCTTCCTTCCTTCCTCCCTCCTTCCCTCCCTCCTTCCTTCCTTCCTTCCTTCCTTCCTTCCTTCCTTCCTTCCTTCCTTCCTTCCTTCCTTCCCTCCTTCCTTCCCTCCTCCTTTTTTTCTCTCTTTTTTAGATAGGATCTTGCACTGCCACCCAGGTTAGAGTGCAGTGGTGTCATGACAGCTCACTGTAAAATTATATTGGATAAATATTTTATACAAGTTACATTAATTCCTCTAGATAGAGAGCAGGTGATTTAGCTTAGATTTAATTTAATAAAGTCACATCAAAATATGAAGTTAATTCTTACTAAATATAATAAATAACTTAAAACCAAATTTATTTACATTTAATAAATACTGGGGTAATACTGCCAGTCACAAAATTAATCTAATAATGACTATTTTTCTAATATGTTGTAATGAGTCAATATATTTTAGTTAGTTGAAAATGAGTGAATGAATCTAATTGAGTATATTTCTACCAACTATACTTTCACACATGAATGGTAAAACATTTATGAATTTTGAGTATTGGGCTAAATGGCAAATAATTTTTGTATCTTATTGGCTGTTTCCAGGCATTTCCTACTATTTTAACCAACAGTAAGTTAAACTATATTACTCCATTTATACACTAGTAATGTGAAAATTATTGCAGATGAAGAAACTCACAGATAAGGGTAATTTTTTTGTATAGTTACGAGTAGACACAACAGTGTTAACAATAAGTATGACTTGGAGATGGACATTAAGTCTGTAAACAGAGTGCTCTTTTGTTTTCAAATGTAATTTGAGGGCTGGCACTGCATTTTTCAATGTATTTCCCAAACTAAGTGGCAGTCTGATAAGAACTGCATTAAAGTAAAGGTCAAGTGATGATGACAAGATTCCTTCCATTTCACTTTGCCACAGTTTGACATAAGCTGCAATTTATGCAATGTCACCAACCATCCATCAATCACCCATGCAACAACACATAAAGAGATGAAATGGCTAAGTAAATATATCCTTTAAAAAAATACAGGGAAAATAAAAAGAGAGAGAAAATCAGCTACAAGGCTGTACATTGAGAAGAGGAAGCCCAAATACTCTTTTATATGAATTGCTTGTATTTAAGCATACAAAGTATTGCTTATTTTTCTTCTCCTGCATGATGCATATAACTATCTTAGTCCCTAGAATAGTTTTATTAAAATTGTATAATATCAATTAATTTTGTTCCTTAAGAAGAGCTAAGTGAGTTTTTTTTTTTTTTAATCCTTGAACAGTTCTTATTTTATTGGTAGGCCTCAAACAGTTATACGATAAATATTATTGGTTTCAAGATACTCTAAGTTCCTGTTCTCAATCAATATCTTTTTAATCAAAGCAAATCAATTTAGATGAGATGAGGAAAATAATAGCAATGATTTAAAAATTAATGTTTTTGACCATATACTACATAACCAAAACACATTTAAGAAACATATAGCTTAAAATCTCCAAAGAGAAGTGTTTTTAATGTCTTTACTATAAGTGACTACAGATAAACGTAATAGCATTAATTATTCTGGCACAGACTCAGAGAAGATGTAAGTTGGCATGAGGATTAGATGAAAAGATTAGATGAAAGTAGGGGAGAGACTGAAGAAGATTGTAATGATATTGCATCAAACCATACCCAGTAAGTGCTATACTAACATTTAAGGAGGAAAAATTGCAAGTTCATATCAAAAAATAGTATGATTTTTTTTGTATATAACATATTTTTACACATTTCTGTTTAAATGAAAATGCATAAAATTTTACAGCATAGTATATATTACTATTTTATTTAAGAATGCTTACTAACCTTACATATTTCATGTTAAAATTTATCTACTTAGTGTATCTGAAAATATAAATACACAAGCTTGATGGACCTATGTGATAATTACAATCTAGTACCACGTGGCCAAAGGGGGCAGAATGGAAGAACATCATGCCTTTGGACTGATACTTCTATACCTAGATTAAAAAAAGGAAGCCCAGAATAGATTCCTAAAACATACAGATGCTAATTTGTGAGATGGTGTATTATAAGGCCCATAAGTATATGTATACTCACACCAAAATTAATTTAGAAAGAGGAAAGATGCTTTAAAACAATTTTTTTTATATTTTTTAAATTTCAAAATACTATAGTCGTACAAATGTTGCCAGGCATGGTGGCTCATACTTGTCATCCCAGCACTTTGGGAGGCCAAGGCAGAGGATTGCTTGAGGCCAAGAGTTCAAGACTAGCCTTCACAACTACAAAAAAATAATAATAATAAAAAATCAGCTGAGCATGGTGGCACGTGCCTGTATTCCAAGCTACTTGAGAGCCTGAGGTAGGACTATTGCTTGAACCGAGGAGTTTGAAGTTACAGTGAGCTATGATCCAATACTTTAAAACAATTTTAATAAGGAATCAGTTTCACATTTTCATTCACTTTAATGGCATTTAAGAAGTGTAATATCAAAAAAGAAGTATAATAATACAAGCATATACTCTATTATATTCCTTTTTAAAGAATTTTCTCAAGCCTCTCTGTCTTTCAAGACTTTTTTCCACATATTTTTCTAAAAAAAGTTTTATTTCAACCAAATAATTGGATATTAACAAAGAAAAAGTAATTATTTCCATTTTCAGACTTATGTGTTCTGGATATTTCACAGCAAGATGAGACAAAGTATCTTGCCTTTAGAAAAAAAATGAAGAAATATAATCATTTTTATCTTGATGTTATTTTTGGCAAGCAATATAAAAGTATAGGTGGATTTGAATTCAAATATAAAATATAACAGAAAGTAGAAAACCTGATTTCAGAAACCTTTGCTTGATGGTGAAAAAGAGAGGAGAAATAAAAAATGAAACCAAAGACTATGTAAATTTTAAAAAATCTTTCTACAATAGTTTATAACTGCATTATATAAATTAAAATGACTTGTTAATGGCGATATTATTTCACTTGTTACTCATTTTTATACAGCTAAGAAAGTTTTAAAAGGAAAATTGTTGCATTACATTCATGAGCTCTTTGATAAATATCTATTGAATAATACTTTATACCAGCCACTATTTTAGTTACTTGAACTACAAAAATGGCAAAAAGTCAGTTTCTTGCCCAAGGAACTCACAGTCTACTGGGAGAAGACAGAAACACAAACAAATCATTACTGTAAAAAGAATGAATGCAACATTGGTGTGAATGGAACGTAATGCAGCACCATGGTAGAATGTTTTCAAATATGATATGAAAATATCCAGTTTTTAAACAAACCATATCTACATTTGTTCAGGAATATAATACATAATAATTATAATATGGAAAAGTTTTGGTTAACTAACTATATTTCAAAGTTCCTAATCTAGAAAAATATTCTTTTTATTGCATGAGGAGAGCTTGTTGTATTCATGCTAAGGGCCATATTTTAAATTTTATTAAAATTTTGGTGTGTTCTCTGCATAATCACTGTTATGTTGAGTCCTAGTGCCAGCTGAGCTTTGTGTCCAGGAGGCACTGTTAACTTGCATAGCCTGAACTGAAGGATTCTATCTATGGATATTTGTTTTATGCTTTAAGGTGTTACAGATTGTGATATCTAAAATCAGGTGAATCAGCTATATGTGCATCCTATTGTTGGGCAAATAAAACTACAGGTGGTTTATTGGTATTTTCCTCATTATATGGCTAATTTCCCCAGACCTTTCCTCTGAAACATTCAAAGTCACAATATACCATATGATCATTCATATAGTAAATACCAGTACAAAAATCCTATGCTTCTGTAACGCAAACATCTTATTTGTAAATTCATTTTGTTTTTCAAATTTTAGATAAAAGTAGAATTTTTGATAGAATTATCATTTGTAGGTACTTTTTTTTTTTTTTTTTTGTAAATTTCTTCTACTCCCTTGAACACTGCCTAGTGGTTAATTGCACTCCTACATAATATATATAGATCTCATTTTGAGCCAAGATAGAATGATTGTAGAGATTTTGATAGCTTTTCTTTCTCATTCCCCTGTATTATTTTTTGAAAGGAGCTGGCATTTAGTGCATATAGATATGAAATTGCCTATTATCTCATTGATCCACATTTTTCATTTTCCTTGCTACTTTTAAGCAAAATGTTTCACAGTGGGCACTATCAGTTGTTCATTATTTAAATGAAGAAATACACAATATTTTACTTTAATTTTATTTTTATAAATAACGAGAGTTGTTTCTTACATTGATTCTTAGTGATAGAGTCATAAAGCAAGACCATTATTAGAGTAATTAGTTTATAGGATAGTTTGTGTGAATATAAAGCTTCATACTTTCATAAAAAGTCATATCATCAAATTTAGAACAAATAAGTATAGTGTGAGTTTAATGTGAAGTGAGTTGGTTTGCATAATGTGTATTTCTTACTATACATTATAATATTTTAAACTTATGAGAATCTTGCAAAACATAAAAGCCATAGGTCTTGCATCTGTGTTTTCATAAGATGGTATTTAATGTAATAAAACTTTTCCTTCAAACTGAGTGTGGGAATCCTGGATAGGATTGGCCCAAGACGGCGACTAGAAGCAGCCTGTGTAACACCGCTCTCGCAGAGAGGATCAAAAGTTGTGAATAGATGGTGACTAGATATCCACCTTTGGATCAATCCACCCAGTGAGAGCACTGCGAATCCAGGGAGAGGAGGTGGGAGCGAAGTGAAGAAGAGAGAAGGGGGACAACAGGCTCAGCAGGACTGGAAGCACACAGGGAAGGCGCCCAGTGTGGGGAAGGGACAGAGGAGACAATCCCAGCCTCCACGCTTCCCCTGAGGGTATTGGAACTGGAGCAGCTGGAGGGGCCCCTCCACCGCTGGGGTCCTCTGGCCTGATACACAGACTTGACTGGAGGCTGTGCAGCTATATTTCTCTAGAGGGAAGGCATAGCTGCCTTGCAAGCCTTGGGTGTTGCAGATACTGCCGTTGTAACATCCCAACCCCGAGAGCTACTTCTGCCCAGGGATCAGATCTGTAACTGTTATCTCCCCTTTTCCCTGCCAGGTGAGGAGGAATCTGAGTCCCAGCGCTCGCACACACCCCATGGACAGGTGATGTGCACTCTCGCTACTGCCACTCTCACTTTCCACAGGGAAATGGGGCAGAACAGGAGACCACGGGCCCAGTGCCCTCTGCTATGTCTTGGGTGATCTTCCTCAAATATACCTCCTGTGGAAGCCAGGTGGAACATACACCTGCAGCCGCTGGCACCCAACGCCCACTATGCAGCACCACTGCCATCTCCTAGGAGGTCCCAATTTGATCAAAAGCCAGTGAGGCCACCACCTTAGGATCTGGGAGGAACACCTGTCACTGGCTTGCTTCACTCATGTGCTGGGACAACAGCTGCCCTGGCCCAGGCATGTTCATGCAGCACACCACTGACCAGCTTCATCTCGTGCAGCTGGCCTGCCCCACAGGCCCTCTCTGCCCTGGGGGCCTACTCTGCCCTGCATGTGTGCTATACCCCATGAGCTTTTCACCCTGCTGATAAGCACTATAGGAAAAAATAAATCAGAGGATATGCATAGGGAAAAATGACAAGGGGAAGTGTGGGATGCGATTTTATTTAAGATGATCAGTAATCTTGCGTACTTCCACTGCTATGGCGACATGTGTGCCAGGACCTAAAGAAGATGAACATGCAATCCTTGAAAATCTATGGTGCCAGAGTGTTTTAGAGAATGCAAAATCTTGGGGCAGGAACAAGCCTTTAGGAACAGCACGTACCTTGTGCGCCAGGAGTGTAATAATCAGAAAAGGGAGCAAGAGGAGGCCGTAAGGAAGGTAAGAGGGAGGGGAACTGTGCGCAGGGCCTTCTTGCCCAGGCTAACAACTTAGGCATTATGCTTAGAGAGATACATTCTGAAGAACAATCACAAAAATTTAGATAGAATGAACAATATTTGATAGCACGACAAAATGGCTATAACCAACAAGTTAGGGTATACTTTAAAATAACTAAAAGAGTAGAATTAGAATGTTCTTAACACAAGGAAATGTTAAACACATGAGGTGATGGATACCCTTATTTGATTAATTTACATTATATGCCTGTATCAAAGCATCACATGTACTCTATAAAGATATACAACTATTATGCACCCATAATAATTAAAAATAAGAAAAAAATTTTAAATATCTAAAAAAATTCTAAAAGATTCAAGACAAGAGGTTGTTAAGATGATATTTCATCATCTAAAATGGTCCTATCAGATGGCATTGACTACTCACCCAATCTAATGATGCTATTGGATTAAGAATGTCAGTGGTCAGAAAAAATGACGGCCACTTATCAATGGTTGTTTTATAGTTTTACTTGACCTTACCAAAAAAAAAAAAAAAGAAGAAGAAAAAAAATTTCTACTTTAAAATATGTGCAAAATAAAATACGAGTAGCTATCTGTAGTCTATAGTCACTAATTCATATTTCAACATTATTGCAAAAAAATTTTTCCAGACAAGATTTCATTGAGATGAATTGATTTCAGTAACTACTCACGGTTGAACTTGAACACATAGCTTCCTCTTTCCTGGCCTCTATCTTTAAAATTTTTATATCTGTAAAATGAGATTGGTGAAGGAGAGGATTTATAAGTTTCTCTTTATGCTCTGCAATGTTGTAATTTAAAAATTACCACGATATTACTGATATATCACAGAATATACTTATAAGGATGGGCAGACTGCTAATCTCCTGTAAAACTAATATAAATATTACATATCCATGTATGAATATGTGGTGAAAATAAACAAAACATATGAAGCATAGAGTAAAACTTTTCTTTTTTCTTTTTTAAATCACCAGTAAGGAGGATTCTTTCAGCTAGTTTGCATTTGAGGACAATTCTTCCACGCAACCAAAGAGCTATGCTGCCACCTACTGGCAAAATGATTAGCATCCACAAGATGCTGCAATTTCTTTAAAAAAAAAAAAAGAGTAATAATATAAATATGGAGTCTTCACTTTCAAAAATGAGATTATGAAAACTTTTGCATTAAACAATACATTGGTTAAATTCTACTTAGATTTTTGTATTTATTATAAGCCAAAACAACAACGCTACTATTTTTCAGGTGGTCTTGTCAGTTAATGCAATACATTTCTCATGTATTTTGATCAATGATCCAGTATTCTTTCACAGTAACAGAAAGAATGTGTTTTTTGGGATTCCCAGAAATAAAATCATTTAGTTTTAGAAGCTAAAATATAAACTACTCTATAAAAAAAAGGAATACTTCAAAGTAAGTCTTGGTTAATGACTAGCTCTATTAAAAGTGAGTCATGTAAGTGCTAATAATACACTGCCTTTTTTGAGCACTAATGTTTTTAGAATAGTGTGGTACTTAAAGCCTTTTCATTTAGAAACATTAGCACCTAAACATCTTACAGAGCTGCTGAGAAAGTAGCCATTTGTTCATCTGTAACTCTTTTTGTTAGAAAAGTCATAGCAGTGCCTGCAGCTTTTAAGGTGTTTTCCTGCTATTATGCACTAGCAGTGAATCACATTGATGAGTTCATGTTGTAGAATCCCCAGGCCAAGATTATGTGATAGTGCAATCCTTTGAAGATTCTCACCCTTTCAAGAGTTGTCACATCCAAAACAAGCACTTCTGCTTTTAACAAATAAAAACTCTTCATTTTGATAAAGCAATTGAAAATATAAAAATTGAGAAGAAAATAATGAATTGGGCATTTAAAAAAATTAAGCTAACTTAATTTATATTCCAAACATTGTTCCAGAATTAAGGTCTTGATGTGTGTGTTTCCTGACTTCCATTTTAAACACAAATTATAGAAATTGGAGAAGGAAAGAGTGCATCAAGTAATTTCTATGCTTGTTCTCACAGCAAAGCCACTCTGAGATAGCCTGAGTGCTTTGAACAACCTAGCTTTAATGTTTCCAACCCTGAATCCTTAATCAAATAGATTGCCTCATCAGAAAGATTTTTTTGAACACTTGCTTAAAATTTAATTTTCCTTTAACAAAGCAAACGCCCACATTTTTTCCAAATATGTCTCATGCTCTGCATGATACTTAAACCTTTGGTAAGAACCACATCATTTCTCTTTATGTTACTATACACACATATTTTTCCTCTGCATTTCTCTTTGTCATTGTTTCTCTCACTTTCCCTGTCTCTTTCTTGTTATCTCTTACTTCTGCTTTCTCTTAATTTTCTTTTTTGTATATATCCATATTCTAAGACCTCGAACAACCATATCTACTGAAATAAACACAATTATCTCTCTTTCCTTTTTATCCCAACAACATTGGTTTAAACCTATGGACTCTATCTTACAATAACTTAAACATCCTTTTAAACCTAGAATTTTTAAATAATGTTCTTCATGACAATATTATGAAGGCTAGAAGAATTTTTTATTATCACCTTTTAGAATTCTTATTTTTTATTCTGTCTCTGAATTGTCCCTGAAATATAGTGGAAAATTTTTTTTTTTTTCAAAATAATAGTTCCTGGTTATGATTCAGTAAACAAAATGTAGATTCTCTAAATAACATTTTTTCAGTTTTATATTAACTGGAAAGTGAATGTCTTCGACATTATTGTGGCTTTAAGAAAGCAATTATATTTTCTGAATGTTCATGCTAATTATTAAAACTAATCTAATCTGTTTTTCATTGTATTGCAAAGTCTCTAAAAATATTTTATTGTAACCATAACATACCATTAATTTTGAGTAATATAATTCATTTTAATGTTACTTAATATTTTACTATAAAAATTGTGGAAATTATAATTACAATATAAAAAACATTTTGTGTATTTTTGATTCATTTCTTAGACTAGATCTTCAGAAAGGGGATCTCGAAGTTAAAAGGTATTGATGATTTTAAGATTCTTGTCATTTTTCCAAAATTTAGGTTAAGTCATAATGAACCAAGCCAACCTCCTGAGAGCTGTCATTGCTGAAGAAAGAACCATAGAGAGGGTCATTAGCCACTCTACCCAGAGTAAAAGTTACAAGTTAACACAGCTATTAGAGAAGCTGTGTTAATCAAGGGAGTTGTTTCTCTTTGGAGAAATCCAGGAAAGATTACCAGCCTTTAGTGTCTATGGATTTGTTTGTATTATAATCCCATAAACTCTGAGTGAAGATTTAAATTTAATGTGAAAGAAAAGAAAATTCTTACATTTTGTGTAATCTGGGCATAATGATATTTCTTAAGTTGGTTGCAGTTCAAATAGTAATACATTTGCAATAGACTTTTAAAAATATTGTAATTCATAACTATGTATAACTATGAATATGTATTATGTACATATACATGGAGATATAATTAGCTAATATAAAACAAAACAAAATAATCGAATCAACCTGTATTTCTTTTTATTAGTTCTATGATAAAGTAATTATTCAGTTAAGGACTTTGTGCTTTGACAACTATCAGGAAATGGAAGTGCATGAGGATCTAAACAGGCCCCTTTGATGTGGATGCCATTACATATACACATAGGCTGAATTCTAATAAATAATATGACTAATATAGAATAAATAGAAATAAAATTTAATCATTATTCTAAATGTCATAAATATTTTAAATATTATTTACTAGATAGACAATGCTATTTTTTCATTCTACATGTTGGATAATAGTACAGAATGGTATCTCCTTCCATTCCATTACCATTATAACATTCTACACATAGTTCACGTCATTGCAACTTTCATTCATCATTGCTCACATAGAACACAAGTTGAGAATCGGAAGTTCTTGTCAATGTTTGTATATAAATGCTCAAAGGGATGAGTCAGGTTATCAAGGATCATGTAAAACAAGTAGACAAAAAGGTGACTAAGAATCACAGAGGTCAAGTATGTCTGGTGACCCTTGTGTTTACTAAATTCAGTTAAAAGCTGTTTCAATATTTAAAAATAAAGTTTTGAGTAACCAGTGTTTTATAAGACATCAGCAGATTGCATTCACCTAATCTTCTCCTTTCATTAGTTCTTTCTTAAGTTTGATGCATTTGGAAATTTATTCATGATGTGTGTTTTAAGAGTCCAGAAAGACACTTGGGAGAATTGTAAATAGAAAAGAGACCAGAAAACCAACACTTGAGGGCACAGAGTTGTTCACATATCAGTCTCTCCCTGTTGAAATGGAGCTCATTGCGAGCAGGAGCTATATTTTATCCATGTTGAAGTTTTTCATGGCATATCACCTCGCATACAAAAGTATATTTATTACTGATCTTGGAAACAAGACAGGAAGGAAGCAAGGGAGTGGGGAGAAGGGTAGAGGACTGAAGAAATGGTTAAGAACCCTACATAGTTAAGTCAATTTTGTTTTCAAAATTTTAAGAGAAAGGCTGTTAAATAAAATTAGAGTATCCACCAAGCAAGATAATGCTCAACAGAGAATCAATAGCCTTAACTTTCACACATAGTTTCCCTAGACTTTAACTGCATCTTGAGTTTAATGTTATTTCAAATTTCCCAAAGATATGACTCCACCTTTAATGAAAATGTGAAGGGGACAGAACTTGTTTAAATTATCCTTACTTTTCCACATTACATATTTCAGTTCTAAGTAAGTAAAGATCCTGGTGTCCTGCAAATTACCTATCTGCTGCTGGTAGTTGTTATAATCAGGGGTAAAAGTAACTTTTCTCCATACCGTTTATTGCCTGCCCTGGGATTGAATTAAAGGTGATTGACTAGTCTGCTTTAACTTTCCCCAAATGAACCTATGTATCCTTCATTGGGAATCTTCTCAAAAAATCTGAATTTTCTCTTTCACTGTGTTTATGAAAACCTTCAATATAAATAAAAGAGGTCATTTTCTTTCTTTTTATTCCATAGCACATTAATTATAGAGATATAGAGAATTAATGGAAGAGAATTCACATGACACTTGGGCTTAATTTTGCATTAAGCACAGAAAAAAATGGTTTTGTACAGAGAGAAATTATTTCTTACACTTAGATGATATCTCTAATCCTATTCAGCTATACAACAGCTGCTGTTGTCAGTAAACAGAGAAACCGAGAAAGGGGGCATTTGAGGGCCAAGATTGTTGCAAAATCTTTTAAAAACCCGTCTACTCAAAGTAAGTGAGACTGTGTATCCTACTGAAGAATTGTAAAAATTACAAAAAATAAATTGACTTTTTTCCTAAGGGGGAATTTCTAAGGCATTGTTTCTCTAATTATATTATTGACAATCCGGTTGGAGTGATAAGCCCCCTCACACACACACAAAGTCATATATGCGCAAGCACTGTACATACGTTGATGTACACTGATACAGCCTCTCAGGCTCATGAGCATTGTAACCTTAGAATTGGGATGGGGAAAAGGGAGGGAAATCTGTAAATGAAGATTTTTTTTCATCTACACCAGCTTCACAGCATTCTTGAACCTGAGCTAAGATTAGAAGGTAAGGCCCTCAGAGTAGGCAAGGAGATTTGTGATGCAGGGAGGAGGAGGAGCTCGGAGACCTTGGGTGGCTCCACAAGTCAGCGTTTCACTGTGTGCTGACTTCTACACTAAGCCTCTCATTTATTTCACTATATTTTATTTCATTTATTCATATTTCGATGAGAAAAACATAAGCAATTTATGGGGCAGATTATATATATTCATAGCTTTACCAATATTAATAAATGTATTTTACCAAAGGAGAAAGGGGCATGGATTTTCTAATTAGTTTTAAAAAATAAAGTAATAACTCAAGTTATATCTTTGTACATATTATGCTGAGTTATAAAAAAATATAGATTGCATTATTTTTACCCAAAATACTTGAGAAAAATTATGCCACAGAGGACAGATACGGAGGACATTTCGAAAAACTGCAAGTTAGATATTTTGCAATCTCTCTCTTACCTACTTGTTGGGTTTGATCTTAATTCTAAAATGACTATATTTTGTATTTTAATGAATGTATTATCAGAGGGTATTTATATATAACATCAGTAAACAAAAAATCAAATGTCAATGAATACACAAATCAGATATAAACATCGATTATCTCATCAAACAAATGAACTTTGTAGATAACATAACCACTGGATAGCCATCTAGATCACCTAGTCGTAGCCCCATGTTTTCCTGTTTTATGTCATAGAATATTCTATTTATTTATTTATACAGTAATTGGATTAACCTGAATAATATTACTTAGTGCTTCTTTAGAGAAGTAGTATTGCATTTCCAGAAGATTTCACTTTGAGGAAAATTTATGAGCTGAACATCCCATTTTATTTTTACTTGACAGCTTTCACCTTATTGTGTGTATTATAGTTATGCTTTCTTTACTGTTTTTCATTATTCTGATTCCAGATTAATCTACAAGGTGGGGCCACTAGGGACAGTTTATTGTGAATTATATAAATACTATTGATATCTGTTCATGTGCTTCAGGTATGTGTTTTCAAAGAGTGACATATATTTTTTTAATGAAGACAGACAGTGGATAATATATCTGTTGTGGAATATCAATAAAAGCAAATACTGAGTATTTCTCAAATTGAGAGGAGAAAATAAAAATTAAAATAAAGCCCAATAATTTTGTCATGGGAGATATGGACAAAAAAGAAATCAGCTTGTTTTCACTTTTTGGAAAAACACACTGAAGAATGGGTTATAAGAGAGCCTTGTGCTGTATGCAATATGTAATAGTCGATCATATCTCTTTTCGTTTCCTCTGCCACCGTCATCGTTCAGAACAGTTTGTTTATGGGAGGCCTCATTAATGGTTCTTTACAGCTGACCCCTGCTGTAGAGGGTATTTCTACTCCACAGGTTTCTATCACACAATTTTCTGGGTATGTCAAAAGCGTATGTCAGAGCAGAAAGGGCAGAGATAAACCTTGGGGATTCTAAAGAGTGACACCTGGCTGGAATTCAATTTGTCAGGAAATGTAAAGCTGTGTTGCAATGCACCAAGAAGCTTGGGTTAGCTTAAAATGATTCATTTGCCAGAGTTTAAAATTAACTCTAAGGACCCTCTGTGACAGTGTTTAAACTCTGTTCAAACATAATACTGAAATATTTAAACCCAGTGCAAATTATGTTTTGATTCAAGACAATGAATATGCTTAATTAAACTGGCACTGAAAATGTAAATATTTCAGCTAGTATCGCATTAACGTTAAAACCCTGGGAATTAAATTGTACATTTCTAATCTTTCATAATGATAGAATTCAAAATGTTATTGTTGTGTTTATAAAGGAGTCCATTGGTAGGCAGCATATTCATTATGAGACAATGGTTACACATCTAATTCCACAGCAAGGAATGGATTCAATGGTTCAATATTGTATACAGTGAAAATAATAGATTTTATAAAAAAGTCAATATGATGTAATATTGGATTCTAAAATCTGAAGTCATGAAAAAAAGGGGAAGTATCAAAAGCAGGTGATATTTATAATTATAGTCATATTGTATTTTAGCAGACGCTGTAGGAAAATTATTTTGATAATAAAGCAAATTGGCATTCTAATTAACTAAACTAAAAACAGAGATCCTTTCAGGGAAAAGTGTTACACTTTATTTAAGAATTAACAGTAAACAATAAAATAAGAACACAAACAAACCAAAACGACAACTTAATTTTCTAAAGTGTGTAAATGTAGTTCTTTACTGATGTACATAAATTATTTTTGAAAACACATTTGATTATTTTGGTGAGATTAGTGATGAAAGAAAATAAATAAAAATGAACAGGAAAATAAGCCTATACTCAAGGTAATTCTGTTTTGTGAAGGTGGCTATAAGGTAGGAAATTAACCATTTAAAAGGAGAAGATTAATAAATATAAATGCATATTGTCTGACTTTCAAAATTGCCATTCCAATTAAATATTTTAAAATATCAACAGAGCCTGCCAGTACTTAGTATTATAATTAAAATTCAACCAAGGACATGCAAACTTTGAATTTCAGAACTTTTCATAATTTTGATGACTTTGATTTTCTAATATTGGAGTAATACCCAGTTTATCATGTTTTATTTTTATGCCAAAGTGTTGAACAAAGTGATGTCAACATTAGATACAAAAAAGATAAAATGGCTTTACATAAAATGATAGGGATCATTTGTTTTTTGCTAGTGAGTTGTAGAAGTTCCTTATCTATTTTGGAAATTAACCGCTTATCAGATACATGGTTTGCAAATTTTTCCTCCCATTCCATAGGTTGCCTTTTCACTCTGTGGATTAGTTTCTTTGCTGTGCAGAAGCATTTTAGTTTTATGTAGTCCCACTTGTCTAGTTTTGCTTTTAGTGGCTGTGCTTTTGGTCATAGCCACAAAATCATTGCCAAGACCAAAGTTACAAAGCTTTTCCCCTATGTTTGCTTCTATGAGTTTTATAGTTTCATATCTTATATTTATTTCTTTAATCCATTTTGAGTTGATTTTTGTGTATGGTATAAGGGTCCAATTTCATTCTTTTGCATGTGAATATCCAGTTTTCCCAGGGGCATTTGCTGAAGAGACTATCCTTTTCCCATTGTGCACTCTTGTAGGTAGCCTCAAATATGGACCCTAGTGATCTCTGTCCCCTTGTAATGATGCCTTTGTGTTCCCTCCGCATGAGTGTGACCTTGTGACCTAGACCTATTGACCTGATAGAATGAAGTAAAAAGTGACAGGGTGGGATTTCTATGACTAGCTTCTAAAAAGAGGCTGGCTTCAGTCTTGGGAACCCCCTCTAGTTCAGTTATCCAGAAGGAAGCAAGCTGCCATGTTTTTATTTGTGTTATATAGAGGACTTCATGACAAAGAATTAAGACAGACCTCCAACAAACAGCTAGCTAGGAAGTGAATCTTGTCAGTATCCACATCTTTAGCTTAGGGGCAGGTCCTCTCACAGTCAAGTCTTGAAATGAGACTACAGCCCCAGCCTACACCATGACTCCATGACTTCAGCCTTCTGAAATACCTCAGATAAGTCACAACTGAATTCATTAACCACTAAAATTGTGAAATATTATATCCTCATTATTTTAAGCCATTATTTGGGAATAATTTCTTATGTATCGATAGATATCTAATACAACTTTGTTCACCTTCACATTTTATAATAAAACTGTCAGTGAACAAAATTTACTGAGTTCACAATGAGTGTTCAAAGGAAATGTGAAATTTAGCTTCTGCCATTGAGTTAATTATTAAAAACTGAGATCTATTATTTAATTCTTTGCTTCTGATTATTAGTGACTGAGTGCAGCTTGTGTTGAAGACACATACACATCACATCATATATATGTCGTTTTATCTTTTACTCTAATTGTCAAAGACTTTTAATATGGTCTTATAAACTCCTTATATTAGATACAGGTTAATTTTATTTCTCAGCTTTTATAGGCCAATTGGTTTACATCTATGCCACAGTATCCTTGGAAATCATCCTTAGATATAAAAAGATTCTGAAAATAAGAACTGGATTTCTTTTCTTTTCAATTGTCACCACACAAAACTCCTCAACTCCCAGCCTGATATATATAGATGTAGATACAAATAGAAGAATAGATCTAAAACTTTCAGCTACCATATTGAAATATGCATGTTATCCGGTGCCTGATGAACAAAAAGTCAAATAGAATTCTTTAGAACCCCTCAAGTGCCACAAGATTTCACTGGAAGGAACAGGTCTGAGAAGGGTGGGGAAGGGGACTGTTACAGCAAAATGTCCCACTGCTTTAAAATGACATTTGAAAATTATGAGCTTGGTCACACACACACACACACACACACACCCCTTATAATCCCTGGTTAGAAATGAATAGGAAACACATAAAGTTATTACAGACATTAGCTGACTACTCAGTATCAACGTGAAACTTAAAAGATGAGGGGTTCAGATCATAACCAGAGTTGTTGTATCTCTTGCCATTTTTGGCTAGGAAGTTTATTTATACCTTTTTTTAAAGGGACTCTTAGGTAATATCACAGTCATTTTGCAAGTATGCATATCTATTATTTTCTCTGTGAATACTAAGTAGTGCTTTCTTATTCAATAGCTGCTCAATATATGCATACATACATACACAACAACACACACACACTCAATACTGATTGTATTGATATGGATGGACAGGCTAGATAATTACTATATGCCACAGACTGAATGTTTGTGTTCCCTCGTATTTTATATATTGAAATCTAATATCTAGTGTAATTTGTATTTGTGAATATGTTTGGAGGTGGGGCCTTTGGGAGGTAATGAGGTCATGAAGGTGGAAGTCCTCAGGAATAAATTAGTCTTGTTAAAAGAAGTGGCTAGAGAGCTAGCTCACTTTCTTTCCCTCATGTGAGGATACAATGAGGAGTTGGCAATATGCAACCTGGAAGTGGGTCTTCACCAGAACCAACCATGCTGGCCCTCTGACCTTGGACTTCCATTTTCTAGAACTGTAAGAAATAAATTTCTCTTTGTTTATAAGCAGTGTATGGTACTTTGTAATAGCAGACCAAACTAGGACACTACAATATTTAAAAATCTTTGCACAAGGGCTAAGATTTTTTTTTTTTTTTGGTGTCTTCCTGTGCCACCCTATAAAATATATTTCCAGTTACTTGAACTAACATTAAAATAACTTGTCTTACTACTGCACTGGAGATTATGTTTACTATATTTAATCATTAATTTATGTAGACTCTTTTCCCTAAGATTCCATAAATTGCATACAAGGTAACATAATTAATAATCTTTATTAAAATGTATTTTTATAATGATAAAGAGATCAATCAGAAAGAGATAAAATCCTAAGTGTGTATGCATCAAGTAACAAAGCCTAAAAATACATACATCAAAAACTGATAGACCTGAAAACAGAAATAGAAAAGCCCCCAATTATAATTAGGGTCTCTAATACTCCCCTCTGGACAATTGATAGAATTACTGAAATCAACAAGGATATGAAAGAAATGAATTATACAAGCAAACTTCAGAATCTAATCCAGAATCCAGTCAACACCAGCAGAATAAATATTTTTTTATCATGTACCTATAGGATATCCATCAAGACAGACCATATCATGGGCCACAAAACAAACCTCAACAAACTTAACTGAAATTATGTAGCATATAATCTCTGGCCATAATGGAATCAAACTAGAAAGAACAAAGGACAAGAGAAAATTTCCAAATATATGACAATGAAAAACACCCTTATAAATAATCCATGGGTCCAATGGAAAGTGTCAAAAAAATTAAAAAAATAAAAATAAATGAAAACCAAAGTACAATATATCAAAATATGTAGATGCAGTTAACACAGCACTAAGAGGGAAATTTATGGCACTAAATGCTTACATTAGAAATAAGGAAAGGTCTCAGATTAGTAACCTATGTTCTATACCCAGGGGAAAACAAGTACTAAACAAATACAAAGCAAGCTAAAGTAAGGAAATAATGAGATTAAGGTGAAAATCAATAAAATTGAATAGAGAAAAATAAAAAGATCAATGAAACTAAAATCTGGTTCTTCAAAAAAACCAACAAAATTGGAAAATCTCAAGAAGATGTGCACAGATAAAAAATATTAAATTATCAATGTTAGGAATGCAACCAAGAATTTCCATTACAGACCTTACAGACATCAAAAGGATAATGAATGATTACTATGAGTACCCTTACACTTATAAATTATACAATTTTGAAAAAAATGGCCCCAAGATCACATACTCCTAAAAGTCAACAAAATAAAATAGGTATTCTAAATAGTCCTTAAACCACTAAAGAAATCAAATTATTAAAATTAACATATCCCAAAAATAAATCTACAGACAAGATGATTTCACTGGTGAATTCTATCAAATAATTATCATAATTTTGCACCATGTATTCTGGAAAATAGAAAATGAAGAACATTTCTCAACTTACTCTATGAGTCTGACATCAAAAGTAGAAAGTACAAAAAATAAAATTACCGATTAATATTTGTCATGAATTTAGGTGAAAAAAATTCTCAACATAATATTAACAAATTAAATCTAGGAATGCATAAAACAATTATATATACCATGACCAAATGGGATTTATTCCAGGTATGTAAGGCTAGTCCAATATTAAAAATTTATTCATTGTAATCTACCACATCATCTGATTTAAGAAGAAAACTTATATAATCTCATGAACTGACACAGAAAAAAGGATTTGACAAAATCAACACCTATTTTTAGTAGAAAATCGAAGCAAGCAAATACAGAGTAACTTCTTGTTATGGGCTGAATTTTGTCTTCCCAAAATTCCTGTCCTGAGATCCTAACTCCCATTACCTCAGAATGTCCCTTTATTTGGAGAAAGGATTTTTAAAGAGGTAATTAAGTTTAAGTGAGGTTATTAGGGTAGACCCTAATGCAATATGTCTGGTGTCCTTATAAGGAGAGAAGAGTAGGATACAAACACACACAGGGAAAAAGTCCCTGTGAACACAGAGGGAGAAGATAGCCATCTACACACCAAGGAGAGAGGCTTCAGAAAGAGGCCTACAGATCCTTTGTCTTGAACTAGACTCCAGAACTGTAAGGACATAAATTTCTGTTGTTTATGCCATCTAGTCTGTAATGCTTTGTTATGGGAGCTCTAGCAAATTAATATACTTTGTCAACTTGATTAAGGACCATCTACAGAGAATCTACAGGTAACATCATAGTTAATGGTGAAAAACTGAATGCTTTTCCATTAAATTCAGGAGTAAAGCAAGGATTTTCACTTCCACCACTCTTATTCAACATAGTGCTAGATATTCTAGCCAGCATAGTAAAGTTAGGAAAGGAAAAAAAGGAAAATTGATTGACAAAGAAGAAATGAACTCTTCATAGTCTACTTTAAAAAAAAAAGTCAGATTTAGGAAGTGAGTTCAGCAAGGTTGTAGGATACATCAATATGTAAAAACAAATCACTTTCATTAATATGTATGAAATATAAATATTAGGGGGCTGAAATTAAAAGTAATACCATTTATAATTGCTTTAAAGAAAATGAAGTACTCAGGTAGAAATCTAAAAAGATAGCTACAGTATGAAAATTACAAAATTCCAATGGAAAAAAATCAAAGAAGGCCCAAATCAATGTAGGGACAGACATTTGTGGATTTGAAGATTCAACATAACAAAGATGTTAAATCTCTCCAATTGACCTAGAGATTTAATGCAATTCCTATCAAAATCCCAGTAACTATTTCTGTAGCCTAGATAAGCTTATCCTAAAATTTGTGTGGGAAGACGAAAGACCTAGAAGGGACAAAAGAAATTTTGATAAATGCAAAGTGGGAGGAGTCACTGTATCTGATGATAGGTCTTACTACATGGAGACCGTAATGAAGACAGGGTAGTTGGTGGAGGGAAGGTCACATAGATCAATGAAACAGAATAAACAGAGAACTCAGATATAGAACCACAAATATGTGCCTAATTGAGACTGACAAAAATGCAAAAGCAATTCAACAGAAGTATAGCCTTTTCAACAAATGATGTTAAAGTATTTGAACATTCACAGGCCGGAAAAAGAAAAAAAATGCAGAGAATATCTCAACATAAATATTACACCTTATAAAAATTAACTCAAAATGGATTATGGATTTCAATTCAAAACAAAAATGTAAAATACTTATAAAAATACATAAGGGAAATTCGTTGAGACTTAGAGCTGAGCGACAAGTTCTCAGACTTGTTACCAAAAGCACCATTCATAAAAGGAAAATTTGACAAATTAGACTTCATCAAAATCAAGAACTTCTGTGAAGAGAATAAAAATGAAGCTGTAGACAGAAAAAAAAAAAAAAACTTGTGAGCCACATATCCAAGATAAGAATTGTAGTTAGAATATATAAAGTTCTCTCTGGTCCACAAAAACAACAAAATGATCCAACTAGAAAATGGGCAAAAACAAGATATATTTCACTTGAAGAGGATATACAGATATCAGGCAAGCATATGGCAATGTGCTCCACATTGTTAACTATCATAAAAAATGCAAATTAAAATGGCATTAATATTTACTTCACACCAATCAAAATGGCTAAAATAAAAAATAGGGATTACCTTACATGCAATGAAGGGTGTGGAGGAACTAGAGCCCTCACACATTGACGGTTGGAATGTAAAGTAGGACAGCTATTCTGGAAAAAATATGACAGTTTTTTAAAAAATAAATGCTTACTTACCACATGACCAATCAATTGCTCTGTTGGTTATTTTTCCAAAAGAAATGAAAACATATTTATCCCAAAACCTGTACACAAATGTTCATTGCAGCTTTACTTTTATTAGTTCAAATAGAGAAACAACTAATATGCCCTTCAAAGAATGAATAGTTAAGTATATTCCATACCATGGAACACTACTCAGTCTCAAAAAGGAAAATTTGAATGGATCTTAAGGGAATAACACTGAGTAAAAAAAAAAATCACCAAAGTTTGTGTATGATTACATTTGTATAGCAATCTTAAAATACAGAGATAGATAATAGATTAGTGATTGTCAGGTGAGGCAGGGAGGGAGCTTTCACTGTAAAACGGAAGCAGGAGGAATCCCTGTGACGAAACTCTCCTGTGTCTTGACTATGGTCATAGTCACACAAGTCTAAGATAAAATTTCACAGAACTAAATATACACACACACACATCCACACACAAATGGGTGTGTGTAAAACTAGTGAAATCTGAATAAGGTTAGCGATTATATCGATGCCTAGTTCCTGCTTATGATGTTACTGTACACTACAGTTATGTAAGATTTTCACAGCGGGACAAACTGCTTGGTTATATGGAATTTCTCCACCTCATTTCTTAAAACAACATGTTAATCTATAATTACCTCAAAATAAAAAGTAAAAAAAAAAGCATCCTTAAAAATAATGAGAACTTAATGGACAAAATCATAATATTTACTTATCATGCATCAAGTACAGTGCTAAGCCCTTTCCACTATCATATTTTTTATTGTTGTTAGAGCTCTGACACAGGCATGTGCTGTGAAACCCTATTTCACAAATAAGAACATTGATGTCTTGAAAGATAATGAAATTTGCCTAAAATATTATAGCTTATTAGTAAGAAAGGAAGGATTTAAAATCATGTTCGTTTGAGCACAGAGCAGAGGTTCTCGGCGACAACACCTTTCTATTATAAGGAAAGCACACATTATCTCATTTGTCCTGTATATTTATACTTGGCATAATGGTTGGTACTAAACCTATGAATATCTATAAATAGATAAGTGCAGTCATTAAGCCATCACATTTTATTCTCTGAAAACATGGACATAATGGCTTAAGGAAAAAAAAACAAATCCTCTATTCCTTCAAGTCATGTAATTTAGAAAATGAAATGAAAATCTGAGCTTCAGTTTCATGATTGCCTGAATAGAGAAATGGATGCTTCATATATCTTTTAGATTCTCTCTCTCAAATATCAGATGTCTCAAGCAAGTTTTTGGCATCACAGTTAATTTATGATTGACATTTTTAATGAGTGTCTGAAATGCCAATATTTTGTGTTGTTGATAAAACGATCCATATGTTTTACATTTCAGACACTCAGGCAGCTGAATTGACATTCTGTTGTGAAATGTTAAGTTCCTAATATGATTCCACATCCAGGCAGTAGGCTAAGCCATTTCCATAAGGAACTTAGAATATGTTCAAGATTTTATTCCTGTTTTCATCTGAGATTTGGAGGGTTGAAGTACCTAGAATGTGCAAAGACAAACGTTGCAAATCAGTTGACCTTTATCAAGAATGGCAAATGCTATATCAAAGAGCTAACATTATTTGTTATTACTGGGGATTGAGCCAGTAATTTCATATTGGAGATTCAGGAGACCTTCTTTGGCACTGACTTATTGCTTGAGTGCAAACTGTCCAGGCCAAGACTGTCAGCATCTGGAGGGCAGGAAGTTGGGGTATTTCCTTCACTCCACTATTGTCAACATTTACAACAGTGCTTGGCATATAGTAAGAGCTGCCATAGCAACAAAGCAGCAGAAAGATGTAGTAGATGTCGTAGGCAAACACATTTAAATTTTTTACCCAATTATTACATATCAGTCTCGATTACTATGTTTATTTGAACCACATCCCAGTTAGTTTGGAATTAAAATCCATACATTGCCGCCTTCTCTTTCTTAAAACTTGGCACAAAAAAATGCCTGACTATAGTACTTCAGATTTCTTTCATTTCCCTTTTAAGAGTCTCTTGGTAATATTATAACCTTGTTTATTTTATAGAAATTTCTAATTTATCTTTTGGTTTATATATAGCAGAAAGAAAAAAGATAATTTTATCAAGATAGCTCTTAAAATTGAGAGAACAAAAAATCACCTATGCTTTTTCTCCCATTCAAAATTTCTTAACTGTGTGTTTTTCCTTCTTTAGAATAGCCTAATTAATAAATTTCTTCTTTACTTGTCAATTTCAACTTGAAAACTTAAAAAAAAATAGCACATCATTTAGCACTGGGACATATTAGAGAATATTACACATAAAATTAACATTTTTTCACAGAAACTATTTTCAAATTAAAAAAATTATCTATTATAGGAAACTCATTACTTCCAGTGATACAGAAAATTGCCATTAATTTTTATTAGTCATAATTAAACTTTATGCAATTTCTTCAGTTTGTGGTTTTATAATTTACCTTTTGTAAGTCTCAGAATTTGATCTGTATAATGGCCAGAAGCAGCATTTTAAAATAAAATTTAGCAAAGTATATCATTGCCACTCTGTGTTAGGTATTGTCTACCTTTTGCCTTTTGAAGAGCCCAGTGGGGTCTTTCTATCCTGCAAATGGACCAGACAAACAGCAATAATGTCTATTACTGCCATTGTCTTCAAAGTTTCACTACATGATCCACTCTGTTTTGTCACACTTTTGTTTTTCTATGTCAGGATGAAAATTTTTTTTGAAAATAATTCCTTGTTTCACTTTCTACAACCTATCAGAAGATTAGTCAAAGAATTTCATTCATTTGTTCATTCATTCATTTGCCTAAAATATACTGAGCTACATAATGAGATTATAACAGTAATTTAGACATGATGTCTTTTAAGAAGAATTTAATGGCTTTCTCCTTGATCTGTAAGAGTTAATAACTATGGCAGATTTTATTTTATTTATTTTTTTAATTCTATTTTGCTCACCATGACTGGTAAGTGCAACCGGAGACCTTTAAAAATAAGGGTCAGGTTGGAAAGACCCTCTCATGCCATTGATGGTTTTTAATTCAAAATTATGACATTGATAACCTTCCAGCAGTTTAAGTTAGAAGTTTCTTTGCCCCAGATCTCCTTGTTATATCTATCTATCTGTACACACATAACTGGCAACCAAACATATATTATGAATCATCATAATTATACATTCAAAAATATTTCTTAAATTTTTCTTCTCTCTTTCTTCTGGCTAGGATCTCATCTTTTTCATGGATTCTTGTCTTCAAATTTCTCTGTTTTTTTTTTTTTTTATCTCCACAATCATGCTTTACATTGCCATTAAAATTATCCAGCAAAAACACAAATTTTTCAATGATTGCTTATTGTTTATAATATTGAAGTTCAAAGTTCTTATATTGGTTAAGAGGAATTTAAT
This sequence comes from Lemur catta, assembly GCF_020740605.2. Classification (NCBI taxonomy): domain Eukaryota; kingdom Metazoa; phylum Chordata; class Mammalia; order Primates; family Lemuridae; genus Lemur; species Lemur catta. Next base: position 88,453,649 of record NC_059132.1, on the reverse strand, counting down.
AGCTTGTCAAAAACTACTTTTCCAGACTTATTTCATGCCTTTTCCCCAGAACTCCAATGCTCTCCACAACCTACACCGCACCAGACTACAAACAAGACTCTAAATACATTCTGCAATTGCATGTCTGTGGCAAATTTCTCAAATGAGGCCTGATCACCCTTCTTACATTGTCGCTTATTTTTCAATATCCATTTTCCACTTTTTTCTAGCAGTGTGTAGACATTTGTATTATAATTCAGCTCATTATAAAAATAATTATTTGTTTACAACTAAATTGTAACCTTTTAGAAGATAGGGATTTTGTCTTATTCCTCTTCACAGCATCTATCACATCTATAACATTCTCCACACAGAAAGAGAAAAAGAAAGAGTGAGAGAGTGAGAGAGAGAGAGGAAAAGTAGAAAGAAAGGAAAGAAAGACTTTTGATTGAAGGAAATGTTATTTATAGATTCTGGGTATAGTTCTAATAAGATAATGCCCATAAAATAACATTTTTAACAGTAATTTTTCTTATCCTTATGTGATTTATTCATTCAAGTGTCTGCTATATGTGATTATATATGTAAGAGATATATATGTTTACAATTTATAAGGAATTAGATATTTGTTATGAATTTGCTTGACTACAATTTATAAAATAATATAAAAGCAACTGAAGGAAAGATAAAAGAATATTAATTCTCTTGTACACCAAACAGTTTGACTAAAAGTCAAAGTATTTTATTATTAAGCAAAAATTCAGCAAGCTCCCTCTAACTTTTAATATTTATTTATAATGACTATATTAAAATTATAAGAAATTTCTGTTTCTCTGTTTCTTTCTCTCTCTCTCTAGTTTATCTACCTAGCCAACATCAAGAAGTCATCCCATAAAACAGAAAAATTCATTGTTAACATTTTGCTAAATTTTGTTTAAATATATTCTTATTTAAGAAATAATTAGAAGCATATTCAATACAAAATCTTGCAAGCTGCTTTCTCTCCTAACAATAGATCCTAAATATGCTCCCAAGAACATTAAATGTTCTTAGAAAACATGATTTTTTAATGAGTAGAAAGTTTTCATTACCTAGATATATTGGATTTATTCTATCAACTCCTATTATTAAATATTTAGATTGTTTTCACCTTTTATTACTATAATTTAAAAAATATAATTATATATTTATGTTCTCTATTAAAATGGTCCTGAATAGCTGTTTAAAGAAGTTTTAGGATCTCTTAATATTAGTTTTAAATTGCCATAATAGCAAGTAGTGAAATAAATACTAAGTTGTAGAATTTTTTTTGTTTGAACTGGAATATATATGTTTTTTTACTTTGCGTTCAATTTTTGCAACTGTAAAATTAAATATTGAAATATACACAATGTATTTATATAATACTTTAATAAACTTACTATACATTATTTTGCCCATTTTATATTAGATATTTTGAGTTTCTCTTGTTAGAACCTTTTCTTTTCAAATACAGACGTTAAAGTTTTGAGTGAGATATACGTTTCATGTATTTTTTTCTCAGCTAATAACATTAGATTTAATTTAGTTGCTTTTAACATAATTCGTATTGAGCCTAAGGTCAATTATATCACAGATGTCCTTTTATATTTTTTTCTTAGATTTTTTCTTAGAAATATTGTTCTCACTTTTTGACAAGATAGCCATCTTTTAAATTATTCTCTTGTTTTAATTTAATTCTATTTAACAATATTTTATTTTTCTCAATACATTCTGATTAAGAAATTTTCTTTGTTATCGCTACTTCTTAGAAGAAAAGGAACACATTAGTACCAATTAGCTTTAAATAATGTGATTGTATTTCTACCAAATTATTTATCTCATTTGGTTTTAGTACTTTATGATTTTTCTTGTTACTGTGAATCAGCATCTTTTAAATCTTCTTTTTTCCCTGCTTATTTGGAAAAAGCATAAGATATTTTTACTAGTTGTGATTTTTTGAGCTCATACTTTTTAAATAAACTTTTTATTTTAGAATAACTTTAGATTTACAGAAAAGTTGAAAGGTGATATGAAGGGTTCTAATATACCTCCTTCATGCAGTTACCCCTATTGTCAGCATCTTACATTGCCAAGTTATATTTTTCACAACTAAGAAACCAAATTAATGCATCACTATTAACTCAACTCCAGATTGCATTTATATTTTGTTAGTTTCTTTGCTAATGTCCTTTTGTTCGTGGATCCCAGTCAGGATACCACATTGCTTTTAGTTATCGTGTCTCCTCGGTGGCCTCTGGTTTGTGACCGTTTCTTTTCTTGTTTATCATTGTCTTGATGCTTTAAAAAGTATTGGCCAGGTATTTTGTAAAATGTACTTCGGTTTGGATTTCTCTGATAGTTTTTCTCATGGTTAGCCAGGGATATAATTTTTGGGAAGAATACCACAGAGATGAACGCCCTTCTCATCACCTCATCTCAGCAGCACATGTTATCAGCGTAACTTATTACTGATAATGATAACATTGATCATTTTGTGGAAGTGGTGTTTGCCAGGTTTCTCCACGGTAAAGTTACCTATTTTTATCTCTTACCCTACTATTATACTTGCTTTGGAAGCAAGTCTAAGAACAGCCCACACTCAAAGGGGCACAGGTGAGAATTAATCTCCACCACTTAGACAAGTATTTATCAATATAAATTATTTGCAATTCTTCTGGAAGAAAGAATTTCTCTTCTCCTTATTATTTAGTCAGTTATATATGTATATATATATATAAAATTATGGACTCAAAGATATTTACTTTGTACTTAAGGCACTGTGGTGTGAAGTTTACATGTAAAAAATATAACTAACCTATTTCTCTACTTGTCAATGTCAAGAATTAAATAAGTTTTTTACTTCTATCTTTATTAATGTCTAGTCTCATATGTAGATTATTTGTAATCTATTTATTTTTCCATTTCTTCTTTACCTCAGTAATTGGAAATTCCATTCTATCACTCGAGGAAAAGTCTTTTGCGTTACCCTTGACTCTTCTCTCATTCTCACCCCACATCTAATGACTCATCATAGTCTTTCAACACTTTCTTCAAAATATATACAGAATCCAAACACTTCTCACTTCATCTGAACCACCCAAGTTTAAACCATGAGTAACTTTTGCCTGGATTATAAAAGCAATCCACGAAGTACACTCTTTCTCCTATGCTTGCCTCAATAAAGTTCATTTGCTAAATGGCAGCAAGAATAATTTTTCTAATATTATGTCATGTAATATTACATTTCATCTCAGAAAACTCCCATGGCTTCCCTTCTCTCTCATATTAAAACCCCAAACCTAACAATGGCATAAACCAGGTTCCAGCAAACTTTTTCTGTTAAAGGCCACTAAATATAATAAATACTACTTGCAGCTCTGTAGGCAATAAACACTATGCATAACTCCTCAGCTCTGCTGTTGTAGGGTAAAAGCAGCTATAGACAATGTGAACAATGGGTGTGTCTGTGTTCCTACAAAACTTTTGTTACAAAAATGTATGGTGGATAGAATTAGTCTCATAGGTGTAATTTGCCAATCCCCGACATAAATAATTTGATTCCTTCTTTGACCTTATCATCTAACTCTCTTTCTTCACTCATTTCATTCATTTCCTTGAAACCAGCCAGGCATTCTCCAATCTCAGGTCCTTTGCACTTGCTGTCTTTTCTTCCTGGGCTGACCATCATCCAGACAGCTGCAAAGCTTACTCTATCATTTTGACAGATTAAAGGGTCTCTAACAAAAATAAGGCCTTTCTTTATTGCCCTCACTCTTTATTGCTTTACTCTGCTTTATGGTAGTCATCAAAACCTGATATATTTTTTACCATGGCCTGATCCTCCTTAATAAAAAGGAAGTTACATGAGAGCAGGAATATACTGAATATACTGGCTTTGTTCACTATTGAATCCATAGAACCTAGCATATAGTTGTCTCTCAAAAAATAATATTGAATTAAGGAGTAAATTAATAATGCAACATCTGTTTCTGACATTACCATTGCTATATATTATAATGTAGAAATCCAATCCATTATTTTTTTTATTGGTTTTTCTATTAACAACTAGTTCTTATTACCAAAGATCCCATATTATTGAAGAACTTATTTTGATTTATTTCACTATTGGCTCCAAAAATGACATTGGATTACTTCTTTTTTTCCAAGAAGTAAATTTTATGAAAATTTCCATGGCAAGATATAAAAACATTGAATTTCAATTTGTTTTATTCAAAATTCCATGGAAATAGATTCATTGTTTTTGGCATTTATTTGTGTTTTAGGCAACTGTCATGTCTAATCTTGTCACCAAGCTGCTTTTTTTTTTTTTGGTAGTGTTTGCTTTTGATATTTCTGCATAAATAGTGTGGCTTTTTTTCCCTCTTGACGTACAATCACTTTACTAACATGTGGGTCTCTTCATCAATAGAATGTGGTATAGAGGTGATTAGAGCAAACAGCTCAGGAAAAGGCTGAATCTAGGCTCTTGCACTTCAGTTTCTACCTCTGCAAAATGCTGATATTAACCGTACTCCTTTAATAGGAATCAGCAGGGTTAATAAATTGTGAACATTAAATGAGTTTATAGACATAGAGCACTTATGTCTAAGTTAATAATTAAACTAAAATTAAACTAAATTAACTAAAATTTAAGTTAATAATTATAATTAGTTCAATGTCAGTTATCATCACCATCATCAATTTAACCTACTATATAACGAACACTTTTCTTGAAAAGAAAATTTTCTTCAACTTTTTCTCCTTTTATTTTTTTCAGTGTTGCTTATTTCCATTTTCATCCTGGGATTCCTTTTATAACATGGTCAAAATTGTTAATATTTTACACATGCTTATTTTCTCTTATTATTTTAATTTTTTAATCTATCATTTATTTTTAATTCTATGGGAACTTTTCAAGCTTCTTTATTAATTTGGTGCTAGTTTTTTTTTCCTGAATAACCTAATCTATAATATTGTGCTTATATTTTAAAAATCAGAAATCTTCTTTTACATTCAACAAAACTCAAGTCAACAAATATTTGTTGATCCCCTACTATGTGCAACAAATTATCCCAGGGGCCATGATTCCATCATCTCTACTTTACTGTATAAAACATGCTCTTGATTTTTCTTAAGAATACAATCTGTTAAAAGAGGATTATAACAAAGTTATTATCCTGGCAAGATGTGTTAATATTTGTGAAACAAATATTAGGAGCGCATCCAGCACATAGTGAATGTTTTGGAAGTGACATTAAGTTTAATAAATAAAACAACACAGATAAATAAAATTATACATTTCTATGCATTTTCTTGAATCTTATTAAAATTCTTTCATAGGGAGACATGTTTTGATTCTTTACTTAGTACTCTTTCTTTTAAATTGAAAACTTGTTTTGTTGTGTTATGTAATTTTTCTCTTCATCTCATTTTTAATATAAAGAGGAATTGACTTTAATATTGCGAATTGAGATAGGTTCTGCTACATTATGGGAAAGCTTCATCTCTTCTTTAAAGTCCCCATGTAGAAGAGCAGCTAGATTTCCTGCAACTTCTTTGGTCATTAGAGAGATTTGAAAATAGGAAAGATGTTGAGAAAACACAAGAAGGAAAGGTTGGGAAGTTTGCTTTGTTGTAGAAGCATCTGCACTCTAGTTTCAGCCAGCTGTTCATCAGCTGGCATGGGAGCACTAGCTGAAAACCAGTGGTGTCAGCTCAGAGTCACTTTGCCTGGCCCAGACACCAGTTTAAGCTGCAGCTTGGAGTAACCATCACATCAGGATCTCTACTGAGCATGGCCTCTGGTACCTCCTGGATTCACAAGAAGCATTGCTGGAAGGGCTGTTGGGATCACTGACTGATCCAATCTAGTCTTTACTTTTCTAATTATCAGAGTTCCATTACCAGTTTACAGGTGATTTATGACAGATCATGTGTCATATTGGTCCTTTCATCTATATAGTCTTTTCTGTACTTTTCTGGGAGCAATGTCTTTAGACACTTGGCACGTACATAATACAACTTTTTTTCTAGTTTTTAATTCTATTCTTTTACCTGTTTCATGATTGTTTGTTTTTTTGAAGATGAATCTGGCTTGTGGGCAACTTAAGAATCTCATCCTCACATCTTACCACGCAAGTTTGAGTCTTACTAGTATCAAACTGACATTTTGATGGAATGTCACTGTTCTTCACCATGTTTAAAACATGATGCAACAAACAATGACTTCTTCCTACACAAAAATGGAACACATTACTGAGGAGTGACAAGAATTTAAGGCAAAACTTTTCCTAAAAGACAATCTTATATAAATTCACTTTGCAAAGATTTTGTTGCATGCATTTCATATTAATGCCACGTGTTCATATGAATCCTACAAGAATAGCTCATTGTAATGTAAATGAAAGCAAGGTTGGGAATACAGTATCTTAATTAAAAGTGTTATGAGTCCACTGTTTGAGAGAGCTTTTCTTCAGAGATTATAAATAGAATGAAGTTCATCCACTTAAATATCAAACTGACAAAAATTTTCCTTTATACGCACTGACAACACTCAGAAAACTCATTCAGAATTAGAGATTCAAGTACTCTAAAGTACAGCAGGGCTCCACTTTCTACCTATCCAGCATTACTGTCTCTGCATACAGAAATCTTGGAACTCCTATTCTATTAAAGTTTGCGTGTTTTTTTTTTTTTGTGTGTGTGTGTATAGTAAAAAATCAAAAATATGTTGCTGCTCATTTTTACCTGCATCTAAAGAGATATTTAAAATTTCTTTCTGAATGTCTACTACTACATAGGTCCAAACCAAATTAATAACAATCTTCTTCATAACAATTTAGTGTGTATGTGAAAAAAAATCACATGAAAACTATACGTATACACATATGTGAAAATAAAATAAGGCACATATTATTAAGTGAATTAAATATGGGTATACCTATGAGGGCTGTCCAGAAAGTATCCAGCCATTGCTAATATAACAAGAATGGTTACATTCTCGTATTCTCTAAAATCAAGATAGTACGATTTATAATAAAATTGGAGACAGACCAAATATTCCAAGACAAAAACTTCTAGGAGAGCAACATTTCATCAAAATACTATGATATAGTTTTAACCTTTCTAAATTTATAAAAATATAGTCTTAAAAATAAATTGATGAATTTTTCTGTCTACTATTTAGCAAAGATGAAAACTCAAAATAAATAGAAAAATTTTTGACAGCTGGGATAATGTGCCTTAATGGTTCATTGACAGGCAGACTGGGTTGGACCATCTGTATACTTATTTCTCGTTTCATGGTGGTCCAGCTGCAAGTGCTATCACATTTCATAGTGCCTTTAGTTAGATCCATACCCTTAATGGAGATCATCAGTTTTCATAACCTCCCTCCCATGGGTGTCATTCCAAGTGGGCAATAATACACATAGATAAGCCATACAGTTAACACTCAGTAATTTTCTGTCCCATTTTCCTATGGGAGTGACAATATTGACAGGTGAAAGCAGATGCATTGGTGGCTATACACTGATTCAGTGCGCCTTAGTTTGCCTCCCCAGTGATTTTGTGAATTAATTCTTTATCACTCTTTAATATTAAAATACATATTCATCTGACACATTTTCCACAAAAACATAGGTCATGCATATTAATGGACCCCTAAAGATGTATTCCTACTTATTTTCCTTTACCTTGTAATCGATTCCTGCCTTCTTAGTCAGCTGTCCCTTTAATGTTATAGAAACACTTAGGGTTCTCCATGAAGTAAGATGAAAGCTGAATTACAATTCATTTTTTTCCTTAGGGCCTCAAATGATAAAGGTGGCTTCAGAAATGTGAGACATGCTGAGATTTAGCTGAAAGCAAGAAGAGACTTAAATCATTCCCACAACAGAAAAGCCTGCAGGCAAGTAAGGTGGACCAATTAGAGCATTCCAAGTCATTCCCAATGGCTCCTTAAGTCAGATGTTAATTATCACGAGACTCACTAGGGACTGTACATTCTTTCTGTGTATCAAGACTTACTTGGACCTTAATTTGGCTTTGTCAAAATAACCTTTGTCTGTGAGCAAAGTCTTCTTTAACTTGTCAGGCTGATTAAGCTCTGCTACACAAGAATGGTGAGATAATTTTATTTTGAAGCCCTTTGATATCCACACTAACTAAATTCCTGTCCAGAACACAGCTACCAGTTAAATATTTTCGAATAAATCCCCAGAAATAATCTTGAGCCATTTGGAATCGTTTTATTATGTGGCACCAATATTGTTATAATCTTTATAATCATTGGAAAATAGAGTAGAAAATGTCTTTTAATAGCTAGATTTCTTGTTAAAAATAATTAGAAAACCAATAAAAAGGGCACTATCTTACACATGACAAGTGCTGTGGCTCTAGTTTATTGCTTGGAGAAAAAAAATTATGTAATTGCTGGTTAGTGTCTTTGCCTGTCAGCCCTGAACTAAGATCTCTTTATTGTTAGAGTATAATAACATACAGAATCTCTCTATTACCTTCTTTTGGGTCATGATATTCTCACCATTCCTTTTAGAAACACCACATTGTATTTCCCATAATGCATCCATTTCTTCCTTATCGTACATTTAGTAACAGAAAATTTTAAACAAGCTGATACTTTGAAGCAGAGGTTGGTGCTATATGTGAAAAGGCACAAGTTTTAAAGATAAACAAAACTGAATTTGAGTCCTGGTCTTTCCCAGGATCCCAGGCAAATGACTTAAATTCCTCGCTCTTAAAGAGTGGATAAGAATTCCAAGTTTGTAGGGTTTGTTGAAAGGATTAGAATTTAATGTATGTGATGATTTTTAACACAGTGCCTGGCAAAAACTGGCTATGTGTTAATATGCCTTATTGTTATTAGAATTTTCATTCTGTTAGGGTGTTTCAAATTATCTAATCATCGCTATATTAAGAATTCTACATAGCCATGGTAATTTATTATATCCTGCTGTAATATTTTGTGTTTGGAGATATAATGAAGAATTAATGCCTCCTGGATATTTTTAAATGCTGCAGCTTAAGATTTACCTAGAAAATTGTAGTTAAAGTTGTTTTCTGTAATTCCGTCTATGCTGGAGAATGTAGTTTAATTGTACGCACATGGTGTACGTGGGCACATAGAGAGCCCTCTCATTTGTGCTTTTCCATCTGCCAAATCATACAGAACCTACTAAAATAAGTGAAATGGAGAATGAGCCAATTTTCTGAGAAGCTTTAGGAAGGACACATGTGATATATTGGAGGAATGCAAGGCCAGAAATAAACAGCAGTAGTATAGCACAATCTCTTGCTCAGAGTGACATTTCCAAGTTTGGGCTAAATTTCATCAGTTCCTAAGATGCAAGCCAGGAAGTGATTGGGATGTAACTCTGTATATGGCCTAGTTAGAGTTTCTCTCAACTTTCAGCTATGCAATTTCAGTTTCCTCCAAACCTCAAAAGGTTCAGTTTTCTGGCAAATTAGGGTGAGTGTAAAAGTGTGTGAGCAATAGAAAATCCAAAGAATAATATTAGTGGCTTTTGAAAGTTTCACTAGATCAGGAATGGAGTAGACACAGCAGAAACTGAGCTCAACAAAACAAGTATCTTTACCTGGCAAGTAATTCAGCAAGAGACTTTGACACAATCTAAAATTAAAGGTTTTTATATATTTAAAAGAAAAGAAACAGTCACATTATGTTTAAGGATAGATACTTTCCACAAAAGGATGAAAATAGCTGAATGTCTGGGACCATTTTTCCATCAAAGGAAGTAAGCTCAGATCATCATATGCAAGTAAAAAACCAGTTACCAAAAGTTTCCGTTAATTTTTATAGCCCATTAGAAGATTACAGAAACATTCAGTGATTCCCCACAGTAATTGTAATCGGTTGTGCTGTGTATAATGTTGTTCTGAGAACATCAATTGCTTAAAATTGATAACAGTTCCACCCTAGAATTATATAGCCAATTATGTGTCTCTTTCATTTGTCACACCAGACTAGATTTCTGGCCCATCTAGTTAGGCAGATTGCCTCTGCCAGTGACCAACATAAGCAATGTTTCAATGTGAGGACAAAAGAACACAGTGATATAAGAAGTGAAATAAATTAGCAGGTCTCGATGTGTATGCTTCCCAAGAATACTAGCATGCCATCAGATATCTAGGGCTTATTTACATGTATGATGCAAAGATACAGTACAATGCAAATACTGAATGGAAAAAGTCTGACACATTTTGACATAAAAAAATCATGTCAGAACATTTGTTACTACCACTCTGAATAGCAGTTAAAAAGCATTGTCATACTTCTGGTTTAAAAGAAAAATAACTCAATTGCCTTAAACAATAAAGTCATATTGGCTTATATTATTGAAATTTTTAGAGTTAAGGTAGTACTTAGGTAGTGGTGTTTATTGGGACTCTAGCTCTATTCCAGTGCCACCATTCCAATATCAGTTTCGTCTTCAAGCTAGCTTTTTCATGTTAGCCTGAAGGGCCCCATAACTCCTGTGGGCACACTGTGATGGTTAATTTTATGTGTCAACTTGCCTGGGCCAGGGGATGCCCAGATATCTGGTTAAACATTATTTCTGAGTATGTCTGTGAGAATGTTTCTGAAAGGGATTAGTGTTTGAATTGATGGGCTGAATAAAGCAGATGGCCCTTCCCAATGTGGGTGGGCATCCTCCCTCCAATCCTTTGAGGGCATGAATAGAACAAAAAGCTGGAGCAATGTTTAATTTGCTTTCTGACAGATTATTTGAACTGGGCCATCAATCTTCTCCTGCCATTGGTGCTCTTGATCCCCAGACCTTCAGACCCAGACTGGCATCTATACCATTTGCTCTCTGATTCTAAAGTGTTCAAACTCCACGCTGGCTTTCCTGGAGCCAGCTTGCAGATGGTAGACTCCAATACCTTATAATAAATTTCTTCCTCTTTTTCTCTCTCTTTGTGTCTCTCTTTCTGTTTCTTTCTGTGTGCCTCTCTGCTTCTCTCTCTCTCCCTCTCTCTCTCTCTCTGTCAAATCACCTATTAGTTCTGCTTCTCTAGAATCCTAATACATATATACATTTGTTTTACATATAAAAAAAGGATATACGGCATTTTGTTCTACCATCAGGAAACAAAAGATGCATTTCAGTCTAATTTCATAATAAAATTACCCATATGCATTAGAAAATAACTTCTATTTCCTTGTTTTACCATTTCTTTAATGAGACTTCTTCAAGGGTGGCTTCCTGGCCATTTTTATTATAAAAAAATCTTCCTTTTTCATTCCTATGGAGGAAGATTGTCCTATTTAATTAGAGCAAACATTAAGGTCTTCCATTCATTAGCAAACTGTCCCTGAGAAAATAAGGAGTTCTTTCCTGTACCCCTGTATCTTCCTATACTTACATGATCACAGAAAATATCACCATCCACTCTGGAGTTTTCTCCCTTCATTGGCTTGAAGTGTCTCTAAGACAGGGGTGAAATGTTTTTCATCATATCTACAGTATGTTGTATAGTGCCGAATTCATAGTAGATATTCAATATGTGGTTACTGATGAATACCTTAAACTAAAATATAATTATGTAGAAACATGCCATGCTCTAGAAATGCCTACATGAATTTATATTGTATTTTTGTGCTGAATGCATCATCCCTTCTCTCTACTTTCTTCAGCTTCAACTTGCTTGGGGTTACTCATTTCACTTGAACAGGAAGTGTCATAGTGTGAAAACCTGATTCTTAACCCAATTAAGCTCCTTTTTAAAAGATACTCACTTAAAGGCTGCTGAATTGGGTGTTCTCGGTTGAAAGAAAAACCAAATTTTTTCATGTAGTATAAGAATGTCTAGGTCTTGTGGACAAAGAAAATGTCCAAGTTCATGCATAATTCACATGATTATCAATTACATCTATCTATCTTATTAGCTATCTATCAATATACTGAGTAATTAATTTATACTTCATTTAGGGACTATCCATTAAGAAGGTTTAATCATCAATCCCAGCTGGAGATTTCAAGAGGAAGTAGAGTTAATTCTAGGAAGAAGAGTATCAATGAAGGAGAATGAATTTATAATCAAATTCCTTTAGAAGCTTCTTGGTTGGATAACAGACTTATCCTAAGATCATCCAAAACTTGGAGTTCTAGTCTAGCATTAAAGACAGTCCTGTAGCTTGCACCATATCCCATAGGAAGTTTGTGCTAGAGTTTCTAATAGTATGGAAGGATAGTAAAAGATTATGTTGCTCTTTCCTGCAGGCACCTTTGATTACCTTCTCCAAAGCGGGTAAAGCCAGGACACATTTATGGAGCACTTGCTTTTTATCAGACACTGTATGGGTTCCTATGATACAATATCTATATTTTATCTCATGGACAACTAATTCAAAACTAAGACATATTTGTCTTTAGGGCCTCCAAACTACATGTTCCCCTTTGAGAAAGAGATTATAAAAAAGAGATGAAGAATAACATTAATTATATTTTATATCTTAACCATTAGATTCCTGCTTAGACACTGTTGGGTTGAAGAATGAGAATGGAGGCAGGGTAGCAGCAAGCATTCTGCAAAGGAAGATGATATCTTAACTATAAAATTGGAACATTGGTACTTGAACTTTGACTCCAGCATCTTGCTCTGATAACACAACTCTGTTGCATATAGCCATGAGAGCATATACATTAATTGTTTGAGTATTACAAAGTTGGAAGTCTACGTGACTCATTTCTGTCACTAGGACTATGACTTCAGAAGCAGTAAGTATCAGTGTTAGGCTACAGCAAAATAGTGGCTGGATTTTCTGAATTGTGGGAGAGGTAGCCTTTGCAGTATTCTGAAGTCTCATAGTGCAGACTAATACTAATAAATCACAACTCATACATTTATACCATTTCTTGTCTAATGAATGCTAAATATTCACATAGCTGAATGGCACACTTGAGATGAATTGTGCATGTGTGCATTTATTTATTTAAGTTTTGATCACCTTGTCTTCAGCAAAAAATATGCCAGCTCATGTTCATTGAGAACATCCTTTCTAATAGAAGAGAAATATTAATAAAACTAGACACCTTGAAAAACTCATAGGTGGCTTACTTAAGAATGATAATTTTAGGTGAGTATTTTTGTATTTGCTAAGAGCAATATAATCAGACCATTTATTTTATGAAGGTTTAAAAGGAAAAGCTGCCAAATAATTAGAGATGAATATACAAGGAGTAGAAAAGAGTTCAGTAGTTCTGGACATGTAACACGATAAATTCCAGAACTAGTCCCCCTACAAGTTTTCTGCATTTGTAGACTGAAGTATGCAAGTACTAAGAGCTTCATAACTGGAAAACCAAATATTGGGCATACTCTGGAGCCCATTCTTCGAAGTGGAGTATCACAAGAATGAAAAAACAAACACCACATGTACTCACCATCAAATTGGTACTAATCAATCAGCGCTCATGTGCACATATGGAAGTAACATTCATCGGGAATGGGCAGGTGGGAGGGGTAGGAAGGCATGGGTAAATTCACACCTACGTGGTGCGGTGCATGCTGTTTGGAGATGGGCACATTTGTAGCTTTTACCTGGGCAGTGCAAAGGCTATTTATGTGACCAAAGAGTTTGTACCCCCATAATATACTAAAATAAAAATAAATAAATAAATAAATAAAAATGAAAAAACATTTCCCTTATGGTCTTTGGAAAATTCAAGAAGAAAATATTGGTCTTTCTGATAGTATAGCCAAAGGTAGTTGAAGCAATTCATGGGAAAACAGTAAAAACATTAGCATACTGCTTTAGTGAAACATATTATTCTGATAATTAAGATATTATGATTTATAAGTAATTTCCTGAAAATTAATATTCTATAGTCTCCTTGTTAGTTTGAGTGGATTCCTTCCTCAGAGTTCTCATAACATCCTGTACATTATTTTATTGTAGCCCTTCTCATATCATATTAGAACAGTTTATGAGTATTTGAGGATGAGGATTCTTTCTTAATTTGTTATAAGTCCTCAGTACCCATTATGGCTGTTAGCACATGGTAAGAACTTAATCATTTTTCTTGAATAACCAGATTTCTAAAAGTCTGAGGTCAAGAGAAGACCCTCAGCTTGAAAACTTGTTTAACTGCAATTGGAAAACCAGAAAAACACAGTATTTTTTCAGTAATAATTTCAGTAATTATTTTGCCTTGTTTTCTTCCAATACTATGGAAACCCTAATCCTTACATATACAGAAGAAATATCTAAAGAAATTACCAAAATTGGCCTGAGTAAAAAAGAAGGAAAATGTGCACATTAAATCTTTCTTCATCATTTGTCTCATAATGGTTTTATGAAAGCTGGATTCCCAGAAAAAGCAATGATACTGATATTTATAAATGCAAAATGTTGCTACCTATAACTATTATTCAGATAGAATATTCATCACATTTTTATTTTTAGCATCAAGGATAGGAGTCACAACCTATAACCCTTGGGCCAAATCGAGCCTTCAGACTGTTTTATAAATAAAGTTTTCTTAAGACACAGCCACTCCCATTCTTTTATGTATACCTACTTTCAGGCTACTATAGCAGAACTGAGTAGATACACAGAGACCATGTTTCCTGCAAAGCCTAAAATATTTACTATCTGCTTCTTTATAATAACAAAAAGTTTGTCACTTTTATTAGGACAACTCACTCAAAGTTCTATTCTTCAACAAATTTTTGATGTCTTTCATAAAGTTCTTAAATTTTGAATAGTCTTGCATAGTTTTATAATTAAAAAAAGTTGTATCAACAGTACTGTTCCTTGTTGTCATCTTCAATTTACAATTCCAAAGAATGTTTAATAATAGGTTATAGACTAAGGCTTTCTGGTGTTCCTATACAAGTCTTGATGCTTTCAACCAAATTGGTTGCATGTATTTAACTATTTATGCCAATACTTCTTATTTTAATAAATCATAAACTCAGTAACTTTCCTCAGGAAAAGAGTAAGTGATCAGCCTTTTTTATCTTTCTTTGTAAAAGACATTTGCTCTTTATATTAACAAGCATTAAATGTAACATTTTTATTTCTTCTTACCTAGGTTTTATTTATTTATTTTTTTGGCAGGGGGCATATATCATGTGACCTACAAATTCCAAATATTCCAAATTCTGACTTACACTAACATTGGCATTCTTCCTCCAATCCTCCTCCTTTTATTTTCTGTCCTTCTTCTCCCAGCCTTGGCATGAGAGCCAATTCTGTAATCCACAAGGCTTTCCCTCTGAGAGAGATACAGGGAGAACTGGCAAGGACTCACTAATTGGGATGACTTTATCAAACTTCCCTAGCAGAGACTGAGAGATCAGGGACAACATAAACAATAAATGAAAGGGTGTTCCAGAAACTCAGACGCAGAAATTGTCAGGTCAGGTTGTCCTGATATTAATAATCTCAAGGAATAGTTAGTTCCCCTTTACTTCTCCCCAAAGTATCCTGATATTAGGAACATGATTCACTTTTCTTTTGAAAATATCTTTTGTGTCTGATCAAAGTTTCTCTTTTTTTCCAGACCAAACTAAGATCAAAACAAAAGCACAACAATTTTTCTGTCCCCAAAACTTACATGGTCCTTTCAAGTCTCCTCAAGATTTTTGTATTTAGGCAAAGAGAGAGGAAAAGGAATAGACACAGAGATCCCTTGTATCTGGCTAATTCCCATCATTATTTATATATTGCAATTTGTTCTCTTAAAGAAGACTTGTATTAATCATCCTTATAGCTGGTGCTTTCTGTCTTCTACACAAAAGCTAAATTTATTGAAATAACCTAATAACTCATTCTCTTCTTTTCCTCTTTAAGTGATTGCTGTCAATTTTCTGCCCCCATAATTTCTCTGAATCTGGAATATCCAAAATCATTGAATTCCTTTTCCTTAAATTAACTGAAGATTTTTTTCTTTGCCCACATGTTTCTTTTGATCCCTTAATCCTTCTTAAAGTATAATTTTAATTCTTTAAAGCTACAAAGCTATATATCTCAAACCACACAACTACCTTGTTTGCTAAAATATAGGTTCTTAAACTAGTACCCTTTTCCCTATGTAATCTAGTAGATATCACTGAATTTACTTTAGTCCCTCAATAGTCTCATTTTTTTTTTCTTATATCTAAATCTTTAAATATTCTCTTCCTTCTGACTGGTACATGTATTTCCCCTCTGTGTGGTAGGTATGGTGCAGAGGGGGGAAGAGAAATCTCTTTATTCCTACCCTCAAGACAGTGCATGGCACTGATTAGACACTTGGTATAAGATTGCACAAAATTGCTCAGACTTGTTATCATTTATTCTGTTCTGGATATTTTGACCCTAAAAGTTTTGCTGTTGCTGTTGTTATTGTAATTTGTTTGTTTGTTTTGAGGCAGACTGATGAATTTTTTTAATGTGGGTTTTTAGGATACTGAAACATTTTGAGAAAGAGCAAGTACACAGTTTATCACAACCATATTCTGAATAGTCTCTGAGTTTTGATGAAAAGCTATAGTTATAATTTTTAGACACAGAGTCCTGGCCAGAAGCCCTGCTTCTCCTCGCTGTAGGAGAGCCACATATCCGATGAGAGCTATAGGGAAGGCCTGTTACCCACAGCAGTCGCCACATGAAACGACTGTTCCTAACTGATCTTTTAAATATGAATGAAGTATGTGAGTTATTTATGCCTGATTTATGGTATAGCTGGGCAAGAAAAATTGTATTTTTTAATGATTTTATGTTGCCAATAATTTATCATTTTTCCTTCTACTTATCTTACTTTTTAGGCTTTTTGTTTACCATCTTACTTTTAAAAGTTTAGACAAATATAATAACAACAAAGAAAAGATATTGACATTATTTTAACTTTCATATTTCTAGCTTTAAATTGGTGTTACCAATAATATGAATTTGTTAAATTGATTTACTTTATAATATTCATTATTTAACTAGGTGCTTCTGATTTTGAACAAAATGTACTCTGCATTTACAATGGTAATAATCAACCCACCCAATGTTTTTATTAGCTGAGTTGTTGAAATGCTTAAGGGCTGAAAAGTAAGCAACATATGCAATATGTTCTGAGTTTTTCCACATGAAGTGCTATAGCTTTATAGGTTACTCAGACACTGGAAAAAGATACATAGTTTGCAAATGCATTGATGCCACTACAGATCTTCAAAAATAGTTACAATTTTAGTCTACTATATTCTACAGTTGGAATCAAAAGAAAGAATAATAATAAAGACATCAAGCTAATTCAGAACCACGTGTGCAATTCAATTCAAACCAAAAAATATTTCTTTTAGCTTTTGAAGATTCTGCCCCCATCACTTTTAGATTTTAAAATTAAATTTCAATAGCTAGATTATTTTATTAGCATCACTGAGCCCATCAAAATGACAGAATGTCTTACACTAACACACATACATCATTAGCCATTAAAAATCCTCCCCTCAGTTATTGAAACAGATGGTAGGAAAAACACATCTTGGAAACTACTTGGCTAACAGGATCAAAAATATCCAGAATAAATAAAATTACTAATTAATTTGCTTCAAATCCTAATTGAAGACATGTTCAGTAGAAGTTAAAAAGAAGTAGAGATTTGAAAATTTGAAAACTGTGGGGTTTTTTTAGCACAAGGTAACACAACAAAAAGAATATGACCAAAGAAACCTATATAAATTTGATTACAGAAATAAAGGCATATAATCTACATAAAACATCTACAGTAACACACAGTGGTGATTGTATCTGGTTAAGACACTGTGACAGTGGCAAGATGTTCAGCCACAAGCAATAATGTTTAATGAAGACTGTTAACATTTAAGTATACTTGACTACTTCTGATGACACTGCTGCTAATATGAATAGAATTTTAACCTTACAAAACTCAGCCACTAACTGGTGATACACAGTTTTATTAAATTTAGTTCTGTGTAAAAACTTTCAGGATGCTAAGGTTGGATAAACATAATTAAGTTTATGATGAAAATGAAGCAGTTCAATCTTTTGAGGAGCCACAGATTTAGCAAATGACCTACTCATTTACTATATAAAATTATGAAATTTAGTTCATTTTCCAGGGTCTAAATGATAAACTCTTAAAGCTTGGTAGTAATAAATTATTTACATATATTGTAGAATGTGTGAAATTCCATTTATAGTGCATTTGAAGGAACTTTATTATAGTAAAGATACTATGATAATTACAAGGCATTGTGGATAGATTACTGCACATAACAACTTTATTCTTTCATCATGGCCCAATTGCATAGCTTGCACATTATGTTCACACATACACACACAGAGATTGTATTTGTGCAAATAAAAAATATACTCTTAAGAGAAGTATATAATACATAACACTTTAAGGCTAACATTCTGTCATTATTTATGAAAATGGAAGATGGTATGGGAATTGACAGTTTTGTACACATGACTCTCTTAAGCTCTTATATATATTTGCAAATGTGTCATGTACCTGTTACAAACACCAAGACTCATCACCTCTTTGGTTGTATTTCCTTAAGACAAAAACAATTAAGCTAGCAGAAATAAGAAGATTTCCTTAGAGTTAAATCCATGTATTTACAGACAAATGATTTTCTACAAAGATATCAAGAAAATACATTGGGAAACAGTTATCCTCTTCAATATATGATGTTAGGAAAACTGGATATCCATACACAGAAGAATAAAGTAGACTCCTTTTTCTTGCCATATGGAAAAATAAACTCAAAATGTATTAAAGATTTAAATATAAGACCTTAAACTATAAAACTATTAGAAGATAACATGGGGTAAATGCTTCAGGACATTGGTCCAGGCAAAGATTTTATGGCTAGGATTTTAAAAGTACAGGCAAAAAGAATAGAAAAATGGAACTATATGAAAGTAAAAAGCTTCTGGCACAACAAAGAGAACAATCAACAAAGTGAAGAGACCACCTATAGAATGGGAGAAAACATTTGCAAACCATTCATCCAACTAGGGACAGATATTCAGCACATAAAAGGAACCTAACAGCAAAAAAATAATCATCCAATTAAAAAGTGGGCAATGATCTGAACAGACACTTCTCGAAGACAGGGTACAAATGGCCAACTAGTCTATTAAAAATATGGTCAAGATCACTAATCATCAGAGAAATGCAAATCAAAATCACAATGAGATATCATCTCATCCCACTTAGAGTAGCTACTATCAAAACATAAAAAATAACAAATGCTGGTAAAGATGTGAAGAAAGGGGAACTCTTAAACACTGTTTGTGGTGATGTAAATTGGTACAGCCATTGTGGAAAACAGTATGGAGGTTCTCAAAAAGAGTAAAAAATAAATCTACAATAAGATCCAGTGACTCCACTACTGGGTATTTATCCAAAGGAAAGGAAATCGGTACATCAAAGAGATACCTGCACACTCATGTTTATTGCAACACCATTGATAATAGCTAAGATATGGAATCAACCTAAATGTCCATCAATAGACAAATGGATAAAGAAAGTGTGGTACATATACACATTGGAATGCTACTTAGCAATAAAAAGAATGAAATCCTGTCTTTTGTGACAACATGGATGGAACTGGAGGACATTATGTTAAGCAAAATAAGTCAAAAATAGAAAGATTAATACTGCATGTTCTCCCACAGATGTGGGAGCCAAAAAAAGGAAAGTGATCTCATGGAAGTAGAGAGTAGAATTGTGGGCATTAGAACCTACAGAGGGTAGCGAGGAGGTGAGGATGGGGAGAGACTGATTGGCAAATACAAAGTTACAGCTAGATGGAAAAAATGAATTCTTGTGTTTTGCAGCACTGTAGGGTGAATATGGTTAATTATAATTTATTGTGAATTTTAAAAAAGCTGTAAGAGAGGATTATGAGTGTTCATAACACAATGAAACAATACATGTTTGAGGTGATAGGCATGCTAATTACCTTGATTTGATTATTACAATTGTATACAAGTATGGAAATAATGCTCTGTATCCCATAAATATGTACAATTATTACATGTCAACTAAAAATAAAAAGAACAAATAAATAAATAAGGGGATTGCATTGGCTATGGACACTGCTCCCCATCCTACTTTCACCAATTGGCACAGTAAAGAATTTGTTTCGGGCCAGAAAAGATTTTAATCAACTACACATTTTAATAACTTCTCAGTAAAACTTCTTACCAATTTCATTTTTCCCACCCACATGATAAACTAACACTCCCCTTTTATATTAAAGAGTGAGGGAAGGAAGAGAGTTTGTCCTAAAGCAAAGATAATTTCAACAGAGGAAGAGTGACGTTACAATCCTATCTCATCTCTGTCCTCGTGGGACCTGTCTCTCTTCTCTCTCCCCCAGCCCCAGTCACTCTCTCTCTCTCTCTTCCTCTTACAATTCTTTATTCTTCTCTATATTTCTTGCCATCTGGCATACTCTATAGTAGTCTTTATAGTTCCTATCTGTCTCTGCTCTCTAGATCGTAAGCTTCATAGTGAAAGGATTTGTCTGTTTTCTTGACTACCATAACCTCAATATCTATTAATAGAATCATGCCTGCCAAACAGCAGGCACTTAACAAATACTTATTGCATTGAAACTTTCCCCCCTTTATCCTGAGGGTTCCTGTCTCCCATATCATCTATGATCAGATTTCTTGACTGGCCACATAATTTGTTGAGATCAGTGAAAAGTGAAATTCTTCAAAAATTATTAAGAATTTTAAGACAAAAATAGCAGAGCATTAAACCAAGCACAAGTACTTCTGAGTGTGGGGCCTTTGACAACTATACAGATTTCACATCTGTGAGGCCATCCGTATTCAAAACCTTTTATATTTAGACTTTTATACAACCAATAAGGAAACAAAGGTATTCTTTGACATTCCTAAAGTTGCCATTATTTATAGACAGCCTACTATAAAACAGATCAAAGTTGGGATACTTGTTTATATGAATTGAATCCACAGAGAAGGAATAGATTACAAGGAAGCAAGGATAGAGTGCTAATGCCATTTAAATTAAACTTACTAAAAAAAGCAAAGAAATTTGTGCACTCTCCAAGTTCACTGTTAAGTATATGTTAATACTAAACTTCTGTATGACTAATAATACATCTCAACACTACACACGTGTTGGGCTATGACATGGAAAGCAGAAATAGCTGTTGCTGATTCTCTCTACAGGGGTATTTAATCTCAGTTTAACAGCCAGCGGACAGCCAGGACCAGGACTGGTATAATTACACATCCTTTAAATTTTAGAGAACAAAGTTGAAAATTGAAAGATTGCAGAGAAGACAATTGATATGTTCAGTAGGACTGTCGAGGCAAAAGAGGAGACGGAGTTGATCAAGACTTATTAGTGTGGCCCAAGACAAAATGAGATATAATGGATAAAATGAGAACTTTTGGTGCTGATATCATAATTACAATTCTTCTGTTACAGCATCCCTTTTTATAAGCACTTTGGCATATCATACAGAGGCGAAATCAGCAGGGCCAGAATACAAAATTTTATCATATATGTTTCAGAATCTTTTTCTGGAGTTTAGGGTTTACATAATCACAATGCCATAAATGCCAATTATAATAATTATAAAGGTATATTTAATATTTTCTAAAACTACATTTATCCCGATGAAAAGCTATATTTAACCTAGTTGTATAATGTCACACTTTCACCCAGGATTCATTCCAATCACTTTAAGTGCCACTCCAAAAGAAATTCACTTTTTTTCACACCTCTACTCCAGGATTATAAAATTCAATTCTGTACATAGTGCTTTTGAATGTTCACAATATCTGGAATTAGAAAATGTAGTCAGTTGAAGTACACTATGGATAAAAAGAAGCACTTTTTTAACACATAAAGTACTGTTAAATATTCATTTTTAAAAGAAAATACACATTCAGAATAACACAGGCTTGCTTTCCTATTCCAATGTTTGTGTTCTATCATTTAGAGTAAAATGAAGAAAATGCTATAAAGAGACATGAATTTAACAGTTTCATCCCAGTTTAATCAGTTAATTAAATATACTCATTATATGTGTTGTGTTTTTTTTCTTGAAGCTTCTCTACTTTAACTTTCTAAAAATAAAATACAATCTTCCTGGGATACGTGAGATTGGATAGTTTCTGGTGATTTACTTTATATTGATATCGCAGATGAGTAATAGTTGTGAACAACAGTCAGTAGCCTATGTTAAATTTTTCCTCAAAGGAAAAGGATTTATGTGTAAAACAAGGTAACAGAAGTTCTCAAGGCAAAATTACATTTGAAAATAGGGTATTTAGAGGTGGTGAAAACAGTTTTCTCAAAGCAGTGATCATATAAAAACAGCTGTGATGACTGGATCTCAGCCAAAACTTTTGCAAAATCTCAGTCCTGTTAGGATACAGCCATAAAGAGTCAAATTCAACCATTAATTAATAGGATATAGGTCTTAATTGAATATTGGTCTCATGCATCATCATTATGGTGATAGCAAATTAGGCAGTAGGTTTATGTGAAAATAATCATGAGACACAGTGAGAGATGGTCCTTGGTAACAATATTTAGTTCAGGTGACTTACAGCTCCAAGTTGTGCCCTATCTGACCTATATATAATTCTCACACATTTTGCCACTTGACTTAGAAATCAAAAAACTAATTTCTCAATTAGACAATTGTGGCTTAAAGAAAAGTTAATAGGTCATTTTGTAAGTGACCCACAATAGACCTATGGCAGCATAATTTCTCCTTAGATATTTTTGACACATGCATGTAAGCAGAAAATGAAGAAAAAGTTGTTTTACTCATATCATTCTTCACCCTTCCTTCTCTCTCTTTCTTTCTAACCGCCTTCCCCCGTCTTTTTCAAATAAGAGTAACTTAATCAAAGAAAGGGCTTTTAAAATTATTATTATCAAGAAGTTAAAAGAGAGATTTATAATCCTTTTATCATCAGCCCAAATCCCTTTTCTTTCTTAAGCCTCCCTGTCCTTTCATTCAATCTTCACTTATTTCTTTGTCAGGTCAGGGTTAAAATTTAGTTTACTCGTGTGAAACATTTTGGGTAACATAAGAAGTAACCTACAATTATAAGATCCACCTGATCTTACAAACAAAACAAATTGATAAATTATAATATCTAAACAAAAATTGATAAATTATAATATCTAAAATTTTAAAATGAAGGTAATTTAAAACCAAAACTTCACTTTTTAATTTAGAAGTTTGTTTTTGAGCCTTGGAAATAAAAACACTTATCTACTAGTTGTTGTATAAGATGTGTATGAAACATAAAATAGGTTTCTGTCTTCCTATACATTATAATCTTTTTAAAAAAATATTTATTTTGTATTTTTTTCAATTGTCACGTAGTAATTGTACATATTTATGGGGTACAGTGTGATGTTTCCACACATGTATACATTGTGTAATGATCAAATCATGGTATTTAGCATATTCATCACCTGAACTGTCCTACCCTCTCAACACAGGAAGCAGAAACTGTTCTTCATTGGAGCAGGTACTTTAGTCCTCACGTTGTTTCAACATTTTAATGTAAAACAGCTTTAAACTAACAGAAAAGGTGCAAGAATAGTGCAAAGAACTCCTATGTATCCCTCAGCTGGAGACTCCACTCAAGTTTCACCAATTGGCCAGTAACATCCTTTGGAGGAAAGGTTATGGTTCAGGATCACACATTGCACCTGGGTGTCTTGTCTCTTCAGTCACTTTCCATCTGAGTCAGTCTCTGTCTTTGACGTGTGCCATTTTAACATTTTTGAAGGTTATAGCTGAAGGAGTTAAGGATATAAAAAACCAAATGGCCTCAACCTAGCATAGCATATTGATTATTTTGAGCGTAAAGCACTTGAGAATCAGCAGTAGCAGAGAGGCCTATGTGAACTGCCCTTTTTTTACCTATAGCAAAGCCATAAAAATTCCTGTGAGGAAGTTGCCTTCCTGTGCTAACATGAGAAGATAACTGTTATTACCAGTGACTGAGAAGTGATGCTGCAATGGATCTGAATAAATAAACCCACTACAATAACCCTTATCTTCCACTAGCTTTACACCCCTCTGTATGTATCCTAGTGACTTCCCTAGAATTTACTACTCCTAGCCCAGACCCCTTTGTCTTGCAATTTCTTCACGAAATTTATCATTCTTTGTCTAAAAATAATAAAAGCTTTCTGCTTTGGCCATTGCTTCAGGTCTTCATTCTCTTGTGAACATCTCCATGTACATGTAAAACTTGAATGCTTTCTCAGTTTGTGCCAATTTGATTCCTAGACATGGAAGATCCCACCTAACTAAGATGACTGAAAGGGATCTTAGGCTCCCCTTTATAGCCCAGTCATTTTATAGAACACCCTTCAATTAGGTTTGTTCAATGGTTATTCAAGATTAGCCCCAGGGACTGCAGATCACATATATGCTATGCTCTTTCCTTTGCAATCTCTTGGGTGGGACCTGATATTTCTCCATCCCACGACTGTTGGTAATGATTTTGTCCACTTCATAAAGATATGTTCCAGGTTTTTCCACAATAAAGTTTCATTTCTTTCCTTTGTATTTAATAAATGTTTTGTGGGGAAATACTTTGAGACCATGTAAAAGCCTGTTCTTCACCCCTTTTTACCCAGTTGTTTCAGCATGCCTTACTGTTTCTTGTAGGAGTTACTAGTACGGTGGCTACCAAACAGTGATGTCCTAATGCTACCACTGCTTCTATACCTGTTAGTTGGTATTCTACTGTGAGGTAGTGCTTTCATTCTCATATTATTCATTCATTCATTCTCCTATATGGATGGACTTCTGTATTCTTACATTATTTTATAGATTATAATCTGTTACTACCATTAGTTATTTTGATGCTCAAAGTATACCAGCTTTGGCTATTACAATGCCCTGAAGTTGAGTTTTCTGCCTTTAAAAAAAAAAATGTTGCTATATTCTTTTTGCACTTCCTAATTCTCTGGTACTAAAGATGTTCCAGGTCCATCACATACTTGTCCTGATCCAGTCCTAGGATCGGCCATTTCTCCAAGGAACCCTGGGTCCTTTCAGTGGGGAGCAGTGTTTGGTGAAGATGAAGAGATGCATAGGGTGATGTTATATGGGAAGGGGCATGAAACCTCTATTCCCTCTCCAGACACACCACCGCTTCAGGAACCTCCATGTTTTCAGCTATTTGGAAACTCCCATGTACATTATAATCTTAATGAGAAGGAATGCTATACAGCACAACGCTGTTTAATAAAAGTAAAAGATCATATGGAAACAACTGCTCAGAAGATTGTCTCCCCACAAGAATATAAACTCCATGTAAGAAGAAATTGTGTACTTTTTATTCATTCCTGAATTCCCGGAGCTCAGATCAGCAGTGAACACACACACACACACACACACACACACACACACACAATAAATGATTTTTCATGGACTATAAATGCCATAAGATATTAGCTGAAATATGTCTCATCAAAGATTAGGACACTGGAAAAACTTTATATGTATTCATGCTCATTCTAGCTTTACACATTGACTTTTTGAAATATAAGCAGCATTTGGGTAGGTAAAATCTACATAGACATTTCAGGTCAGGTCATAAGGAACTATAGAAAGAAGGATATAGAGGCAGAAAATGAAAATCATGTTATCATTGGGTGGTGGTACAAATAGACTGGTTGAGAAGACAGTATCAGATTGTGTGTGTGTGTGTGAGTGTGTATTTGTATCTGTGTGTCTGGGCACCAAGAAAGGGTAGAAGGAACATGCTGAGGATAGAGAGTAAGGGTTTGAAAGTCAGTTTGAAAAGTTAGGCAATATAGATGATTTCAGGATTACTTTATTTCCAGAATTTTTATCTTGAAATTTTATTTCTGGATAATTCAAAACAATATATTTATGGTGAAAGATGATGAATAGTGATGCCCAATATCAAGGCAAACTATGACTCATGGGCCAATTTCATCAACCACCTGTTTACCTAAATAAAGTTTTATTAGAACACATTCACATCCATTTATATTATCTATGGCTGCTTTCATACTAAAATGGCAGAGTTGAATAGTGATGTCAGAGATCATCTGGCCCATAAAGCCTAAAATATTTAACATCTGGCTCTTTACACAATAGTTGCCAGCCCTTGCTATAGATAATCAGCAGAAAACAGGGGGCTCATTGGAGAGGGTGTATTTCTACAGAAATGTATGCACCATATGAAGATGGTTCATAGAGAAGAGGGCAAATAATTCTTTCAGAATTTGCAGAAGATGTGGGTACAGGGAATGGATTAAGGTCACAGAGTTAAAGTCACATCTTTAATCCTTGACTCTCATGCCCCAGGACATAGAAGGCAATGCCATCTGTTAAAATGAAAAGAGCAATGTGAGTTGACCTCAGGGCTGGGAATATACGGTGGTTTAATAGCCACTGCAAGAATGCCAAGAAGCAAATGTGTTTCCTCTGTTTAGTCTAATGGTAGATGTTTTCTGCTGCATCAGGTAAGTGTTTGGTTAGGTCAATCTCTGTCTCTTTACGTATCTCTGTCTCTGTCTCTCTCTCTCTTACACACACACACACACACACACACACACACACACACACACACACACAGCGGTATTTCACTAAAACCCCAAACCAGGTTGATAAATTCAGAAAAAAAATGTTAGGTGATCTAAAGTTCAATTGCTTTAGCTCCTAATTTCTATGTAATTCCAAACATCTATATTTTCAGCACATAGTATTGAAACTTTTGATTTTATTTTGAAGTCACAGAGGTTTGCATTAGCTCTTTTCCAACCCAACAAGATTAATTTTAAAGTATAAATATCAAGGAACAAATGGATAAATAAATTTCCCAAGTAGTGCTGCATATATGTGTTTGCTACAGATTATGAGACTGGTGATAAAATATGAGAATGAAAATACAAAATGTTATTTTTTATATAGTTAGTGATATTTTCAAAACTAATCTATGAGTCTTCTCTAATCTTTCTTCAAAGGATTCCATGATGGAAAGGTCATGGTCTTTAGAACCAAACAGATTTGGGATTAAATTTAAGCTCTGCTAGTTATTAGGTACATGATTTTTGCAACCTGCTTAAATTTAGCAAGCCTCAGATTCCTCATCTGCAAAATGGGGATAAAATGTCTGTGAAGTAGTATTTTAGTAGGCAATAATTAAGATAAAATATGGAAAGTGTCTAACAGTGACTGACACAGAATAAATGCTCAATAAACAGCAATAACTATTGTTTTGTAGTTTTTTATAACATATCAGATTCAATTTAATCGCCCTGATATCACAGTTGCATCACTGTAATCTAAACTCTTAATACAAACAATAGACACAATCTTTTAACTGGTCTCCTTGTCCCTAATACAACCTTCTCCAAAATTCCTTTATTCTATCAATTAGGATAAATTTGTAGTACTCAAACCTTACTCAGATGGAATAAATAAAGAGATGGAAGTCCAAAGCTTGTTCTGGCTTCATGCTGATTAACTCAGAAGTCCAATTTCATCACTTAAGACACAAATTTGTTCCATTTTTCTATTCTTTTTACAAAATTGTCAAATTCTTTACAAAGTAGTTTTTCTTCAAGGTTCTAGTGCTAATAATAATCAAGGCCTTGTTTATATTTGGCAAGGGAAGGAGGAAAAGTGCTTTTATAGATTTGGTTATTATATACAACAGACCCAATTTCTTGGGGTTAATTTATACTTAAAATAAAAACTTGCAATCTTGGAGCTGAAGTACAGCTTTCCTTTAAACACCTGAGCTGCATGTTATCTGTTAGGATGAGGAAGAGGGTAAATGTAGTTTAGCTAATATTCACAATAAACAAAACATTTCCTACAATATTATTTCAGTACCTTTCTTAAACCTGTTTTGAACAAGTAGGGTTCCTGCCTAAGTTCCATGCCACAAGGTGGGGTACTATTAGGAGAGACCCTATTAAATTTTTCTAAATCCTCTTCCTGTGCCTGGGATGATGTAAGCCAAGAGCACCATTTGAGTGGTGTGTCTCAAATCAGACCTGAACCTACATATGGCTTGGTTTCCCTTTCTCCCCTTTGGAGCAGACTAAAACTCTCTACCATAAATGTAGGTTGATCAGATGCTCCAAGGAGCTTTGGGACTCTTACCTATGAGGCAAAACCCAGGAAAACGTGGGATCAGATCACACTCATAGCTTGCATGGTATTCTTTAGTGGAGTCATACAAGATTGCTTCACCAGAATGTTGCTGACACATGTATTTGGGTGACTATCACACAGGACAATTTTAGGGCTCTGAGACCTGAAGTGACTAGCTTACTGTTTCCCGTTGGCTTGAGCCATACCTGTAGTCTTTGCCTTGGCTCTTGCCTTTCCCTTTGCAAAGGTATGGGCCACTTTCAGTCTACAGCACCTCTGGATAAACATATAATTTTTCTTGTGCAGCCCCCATTGCTGGGAGTTGGAATATTTATCTCATGTCTTCTGCAGATTCTTTGCCATGTGGTTTACAATCCACCCATGGCTTAATAAATATGTGTGTGTGTATATATATATATATATGTGTATATATGTGTGTATATATATGTGTGTGTGTGTGTGTGTGTGTATATATATATATATATATATATTTTTTTTTTTTTTCCCTGAAGGGCTTTTAAGATTGTTGCTCTGCAAAACCAAAGCATCCTTCCAATTGATGTCCCAAATTGCTTCTGATTGATATGGTAGTGATGTGCTCTTCTGGGTCAGTCTTAAGCCATAGCCAAAAAGAGACTGGAATTCCTTGTGCAAATTGGACTCCTCTGCACACTTTACCTATGGGCCTTTTGCCTAACCTCCTCCCTAAAGCCATCAGTATCAAGATGTATCAAATTATAGCAATGGATGAGTATGGTCTAAAGAGTTCAAGAGAAGACATAGTGGGAAGATATGTTGTTCTACATTCATACTAAAAAAATTCCAGATGGTAAATTTAACAAGACTACAAAATGAGTTATCATTCATAGTTTCCTGCACACTATGGGCAAGATTTATGTACAGGGCCGTCATCAATGAATCACAGCAGCAATCTTTGAGAAAATCACTGAGAGTCAGCATTTACAGACGACATGTTAGGTGATGCAGTATCATGACTATACTCATTCCTAGTGCTACTATAACAAATTATAGGGGGCTTAGGACAACAGGAATTTATTATCTCACACTTCTGGAGGCCAGAAATTTGAACTAAAAGTGTTGGCAGGGTTGGTTCCTTCTAGAGGCTCTGAGGCAGAATTTATTCCATGCCTCTCTTCTGGCTTCTGGTCATTACTAACAATCCTTGGTGTTCCTTGGCTTGTGGATGCATCACTCCAATGTTTGCCTCCAACTTCACATGTCATTCCTCTCTCCTGCATCTGGGTCCAAATTTTCCTCTTCTTACAAGGACATGAGTCATGGGATTAGGACCCACCGTAATTCAGTATGATCTCATCTTAACTTGATTATATCTGTAAAGACTCTATTACCAAATAAGGTCTAATTCACCATGGGTTAGGGGAACCAGGGATTAGTATGTGAACATATTGTTTTAGTTGGGGAGAACACACTTCTATCCACTACAATGAGTACCACAGTACACAGTAGTAAGTACACTGTATTAAGGATCTTCAGAGGCAAGAGGATCTACATTGTTTGAATACAGGTAGATTCTAAGGAACCATGGCATTGTGAATGGTGACAGTATTGCTACCTTTATTTCTTAATGGAAGATATGAAATTAACCAGTAATGGTACAACTGACAATACAAATAAGATGAAGCATGGGCACTCTGAAGACCCTGTGTGTCCAGGTTGGATGATAAAACAACCTCTTCTCTTCCAACTATTCTTAATCCTTATTGATAAATCACTATAGCTCACATGGTCTTATGAATTTTGTAAGAACATAAGAAATGGTTGCCAATCTTTGTTTTATATGATCTATTCAGAGTTTTAACCAACCTAGATCTGTCAGCTAAATTAATTATATATTTGGTACATAAGCATGTCAAATAAAATCAATTTTATATACTAAAAAAAATAAAAAGTTTTTAAATCAATTTTTCACATAGATAGGAACTTCCAAAAATAATTTTGCTGGAACCTCAGCCACCTAGTATACTTAGTAGCAACTTTAATCACTTCCCTGATAAAATAATACAAAAGCATCCATTGGCTGTGGTATACACCCAAGATCTTCTAAGCTACACTTTAATTTCTACCCTTCAACAACATGAACTAATTCAGAATATTATTATTTTGGGTTTAATAGCTATCCATGGGAATCTCTGAAAATACATCTCCCAGAGTGATTGCTTGGGAAAAAGATAAAAATAAGTTTCATTTATCCCACCATATCATTTGCAACAATATATTCATACATGTTTATTCATACTCATGAAATATAATTAGATTTTCTCTTCCTCTATATTTCAAATTTGGTTTATAGTGGAAACTTATTAGATTATTTCACCAAGTCTTCTTAGCCACATATTTATAAACTATCCCTTTGGAAAGGGCACTCCTGCAGATGGTTATGCCATTTGCTTTAATCTAATTTTTATAAAATATTTGCTCTCTGAAAGTGTCCTTTTCTAAACCTTGTATCCTAAATCACAGCACAACTTATTGTTAGATGCCTGTGTATAGAGTACAGCATTGACACTGTCATCCCAACAGGCAGGAAAGTCCATGTAAAAGCTCTCACATGAATGGTCCTGTAACAGATTATGCATCATTTTAAAGTGTCAGCTGTGTGCTAAGGACTGACAACTACACAGTGTCTTACATACAGCCAAATATCTTCATAAGGGATACAGCACCAAAACTTGTCACTGAATTCTCATGCCTCAGCAGAGAGCTTTTAACTGATTCACTGAAAGTCAAGTAAAATCAGGAATTGAAAGATAACATGAAGAAAAACCAGATCAATTCCATGCTCATGTCTTTTGGGAGACCCACTGACAGACTGTGGCTTCAATGCAGCATGAAGCTCCCAATCAAAAAAATCTGCTGTTAGCACAGGTCTATCCTCCAGCTGTCCAGGCAGAAGAGTAATGCTAGAGTTGCACAGACAAGGGGGATATATTAATACAATCAGGGGATATATTAATACAATTAGGATTCTTCTCATTAAGTAAATCTTCTACTTAGAGTACAGAAAAGAGTTTCATGAAATATAACTAAATACAGCCAACAAATAGCTTATAAATCTGTTACTTTGAAACCCGACCATTTAGAATACATAGCAAAGATTTTATAAAATATCTACATGAAGTTTATATTTTGATATAAGGCTTTTATTGTATTTAGCTTATCTGCTCTGATTGTTACTCAGCTAGAATATGATTTTTTTCTTAAATCAACAGTATATTTGAAAACTTAATCTGATAGCATTGGGAAGGGAACTGGATAGGGAGTTCATAATGGATGATTATTTGCATTCCAGTTTTAAAAATAAGGCATCCTCTTTGATTCTATCTTTTTATCACACATAGAACAAAACTACTGCATAATTTTTTTAAAAATATCTCCCCTATGCATTGCTTCCTTTCCTACCTGGTAGTTACAATTATAATACAAATGCCATCAATAGCAAATCATTACATATTTTATAACACTATTATATAACTGCTTATTTAAATAAGATATGTAGTATAAAGGTAGACTATTTCATTTATAATAAGTGATATCACATAACACATTCAAAGTTAACATGATAATTGAAATACGAAATATAAAACCATATATACTAAATTATCTACCATTTGGTTCTCACATGAATCATTGATCATTTGATTTTGAAAAGAAAGATATTAACACTAAAATTTTTTAATCCAGTGGGATAAAGTGATGTTTTCAAAAGGCACATTATATTTATGTTATCATGCCATTTTGAAGCATGAAGCTCTAACAAGACTTTAGACAACTAGGATATTCAAATAGAGGGAGTTTATTTCAGGTAGAAAATAGATCATATTTAAAAGTTTCTCTTTCAGAAATTATGAATTAGGAATCTTGAATGGGGACATGTAACATTAAGGAGTTGTTTAAGACTAATGAGTCTATAGATAATTTGTTATCAAATTTAAGAATAAACTTCATAGATACAGAGTTAGTACAAGTTCACTTGTGAAAATCAGTCCTTCTTCATGGAGCAGTTTTGTTTTAATCACCACTCAGGGATGATCAGAATGTAAATACCATTCTTATACCCTCTATGTTTTAATTTCTCTTTCATTTTATACAACTTTATTGCAGATATAACATATTCAGATGCCGATCAGGTCCAGGCAGGTAACTGAACCATCAAGGTGGTTGTAAGAGTTAACAAAAAAATCTCTGGATCATGATAAAGTGAACTAATTACCCAAGCCCTGTTGGGGTTGCAGGAGAAGCTGCACTTTGATGATACTTTTTGGGAATGTGGATGAGCTTAGTGTTTTTTAGATTTTTTTTTTCTCAGAAAAGGAAGACTATTGTGCAAAATTGCCCCAATTTTAAATATGTGTTCAAAATAAAATTTAAATGCTATAGAGACACAACACAAAAAGTCTGAGGGACAGATCTTGCCCAAGGATGATAAATTTGCTAGTTCAAGTTAGAGAAAGACTATGAAATATTTTTTTTAAATGCCAGGCCTTGGGACATAAAAATAATTAAGATTTTTTTTGTCCTTCAAGAAATTCACATAGTTATGGAGATTAGGCCCACTCATAACATCTGTGTTTGCAGGGCCAAGTCAAGAGAAAGAATGTAGTCACCTAGCATGTCCCCTCCTCTTCTCCAGCCCATGCACCTTCTTTTACTAAGAGGAACATCTCAGCTCTCACATTCAGTCTGCTTCCACAACAACAGAAGCCCCAGACCCAACACTATAGCAGAGCAGTGAGCGTGTTAGCAGTAAAGTCACGTTTCATTATCCTTGAGAAATCAAACTATAGGGGGAACTAGAAGATGGCTCCAATGTCTAAGTTCCACAGTGAAGAAGGGAGGACCACAAGTTCCAGATGGGCATGATTGCTTGGACCCTACAGTCTGCTCACAGGGGAAAATAAATTGACAAGCGGAAGACGAAATGGAGAGCCACAAAAGCATTCACATAATGGCTGAACTAAAGGTTATACTGAGAGAGAACAATAAGAAAATAAATATTTTGGGTATTTCTTCATCATGTACTCTTGTCCTCAGCTATTAAGTCTAGAGACATTTATCCCCTATGCAATGTACTTTGCAGCCACTTATTCTCTTACAAACATACTGTCTGTATTCAAGTTTAGAAAATCCCATATAATCTGCTTTTAATATCCAAGTGAATGACTAACCTACTGCATTGTAAAGAAGAATTATTTATTTTGTCCAGGAAATGTTCTGCTAAGAAAACAGCTTAAGGATGTCTTTTACACAGGACATAACCACAAATACCTTCTCTCTATGGGGCTTCTTGCCTCTCTATGTTAAAGAGGAACTGATCTCATAACACGAAGCATTTCATATCATAAAATCCCATATTTAGGGCCATGGTTTTTCAGTGTTAAATTTTTACTTCCTCCTAAACATGAGTTTCAGGTGTTAGGTTTTTGAACCCATCAGAAAAAAAGGTTTTTCACTAAGCTGTGATGGTGGGGGGAGGGGAGAGAGGAGGAGGGAGCAGGAGACAGAAAAAGGAGCTAATAGCTTTTAAAGAAGAAAGGATTCTTTTACAGTTGTTTTTGGAAATAATTTCATAAGATGAACACAACTCTCCAGCCCTACCGTTAATGGCTTGTTAGTCCACAAAGAAGATAGTGCAAGAGGCACATGAAGTGCACAGGTTAAGCACCTGCAATAGCATAGTAATAAAATCAAAGCAACTGTTCTAAAATTCTTGGCAATTTCCAAGCAGAGTCAGTAATACAGGTCCACAAAAGGGCAATCTGGTATCACATAGAATAATTTTAATAGTTTTGCTCATGCCCAGTGCATCAAGCGTCCTCACTTTAGAGCTGAAATAATGACCATAAAGGCAACAAAGTTGTGGTAAAAATGGATAATGAAGTTTATTTGCCAGTATTTTTCTGTTCATTTTAGAATTATATTGTCCATGAACACTGAAGCATTGGTGTATCTGAAAAATTAATTTCATGAATATATAAACACATAAAAGGCTTGAACTTACAGTTTTAATTATTAATATGTTTTCCCACATGGAGATTCTAAACAAAGTTATGAGCACAAGTGTTGTGAAAACTGAAGTATTATTAATAATAGGGAGACATTTAATGAATATAAATGATGTTTTAAAACAAAGTTCAAATATCAATGAAGCAGTTCTTTAGGAATTTATAAGCATTTCTTGGATATAAGAAATACACTAGAAACTTGGTTTCTCATGCTTGACAACTTGAACTTCTCATTTATCTACGTTATTTCAGGAAAACCACAGGGAAAAAATTAAAACCTGTAATAAAATCTTGGAATCAAGAATTAGATTATGTATGTCAAAATATCCAGAGCATACCAAAAAGAGGTTACCTCCAGATACAGTATTATATCTGATAGTCATTTGGATTTTTAGAAACAGTAGTATTGAGAGATCTCAATAGAAGCTATGATAATGGACTTGTTTGACCACGGAGATAGCTGAGACTAAACATAGAAAAATAAAAGTAACAAACAGTATGCTATTCATAACCAATACAAAACTAATTTTAAAATGGTGCATGTAAAATTTAAATACTCATAATGTTTTTTGTTGAACTTTAATTTTTTTCTAGGCAGATTATTTCCATTAATTAATAAGATAAGCTAAATTTTTAAATCAATTACTAAGTGTATGTGAATAATTATGGTCTATTCCCTCAAAAAGTATTGCTTACATCATGTTTCTTCATCTCTTCTGTTATTAAGAATAATTATATAATCGTTAAATACAATTATATAGTTTAAGGTACCTAATAAGTTTTAATATCAAATTTTAGAAATGAATGGTTTATCTTGTTGTTTCTGGACATGACTATATATTTTCCTTACATATTAACATTATTTTGAGGTAGCACATTTTCGTGTTGTTTGCAAATAACTACAATAATGAAATCCTGAAAATATGGAAATTGCCTATACACTAGAATCTTCCTTAATCATCTTCTTATCAAGCAACTTACTGGACTGCAACCTATTTCCTCCATTTTTTCTGTAAAATATTTACTAATGAGCATGTCTTTGGAACACCGATGAATATTAGGTTACTTATGAAGAAGTCTTGGCACTTGATATAACCAGGAGTTGAATGCTGATGAAGAGTCCACTGAGATTATTATCAAATCAATTTTATCAAATGAAAATAGGAAAGGTATGAGATGATTTGATGGTTATAAAATTTGCTGATATATATGCGCCAAGGAAACTGTGTGTCTGTGGGTGCATATGTGTGTACATGCACATGTGTAGGTATATACATAAAAACTTTGTTTAATGCTTTAAAAAGCATCAATAAAAAATTAATTTTAAAAATGCTGTTAAATTAGCTGTCTTTAAAACAATCTAAAAAATTGGAGAAAATAATGACATTAAAAAATCTATACTAAAATAAAATGGCAAGTCAATTTTTAATTTTTTTGTTTTATTTTGCTTATTTTTCCTTTAAATATTTCATCTCATTTTTATTTATATAAATTTATGAGATACAATTATTATTTTATTTCATGGATAGATTTTGTAGTGGTGAAATCAGGGCTTTTAGCATATCCATCACCCTAATAATGTACATTGTACCTATTATATTAAGTAATTTCTCTTCATACATCCCCCCTCACCATCCCCTACTCTTCTGAGTCTCCATTGTCCATCATTCCAAACCGTATGTCTGTGTACACACTTTATTAAGCTCCCATTTAATAAATGAAAACATACTGTATTTGTTTTTCTGTGTCTGAATGGTGTCACTTAAGAAAATGGGCTCCAGTTCCATCCACATTGCTGCAAAAAATATGATTTCATTCTTTTTTGTGGCTGAATAGTATTGCATTGTGTGTATCTGTCACATTTTCTTTATCCAATCATCCATTGATGGACACTTAGATTGATTCCATATCTTGGCTATTGTGAATAGCAGTGTGAAAATAAACATGTGAGTCAGGTGTCTTCTCTGATATGATTTCTTTTCTTTTGGGTAGATAGACAGTAGTGAGATTGCAGGATCAAATGATAGTTCTATATCTAGTTCTTTAAGAAATCTCCAGACTGTTTTCCATAGAGGTTGTACTAATTTACTATTCTCAACAACAGCATGTAAGTGTTCATTTTCTCCACATCCTTGCCAACATCTGTTATTTTTGACTTTAATAATAGCCATTCTGACGGTATAAGGTGATATCTCCTTGTGTTTTTAATTTGCAATTATCTGATAATCAGTGATGTTGAGTATTTTTTTCATGTTTTTCAAATGTCTGTTCATTTCCTTTGCCCAATTTTTTTTTTTTTTTTTTTTTTTTTTTGAGACAGGGTCTCTCTCTGTTGCTCAGGCTAGAGTGCAGTGGCATCATTATAACTCACTACAACCTCACACTCCTGGGCTGAAGAGATCCTCCTGCCTCAGCCTCCTGAGTAGGTGGAACTACAGGCATGTGCCACCATACAAAGGTAAGTTTTCTATTTTTTGAAGAAACTAGGTCTTGCTATGTTGCTCAGGCTCTTTGCCTACTTTTTAATGAGGTGTTTGTTTGTTTGTTTTTTCTTTTTAGTTGTTTGAGTTCCTTGGACATTTTGGATATTAGTTTGGATATTAGTCCCCTGTCAGTTGCAGAGTTTGCCAATATTTTCTTCCATTCTGCAAATTGTCAGTTTACTCTTGATTATTTCTTTTTGCTGTGCAGGAGCTTTTTAGTTTAATTAAATCCCATTTGTCTACTTTTGGTTTTGTGGCCTGTGTTTTTCAGGTCTTAGTCATGAATTCTTTGCCTCGACCAATGTCCAGAAAAGTTTTCCTTAGGTTTAAGTCTGTTTTTTTTTATTGTTTCATGTCTTAAATTAAGGGTTTTTTTTTTGTTGTTTGCTTTTTGAGACAGAGTCTCGCTCTGTCACCCTGGCTAGAGTGCCATGGCGTCAGCCTAGCTCACAGCAACCTCAAACTCCTGGGCTCAAGCGATCCTCCTGCCTCAGCCTCCCGAGTACCGGGGACTACAGGCATGCGCCACCATGCCCGGCTAATTTTTTCTATATATATTTTTAGTTGTCCGGTTAATTTCTTTCTATTTTTAGTAGAGACGGGGTCTTGCTCTTGCTCAGGCTAGTCTCGAACTCCTGACCTCGAGTGATCCTCCCGCCTGGGACTCCCAGAGTGCTAGGATTACAGGAGTGAGCCACCACACCCGGCCAAGGTTTTTAATCCATTTTGAGTTGCTTTTTGTGAGAAATCGAGGTCCAGTTTTATTCTTCTGCATATGGTAATCCAATTTTCCCAGCACCATTTATGGAAAAGTTTGTCACTGGGGAAATGACAGTGTATGTTCTGGTTAATGTGTGTAAAATGAATTGGCTGCAAATAAGTGGCTTTTTCTAGGTTCTCGATTCTTTTCCATTTATCTGTTTGTCTGTTTTTAGACCAGTACCATGCTATTTTGGTTACTATAGTTTTGTAGCATAATTTGAAGTGAGGTAATACAATGCCTCTCACTTTTTTCTTTTTGCTTAGGACTGCTTTTGTTATTTGTGCTATTTTTTGGTTCCATATTAATTTTATCACCGCATTTATTAAACTTGAAAATTATTGATACTGCATGGATTATAAAGTTGGGAGAATACTAATCTATAGATATATTTTCAATTAAAAAAACCTTTGGTCCTATTTAAAAATATTTGATGATAACTCTACATTAACACATTATATACTAAATGTCATTACAAAATATGCATGACCTTTTAAAAATCAACTTTTATGTAATGATCTCAATTTCAATGGCTTCTTCTCTGTGTTCTTTTGAATCTTTTAAATGCAGGGATGTAAAATACACTTCTTAAAAGATGATTAATATTCCAAGAATTTAATTTGATCATATTAAATTTCTAAAAAGATAATCCCCCCCAATAAATTAATCAACACATGCACAAATAATCTTTCAGAAACACTTCATTGTGAAAAACATGGAAGAATACCTCTACTGGGTTTAGTCAAATCCATGCTGTTATATAATCTTTCTGCAAAACAAAGTTCATTTTTACTCCATTTATCTACTCAATCCTTGTGTTTATTGCCCAGTAGATATGTTAGCTAACATAAACCACCTTCTTAGTTCAGAGACTTCAATCTTTTGAATTCAGAAGGATTTCTTGTGAGGACAGGATCCGTCCTCCAGTTAGACAAATTGATTAAATAAGCTGGCATGTTCAACATGTAACAGAGGGACATCTAAGGAAGATTATGATACAGTTAGAGAGGTCCTCTAGCTCCGTTTTCAAACCAGAGTTTAATGATCAAAAAAAAAAAAAGAAAAAGAAAGAAAGAAGAGAAAGACCTATGCCTATATAAGTGTGAAAATCAGAAAAGGCTCCACTCCCTACCCCAAGCTTCTAGGAATTTTACCCTATTAGATCTACATTAAAGAACACCATCAAGAGGACCCCCAAACTTTTCTTCAAGAGAAAGCAGGAAGTATGTAGAGAAAAACCTAGGAGAGCCTCTCTAAAATGTTTTTAATTGAAGATGAGAGAAAAAAAGGCTCTGAGAGAATGGGGAACATTCCAATTTAAACATTTTTTCTATGGAACACTAGGCAGCATCTGGGGAAGGCATGAAAATAGGCTGCTCATATCTCCTGCCACAGACAGCATGACTGATTGATCGCCCCAGCTGCTGCCTTGAGGGATCCATCACCATTTCCACACCGTGGTCACACATTCCAGCCAATGAGCAGGCACAGCAATGGTCCTAACGAAGTTCCATTCCTGTGAGACATAAGACACCACCTACTGGAGATTTTGGCTCATGAGCTCCCTTTAAGCCTGGCTGAATCTGGTTTAGAATTGCGTCCCAGTATGTGTCTCTTCCTATCCAGGTTTCCTTCTTTTCCTCTCTCCTTCACTAATGAGCGACCTACCTAGCATCTGATGGCTCTTCCTGTCTTCTTTGGTTTCCTGCTACTTTATACTTCACAGTCATTTCTATATATTAATATCTTATACATGTAATACCATCTTTGTTTTCTTCTTCTAAGAAGATATAAGAATTGTCCAAGAATATAGGCAATAGGATAGGGATTTGGCACTGGCTCACTCACACCTGGAAGCCAAGAAAATGCCATTCTGAGTGGTATGTTGTCAGTGATAGTCTCTAGAAAAAAGTGATGACCAAATTGCTCAAGAATTCATATGTCCGTGGGTGACCTGAGAAAATATTCTGGCTTGAGGAACTGCCCCTAATATTTCAGACATTTGAAAGACTAGGGTAGGGGGTGGGTGGAGGCACTGTGACTGTTACAAGGACAGCGGGCTTGACTCATTAGTCTTATATCAAGTTAACACCTGTTGTGGAACATTACCAGTTATAAGCTAAATATGAGACTCTTTATCTCTTGTGAGAGAACAGATACAGTGGCCCAACAAGCTAAGAAACTGATAGAGTCACAGAGTTCCAGTCATATTTACATGTAAAATGTAAAATGCTCAGCCAAAGCAGATCTGTCATGTTAAGATCAGAGCTGTCATTAGGAATTCCTGACATCTTGAAATAGGAGATAAGGAAATGCTCATAGGGATGCTCTGAGGATGTTTTGCTCTGAGGATCACATCCAATCCCTCTGATTTTGTACAGGTGATACATTCTTCCTTAGTAGAAATTATAAAATACCTAGTGGCAGTAGAGACTACAGATGCCTCTCTAAGTCAACAGGTGTTACCCAAAGATTTCTCCACCTCCTTTCCTGACTACAAGGCCAATAGCTAGAATTAAATCCCAGCATAACACTACTGAATATATGGTGGGACTGATGATGGAGGAAAGGCATTATTCATTAAGAGAATTACAAGAATTAGCTGGCATATTTCTATTGGAACCTGGGGAGTATGAATAGATTGAATTTTGAGAATGCCACATAAAGAGGAGCAAAATGTAAGATTGGATTAAACAAGAATTCATTTACTTAGGGGCATTTTTTGGTACACATGGAAAGTAACCCAGTGAATGGATCAAACTTATCACTAGAGTAGCTCTTAGAAGCTTAGAGAAAAAGTTGTCTAAGATGAGTAAAGTCAAAAGAATAAAGAGGCTGAGGAAATATTATGTAAACCGAACTAAACCACCAAAGGATTACATTTTACAGCGAGGCTCAGTGAGTGCACAAATCACCAAGGCCTTCAGGAATGTACCAGTAATGGGTATCAGCACCACTAAGAAGTTCAATAGTAGCAATTCTCTGAAGACCAGAGTGGACAGAAGGAGAGGCATTTACAGAGTGGGAATTGTTAATACTCAAGGTGTGACAAGGCCACAAAGCAATATAAGCCTGGTGATGAAAGCTTGAACACCAGAAACCAGAAGAACACAATCACCATAAAGACAGACATACTTGACCCATAGAGAATTGTGGGAATGGTTCATAGAGCATAGATGAAGTTTCTAAGAACAAAATAGTTATGTAGCCAAAAAGAGTCTACTAAACATGTATAACCAGAAAGAGATAAAAACCTAGGAAAACAGGTTAACGGTAGAGACTCCAGCAAAAAACCATGATCCCTCATTCATTTCTAAAACACAACATATTGGGATTTGGGAACAAGGCTATTCATCTGCACCAAGGAATTATATGCCTTTTAAGAAATAGCCCTAGCAGAAACAGAATGTTTGATCATGCTTCTATAAGTGACAATGTTTGCAAAACTGCCTATTATAAGCTCAGTTCTTACTGTAAGATCTGGGAAATCATAAACAAAATTTTACCATTATAGGATAGAAAGGTGCATCTGGGTTAAGCTTCAGTAGAACAAATAGGCATGAGGAAGCTATAGAAGTAGATATCCCAGACCTTCCTGTCCCCTATGTTGCATTGTATCTCTCCCCCAGTTTGTACTTTTGGCTTATTGCAGAGCAAGAGGTCCTAGTCAACCAGCTGAAGAAGAAGGAAAAGGCCTAAACTTGGGTTATGGGCTGTTTATCTCAGTATGTGGGTGAAAGATAAAAATTGGTAGCAGCTGCACTTCAGTCCCATTTCAGTATGGCCTTAAATGACAGTAAATAGGGAAAGTATTCACAATTTCAAACCTTCAAGCAATGCATCTGTTCATCCAGTTTGTATGAAAAGAGAACTGGTGTGAGGTAAGAATATATATAGAAGTCTGGGCAAGAATAATGTGGATAAACATAGAGGGAGCAGGCGTAAAGAGTGAAGCTTTTTGCATTATATTAATAGATTAATGTTCACCAGAGAATATTACCAGAGAAGAGACACTGAACAACTAAGTAAACAACAATACTTAAGACAATTGTCAATAGCCAGTCTTTGTTGTTAGCCTGTCTTAAACTGGTAGAATGAGCATAGGAAGGGAATGCCAAGGTGACACAGATGGAAACTATATATGGGATCCTAAGCATTAACTCTCTCTTATCAATGTGAATCTAGCCAGCGATATCTTTAAATATTTAACTTGTTGGCAACTTGTTAGAGTTTAATGTTAAACTCATACTATAGCATTACTCCTCTAGGAGACCAGTGGCCACTTGATGGCAAGTTGACTAACTTTGGTTTCTTTACATGTTGAAAGGGACTGTCATTTGTCTTAAGAAGTGAGAATATCTCTTCTGGATCAGTATTTGCCTTTCTTTTCAGTAACACCTTAATCAGTGGTATTATCCAGAGGCTTATGGAATGGCTTATCTACAAGTATGGAATCACATACAATATAGAATCTGATCAAGTGACCCGTGTCATAGCAAAGAATGTGCAGGAGTGGACCCAAGTCCATATAGTGTCAACTAGTCATATCACACATTGTATCCTCCAGAAGAAGCTAGCCTCATTTAACATGCAATGAGCCTTCTAAAAGCACAATTGAGTCTATACTTGTAGGCAGCATTCTAAAGGATACAGGGCCATTCTTTAGAATGCAATACAGTCATCACTTAATTATCTGTGAAGCACTGGTTCCAGTTCCTGCCTCCATACCAAAATCTGCAGATGTTCAGGTATTTCATATAAAATGGTAGAGTATTTGCATATAACCTATGCATATTCTCATGTATACTTTTAATCATCTCTAGATTACTTATAGTAATCTATGTAAATGCTGCATAAATGATTGTCAAGCTGTATGTTTTGTTTGCATTATTTTCATTGTTTTATAGTTATTATTTATTTATTTAATAGTTTTGATCTGTGTATGGTTGAATCTATAGATGCAGAACCTGCAGACACTGAGGGCTGACTGTACCTGCATGAAATCCAAGTCAATGTAGTGTTATGTCTTAAATAACAATGATATATGAATTCTGAAACCTAGAGTTGGAAACAGAAGTCCTACCTAAGATCATTCCCAATTACCCACTAGAGAATTTCGTGCTTCATGTTTCCACAACTCTGAGCCTTAAAGAATTGAAGGTCCTGGTCCCTAAAAAGGGACATTATTACAATGGAATATTATAAGGATCTCTTTGAAATCTTTATATCCATGGACTAGCAGATAAGAAGAGAAATCAACATCATGGTTGCCCAAAATGAGGGAAGAAAGGCATATGTATGAAATCTAGGCATTACATTTAGGTACTTCCTGTACTCAGTTGACCCATTATAACTGTAAATGGGCAGATGCAACAATTTTGGGTTGAGAAGTGTATGATTATCAAAATTTCAGAGACATCACAAATGAATGTTTGGATCATAGTACCAGGCAAGCCACCAAGATCTACAAAGGTGGTAGAATGAGAGGAAGTTTGAATAGATACTGTAGGAGGAAGAGGATAAATACCAGTTGTGACCCAGAAATCAAGTGCAGTGAAAGGAGCTGTGTATTGTTCTACTGACCCTCCTCTTCCAAGGTTTCCTCAGGAAGAGAGAACATAGATGCCATGGAGCTGTGGTATAAATACATATAGAGAAGTAAATTTGTGCAACCAGGGCATGGAGTGTGGTGGCCAAGAAAATGTCCCAGCAGCCACCTTTTGGAAATTGTCATGACATTCTCACCAAGCCCATACTTCCCTTGGCCTGCTTCCAGCACATGGCTAACTGAGCATGCCAATGGGACCACCAGAGCCCCTTTCTTGCAAAATTTGGAAGTCTTCCAATAGGCGACTTTGACTTGAGAACTACTCCTTATTCTGACCAAAATATTCATAGAACTGTGCTTCAATAGGATTGTCTTCTTTCCTAAGTATTCCTCTTATCTCATTCTTTCACAAATGTCTGACCTGCACTGCAGGCTGAAGGCTGTCTCCGCCCTCACTAGCTTGCTCCTCTTTAACAGTTGGAGATATTTCCCCCTAATAACTGTCTTGCTCATCTAAAGCTATGTTTATGTCTCTTCTCAGAGGACCTGAACTAGCACAGCATGTTAGAAGAAGTTACCCTTGGAAGACTAAGCATCATAAAATCAGCTTATTATCATTAACACAAAAACAGTCCTTAATTTTATTTGTGGTCCCATTAAACCTATAGATCAATTTAGGAAGAATTTTGTCTGTACATTTAAACCCACCAAACACAAAAAACTTTCTTGAAAAACTAGGTCAAAGAAAAGAAATTACTATTTTGAAAATATCAATATGAATACCATGTTTCAAAATATATGTCATATACTTTGAAACACATTGGAATATTAACAATGTCAAATTTTGTATTTCTATGCAAAAAAGAATAGTAAAAACCTGAGTATTAAATTCAATAAAGTAGAAAACCTAATTAATGTAATTAATGACAGTGTAACAAAGTAAAACAATAAATAATGAAAGCAATCTTAAGAAAAAAGAACTACAGAATTTATTTAAAAAAATCAAGATCTGTTTGCTTGACATGACCAGTAAAATATACAAATCTCTATCTAGCATAATAAAGTAAACAATCCTCTCCTGTTCTGGGCCCCACACAAAGCTGGCCACCTTCCTCATCACCTGCTACACTGGAGCAGTATTACTAAGTGTGCATGAGCTGTCTTCAGGACCCAAGGAGGTTTACCAGGCACTGTGCAGAACCACAAGTATTTTTAATTACAAGTGAATTTATGTGTAATTCAGTAATAATGAACGCTCAAAAGAGTAGCTTGATTTAAATAAAATATAAACCGACAATATTGCCTCAAGGAGAAATCAAAAAATAATAGAGCAATAAGAAGGAATGAGGACTGGAATTATATATATAAATTTTCAGAAAATTATTATAATTTCAGATTCCATTCTAGGTTTAAAAATATGGATACCTTTAAAATATAAACTGGAAAATTCTAAAACTCGTATAAATTTTACTGAGATTTATAAAAGTTTTGACATTATCCCCCAAACACCTGTATGAACGTAAAGATTATATTTAACAAATTAATATAAATATTTCATGATATTATAATAAAAATTCAATGGAGTTTTATAAAGGAGTATAGAAACATTGATTTGGTAGAAAAAAGTCAAGTAAATAGAAATTAGTTCAAGGGCCTTTAAGCTATCAGT
Organism: Lemur catta; assembly: GCF_020740605.2. Taxonomy (NCBI): domain Eukaryota; kingdom Metazoa; phylum Chordata; class Mammalia; order Primates; family Lemuridae; genus Lemur; species Lemur catta. The sequence continues at coordinate 88,408,990 of NC_059132.1, read as the reverse complement.
TACCTAGAAAAAAAAATTTATAAAACCAGAAAAATAAAATTCCAAAAGTATATGGATTAAATATTCAAATTCTGATATCTACCTTATATCATACATCATGTAAATTTCAAACATATGGCAAAGGAATAAAAACTAAAAATAAAAGAAACCAAGGCTAAATTCAACTGTAGAAAATATAAATTAGAATATTCATGTACCTGGTCATGGACAGAATGGATATAAATAAAAATATATCATCAGAAAATGTTTGAGGTATAAATCAACATGGGACATTTTCACTGTGAAGCAAAATCTAGCACAAATAAAAAGCAAAAGAATATGAAGGACACTATTTGCCACATGTCTAGCAGACTATAAAAACAGTTTTAAAGTTATGTAAAAACAATAAACGTTTCTGTTGAAACTTGGAAAAGGTAATGAATACACACAATTTAAAACGATAAAAATTATATAGTAATTAATCATACCAAATATTCTACTTCACACTTTATCAAAATAATTCAAATAGAAACATCAGTATTTTTACATTTCTCTTTTGAAAAGACCATAATTTACCAAACATAATATTTATACCAGGATTGGTGATTGTGACAAAATTACAAAATGGCTCATATGAAGAAATATCTCTCCTATGTCTTTATGCTTAGGAATTATAAATACCTTTATGTGAAATAATGTTCCCTGAAGCTTTATTTTGACCATGAGAATTTGGAAATAGCATACATGTTCAACAATAGAAAATTAGTTTAATAAATATTAATACAATTCCGTAGTAAAAACTGTATTATAGTCAGTATTTTAATGAGAAACATAAAAATGTTCATAATATTTGGTTGAATGAAAATTACAATGTAGAAAGTTGAATTTCTGTTTTCTAAAATAAGATCATATTCATATGGGGCAAGATCTCATAGACATATATACCTTTCTATGTTAAGTTCACATTGTTTTTCCTAGGGAGTGGCTTATTGATGTGTTTAAATAAAATGTGTGTACTGGGAGTGGGCAAATTCAGTTCTGTGATTTTTACAAGCTTATTTGGTAAGGGATTAAGTGAATAGACAGATATCAGTGAAAAAAAATCCCCTGGACCTCTTTTCTTTTCCTTTAAGGAAATACAATGATCACTTTCATTGAGAGCTATTTGGTAAAGCAAAATTACCTTCTTGCTTTTTATCCATTGGAGAGCTGTTATATACCCAAAATCAATCAGAGTGAAAACACCATGTAGAGTTCTTTTGGTCTCTGAATGCCATACAAATGTTGTCATAGCATTTTTTTTTAAACAGCAGCACAAGGTCATAAGTGCATAAAATGGTTCCTGAAGTCCAGTGAAATATTGGTCTTAGGACATATGATTGTAGAGCTTTGGGCTAGCACTACTTTTAGCAAACCAACAAGGCAAAAACACTAAGGTTTATTTCAGGAGAGAAAGAGACCAAAATATATGAATAAAATTATGTTAAAAATTAAACTTTCACAAATCAAGGAAGCAATATATTCTACAACAATGAAATTAAATGAATGATTGTTCTCATAATTCATTGTGACATTATATCTATTCACCACCAATATGACATTTTCATAAGTCAATAGACTCAATTACTTCTCTATTCTTTCACAAACAAAGGCTTCTTCATTAATTGGTACCTGATACTAACCAGATTCCAATACATTTGAGAAGGAAGTGGGTAGTGAGTCAGGATTGATGAGGACTGGAGACAGTGTTCTGGGGCACTGTTACATGGAGAACGTAGGTTTTAACCTTTGTGAAATCATGGAATCATTAACTTTGACTTCACAATTAAGCTCAGAATTTCCTTCTTCTCTCTTCTGTCTTGCCCCCAGTAAAGAAGTTCAACCTTTTAATATTTAACAAGTCTATTTCTAGGCTATTAGGAGAGATTAAAAAGGAAGGGGTGAAAAGGAATGTTATTAATTTGACCTGAAATTTTAGGAGTAGCTAGGGGCTAAGAGCTGGGGATCAAGAGTTAGTATTTATAGTTACAAGAATAACTTAACCTGGCTGCTCCTTAACTTTCCACCACACACACACACACACACACACACACACACACACTATGTTAACTTTCCAACACACACACACACACACACACACACACACACACACACACACACACACACACACACACACACACACACACACACTATGTTAAGCTGATATTTACCCGATAGCTTCCAAGAACAAGAAATGTCCATATTCTTAGTTTCTAGACAGACAATAAGTGTGGAGAAAAGGTAAACGTTGTCTCAGCAGTGGGTGTAGAGAAAGAAGATCTCTAAATATCAATTTGTTTTATACTTTCTGCTCCCTTATGGGACAGGGAATAGGAGGACCAAGTACCCAAAATGACTTTAGATTCCTGACTTAGGAATAGTGAATCAGGACCACAATATCTCTAGCAAGGGAGGATGTGGTCTTGTTAGACAGGCATTAAATCCTGCTCATGCAATTATATGCTGAAATTACACACTTAAGCAAGAAAAGTAGGTTCGTTTAAGAGGGGAAGTGGAGAGTACCTCAAGCTAGGCATGTAGAATTATAATAATCAAAGGCAGGATGAGGAAAGAGAAAAGCAGGAATATGAATTGTTGGACTTAGCTGACTTAGCCTGAAAGTAGAAGAGACAGCTCACAGGAAATTTCCCAGGACATGATTCTGAGGATGCCAACTGATTGCTGATGTTTTAGTAAGATTATGTTAAAGACCTCTAGACCCCTTTAAAGTTTGCCTATTTGTCATAAGATAACTCCCACCAGTAGCCTCCAGAGCACACAGAGACTAGTCAGTTTGGTTCTTGGGACCTCTAATGTGTCTTGTGGAAAAATGACACATCGATAAAAACCATTTCTCTGATCAATATTTCAGGAAGCCTGGAGAGCATATGCTTGCTAGTGAAAATCTATGTAATGGGCCCAAAGGACAGGTGAGCATTACTTTCTAGCCCTTTTATGGGCGTAAGACATTCCATCAGAAATTATCAAACCTGTCATTTTTATTAATAAGAAAATGTTATTTGATTGAGGAAACCAGTGATAGTTCAATGAAAAAGGAATGACACGTCCAGGGGAAAATGATCATTTATAAATATATATCCCTCCATTATTGTAGAATAATTAGTAGAGAAAATGTATCCTTAGTAGAACCAAGGTCTTCAGAAGTATGGGCTCTGTAGTTGCTATTGTGTCCAATTCCAGTCCTCACGTGCTCATCCTAAGACTTCTACTTTTCAATTTTGACACTTCTAATTTCCACGTGTGGGGAAGAACATCACCACAACCTGAGTGTTTCTTCCTGTTCTTCTCAGACATATTTACCTATTAAGGTGTATTCATCCTTCTAAAACATTCTCAAAGAGTGTGTTGCTTCAGGTTCTTCTTTTCTTATAGGTTTATATATTCAACTATCTGTCCATATACCTACCTATCTTTCTAACTCCCTACTAGTCTATCCTCTACCTATCATTTATCTATCTATCCAATAATCTTTCTATCATATGTCTATATCTATGTCCACCTCAGCAAGAAAGAGCTGCATATGATATACTTTAATACAAATTATTCCTCATTGGTTGTCTTTAAGACTCTGAAACCTTGGTAATCTTCTGTCAAATAATGATTAACATGTTTGATTCCTATTGCCCTATTATGATAGTTCTCTACTTTAGAAATAGGTAGAGAATAAGTAATCTCCTTTATAATTTTGTATCTTTTTTAAAAAAATGAGGTATATTAAAGGTATTATATAAAACCCAGGAAATTTTTAAAAAATAATATTAAAATCACTTTATACAGAAATCATCATTGATATATATGACTATTGTTTGTTTTCATTTGTCCTGTTGGGTAAAGCTTTTTGGTTTGTTTTAATATTAGCCTGAATTCAAATATTATCCTTATTTGAAACTATTTTCTTTAAGTTTGTAAGTTAAAATTATTTTTATTTAATTGAATCTGCTATTATTTGAGCTAAATTAATTTTATTCTTAATAGGATGAGAATATTTTTCTTATGCTAAACTTGGTTTAAGGCATTTGCACAATACTTAACAATAAAGATGAAAAATTCTAAGGTAGAGTTGGATCTGATAGCTTTATGCCTTTAAAACCCTCTTTGTTATTTTTAATCCTCCTTGTGCAGATTCTCACAAAATGCAACTCTGTGTTTGAGGAAAACTTAATTACTGAAATTCTCAGTGTATAAGAAACTTTAAACTATGTTTAAAGATGCCAGTGTGATGTGAGGAAAAAACGGACAATATTATAGAAAACTATATTCAGAAGAAGATGAACATTTATCGACTCAAGGGAAAAATGGATAATTCCCCTTGAGATTTGCAGAATTATGTGAATTATCTGTGGTGCTCTTTAATATTATGAAACACATAATTGTTGGAGCTTTCAAAATATTTAAAGCAAACGAGTTCAGAAAATATTTTTTGCTTAATTACAGTTTATATCTGCAGTTGGTATGCTTTATAAATTTCTAATGTATTGGTTTTTCAAAACTTACATATTATTTCAGAAAGTTTTAATTTGCTTATCAGAAATATTTTATAAAAGTAAGCTTGTTTAATGTCTTTATATCTGATGTCTTATCCTCAAGATGAAAAGTTATGTAATTACAATAATATTGTCAGTGGATGTTTTAAATTCCCCTGTCTCCACATTTCTGAGTGACTGGAAGAAGAGGGTCTGACACAGGGAATCAAGAGAGAAGAGTGGAATTTTTAAAACTCTTATGTTTCTTAGAGTAAGAGAAATGAAAGAATGTAGCAAGGAAAAAGGAAAATATAAGACCCTTTTTACATCTCACCACTAGACTAGAGAGAAGAGAAATTATTAGATAGATAGATGATAGATGTTATAGGCTAAATTGTATTCCTCCAAAATTCATATATTGAAGCCCTAACCCCCAGTACCTTGGAATGTGACTGTATTTGGAAATAGGGCCTTGAAAGTGGTAATTAAGTTAAAATGAGGTCCTAATTAGGGTGGGCCCTAATCCAGTCTCACTGATGTTCTTATAACAGGAAGAAATTGGGACACACAAGGATTGCTGGATGTGTGCACACACTGAGAGATGTGAGAAGACACCAAGAGGGCAGCTCTCTGCAAACCAAGCAGAGAGGCCTCAAGAGAAACTAACACTGCTGACACCTTGATCTTGAACTTCCTCCAGAGCTGTGAGAAAATAAATGTCTGATGCTTAAGCCACCCAGTCTGTGGTATTCTATTATGGGAGCCCTAGCAAACTAATACAATCGACATTTGCCCTTTCTCCATTTGGGATTCTGTGAGGAGCTTGCTTTTTAGTTGTCTCTACGTCAATCTGGAACAGGTCCAATAGAGAAATGTGACAAGGGATTATGCCCGCAATTTCCCAAAGCTCCTGCAATTTAGAAAAGAGATTTTTTCCTGTGTGCTTCTTAGGAGAGAGACAGAAAGTGTCACTGGACCTGTTATTGTGAAGATCCTTCACGGTGGTAAGGGGTAAGGTGACCCCAAAGTGGAAGCTGTGGAGTGGGATAGCATAAGTCGTAAATACAGTAGAAGCTGAGACTGGCTCATGGAAAACCTGCAGTGCTAACAAGAGGTGGCCAGCAGAAGCTGGCAGGGAAACTGGTGTTTAATATGATCTATTGTTATAGATACTACCAAAGCCCCAGAGTAGACAAAAAGGACAGGCACATGGATCTAAGAACACCTTTTAGCAATGAAAGCATCTAAACTTTCCTCTTAACACAGATGTCAGTTTAGGAAGGAAGGAAAGAGAAATATTTAAAAACTGTGTATTTACAAAATACTGAATAGAATATTAAAATGGAAGGCATTGTGATATTTACAAACTGTGGCAGTGAGTGGATTGTCCCCATAATGCCCACACTACCCTGACCTAAGGGGACTAATGTATGCCAGTGGGTACCTTGTTTCTTGACTTAATCAGCTGTACAATCAGAGGAACCATAATCCCCTATACACTTCCACTATTTGTATGTAAATATAGACCTCCAGCACAAGTAAGTACTTCTTTTTTCTTAGACTCATAAAAGGTAATTTACAATAGGCTATTAGAAGTATTTGAGTAATTGACCTCACTGCTTCAGTGATAATTCAATTGATATTAAAATAGAACAATGTATTTTATATTTTATAAGAAATACAGTGTCTAACAGATGGGAAGGAAAGAGAGCTAGAATGGTGACTAATTACTAATCCACATTGAATGGAGGTTTTGGAGGAGTTAAAGCATAAGCAAGGTCAGCTATAAATGTCTTAGCAAATGGAGTGAATGTGTCTTCAGTGTGGAAGCACAAATAAAGCCAATTATAAGGAGCTGAGAAAGCAAAGAAAGAAAAGGCAGGGGAAAATGTATGAGACAGAAAAATTAATAACTACTATAGTTTACCCTCATTTAAATTATTGTTTCAAAATATTTCCACCAAAACATATTTCTAAACTTTTATTCCTCAAGGATCTCTGACAGAAGTTAGCAAACTAAAGTAGATGGAGAAATTCAAACTTCTGCTTGTTGTAAATAAAGTTTCATTGGAATATAGTCATGTTCATTATTGTCAATGGCTACTTTAGCAGTATAATGGCAGAGTTAAGCAGTTGGTTCAGAGACCCATGCTCCACAATGCCTACATATTTACCATCTGGCCCTTTATAGGAAAAGTTTATCAACCCCTGTCCTAATCTAGCAGGTCCTACTTTTGTATAAGGATATGTCTGATTTCTACCCATACATTTTCAGTACCAAAAAAAAAAAAAAGATATTAACTTGATTCTAGACAGAAAATAATCTGATCCCCCCCAATCCCGAATATCCTGTTGGCATAAGGACCCAAAATTCCACATGAGAGTTTCAGCTTCTGATGTTTGTCCACTGATGGAAGGATTTTTCTTTATATACCATGACTTTAGATCATCAAATCCAGAGTTGTGATGATGGAAATAAAAAAATTTTTTGTGTGGCATTGGCCTCTCTAGCATTCTTTTTCTCTTTGGTTGTTAAGTGCTATGCACAAATATTTCTAGTTCTGTGATTTCTAGGCATAAGATATATTGCAATTCTGGCCTTCTTATGTTTGGGGGAGGACATGTGACCGGGTGTGGCAATGTTGTGATTGAAAACAATATGTACTACTTCTGCAAAGCATTCAGTTACCTGTGTAAAAACCTCAGGGTCCTAATTCTTTCTACTATGGCCATCAGCAATGTTCTAAAAAAGTGGTTCCTCAGTTTTCTAGTTTCACCTTCAACAAGATCAAAGCTTGGAAATTATCTCACAACAAAATAACAACAACAACAATAGAAAAATGCGGAACAAACTAAAAATCAATGACTTTTTTCAGATTCATCAGCAAACGGAGGTCACAGGGTGAACCACCACCCCAAATTTGGAGAGACAGGCTAACACAGAGAATCACAGCTGAGTTTAGCATACTTGAAGCATAAGTTGCTGGATCCAGTAACTCTTAATGACACTTAAATGGTAATTTTGACAAACTGCTGGAAGCTGAGTGTGGAAAGGATCAAGAGTTTAAAATTCCAGAGGGCCCAGTATTATGGGAATCCCAAACTTTTGTGTCTTTTACCTCCAAGAACAACACCGAGTTCTCAGAGTCAAGATCAAATAAAAATCTCCTCTTGTTTCAGGCAGTGAAAGGAGGAAATAACCATTTTGAAATAAGCCTAAACCATTCTGCATTACAACATTCTGCTCTCTAAGGAAAGATTATGTTACTAGAGCCTTGTATGACCTGGCATAGGAAAAATTGGTCAGTTTCATCTCCCTCTGTCCTTCATGTCTCAGTAAACGGGAGAAAAAGAGCCCCAAAAGCTAAGAAATACTCAAAAGGTCATAACCCAGGATCTTAGGCCCTCTAAAAACTGAATTTTTTATTTCAAAATATTATGGGAGTACAAATGCTTTTGGTTACATATATTGATTTTGTTATGCTTGAGTCAGGGTTATAAGTGGACTCATCGCCCACATAGTGTTCACTGTACCTGTTAGGTAGGTTTTTGCCCATCCCCTCCTCCACCTGCCCCCACTTGATTTCAACTGGTTTACTTCCCTCTGTGTACATGTGTGATCATCAGTTAGTTCCAGTATAATACTGAGTACGTGTGGTGTTTCCATTCTGTAAACACCTCACTTAGGATAATGGTCTCTAGTTCCATCCAAATTGCTGCAAGAGGCCTTAATTCATTCTTCTTTATGGTTGCATAGTATTCCATGGTATACATATACCACATTTTGTTAATTCATTCATGAATTGATAGGCACTCATGTTGATTCCACATATTTGCAATTGTGAGTTGTGCTGCAATAAACATTTGCATGCAGGTTTCTTCTTTATATTAATATAATGACTTCTTTTCCTTTGGGTGGACACCCAGCAGTGGGATTGCTGGATTGAATGGTAGGTCTACTTTTAGTTCTTTGAGGAATCTCCATACTTTTTTCCATAGAGCTTATACTGATTTGAAGTCCAACCCTCAGTGTATAAATGATCCTTTCTTTCTGCATCCATGCTTGCATCTATTGTTTTTGGACTTTTTAATAAAAGCCATTCTGACCGGGGTATCATTGTGATTTTAATTTGCATTTCCCTGATGATTAGTGATGTTGAGCATTTTCCCATATTTTTATTGGCTATTTGTCTGTCTTCTTTTGAAAAGCTTCTGTTCATGTCTTTTGCCCACTTTTTAATGGGGTTGTTCAGGTTTTTTTTGTTGCTGATTGTCTTGAGTTCTTTGTAGATTCTGGTTATTAGTCCTTTATTGGATGTATAGCTTGCAAATATTTTCTCCCATTCTGTAGGTTGTCTATTTGCTCAATTGATCATTTCCTCAGCTGTACAGAAGCTTTTTAATCAAATAAAGTCCCATTTATTTATTTTTCTTATTGCTGTGATTGCCAGTGGGGGTTTTCTTCATAAATTCTTTGTCTAGGCTGATATCTAGAAGAGTTTTTCCAACATTGTCTTCTAGAATTCTTGTGGTTTCATGCCTTAAGTTTAAGTCTGTTATCCATTGTGAGTTGAGTTTTGTGAATGGTGATAGATATGGATCCTGTTTTTTTGTTCTGTATGTGGCTATCCAATTTTCCCAGCACCATTAGTTGAATAGGGTTTCTTTCCCCCAGCGTACATATTGTTTGCTTTGTCAAAGATCAGTTGGCTGTATGTGGATGGCTTTACATTTGGGTTCTGTATTCTGTTTCATTGGCCTATCTCTGTTATTGTGCCAATACCATGCTGGTTTGGTTACTATGGCCTTATAGTACAGTTTGAAGTCTGATAATGCGATGCCTCCAGATTTGTTGTTTTTGATTAAGATTGCTTTCGATATTTGGTCTCTTTTCTGATTTCAAATGAACCACAGAATTATTTTTTCTAGATCTGTGAAATATGACATTGGTATTTTGATGGAGATTACATTGAATCTATAAATCACTTTGGGTAGTATGGACATTTTAACAATGTTGATTCTACTGATCCATGAGCAAGATATGTTTTTCCATTTGTTTGTGTCATCTGTGATTTCTTTCATCAGTGTTTCACAGCTCTCTTTGTAGAGATCTTTCACCTCCCTAGTTAAGTGTATTCCTAGGTATTTTATTTTCTGTGTCACTATTTTGAAAGCTATTGAGTCTTTGATTTGATCCTCAGCCTCACTGTTATTGGCATATAGGAATGCTACTGATTTGTATACATTGATTTTATAACCTGAGACTTTGCTGAATTTATTTATCAATTCCAGAAGCCTCTTGGTGGAGTCTTTGGGATTTTTTAGATATAAGATCATATCCTCAGCAAAAAGTAATAGTTTTATCTCCTTTTTACCAATTTGGATAACCTTAATTTCTTTCTCTTGCCTAGTTGCTCTGGCTAGGACTTTTAGCACTATATTGAATAGAAGTGGTGACAGTGGGCATGTTTGTCTTGTTCCAGTTCTTAGTGGGAATGCTTTCAATTTTTCCCCATTATGTATGATGTTGGTAGAGGCTTTGGCTGTTGGTCGGAATGTGGGTACCAATGCTGCCATCAACTGGGCATGCCTAGCCTCCTCCTCCTCCTCTCCTTCTCCCAAGCCTGAGACTTGAGCTCAGAAGTTCTGTTATAGAAAATGGAACTAGTGGCAGCCACCATGTCATCCAGGGAGCAGGCAGTGTCCTAAACAAGCTTCTGGAGCTTTTTCCTAATATCTGGTGCTGCTTGGGTGAAGAACCTGTCTTTTAATATCACCTCTCCCTCATGGGAGTTAAGGTCAAGAGTGGCATATTTCTCTATTGCCTCCTGGAGCTGATCCAGGAAGGTTATTGGGTTTTTCTTGGGCCCCTTGGTTATAGTGGAGACCTTGGGATAGTTGACCATCTTCTGCCTGGCAGCCTTGAGGCAGCCTGGTCGCACACTAGAAAGTGTTCTCTTTTCCACTTCTCTTCTGAGGAATTATTATCCCACCCAGGGTCAATCACCAGCACAGCTGTCTCACCCACTGGATATCTAGGATTTGAAAAGTGTAATCCAGTGGCAAATTATTATACCACTGTTAACACTCTGGATTTCTCAAAATTGTTTAAAGTCTCTCATAGAACAATATGTATATCTTTCCAAGTCAAGTCATAGGCTAGACACAAATGCTGGAACCTTTCTACATAATTGTCAGGGAGATTGATGTAGCACCCCAGGTCCTGTTTTATTTGTTTTAGCTCAACTAAACTGAAGGCCTTATGGACCAAGTTTTGTCTGAATTCCCCAGCTTCTTCCACCAAGGGTAGGAGCCGAGTCACCTTCCCCCCTGGTGGAGGTACACATGGCGCCACCTCTCCCTTTGTAGGGCCCCCTTTAGGCCTTCCTGGGTATGGGGGCAGCTCAGAACAGGTGGAAACCTGAGGATCTCTTACCACCACCATAGTCTTACTTGGCTCCAAACACCCCTTGCATCACCAAGGATTTTCCCATAAATAAAAGAAAGCCTGTACATACAGTATTTTGGCCCATTTTTCTTCACTTTTGCAAAAGAGGTCCACTTGTAAGATGGTGGGGTGATCTATAGTCCTGTGGTGGCCACTGTTCTCTACCGTCCAGTTTGCACTATGGCAAGGTGGTTGTGCAGAAGAAGATTAAACATTTCTTCTTCAGAGTATCTAGATTACACTTGTTCTAGTTTCAGAGAATGGGCCCCAAAGGGGTGTTAGAAGGGATTTTTGATCTCTGTGAACTCATCTAGAAAGTAAGGAGGGAAATAAAAAAGGGCAGGGGGAAGGGAGAGACTTTTCCAGCTGGGGTCTGTTAGAGCTGGATGTCCCCAGGTGATGACCTGGGCCATCTGGCTGAGGAACAAAGGAGGGAAAGTGAGAGGCCATACCCACTGGAGTCTGTTAGAGCTGGCCATCCCCAGGTAACGAGCGGGCCATTCAGCTGAGGAACAGGTCCAGATGTCTCCTTTCTGAATCATAGGAAGAGGGGCTGTGCATGACCCCTCAAACCTAAAGACTCTATTTTTTTTTTAAGTACCAGGATAACAATATTCATTGGTAAAGGTTCTAGCACCAGCAACTAGGTGCCCAGCCATGATAAGGAAGGCACTTCTTGGGACAGGTCAAAATAAGCAGCTTGAAGGTGGAGAAAAGCCCCCCAGAATAGGGGTGTAAGTATTTAACTGTGTCCTGCATAGGAGAGACATGGCAGAGATAGATGCAAAAATGATGCCTTTAGGTAACCCAGACCTGTTCATGTACAGGCATGTCCAGAGGCTGTATAAACCCCCATGTCCTAAAATGACCCTACAAAGTAGGCACTGACCAAGTCTTGCTTTCCTTATTACCAGGCGTACAAGGTCACTCTGAGTGAGTGAGCCAGGCACTAGATGGCTAAGTGCTGACTAAACCAGGGGGAGGAAACATTCTTTAGCCTTAACATGGGAAGAGGCTGTAAACATCCACCCATCATATCAGAAAGAAAAGTACATTGTTAAAACCAACACGAAGAGCTCATAAACACAAGAGTTACAGTGCAGAGTCCTCTTCCCTAAAGTGAAACAAAATGAAAGACTTCTCCCCTACCACAAGGGATACATCTCTAAACTCCTTATCACACACCTGGGTTTCGCTGAGAACTCCACCATGCAGTCTGAGAAATGGCCAGGGTGAAAAAGAGAAAGCAAGCACCATGGCCCCCCAAGCACTGGTTGCAAGGAAGGAAGATCCAATGCCAGAGTGTTTTCATGGAACAGGTGAGCTGGCTTACCTAGAGATCCAAGATGTCGGGTGGCAGTCTGTTCTTAGTTCTTGGTGTGTTCTTGCCCAAAGAATGACCAGACACACTGATAGAAGAGCTAGTATGAAATTAAGTTTATCGAGGAAAAGCAAGATAGGCTTATAGAGCAAGAGTAAAATACATTCACCACAGATGATGAACAAGCCCCTTGTTGTAACAAGAGGCTCTGGTTATGGTCTGGGATCCTGTTTTGTATGTCTGGAGTGGGCCCTCCTCATGGTTCAAATGTCACCATTGGACCACTTTGATGGACATGATAATTAGCTTTAGGTTACTTTAGGTCATTTTCCACACCCTATTTTGCCTGGGCTACCTGGCCCAGGGGCTGGGAAATTCCCTGCATTCTGTTGCAGATTGGCAGGACATGCTTGAAGCAGCACCAAAGCCTGCTTTTATCCCTAGGAGAGGGACTATCTACCTAACAGAAGAAAACTACCACTCCGGTCATCTATGTCCTTCTATCCAGAAGCAGCCTTCCCAGAATATCCAGCCTCTGTGGTCACAGTCACACAGATCCCCTGGGACCCACCCATCCCCTGTGTCTTCCGCAGTCTGGGCCAGTGTTGGGAAATGTTTGTGTGGGAACGAGTGAGACAAAACCTGAGGGGCTTGTTCCTTTTTGTTGTGCTCCACAACTTCTTCCTATGGAATCTCTGGTAGGTTCTGGCACATTTCACTTGGAATTACACCTGATCTATGTTTGTTTGTTTGTTTTTTCTTTTTCATCTAAAATTTTCCTTCTTTCTGAGATGATCTGGCAGCTGGTATCTCTGGTCTGCCATGTTGGCTTCTCCTAAAAACTGAAATTTAATCCTAAAATTATGGAACACTTCCCTTTTCCCACATGTTACCAGGACACCAACATAACTTCAGGATAATAAAGGTGGATTAAAACTGAGGGAACTGAAACACATACCCACTATTTAGGAATGCAATAGTTGCCATGTTGTCCCTGTTAAGACAACAGGGAGAAGCAACAGCCACAAAAAACAGGAAAGAATTTAGAGAAAACGGAAGCCTCTGGGACTTACAATTACAGCAAACATTAAACACGCTCAATACATAGCCTGATTAACATAAATCCCCATATTAAAAGCCAAATTACTTCAGTTCCCATTATCCAGTACATCATGTGGTACTTTCAAGGGAAAAAATTACAAGGCATGCTAAAAGGTAGGAAACAGTCTGAAAAGACAAAGCAAGTAGCAAAACTAGAATCAAATATCACGTAGAATTTGGAATTGTCAGATAGGGAATTTAAAATAACTATGATTAATATATTAAAAGCTCTAATACAAAAAGTGGACAACATGCAAGCATAGACAGATAATGTAAATAGAGAGATGGAAAGTCTAAAAGACTGTAACAGAAATGAAGAATGCCTTAGTTGGGCATATCAGAAGACTGAACATTAAGAATTAGTGCCATTGAATATATGTCAATAGAAACACCCTAAACTGCAATGCAAATCAGAAAAAAATGAATAAATAATAGAATATCCAACAGTTGTAGAATAATTATAAAATGTATAACACATATATGATAGCAATACCTGAAAAAGAAGAAGAGAGAGAAAGGAGAAGATTTACTTGAAGGAATAATGGGTGAGCATTTTCCAAAATTGATGATAGACACCAAACCACAGATCAAGGTATTTCAGAAAATGCTAAGCAGGATAAATAACAAAATCTTCACCAAGGCACATCATATACAAACTTCATAAAGCAAAGACATAGTGAAAATCTTGAAAAATATAGAGTTAAAAACTCTTCTTGCTGTATCCTCACATGGTGGAGGGAGGGGTTGTCTTTCTAGAGTCTCTTTGTAAGGGCACTATCCCATTCATGAGGGCTCTGTCCTTATGACCTAATTACCTCCCAAAGGCCTCACTTCCAAATGCCATCACAGTGGGGATTAGGTCTTCAATATACAAATTTTGGAGGAATAAAAACATCCAGTCAATAGCAGAGTTCATCTTAAGACATCCTCTCACATAAAATTTGGAAAACAGAATTGTGACTTGGATACTACTCCCTAGTACAGAAAATAGGAGGTTCACAGCAAGCATGATATAAAAGTTAGAAAGAGATTCTTCAAACAGTGAAAGGAAACAGATTAAAGACTAAAAATATTGGTCATCTACATAAAGATAAGAAGAAGAAGACCAATTTTACCAGTTTTGAGCTAACTGCCATATTTTGATTTCAAATTAATAAAGTTGTAACAAAAGTAATTTTATGATAAGAAATCCCCTGTGTCTTTATTGCCTGTGGGATATGAGCTTTGGAGACATATTTAGTAATCTATTAAAACAGATTGTTTGGAAAATAGTTTGAACAGATGGTAGAATCAACACAACAACTCAGCAGGATTTATCCATTCTTAAAATTTTACAGCACGGCTCATTGCTGCAGATTTATGTGTTCTTTTCCTAGAAATTTCAAAGGTACTTAAAAAATATATCTTTTGCAAAATAAATCATTCAACAATTAATCATGACTTAGTAACAATCAACAAAATAGGTAACCATTTCTTATTAAAAAAAATAGTTACTAAGGCCACTAATAAGAGCAATATTAAGTATATTGTGGGCTTCAAAATAAATCTTTACATAGAGGTAGTATCATATTCTGTGTTTGTTTTATGAGATTACTTTTAGATAGCATGCATAAATATACTGATGTAAAGCAATTTATGATAAGTCTACTTTCTAGAATATGTTTGATAAAATACTATGGAAAATCATGCTACAAAACAATACAATAACATAGGAATGTAGCAAAACTATTAATGAGGAAAAAACACAAAAATGTTACATGACATAATCCTAGTTACAAAAACATTTATTCATATGAATATGTGTACATTCTTATATTATTCTGTAAAAATGTATAGGCATCAAAATATTCTTAATAATGAACTCTAAGTTGTAGAACTGCAGTTTTACTTTTCCTAGAGTTTTTTATTTACTAAACTTCTTAAAATATGACTATTAATGCATCATCACATTTGAGAGCAATTTAAACAAAATTGGTTTGGATATTGAGAGCAATTAAAGGTTCATGGAAGTGACCCTTGAACTGTAGTATTCTTTTTAGAGATACTTTTGTGGCAGATACTGATCGTCACCTATCTAATATGTCTTCTCCTCCTTTTCCTTACTATGAGAGTGATAATTTAATTCATGTGTTCAGTAAAAACACTTGAGCACTTGACTTGCCTTATAATTAGAAGTATCCATGTGACATGGTTCTGAATATTGTCATAAATGACAATCACAAAGGTGGCATGGGGGCAGGAGTGGTTCTTTGAATGCCTTTTAAAGGGGGACAGAATTGTGTGGCTGGCCTCTTTAGTCTTTTCCCATTAAACTTTCCTTTCTGCCTGGAATATTATGCTAGGTCAGAAGTGGGAAATATCTTGCATACATGAGACTGAAAAACAGCTCTAAGAATGCTGAACCAGAAATACTGAAAAGCCTTGAGATGCTTACGACTTCATTGAGCTACTACAGCAGTCCTGAGCTGCTCACATCTGGACATTTTCAAGTTATAAAAATAAATCCTTTTATATTTAAGTGCTGTTATTTTGGTTTTATTTATAAGCAGATCAAGAAAACTAATTAACCTGATCTCCACAATAGAATTCAAGGTAAAATATAGATGAAGTCTTATATTCTACAAGGTTATAATAGCACTCAAATCCTAGGATATGGGGATATCTTTAAAAATTAAATAAACTTACATGAACCTTATATTCAGCATTAGGTTATTATCCAGATTAAAGAATAATGAGTGTCTAAAATTGTATATGTGTGTATGCATTGGTGTGTGTGTGAGACAACTTTCATTCAATTATCTTACAGGAAAGTATAAAGTTATTTTGTACATGTATCATTGAAGCTACTTTTAAAATTCTTTGTCTTAGAACTTCAAATCCCTTTATGCCTTTGTTGAAAATAGCAAGACATCAATATTTGAATTTTAATAGTGAAAGATTTTTAATGTGAGTAAACATACGGAGACTTCAGAATTATTCACAGTAGAAGAAAGGTATTCCCCAAATTCCTGCACTGTTTTTATTTTGGTATGTTTGAAACTTTTAATCTTTAATTTTTTATCTCTCATTTGTGGTTATGTGGCAAAAGAAATATCATTTTTTTCTATATTATCGCTATTGCACAAGAAAATCAGCGTCAAATGTCAGATTTGTAAGCTCTTATAGCAAAAACCAATAAGTATTTTGAATTAAATACAATATGTTCTGCTAAAGAATAAAATGCTATATTTTGATCAAGCTTTGAGGAAAAAAATCAAGCAAATCCATTTTTAACAACTTCAAAAACTTTCAACAATATTCAGTTCTCTTTATTATATAAATCTTTCTGAAGATTTTGTTCCAAACACATTTAAACAGGGAAAGAAACCATATGTGCATGTAAATTTTGCTTAGTTTATTACCGGCAATATTCATTCTTAAAATGTATTAATTCTTTTATTGAAAATATTTATGAGGAAAATATGTAATAAAATTTTATAAACTAAAAGTACAAATTAATTTATTGAGGGATATAATTTCATTTATATCTATTTTGTTATAGAAAAGGGTTTAATATTATGCTTGTATCTTTGTTCTTTTTATACAGTATGTTCAGAGAATTGCAGTATACCCTACACCCAGCTTTCCTGTTATTTACATCTTACATTCATATAATGCATGTTACAACTAGTAAGTCAATTTTGATACATTATTAGTAACTAAAGTCCATAGTTATGTGGATTTTTTTCATTTTTAGCTAATGTCCTTTTTTGTTCCAGGATTCCATCCAGGACACAACATTATATTTAGTCATCATGTTTCTGTAGGGTCTTCTAGAGAGTGAGTGACATTTTCTCAGACTTTTTGATGACCTCAGCAGTTTTAGGAAGTACTGATAAGGTATCTTATAGAGTGTCCCTTAATTGGAGTTTGCCTAGTTTTTTTTCCCTCAATGTTAAACAAGAATTATGAGTTTGGGGTTGGGGGGAAATCACAGACGTAATGTGCCATTCTCATCACATCATATCCAAGGTAGATACTGTCAACATCACTTATCACTATTGATATTAACCTTCATCAGGATGACATAGTGTTTGTCATGTCTCTCTACTGTAAGTTAACTATTTTTTCTCCATTTGCATACTGAATTTTTGAAAGGAAGTCTCTATGCGCAGCCCACAATTAAAGACAAGAGAGTATGTTCCACATCTGTGAGTAAATTATTTTAAATTCTTTTGTACAAATTTGTCTATTTATCCCCATTTTATTTATCTATTCAATCATTTATTTGTATTAATATGGACTCATCAGTATTTATTTTATACTTTGGTTTATATTTAATACTATATTACATATTTTATTGCTTACATTTTCCTAGCTTTAGGCATTCAAAGTTCTTTAAGGTGGATCCTATGTCCTTTAAAATACTCCCATCATTGTATATTTCCTCACTTCCTGGCACAGCAAATTGCTCCACGTTCTGTTTTGATTTCCCATGCCTCAACCTTAGAATCAGCTATTTCTCCATGGTAACTTGGTTCCTTTTTTGGACAATAGTATTAGCAGTCAAGAACTGGGAACTGGTGGGTTCTTTTTATTTTAATGAAAATTAGCACATTAAACTACTTAAAAAGTCCATATTATAAAAAATATATTCAATGGAAAGTAAATATTTCTTCCACATTCCTTCCCTTTTTTTCAGATGCAGCTACATTTCAGTTTTACTTTAATCTTTTCTAAAGAAGTATGCATCAGTCTAATCACTTTCATATCTATTGTTTCTAGTTACATACATGGAAGCATAGATAGCACACTTCACTGGGCCTTGTTTGATTTCGTATCAGTTTATATAGAAATAGTAATTATGTAGGTAGATAGGTGATGAGATAGTCTATTGTTAAGATATACTCTAACTTTTAAAATGAAATTATGCAATGCAACTTTAGTTTGTTTCCTTTCTATTGATATTTTACAAGTATCATTATGAAAAATACTTCATTAATTCATTAATGTGACCAGGAGTGGTGGCTCATGCCTGTAATCCTAGCATTCTGGGAGGCCAAGGTGGGAGGATTGCTTGAGCTCAGGAGTCCAAGACCAGCCTGAGCAAGAGTGAGACCCCATCTCTATAAATTTAAAAAAAAATGTAATTTTTAATAAAAGTGGCAAATCCAGATGGTGCTGGGGTTGTCTTTGGGAGCTTAATAAACATCAAGCTTTGTATATCAAAATTAGCTAAACAGAGCAACATAAGGCTTTTCGTTGACACCAGCAGCAGGGGTCTGACAAAGCCTTCTTTTTGATCAAAAAGCTCTAATTGTTACATGACTGAACACATGTTTTCTACCCCTCTTTCAAGTATCCTATAAATTTGCAAATTATCATAGTGTGGAATCTCTTTCCTGAGATGAGTAAACTCATAACTAATGGATGTGGACCGCACTGTATGGGGGATGGGCACACTTGTATCTCTGGCTTAGGCAATGCAAAGACAATATATGTAACCAAAATGTACCACCATAATATTCTGAATTTTTTTAAAAAAGAAAATAAATAAATTTAAAATAAAATAAAATAAAATATCTCCATATTCCTTTTGCTAGCACAAATCTGCAGATATGGTATGCAGCTAGAATGTAGAAATTCAAAATGTGGAATTCAAATCTTGCAAAAAAGAAATAAATAAGATACCTAAACTAGAAAAAGATAAATAAAAAACTCAGTAAAAAGTTGGCAAAGGATAGGAACTGACATTTTTCAAAAAAAGACATACAAGTGGCCAAGAAACATGAAAAATGCTCAACATCACTAATCAGAGAGTGGCTATTATTAGAAAGTAAAAAAATAAAAATAAAAGAAAAACACAGATGTCAACAAGGGTGCAGAGGAAAGGGAATACATATAATTGGTGGAAATGGAAATTATTACAATCTCTATGGAAAATAGTGTAGAGGTATCTCAAAGAACTAAAAATAGAACAACCATTCAATCCAGCAATCCCACTACTAGGTGTCTACCAAAATGAAAAGAAATCATTATATTAAAAACACATCTGCATTTGTATGTTTATTGCAGCTCTATTCAAAGTAGCTAAGTCATGTAATTAACCTAAGTGCCCATCAATGGATGATAGTATAAAGAAAATGTGAGCTACACACACGCACACACAAACACACCGTGGAATACTATTTGGCAATAAAAAAGAATGAAATGTCTTTTGCAGCAACATAGAACTAAAGGCCATTATCCTAGGTGAAATGTCTCAGAAACAGAAAGGCAAATACCACATGTTCTTATAAATGGGAGTTAATAATAGACACTAGAGATTCCAACAGCTGGGAGGCTGTAAGGGGGTGGAAGGGTGAAAAACTGTCTATTGGGTACAATGTACACTCTTTGGGAGATGGATACAATAAAAGCCCAGACTTCATTACTATGCAATATAGTCATGTAATAAAACAGTATTTGTGCCCCTTAATTCTATGAAAATGAAAAAAAGAGAGAACATTTTATATAACTATCATCTTTAACCCAAAAAAATGGAATAGAGAATTATGCAATGATGTATCAGATTTTGTACAAAATTGAAATTTATTTGCCATAGTCCATATATGGAAAATGGATTGGATTATCCTCTTGCTTTTCATATTTATGTAAATTTTCTAAGTCTAAGTAATAAGATGAGAACATAAGTATTCTTAAAATGGTTAATTTTCCTAATTGTTGCATTTTTTCTTATAGCCTTGTACATTTTTATTTTATTATTAAAATATCGTAATACTAAATTTCATATTTGAAAATGGCATTTAAAATATAAAATCCTTAGTAAATTGAACAAAGGGTAAATTTTGCTTTTCAAAAATACAAAAATAAATGTTCATATAATTATTAATTATTTAAATCACTTATATGACAAAATATTTTCATTATATTATATTGTAAGTTGTTGTAATAATCAAGGAAATTCTTTGAAGTTTTACATAATTTTATGCATATAAAACATCAAAAAATAACATTGAAATTAATAGTTGCATTAAACATAAAATGTTTTATTCAAAAAATGATCTTCACATAATTCTGGAGAAAGTAATACTCCCATCTTTGTATAATTTGAGTATTTACCTTACAGCCTATATTTTTTACAAAACGGCCTATATAACATAGTATATGATATTATTATTTTACAGAATATTGTTCAAAGGAAATCAAGTACCACAAGAAGAACATAAGAACTTGGAAAACTGTTTTAATGTGTATCAGGTAAAAAGCAAGATCACTGTTAGTTTAACTTCTGCTAGTCTATGTTTTCTCTCTCTTTATAGCTCCAGGATGTATACTTTGAAGAAGTTTTATACACTAGTTGTTTTCAGCCCCCAGTTCTATAAACTTTCTTATCCTCAGCACAGTAGACGCATGATCCTGGGTATTGTAAAATACGATTGTTAAAATATTGATTTCCCAAATGGGCAAAACAAGTAGCACTCCATAAATATTTTATGTTCTCTGTTGTCCTCTGTCATTACTTCCTCATTGTAAACACACACCTAAAGGATAGACTATAACCTCCCTCACCATTCTGTTTACCATGGTTAATGATACAGTGTGATAGCCCTGCCTAGGTTCAAGAAGACTAACTTAGTGATTCTTTAAAACACTTTATTTCTTTGATACTATAAACCAATTGTTAGTTTTATATAAAATAGCAATCATAGTAATAAAATGAAATTTTTGAGTAAATTTAACCTCAAAAATACCTTGCTCTTAAATGACTCTTAATGTGAAGAGAAGAAAATTGATGTTACCTAAAAACTACAAAAATATGTAATGGCTTATAGATGTAATTTAAACATGATATCTGTAAATTTTATGAGGCATGAGATGTATTACAGAACAGAAATTTGACTTTCTGCCTCCCATCTAATCCAACAGTTTTCAAACGTTTTGGTCCCAGTAAATCTTCACGCTCCTAAAACTTAGTGAAGATCCACAGGACTTTTTGTTTATGCATTATGTCTAAAAATTTCTACCATACTGATATAAAGATAGAAATTTTCAATATCAATTTATGACTTAATTTAAGAACAATAATAAATTTACTAGGTACTATTTACTAGTCACTAGCTATTATGACTTAATTTAAGAACAATAATATATGTACTAGCTACTAATTATCATGGTATAAACAACACAATTTTGTTTAAAAAATCTGCATTTTCCAAAACAAAGTTATTAATGATAAGGCTGGCACTGTTTTATAGTTTTTGGAAATATCTACAAAGTCAGATGGATTCTCACATGTGTTTCTGTATTAAATATGTTCCTTTCAGGGAATTATTTGGAGAATATTTATGCAACAATTGATATGTAGTTTGGAAATTTAGAAAAGGAAGATATAAGGAGAGTTTTATATCTGGGATCTCTGTTTTTATCCATTGGTCTGTGTCTCTGTCCTTGTGCCAGTACTATGCTATTTTGTTTGCTATAGCCTTGTAGTATAGCTTGAAGTCTGGTAAAGTAATGCCTCCAAATTTGTTCTTTCTGCATAAGGTTGCTTTGGCTATTCAGGATCTTTTCTGGGATAAGTCTTTGCACAGCCTCTCTCCTCTTCCATTCCCCCTAGAATGTGTATTGTTCTTTTCATTGTTTTTTTGACCTTTTACCCTTCTTTCTACTGGCTTAGCAACTTCTCACTTGCTTCTAATCTTACATGCTCTCTCTTCCAGTTTGCCTTCTGTAATCCACCCATTTCAGGTAGGTTTCCTTTTAAGTGGTTTCCTAACATTCTGTGCTCTCAAAAACTGGCATAACATAAAAATTCCTTGTATATTTGTTGATCTTTTCTACAATACTATAAACTACTTCAGGGTTGGGGCTGTGTGTGTTGTGTGTGTGTGTTTTATACCAATATCTTGTAAGGGCCTAGCACAGACTGGGCTTTTGTTATGATTCTTTTCTGGATTTAGTAAGTTTTAGTTACTAAAAACATATAACCTTAAGAAGCATAAAGCAACTGGCTCTATATAAAGACACCACACAAGCAGAGCTTAGTCTTTGCTTGTGATGCAGTGAAATTAATGTTGCGTTTGGAATCAGAAGACCCTGGTCCTACCATTTATTAACTGTATAACTTTGTAAATGTTACTTAAGCTTTTTGAGTCTTCCACTCTAAAATGTTAATAACTATTATTTAAAGTAAATAAATAATGATTAAGTAAATAATGCAGAGGTCCTAGAAATTTCTGAATAAAATTTAATCAAATCTGGAAAACACACTAAGGATAATCAGCAGTGCAAATTATTTGCTGATAAAAATCTTTGAATACATTTATTTTATGAACATTTCGGTCATTTTATTAAATTTATATCATTGCTTTATGTTTCCATTTAATTGACTAACCTTTATTATTCGGTAATTTTGATTATAGGAGTTAGATAATAGTTCCCAAAGTACATTTTAATATAACTCACAAATTTTATAAGTGCAGTTTGGACAAATGCAAAATGACACTTGTGGATTGTAATAATAAAGCATGATACATCTAACAGATTGCAAAATAAAGTTCAGCATAATTTAAGACAAAATTTCTGATGTTGATAATTTGGAAAACAAATTGTAGTTTACATAAAAATATTCAATAATTTGTGTGCAAATAACTAATAAAATATCTGATCACAAAAGCAAAATCACATAAAATAACTGCTAAATAATATCCTCATATAATAAGTCTAACAGATATATGTTATATTGTAACCACAAATTTTTCAGATTCTCCAGTGGCTAAACATAGAATTGGAGCTCATGATATATTTATATTTTCTGGTTAACGGATAATTAGTATTTTCCCACTGTATTGTTAATTGGAAGAGAATTAAGCAATAAAACATATCTTGAGCCCACTTTTAAAACTGTGCTTGATTCTAGTGCTCTGCCTTCTACCCAGTATGTTAAGAAGAAGAGGAAGAGGAGGAGGAGGAGGGGGAAAAATGAAAGCCACCATGGCAGGAAGAGCCAATATCTTTATCCCTCCCCCTCCCCTTTTCTGGATTTTTGGTTTTTCTTAGTTACCAACAGAAAGAACGTGAATTGAATGAAGTAACCTATGTTGTCACTGTAGCTTAGGAAGCAGCTGTATCCTTCTCAGAGCCCATTCTTCTTAGATCACAGGAGAAGGGTGAATTATAAATATTTGATAATTTATATTGATACTTTTCCCCATACACTATGGTTTTCAAAAGACAATTCAGAGAATTTTCTTTGCTTTATTCAGAATACCTATGTTATTGAAAGTATTTCTTCATTAGTAATTATGAATGTTTGAAGCATTAGTTTGTTCTCTTGCTGTAAACACCTGTAGGTTTTATTCTTATGATTCATGTTGATCATTATGCAACCTGTATGTCAGAGAATGAAGTTTTTCCCCAAATAAAATTTGAAACTCTTGGACTATCAGCTCCACTAATGAAATATGAAGTGGGTCTATCAAACACCTCATACACATCACCTAGAGCCATTAGATACAGGTGTTACTGCAGCCACCACAGCAGCAGTGCTGTGTGGGTTGAAGGTTTTGCTGACAATAGCTGTCTTAGTGTGTTCAGGCTGCCATAACAAAATATCATAGACTAGGTGGCTCATAAAAGAAATTTGCTACCAACAGTTCTGGAGGCTGGGAAATTCAAGATCAAGGCACTATCAGATTCAATGTCTGGTGACGGCCTGATTCTTCATAGACAGCTGTCTTTTTACTCTAGCCTCAGATGGATGAGAGTAAAGGATCTCTCTCATACCCCTTTCATAAAGGCACTAATACCATTCATGAGGGCTCAGCTCTCATGATACAGAGATCCCATCTCTTAATACCATCATCTTGGGGAGTAAGGATTTCAACGTATGAATTTTGGCAAGGGTGGGAGAGACAAAATTGTTCAGTCCATAGTAAGAGATCCTTGTTTCATGTCTATAATCTCGACTTATGGCTGTACCCTGGGGCTTTGCTGTTGCCTCTGATGTATTGGATGTCACCAAACTACCTGCTGTCCAATTATAAACAACCTAGAGTGTTTTCTTATGCTTCCTAATATATATATAATATGTAATTGTGTCTTAGGCTCTGTTTATTGAGCAACTCAGGCTGAGACTGATGGAATGTATCATGCTTAAGATCACAGAGTTCAAAATCAAATAGACATGAAACTACTGTATTTTCTAGCTATGCAACTTTTGGAAATGTTACTCAAAAACTCTGAACTTCATTTTCTTTACTTAATAGGTAAAATGAAAACAAGAGTACTTATTTAATAGAACTTTGGCCAGAACGAAGAGGAAAACATGAGTAAAACTTTTAGTAGACTGCCTGACACATAGTAAGCGCATATAAATATAATCTACCTGTTTACTGACCATTAACAATCATTCTTTTACCTTTTTCCAAATAATACACAAAATTATGTTTGAAAAAAACACTTGTAAGCCAAATGAATTTAGCACTTTTTAAAAAATTTATACACATATAATAAAATGATCTGTGCTAAGGGAAAATCTGAAGTGCAGAGTGGAAAACTGGATAGCCACATGTAGAAGACTGAAACAGGATCTGCACCTTTCACGTCTCACAAAAATCAACTCACAGTGGATAACAAACTTAAACGTAAGGCATGAAACTATAAGAAATCTAGAAGAAAATGTTGGAAAAACTCTTATGGACATTGGCTTAGGCAAAGAATTTATGAAGAAGACCCCAAAGGCAATCACAGCAACAACAAAAATAAATAAATAGGACCTGATCAAATTAAAAAGCTTCTGCACAGCCAAGGAAACGATCATGAGAGCAAACAGACAACCTACAGAATGGGAGAAAATATTCTTATGTTACACATCTGATAACTAGGATCTATACAGAGGAAACTCAGGAAAATCAGCAAGAAAAAAATCACACAACCCTATCAAAAAGTGGGCAAAGTACATGAACAGAAACTTTTCAAATGAAGACAGACTAATGGCCAACAAACATACGAAAAAATGCTCAACATCTCTAATCATCAGGGAAATGCAAATCAAAACCACAATGAGATATCACTTATCCCCAGTGAGAATGGCCTTTATCAAAAAGTCCCAAAACAATAAATGTTGGCATGGATGTGGAGAGATGGGAACACTCATACACTGCTAGTGAGGACTGCTAACTAGTACAACCTCTGTGGAAAGCAATATGGACATACCTCAGAGAGATAAAAATACAACTACCATTTGATCCAGCATCCCATTACTAGGCATCTACCCAAAAGAACAAAAGACATTCTATAAAAAAGACATCTGCACTAGAATGTTTATAGCAGCACGATTCACGATTGCAAAGATGTGGAAACACCCCAAGTGCCCATCAATACATGAGTGGATTAATAAAATGTGCTATATGTATACCATGGAGCTCTACTCAGCCACAAAAAACAATGGTGATCTAGCACCTCTTGTATTATCCTGGATGGAGCTGGAATCCATTCTACTAAGGGAAGTAGCACAAGAATGGAAAAACAAGCACCACATGTACTCACCATCAAATTAGTATTAACTGATCAACACTTAAGTGCATATATAGTAATGACATTCATCAGATGTCGGGCAGATGAGGGGGAGGAGGGGTTGGGTATATATACACATAATGTGTGCGGTGTGCACCATCTGGGGGATGAACACACTTGAAGCTCTGACTCAGGTGGGGCAAGGGCAATATATGTAACCTAAACATTTGTACCCCCGTAATATGATGAAATGAAAAAAAAAATTTAAAAATGTTATGTGCACATTTACATATTTAAAGATAAGAAAGGACATAAGTTTTTGTTTTGTTTTGTTTTTTTAGAGATAGAGTTTCTCTCTCTGTCACTCAGGTTGAAGTACAGTGGCACAATCATGATCACATCTCACTGCGGCCTCAAACTCCTGGGCTCAACTGATCCTCCTGCCTCAGCCTCCTGAGTAGCTAGGATTACAGGAGCAAGCTACTGTGTACAGTGAAATTATTTAAACGAAAAAGAAAAATTTATAGAACACCTTTGTACCTTTAAGCAATGTTTAGTATTGACCTTATAGTATTATTGTGAAGATTTAAAAAGAAAATTTGTGTACAGTGCTTACCATAGGATCTGTCATATTGTAAGTGCTCATTAATAATTAATCATTATTACCATATTCAATGATTTAGTAAAACTATGAAAATTATATTAGTTTTGCTTTTCACGTATTTCAGCATCATTTTGTTGTAAAGGACATTTAATGTATAAAATCATAAGACAGTAAGTGAGGCAACATGAAACCGTTAATGTATAAAAACTATTACATCATTTTAAATAATAATCAACATGCAAATTAATAAAGATTTCCATGTACTATCTACTTGTGTGAAAAATTTTAGTTACCATTAAGTGAGCAGTTCCTATGTGCCAAGCATTGTGCTGTACTCTTTATTTACATTAATGCTGAAAATCTTAATAAACCCATGAGGAACATATTATCCATTACCATTAAATAGCATGTAGGAAACTAATGTACAGGAAGATGAACAATTTGTCGAAGACCAAATGGTAAGTATATTTTGCCATAATGCAACCAAATCTCTCTGGCTTTAAGGCATATGTATTTAACCACTATGAATAAATGTTATAAAAACAGAAACAGGAAAAAAAAGAAAGGCAGGAAGGAAGAAGAGAAGGAGGAAAGGGGGTAAGGAATAAAGGAGAGAAGAGAGAGTAAGTGTTCAGGCAGGTTGGATTCAATTTCTGTCATATAAAATCAGCCTTTTTCATCTGAACAAGATAATCTTTAGTCAAGAAGCCTACTGACCTCTATGTAGATTTAAGTAGGTTATTCTTTGATTTTAATTGACTGGGAGTTGCATTTTTATTGGTTGATTTATTACTATCACAGTTTGCCCTCTGCCTCTTTGCATTGAGTCAGGCAGTATATATCAACCCCTATTGACTAATTTGCCTTCATTCAAAATTGGCAATTTGGACTTAATCATAGTAAAACCTCATAGAGAATGTGGGAGGTAATTGAGAGTAATATTTGACTTAAACTAGCACTAAAAATGAAATCTAAAGCATCTGACTCAATGATTGTATGTTAATTATATGCATGCATTTGCCATAATTCAGATAGTCTTAGTAAGAAGGCCTATTGATACAGTACATATAATACTTGGCCAAAAAGTTTTAACAGTATGTAACCCAGGAGCTACTGCTGCAAAAGGTGTTAAACAACATTTTATTTTGATAATACAAAAAATTTTATCTTATATAAGCAGGAAGTGATTTTTCTCAAACATTAAAAATAAATGTTATCTATGCCTATTGTTCTCTAGGTAAAAAGAACAAAAACAAAAGAGACACAGAATCCTCAAGTGAGAGATAAAGACTTGGAGCAAGACACAGCCACAGAAAGCATTGTTCCAAAGCATATTGGTGAGAGAAGAAATATATATCCTAGAAACAAATGATAAATGTCTAGATTCTATACTCTGGTAGAAACATAAGAAAAGGCAGGGAGTTGATACTTACATTTTTGAAACAAGGTGTGGATATCACAGAAGAATGCTGTGGGAGAAAAACCAGGCTTTCTTTAATCACAATAATCAAAAGTAATAACACTGATATCTTAATAAAAAAAAAGAACTGGATATTGACATAAGTCGCTACATATCCTTTAGATTTTTTTGTATTTAAGCATATAAAATAAACAGAACATATTGTATTTCATCAATTCTAAGATATACAGTTTTCCAGAATTTTAACATTTCTGAAATTAAAGTAAATCGTAATCTAAGGCACCCTACCATAACAATTAGCAATGTTGATTCTCCCCACTCGACCTCTCATTTTTTAGTGATGCATTACATATGGAGCTGCATTGAGAGCAGACTGTAAAGAAGCTGTGTAGAAGCAGGAAGGGGTTATTTGAATAGTCCTAGTGAGAGATTATTATAATTTGGAGTAAATGATAATACATTTTTACATTCTAGTTATATTTGGAAAGTATTATTTCACAATAGAGTTAATCCTCATTATTCTCAAATTCCACATTTACTAATTTGTTTGCTCAGTGAAATGTATATCCCCAAGAGCAATACTCATGGTACTTTCATGGACATTCATGGAAAAGTGCAAAGCCAGGAAAAATTCAAGTTGCCCAACATGCACATTCCCAGTTGAGCTCAAATGAGTCCAGTGCTCTGTTTTCATGTTTCAGTCATCATATTGTAAACAAGTCTTCTCACAGTCCATTTAGTACCATAGTTTTTGCATTTTTATGCTTTTTTGTTTGTGATTTTGCTATTTAAAATGGCCCCAGGCATGGTACTGAAATATAGTCTAATGCTCCCAAGTGCAAGAAGGCTGTGATGTGCCTTATGGAAAACATACCTGTGTTAGATAAACTTTGTTCAGGCATGAGTTATAATGCTGACGGCTGTGAATTCAATGCTAATGAATCAACAATGTATATTAAATAAGGTGCCTTTAAATAGAAACACATATAAAACAAGGTCATATATTGATAAGTTAACAAAAATGTTGTGACCAGAGGCTTGCAGAAACCTAACTCTGTAGTTCTCCTGGAAGCAATGGTTTAATTTTTGTTAACTTAGTGTTTTTGGCAACTTTCTAGAACTGCGGTTTCAGTCCCGCAGCCTGTTAAGGACCCACCGGGCTGCAGAGCTCTGCTGCCTGCCCCTTCTCCCCTCCATGGAAAAATTGTCTTCCATGAAACTGCTCCCTGGTGCCAAAAAGGTTGGGAACCGCTGTTAGAATATATTACTCTAAAAAGCAAGGGTTGACTATATCCTCCCTTATTAGAGGGTGTGAGAAAAAGAAAAGGTAAAGAATTACTCCAAGGTTTGGGTACTAACGAAATGAAATGATGACGTCATCCATGGCTATGGAGAATAATGTGGGTGAAGCTGGTTTCAGGAAAAGGAAGAGGAGTTTTGTTTTGGTTGTGTTGATTTAGAGGTATCTGCCACATGAGCAACAGCAATGTAGGATGAACAGTACTTGGCAGAAGTTATAAATCTCAGATTTATCATCACACAGAATTTATTGCAACCATTGAATCTGGATAAAATAACCAAAGAAATAAGTGAGTGTAGTTCAAAGAGAGTCAAAGATTAAGTTTTGGGGACTTATAACATATGCTTAGTGACGTTAGAGCAAAGAGAATAAATAATCAAAGAAGAATAAGATGGAACAATCAGTGAGATAGAATTACTTAGTTACTTATAGGATTCAGCAACTTTAAGGTCATTGCTGATCTTGTAAACCCTGACTGCAATGCATTCAAGAGAGAATGGAAGAAGAAGAATTAGAGACAACTCTTGAGAATTTTCCCATGAAAAAGAAGAGGGAGATAAGATCATAGCTATAGGGTAAAAGAGGTCAAAAAAGAAATCTCTTGTGTGTATTGTTTTTAAGACAGATGATACAAATATGTTTGCATGCTAATGGAAAACAAACAACAGTGTTACAGGGAAAAAAAGCCAACTATGAAGGAAATAGAAGTTTGCTGAAGCAATGTCTTTAAGAGAATGAGTAAGGATGCGATTTATTAATAGTATACATGCAGGGGGACTGAATTTAGATAGAAGCATCATAGTTATCAGTGATAACAGATGCAAAAGTAGGTGTGTGGTCCCTAATGAGGTTCATGGATATATATTTAAAATTAAATATAAAATTTAAATTTAAAGTTGTTTGCTTTATGCATTCCTCTAGCCATATTCAATGGCATACATGTAGATTTGAAGCAGACGTTGTTGGATCTAACCAGGGTTGTGATTTTGCCAAGATACAGTAATGATTTCAAAGAAGGAAATGGAGGGATATGCAAAGGATGTGACCGAGCATCACAGCCTGATGTACCTCGAATACAGACTCTGTAAACCTTATAAATTATTGAGAGCGTGGACTCAAAGCAGGAAGAGATATGGGATGAAGCAGAGAATGAGTTAGGAAAGAAGGGGAAGGAAATTTAAGAAAGTGCATTTTAGAGTTGTCTGCAACTCTCTGAGAATGCACAGCCAGTTGAGGCATCACTACCACTCAGAACATTCTTTCCAGGAACTGAGCAGAATTTCACTCCTATCTCTTGATTCTTAGTGGTTAATTTTGTCCCACAAAGTAAGCACAAAGTCCCTACATTTCTGAGTTGTGTTGCTTGGCCCTTCTAGTGGCCAATGGGAAAACCTCATCCTCCAAAGCACAGAGCTTCCCTGAGCCTGGAAGTGCAGGGAGGAATCCTGCCATTTGGATTTGCCTAGGATGCACAAGGCCCTGGTCTGTTTAGTTTTCTGATGTTTTGTGCAACACAGTCCATGGTACCTCAGTAGCAGAAGAAGTTAAGATTGAAGTAACAAATTGCATATCCTTTAGCTTTTGTTTCACTTCAGTATGCAAAATAAGCAGAAGATACTATATTTCATCAATTCAAGTAATTGGGAATGGGAAAATGTGAATATATGGCTACAGACGGATAACTTGAAATTGCCAAGCAAAATCCCAACCTTGGATCAGATACATATTAATTTAAATACGGTGAAGTATTCTTAATAAGTTAAGAAATCTGTGGAGCAGAAATGAATTCAGAATTAGCCTTGGTTTAGATATAATTTGTAATTGTTCAATGGAATACGCTGGACCTGCTTTTACCTTGTCTTAAGACCGTAGATGTTCTTGGCTCTCCTGTGCATATATTAAATGTAAAACAAACAAACATAAAACAGCGAAACAAAATCTCAAAACAACAAAATCTACAAAAGAAAAATTAAAAACGGAAAGAACTATTCAAAAAAAGTAGCATTTAAAGGAATGCAATTTAAAACAGATAACTATTTTTGCTTTGTCAAAAAATTTGCAAGCACAAAAATTACAATCTGTTTTAATTTTTATAAAGTGTATTACCAAATTATGCAAGAGAAATTTTATAATATATATTAAAAAACTTAAGTGGTTCACAAGGAAAAATTGGTAACATATGCAACATATTCTGCAAAAGATTATTTCTTACATTTTTCATTTAAAAAATAAAATTGGAAAAGGCCAGGATATCCTCAATAATCTCATATTGAGTTGTCAAAAAAAAAAAAAAAAAAAAAAAACCAGGAAAAAAAAATAAAGAAAATACTGAAAGCACATTTAAATGGTATTGTGAAGATAATTCAAATGTGATACTTGAGTAAACAGTTGAAAATTGGAAAAAATATAGAGGCAAAAGTGACAAGAGGACAGATGACTAGGGACTTAAAAAATATATATAATTACTGAGAATTCCATGAAAAGAAACAAAAGTAGACATAAGGAAAGATTTAGCCAGATGAATAGTCAAAATGCATGAGAGTTTCTATTTTTCTGTTTGGTTAGGCATGGTATAATGGCCCTGCAGCAGGCATCCTTAGCGATAGCATGAAATCACTGATGAGACCTGCTACTAAAATATACTTAACGTTTAAGGAAATTGCATACTTTGTTGCCAACATGTGCTCAGGCATGATTTTCTTTTGTTCTGAATGCTTTGAGATTTAATAAATGTACTTTCTGTGGATAGAAGAGATGACTAGATAGCTAAATGTTATTCAGTTCAATTTGAAATAACTGATTTTTTTATGATTTCAAATAAACAATAATGATGTTTACTTTTAATAGAGAACATTTTGAACATTACAGCTTTTCTTCAAAGTGACAGATCCCTATATCAAACAAATAACAAAAAAGTCTAATATAGAAAAGATTTCCTCAAGAGGAAACTAAAGGAGAGTGCTAGATTAGGTCAATACAATACACCATTTTTAAAGAATTGGGAATAAACAATTCTCCTATCAGTGAATAATATGATCATTTTAACCCTAAATAGTTTATGCCCATGGCATTAAATGTGCAAGCATTAACACCAAAAACAATGTAGAAATTCCCCATTAATATTAGCCCTCTCTTTATTGTAATTTTCAGTAGACCGAATAGAAGAAATATTTGTCTGATTATCATATGCTGCTTAATAATTATAGGTATTCAAAATTAAAAAGCAATAAAACATATTGATTTGTACCCCAGTATTAATTTGCTAGACATTTTTGTGTTCTTCAGATTGATTCATATATTAGTCAAATAGCTAATGAAGATTTTTCATGTATTTGGAAGAACATACAGTTATATAATTTAGTAAACTCTGAGATTTGCATATTAATGTGGAAATTAAATGAGACTTCTATTTGTTGTAATTTTGAAAGATTCCATATTAAATTGGCTAAGATGGGATTATAATTATTTATGTTGCAAAATATATTCTAAAGCTTAAATAGCAAGTACACTGCTCTCCCAAACTTCAAGCCGTGACGTGTGTTTGCCTGTGCAAAAATGGAACTTCTTTTTCCCTGCTTTCTTTAAGACATTGTTTAAGGCATTGGCATTGACTATAAATATTGGCTGTTCTTCCAGTTTTATGGATTCTCTTGGATTTTGTGTGACCTTCAGGTAGGATAGAAAGGAGTGACACCACTAATATTGTAGAGTGAGTTTTCCACTGCCTTGGGATAAAGGAAGATTGTAGCATTGAATTTGCCTTAAGAAAGTGAGAGAATTAATAGTTTTTCTAAATTTGAGATTTGGGGTTGTTATACCTGCCCATTACATAGTTGTTGTGGTGTTGTTCCTATTAAATTATCTCCTACACATTTTGTCAAGTGAAATGTTCCACTTTATTGTCTATGTTTCCATATCACTATATTATTATTTTGTTTTTAAATCCTGCTATCATGCATAAGAGAAGGATTTTTACTGTCTCTGTCCATATAAAAATCCCTGCTCCATCCCCCCCTCCACCTTGCAACAATATGCTATTTTCTTTTTTTTTTTTATTCCAGCATATTACGGGGGTACAAATGTTTAGGTTACATATATTGCCTTTGCCCCACCTGAGTCAGAGCTTCAAATGTGTCCATCCCTCAGATGGTGCGCATCGCACCCATTAGGTGTGAATATACCCATCCCCTTCCCCCCTCCCATTTTCCCAACACCCGATGAATGTTCTAACTATATGTGCACTTAAGTGTTGATCAGTTAATACCAATTTGATGTTGAATACATGTGGTGCTTTTTTTCCCCCATTCTTGTGATACTTCACTTAGTAGAATGGGCTCCGGCTCTATCCAGAATAATATAAGAGGTGCTAGATCACCGTTGTTTTTGTGGCTGAGTAGACCATGGTATACATATACTACATTTTATTAATCCACTCATGTATCGATGGGCACTTGCATTGTTTCCACATCTTTGCAATTGTGAATTAAGCTGCTATAAACATTCTAGTGCAGATGACTTTTTTATACAATGTCTTTTGTTAAACATTAGGAATTTTACCTTGTTTTCTAAGATATGCAATGTTGTGCTAGGTTTGTAAAAACTGTATTAAAATCTCATACAACAGCTGAACAGCACCAAAACATAAACATCTTTTAGCTGGGCATGGTGATGCATGCCTGTAGTCCCAGCCACTCAGGAGGCTGAGGTGGGAAGATCATTAGAGCTCAGGAGTTTGAGGCTGCTGTTGCATGATGGCACTATGGCACCCCAGCCTGGGTGACAGAGTTAGACTCTGTCTCTATAAAAAAAAAACAAAAAAACTTTCATTGTCTAACATAAATAGAGATGTACAAGTTATAAGATGGAGAATATTTTCATACTCATGTTAAATTCAATTTCATACTTTTGATTTTTCTTTTCCTTCTCTTGGGGCATTGCCTCATTCACTTGAACTAGATAGAAGGAATAAGATGTAATAAATTGACGTGGGAGAGTTGTATAGTAGTGACAACCCAGCTTTTTAGCTAATTCCAAAATAATTACATTTGCAGTTGAAAAAAAGAATTATTAGTACAACAAAGTATTAAATATTCAATAATAACATTTCATTTGCTGCATCAACACTTTTAGAAAAGGACTTATTGTGGACTATAGACACTGCCAATGACTAAGTAAATAAGTAAATACAATTATAATGCTAAAAGCACAAAGTCAGTGGTCCATTTTAGAATTCTTAGTTATAATTAATTAGGTTTTGTTTACTTTTAAAGTGAGAATAAGAATAGGAAAAAAGTGCATTTAGAAAAGATTCATGGGGATTTGGATTTCTAAGGATAGTGAAGCAATAAGAGATTGAAATTTCCAGATACAGTTTTCTATTAAACAACCTATTTCAATCCTCAGCAAGTCTTTTTGACTACACATCAGATTGCATTTTATTGTGTTAGACTTGAGCTTGAAAATAGCCTATCATTTATAGGGGTGAATTGTTGAAGAATATCCTGAATTATTCCCTGAGGGAGCAATTATAATTGTTTAAGGAGGATAAGTGAAAATAGAAAAAGTATCCATGTCACAGGTCACATTAAATTCAGCATTGCCCATATGGATGTCGGAAGATAACTATGGGGCAATTGTAGGTACAATTTCTGCTGTATTTGCAGAGTTACTGATTTAAGACATCGGTTGTGAATAGAAATGTTGAATTTCGGTAGAAATGCCCAAAGGGCAGCCCATTTTCTTGGTGAGCCCTTCACTCTGTCTGCAGCTGGAACACCATGCTCTACAAGTTCAAACACTTTCCCAGTTACCACTGAGTGGCAGCTTTCCCTTTTTAACCTCTTTAACCAAGCAACCTGCAGTCATCTCTAAAACATAATATAAAGTTCCTCTTAATTCTTAAGACATTTGTCTTCCCATCAAGCAAGCAAGGCTTCTCTGAATTCCTGTCAGCAAATACACAAGTACAGTCGCTCCAAGAACGTTCTGATCATAACTTCCTGCCAAGCTAATCAGCACAGCAGTGCTAAGTGGCATGTCATTCTGAAATGTGCCACTGCGAGTGCTACATGTTGGAAGTTGTGCTACTGTATTTGAAATGGAAAAGGGAAACAATTTTCACAAGTTATTCCCCCGTCTTTTTCATATACATAGTTATAATGCATGGTTATTGTTTCTGCTTCTCAGCATCCAATCCACTCTCTTTTGGGGGGGACTCCCAAATTTCGTTTAGGTAAAAATAAAAAAACAAAAAACAAAAACAAAAAAAAACTAAACCAAAAACCTTTCTCACTCTCATCCCATATGATTAAGTTAACACTGGGTCTAATAGCAGATATGGAACTCAGAGCAAAACAATGTAATTTTGAACCCCTGGCTAGATTCATTGATTCTAGGATAAGCTTGTGGTCCCCAACCCTCTGGACGCAGGCAGGTACCTGTCCGTGGCCTGTTAGGAACCCGGTCACACAGCAGGAGGTGAGCAGCAGGCAAGTGAGGGGAAATTCATCTGTACTTACAGCTGCTCCCCATGGCTAGCATCCCTGCATGAGCTCTGCCTCTTGTCAGAGCAGCAGCGGCATTAGATACTCTATTAGGAGCATGAAGCCTACTGTACATTGCACATGTGGGGGATCTAGGTTGCATGCTCCTCATCAGACTCTAATGCCTGATGATCTGAGGTGGAGCTGAGGCCATGATGCTAGCACTAGGAAGCAGCTGCAAATACAGATCATCATTAGCAGAGAGGTTTGACTGCACAATAAATGCAATATGCTTGAATCTTCCAGAAACCATCCCCACCACCCCCAACCACCCCTGCTCCGTCCGTGGAAAAACTGTCTTCCATGAAACCGGTCCCTGGTGCCAAAAAGGTTGGGGAGAGCTGGGATAAGCCTATGATTGAAACTGGTTTAATTAATATTAACAATTGGATGTATATGGCCACCAAGTGAAGGCATATGCTGTTTTTTTTTTCCTCCCCAATTTAAAGCTGGGATGATGTAGACATACTGTTACTAGTAGCCACTACCTCAAGCTGAGGGTAAGGAAACTTTAGAGTAGAAAGTAGATACTAGAGATAAAGCAATAGAGAAACACTGAGATCTGATGATATTAATTAAGACCCTGGGTGCAAATTCTACCTGAAGCTAATTCTGTGTGTTTTTCAGTAATGTGAACAAATAAGGTCCTTGTGAAGCCAGTTTTAGTTGAGTTTTCATATCCCTTGCTATGGAAACCACCATAAATGACACAGCAGCTTATATTAGTAATTCAACAGAAGAGAAAAATGTGAGCCTTAAGTGGGCAACGTGGAGGTAGTGTAGAGTTCACGGATATATTCATAGAAGGATTCTTTTTGAGTCCCAACTCAATCATGAGTCTGCCCTTTCCACTAGAAGCCATTGTATTATAGCTTTTAACACCCACCAAATTTTATCATGACGTATATCAGACAGCATTTTAAGAGACTTTCTCACTGGCATAAAATGCAGTTGTAATCATCATTTTGTAAAGTACAACTTAGCAAACCTCAAATTCAAGTATTTCGTGAAGTTGGGCTGCAATTATAAACAAACAATTAATGATGACTCAGGACATAAAGTTTGAACTTTGAGAAATTGCAAACAGAGATGTTGAGAACTCTCTGTACTTTGTGATTAAGGATTTGAAACTGCAAGCTCTTCTAACTGTGCATGAAAAAATCTCAGCAAAATTAGAAGAATCAAATGTTTGCCATTGTCTCAGAGATGAAAGAAAAATATTTAATACTCTGAGTCATATAAAAATAAAATGTCCTTACATGTATTTTTCTAATAAGTAAGTTTTGTAAGACACTCAAAATTGGAAATTGTTATTTTGACCAGTGTAACTAACCTTTAACCACACATAGATTGTCTTAATCAATAAAATGTTGCCATAGTAATAATATTGAATTTGGCATCTCTGATTTCTCAGTGGCATATATCTTTGTAATTCTTCTTTGATTGATCAGATGGGATATGAACATCTATCTTCTCCATTCATGAAGGAAACAAAAACATTCTGCCAAATTTTAATTTAAATGTAGAATCTGGAAGTCTTGTCTCATTTAAATTAACATAGGCAAAATGCATAAACTGTCATGTTAGCAGTTGCGAGTTTTCAGGGCAAGAAAGGCCTGGATTCTATTCTATCTCTGCCTCTATATCACTTTGGGTAAATGAATTAACCTCCCTAAGTGTTAGTAATAATTTGGCCATTGATAAAATACAGTTGGTTTTATAACTCATTTCAATGAATCAGCTTTTAGTTTCCTTGAATTTATCTGTTTGCTTTGGTTTCTATCTCATTGAATTTTGCTCAATTATTTATGATTTTTTTCTGCTTGCTTTGGATTTAATTTGCTCTCTTTTAAAAGGTGGAATTTTAGATTACTGACTTGAGAATGTATTTTTGTATAAAAGAAGAGTTTAATGCTAAAATTATACTCAGCACTATTTTAACTGGATTCCTCAAATTTTGATATGGTCCATTTTTATTTTAATGAGTTCAAATTTGTATTTCAATATCCCTTCAGACTTTCTCTTTAATCCATGGGTTATTAATAAGTATATTGGTTAATTTCCAAATCTTTGGGGAATTTTTAAAATAAATATTATTGATTTTTAGATTAGTTCTGTATCATCAGAAAATTAATTTGTATTA
Organism: Lemur catta; assembly: GCF_020740605.2. Lineage (NCBI taxonomy): Eukaryota > Metazoa > Chordata > Mammalia > Primates > Lemuridae > Lemur > Lemur catta. The sequence continues at coordinate 88,371,111 of NC_059132.1, read as the reverse complement.
TTTCTATTGCTTTTGTTTGTATACTTTGTTATATGACCAAGAATAGACTCTGTCTTGGTGAATGTTCCATATACGCTTAAAAAGAATGCATATTCTGCTGACATTAAGTGGTCTATAAATGTCCATTATTTCCTTCAATGTGTTTGGTTCTTTTAAATCCTTACTGATTGGCTAATAGTTCTGTCAATTACAGAGTGTTATAGTCTCCAGCTCTACTTGTGGATTTTTTTCTATTTCTCCTTTCACTTCTATCAGTCTTTGGTTTATCTAATTCAGAGCTCTGTTGTTAGGTACATGCACATTTAACATTGTCATATCTTCTTGAAGAATTGCCATATCTTCTTCTTTCATCATTATGTAATGTTCCTTTTCATCTCTGGTAACATTTTTTGCTCTGAATCTATTCTGTCAGATATTAGCATAACTAATTAACTTTCATTTGATTAGTATATGCACACTATAATGATTTTCATCCTTTCCCTTTTAATGTCTCTAAGCCTAGATATTTAAAGTGGGTTTCCTATGGATAGCATACAATTGTTTTATTTTTCTTTTCTTATTCAATCTATAAATATTTTCATTGATTACTTTTAACCATTTATATTTAATAATTTATATTAGTTTAAAATCTATTATATTCATAGTTCTTTTCTGTTTGTTCCATATTTAACCTACTTTTTTTCCCTTTTATTTATGCCTTCTCTGGGTTAACTGAACATTTTATATGGTTACATTTTATCTTCACTAGTTTTTTATTTATACTTGTTTTTAATATTTTAGTGGTTGCTCCAGGTTTAAAACACATTTCTACTTAATCAGTATCTGACTTCAAATAATATCATTCCACTCTGTATGCAATGTATCTTGTAACTGTATATTTTCAATTATACTTATCCATTCTCTATATTATTATTGCCATATATTTTATTTTTACATATCTGATAAACACAATGCATTAATATTCTTTTTCTTTAGATATTCACTTATTATTTGTTTTTATTTCCTTTATAACCTTCACATCATATTCCATAATATAATTTTAGATAGAAATTGTAATGAATTCTTTGTACCATCAGAGAAAAAGAAAAGCGTCATTCTGGAAAAAAAAAACTTTCAATGTTAACAAACTGAAACTTTCACAGTAAATAGGGAATAATAATCCATGAATATTATGAAGCCAATAATCAGTTTTGTATTTAGTCATTGCTATTTGTCAGTTTTTCTAAGCCAATCATTTTTATCAGTTTACTAGAAATGGGAAATGGCATGAAAATGTACTGGAGCATGTTTTTAGCAATAATACCCATAAGGGAATAAAAGGAAAGCAAGACTAGGCAGAAGAAGAAATTGACCTATGGAATAGTTGTAGCAAAGTCCTCGGCTGATCTCACCTAGAGCTCTAAAATTGGGCTTGACTTTCAGAAATGTTCCAAACTGAGGAAAAGCATTGAGGCATCGTAATCCTGTATTAACTGCATTTGGTGCAGGTTTCTTCCCATTGAGGGGATGTAAGAGCACATGAGGCAGCTTCCTTAGACTGAGAGAAATTCCTGGGAAGGGACACTTCTGTGAGACATTAGTAGCCATCACTCCCACCACCTGGGGTAACAAGTGTCTTCTCTCTGAAAGGGAATTCAAGCAGCAAACTATAACATCTACTACTGTTCATCCCTCTGTCCCTTAGATCCACCTGTTTCCTATAATAAATTTACACCATCTGGAAACAGATCTTCCAGGTCTCTTTGCCTGGGGGAAAAATCATGCTATTTACACTAATACAAGCCTCCCTACCCTGGATTTAGCTGGTCTCAGGGCCACATATTATACTCATAGTCTTCCTCCTCTACTACCCTTTCTAGATTCCCCTCAACTTCCATTCTCACCTCCACCGGTCAAGAGAGAGAACTTTTTTCTGCAAAGTCTAATTCCCTAGGCCATGATGCCATTCTCCAGTTAAGGCTGCTATAGTTATGTATTTATTGTCAAAATTGGGCAGAGATCTGGTGGTTCCTCAAAAAGCTAAATGTAGAATTACCATGTAACCCATTCCTGGGTATATACCCCAAAGAATTGGAAGTAGAGAATCAAACAGATACTTGTATGCCTATGTCAATTTCAGCAATATTCACAATAGCCCAAAGATAGAAAGACATGTTCCAAATGTCTTTCAACTAATGATTGGATAAATAAAATGTAGTACAAACATACAACGAAATATTACTAAGTCAAAAAGAGATAATGTTGTGATACATGCTACAACATTGATGAACCTTGACACCTTTATGCTGAGTCAAACAGACTAGATACAAAAGGCCAAATATTGTATGATCCCAATTATATGAAGTATTTAAGCAAATTCATAAAGACAAAAAATAGATTAGATAGAGATGGGGTGAAAAGGGAGAGGAATGGAGCTTTTTGATTAATGGTTATAGAGTTTGTCTCTTGGGTGATTAAAAACATTTTCAAAATAAGTAGAGATGGAGGTTGTAGAATATTGTGAATGTAACTAATGCTACTGAATTGTACACTTAAAAATAATCAAAATGGTAAACTTTATGTTTTTATATATAAATATATAAAATTTTATATAAATTATGGACATAAATTTAATGTATATAAATTCATTTGTGGTAAAATATGCATAATTTATATGTATACATGTATAAAAATGTGCATAGTTTTACCACAATTTGAAAAATAACGTAATATACCAAACCATTAAATTGTATAGTTTATATGAGTGAATTGGATGGTATGTGAATTATATCTCAATGATGTTGTTTGAACAATTGTCAGAGGATTTCCAAGATATGATCCAATAGATCACCTGGGTGTTAAATATATTTTCCCTTTTATCCATCATTTACCAAGAATCCTAATTCCTTCTTTTGATGATCAAAATCAATTACCTCTGCCAGGATCGTGACTCCTTTCTTCCCTGCTGAGTTTAGCTAAGGAGACTAATATGATGTGGCAGCCATAGCTTAAAGTTTACTGGGATTCTGGCTGTGGGTGCTGGCAGAAATATACCTTTATGGGCAACCTAGACTTTCAGATCTGAAGAGACTAGAATTGTAAAATGGCAACCACAAATTCTTCAAGTGAATCACTGGAAGTGATGCTAATTAGAGTCATTCCTCCTTCCATGTCTTGGTTCTGAAGCTTATGTATTCTACCTAATGAAGACAGACACTACAAAATGACATGATTTAGTGTGTATACTGTTCTTGGAGAATGGTGCCCCACCTGTACAGAGTGTCATCTCCAACCTGCCTTCTTAAACATGCCTTACTTTTTTCATTGCTGCATATCCTTTGCTCTGGAGTTCATTGTTATAATTTAATGTTATGCAGAATACCTCCCTGGTGGATCAAGCACTCTGAACACACTGAAATACTAGCAAAAACTGAAGCTCTATGGGAAAGAAAGAAAAACCTTTCTAAGGAATAAGTGTTAATTCCAATCATGATAAATTATTGTCCCTTTCAGAATGTAAGTGAACCTCTGTTGTCAATTTAGCATTAAGTGTCTGGTTAGTCTCCTCAAAGAATGATCTTATGTTGGGAATTTAGTACTGATCTCTATTGCTAGCAGAATGAATAATTAGCAGCAGCAGTAACTGGATCAGTTTTTGTGAGCAGAATCTCAAGCTGTTAATGTACCCTTTGTGCTAGCTCTGGAAGGGCTGCTGAAAGGGGGTGAGCATTAATTGGCTGAAACATTCTCTTTGATTGTTTAGTGCTCCTCTATGGTGGACACCTCTAGATTTGGGATGGTTAACTTTATGTGTAAAATTGGCTGAACCACAGTGCCTAGATAGGTAGTCAAATATTATTCTGGATGTTTCTGTAACAGTGGTTTTGGAGGAGATCAGCATTTAAATTGGAATTTGTGTAAAGCAGATTGCACTCCATAATGTGGGGTGGGCCCTATCCAATCAGTTGAAGGTCTGAAGAGTACAGAAGATTGACCTTTTCTGTCCAATAAGGAATTCTGCAGCAGATGGTCTTCCGACTTGAACTGAACCATTGGCTCTTTCCTGGTTTCTAGCCTGCCACGCACCCTACAGATTTTGGACGTGCCAGTCTCAATAACTGTGTGAGCCAATTCCACACACACACACACACACACCACATTGGTTCTTTTTCTCTGGAGAATCCCGATTAATAAAGCATTATAATGTAACATAATAGTCTTTACTCTTTGTGCCTAAGACCCTCATTTATCCATATACCTTTCCCCTAGATTTCCCTTGTACTGATTCTTTTTACTTCCAGGCCCATGATAAACAAGCCAAGTCATACCCCACTGTCAATGAGTTCATATATATTCTCATCTAGGGAAATGTTTCTTACCACACAATGTGAATGACCAGGTATATTACCTGAAGCTCTTCCCATGTGAGGATTTCTCCTCACCACTATCATTCAGGGCCACACCTCTAGAACGAAAGAGGTCTATTAAAACGGTGCTTGCTTCTATATGGTAGGAGGTGTGAGGTACTATAATTTTTGTTTGTTTGTTTCAGAGACATACCAGAACAGCCCAGACCATTGGACCCCTAAACACTTCATTGATGTGCATCGTCCCTGAAACATCATAGAATGTATTTCCCATGCTCTGGAGTACATAATCCTTCCCAAGGCCCAGTTTATACTATAGAATTAGTCAATTTTCAGTTTGCACTAAATCTGTGATATTTCCCTGCCCTTCACCTTCACCATTAGCTGTTCAGGGCGGACCAGGTAATCACAGGAGTAAGCTGACGGACAGGGGCCAGTGAAACAGTGGCAGATAAACTGGAAGCCTGATCCACTTTTTGCAAATTACTTTTACTCTTAACTTTGATGCTACCCAATTCCAACAACATTCCCTCAATCTTGGAATAGATAGCTGCTGGATTTACAAAACCCCATGATTTGGAGGATCTCATAGAAGCCAGGCTATAAAGGCCAGTATGGTTGCATGATCATGTGATATCCCATGGTCAGCATTTCTCTTATGGCTGAGTATCACATGAGGATCCTTTTTGTGAATAGTGTATCATTCTCTGCTGTATGTGGATGCTGTTCTACCACAAATATCTCTAATTCCTTAGACTCTACTAGTTTGGATGATCCAAGCAATAGGACCACTTGCACTGAAGCCCAAATCTTCTGTAAAGCCATTCCTTATATGGGCCCCACTTAAAGGTAGCACAAGTGTGTTTATACCACCTCCTTACTGTGGTAAACATGGAATACAATTCTACAGTCTACTAAATATCCACCTGAGTTTCTTACATGTAAAGATGACCAACTAAAAATAAAAACATATAGTTAGGCTCATTAGGAGTTTAGTTCAATCATTCAGAACAAATTCTTGGAAGCTTCACAATGTCACCACTGAATAAAAAGGGGAAAAAAAGCCCTTCTTGGTATTTTTATGTATAGAAACCTGACTGGCTAACAGAAAGCCCCAAGAATGAAACAAGTACAATCCGTAAACTAGAGACATTGAGCCGCTTTACTGCTCCAAGTTTATTAACTTTGAGTAAAGGTCATTTCTGTCTAGCCAGAGTTCCAGCTCTTCCGACTTCCTTGAGTTCCCTTTTTCATTTTTATTTCTTACTCTTATGTCCCCTCGGAATATGAACTAGACAGCTGCTGTTCCCTGGTGTCCGTAACACTGCACTTGCAGGTCAGCACTCTGGCTTGCTCCTTGCCACTGCACCAGCCATCTACAGTCTTAGCAGCTAAATATTCTATAGATCAGCAGTCCCCAACCAGTTCCACACCAGGGACTGGTTTCATGGAAGACAATTTTTCCACAGACCAGGGGGTGGGGAGGATGGATTGGGGATGATTCAAGTGCATTACATTTATTGTGCACTTTATTTCTATTATTATTACACTGTAATATATAATGAAATAATTATACAACTCACCATAATGCAGAATCAGTGGGAGCCCTGAGCTTGTTTTCATGTAACTAGAGGGTCCCATCTTGGGGTGATGGGAGACAATGACTAATCTAACAGGAGGCGGAGCTCAGGCGGTGATGTAAGCCACGGGCAGTGGCTGTAAATACAGATGAAGCTTCGCTTACTTACTTGCCGCTCACCTCCTCCTGTGCAGCCTGGTTCCTAACAGGTTACAGACTGGTATTGGTCTTCTGCCCAGGGGTTAGGGACTGCAGCCATAGATGATCCTGTTGGAGTCCCCTTTAGGAGCCCTCATTCACTGCTAGGCAGTTTTCTGGGCTTGTCCCAGTTTTCTGGGAGTATTGTTCATGTGCCTTTCGAGGGATAAGCACACCGTCTTATTTCATATGACACTGAACTATTTCAGACATAATGGTATCTGCTCCGGCAATGGATATAACAATTGACCTAAATCTACATTCTTTATAATTTCTTTTTTCATTCTTTCCAAACATTGATCAAAGTTGATGCTAAATGGATCCCTAATTTTTCAGACACCATTGGTAGGAAGTTTATAACTGAATTCTTTAGATGTAAATAGGGTGACTGACCTGGTAAGTATACTTTCAGAATTGAGGTGTTAAATCTTGTATTAAATTTTTCAAATTCTAGCCAGATTAAATTTTTTTCACTGCTCCTCTACAGGTGACCTTGGCTGATGCTCTGAACTTCCAGAATTCATGCAGATTACCTGACCTCAATGGTCAAATGATATTTATATACCTTTTCTTCTTGCATGAAACCATTTTACATCACCTTGTGCTCCTGAGTCTTTCTCCACAGACCATTAAATTATAAGCCAGCCATATTATTAAATGCAATGTGTATTAATCAGGGTTCTCCAGAAAAAACAGAACTAATAGGATGCATCTCTATCTATATTTATCTAAAGGGATTTATTATAGGAAATTGACTCATCAGATTATGGAAGCTGACAAATTTAAAGATTATGCAGGGTGAGTCGGCAAGCTGGAGAGGTAATGGTGGTGTTCCAGTCGAAGTATAAAGGCATGAGAATGAGGAGAGTCTGAAGGCCTGCAGGCTCAAGATCAAAGGAGAGTCAATGCTTCAGTTTGAGTCAGAAAGCAAGAAAATGCCAATGTTCCAGTTTGAAGGTAGCCAGGCAGGAAAAATTCTCTTACCTGGGGGAGGGTCAGCCTTTTTGTTGTATTCAGGCCTTGAACTTATTGCATGAGGCCCACCCACATTAAGAAGGGCAATCTGCTTTACTTAGTCTACCAATTTAAATGTTAATCTAATCCAAAAACATCCCCACAAAAACACCCAGAATAATATTTGACCAAATATCTGGGTATCTCACAGTCCAGTAAAGATGTCACACAAAATTATTTATCACATAGTGATTTAGAAATCTGTGAGTGTGTGTATACACACACACACATACACACACAGGTACTAGATATAATAGTAATATATACTTCTAAAAGAAGAAATGTGCATAGAATTCTTAAAATAATTTTTCATTCTATTAAATAGTTGACCATACTATACTGTCTTTTCTACTGCAAGCTTCCCAGGTCCTATAAGATGTGATTCAAGTTTTAAAATGTAAACTTATAGCCCACAATGTTTTTTTTTACACATAGCAAAGAATACATGTTTTTAGGGTAAATAAAATTATTTGATAGCTAGAAATACAAAAAGAACTCAAGTTTTACTAAACATAGAGCTTTCTTCACCAAATGTTTTTTAAAATCATTATTATTGTTTTTGCAGAGAATATGTGGCATTTAAACATGGCAAGGAAAATCATCAGTAAATTCACTCAATACTGTTATTTGATTCATTTTGACAATGTTCCCTTAAATTTCTAAATTATTTTAAGAAGCAACAATAAGTAATCTCAAGACTACTGCAGTTTTTCAAAACACAAAATTATTTCAAGAAAAGTCTGCAATTATGTTCCATTAATGCAAATACATGGCAAATGCCATGGATTTAAATGGAAATCAAATGTATATATTGTTAACACATGAAGATGAAGAAAGAGGACCACAATTATTTTTTTCTTGCTACTTAATACTGGATTACACAATGTTATAAAAATTTGGTTCTTTTTATATTTTATTTAAGTTTTTATTTTTAGTTGACAAATGATTGCATATATTTTGGGAGTAAAATGTGATGTTTTGATATGTGTATACATTGTGTAAAGACTATATCAAGCTACCTCACATCACATATTTATCAATTTTGGGTGTAAAAACATTTAAAATCTATTCTTTTAGAAATTTTGAAATATAAAATATATTAAGTATGGTCATCTTGTGCAATAAATCTTAAAGACTTATTTCTCCTGTCTAATGTGAACTTTGTATCCTTTGGTCAGTTTCTCCCTATGCTCCCCCTCATCCCCTAGATGGTAGCCTCTGGTAGCCATCTATTTATTCTCTACCTCTATAATAAGTTCAACTTTCTTAGATTCCACATACACGTGAAATCATGCAATGTTTACATACTGTGCCTAGCTCATTTCACTTAGGATAATGTCCTACACTTTTTATGTAGAAGGTATTTTTTTCTTTCTTTGATTTTTTTATACTTCATTTTAATGAGTAGAATGACATAATATTTAATAAAATTTCATAAGAATGTGTCTAATTTTGGGTCTTTTCATTTTCACACTATTCTGGAGTTAGTAAGGTTCTTCTAATCTAAAAACACCTGTATTTATACTATAATTTCTGGAAATTATCCTTCTGTTAGTCTTTTGATGTTTTTCTTGCTTCTGTATTCACCCTACCCTCTCTATAAAAATCTTATTAGGTACAAATGAAATATAGTTTTATGTTTCCCCAAAGAGACACAGCATTATGCATCTGGAATTTAGGGAAGTAAAATCAGAATAATATGCATTGTTAAGGAAAAGAAGAAACCTAATTTCACCTTAAAACATTAAGGCAACTGAAGGGTTGCAGTGAACATTCTAGTCTTATGAAGCAGAACAACATGGGACTTGGAATCAGGCATAAGTTCAAGAGATAATGAAGGAAAAGGCCTAGGTATAATTTAACACAGCATTGTGTCCAAATAAAATATCTCAATATTTATAAATATAATTGTGTATATGTAGAAATTAACATTGCAAACTTAATGTACAAAAGTAAATATTATGATAATGATAATATTACTGTGTTGTTAGGGTTTTATTTAGCTAGAAAAATTTCTGGTTATAGAGAAACAAGTATTTGCTAAATAACTTGAATGAAAATTATTGTTTTAGGGTAAGAATGTCACATTTAAAAAGTATTGGTTTAAGATTATTCTGAAGATAAAATGATGTACTCTAAACATGAGAAACACAGTGACATATAGTTCTTAATCCATTTTGTCTAAACACTCTTAAGAAGAAATCTACATACTCTCTCCTTTTGAAATATGTCCAAACTTAAGCACAAAATTTGGAATTCTATTCCAGTAATGCATGCATTTCACCTTCCCAGATTACCTAAATATATAATTACCAGAATAAGATTGTGATAGAACAACATGTAAAATAGGAATAGTAAAAGAAGGATATATGTTTCCTGATAATTAGTTATGGGCTTAACTATAAGAAAACTAAATGGCAATATGATAAGATCTAGAGAATTCTCTTTCCCACCTATCTATGTATTTATTCTATCAAGGATTGCTGCAAAGACAAAAAAGAAAGGAAAATAAGAATGAGAAGCCCTTTATCATCTTTACATAAATGAGTTCTAGTTTCTAAGCTATGACCTGGAGAAATGTTCTGTTTTCCATTATTTATGACTAAACACGTAATTTTGCCCTAAGAAAACCTAGATAATTAATTCTATATATTTCAAAATTTGATGGTGAAGGCAGAAAACTGAAAATCCATAATCTCAAATATGTGCATTATTTGTAGTTTTATATAACATAGAGTATTGAATTATGTTTTTATATGGACTGATCCACCTTGGAAAAATCACCAAAATTGCCCTTCATTTGTTCATGCATTCCTTTATAAGCACTTAATGCCCCAACTGTGCTGAGGATACAGCAGGGATTAAGATGGATTTGATCTTTGCCATTCTGAGTCTGGGAAACAAACAAAAGCAAAGACCTTTGTCAGAAACAACCCTGGGGATATAGTTTACTCTATGCCAGGAATGGTTCTGGGGGTATAGCTGTGAGAAAGAAAGATAGCAGCACTTGCTCTTAAGTTGCTTAAGGTCCTGTATTAAAAAGCAAAGACTGTATTCTCAAACTAGGTTTCTTGAGAGATTTTGTAACTCCAAGTTTAAAAAACATATTTGAAGATTTAAAAGCATGTAAAAATTGAAGGTGGCTTTATTGAAGAAATGTGTTTTTTCAAAGGAAGACCTTAGGTTGAGTTGTCCAGAAAAATTGTTGCTAGCTTTGGTGAAGGAGTATGACTATTGGTGTGTAAGTGTGTGAGTGGTCAAATGCAATGCTGCTTTAGGTGCCCGGTTAACAAATCTCTGCAACTGATTGCACAAGAAGACATTTTTCCTACTTCTGTGCATTAACCAAGACTATTCTGACATCTGAAGATTAGCTATTTGGGGAATGCCAAACTTGAACAGTTTTGATGAAACTTAGTGTTCTCTCAATGAGCACTCATAATAGATCTCCCTTAAAATGGTTCCTTGAACAGAGGAAGCACAGGAAGGAAACCTATGGCCATTATGGCTGGAAAACTATTTTGTGAGCACAACCAGGTTTCCAATTTGACATCTTTCAGAAGTAAGAGTGGGCAATATTACTCTTACTTTCAGAAGTAAGAGTGGGCAGTAGGTAATAGAGGAGGTATAGGTGCAGGTGGGACAGGAACAGTTAGTGTGACTTCATTTGTGACTACAGCTGGGAGGATCTGCAATCATTTAGCTTATGTGCACATATATCAATATCTTCACAAATATAGGCCTGACACATATATCTCCTGAAACGCATTCATGCCTTCCCCTTTAAGACCAACATACATTTCAAAGTCATTCTATAATAATTAATTCTCTATAGAAAGAATATTAGGAAAATAATTGTACAGATAGATCAAGGGATGAGGTTGATGTTTGAAATAAGAGTTACTTGGAATGCAATATGGACAAAATTGAGATTTGATTTAATAAATAAACTAGAAAATAGATCACTTAGATTATTTAGGAATAATATTTCAATTTGCAACCTACACCAACACTGGGTTCATGTGAATCCAATTATTAAAAGATCACTTACAATTGACCAGAATGAATTTTAACTTCCCAAAGCTACCCATTACATATAAATAGTTTTATACTAAATAAGGGTGATAGTAGTATAGGGTAAAAATAATCAGACAATGAATGAAGGTATTTCAAAGATATTAGATATTTACAAAGCAGTCCTTTATAAAAATGTCCCATTAGAAATAAAGATCAAATGTTTTTATAGAAATTAATTATGGGATTTAATATTGGAGGTGTCAGCTATGAAGACCACATGGTTATTGTGAGAAATAACATTTAACCTTTCTCCTGTGGCTGATGGAGGCCAGTGCAGTATTTTATTATCAGCACTGGCAGTTGATTTATTACCACTGTTTCTACTCCAGTAAAGCCACATTAGGCTGTGCTCAATGTATCATTTGTTATCTTCAACCCTCCTGCACACTTTCTGCATGCATAATCTCTTTGTTCTAGCAAATTTTAAGTGGAGAAGAGTAAATATTTAAGTAATTATTCCGTATTTATCAGAAACTATAGAGGCAAAATCAACTAGCTAAATAGATTATGCCAGACTATGTCTGACGTAATCATAAAGTTCTGGCTTCAAGAAGAGTGATGGTTATACAACTGAAACATCAGCTATGCATAATGGTGCATTAGTGTAGATACAGCAGTGACAGAGAATAAATCACAGCCACACTTTCAGATGGGAATAAAATTTTGTGGAATAAATTCAGGTCAGATAGCTTTCAACAGTTTCTGTTTTCAGAACTTACTATCTAAAAAATCAGTCAAATTGTCTGAAATTGCTTGGCAGATGCACTGAGAATAGTTTCCCTATCTTTCAACTAGTCTGACAATTTGACATTAATGTGGAAGCAAATTTAAGAATATCAAAATAGTTCTATCCTCTAAAATTCTATCTTTTATGTATGTATCCCTGATGAATTTTAGAATCTTTGGAAATATAATTTTTGCTCCAGTGAAATATGGTTAATGATATCACTATAAATCGAGAATGAACTTGTTTCCATATGTTTTTCTTTCAGCCAATGATCATAAATATTAACTAAACATATAAAGTGTTTTTTAGAAAAAGACTCTTATCTGTGTGATGTTTTATTCTGTGACAAGGGTTCTGAATTACCTTAACTCCTAGACTGTCTCTATGTCTTTACTCACTCTGCCAACAGGAGGTGGAGTACTTGATATGATTGGTAAATGTGGAAATAATTAACTAGGCTTGCTTTGCTCATCTCTGCCTTTCCTCTTCATGATAGTAAGCATGTCTGTAGGGATAATTCATTCTCTGCTGCTTCTTAAGGGGCAGGTCTGCTGGCTCAATAACTATTAATTCTAATATTTGCTATTAAAAATCTCATTATTTCTTCTCATATATAATATATAATATATATCTTTGAATCTACCCCTTGTAAATTACAATGAAATATTATTGTGTTCCATCCACTCCTCCTTTTATTTAACAGAACTCAGTTGAAAAATTTAGAGGGGTATGATTTATTGACAGTTTTCAGTAACTCCAACATGTCCTATAGTTAAAATAATAGATTCCCTTTTTATTTTAAGCAGCTCCTTTCTCTGGATTCCTATACCATTGCCTATCTGTTATCCTGTTAATTATAAAGCTGAAATTAATTTTATTCATTAAAAGAAAATAATAAGCATGCATTTCCTAAAAGGCATTATCATGGATATTTATTAACCCCTACCAAAAGTGTGCCAAATGCATTTGAGAAAAGAACTTAACAATGTTTGGAACCAGGAATAAACACAAACATGAACAAATGGATGAATCAATAAAGTATAAAACATGGAAGGTGATATTTATTCAATGAACATATATGTATAGAAGTATTGAAACAAACAAGAACTGGCTAACATGATGAGGAGTAAGAAATTTATATTTGAATCAAATGTAACTACAACTAATCTTGCCTTTGCTACATATTCCACCTTTGAGAAACAATCTTTCTGAATCTAAATTTGATCAACAGTTAAATTGTGTAAGTAATTTATAAGTCATATGAAAGTTAAGGGATTTTTCTTAATAGTGTGTGTCAAATACACATACTAAGGGCTCAAAATAAGTTAAATTTCTTGAGCTCTCTCCAAAGTTTCTTAAAGTCTATTAGGGAAGACTTACATATAAAGAGATGAGAAATCTAGAGAGATGGGCATAGAACATGAATTGGATAAGAAGAAATATGGTATTCTAGTACTTACTATTGAATAAAATATAGTAAGAATAATAAGGTAATTACATACAGTTGTTAAGAAATTGTTTGTTGGATCTGAATGAACTAGTGAAATCTTGGTGGATGATATAATATTTTGCCTGGCTTTTATGGTGTGTGTGTGTGTGTGTGTGTGTGTGTGTGTATTTGTGTATGGAGAAAGGAGATGTAGACTAGTGAACAGAACATATTCTAAAATATAGTTCTAAAATATGGGACCATGAAATAAGGTGTGCAAAAAATTGGATATATTAAATAAGGTTGTAGCTATGGGAGTTACAAAACTATGAGAGTAACTGAAGTGATAGGTGGTAATAGACTACAAATTGAAATAAGACAGATACTTGCTCTTCTCATACGAAATTTAAACTTCATCTAGTGTAATCCTTGGATGATGGTTTGTTCTATTATGTACAAATCTATAATAAGGTTGAATTAATAAAGTAGATAAGTTCAACACTAGAAATAGAAATAATTCTATGCATTTTATTTTGAACAATTTAACCAATATGGCCTTCAGGGGGTCTGCTGAATAACATTAAAAAATCTGAAGATATCTTCAGTTTTGGTACAAATTTGCATGACTACATACAGAGACAGTAACTGTATTATTCAAGTCCTTTCATTCAAGTAATGCACTTTGGAAATCTTATTTAAATATCTATAAATGAAAACATAAAGACAAACATACATATGCATTGTATATGTATGACAAATCTATTATCCAAAGTGATTGTCCTCAATACATGTCAATTCAAAATATGGTAAGGAATAGAAAGATTAATAGCTTCGAATAGGCAAACATGTCTTGAAATTAAACCAACTTAACATAAAGGGACGGAGATTCTAGAAATGCAAGAAAATGTATCGACTGGGACCACCAAATGGTAGCTTCAGTCTATATTTTAAAAGATTAATTTCACTATCCTAATACATAGATAAAATGGGGTGCTGGGATCTTTGACATGCCAACTTTCAAGAATCTGGGTTGTTAATCTTAGATGATAATCAGCCAAAATTAGGCATACAGTCACATTACCTAAGTGATAATAATGGAGAAACAAACAAACAAAAAAGCTCACCTAGGTTAGGCAATCACAAAATGGTCAAAGAGGTATATACAAAGAAAGGGCCAGACTATAAAAATTGCTCACTGCATGATTTGGGCTCACATTTTTTGTATGGTACAAGTCCTAGGACTACAGAGGGTGTTCTATAGACGCAGTCATAGAAGGATTCCTCATCAGAATAGCTTATGGTTTGCACATGATTTTTTAGTATTCTTTCATTCTTACACATGGTAATTTGTGATCTATTTGACTTCAATGGATTCTCACAGCTATACTGGATGAATTAGTCAGGATTGTCCAGACAACCAGAACCATAGGAGATACTATACATATGGACTAAGAGGGAGAGAGAGAGAGAGAAAAAGAGATATATTATAAGGAATTGTCTCATAGTTTATAAAAGCTGAGAAGTCCCATAATCTGGTGTCCACAGGCTGAAGACCCAGGAAAGCCAATGGTGTAAGTCCTGCCTGAGTCTGAAGGCCTGAGAAACAGGAGCACCAATAGTGTAAGTTCATTAATGCCATCATGTTTTTATCAACATAGTTTTACCCAAATAGACAACTGATCTGGAAAAGTTAGGCATAATTTCAACAATTAATTTCACAAACATTTTATCTGATCAATGGTTGAAAATTTATTTGCTTATATGGATACAGAATAAATATGACCTTTACTGACTTAAGCAGAACCTAAATATGTCTAGTAATATCTGGTATTTCTTCCAAAAAAGGATTTATGCACTCAATAAATCTATCTGAAGATGTACCAAAGTATAAGAAATTTCTGATACAAGGTATAATATAGCAGAAAATTGTTCGGTTACCAAAAAAATGGGACTGATTATATAATCTTCCAGTGGATAAGACATGGGTCTTTACTATAAATACACAGAAGAAAGGTCTGATCTGGAATAATTGTAAAAAATTACAAATCACTACAGCACATATGATAGTTTATCTTCAACAGAAAATAGTTAATTATTTGATCAGGAATCCTCTTACAGGAGGATGATATAATTTTTTAGTTCCATGACGTTATAATATTTCACAACACATCATTATCAAACAGACACTATTGTTTTCAGCAGAAATCTGCCATTGTTATTTTACCCAGCTCTGATAGTCTTTATAATTTAGATGCTAATATACATTATTTCCCAGTTTTACCTGCATATCATTTAAAACCATGGTCAAAATGTAGACAGTGAATACATGTAGTGTTTGTTTCTTCATTCTTGAGATACTTCACTTAGGAGAACGGTCTCCAGTTCCATCCAGATGGTTGCAAAGGGTATTAATTCATCATTTTTTATGGCACACCTATAGCTGGGACTCAAGCATTACAAAAGCAATCCATGTAACCTAAAACATTTGTACTCCCTTAATATTTTGAAATTAAAAAAACCCAAAATCTAGAAAGATGATTAATTTTTAAAGTATTTGAACAGCAACAATAATTCATAACACATTAGCTACTGCAGCAATTCTTGCCTCCAGGGACTAGGCTCCAAAATGACCCCATATGCCATCAAATGAATTGCATAAAGATATGAGCTGAAAATAAGTTGCTCTTAACCTTAAATGTGTGAACAATTTTGCATATCCATAATTGCCAATATGGCACCATTCAGGATACACTAGAATCTCTGGGCAGAGAGCCAATCAGCCTTATGTTCAGTGCTATGTGAGCCAGCTGGACATCTGACATGTGCATTGTGGTTGGTTAACTGCTGTCATCCACACACTTTAACCCTCCAGTGACTTTGTTGTTCTGAGATGTTTCCTAGGGGACAGGTCATGACACAGATGAGTACAGCATAACATGCATACCTTAGCGATGGGGGCACCTGTAGCTCCTAAAGATAATATTCTAAACAAAACACTAATACAAATCAGTAGGTTCTCTTGTACATGCTCACTTATGGGACAAGGCTATTCCCTGACTATCCCTTTTAATAGATGTAACCAGGAGTTCACCTAAAAGATTCCACTCTAGGACCTTAGAATATGGTAATAATGTGGATTTCATGCTGGATAAAGGCTACCACATAGGCTCAATTCCTTACATTTTTAGGCCTTCTGAAATGAAATAAACTGGTATGCCATATCTCTTCAAGAGCTATCAATCCTCCCAGAGAGGTTTTATTGTAAGATGCCTAAATGATTAGATAAGCCCCTTTTAAAAATTACTGTCAAAAGTCATATACCTATTGAGCCCTTAAAGACAACAGGATTGTTTAAAGTTCTTGCAGAAAAACTGGCCTGATAGTTATTTTGTTCAATGCAAGAATTTATTTTTAATTCTAATTCTAGATATATTAAAAATAAGTGTTCCCTTTAAAGGCAATATAAACAGACTAGCAATACAATCTATTGGTGAGATTGCAGGGCAACACACATGTATACTTTTCTGGTGGAAGTACATAATTGCACAACATCTATAAAAAGGAATTTAATAATATCTAGAAAAAAATTCCTATTGATCTGTCCCTTTACACAGCACCTCTTCCTTTAAGAATTTCTTCCAGAGCTGTCTTGACAAAATTTGAAATGGCATATGCTCACAGCTATTTATTTTTGTCCTCTTTGCCAATAAAGGCGGGTGGGAATAAAAATGTTCATCTACAAGAAACTTGTTGAATAAACTATGGTGTATATATACCATGTGGAATGGAGTACTATATATCTATAAAAAGAATGAAGAAGCCATTTTTCATTCTCTTTAGAATGCTCTAAAGGTACGTACCAATGTCATCACTATGCTACATTTTGTCTCTGAAGGGGCTTAAATGTATATATAAAAGGAAGTAAATATATATGCATCTATGACACACACACATGTAGTAGATACTTCTATTTTACAAATGGGAGTAGAAAGAAAAAACTAGTAAAGTATTATCTACAGAGTAAAGAAAGAGACAAAGGGAAAGAAATGAAAGGTTTCTGAATGTATCTTCTTTTACGGATTAGAATTTAGATGCTTCTGATTAGTTTACATAATTATAAAATGAAATTAAATGTAAATTTAATATTAAAAAACAGTCTTTAAAAATGGAAAACAAAATAAAACTAAACTAAATTATATATAAATTTGATGGCCATACAAGGATTGTTTTGAATGATCTTAAAACACAATAATTTGACTGTACATGCCTACTGGGTTATATCAAAGTTAAAAAAGAACTGAAAATCAATCTTAACCAGCATTTATTGACCATATAAATACTAATAATATTGGTACAATTATTGCAAAGGTTTATATGAAGATAGAAGATAGAAAATAAGCAATTATATTAGGGTGTTTAGAAACTAAGCTTTTCAGAGTAAGAACAAAGAGAAAAAAACAAAAGAGTAAAGAAATACTGTATTCTTAAATTTAAATTTCAACTAGTTATGAACTCTTGGTGTACTTATTTTCTCTTACAAAATAAAATATATATTTTCTTCCTGTTAAACTGAAAATGTCTATAAGCAATGGCAAATCCAGACTGCGGTCTCTAAATACCATTTCTTAGAAAAATAAACCAAGGCTTCATGGAGAAATGACAGGTTCTACTCTGTGATAAGAACTGTACAATATAAGCCTGGAGCTATTTTTTCCTAACAAAAGGTAACATTAAAAAACTATTAAAGACTGTAAGAGTCCTGTTGGAAGGTCACAGGAATCAAAGACCCTTCCACCAGTTGAAAAGAGTATGATTTAACCATCAAAATATAATAACTGCAAAACTGCAATGAATATTGAAAACATATTAAAAGCCCATAAGTTCAAAATAATTTTAAAAACTTCATTTTGCTCATCGCTGAAACTTGCTAGGGCAAAAATGCATTGTTATGGAAACTGGTAAATAGAAGTAGATAATGAAGCATTTATCATTCCTTTGGTGTGAAAAATATTTCAGGGTAATTGAATACTTAATAAATAAAGCTTTTTGTGGAAGAATTACAGCTCATATACACATCAAAAATAATAATATTGGGATATCACCATTTTGCATCCCTTAATGAGTTAATGAGTGTTGGCTATGATCTTCAATGGCTGCTAATATATTAAGTGAAAAGCTGATGTAGTAATTTATCACTGAAAGATGGAAAAATGAGAGATAATTAGATATCTTGTGCTTCATAAGGTATTATGTATGTATGTATTTATTTATTTATTTAAATTTCAAAGAGTTATGGGGCACGGATGTTTTTGGTTGCAAGGATTGCTTTTGTAATGCTTGAGTCATGGTTATAAGTATGCCCATTACCCAAATAGTGTTCATTGTACCCATTAGGTAGCTTTTTATCCATTCCCTCCTTTCTCCCACCCCCGATTGATTTCCATTGAATTTTACTTCTGTCTGTGCACATATGTACTCATAGGTTAGTTCCAATTTAAACGTGAATATATGTGGTATTTGTTTTTCTGTTCTTTAGATACTTCCCTTAGAGTAATGGTCTCCAGTTCACCCAAACTGTTGCTAAAGCATTAACCCATCCATCTTCATGGCTGAATAGTATTCCACGGTATACATATAACATGAAATGTTATTCACTCATTAATTCATGGACATTTGGATTGATTTCACATCTTCACAGTTGTGAATTGTGCTATAATAAACATTCAAGTGTACGTGTCTTTTTTGATAAAAAAAACTTCTTTTCCTTTGAGTAAATACCCAGTAGTGGGGCTGCTGGATCAAATGGTAGGTCTCTTGGTTCTTAGAGGAATCTCCATACTGTTTTCCATAGAGGTTGTACTAATTATTTACAGTCCCACCAACCGTGAATAAGAGTTCCTTTCTCTCTGCATTCATACCATCATCTATTATTTTGTAATAAAATAATTATTATTATTTTTTACTATTATTAAAAATAATTACTATTATTTTTTAATAAAAGGAATCTAACTGGGGTTAAGTAATATTTCACTGTGGTTTTAATTTGCATTTTCCTGATAATTAGTGATGTTAAGCATTTTTTTTATATGTTTATTGGCCATTTGTCTATCTTCTTTTGAAAAGCTTCTGTTATTGTCTTTTGCTCACTTTTTAATGGGGTTGTTTGTTTTTTCTTGCTGATTTGCTTGAGTTCTTTGTACATTCTTGTTACAATCCTTTATCAGATATATAGCTTGTGAATATTTTCTCCCATTCTGTAGGTTGTCTATTTGCTCTGTTTATTATTTCCTTCACTGTGAAGAAGCTTTTTATTTTAATCAAGTCCCATTTATTTATTTTTGTTGTTGCTGTGCTTGCTATTGGAGTCTTTTCCACAAATTCTTTGTGTAGGATGATATCTAGAAGAGTTACTTTGAAACATTTTTTTCTAGAGTTCTTATGGTTTCATGCCTAACATTTAAGTCTTTTATCTATCTTGAATTAATTGTTGTGAGTGGTGAGAGATACAGATCCTGTTTCATTCTTTGGCATGTGGCTATCCAGTTGCTGCAGCACCATTTATTGAATAGGGATTCTTTCTCCCAGTGTATATTATTGTCTGCTTTGTCAAAGATCTGTTGGCTGTATGTGGATGGTTTTGTGTCTGAGTTTTCTGTTTCATTTGTCTATGTCTCTATTTTTGTGCCAATGCCATGCTGTTTTGGTTACTATAGCCTTGTAGTATAGTTCGAAGTCTGGTAATGTGATGCCTCCAGATTTTTCCTTTGGCTTAAGATTTTTTTGTCTATTCAGGCTCATTTCTAGTTCCAAATGAAGCTAAAATTATTTTGTCTGGATCTGTGAAATATGATGTTAGTATTTTGATGGGGATTTCATTGAATCTGTAAATCACTTTGGGAAGTATGGACATTTTAACAATGTTGATTCTACCAATCCATGAGCGGGATATTTTTTTCCATTTGTATCATCAGCAATGACTTTTTTCAGTGTTTCATAGTTAAAACAGCAAATTTGAGTCTGATCAATCCCTTTGAACTAATCCATGTATATGAAAGATAGGAATAGAGAAATATGTTAAATGATGTCATAGAAATACAATTACCCAAACCCAAAATGTGAAAACTATATAAGGTAAATGAAACAAGCATTATTCTTCTTTAAGGGAAAGACTTTAAAAAATGAGTGAAT
Source organism: Lemur catta (assembly GCF_020740605.2). Lineage (NCBI taxonomy): Eukaryota > Metazoa > Chordata > Mammalia > Primates > Lemuridae > Lemur > Lemur catta. The sequence continues at coordinate 88,350,553 of NC_059132.1, read as the reverse complement.
TTTATAGAATAAAAGAGACTAAGATATATAAGATAAATTAAATATATGGTTCTTTTTTGAATCCTGATATGAAAGAACAAAGTATTTTAAAGCATTTATGAAGCAGACTGAGACTTGTGAACATGAAGGTACATTAGGTACTGTTAAGGAAGTGTTTTCCTTTTTTAGGCATAATAAAGTTATTCAAGTTGATTAATTAAAATAAGTATTTCTTAGAGATGCATGATTATTTAAGGGTAAAATTTTGTGCTATATTTGTTTGTTTTAAAATACCCCAGAACGGTAGGTGAAGAGATGTTGGGTATAATACCAGACCCTCCCATCTCCATATCTCACTGAATGTGGAGGAAAGGTCAGAAAGAATCAAGTACTTCAGAAAACTCATGGACAATGTGCTGAAATTGGAAAGCCTAGAGCCATGCAGCATTAAAGAAGATATTCACCATTTATTTTTAAATTATTTTTTTCTGATAAACATATTATATATGATCATTGCAGAGAAGCAGCATTTCTTGTAGAAATCAATTGATGCTTGACTTTTTAAATTAAGGCTGACTTTGAACAAGGACACAAGCAAATATTAAAATTAGTATTAAGATCAAGAAGTAAGAAAAAATAAACCCACACAGCATGAAATGAGATGATATGGGAAATTCAGGAACTCAAAATAAAACCGGATCATAGGAGAGAATGTTATCTTAGTTATAGCATTTATAGGTCCTCTTTAGTTAGGAAAACATGGACAGTGATATCATTTTGCATTTCACCCTACATATTCTTTACATTTTATACACATCAGATTTTACTGCACATGCTTAGTCTGTTTTCTGTTGCTTATAACAGAATACCTAAAACTGTGTAATTTATATAGAAAAGAAATTTATTTCTTACTGTTATGGAGGCTGGGACATTCAGGGCAAAGGGAATACATCTGGTGAAAACCGTCTTGCTGGTGGGGACTCCCTGTGTTGTCCCAGGGTATTGCAGGGCATCACATGCTGAGGGGCTGAGCTTGCTAACATGCTAGCTCAGGTCTCTCTTCCTCTTCCTGCAAAGCCACCAGTTAGCCTCCTGTGATAACCTATTAATGCATTAACCCATTAATCCACAAGTAGATTAATCCATTCATGAGGGCGGAGCCTCTATGGCCCAATCACCTCTTAAAGACCCTGTCTCTCAATACTGCCACTGGGGATTAAGTTTCAAACATGAATTTTGGAGGAGACATTCAAACTATTGCACATGCTGTACAAATACTTTTATTTTCACTACCAAATAGGAGTTCTGTCATTGTGAACAAATTGTCATTATTTTTATAATAATTTCTTTTCTTTTTTTTTTTTTTTTTTTGAGACAGAGTCTCACTTTGTTGCCCAGGCTAGAGTGAGTGCCCTGGCGTCAGCCTAGCTCACAGCAACCTCAACCTCAAACTCCTGGGCTTAAGTGATCCTACTGCCTCAGCCTCCCGAGTAGCTGGGACTACAGGCATGCGCCACCATGCCCGGCTAATTTTTTTTTCTATATATATTTTTAGTTGTCCAGATAATTTTTATTTCTATTTTTAGTAGAGATGAGGTCTCGCTCAGGCTGGTCTCGAACTCCTGACCTTGAGTGATCCACCCGCCTCAGCCTCCCAGAGGGCTAGGATTACAGGCATGAGCCACCGCGCCCGGCCTATAATAATTTCTGAAAATAACAACAAAGTACTGCTAGAAAAAGTTGCATCTGTGTAAATGTGCTCTCTGTTTTGAGAGAAGCAGACATGAGGAGCTAGATGACTTAACTATTCTTACATGTCACTATAGTGACACTTGACATTTCCTAGTACAGTGCTAGCCAGATTGGCTACGGTTACTAAGGAAATACTCGGATTCTTTCAAAAGAATACACAAAAACGTCTTAAGAAAATTTGAAAAGATTTTGAACAGAATCTAACACTATTAGAGGTTAACACTGAAGTGGGCTTCATTCTTAAAAATTTAATTAATTCTTAAGTATTGGCTCACCTTAGAAATATAGTAACGACTAAAAGAACAAGTTCTTCACTTTCTTTCCTTTATCCCCTGACACTCACAGACACTAAGATCCTTACAAGAGGCAATTTCAAAGTTAAAAAGGATTCCCCAAGCTAAGTTTAGGTGTAGGCTCTGGGAAAAAAAAATCAATTACTCTGTAAAAGACAATTGGGGGATTTTATTATTTTGTGCTAAATTTTGCTCTTACAAAAGTACAAAAAAATGGGTAAATCAAGAAATGAGTTTGAATTCAATAGGGCTAGCCACCTGACACATTAAGTTTGGTTACTAATATTAATTTTCTTTCTGATACTTTGTAGACATAATTTGAAAAATACGAAAGGATGGCAAGCCAGAAATCAGCTGAAGAATTATTGAAAACATATAGATACTCTTATATCAGTTGCTTAAAGTAATAACAAATATCCCAGGCAAACTTTTTAACAATCTTCAAAATCTTTCAAAACTCTGCAATAACAAATACGTATTGTAACAAATTTTTAAAAATAGTTTGTAGAGGTGAGTTTTTGGTTAACAAACAAAAGGAGTAAATTTGGGGAAGAGGTTTTTGGAAAAGTTGTGACTTATTACACTGATTTTAACTAGTTTTCTGAATTTTATTTTCATTTACACGAGTGTATTCTCCGACAAGAAGCAACTGTTATAAGGTCTACTATGATTTTCCTCACTAATATATTTCTAAGAGTTTACATAGTTTAGGTATTTCAAGCATGGTTAATGACTTAGTAAGTACATTAATAAACTGACAAAAGAAAGAGTATTTAATTGACACACTTTTATGACTGAAAGTAAATGTAATTACTACACCAAAGGTGACAAGAAAGCTTCCAGTCCAATCCTAGGTGTAAGAGAAAGAAGCAACTATGGCAACATAAAGAAATACTGGCAGAAACATTTAAACCTTTTTTTTTTTTTCTTTAATCATTCTAAGTTGCTTAAGTCACATTTAAATTGTGAAATACGACTTTGACATATTAGATTTCTTGAGGAATATGGAGGATAAAATCTTCTTACGTGTGACAGCTGTTCAACACTTGAAGATATCAATTATATTTGTCCCTCAGGCTTTTACAAGCTAAACATTCCAAGTTCCCTCAAGTGTTTCATATGTCACACTTTCATATTCTCGTGTCATTCTCTATCCCTCTAAAATATGACCCTCAGAGCTGGACTCACGTTTCAAATGTGACCTGACCAGCATGTTGGGAAACATCACTCTATGTTTGTGTCTTTTAATGCATCCTGTTGAGTTATTTTGTCACATACTTCCTTAACAGTCATGGTGACTGAAGTGGGGTGATCAACTGAATTCTCCAAGTGTTTTCAAAGTAGTTGTTCTAAGATGTACTGTTCTGCATTTATGTGAAATATCTTAATAAAAATAACAATTTTCATTTATTCTTAAACAATGTATTTATTCAATAAATATCTATTGAATACCCACGCTATCACCAGTACTATGTTGGGTGCTAGAAAGGCAGAGAAAAGCAAATTGACAATTACTTTGTATTTTTATTAATTGGTTTGAAACAGATAAAGCAGAGAAAAAGAGAAACATTTAAAAAAAAACACATTGCATTTAAAAAATGTCACAAATGTGGATAAACAAGCAACAATGCTCTGAGAGAAATGTAGATGGTAAGATACCCCAACTAACTGTGATGCTTAGGTAAGGCTTAGGAGAAGGTAATAGTTAATTTAAAACATAAAAATAAATGACGTCTACTTTTAAGTTTGTGGCTGAATAAAAATGTCAATAAATTTATTGACATTCCACATGAAGAAGCTTGTATTTCCATGTTTGGAAAATGGGGGGGCCCTGTGACTGCCTTGACCAATAAAATATCCTGGAAGTGAATGCCAGTTTGTAGATGCATAGCTTTAAAAGACTACCTTCCACTTCAGATGTCTTTAAAGACTCTTGAAGCCCTGAGGAGCTATATTTAAATATCTTGCTAGTGGAGAAGCCCAGTAATTACATCAAGAAGGAAAATGGACCAGCTGGGGCAGCCTATACCCCGCAAAGGCACATGCCTCTAGCATAGATCAATCACTTACATTCTATTGAGCAACCCCATTGTGTACAATGAGGAAGAAAGGGAGTGGCAAGCCAAGTACTGCCTGAATTCCTGATCCACACAATTATGGCATTTTAAAATGGTTGTTGTTTTAAGACACTGTATGTTTGAAGTATTTTTAATATAGCAATAGATACCTAGGACAAACGTAGAAGGTGGAGCTCTCACACAAGAGGACATAATATTTGCCAAAGTCCAATACTGGGTAAAAGGTTGGCAATTTGAGAAGCTCATGCCCCACCAGTAGGGCTATGCACTGTAGCTTACCTAGGGGAAAGGGGGACTAGTTAAGGCAGAGACAAGAGTTAGATCATTTAGGGCCTTAAAATCAGGGTAAGTTGGTTAGAACTTACTGCAAGTGCTATGGGAAACAATTGTGCTTATAGAAGAGTTTTCTAACTGTTAGAAACAGTTTTAGGTGGAGGAAAATAAGAATGATTGTATGAAAACAGTGAATAAGCTTTCATAGTAGTCCAGTAAAAGTGTAGGATATGATGATGGCAGAGGAAATGAAGGTGAATGTATGTATTTGAGATATATTTTTGAGATTAAGTCAATAGGACTTGCATGCATGTATACATTGGATGTCGGGGATGGTGGGAGAAAAGGAATTTGTGATTATACTGAGTAGAGGGATGTTATTTATTAAGGCGTAAAATTAGGAATAGAAAACATGTTTGAAAAAGGGGAAATTCAAGAGTTCTATTTTGGGTTTTACTGTCAGTGATGCATTCAGGTAGAGATGTCAGAAAGAGATGTGGGTATTAGAGAGTAGTACAATCTATTGAGTAATCTGGGGAAGTAATTTATATTAGGTAAGATCTATGCAAGAAATTTATATTAGAAAGTAATAAAATATTAGGTGGAAGATAAATTTCCATGAATCATTGACATTTACTAGGGAATGAGTATACAGAAAGAAGAAAAGAGGGCAAAGAAAAACACTCTAAGGAATTTCAAAATTAAGAGTATAGATATTAGAGAAAGGAAACTGAAAATGAAGGAACAGTGAATTGGAGCAAAACTAAGTCTCATGATATAAAAGGAAATACTGTCTTGTTTTTCTGAAAAGATGTTGAAAGTAGATGAGAGATCTAAAATTTAAAAACCAGAAATGTGGGATTGGGTGCAGTGGCTCACACTGGTAATATTAGGGAGGCCAAAGCAGAAGGATCTCTTGAGGACAGGAATTCAACACCAGTCTGGGCAACATAGCAAGACCATACTCTACAAAAAATAAAAAAAAATTAGCCAGGTGTGGTGGCGTACACCTGTGGTCCTATCTACTTAGGAGGCAGAGCTGGGAGGATTCCTTGAGCCCAGGAGTTTGAGGTTACAGTGAACTATGAACATGACACCTCACTCCAGCCTATGTGACGATGTGAGACCCTGTCTCTAAAATTAAAGAAAAAAATAGAAATATGTCTGTTGAATTTGTCAACATTAAAGACAATAATTTGATACCAATAAATACATCATAGGGAGGGTAGCAAAAGCCAGATATTGGAGGAAGATTAAATTGGTGTTGAGTATTGCAGACAAGGGTTCATAACTCTTGATTCTGATGGGAAAGGACAAATGTAGCAGTATCTAGATATGGGATTGAGGGCTTGTTTGTTATTTTTTAGCAGGAGTGGGTAGGGCATATTTGCTTGCTAATGGTGATAATACAGTAGAAAAGACTGCCGAAGAACAAAAGTAAGATCATTTGTGTAGTGAAATTCTTGAGATGATAGAAGAGTAGGCTTTATAACACATAGAGTTATTGAATGGTGATATGCTTTTGCGTTTCTGACAAAATAGGACAAAAGAAGTAGGTGAGTGTAAGCACATGAAATGTGTATTGATTGATTGACCAATTGCAGGTAGGAGGAAGAGAAGTTCATTTTTTATTATTTCTATTTTTTTCAAGAAAGAAAAAGAGAAAATCATCTCTTAAGGTACAGGATAGAGGAAAAAATTGAAAATTTGATGTATCAAAGAAAGGTATAAATATTCTTCACTGGGATTAGAATAAAGTAAACTATGGAGAAATATAGTAGGATTGATAATACCACTTAGCATCATGTTTGGTTTTTTTTAAATTCTGAAAAGTCTGGTATATAACTTTACCTCTATTGTTATGTTATGTTCTGCTAAGCAAGAGTGATATGTCTTCATCCAAATCTTAAAAAATATGTTAAAGGGACACAGGCCAAGGTCAGAGTGGTGTGGTGATACTCTATATAATTTAACAGCTTTATTAATATATAACTGAAATATAATAAACTGAAAATATATAAAGAGTACACTATAAAAAGTTTTGGCATGCATATACACCCATGAAATGATCATCACAATCAACATAACATATATCCACCATCCTGGAAAGCCTTCTTGCGCCTCCTAGTAATTTCTTTCCTGCACTCCTTACCACGACACATTACCAACAAGCATTGATAAATTTTCTCTTTCCATAGACATGTTGGTGTTTTCTTTCTAGAGTTTTGTATGTATGAAACCATCAAGTGTGTACTATTTTTAGTTTTACTTCTGTCTTCTTTCAGTCAGCATAATTATTTTGAGATCCATCCATATTTCCACGTGCATCAAGAGTTCATTCATTTAATTGCTGAATAGTATTTCATTGTATAAATATACCTCAATTTGTTTATCCATTCAACAGTTGAAAGGCATTTGGGTTGCTTCTAGTTTGGGGCCATTAGAAATGGAACTATTATGATCATTCATGTACAAGTATTTACATAAAAAGAGTCTTCAGTTTTCTAGGATAAATGCCCAGGAGAGTGAATACAGAGCCATGTAGTAAGAGTATATTTAATTTTATGAGAAACAGCCACATTATTTTCTGTGATTGCTGCTCCATTTTACATTTCTTGCAGCACTGTATAAGAGATACAGTTTCTCCACATTGTTGTCAGCATTTAGTGTTGTAGTGTGTGTGTGTGTGTGTGTGTGCGCATGTGTGTACATGTGTATATAAATATACATATATAATATTTATAAAATATGTATAATTCTAATGGGTGTATAGTGATATCTCAACATGGTTTTAATTTGCATTTCTTTAATGGATAATGTTAAGCAAAGTTTCATGTGCTTATTTGCCATCTGTATATGCTCCTCAGTGAAGTTTCTGCTCTTGTCTTTTGCTCACCTTTTATTTGAACTGTTCACATTTTACTTTTGAGTTTTGAGAGTTCCTTATATATTCTGGATACAAGTATTTTTTTTTCAAGTGATGTGTAAGTATTTCCTCCCAGTCTATAGCTTGTGTTTTCATCCTTTTAACAGGTTATTTAACAGAGCAAAACTTTTCAATTCTGGTGAAGATTAATTTATCAATACCTCATTTTAAGGATTATGTTATTAGTGTTACATCTATAAGCTTTTTACCTAATCCTAGGCCTTAAGGATTTTCTACTGTGTTTTCATCTGGATGTTTTATGTTTTGCATTTTAAGATATAGTCTGTTAATCAATTAGTGTCTAAATTGTGTTATTTAGATTGAGAGGGTTTTTTTCTGCCTATGGATGCCCAATTGCACAGATATTTGTTGAAAATGCTACTCTTTGTCCATTATACTGCCTTTCCACCTATGTTATAAATCAGTTAATTGAAGTTGTGTGATTTTATTTCTGGGGTCTCTATGAAATTTATCCATGTGTCTATTTCTCTGCTGATGCTATAATTTATAAATTTTGCATTTATATAGTAAAAATGGGTAGTATAATGCCTGCAATTTTTTTCTTTTTCAAAATATTTTAGCTATTCTATTAGTAGTTCCTTTGTCTTTACATAAAATTGTGGAATAAATTTTTAAATATCTACAAAAATTTTGTTGGAATTTTGGTAAGAATTATGTTAAATGTCTAAATCAATTTAAAGTGAGTTGGCATCTATATATTGAGACTTACAATCTGTGAATATGGTATATCTCTCCAGTTATGTACATCTTCTTTGATTTATTTTATCATTATTGTATAGTTGTCAGTATAGAAGTTTTGTTTTGTTAGATTTATAGCTAAGTATGTACATTTCGAGCAGTTATAAATAGTATTGTTTTTAATTTCAGCTTCACTTTTTCATTGCTTGAATATAGAAATATAATTTATTCATTGTTCATACTGTATTCTGCAACCATGCTGAACTCAATTATAAGTTCCAGAAGTTATTTTTAAAATATTCTTTTAGATTTCCTACATTGACAATCATGTCATTGCAAATAGATACAGTTTTATTTTATCTTTTCAAATTTTGTGCAATTTGTATCTTTTTCTTGACATACTGTGCTGGCTAGAACTTCCAGGGCTATTTTGAAAAAGTAGTAAGAGCAGAAACTATGTAAAGTTAACAGCATTAAGTCTTTCACCTTTAATTGTAATATTAGCTATAGGTTTTACATTCATATTCTTAGTAAGTTGAGGAACTTCCTCTCTATTCCTATTACTCTGAGAGTTCTTTTGAAATAATTGAAAAAACTAAATATAGTTTTTTTCTGCATCATTTGATGAGATCATGAGGTTTTTCTATTTCAACAAGTTAATAGGGTGAAGTACATTGGTTTATTCTTGAATACTGAGCTAATCTTGCATTCCTGGAATAAAATAGGTCATGGTGTATTATTCTTTTTTAAACATACCGCTGGATTTTATTTTCTAATTTTTTGATTAGAAGTTTTGTATCTATGTTCATGAAGGATATTTGTCTGAAGTTATTTTTTCTTCTTTTTTTTTTCTTTTTTTCTTTCTCAGTTTCTATCTTTGATTTTGGTATCAAGAAAATACTATTCTCATAAAATGAATTTGAAAGTGTGCCTTTCTTTGCTTTTTTTTGGAGGAGATTGTATAGAACTGATGTTAATTAATCCTTATATATCTGGTAACATTCTCCAGTGAAAATATTGTACTTACGCCTAGATATTTCTTTTTGGGGGGGAGGTTTTAAACTAAAAATTCGATTTTTAAAAGTTATTGGACTATTTTGATTAATTCAACTTGAATATGATTTGTGAGTTTGCAGTTTTCATAGAATTTATTGATTTAATCTAAGTTATCAAATTTGCATAGATTTGTTTTTAGTGCTTCTTTGTTATCCTTTTGATATCTGTGGGGTCTGTAGTAATATCCTCTATTTTATTCCTGGATATTGGTCATTTTTTCTCTGTCATGTTTGCTAGACATTCATCAATTATATTGATATTTTCAGCAAACCAGCTTTTATTTAATTGATTTTTAAAATATTTTTTAAATTTTAAATTCCATTGATCTGGTATTATTTGTATTTTTTCTTTCTTTGGCTTGCTTTGATTTTATTTTGCTCTTGTTTTTACACTACCTTGAGATGGGACCTTAGCTTCTTAATTTTATATTATTCTTATTTTTTAATATAAACTTTAGGTGCTATAAATTTACCTCTCACTACTGCATTAGCTACATCTCACATATTTTGAAATTTTATATTTTCAATTTCATTCTGCTCAATGTATTTTTTAATGGCCTGGAGGTTTCCTATTTGATCTATGAATTATTTAGAATTATGGTATTTTATTGCCAGGTGTTTGCAGATTTTTATAAAGATTGTTATGTTATAGATTTCTCATTTGTTTCCATTTTGGCCAGAGTATATGCTCTATGTATTTTCAATTCTTTTAAGTTTGTTCAGGTGTTTTATGACATATGATGTGATCTATCTTGCTGAATATTTCATGGGCAGTTGTAAAAAATGTGTATTTTGTTACTGTATAGTGCAGTTTCATGAATGTCAATTAGAGTCTGTTGGTTAATGATGTTGTTTTTTCACAGCCTTGTTGATTTCTATCTAATAATAGTTCTACCAATTTCTGACTGACAGTTTTGTCTCAGCTATAATTATGGGTTTGTTTATTTCTCCTTTACGTTTTATCAGATTTTCCTTCAAACATTCTGAAGCTTTGTATTTGGTCAATGCATACTTAAGGTTGCTATGTATTTTTGGTAAACTGACTTATATTAGCTCTATATTATGTCCCTTTGTGTACCTAGCACTTTTCTTTGTTTTGCATTCTTATCTATTATTAATATTATTTTGATTAAGGCTTTATGTTATATCATTTTGTATCCATTTACTTTGAACTGACCTGTATTATAATATTGTTACATTTGAAGTGAGTTTCTTATAGACAGCATATACTTTATTAATCATTTTTATCTGTTTGTTTACTTTTTATTCACTATACAAACTCTTTTAAGTTGTGAATTTAGATAACTTATATTTAATGTAATTATTTATATGAATAGGGCTTAAGTTTGTCTCTTTCTTATTTTCTGTTTTTTCTGTTATATTTTTTTATTTCTCTGCTGTCATTTTCCTTCCTACCTGAGTTACTTGAGCATTTTTTAAATTTTATTTTTGTTTAGCTATAGTGTTTTTAGTGTATCTCTTTCTATAAGTATTGTAAGTACTTGCTCTAGATACTACATTATATGTGCATAGCTTATTCAAGTCTGGTGGTGGTATTATTTTAGTGGTTACCATGGTTTAGGGAGAAAGGCAGTGATGTGTTAGCTATAAAGGGTAGCATAAGGGATCTTTGGGGTAATGGGACAGTTGTATATCTTGATTTTAATAAAAGTTTTGCAAATTTATATATAAAGATAAGTATGCACGTACACACATAGGAGTGCATATAATGTGGGTGAAATCTGAATAAGGTCTGTGGATGGTATTATTGTCAACTTATTGGATTTGATTTTGTACTATGTTTATGTGAGCTATAGCCATTGAGGAAACTAGGTGAAGGTTACCCAGGACTTCTCAGAGGCATTTTTTCCAAATTTCTGTGCTTCTATAACAATTTTGATATAAAAAGGTAAAAAAAAATAGAGGTCAAGTTTAATTTTATATAAAGTCATGATTAAAAGGAATCTTATCACAAAGCTGTCAAGAATAATAAAATGTACTAAATGTAACCATAAGTAGTATCAGCCAAATATTAGTTTTAACTAGATGTATTAGCAAAGATGATTTATTTCACAATTATAAAATTATATATGAAAACTGCATAACCACCCTACATATAATGAGCTTTACACGTTCCCTTTTTGCTCACTAAAGTAACAAATTATTCTTGTTCATAGACATGATTAATATATTTGCATTATTTACCTAGACATTATTTTCATGGATAATCAATTATGCATTCTAGTCCAATGAGCATGGGCTGTATGACAATAAAACAAATTTATAGAAATTGAGTTACTTTCTTATAAAAGATTATATTTGTGTACACAGGAGGAGGGGAATTAAAAACACCACAGTGTTAAAAATAACTATATTATATTGCTTAAGTATAGTTATATTCCATATTTGATAAAAAATGTTTCACACAGAAATAGTTGATGAATGTGCTTAACTTATATGGTAAATGTATTTAATAAATACATTTTTAAGGAAGAAGAATAAAACAATATACAAGTGATATTTGCCTCTACTTCATTTCTACAAGACCCATTTTTAATGATATAATTTTATGTTTTCTTTTAAAAATCATTACTTGAAGTTTAATATGGGAAAAATATGGTTTTAACACTTAACATATATTATAATATGTAACAATTTAATCAGAGGATCATTAAACAGTCACCCCTTCCTTTTTCTTTCTTTTCCCTTTTCTATCTGAATATAATCATTTGTATGCACATATAAATATACACATGTATGTCAGGTTGCAAAAGTGGAACTGCCTTATTTCTCTCTTATGTCCCAACACTGTAGACATTACAGCCCAAACTGTATGTAAGACAGTCCCCCATGTGCTGAATTTACAAATAATAAGAGGAAAGAAACAGTAAAAGGCTTACCCTTTCTCATTATCTCTACCATACCACCTTCTCATTCCAAGCTTAGTAAGGGTAGCTTCCATGATATCACTCAGATAGCTTGATTGAACGCACAGAAGTGACATGTTTTTCTTACACCTTGGAAAGCGAAATATCCTACATTCCCTCTGTCTGTTAGTGAAAAGATTGGATAAGTCCATTTCCCAAGAACTAGACAAGAGCCACATTACAGTAAAGAGAAAACCATTGTCCAAAAGAACTTGAGCCAGAAGACCCTAACAACTGGAGCTGTTAATCAGAACAATCAGAAAAACAATGGCTGAGGGGCGGGCTGAGCAGAAAAACATCCAGTGATCCCCAAAAGCACCAGTAAGAGAAAATCAGCTTTAAACATTACCCGACCCATAGATCAGGAAGCCATCAGTAAATAAGAAAACCCCCTATACCGTCACTTTTAATTTCTCCATTCCCACAAGCAGGCCGTAAAGGCATTGAAGCTTAAATCAGCAACCAGACCTTTTTCCATACCCAGAAGTTTTCCTCAAACTCTGGCTTTAGTTGCAGATGGGAAAAAAGGTCTTGTCTTTTCATGTCGATTGAAATGTTGCCTTACATCTTGGACTGCATTTCTAATTAAGACTATGTTTGAAAATTTTTAAATGACTATAGGATTGTCTATTAAACAAAAGTAATCAAAATATTATGGGCTCTGGCCAAGTTTCATCCAGGGCCAAGAAAAGATTACCACAACTGGTGGTAGACAAGAATTAAAAGAACAAAATATGTATTTATTATGCTCATGAGTCATGCTTGTTCGACACACAATTTTTACACATTTACACTCAAGCATGTATGTACATTTTTACTTAAGTAGGCTTTTTTCTATGAATCCAGTGCCATGATCTATTTTCCACTCAGCAACATTTTATGGACATTATCTATTAACCAAAAATATGAAGTTAATAAAAAAAAACTTTAATGGATATTTAGTATTGGTGGATGATCTGTTTTTGTTTACTTAAATGTGTGTGTTTGTTTTTAAGCAGTGAATTGGAGAACTGCTTTTATCATCTCTAAGTGACGACATTCCAGTACCAAAGATTTTGATGAACTAATCTGGTGTAGGGCCAAGAATATACCTTATAAAAAAAGACCCAGTGGTCCTGCAGCATATGGTCCTCAACACTTTAAGGAAACATCAGACTAATTTTGCCAAAATGTACAGAATTATCATTCAATGCAAAACAACACTTGTAGTATATTTTAAATAGCTACATATAATCAGCAGTGTTTATAAGCCTTTTCCCCTCTGCTATTTTTCTCTCTTCCTGGAATCCTTGCTGTTTCAATATGAGCTATCAATAGAAAAGGAGGGAGATAAAAAGGACTTTGAAGTTAAAGAGAATTTGGTCAAATCCTCCCCCTTTTATTACTTATGTGTTCATGGGCAAGATACTTATCTTCTTGGGACTTACTACTTTTTATTTTTAAATTGGAAAATAAAAAAAAATATGAAGATAAAGTGTTTTCAGGCATATTAAAGCACAGAATGTTTAATAAAACTTTCTTTCTTTCTTCTACATTCTTTTCTTCACCCTCCTTACTGCCCACTATCTTATTTATTTCATAGATAAATTTGCAGTACTCTTCTTTTTCCATGAAAAGGTATACTTAAATATCTTTGAATTAAAATCCCAAATCCTTAATAATTTTACTATAGAATGATCTCCTCTAGTATAATCCCTATGCCAAAAATGGAAAAATATATTCCCTCTTGACTGTTTTAGGCTCCTGGATTTCATTTTAATGCCTTTTTTTTGGTAGTCACATGGATTAATTTCATCAGAAGTATTTCAAACTGTGAAAAACACAACAGTAAAGGAAATATTAAGAGGCTGCACTATGACTATTTCACGTTAATGCATGTATTTCAAATAGCTACTGATTTTATATATTTATTTCTATAATGGGAATGGGAAAAGGACACAGGAGCCCTAGGGAAAAAGAAATTCAATATCATTTCACACTCATTAACTATATAAAACCAGATGTTAATTATCACTTCTGTAGAGAAGCACCAAGAAACCTCAATGATTAGAAAGATAGGATGTTTGATTAATGACATTTTTTAGTTGATTAACATAGTTTTATGTAATATCAATCCCTGTTGGTGAAAATATATTAGTATAATTTTTCTACCTTAGCAAAAATAAATAAATATAATTTGATTTTTTGAGTAAATTTTTATTTCACATAATTATAATCCTAAATTTAATTCATTTGAGATTATGTTGAAGAAATTTGAGAATGGACATGACTCATTGTCAGAAAAAACTAAAAAAAAATTTTCATTAGGAAAATAATTTTATTATGTTTTATTTTTTAAAATATGCTTAATTTCAGTTGACATTAATTGGATTGTTTTAGCTGAAATTTCTTTAAATGTTTCTCTTCTTTTACCTATTAAATAACAGTATTTTTTGTGCCCTGAGATAGCACACTATTGATAAAAATGTAGCAAACAAAAACAATGTATGTCTTTTATCAACTTTTCCTTTGAGTTATGAGTCACATGTGGGCATATTCACACTAGAAAAATATAGCTCAATATCTGTGACTATGCATAATAAGCATCTCTCTGTGAGATAAATTAGCATTAACTTCAATTTCCAAAATTGCAATTTCTATAACATATAGCACTGTCATTTATAGTTTCACATGTTGAGCTGCAGCACATTTCCAACCTTTATGTTGTGAAGACTGAATGTGATTCTATATTTAGATTCACAGCTGTTTGGTTTTTTCACAGATGCTTCGACTGCTAAGATGAGCTCTTAAGAATAGGTGAATGTGTCAAAATATTTGCCTTTTATAGAGAAAATAAAAATAGTTTATTTTTTAAATAATTACTCCTTTTAGGACCAGCATGTATTAGTTTCTTTGCAGTAGGATATGACAAGCCATAAGCATCAAAATCTGGCCATTTTCCAGAAGGTCACATCAGAGACTAGACAACCTTAGGTTTGTAGGTCTCTGTTCCTCTTGAAAAGAATAAATATGCAGATTACATCACAGACAAAGGAAGAATTACTTAATTTATACTGATGCTAATTTGTCTCTGATTTATACAAAATCATTTGTTCCTTCCATGTAAATATATAATGAAAGTAAGGTAAAATGACAAGTAGGTCAGAAGCTTGTCACAAGAGCACTATCCTTCCACCTTAGATATTGACTGCTGAAATTTGAGTAAGGTACTGAAGAGCACAAATTTGGGGATGAGACCTCTAAACACAGTCACTTTCTGTTCATACAAACGGTACTTAGATATTTAACTCTTTTGCTCTTCTATTTCATTCCATCTGTACAAGGTGAGATGAAATAATAATGATGCTTTCTTCAAAATTTTTTAAGGATTCAATTACATGTGAATATAAAATACTTAGTACAATGTTTAGCATATAGTAACACTAAAATAGCTTTTATTAACATTATTACTGTTTTCTTATCATAAAAGCTCTTGTAAATATTATAAACTAAAATGTGAAAAAGGTATACAAAAAGGTGAGCCATCTACCCAAACTTGACCTATAATTCTATTTGCAAAAGATCATCACCATTGGAAAAGGTCATTTGTATCAGTACAGAAAATTTTCCTACATATAATAATTACGTTTCATTTTTATACAAATGGGAATGTATTATCCACATTTTCAGTACCCTGGTTTCTTTAATTTAGTTAACAATATATCTTAAATCCCTCATCATACAATAGTGTAGAGTCCTTTGGAGTACAGACTGGACATCAATAATTTAATTAGTCCTCTATTAAACAATACATATTATTACCTATTGTGTGTATTACTAATATACTATATAAAAACCTCAATTTATGAATATTTTGAGATGCAACTGACAGCAAATATGTGAAATAATTTTCTACTGGATGAATTACAGCATGAAACAATGTGTGCTTATTTAATTCAACAATTACTTCCAGGTTACCAGTAAAATAGTACCTATTTCCTCATATTCTACTATTATAAAAACTTCAATTCTGATATATAAAATAGGTATATCTTGATATTTTAATTTTCTGAGAATTGTTCAGCATCTTTTCTTGTGTTTGCAATCCATTTTTGGTTGTGAATTATTCATTCATATTTTTTGATTACCTGTTGGCCTGTTGATTTTTTTCTTACAGATTTTAATCAATATTGAAATGATAAGACATATTACCCTATTAACTAATTTACTATATGTTTAGCTATTTGGAAAGCTGTATATTTATATGGTCAAGTTTA
Source organism: Lemur catta (assembly GCF_020740605.2). Lineage (NCBI taxonomy): Eukaryota > Metazoa > Chordata > Mammalia > Primates > Lemuridae > Lemur > Lemur catta. Next base: position 88,334,315 of record NC_059132.1, on the reverse strand, counting down.
ACCATTTTTTCTTGTCTTTGGTTTATGGATTTTTGGTCTTGCCTTGAAATATATTTCAAATCATCTATTTTTGCTATTGTATGATTTCTTGTTATTCTTATATTTTTGGTCATCCTAAAAGATACCTTGGTTTAAAAAGATAAGTAGTTACAGTTTTATCTATCTATAGCTCTTATCCATAGATATATCCATCTTATCCAATAGATATATCCATCAATTTATCTATCTCCTTTCCACTGTGTCTAGTCAGTTGTCTCACAAAATTGACTAGGGAATGTATTTTTTCCATCTCAAACTGCTATTCCCAGCTTTATCCCATTCTGTCTCCTCTCTTTCTGTCTTTCTTTCAATATACCCTTCCTGTTTTATTTCATTGATATTTCTGTTCCTAAACAGTAATAAATTGTTTTACTGTAGCTTTTATCATTTTACTATAAAACCTATGCTATCTAGAATTTTATATCAGTACCTTGGTAGAATTTTGACCTTAGACAAATAATTTATCACAACTCTGCTTCTTTTCCTTTTATCTGGAAAATGCAGTAACAATAATAATAATAGCATAATTCATAGGGATCTTGTACTCATTAACTGGTACAATGAATGGAAGGGGGTTTATATATTTTAATGCTCATTAAAAAAGAAATTATTACTTATTTTCACTACTGAAGGAAATGTATTAAAATCTAGTTTCCTGAAGCAAAATTAAGTAATATAATTTCTTGGCATAAAGAAACACAGTGCAAGTCATGTTTTAATCATTGCTAGATCCAGTACTTTACTGTTAAAGCAATAATAAATTTGTCTCATTGTCTAGCATACTTAAGACATTTCCAGTACTGAGTGAGGCTGGTTGGGAAAAAATCATGCTCCACTAAAATTCTGAAGAAAATTTTGACCAATCTCTTTTTGTGCTGTAAAGAGAAATTCAGAGACAATAAACTCATGTTTGCTCTCCCCTGAAAACTGTTTAATCCTGAAATGTGAAATAATCATTGCCAGGATGCTATAGGTAATTTGGTAGATAGAGTTACTGTTTCCAGATCCTTTTTCCTCCTTCTTTGTACTCCATACTCTTTCTACTTGACTTTGTAGTATTTCCATTTTGACCAGAGGGACTATCTATCTATCTATAATGACTAACTTTAAACAGGTCAATAAAATATTTTTTGGTAAACTGAGGCCAATGATGGAAATAAAAATAGTAGGAAAATGGTTTTAAATATCTGAAATTATAAATTTATACATTAATAAATTTACTTTTTTTTTAGAAGTTTTATATTTCATAGTTATACCATCTATTTTTGATTCTTCTTGTATGTCCATTATATCCATGCTAAAGAAATAAAGCCTGGAAAAAGGTCTAATTACTCCCCTAAATTGATGATCTCTCACTAACTTTAAAATTTGGATAAAGAAACTCAGTTCAAATATATTTCAGTGGTAGTTATTGTAGAATTAAAATAAATTATTTGATATAACTGAAAATGTTAAAATTGTTTTACGAATATCCTGGTTTATATGCCAATGATATTTTTTTTCCTTTGGCCAAAACTACAGCCACATTTATCTTGTAGTTCAAGCTCTGCCTGATGTATAGTAGGTTATCAAGATATATATTCATTCAACAAATGATAAATATATAGACAAATTAATTAATATGTACATTTAAAAATAATATATGAATAATAAATCATCAACTATATATGAATATTATAAAAATGCCTGTTAGAAGCACTCAAATATATTAAAACAACTGAATAATTGCTAGGAACATTGCAGTATTTTAACCATTCCACTATAATAATGTCTAGCCTAAAACAAATTAAAATACATTTTTAGAAGTAAAATTTATACGATTTCTGTATGAAAAATAATCAGAAACAGAATTAATTTATTTAGAGGAGATATTCTTCAACATTCACTGACAGAATAAATTGTGTTGCTATTATTACAAAATGTAACTTCTCAGATCAATTTACTATTTTTGCCTCTGTGAAATACTTAAATATTTGGAGATCGCATTTCTTTCTCAGACTGGCTGTCTGCTGAGTCTGATAAAATCTAAAAATTGCATACCTTTCTGGTACCACAGAATTTATCATTTTGAATGTTTTGGCACCTATACAATCCTTTGGCTTATTGAGAGCTGAAAATTCAAATGAAATGTTTTAAAAAGGAAATAATCCAAGCTGTGACTAAAAGGAGTAATTTTAACTCAAATGATATACTTTAGTATGTTTATCTTCTAAAAGATACTCCAACCACAATGACATGTAAAAATACAGCACAGAAACAGAACTGGTGAGATCTCTACTTTCTCATCATTTTATAGACGATTACTAAACTGTGTCCATGTCATGGACTCCCTTGATTGTTTGCTTAAGCAGCCTCTTGGAGGTAAATGATCTTATACCTAGGGATTCTGTTGATTCTTAGCTCTTAGAAAGAAACATGTCTATTACTTAAACATAACTATTTAAAACATATGGATTTGATTCACAGAATGCTTAACTATTGTGAGGTGTGCCAACTTAAACAAGATGATTATATCCACACATTATCATTTTTGAAACACTAACAGCACTTTGGTTTAAGGCATCGTAGCATCCCAGTGGGTAGACTAGAAGTCAAATTCCCATATAAAGAAATTCATTTAATTATCAAGGAAGAAGCACTATGGAAGTGAAAAATGTTTACTCACTCTGGACTTACTTTACTGTGTCTTTTGACTATTTTGGTGATTGAACCATTTTGTAAAGTTATTCTTTATTTAAAATTGAACATTTGAAACAATATACAAAATTTTAAATAATTTATTTTAATATAAATAGGTTTTATTTCTACAAGGTGAATGAACATGAATGCACATTGAAAAATGTTAATTTTTAAAAACTGTACTTTCAGCATTAAAGTGTCTGCAAACAAATTAAGCCATATGTAATAAAACTGACAAATCTTAGTAACCAATATGAGTTTAAACCTTATATTATAAAGTAGATGGGTCTTACTCATATTTTTGTAATTTGTAAAATCAAAATAAATATATCACCAAATCATATATGTAATTAAATAATAGTTCACTTTTAAATGGGGGCAACTCATGAAGGCTTTGTCTCAGAAGAAATCTTTGTGGAGGGAGGAGGGGATACCCATCTAATGGGTGTGGTGCGCACCATCTGGGGGATGGACAGGCTTGAAGCTCTGACTCAGGTGGGGCAAAGGCAATATATGTAATCTAAACATTTGTACCCCTGTAATATGCTGAAATAAAAAAAATTTTAAAAAAACAAATATAGTTGTGGCATCACATGGAAAATACACATTCATATACAATGTTTAATTTAGTTCATTTATTCAGCAAATATTCACTTAGGACTTATATTTGATGTGGCAGTTACAACAAGTATTAAGTTGTGTTTTTTTTCATTGAATTAAAGTATAGCAATGAAGATAGATACTGAATGAATGACTGATAAAAAAACAAAAAAATCAAATATTTGCAACTCTTAATTTTACATAATTCTCTCTTTGCCCCTGTCATATTCACCTGATAATCTGTGGTCTCTCCCACTGTTACTTTGGAGATAGTTTCAGGCTCATTGTCTCTGTCTGCAACATAATTCTGCCTAGTCCCTCCTTAAATCTTGTGAGAAATTCTCAATTCACAAGGGAAAAAAAGTTAAAGAGTTTTGAGAATAACACTCTGAAGAGCTTAAATGAATTGCCCAGTTTTCAGGGCTATAGAAAAGAAGACTTAATGGAGTTTCTATTGAAATCTCTAGAGCTGTGGTCCCCAACTGCCAACCCCTAGCCATGGACCCATGGCACAGCAGGAGGTGAGTGACAGGCAAGTGAACCTAAGCTGCATCTGTACTTATAGCTGCTCCCCATCACTCACATTACCGCCTGAGCTGTGCCTTCTGTAAGATCAGCAGGGATTTTAGATTCTCATAGGAGCACAAACCCTACTGTAAACTGCGCATGTGAGGGATCTAGGTTGCAGGCTCCTTATGAGAATCTAATGCCTTATGATCTGAAGTGGAGCTGATGCCATGATGCTAGTGCTGGGGATCAGCTGCAAATATAGATTATCATTAGCAGAGAGGTTTGACTGTACAGAGACCCTAATAAATCAATTGCTTGTAGACTCATATCAAAACCCTATCAGGGAGTGGCAAGTGCAAATTAAGCTGCATCTGGTGGCAGGCTTTAAGTCAGAATCTGATATTTATTTTAATCCCTGTGTGGCCTGCCCATTATGTTATTCACCACTTCCCTCTTTGCCTCTTTCCTGCACTGCAGACTCATCTTAGTGACAGTTTTCGTAAGCCTACGAGCTAACCCTAGAAAAAATGAGTAAAAAATAAACATTGCTGCAGAGCTTCTTTGAAAACGGGGAAAGACGCAATGATGAGACAGCTGAAGGCTCTAAGACTGACAACAAAATGAAAGCTGCATTTAAAAGAAAGCAAAAAGAATCCTACTTAAATTACAGGTTCATTACAACAGGTGATTCACATTCTCTAAGCCCACTTTGTATAATACTTGGTGACCAGCAATCCAATGAATTTATGAAATCTTCAAAACTGCTTCACCACATAGAGATCAAGTACCCTGCATTAAAAGATAAGCCTTTGGAAATTTTCAAAAGAAAAAAAACACGAACATGAAGAACAGAAGCAATCATTGAAGACGACCATTTCATCAAATGTATCTGCACTGAGAGCATCATTCTTAGTGGCTAACTGCATTGCTAAAGCTAAGAAGTCCTTTACTATTGATGAAGAGTTGATCCTGCCTGCTGCTAAGGACATCTGCCGTGAACTTATAGGTGAAGCTGAAGTCCAAAAGGTGGCATGGGTTCCACTTTCAGCTAGCACCATAACAAGATGAATTGATGAAAGAGCAGAAAATATTGAAATACAATTGTCAGAGAGGATTAATGAGTCACCATGGTACACAATCCAGGTTGATGAAGCTACCGATGCTGACAACAAGACAACAATGCTTGTTTTTGTGTGATATATTTTTCAGGAGGATGTGCATGAGGATATGTTATGTGCACTTTCATTGCCAACCAACACCACAGCTGCAGAACTATTCGCATCTTTGAATAATTACATATCTGGAAAATTGAATTGGTCATTTTGTTTCAATGTATGTATGGATGGAGCAGCTGCCATGACTGGACAGCTTTCTGTTTTCACGAGTTGGGTCAGGAGTTCACTTCTCTGTCTGAGTCTATTCACTGTGTCATCCATAGAGAAATGCTGTCCAGCCTAAAAATGTCACCTGAATTAAACAACATTTTTCAGGATGTGATTAAAATTATCAACTACATTAAAGTACATGCCCTTAACTCACATCTGTTGGTATGTCCAGTTCTATAAGGAGATGGATGTGGTGCACACACGTCTTCTCTTATACACAGAAGTGAGACGGCTTTCTAAAGGTAGATCACTGGCCAAAGTTTTTGAGTTATGAGAGATGCTCCAGAGATTTCTTTTAGAAAAACAGTCACCACTGGCAGCACATTTCAGTGACACACAGAATGGGTTGACAAACTTATGTGACATACTCAACCTGCTCAATGAACTCAATCTGTCACCTCAGGGGAAAATGACAACTGTGTTCAAGTTGGCAGATAAAGTGGCTGCATTCAAAGCCAAACTGGAATTATGGGGGTGATGAGTGAACATTGGGATTTTTGACATGTTTCAAACATTAGCAGAGATTTTGAAAGAGACTGAGCCAGGCCCTCTTTCTCCCAGCTGGTGCATGATCACCTATCTCAGCTTTCAAAGAGTTTGAGCATTGCTTCACAACCACAAAAGACCCCTGAACTGGGAACAAATGGATTTGAGACCCATTGTGAATAAGCAAGGTGAATCGACTTTGTCCATGCTAAAAGAGGATCAACTGCTTAAGACTGCAAATGATGGTGGCCTTAAAACTATGTTTGAGACAACGTCAAACCTCCATACATTCTGGATTAAACTCAAGGCAGAATATCCTGAGACTACCACAAAAGCACTGAAAAGCCTTCTTCCATTCCCAACATTCTATCTTTGTGGAGCAAGGCTTTCTGCAGTGACAGCAACTAGAAAAAGATCATGCAGTAGACTGGACATAAGCAACACACTTCAAGTGTCACTCTCCCATCACCACCAGATGGGATCATCTAGCTACAGGAAAACAAGTTTAGAGTTCCCACTTATTCTGCACTATGATGAGTTGTATAATTATTTAATTATATATTATAATGTAATAATAATAGAATAAAGTATACAATAAATGTAATGCACTTGAATCATCTTGAAACTATCTCCTCACTCTCCCTGGTCCATGGAAAAATTATCTTTCATGAAACTGGTCCCAGGTGAGAAAACGATTCAGGATTGCTGCTCTAGAGGACCATCTCCTAGTAAAAAGGATGAACCAGAAGTAGGCTTTCTCTTGCTAACATGGTAGTCCAACCCAGGCCCAGGTCTGTCCCTGGGTTTCTTTCCTTGTGATAACTTTGTCTGATTTGGGTATTAGAGAAATACTGGCTTCGTAGAATAAATTAGAAAGTGTTCTCACTGCTTATATCTTTGAAAGAGATTGTAGACCCACCTCTGATCCATGGAAATGCTTACATTTATTTTAAAAAAGTATTTTGACTTCTACATATACTACACACACACACATGCAGACATACACACACATGTCTTACACACACAGTTCTAAAGGATTTCAGAGCACAATGTGAAAGGTATGAGAGGAATGCTTTAGAAGGAAGTATTAACATTTGAGAACATCTTCCTGATTTTGGATTAAGAAACATTATTTCAAACTGAACAGAAAAGTGCTTACCATAAATGAAAATTTTGGTAAATTTTATATAAGGTAGTAATTATGTTTATCAAAGTACTATTACAAGAGAGATAAGGTACCTTCTAAAATGTTAAATATTATTCCAATACAAATATTCATGCATATAGCAATCATCAAGATTAAGAAAAGAGAATTTCACCAGCACTCCAAGAAGAAATACTCGTGTCCATTCCAGACATTATCAAACTCCCTCCACATCAAGAGTAATACTATCCTGACTTCTAATACTACATTACTCTCATTTCTTTTATATAAGTGAAATAATAAACAGAATATGCATAGATTTTATATTCATTTTAACTCAATGTTTTAAGACTCTTCCATATTTTTGTAACTGCATAATGTTCCTTGGCTTTGCTATCTAGAATTCCATTATATGATTATGCCACATTTTACTAATCAATTCTATTACATTATAGACATTTAAATACTCTAGAAATACAGATATTCTAAACTATATGGATTTCTTTTTGAGCTGTTATAAACATTGTTGCTATAAATTCTAGCACCTGTATTTTGGTGAACATATGAACAGAATTTTGTGGGTTTTATACGTAAGATGATAAACAGCTCAGTTATAGAGTTTACATGCTGCTAGTTTGACAGATTGGTTGTGCCAGTTTACATTCCTCTAGCAGTGTATGCGATTTCTAGTTGTTCTACATCTTCACCAACATTGCCACCATTCACAGCAGAAGAGTGATCAAAGGTCATGAAATTCTAAAATTTAGATAGTTATTCACACTAGTGGGTTCCCCAAATGCTAGGAAGAGCACCGTAGTGGGGAATTTAGGGTTTCTGGAAACAAAAGAAGAAAGCAGAAGCAGTCTCATTAGTCTGCATAAAGCAAATAGAGTGTTAGCCACAAGATCATTGTTCCAATCCCTGGGAAATATTTCCATGGCATTGGAGAATTTAAAGGTAGTAATACTATTTGTTCCATGCCTTTCCTCTTTTTCTATTTTTTAAATTTTTATATTATTTATTAATTTAAAAAATAGCATTTTCATTTATTTATTATGTGTATTTAAGGTATACACCATGATGCTTTAATATATATATACAAAATGATATAATTAATACAGTCAAATTAAGATATCTATCAATGCACATACATTTTCACCATCACATACTTTTTTATTGTAGTAATAACCTACAATAGAAGCTAATTGCCAGTACATAAGACAATATTATTAACTCTAGTCCTTATGCTGTACATTAGATCTCTAGACTTACTCATCCTACATAACTGCAACTTTGTATTCTTTGACCTACATCTCCCCATCCTTCTCACCCCCATCTCCACTCCTCTCTGTTTCTACATGTTCAACTTTTATTGGATTCCACAAATAAGTGAGGTCATGCAGTACTTTTCTTTCTGTGTCTGTCTTATTTCACTTAGCATGGTGTACTCTAGGTTCTTACATGTTGACAAAAATGGCAGGATCTCTTTGTTTTACAAGGCTGAATAATTTTTCATTGTGTATTTATACCTCACAATTTCTTTAGTCATTCATCTGCTGATGAATGCTTAGGTTGTTCCCAAATCTTGGATATTGTGAATAATGCTATAATAAACAGCATCTCTACAAGGTGCTGACTTAAATTTCTTTGGATATTTATCCAGAAAAGAGATTCCTGGGTCATACGGTAATTCTATTTTTAATTTTTGAGAAACCTCCATATTGTTTTACATAATGGCTGTACCAATTTACACTCCCACCTACAATGTACAAGGTTTCCCATTTCTTCATACCCTTGCCAACACCTTTTACCTCTTGTTTTTCTATAAATACCATCCTAACAGGTGTTAAGCAATATCTCATTATGGTTTGAATTAGCATTTTTATCATGATTAGTGATGCTGAGCACTTTTTCATATACCTGTTGGTCATGTTTATGTCTTCTTTAAAAAAATGTCTATTCAGGTCCTGTTATTGTTTTAATGATTCCTACAAAACTCACATTGACATTTTATGGCCATTGTGGTTTCAAGAGGTAGAGTCATTGGGTGGTGATTGGATCATGAGAGCTTTGCTTTCACTGATGGATTAATGCCATTATCACAGGAGCAGGTTAGTTATAGCAGGAGTGAATTCCCAATAAAATGGATGAGTTTGGGCCCTTTTCCACCTCCCCCGCTCTCTTTTTTTGTCTGTGTCTGTCTATCTGTCTGTCTGTCTCTGTTGTCTTCTTGTCTTTCTGCCTTCTCTCATGGGATGATGCAGCAAGGAGGCCCTTACCAGATACAGGTCTTTTGATCTTGGACCTCCAAGCCTCCAGAACTGTAATAAATAATTCTTTTTTCTTTATAAATTACCTATCTGAGGTATTTTGTTATAGCAGCACAAAATGAATTAGAATGGGTTGGTTGCATTTTTTATAATGAATTTTTTAAAAATTACAGAAAGCACAAGCTGATTCATCCTGAGAAGATATTTCTTCCTTAAAACACTCTTTAAAAGAATTTTCCAACTTTATTAAAGCCATTTACTTATTAAGGAGTTCAACAAAAGAGTCTAATTGACGTTGACAGATTAAGATATATGATAGTGAAAAAGTATCATTACACAAAAGTAAGTGCAGGCAAGAAAGCTAAATTTATGATCCTGAATGACCAAGAAGATAAATTCTCATGGTAATTCTTCCATTATATGTGGATAGAGAACAGATCTGCATTATACCAGTTACTGAGTAGTTTTGAATAGTACTGAAAAATCACACCCTTTCACATTAGTTACATTACTTTCAGTCTCACATATATTTGTCTCCAATTGTCTCTTGAAAACTAAAATTGTAATAAATTCTCCTAACTGGATGGAAAATAATAAAAATTTCATATTAAGTGAAATTCATCTTGTAGCTCTGCCACTTTCCATATCTGCCTTTCTCATTTCCCTAAGAGAAGACTAAATTCTCTCTGATTTCAGAACCTTTGTGACTTCCAGTCCTCCCACTCTATAATTCCAAATTAATTCTCGCTTGAATTATGTCCTATCATACAAGTAAGAAAACCAAATACCCCAATGCTCTCTGCCTTCAGTGTCCTGATTGCTTTTGACCTTCCACTAATGCTCTAATATTGCTTTTCCCTTGAATCATCAACCATTTAATATTCCTACTTTTAATTATCTTGAAAGAATTACTAATTGGTAGACAATGATATTTTGCTATAATTCGGTATAGCAACAGCCTCTCTCTTTGTAGACTTGCCTCAATCACTTATACCCACTCTGTCCCTTCTCTTCCTCCTTAGTAGCATTTGTTTCCCTCATCCAAGTCTACATTATTTCTCATTAAAATTGTTTTCTAATATTATTCCCTCTCTAATTACTACTATATTCCTGTCTTTCTATTCTTTCCCTTCTCATAAAATTATTGGTTGATACACTCCTACCATTTTGTTCAATCTCTTTCCAGAATCTTCTCTCTGATCAACAATCACTGTAACATTTTCAAAACTAATACACGCTCTTCTTTTTTAGTATATTTAATTGTCTGTACCTAACCCTGTCATAGATTTTTGAAAGCACAATCCAATAGTGCATGGAAATACTGAGGTCTGTTGCCAAAAGTTCAAATGGTTGCCCTCCAAATGGTTCTGCCCACCACAGAATTAAATTAATTTGGCGAATCCATTAGCCTTCAGGGTCTTACATGCCAATTTCTATATTTAAAAACTTCATTTGATTAGCCAATATAATTTATCTTGTTCAGAAATTTGAGAATGTCAGTATGATACACTGTGTGAAGCACAGATTCTGAGCCAGGCTGGTTCGGTGGAATCCTGGTTCCACCTCTTCCTAGCCTACGGCCTTACACAATTTATTTAACCTCTCTGTTCCTCATTCTTTCAATCTGTAAGATAAAGACATTCCTAGGATTTTTACAAGGATTACATGAAATAAACACAGATAAAGTACAAAGAACAGTGCCTTCTCATTGCAAATGCTTTGTATTAATTATTATTTAGGCATAGGGTTTTAAGCCTAAAAGCTAATAAGAGAGTGATGTGTGGCAGTGTGATATACCACCACACCCTGACATAATGCTCTCTGATGACTGAGACCAAAACTAGACATACCTAGAGAAGCCATTTGGGCAATTCATTATCAGTCAATATAAGGAATGATTGTACTGAAAGCCAGAAGATAGTAAAAGAATTTTCTCTTATAAGAAAAAAAATTGCCATTAGTAGATAGGATATAGAATGAAATATTTATATTATTTGTAATGACAAGAGGTGTTTCTCTTCAGATACTGTATGAGAGAGCCACTTCCAACTCAGAAAGATATCATCTTTTCTGATATCATTTCTGATTATTGTTTTATTCAATCCATTATTCAAAAGTTCACCCATCTATAGTCCCATGAGGAAGCAGGGGACATTGAGACCTACCTTCTGTACAGGCAACAGGATCAGGCTGGGGAGAATGTATTGGCATCCTGTGAACTTATGAGTCAGCAAATTTATAAAACACAGTGAGGATCAGAGAAGACTGGGCTTTTCTTATTTCTTCTTGTGAAATATGAAAGAACAGTGAGTTGGGGATTGGATGAGTGTCTATGTAACACCATCTTCAAAGGCTTAGCAACATCAATCTAAGAAATATGTACAAAATATTAGACAAACACATTTCCTCCATAAAATAAATTCCTTTGCTGTCCTACCATTAGGTTTAAGCCACGTGACTGATTTCATAGCAGTAGGAAAAGCAATCCAAATACCAATGAAAGAATTAGAATGAGTTGTCAACAAGGTCCCAATTAACAGGAAGGAAAAGTAGATAATTCTTCTGATTCCAGAGGAGCGTAGGAAAAGAAGAGAAGAGAGGGATGAGAAGAAGGTTAAATAAATTGTTTTGCTCTTGTTCTTGAGGTTGAACCAAAAAGAGAGTGACTATTCAGTGAAAAAATTCCTCAAAAACGCAGGAGGGAATTATGAGAAATGGATGTTTCCATAGCAATACCCATTTGGGCATTTTACAGAAGATTGTTCCTAAGCCGAAAAGAATGGCTTAGCTGAAACACATTAAAAAGTAGAACAATGCATTTTAGATAAGGAAACGCTGGTGTTTCTACTGCTCATCTTTCATGACACTTTGAAAGGATGCAAATAGTCCTGCATGCTCCCACTGGGAGCCAGAGGGCCCGCCTTGTGGTCCTGCAGATGGCAGCAGTTTGAGCAGATTTACTAGAAACTGAAAGAGGAAGCAGCCAAGATTCAGGAACAACAAACATGGTGCTGAGTCACTTGACGGCAAACCCCGGAACTTTGGCAGCACCAAGATCACAGAACACATCTGTAGCAAATGCTCATCTGATGCCCTGTGGCAAGGTATATGAAGTATGCCCACATACAGGTCAGTAAAACCCGTAAGGTTAGCAAAAAGATCCTCAACCACCGTAATGGTACTTAAGCTATTTCTCCAACACAGAAAACATCTTGGGGAATGACTTGATAAAAGATAAATAGCTCTGGTAAGCAGTTAAAGCTTTTTTTCTATATGCTTTCTGTTTTCAGATCTTAATAAATACACTGTACCGTGAAATCATGAAGAAAATTTCCATTTTTTACTAAAAGTTTTAAAGTTTTTTTTTTTTCATAGAATTATTTAATACCCAGGAATTTTGTATGTTATGTGAAGGAAAGTTCCACTTTTTAACATGGAAACTCACTTTTAGCATCACTTGTTAACATATTCTTCTTTCTCCATTGATCTATAAAACCCCTCTGTCACATTTAAAATGTTCAGAGGTGCATGTTCCCATGTCTGGGTTCTTTCTTCTGTGGTGTTGATTACTTGTCTGCACCACAGCCCAATTTTAATGTCCCAATTGCCACTGCTTAATGGTATGCCTTAACATGCATCAATGTATTAACTGCTCCTTGTTCTTCCTTAAAACTATCTTGTCTATCATTGGGTCTCAACAATTCATATATATTTACAGATCAGCTTGTCAACTTCCCCTAAAGAAAAGATGAGATTTTTATTAGAATTACATTGACTTTATCCATTAATTTAAAGAGAGTTGACTTCTTTGTGGCAATGAATCTTTTTATGCATGGATACAATATATATTCAATTTTGCCATCTTTTATACCTTTAATAGAATTTTTAAAAATTTCTCCATAAAGGATTCGAATCTTCCACATCAAATACATTGCTATGTACATCATATTATAAATTTTGTCCTTTTTAAATCATATTTTCCTATTCTTTTTACCTAGTGTAGAAGAATGTAATGAATCACATACCAAGAAACCTACTTAAAATCTTATCTATTCTGTTTACTTGTCAGTTTGTTATTGTCGTTCTTTCTCTCCATTTCTTACACTGTTTACTTTTTTTTTTCCTGTCTTCCTGAATTGATTAAGGCCTCAGGTATAACATCGAACAGATACGGTGATAAGAAAACACATTTTTTTTTTCTCTCTTTGCTTTTAAAGAAAATGTTTCCAGCATTTCACAATTAAGTACCAAGCTGGCTTTGGTTTGCTCATTATTTTCTTTAGGAAGTGTCCTATTATAAATGTGTTAAAAGTTTTTATGATAAAAGTTTTTATGATAAATGGGTATTGAATTTCAGCAAATGTTTTTTTCACAGCTATGTACCTAATCACACATTTTTTTCTCTTTTAATTTAAGTTTTTTATTTAAAAAATTTAGGGGGTACAAGTGTTTTTTGTTATGTGGATGAATTGTGTCATGCTGAAGTCAGGGCTTTCAGTGTTTGGTTCATCAGAATAGTGTACATTGTTCCCAGTAGGTAGATTTTTCTCCTTCACCCTTCCTCTCTCCCCCATTCTTAGTTTTCGATGTTCATTACACCACTTTATGACCATATATTCCCCTCCTTGAGCTCCCACTTATGAGTGAGAACATGTGATATTTGTTTTTCCATTCCTCAGATACTTCACTGAGGACAATGGTCTTCTGTTCAGAAAATTAGATAAACAGATTCTCTGATCAGTCTAATCTGTCCTTGCATGTCTGGGATAGATCCATGTCTGGGATTAACCCTACTTGGCCACATAATACATTGCTGGGTTTATTTTGCTAATATTTATAGGATATTTACCACTTTATTTACACTGGCATTTCCTCTATAAAAACAATCCCAGTTTTTCTGCCAAAAAAAAATTGAAAAAACAAATAATTATGGAACATAATATATAAAATTTGCAAGTTGTTTACATGACTCTCACTTAAAATTTATAACAGATTTATAAGGTAGGTGGTTTTTTTATACTCACCTTTCAGCTGCAGTAAAAGGATGAAATTTAAGAAGGTGGAAGAATTTTGTCAAGTCCTCAAATTGTTTGATGGCAGAAACAGGATTTTGGAAAATCTCAATTATGTTATCTGTTAGAATTTTCATTTGTTTTAGTCCTTATTTAAATGATAGAATATCCAGTGAATCTTTGTATATACCTTACCTTTTTTTTCCTGTTTTGATCCTTTCTTTCCCTTCCCTATTCTACCTTCTCTCAGTCTTGTGGACTTTCTTATTCCCATCATTTTACTTTTTCTGTAATACAATTAAATGTATACTTATTTTTAGGCATTTGACTTGATCATTAGTTCTGGGAGGTTAATAACTATCCCTTATCTGTGTTTCGTAACCATCTGCAGTGATTTGCATGTTGCTTTGTAAATATGTAATAATTACCAAAAAGCTATTTTCATAGTGAATTGAATTACTCTTCCTTGAAGCTAGCGTTTGTATTTTAGAGAAGTTGTTGGTTTTTCTTTTACTGTATGAGAGAGAAAATTCCCTTGAGTAGTGAAGGAGAAAATTAGTTTAGAAGAGAAACAAAGTAATTAACATAGGATATAAAACAAGCAATAAAGACAGTCAAAATATAACAAACATAATGAAACTAAAATTGCATTAAGGGAAATATCAGACTCATAAGAATCAAAAATGGTAAACTAAAACTGCAATTTATTAAATTCTATATAATCAACATTCTAAAAATAAGATCTTACAGAGCATTTCTGCGGACTCCATTGAGTAAAGTTTCGAGAAACTAAGGTAATTCAAGATCCAAAGAAAAAGGAATAGGAAACTAAGGGGGAAATGTAGCACTTTATTAGCCTAGGGACATGACTACAAAGACTCCAGGAGGGGATAGAGCGAGTAGAGATAGAAGCAGCAAAATCTCTTTCATTTTTGTTTACTAGTTCCATCTTGTTATACGAAATCTATTTTTATTTTTGTATCTCTGCAAACAACTGCAACTTTGAAATCACAGTAGAAGAAATAAAACGTTTTCACTTGTATACAGTCTTCTCATATTGTTTATAATTTTTCCTATTAAAACTTGTGTATTGTGCAATTATAATTCAAAATGTCTTTATTATCTCTTACTTAATGAGAAGATAAGCATCCATTCAGAGCATACAGTTGAGGCACAATTGGATCATAATGCCCTTAAGTCAGTTATCTCACTTCTCTACAGCTACAGTCACATATTCGATCAATCATTTAATAGTGAGTGTTTTCTTTGTATATTCTACCCTTGGAGGAATATTTATAAAACATGACCCTAAATCTAATGTTGATTAGACCTTATTGAGCCTACATTTTAATCATGGAGCCAAAACTTGCTGAGATACTTTTGAGGATAACAAAACGGTAAACCACAAAACTAATTCTAATTACAACTGAGTTTTGGAGAAAATATAGTAAAGTTTGGTTATAAATTCTGAAGGATCTTTCATGATCTGGATCTTAAAGGATCTATCAAATTAGAAAAGATTGAAGTCAGGTGAGACATCATTCTTGAGCAGAAATATAAATTAAGATGAAGGCTAAAATCAATGTGCTATAGAGTAGTAAAATATAGAATTAATTGGAGTCAAAGATAATCATTTGATAGAAATGGGAAATTGAGAGTATGGGCCAGGTGATAAGAGATTTATAAAGTTGGTAAACTGGTTTGATGTCATTTCTGCCAGATTATAAATTCAGGGAAAATAGCTCATCCCCACTATCTGTAAATATAACTTTATTTGGAAATAGTCTTTGCAGGTAATCAAGTTAAGCTTAGGTTGCACTGGATTAGAGTAGGCCCTGCTACAATGATTGGTTTCCTTAAAAGAAGGAAATTTGGACACAAAGACACACAAACATAGGGAAAATGTTATGTGACTATGGAGGCAGAAATTGCAGTGATGGCAGCTGTCAAGTAACTACAAGAACTACTGGCAAATATCACAAGCTAGGAGAGAAGCATCGAACAGATTCTGCCTTGGAATCTCCAGTAGGAATCAACCACGCCAACACCTTGACTCTGGACTCCTCACCTTTAGGTCAGGGGGGTGAGAGAACAAACTTCTGTTATTTTAAGCCACTCAGTTTGTGGTAATTTGTTACCACAGTCCTTGGAAACTAACAGCTCCTTACCTCACACCTCATACGAAAATGAATTCCAGAGGGCTCACATCCATTTTGTCTATGGATGTTCAATTGCTCTAGTCCAGCACCATTCTTTGGAAAGATACTAATCCTCCATCGGATTGCTTTTGTTTGTCAAAGATTAATTAAGCATATTTGTGTGGATCTGTTTTTGTGTTCTCTATTTGGTTCCATTAACTTATGTGTCTCTCCTTGTGCTAATACCATACAGTCTTGATTACTGTAGTATGAACATAGTATGTCTCTCCAAGTAAGATCGTGTGGTATTTGTCTTACAGTACTTGGATTAGTTCATTAAAAAACACTTTTATTTTTTATTCTTTTCTTATTGCAGTGACTAGAAATCCCACTATTAATGTTGAATAAGAATTCTGAGAACAGTTGCCCTTGCCTTGTTTCCAGTCTTGGAGAGGAAGCATTCAGTCTTTCATTGTTAAGTATGATATTAGCTGTAAATACTCTATGAGATCAGGGAGTTTTCCTCTTATTCATAGAGTACCTAAGAGATTTTCCTTCTGTTTTGTTTTGATTTTTTTTTTAAATCATGAATGTGTGTTTAATTTTACCAAATGCTTTTTCTGCATCAATTGATATCATCATATGATTTTTCCTTTTTAGTGTGTTTATATAGTGAATTACACTGATTACTTATTAAGTACTGAATCGGACTTTCATACCTAAAAAAAGTCTCACTCATTCATGGTCTATCATTCTTTTTATATTTTCTTTTATTTGATTTGCTAACATTTTGTTAAGGATTTTTACATCTAAGTTCATGGAAGATATCAGAACTAGATCACCTGTCTCAAATAATAATAAGGTACATATGACTGCATTTTTAGTAGGCTTCTCTAGGATGGTGGAGGGATCTCTCCATGATTTGGATCATTGAAAGAGAAGAGAAAAATCTCACTAGAAAAGAAATAAGAAACCAGCATAGGTAATATCAGATTATGTATTTTTTTAAATCAGATTATAGGTAGAAAATAAAGAATATTAATTTATTTTTAATAATATTTTTCAATGAATCCAGTTTTTTTTGAGTTTTGAATTTTTTTAGTCATTGCTTCAAATATTTTCTTTATTTTTTATTTTTTTTAATTTTTCATTTTTATTTTCATGGATACATAGCAGTTGTACATATTTATGAGGTATGTGTGATATTTTGATACATGCATACAATGTGTAATGGCCAAATCAGGGCAATTGGGATATTCATCACCTAAAGCATTTATCATTTCTTTGTGTTAAGTACATTTTAATTCTACTCTTTTATTTTGAAATATAAAATAAAGTTATTGTTAACTATAGTTGACCTATCATGTTATTGGACACTAGATCTTATTCCTTCTATCTAACTGTATTTTATACCCCCTAACCAACCCTTCATTATCCCCCTATCCACACTACCATTCCCAGCCCCTGACAGCCGTCATTCTACTCTTCATTTCCATGAGTTCAATTATTTTAACTTCCATATATAAGTGAGAACATGCAATATTTGTCTTTCTATGCCTGTCTTATTTCACTTACTGTAATGTCCTCCAGTTCATCATGTTGTTGCAAATAACAAGATTTCATTCTTTTTATGGCTGAATAATATTCCATAGTTTATATATACCACAATTTTTTAATCCATTCATTTATTGATGGGCACTCAGGTGGATTCCCTGTCTTGGTTATTATGAATAGTGCAAAAATAAATATGGGAGCACATATTTATCTTCCATATACTGATTTCTCTTCTTTGGGATATACAGCCAGCAGTGTGATTGCTGGATCATATGGTGGATCTCTTTTTAGTTTTCTGAGGAATCTCTATGCTGTTCTCCATAGTGGCTGTATTAATTTATATTCTCATCAACACTGTATGAGGGTTCCCCTTTCTCCATATCCTCACCAGCATTTGTTACTCCCTTTTTAATAAAAGTCATTTTAAGTAGGGTGAGATGATATCATTGTAGTTTTGATTTGCATTTCTCTAAGGTTAGTGATATTGAACATTTTTTAATATACCTGTTGACCATTTGTAAGTCCTCTTTTGAGAAATGCCTATTCACATCCTTTGCCCAGTTTTAAATCAGATTATCTGTGTGTTTTGATATTGAGTTGTTTAAACTCCTTATATATTCTGGTTATTAATCCTTTGTTGGGTACATAGTGTGCAAATATTTTCTTGCATTCTGTTGGTTATCTCTTCACTTTGCTCATTGCTTCAAATTTTCAATTAAATTAAGACATGGGAAGGAGAAATTAGTCTCCCTTAATATTTACCAACCTGACCTCCCAAATTAGTGCAATTATAAAAAGATTTATTAGATACATTTTCAAGCTTTTTTAACTACTAAATATATTTAAGATACTATGATTATGATTGTAAGAAGCTCCACTTGTATGTAAGATACTATGGAATATTTCTCTATTATACTACTTCCAATTAACAATAAAATAATATTTCAGCTGTCAAAAATATATATCTGAGCTATAATTAAAATTTTCAAGAATAGCTCTCTAAGTATTTTCCAAGAATATTCTACCTATACTTCCAAGGAATATGGAAACAAAAATATTTTATAGTCTGATATGTGCATTTCAAAAAGAAATATGACTAATTCACAGTAACCAGGCTCAAGCAACTTCTTACCAGAAGTTTTTAAAAGTTATTTAACCTGTCTTAAAACTTGAATTTCACTTACCTAAACTTTTCTTCTAATGAAAAATTTAAAAAGAAGATAAAGATAATTATAAATAATAACTACTCTTGTCTGCTCACTTTTTACTTACTATGCCAAGTAGTAAATCTTCTGATCTTTAATTATATGTGCTAACAATATTCTCACAAAATCTAATGCTGATCTGTAAACATGAGTTAGACAATATTTGTAAAACTTGATATAATGTTCATTTACAATTTTCTGCTCCACAAATGTTTGCATAAATAATGGATTGAGGTGTTGCTGTTTCCATGATCTTTGTTTAATTAGATAATCTTGGCAACTCAACACAATTGTAAGGAAAAAAATGACAGATAATTTCTTCTTTGCATTAAATATAATTATGTGAGCTGTTCAGAAAATAAATTTTCAAGAATCTTCCTCATGCTACTGTAGCTTCTTTGTACCATCTAATGAGAAACCACTGTGTTTAATTTCTTATAAAATATTCACAGTTCATTTTACTAGTCTCAGGAAAAAAAGACTAACAGTATTGTTGTAAGGAGGCATTAATAACACAGAGATACCCTCTTCTCTGTATATCTTTCACACACATACACATAAATAAATTTCTCTTTGTCTAGAGATCTATAGATCAAGAGGTGAGAACAGAGATCTTAAATTTAGAATATTAGTAGGAATCTATAAAGGAGGGCAGGAATAAAATGTGGACCTGAAAGTTAGAATTAATTTAGCTCTCTCTCACACATGTGTGTGCATACCCATACATCCACACATGTACAACCACTGCACTAGGAGAATGGAAATCAATCCCCTTATCCTGATACAAAATATTCCTTTAAAAAGTAAATATATTCTAAGGATACAAAGAAAATTGCTAGTGTGTGTATCAACATCTTATTAATATAACAGAACTCTCTTCTTTATAATTCTGTAACACCTGACACTAAAGAAAAAGCTATCAGTTGCCAAGTCCTGCCTATTACCGTTATATTAATTAAAGTAATATTAGCTTCTGGTTAGACTTATTCCTTTATTCTTAAAAATTAGGGTTAAAAAGTCTGACAATTCAGAAAGATCAAAATAAACAAAGAGAAAGTCTAACTTCGAAGGCAAAGAATATCATCATAAGGGTATGTGTGGTGTGTGTTTTATTAAGTATCTTAGATTTCAAGAAGTTCAAGAAGTTTTAACTTCCTAACACAAGGGCAGGGAATTAAGAAAGGAGACCAAAGCATAAGAAAGTGCTTTTGAAAAACTAAAATACCACTTTTGACATAAAAATATCTGCACAAAAGGGAAACAATTCTATGAGAGGGCAACAGACTCACTGAACATTGAGTACTAAGCAATATGGCTTTTTTGTTTTCTAATTCACAGATAGAGAAATTATTGTGTAATGTTACCCATTAAATGCAAAAAGAATTTTCTAAACCCTTTCAGCGATGAAAAGTTATGATGCTATTCTGATACCTGTTTCTTCTAAGTTCATTTTATGTTATTTTGTTGTTTTCTCACTGAAAGGGTTTAGAAAATTCTTTTTACATTTAATGGGTAACATTTTAATTCTTTAATACACTGGAAAGCTTCCTATTTCTAAATCCAAAAATTAGTTGCAATGCACTATATGATGCAGCCAAAGCAGATACTCAAGTGCTCCCTCATGTCAATTGGTTGTATGCCATTGCTGTGAATTGTAGCATTTGCTTGCTCTTATCTTGTAGATTCCCTTGGTATTTAGCACTGGAGGTAATTTTCTATCTCTGTAGTTAGTTTATAAGCTTCCTTTGCAACTTCCCAAATTGCACTATTCCGTCTGTCAAAAACAGCTGGGCTGAGTAAGAAATAATACTGGTCTATTAAAAAAAATGCAATCTAGAAATGTGAACTATTTGATTACACTAAAATAGAAAGTTTAAACTAATCATTTGCTAATCTTCTCAGATCTTATTTGAAACAGCTTTTGATGAAAAGGTTAGCAAAAGCATCAAATTTGTGGGTGCTGAATGGTTTGTTTGCTGAGAAAACATACACAGTATTTTGTAAATGTGTTGTTAAGTAAACTGTGTTTGATTTCAGTGAAATTATTTTGGTTTACAAGAGGGATTCTGCATAAATACTCACAAACTGAGCTCAATTCCTTTCGACATCAAACTATATTTGAGTTAGTTTAGTGTTAGTCATACAAAAAAAAGTAAACAAAACAATTCTAAAATTACAAAATTTGGATCCAAAAATATAAAATGTTCTGTGTATCTCAATTGCTCATTGCCTTATGTTACTAAGGAAGAACTGTTGAAAAACTCATTTCCTATAATGAGTTTCGTAGAATCAAGTGCAAATTAAAATGCACAAGCGATATATACTGCTTTTGCTCTTTTGGTTATGAAGATAGTTTCCCCACATACTGTCTGCCAAGATTTGAAAAACAGAGGTGCCTACTTTAAACTTTATGTTTACCACTGCCAAGTGTAAGAGTGGCATATGCCTCTCAAATCACTGAATAATATGAATAAAAACAAAACATAAAGCACATAGCAAGAAATAGAAGAAAAAGGAAATAAGGGGAAAAAAACAAGTACAAAGTCAATAATACCAAGCATATAAATTACAGCTATAAACATAAAGGATTTCAGTTCTTCTCTTAAAACAATATTCTTACACTGAATTTTTAAAAGGTCTAAATACTGATGGTTATACATATGTATATATACTATCTACAAAATACATACCTAAAAGAAAAAAATTTTGATGTATATTTTACAAAAAAGAATGAACATGCACAAACAAAATTAAAGCAGAAGTAGCAAAATTAACCTCTGGCAAAGTACAATTTAAGATAAAAGCACCCTAGAGGGTATTTAATAATAGTAGAATTTGCAATACCCAATGAGTATATGTTATTTATAAGATTAGACAGGTCAAATAATATAGCTTTAAAACACATGAAGCAAAAGTGTTATGGGTCAAGTAGCAGGATTTGTTGCAGGGGTGTTTTGTTTTGCTTTTCAATGAGAAGCAGATTCTGAAAGAATTTGGCATTCAGGATAGGACCTTAAGGAAGTTCCTTGGAAGGTAGAAGCAGAAGAAGCTGAAGAAGCAGGATTAAGCAAAGAAATCAAGTAACATTCAGGCCTGACAACTTCAGCCAATACTCCAGGGATCTGTGGAGCTGAAATGGCATCTCAGAGTTATTCATTTTGGTCTAGATGTTGTACCCTCACTTGGACCAGTCACTGGATATGGGTTATTACCTAAGAGCATGACTTGGGGCAAAGTGGCTCTCTACCCCAGAAGCTATTTAGCTGAAGGCTTTCTGCTGACAGCATGTGAAGCAACAAGACACACTGTGTCGAATCAAAGCATGCATTAAGAAGTACTGACAGCACACTATGGCTCCTTCAGCAAATTATTTTGTTTTCATTGCATTTTATCAACATAGTTTCATGTTTTCTTCAATTCTTTTTCCATAACTGGATAATCCTGGTATTAGCTGCAGTTATTATATATTTAATTCTTTAGATAAATTAATTTTGCACACAGTTGAATGAATTTTGTACTTCAGATTTCCTAAATGTTGAATGAATAGATTTCTGTATATAATGAACCAAACTGATGTACATCTGAATAGTGTATACTTGCATAATGCCTCAAATGGATCCACACACAATATGTGTTTATTAAAGCTTCCACTCAAGTTATCACTTAGTTAACATTTCCTGAAGGATGAAAAGCAAAATAAAAGAAACAGAGTTCATTTGAATACTTCACAATTAAAGTAGTCTATGGAATTATGAAACAGATAATCTGAAACTTAAGTATCATTTTTTTTCAGTCAATACAGACATATGTCTTTTGCAGAAAACAAACTATATATAAACATCAAATATCTTTGGCAGATCTTTCAAAGGAGAAGACTATTGGAGAGTTTACACTTTTTATTAGGTAATCTGAAGACTTCTCTAAGTGTTGTTAAGTGTATATTTATTATTACAGAACACAAACGTGGCTTCTCATGCTTCTGGTAAGATTGGCCCACAACGTGCACTGGCAACTGGGCTGTGGAGTCTAGTCCCCACAAACGCAGTATTTAGTCTTGGGGATGATCTGTCCTCTGAGACACCTGACTATTTATTACCTTTCTCCAGGAAAATGTCCACAAAACCCTAAAAGCTAAGGAAGGGGGACCAGTGACTTTTAAGTTGGTGGCAGTAAATACCACTCAGAAGGATTGGATCTTGCTGGAAAACCATAGAGACCAGACCCAGTGAAAAAAGTCACAATTGCCCAGCTCCTGGAATCCTGGCATATGTTTTGTGACAGGATTATCATCCTCTGAATAGTATTTCAACTAATTTACCTTCACCCATAAAAATGAATAAAACTGTCACTTGCAGTTGGGTGATAAGCAGAACAAGGTAAAAGAAGAAGCAGGTTAATTCTTCAGTTCACCCTTTGAAGAACTGAAGTCCAAGATAGGCAATTTAGTAATAAAGCAATTAAACATGAAGAAAGGAAAGGAAACCAAGAGGCAATAATAATAATTTCTTGATAGATTAAAATTATTATTGACTGAAATTATCATAATAAATTCTTAAATTGTCACATTAGTTCTTAAAAATGTGCTCCAGTTCTACTACATTGAAAACTACAAAACTTCAAAGAGAAATCAAATGACATATAAATGCATGAAGAACAGGTACTATGTTCAGGGATTGCAAAACACAAGACTTTTAAGTATCAATTATCCTAAATTGCACTACACACTTAAAATAACCCTAATTAAAGTTCCAGCTGGTATTTTTTGTGGAAATCAACAAGGATATTCTAAAATTAATATAGAACTGCTAAGTGATATATAAAGACAGATAAAAAGAATAATGAAAATAATTGGACCCAGAAATAGACCTTCACATATAGAGTCACTAATTTATGACAAAGACACCTAAGCTATTCAATGTGGATAGGACATACTGGAGGAACTGGATATGAATTTAGAAAAAATGAACTTTTAGCTCTCCCAAACACCATATGCTGAAATTAATTCAAGATTGATTTAAGAGTTATATGTGAAAGTTAAAACTATGAGTTCCTAGAAGACAACACTGGAAATTATTTTATAAGTGGATCTTAAACAGGATTAAAAAAAATCACTAAATATATGTGAAAAAATTAATCAATTAGACTTCATCAATATTTAAAATTTTGCTTAGCAAAAGAAAGTGCTAAGTCAAACTTGGTCAAACTCATGAACTGAAACTTCACCTAAATGATCAACAAGCATATGAAAAGATGCTCAACATCACCAATCATCAATGAAAAGCTAATTAAAACCATGAGATACCATTACACACTCATGAATTACAAACTTTTAAAATTTCATTTTAAATTGACATATAAAAATTTTACATATTTTTGGCTACACTGTGATGTTTATATATATATATACACACACACACACATATATATATACACACACATGTATATATAGTGTTATAGAGTCATGGTCAAATCAGGATAATTCACATATTCACCATATTATGCATATATTATTGCTTTGTGGTGAGAAGGTTCAAAATCTCTCCCTTTAAGTCTGTTAGTATTTGCTTTATATATCTGGGTGCTTTAATTTTGGATGTATATATGTTTATAATTATATCTGCTTGCTGTTTTGATCTCTTTATCTTTATATAATGGACTTCTTTGTCTCTTTTTACAATTTTAGCTTAACGTATTTTTTTATAAGTACAGCTACTCTTGCTCTTTTTTGGTTTCCATTTCTATCCTTTTACTTTGAGTCTATGCATGTCCTTACAGTTGAAGTGAGTCCCTTGTAGACCATAAGTGTTGGAGAGATTGTGGAGCAAATAGAACTACCTTTCATTGCTCATAGGAGTGTAAATTTTAAAACCTCTGTAAAAAATTCTTTTCCAGTTTTTAATAAATTTAAATGCACGCCAACCCCATCATCTAAGAATTACATCCTTTGATGTACACCTAAGAGAATTAATTGGAGTGTGACATAAAAAATCTTCCTCACAGCTTTTTTAAAACTCCAAACTGAAAACAACCCAAATTTCCATTCACAGGAGAATGGATAAAATGATTATTTATTTATTTATTTTTACAAACAAGGGAATTCTGCATAACAATGAAAAGAATATATTTCTCATAAACCACAACACTGAAGAATCTGAAAGCAGTTTGAGTAAAAGACCAGATACAAAATTGTGCATATTTTGTGATTCCATTTTATATGAAATTCAAGAACAAGCAAAACTAATCAATGGTGACATATGTGAAAATAATATTACTTTGATGTGGCAGAATTCTTCTGTATTTTGGTATCTTGAGCAGCAGCATGATAGTTTCCCAAAGATGTGAATATATGAGAACTTTGGTTATAGATTCCTCCAATATGTGTGTGTGTGTATGTACGTGTGTGTTTGTGATAAGCATTTAGCGGACATCTCAAAATAAATTGCTTCTTGCATTTTTTTGTTGTCTCAGCCAGAAATATGAAAATAAAGCAAATGTTATTAATGCAAGTAAGATATTTGAGGACCTCTCCTGAAAAAAGATAGTGAAATATCAGAAGTTTATGTCTTACTTGCACCAACTTCAAACTTAGTAACCACTGTTTTTGCCCTCATTTCTCAGAAGACAATTTCCACTGTGCATGTTGAATTCTCTCTCACATATCTAATTTCAGAAATGCATCTCTTTATCAGTCAGTTACACTTTATCTGAATTTACATCAAGATGGTCTTTCTGAAATTCAGTAGGCCTTGTATGGATAGTAGCCATAATTATTATTTATTATAATAAATATTTATTATTTATTCCACTTAGCAGTTACTCCAGCCATAATACTATGTAGGGTGATTTAATACATGGTTTCTATTTTCATATGAAGGAGAGCTAAGAGAGGAAGCTGTCTTTGTAATTGTCATTGGTTTTGATTCTGATCCTTCACAGCTACTCTATTTCTTAACAGGCCCTTCTACTTTTATAAATTTCCGTGCCCCAGTACTTTTCATCATTACTTCTGTCACCACTGAGCTCATTCCTATTTTTATTTTTTTTTCTGGTTTCTCACCCCAAATTTTGTGTGTTTAGATTTCACTGACCCATCCATTGCTGAACTTCTCCTTATTTTGTATTTAAATACTTGTCTTCAATATTTTAGTGCATTTGGATTCAGAACAAAAAGAAATTCAGTCCATTAACTGCATATCATGACTACAATTTGCCCTTAAACTAAATTAATAACCTATTTAACTTTAAAACAAAACACAACACAGAACTGCTGTTCAGACATTTATCTTACTATGAGTTTTACCAGCTTAACTATACTAAATTAGCTATATTGGATAGTATATAGACTCCAATATATTACTATCTATAATATATAGATGAGAGATTTTGTTACCATTTCCTTAGATCTTTAAGGAATTAAGAAGTATATAGACAAATAAGTGATTAAAGAATATGGAATAAAAAATATATACACACAATGGAATATTGTTCAGCCATAAAAAATAAAGAATACTGGCAACAATATGGATGAACCTGGAAGACATTATGCTAAGTAAAATAAGCCAGACACAGACAGGTAAAGCCTAAATGATCTCATTTATATGTGGAATCTAAAACTTGAACATATAGAAGTAGACAGTAGAAGGTGGTTTCCAGGAGCTAGAAGGGTAGGGGTACATTGAAATATATTGGTAAGAGTACAAACTTTTAATTATAACATTAATAAAGTTCTGAAGATCTAATGTACAACATCGTGACTATAGTTAATAATACTGTATTGTTTACTGAGAATTTGCTGAGAACATATCTTAAGTGTCTGTACCACACACACGTACATGTGCACACGCATGCAAAATGGTGTGTGTGGTGATGGATGTGTTAATTAAATTAATTAATTTCATTGTGGTAATCAATTACAATATATATATTAAGTCATCACACTGTACACCTTGTATATGTACACTTTTTGTCAGTTATACCTCAATAAAGCTGAAATATAAATAAAATAATCTAAATAGGTAAAAAAAAGTATATAGACTTTTTTTCAGTTACTAAAACCTATTGGTAAATCTCATGTGATTATATATTTTGTATTAGAAACTGGTAAAAGTAAGTTTTACCTCTGGCTGGCACACTAAATTGTAATATGACCTTGTACTAGCTACTTCATGTGCATGAGTAATTTTTTTAATTAGTCAAATGAGTGCATTGTCATATTCTATCCATTTTATATTAAGATAATGCAAATGCCTCTCCAAAAAAGAATGCTAATGAAAGTACTCTCAAAAACATGCTGTACTGCTATTTATAAATAGTATTAACAGAATTTAAAAGGAAAAATCGATGAGTTTTCTACATCAAACTCATAATTTAAATATTTAGTGGTGGTTGGAGACAGCATCACTGATATATTTCAAGTATTTTTACACAGGTAATACTAATTGAAACCTAATTTCAAACTAAGAGGATATCAACTTTAGTATCAATATGGTACAAAATACTAATTATATTTCTTAGGGTTAAAAAAAGAAAGATTATTATCAAATACATTATTTTACCTGTTCAATTATAAATTATATGTTTAAATTTCTGAATCTTTCCATTTTTATTTGAGATACAAAGGAAATATGTCTCAATCAACATGTCCATAGGAATAAACCTTTAATCCATGAAAAAATACCTATCTTGAATCAATAACTAGCACTTGGGTGTGAATTATAAAATTAATAGAATTCTAAATTCTCATTTACTTTTTAATGTGAAATAAATGGTAAGAGAATATGGTAGACCAGACATCAGGTAGCAGGGAACTTTAACTGTCAGGTAGGTACTTAAGGACGCTTTGATCATAATAAATATTTCACTGTGATTAGGTAAAATTTAGAGTATAAACAAAAAAGTCATCAGTTATTGTATAATTGTATTCTTCGTGTATATATTTGTGCTCATGTTTTGCTTGCTTTAATTTGTTTTGGTTCACTTAGAACAGTCAAATTGTATAAAGTTATTACAGATTTATTCAGCATGATGGTCAATTTTATGTGTCAACTTGGCTATACCAGGGTCAAAGATGTTTTTGGTCAAACACTATTCTAGATGTTGCTGTGAACATATCTTTCAGGTGTGATTAACATTTAAGTCAGTAGACTTTGAGTAAGACAGATTACCCTTCTTAACATGGGTGGGCTTCATTCAATTGGTTAAAAGCCTTAAAAGGAAATCTGCCTTCAGACTGCCTTTGGACTACAAGCTACAGCATCAGCTCTTCCCTGGGATCTCAAACCTACCAACCTGACTTTCTATCTGCAGATTTTGGATTTGCCAGCCCCCATAATAAAATAAAAATAAATCTCTCTTTCCATCTCTCCTTTTCTCTTTCTCCTTCTCTCTCTCTCCATCTTTCCCTCCCTCCATTCCTCTCTTCATCTCTCTCTCTCTCTCTTTCACACACACACACACACACACACACACACACACACACACACACACACACCTTCTTGGGTTCTGTTTCTTGGGAGAATCCTGACTAATATACTAGTGGCTAGTGCACTAATATATACACATCTGCCATACAGAAAGGGAGAGAGAGAGAGAGAGAAAGCATTAGAGACAGAGGTGGAGCAATTGTACTTGTTTAACTGATCTGTGTCTTTGTAGCAGGAAATATTCAACATTGACAACTTAGTGTACGGAGCAAAAATCAGTTAAAATGAGAACAGAACTGATTGTAGTGTGTCTACAATATTGTAAACTGTAGGATTTTTATTATTTTTATAAGTTCTTATAGGATTATTAATAGGCATTTAAAGAAGTCTTCCAGCCACAGTTAAAGATATCAAAAGGAGGAGTCTAATGTATCACAAAAGAAAAAAAAATGTGAATAACATTAAAGGATTTTTTTTTCTAAAAAAAATAAATGATAAGGTAAATAGAACATCCTTATGTCATGGCAGCAGGTAAATTCACACTATGTATTTCTGAAAATAAATGTTCTGCCCAATTGATAATTTATATTTTTGGATATGAACATCTGTGGCTTAATCATTGTTTTTGCAGTAGAGCAAATGTAAAACATATTTTACCTCAATTAAATCATTAAGAGAAAAATGGCCAAAAGCATAAGGCTTTTGAGAACACTGATTTTAACCACATCACTAGGAAAAGAATAGTACCTTGTTCTCTTTATAGCTGTGTTATAGCTCCCTGAGTAATTCAATTACAGTACAGCACTGAAGCATATCTGCATAGAATTAAGTGTAGTTAAGCTTTCCAGTCTCTAGAGGTCTCTGCACATCACTTTTTCACTCACTGACATCCTTGCAACAAAATTTTTCTAAAACAGGCACTTCAGCCATTATAAAAACAGAACTGCAGCTATACAATGCAGACAAATACCTCACTTATGTGTTTTGCCTCATAATTATATATTAAATTATAAAATAATTTATAATGTATTAGGTAAGGCCAAAAAGATTCAAGAAAAAAAATAAGTGCTTTAGGATGAGAAAGGCAAATAAATGCCATGGTTCTGCATAAAACTACCTAGAATACAACATGAATGCTAAGTCCAATGCTTGAAGATGATCAACTCTTTCTTCATTAACATTCTCATGTCTTACTAAAATACTTATGTATAAATTAGCATTTGCCACTGTGGCTCAAATTCTGAGGATGGCAAATAAAATAGAGCCTTGTCTTCAAGGCGGAAAAGTTACACCACATTGTGCGAGTTGCAAAGCAGATCATGTCTGTCATCCGGTGATGTGGACCAGCAGAGGCAGGCAGCAACTTCTGACATAGTCATCACAGGAACTTCAGTCTATGGAAGATGTAGCAGGGATGGGGCAAGGTTTTCACCAGGTTCTATGTTACTCAGAAATGCTATTCTGGATGTTTAGAGTTATTCTCTAATCTTTGGTAACACTCAGTATTTATGATGAAGTGGTTGTTTAATTATAAGACTTAAGGATTAGTGTATACTGAACACTATGAACAGTACATATATTAACTCATATAATCTTCATAACAACCCATCTTGTAGGTAGTATTTTTAATAAGTTCGTTTTAAAGGTGAGGAAACTGAGACAAAGGAAGCTTAAGAAATTTTCTTAAAGCTTTATAAGTAAGTGATGGAGCTGGAATAACATATCTTTATTCTAGGCAATTTCATGCCAAACCATGGCATTTATTTGCCTTTCTCATCCTAAATATACGTCTTTATTCAATGGAATGGTCAAAGCAAATAATCAAATTATATTTTTGGAGTCGATTAGGTATTCTCAAAGATATATTTGCAGTGAGTTTTTAATATTATAATACTTTCATCTATTTTTTTCTTCTACAGAAGATAAAAAAGATATATATTTAGAGAGAGATGAGAGACAGAAATTTGTGGGGCAGCTATAATTGTTTGTTTGCTTTCTTTGCAGCAGGAAATTGTCAACATTCACAATTTAGCATATGGAGCAAGAAAGAACAGTTAAAATGAGGAAAAATGTGATAATATTTGTAAACTGTGGCATACCAATGTTTTATGGTAGTTAAAGACACGAGTTTATTCAAAATTCACACCCCAAAAAATTCACTTCTCCTTTTGTGTGATCTTTGGCCACATTCCTAATTAGTCTAATCCCCAGTCCTCTCTTCTTTGAAATGGGGAAAATAATAGTACCTACCGGATAGCGTTGTGAGGATGAAATAAAATACAGAATGCCAAGCAATAGATGTTAATTTTAATAATACAGCGTTGATAATGGTGATTTCTTATGTCTAGTATCTCTAATTAAGCTTGGTATTTGTAATGAGAACAATTGCGAAAATCTTTCACTTCTTCCTGTTCCCAAGATGTTGTTGATAATTCTTAGTAGATGACTTTACAATTTATTTGAATAAAAAGACTGAGATCTCAAACAAGTAATTTGGAATATAGCTTTGTACTCTCAGCAAGTTCCATCATGCTCTGCCACAGCTTTTGCCCATTATGCCTCTCCACATTGTGGTCTGTAGTGTTATGAACTTTCTCACATCCTTCTGGTTGATAAGTACTAAAATTAAAATTAATTTGGGTCACTCGATAAATCAAAATCTCAGAGAAAAATAATAAAAAATAATTTTCATCCACAAAATAACTTCATTTAGGTTAGCAATATTACTATTCTTCCAGACTTCAAACTTAGAAAACTTCGAAAATCATTTGATACTGACTCCTTCTAATTACTACATCTAATTCATCATAAAATTGTGTTATTTTTAGTAGAAACATTTTATTTCATTTTCTTTATACTAGAAGAAGCTATTCACATGCCGTTCATTATTACCTCAAACATATGAATTGAAACGATGTCTTGAAAGATTTAATTGGATATTTGGCCAATTAAATAAATCTTTCTGAGCATGGGGAGCTATAAAGAAAAATGTAAGGTAAAAATTTAGCTCTCAGCTTTAAGGAACTTAAAATATAGATACATGAACAAAAATGCAAATATGTTAAACTATGAAATAATATAAGAGAATTTATAAAAATTTTTTTTACAGAGCGAACTAAGGTAGAAAAAATCTTCACCCTTACTACTGAGTGGAAGCTTCACTCAAACTAAATCTCAGGCAGTTATCAAAAATTTTGACTTTGGCCTTAAAGTATTAGGTAAAAGTTGGATACGTATAACTGAAGATCAGAGTCTTTCCTAGAGAAGAATGCCATAAAAACTAAGACTTGGTAGAAAAGCATAGCTGCATGAGATTTAGCTACAGAAAACTATCTTTACCATTCTGTTTTGGAGCAGATTTGAATGCCAAAAAAATTATGGATAATTTTAAAATATGTAAATATGGTCTCATGAATTTGTTTTGATATTCTCTGATGAAATAAATTAGAATAATGAAAGATCACACTGTCTAGTACTTACAAAATAAAATTTCATTATGCATTAAAAACTGCTAATGATGAATACAGTTCCCAAAAATATATTTGAGAAAGAGATGGAGTCTCTTTAACAATTTATAAATTACAAAACGAAAAACATAATCTGTCCAGTGTCTAAATATTGCTGTAGAGTTATCATAACATGAATGTGGATGCAATATTTATATATTTCCAATATAGGGAAATATTGAGGCATATTTCATCCAATATCTGAACAAATTTTTCTGAAAATATGCTAACATTTTAAAAGGAATGAAATGGCATGAAAAGATGGATGGTTGTGTTCATTAAACTCATCTCTATAAACTCCACCATTGTCCTTTCTGTAGAGCCAGGATTTAAAATCTTCTACACATGTATTAAGTTTACATCATTTTCTATTTCATACTTGCCCACTAACTGGCCTCACAGGGTATCTCAAATATCTCTGGCCTAATTTAAGTAAAATGTACTCAATGGTCTCCACAGACACTTTGAAAATGTAGAACTCTGAATAATCATTTACATTTTACCATCATCAAAAGGTATTTAAGTAGATAGCAATCAATCATCAGTAAATCTCAAGTTTCTGCAATGTTAGTCCTTATTTATTTGACTTTGTTTCTGTTCTTACTCCTCCATCCTTTGAAATTTAATCTTTAAATAACCCATTTAGACATCTCTTATATTAATATTTCCCCCAGAAAATATGATTTTGTGTGCAGGCAAATTGGATTTCCAATGATATTATTAATCTTCCTACAGTTTCCCAGTCTTCTGGCTCTGATTTCTTTCTTTAATTTATAAACACTTGCAGTTTTCTATGTCCTTGACATACTCAAACACTTAAAGTATCTATTATAAATTGTGAGCATTGCAGAACAAATGTGAGTAGCAATTACCTATAACCTTGTAATCTTTGCATATGCATACCCACAAAGAAATTTAAATTCTTAAATTTACTGCAAAAAAAATATGACTTGAAAAGAGCAGTTGTCTACACCCTCCACCTCACCCACACACATGCACAAATTACCCCGGTTTAATTTTCCTAAGTGTTTTAAATTTTCTAAGGAAAGCAGACAAGAGTTAGGTGGTGGGGAAGAGGCAGGGTTGTAAATAGATGAGAGAGAGGGAGAAAGAGAGATTTAGACATACTGCTAGATAGATAAAATTGAAACAAGTTACATTTATCTCTAATTTCTTTTTATATGTATCCACTTCATTTTCTTCTTTGTTAGATCTCATGCATTTTTTTAAAACAGCTTCTACCTTCTTTCCAACACCAATATGCCACTGCTTTAGATAAGCAGCCTGTCCACAATTGTCATGATAAACTGGAGAAGTAAAGCAAGTAATGTACAACTATTTTGTATTTTTTTTTGATAATTCTAAGTATTCTTACTGGATTATTACTTAATTTTATAAAAATATATGAGTAAATTTAAACACCTCAATAATTGTTTTATTATAACCAAATTAGTACTGTATTTATTTTTAATTGACTTTATTTTTAAATTAGTTGCAACTCTTTCCAGGTATTCATTACATAAGCAATATTAATAAGCTGAGAATGTAAGCCCTTTTAATGTATAGGAACACATAAAAGCACACTTTTTCATATACTGGTAAAATTGAAGCAGATGGAAAAAAACTATAAAATCCCATCACCAATCTCCTAGAAGCAGTGCCCACGTAATTCTGATCAACCTTCTATTGATATGGATGGACTCTGTGTTCTTAATTCTTTCCTCGCCATTCCTCTAGATTCCATCCTACTTTACCCACTTAAGAACATTGCTGCAGAGATTCATGTTTTGTTGTTTTGTTTCAGTATTTCTCCTGTCTACTAGTAATCCTTATGAATTCAAAGGTGTGTTATTTCTCCTATAGATTAAAAAAAAAATTATTTTCACCTTACTTATCTCCCTTTCTCCTTCCCCTTTGTGGCAACTCCCTTAAAGTGTTATCCTCACTGGCTCCTATTGGATTGTGCTCCTTCCATTCTCTTTTGAGACCATTGGAATAGCTTCAATCAGCCAAACTTCCACCAAAATCAAAATTATTTTGTATGTTTGTGTGTATGACTCTTTTACAAACCATTAGGGACTATCAGTGTCGCTAATTCTAGTAATATGCTTTCTGTTAGCAACCTACTTGATGTGTAAACATTGTTTGACTCAGTAGATTGTTCTTCTTTAAACACTTTCTTGACTGTCCTTGATTTCTACATCTGCTGATTTCCATTGTCCTCGTTCTTCTCTGACATCACCGACCACTCCTACTTAGTCTCCTTTATTGGTTTCCTCTTGTCTTTCCTACACCATTGGCCTTGGTTTTCTCTGGCATCGCCAGCCACTCCTATTCAGTGTCCTTTCTTGGTTTCCTACCAGTAAATATTAGAATGTTCCAGGACTCTTCCTTCTTCTCTTTCTCCTCCTCCTCCTTCTTCTCTCTCTCTCTCTCTGTAATCCTTCTCTCTTTTTCTATATACACTAACTCATTGAGTAATCTTATCCAGTTGAGGGCTTTAAATACTATTTCTATGTAGATGACTTCTAAATGTATAACTCCAGCATGGATTTGTCCCCTGAATTTTTTGCCATGTATATTTAAATGCCACAATAAAGACATAGATATAGATATATTAATAGATAGATATAGACATAGATAGCTTCCTAGATAAAAAAAATGAACAAATTAAACTCAACATGTTCAAAACTGAACTTATCACTACCAAATGCAACTTGCTCTCAAAGTATTTCCATTACACAAATAGCAATTTCATCTTTCTAGTTGACTAAGCCAAAATCCTAGAATCCATCTTTAATACCTCTCTTTCTTTCACACCCCACAACAAATCTACCAGCAAATCTTTCAAAAATAACCAGAATCATATCATTCCTTATCACCTCTAATACTTAACGCCACCATCATCTCTCACTTGTATTCTTGCCATGTCTTAAAGCATATCCTAACTGGTCTAAAATCTAGCCTTATCGCAGTCTTCATAATCCATAATGATTGTGATAAAATGTAATTAAGTACATGTCATATATCTGCTCAAATTTTTTTAAAAACTTACTGTTTAGTTTAATACAGCCAAATGATTTTACAATGCTATAAATGCTTCCAAAACTGGGTCTCAGTTATCTTTTTGACCTCAGGTCCTACTATTCTCTTCTTGGCTCTGTTTCTCCAGTCACAGTGACCCCCTCTTGAGCTCACTAGAGAGGCCCCTGCCTGGAACATTCCCCTGGAGATCTGCAGGGCTTACTTGACATATTGACATATCGTCTTACTGAATATGCAGTTTCACATTCACATTTCAAAATTTAAATTTCTTCAAATCTACATCATAAAGAATTCAACAAAACAACAAAATGTTTTAAGTGTTCATTTGAATTTTGGAATATTTATAAAATTAGAACACAGAGAAGAGTTGAAATAATGAAACTTTGTAAATTTAACCTCTCAGAAATATTTATGAAAATGACATTTCCATGTTTAAGGCTCAGGGTTTTTTGGGGGGCATATAAATTGATAACCAATGGGTATAATTTTGTTTTCAAAATATTCTTTCTGTTGGCACCATATCAGGCTGGAAATCTTCCACAATTGTCAGATTAATTGCCAGAATTTCCAAATTTAGAAAATACAATCTCTTTCTCCTCTCACTCATAGATCAACCTTGCCTTTATAAAAATGTTACTAAACGACTATAAAAAATTATTCCTGCCTTTGATGGGTGACGATTAGCACCGATGGATAAAAAACGCCAAGAACCACTGACACGTACAAAAAATTGCATGTCCTCTTAATACCGTGCTTCCCTGAGTGCTTATTCTCACCAACAGACTAAAGTACACGTGTACAAATAATGAGATACATTCTGTCAAACTGAGAAAAACAGTCGAATAATTCTTTAGTAAGAAAGAATGACCACTTGAAAATATTTTTCACTACACAAATTAGTTAAGCCTTGAGGCTTGTAGGAAAATAATGGTATAATTTTTTCATAAGTATAGCTAATAAAAGAAGGATTAAGAAGTACAAATGGCATGGTGAGCTTAGCAGATCTGCACATAAATTAACTGATTCATGGGTAGAATTTCAGATGAAAACAGAGCATAATTATTTTTAATTCACTATCCCCATGTTGCTTATTGAAGTTGGTGATTGGGGGTGCTGACCATATGCAAACATACATTAAAAGATGTGTAAGAAAAGCTTTAATTTCCCTAAAGATGAAATGATTCTGGCATTACATAATCAAAATAAAATCTGGTTTGTGATTAAATGACTTGAAGCATTGCGCATAAAACACTTAATTCCCCTAATAAAACTTTTTAAAAAATAAACATATTTTGTATCTATTATAAAAGTCTGGGAATGCAACTGCATACAAAATTTTTAAGAATGGAAAGAACAGTGAGATGGCAAAACTATATTTTATTCTCTTTCCTTGGGTATTGCTTATTCAGGTAGATATATGTCTTAGTCTTCAATAAATAAATACCTACACACAACAGAAATAAATGTTTTAATCTTAATAAACTATAAAATGGCTTTTCTATCCTTCTTTTCTCCCCCTTATTTTTCCTTATCTTTCACTATATTTTTATAATTTGAATCATCAACATGTATTTTACAGATACTGCCAGGTGTAGGACAACTGATGTCAGAAATAAGAAAAAAAATAGCTTACTGCTCCCTAGTGCTTGTTAGTATAAAAATATAATAATAATGTATATTTTGCCAGCCTATTCCCTGACTTATTTTTGTTATAAATAAATAAATTAAGATAGGAGTGTGTTTTATTTGAGCAAATATGTGGTGTCAAATATATTCTGGGGAAAAAATAATGATCAGTCAAACTCTATTATTTTTAATAAAACAAAATCCAAAATAAAAATTAAACTGTAAGTAACTGTATTTCTCTTACATTTAATCCAATTATTTGCTTATCATGGATATATATTTTGAAAATGAATTTTATAGTTTTGTTTGTTTGTTTGTTTTTACAAAAATAGTACTCAGAAAGCTACTCATGGGCTCAGAGTTTGGGGAAAGTTTTGTTTTTATAGGTTTAACCAACTCATATTCAGGCTTACTAAGCAAGTCAAGAGCAATAGTCTATTACATGAAAATAAATGTTTAATTGCTTACAGTAACACATAATTATAAGCAAAGGTTTCTTTCTATGCTCCAAATTTATAAAGGGACCTAGCTTATCTTTGAATTAACATAGAATAACAAACAACAGTGGGAATCTAAACCTGCGGGACAGATATTAAAGGTGAGTAAGATATTTCCTTACAGTCAGACTATGCTTTTGAACTGGATGAGAACCTCTAAGTAATGTACATCCAAAGTAGTGTAATTTTCATTAAATCAAACCAGCAAACAAATTATTGTATATCTATTATATGCAAAGCCTATATTAGTTAATGACTTAGAATCAATTTTTGCCCTCGATGATTTATTCCCCAATGATCAGACATTTGCATAGTCATGCAATTCAGATTTTAAAAAGATCTGTAAGAGAATAGCAAATAGATGATTATGATTATGAAAGGGTGAGAAAGAAATTCATTTTAACAGATTCTATGAAGGTTTTATCTGGATTCATAGCCAACACAACTTTCAGACAAACAGTGAGAGATCTTGAATATCAACTATGATAGTACAATTGGGATTTCTTTTGTGAACACAAAAGAAACAAAGATTTATTTAGGTTCGTGGTATGCTAGTTTATCTGCTTTAAATATATAAATATAGAAGTCGTGTGGAAAATGAGTCAGAAAAGAGAATGACAAGATGCAGAAAAAGTGAAAAGTAGGTAGTTAATCCAGGAGATGGTTAGTGTCAAAAGTGACGTAATTGCATTAGATATGGAAAAAATTAAAACAGTAGGAGTTTTCTATTGGTCCAGCTACATTCCTTTATTCTTCTCCTCTGATGCATATAACTTGATTATTCCACAAATATCACTGATACACCTTCTTACATAAATGTTGATGACCCTCAAAACTATATATCTGTTCTAAACCTCACCTTTCAATTCCAGACCCAACTGTCTGTTATATAGCTCTACTTAAGAGAACACTCTAGATGTCCAAAATTTAAATAATTATGTTTTTCACCAAATCTTATTTCTCCTCTATTCTCTGTATTTCTATACTTCATACAGAAATAAAATTCACTTTTCTCTGTAAATCACCTACTTAACCAGTCAGAAACCTATCATAAATGACTACTCCATCATCATCACATCTTTAAAGAAAACCGTTATTGTTAATATCTAGGAATGATACACAGAAAAAAAATACAGAATTATTTTCAAGTCAGTTCCTTACCCAGATATAAAAAGAAAAGGATGGTCTCTACTCAATAGTCTGAATCAAAATATTTTACACCTCTTGCCTTATAAACTTAGTTTTATTGAGAAATATACTGCAATAATTTCTAGCCACAAGCAGATAGTGAAATCTTTTTAAGAGAAAAAAGATCAAAGTCAAGAAGAAAAAAAATTACTATTAATAATATAAAAAAAGAAGAAAATAACAAATAAAAACGAATGTTCCTTGTTTGCTCACAGAATATCTACTACTTTTGACTCTTAGGAACACAGCATATATTAATTTGACTTATAAATGATTTTAAATAATTACCAGGAACACAGCTATCACTTGGAAAAACCCTCTATATAAACTTCTAAGCATGCATATGGAAAATCAGAATGCCTGTTAATCTTTTCCCCATTCAACTTAAACCTAGAAAAGTGGTATGAATATCAAAACATATTAGAAAAAAATCACTATTATCAACAGTAAGCAAACAAAAAACTTAGAACATATATACAATATTATCAATATTTTCTGTTATTACCAAGCATTCCTCACTAGTAAATGAGCTTTCATATGTTAAAAAATGGATATAAATTCTATCATAACTTTTATAGGTAATATAACCTAAAAGCATATCAGAATCAAATATAAAAAATGGACAAAATATTTTTCAGTATTAAAGAATAATGTATTTATCTGATTCTAAGACTCATATTTCAGTATTTCTAAAATCAATGTACATCTTGAATTCATTTTCTACTTTGAATGCAAGACCCTGTATTCTATCTGAGATGCTTTTTAATTGATAAGGCATCTTACAATTAACGGTGTCTTAAAATCTAAAGAATACAATATTATAAATTCCCTAGATATATCTTGCTTTTTAAACAATATATTGTTCAAATATTTTTATTATTTTAAGCATGTACTTTCTTTATTATTATCCTTGACAATGAAACACCAACTATTTTAAGAATCATGAATACAATGAACCTTAAGATTCATCGCCTGAAGCAAGATGATGATTTCTAACTTTGCCTCAAAGGAATTAAGTTTATGAGATGTAAGCTTCATATCACTTTCCCATTTTCCACTCATTTTATAAGTAATAACATAAAAGGCAATAAAATATTCAAATAATTGCATAACGATGCTGTTCAAAGATAGCTAGCA
Organism: Lemur catta; assembly: GCF_020740605.2. Classification (NCBI taxonomy): domain Eukaryota; kingdom Metazoa; phylum Chordata; class Mammalia; order Primates; family Lemuridae; genus Lemur; species Lemur catta. Next base: position 88,294,872 of record NC_059132.1, on the reverse strand, counting down.
GGCAGCAGCACTGTTTGATGACTTAAAATAATCATTCATCAGCTGGAATATAACAGTCAGAATTTGGTGTAAAAATAATAGATTAAGAATGCAAATGTTTAATCTATGAAAATGTTGGCCGTATAAAATTTAGCATATTGAAATGAATGTCAGTGCATAAGATCTTATTCTAGTTCAACATTTTCATCCATTGGTTAAAGGTTTCCCTGTTAAATAGTAAATATATATGTAAAAAGTGGAAAGTTTCTGACATTTTGATTGGAATATCTATTGTCCAACAAGTCCTTTTGTCAAGTGTCACGTGCTAATATGGTACAGTTTTTGATATACATGGAACTCTTTGGGTTGAGATTAGAGACATAGAAAATATTTTTAAAATGGTACAGCAGAGGCACTGCATAGTTGCCAACTATTGTGCCTGTCAGGTAAATATCAGTCTTGATAACATATGAAAAATAAATATCTGCCTCATTATTAATTCTGGAAATAATGGCATTAATAGAATATGTACACACATATATATATGTATATATACTTCTTTATTTTCTTCAGTAATCAATTCACTATTACTGTGTGAGCCTATGCATAATACTTTTTCAATTTCATAATGAATTCAAATATGGTTTCTGTATGATAGACATAGAGGAAAACCATTACTGAGGAATTATGTGACTTGCTTAATATCGTAATTGTCTAAGAACAAGGCAGATATGTAAACTAAGTCTTTTAAGTTCAGGTCCAGTGTTCTTTCTACCTCTCTAAGAAAGCAGTAGTTCAGCAGTAGCAATTTGCTTAGAATTATGCACACTTTAGATTTTTATAATATAAAATTCAGTGATAAATGAAGAACCATATGCTCGCTAAGATGTGCTCATTTCAAAACTATGGAGGGTTCACTGGTTAATTGTTCAGGCAATGGAGTTAAATTGCCTGAGTTCAAATCCTTTCAGTGCCAGTTATTGTCTAGTATATGATTTTTATTAAATCCCTACATCTATAAAGCCTCAGTTTTCTCAGCTGCAAAATGGATAGTCATCCCTTCCTTATAGGACCGTTACCAAAATTGAGAGATAACAAATAGGAGTTAGTAAAATTTCCCTCATATAGAAAATTCTCAGAAACTGCTAGCTGTTATGGAGTATTAATATCTATAAAAATAGAAGACTATATATGATCTCTGAAATATAGGATCTGGATTTGCGAAATTGTAATCAGAAGACTAGGTTAGAATCTTCCCCCTGCCACATATTAGCTACATAAACTTGAGAAATTATTTTACTCCTGTGAAGGTTCGTCTGCTTTTCTCTAAAATAGACAAAACAATGTTTGTTCTACTAATACACAGATTATTTTGCATGTTAAATGAGTTACAGATGGTGACAGCATATACAAACTCTAAAGTGCTATAAGACATAAAATGAAAAACAAAAAGTTAGAAAACTGGAGAACCATTTGTAGCAATATAGAATTTCTAAGTCACCCAAAATAATGATTTAAGAGCAAATTTTAAGAACAAATATATTTTGTAAAATCTTTACCCTACTTATCTAACTTAATGTTAATATATTCCATTAACCCTAAAACTAAAAGGAAGAGGTTTAAAAAATCCCAGCAAAGCAAAATACGTACAAATTAAGCACAGAAAAAACATAATTTGCAAAATAAAATACAATTTTACTTTTGTGTGCCAGCACCCTCATTCTAACTCCTTCAAAATTATTCATAGTGGATAATTTTCGCCTGCCCTAGATGAAAATTCTGAAATACCTATGGCTTTTCCTTCATTCTTAATAGTAACTGGTCTTATGATCACATACATTTTAAACAATTTTGATTCTTTAATTAGAATGAACAATGCCAGATATATGTTAAAACTCAGAATTTGACTTAAATTTTTCCCATTGGAAAAGGGGACCTTTTTCAAGCTAGTTCTATCTAGAGTAGGGAAATGGTCATTCTTTTCATTTCTCCTTTTTCACTTATTCCTCAGTTGTTTTTGTTGTCATTTTGTTGACCCTCAGCATGAAATCAGGGGAAGAAGAAGGTACCATAGGGTTAGGACAGTTCTTTCTTATCTGAGTAGCTTAACTATTTCTGTGCCTGGCAGATGAATAAGGCTACACTTTTCCTGAGTGGTATCTACTGGGTACCTCTCTACCAAGCTCTCTTGACTAGCAAGGTTGTACCTCTATCCTGGTGGTCACTCACAACTTCTTCTTTAGCTCTTATATGTTCAGCAATTTATATGCAGGCTTTATCAACTAAAGACTCTTTCTGGGCTCCTAAGAAATAAAAGCCAAAACAACCCCAAATTTCTCAGCAGTTCTTTATTTGGGGTTAAAATCTGGCCCATACAAAGCACTCACTCATCTCTTACCTAAGCAACCTAATAGAGCAGGCCTCTAGGATACAACCACACTTCCTAGCTCTGCTACTAATGCCAGCCTATATGATTCAATCTCTGATATTCAATCTGCTTCAGCCATGTCACCTGGGTCAGGCACAAATTTCTCATCTCTTCTAATTGCAGCCAGTAGGTTAAAGCTTTCCAAGTAGTTCCATTGGCTATCCCCTGATTAGGCTAAGGTGAGAAGGTAGCACTATCCTTCCCCATCACTCTAAGACTCCTTCCTGCAAAGAAATCTCTTTCATATTCCAGCCACTTTTATTTTACATCCCTATAAGCTGGCTACAGGTTCTTAAGCCATTTCCTTTTAAATCTACATGAAAACATCTGCCTCATATTAAGTTCCAATATCTTCTGTTGTACAATTGAACTTGAGACAGGAAAGAGCAAATCTAACATCCTGTTACCTGTGGATAATCCTGCTTGTTACACACATAGAGCTGCCTGCAGGTGCTCAAGAAACTCTTCAGTATGAAAAGGCTGTGTCATAAGCATAATTTTAGGCCACGTGTCTATCAAAGCCTTTCCCCCAAAACAGCATGCTATGGTATCACAGCAAGTGTGCTAAAGCGAGGAAACTACCACAAAAAAAAAATTATTTCCTAATAGATGAAGCAAAATTCCAAAAGGAAAACTTTCAGTCAAGGTTTACTGAGTAGATGGCAGGCAATACATTATGTATTTTAGTCACAAGCCAGGTCTGTGTGCAAAAGTGTGCCTGTGTGCAAACCATCAGGCTGATCCTGTGTCTACACATATACCTATACTAGTGACTATAGCTCTGCACTCTGAGCTGGACACAGCACACCAGGAGAGCAGCAGAACATACTCTTGAATTCTGTAGCTTGGCCACTCACTGTGTTCCAGAAGAGGACCTCAACTCTTTCCTCTGAAGACTAGATTTCATGCCAAGGGCCACATCAGCCCCTCATCCTTCACTTCTAATTTTAACTGCTTATTCCAAAAGTCAATTCCTCCAGACCAAGTGAGAGGTTAAAAATAAATACCTCAGACAAATAAGGATTGGCTATTATACGTCAATCTTACAGTGGAAACTATACCACTGTAAGACTGATGTATAATAGTCAGTCCTAGAATCTCTCTTTTCCTTGATAAAATATCAGTGTACTGTTAAAATTTCTTTCCAACTCTGAATTAGTGCATATGGAGCAATCAAAGCAGTCTCCATAAAGTGAAAGATTTCAAACATTTTTCAATTTAGTTTTCTTTCGATGCTGGCAAAACATGAATGAAAGACACAGAAAGTGAGAGAGTAGAAAATCTCAGCAGAAATAAGAAGCAACAAGTATTTCTTTGGGTTTTTTGTTTGTTTGATTGTTTGCCTGTTTGTTGTATATTTGCTTGTTCCTGAAATAAAAAGCAGCATGACTGTTTCTCAATAGCGAACACAGTAAAGATGAAAGGAGATATTCATGCAATCAACACAAAGAGGACTTAAACAAGAATTAAGATGAAATCACACAGGACAAGGCAACAGAAAACAGAGTAAAACAGAACAAAGCAAACAAAGAACATCAGAAACCAAACCTGAAATTTGACTCCCAAGATACATGCAACTAGAAAGTAATATTAATCTCTACTAAGAAAACAAACACAAAAGCACCGCATTAGGTACTTGGCTATCTGAATGTATGTATTAGTCATATGCTAAGATTGTGTCATTTAACCAAAATGTTATTTGTAATTCTACCCAAGGAATTATTGCCTTCTTATGAAAACCTTGAGGAAAGCAAGCAAACAAAACATCATGACATAGAAATTTCTAACAAGCTGTAGGGACTTTCCAAGATCCAAGACAGGGATTAGTTTCACTGTCCAATGTAAGTAGCTTAGGCTTACCAACACATGCCCTCAATAACAATTTAAACTTTTTGTTTACTTTAAAATATTTTTATTGAATTATTATTGTTTTTGCAAGGGTGAAATAGCAAGCAGTTGTGAAAAAAATGATTGTATTCCTTTTAAAGTTTCAGACATACTCTTGGCTTTGATCTTAAAAGATCAAAACCTTGAAGAGGACATGTGCAAATATTTTAAACCTAATATATAATACATGGCTTCTTGTTAAAAGAAAAGAGGAAATTAATGCATAATATTCTATACAATTATTTCATAGACTTCAAAATTAGTGAAATATCCATGCAATCCTTGCTGTAACTATTGCAACAAGGCAAGAGTATTACAACAATAGGCTCATTTTGATATGAAATCTTGTAAAAACTTTAGATCTGGTTTCTGTTTTCAGAAAATAGAATATTTTCTCTTCTACAGTATTTGATTTTTTCATTCAGATTATCTGGGTTCTTTCACAATGAAGGTTACAATGGTCAAGTCATTCTGGCTAGCACAGATGATGAACTATTATTATAAGTCAAATATTTTCTGTCAAATAAGAAAGAAAAAACAGGAAAATGTCTCAACAAAGTCTGATGAAGAGTTTGAATATATTTCAGGGTACAAGAGTTACTTTTTTATTACTGTTAAACAGCACATACATATTATGATTGTTTTCTCCTGGTTGATTTCATACTAAAGATAACTTCCAAATACAAACCTATACAGTAAGGATCTGATTGTGTTCTTTAGTCATTTTCCAATTTAAAGAATATCTGTTGGATGTTAATCTCAGACCTTACAGCAGGCTAACTTATAGATAATTACTTTTGGTTCATTTGTCCTGATTTCTTCTCCAATATTGTATAAGCCTGAGGTATGACATTCATATAGTAGAAGGCAGAGAAATTAATATATAATGAATTGTTCACAGCTAGTTTGCTGTCACATGTGTCTTCTACCTAAGTTGTGGATGGTCTTATGCCTTTATAGTCTTCCAGTTATAAACAGTCACTAGCAAATACTCTGCTACAGTCCCTGTGCTGCATGCAATGAATATAAAAACAAAACAAAGAATCTTGTTTTCAAAGAACTCAAGAGAGTAGAGGAAAAGATACATAGGGAAAATACCACAAATACACTGTGGCGAGAGGAAATACTAATAGATGTATATGTATGAGGAAAATTTTTTACAATTAACTTATGAAAATTTCATGGACAGCAAGATGAGAGTGGACTGCCTAAGAAGGACTCACAGAGGTGAAAATATTTTAAAAACTGGAGATTGTGTGGGGTTGAGGACCATTCTCAGGAATGATAAATTTGAGGAAATTCACATGGCTTCTGGGGCTGGCAATTAGACTACAAATGAAGATATTATGGAAGATAAATCTAAAAATATTATTAAATGTGGATGGAAGTGAGATGTTGAAGAACTTTGTATGCCATATTAAAAGACTTTCAGTTTTTATACTATAGAAATGGTTGGTTATTATGATTTTAAACAGATTCTATATTATTAAATATATAGTTTGACTTCATTTTAATAACCAACTTCTCAAATCTAAACACTTGATCTCATTAATTGCTATTCTTCTTACAGCCCATCCACACACAGGGATTCTTAAATCTGAGCTTTTAACCAGAAGTTTGCCTTGCATGAAATGCCCACCCCATTGCTCTTCCGATCCAGTCATTTACTTATTTTCAAACCTACATCAGTGACATACCTTAAATGTCACCCTCTTAGTTTTTTTCTTTCTCTGTGCCCCCAACTTATTTTTTTTCCATTTAAGTAATTAATTAATATATAAATTATTAAGAACACTGTTGATACTTGCGCATTACAATACTGGGTGTTCATTATAACTACATACAATATACTTGTTAATTTGTAGTGCTGTCCATGCAATTTTCATAAATTAATTGCCAAATTTTTATTCCTTACAACAACTCTAGAGCTCCTAATCAAAATATTTAGTGGAAAAACTGAAGCATGCTTTGTTTTCTTTTCTTTCACTCTCTCTTTTTGTTTTTTTTTAAATAAAAGAATCACTATTGATTGTACTGAAAAATATCAGCTTGAGAAACCACTATATAAGATTTTTTTCTTTATATATAAATTTTCACATCAAAAACAAATCATTTTTCATACTGTATATTTTAATTTTTGAAAGAGAGAGAGAAACAAAACAAAACAAAAATATCAAACAAAAAGAAAGGGGAAAAAAACCTTAGGAAAAATGAGCAGTTCACAAAGAGAAAGAATAATCAATAAGTATGTAAAAGATGCTCAAGCACATTTGTAATCAGAAAAATAAAAATTAAACCTACAAAAAGATATCATTATACACTCAGCAAATCAGCTAGTTGGATTGCAACTAACAAAAGCATTTATAGAACAATTTGGCCATATCTATAAATTTTCTGTGCGCTCTTACTCTACACTCAATAATTTCCTCATGCATTCATAAGGAGCTATGTACAAAGCTTATTGAACTATTATTTGTAATATTTGGAAACAATCTAAACACCTTACATTAGAGATCCAAAGCTATAGTATATTCATAAATTGGGATATTATACCACAAATAAAATGAAGTAGCTATAGTTATATATGTTGATGGAAATATTGATAAATCAAACTTCAGAAATTAAATTTGCACAACCAGGGAAAGTAGCTCAATAGTACAATCAGATTGAGATCATTTGTAAAATTTCAAAACTTGAAAAATGATATTATATGTTAGTTACACATGCAAATGCATTATCATTGGTGGGGGGGAACTCCGAATTCATAATTATTAGGACTTCTTGGGCAAGGTGGAGGGAAGGTGATAGGCAAATGAAATTGGAGAAAATCAGGGGAATAGGTTCAAGTTGATATGTACTATTTATTTCATAAATAAAAATTTTCTGAAGTAAATTTGGCAAAAATGTTAGGATCTAAAAAAATTAGTAGTTAGTATATGATTTTGGGATTTATAGTTCATGTATTTGCATATATTTGGAATATTCATATTATAAATGTTGATAATATAATAGTTTTTTGTATTAAAACATGAATTTTCTTACTTAGTGACTGATATAGTCAATAAAAAGCTTTCTTTTAAAATGTCTTTAAAACTTATCAGTATTGGCTGGGCATGATGGCTCACACCTATAATCCTAGCACTCAGGGAGGCCCAGGCAGGAGGATAGCTTGAGGTCAGGAGTTAGAGACCAGCAAGAGTGACGAAACCCCATGTCTACTAAAAATAGAAAGAAATTAGCCGGGCAACTAAAATAGAAAAAATTAACCAGGCCTGGTGGCACACACCTGTAGCCCCAGCTACTCAGGAGGCTGAGGCAGGAGGATCACTTGAGCCCGGAAGTTTGAGGTTGCAGTGAGCTAGGCTGATGTCACAGTACTCAAGCCTGCACAACTGAGAGAGACTTTGTCTCAAAAAAAAAAAAAAAAAAAAAAAAAAATATATATATATATATATATATATATATATATATATATATATATCTCAGTATCTCACCTGAATAAATTTAAAGTTTCTATTTTGTCTCAGCTAAATTTAAAATTTATGAAAATTCTACTTTCTTTGATAATTTGTTTACCTTTTTCATTGAAAGTGATGACAAAGAGATACCTACAGGAGCATATACACAGAGGGGAAAATAGCTTCACTGCAATATCTACAATTATTGAGCCATAAAGTTTGAGTTGAATTGGCAGATGACGCTGCAACAAAGTAAGGTGAGAAGTATTCAAAGATATATTAAATATTTTAGATTTACAGCAGGGAGTTTACTAAAATGCAGGAGTTCTAGGACTAAATATCTCATTAGTCCTTGCAGTTACAAATACTTACCTAGATTGTTTTTGCTTAAGCATAATATGCAATTTCTGCCATCATTTTCATTTACTTGCCGACGTGGTAGCCAGGTTGTATCAAAGCATGGGAAAGAAAATGTCCTTGGAATTATAATTTTTAAAGTTAGTACATTACCAGAAAGTTGAAATTGAATGCTTAAGCATTTTGAAAACCACTAACTCTGCCTTTTTAAAAGATATTTGAATGTATAAAAATCTTTTAAAAAATTATTTCTACTTATGAGGCATTCAAATGAATCTTTAAAGCAAGATTAATGAATGGTAGTAAGTTATAAAGCATGTAACAAGTTGTAATATTAACTACTTAAATACAGATGACATTTTATTCATCACTTTTAAAACTTTTGAAGATTTTTGTGTGGACACAATTTCATCTGTGTCTTTTGAGAAAATAAATGCTCTTTGAAAATTATTATTAACTTTGTACACAGAAAATGCTAAATATTTTTCAATATAGAAAATATAATAACCTAAGAGTATATACTTCATATACCAACTACTTTAGGCTACATGTTGAATATTTGATACAATTTTGCAGCTTACTGGAAGGAGTTGGACTTGGTGCTTGAGAAATAAATTATTCACTTATTTTGCCACTGGGATAATCTTTTTCATATTACCATATTTTGAACTCATTTATTATCATAGAGTGAGGAAAGTAATAAGTAAATGAAGTAAAATTTAGTCCCATTAATTTCCTAAGATTTCTCAGAATATTAGAAGAAGATATGTTTGGCAAGCCTAAGCTTATTTCTAAACTTGATTATTTCCTTTGAAGTGATTCAGTCAAAACAGAGAGAAATTTAATAAGGTATTTTTATTTTCTTTATAGACCTAGTTAATTATGCAGCAATGTGCTCAATATCAAGATTAGTACCTCGATGAAAATTTGAAATTATTTTGAAGAAAGCTTTTAACATATAAAATATGTCCTGTAATAAAAGTATAATGGGTTTTGTGACATCTAGAAAATTATTATTAATAGTAGTATTTTTTTTTTGAGACAAGGTCTCAAGTTATCCAGGCTGGAATCAAACACCTGTGCTCAAGTGATTCTACCTCCTTAGCCTCCCAAGTAGCTAGGACTACAGGCCTGTGCCACCACGCCCAGCTTATTAGAAAATCATTATTTTGCACGAGTGAAATATGGTTATTTCTTTAGCATGTTCATGGTTGAACTACAACCACAAAAAAATAAATTCAAAAGAACAGTTGCTCTGATGATATAGTGGAGCTAATACCATAATATTTAGGGAAATGAGCCATATACAACAAACTTTGTGGGGTGCTTGTGTTTTATTATTCCTTCCAAGAAAATATTAAAGAAGATGAAAAAAACTAATGGACCATTTCAACATCAACTCCAGTCTGAAATATGTAAAAAATAAACAAAAAAGAATGAATGAAATCTCATTATTTTTTCTGATTTCTCTGATTTTTCTAGATTAGAATTTTTGTGATTGGATATAATTTGACAGTCAGATGAATAGGTGAATACGCTCTCCTTTTGAATCAATTTAAATATAATGTATATGTGAACTCTAAGTGCAAATTTATTAATTCTAGGTAGTCTCAGTGGGTTAATGCATGGGGCTCAGTAAAACAGTTAATTTCTACATCCTTAAGAGTAAAAAATTTAGCAAACATTTTATTACCGTTGCCGAAAAACATAAGAAAGTGTGCTCTACTATAAATTGTCATTAAGAAATATAAACCACAAAAAAGGGAAACAAACATATTGAAAACATATAGACCTGAAAGATGACAGATGTCTAAAATTCTTTTTATATCTTGGAAATCAGAAAAATGGGAAAAGGAGAAAGGCCGCTTTTATAAATTTCAAGCTAGAAGTACACTTGTTAGATTATAGCAGTGGCTCAGAGCTTTTGAATTCTGGCACTTGGGAAGAGTTAATTCATTAATTCATTTAATACATATTATGAACACTTAATATAATTGTATATAGATAGAGTCTTGACATTGACTGCTCAGCTTTTTGGTAAAAAGCAGTTAAAACATAGTTTTCCCTGACATTGTCTATATGAGGTGCAAAGTCCCATCATGAAGAGAATTCCTGCAGAAACTTATCTGAAGTTGAAACCTGAAATACTGGTAGGAATGGCCAAGCAAAGATGAGTGTGTATGCATGTATGTGTATGTTTAAGAGAGAGAGAGAGAGAATAAGAGAGCAAGAGAGATAGGTGGTATCTTCATCTGCAAGTTAAAAAGCATGAGCTATTCTCATATGGCTGAAGCATAGAATCATAGGGTAGGGTGAAAGCTACTGTAAGGCTCCATGAATTCATATGTATATGTGCACCGACCACCTGTAGGAAAAATAATATGTTTTTGTACCTCTTATATTTGCCAAATGAATATAATAAAATACAAATGTATTTAAAAATTATTGCTGGAATCAGAAGAGGTTTATCATTTATTCCCAAATGAACACTGAAAGGTTAATGATTGCAAAAAAGACAAACACATAATTGTGAAATTAAGAATCTTTCTCTGTGTTGAAAATGTGCAGAATCCTTGACAAATAACATCAATTTCCAATTTTGTAAATTCAAAAATGCACTGAAGTGTCAGTAGCTATTTGTCTTAGTTTATTCAGACTGCTATAACAAAAATACCACAAATTAGGTGGCTTATAAACAACAGAAACTTACTTCTCACAGTTCCGAAGGCTAGGCTGTAGGAGATTCAGGGGCCAACAGATTTGGTGTTTGGTGAGGGCACATGCCCTGGTTCACAGATGGCCATGTTCTTAAACTGTGTCTTCACATGGCAGAAGGCGCAAGAGCACTCTCTGGGGCCTCCTTCATAAGGGCACTAATCCCATTCATGAGATATGCACCCTCATGACCAAATCACCCTCCAAAATTCATGTCCTTTTCACATGTAAAATATATTCTTAACATCTCCACATCCCTGAAAGTCTTAACTCATTCCAGCATCAACTCAAAAATCTGAAGTCCAACATCTCATCTAAATACTTAAATCATATACAGGTGAGACTCAAGGTATGATTCATTCTGAGACAAATTGCTCTCCAGCTATGAACATATGAAATCAAATATGTGATTTCAAAGACAATGGTGGGACAGGCATAATACAGACATTTCCATTACCAAAAAGGGAAATAGAGAAAAGAAAGGGGTAACAGCTCCTGAGCAAGGCCAAAACCCAATGGGGCAAATTCCATTAGAATTTAAGGCTAAAGAATTAGATTGTAAGGCTAAATAATAATCTCAATTTGGCTCTATGTTGTGCCCTCCAGTCCCATTGAGACAGAGATCTCATTTTCTGGACACACTTGGGAAGTGTTCCCATCTTCAGAACACACTCAGGCAATGATCCTCCCACCTTCCAGGCAAAGGATGGGGACCCAAGGCTCCAGCCTGTCCTGCTTCCATGGCAAGGAGGCTCAACCCCCAGAGCACCACGGATATTGTTATTTATTGTCCTTTGAAATCTAGGTAAAGGCAGCCATGCCCACAGAGCTCTCTAGGTGTTCATCAATAGGCAGGAAAGGTGCTGCATAAACACTGTTAAAGTTTGTCACTTGTGCCTTCTGGAGGATCAGCCATTGAGACCTGCTGCGGCTACACTTGGAGTGGTTGGAGCATGGGGAACAGTTTCAGGCAGCTCCTACCAAGGTCCTGCAGGCACCAGCACCCTCCTTGCATTCTCCTATTGTCTTGAATGATTGCTGATTTGGCCATACCCTTAGTGTTTTCTCCCAAGTAGGCTTTCTCATTCTTTACAATAACGATAGGCTAAGAATTTCCCAATCCTTTTAAGTTCTGCTTCCCTTTTAATTAACAATTCCATCTTTAAATCACTTATCTCTTCTCACATTTTACTATAAGCAGCAAGGAGAAGTCATATTAGTCTTTTTGGGCTGCTATAATAAAATATCTCAAACTGGGTAAATTATATAAAACAGAAATTTATTGCTCATAGTGAAGGCTGGGAAGATCAAAGCGTCAGCAGATTCATTGTCTGGAGAGGGTTTGTTCTGTGCTTCAAGACGTCTCTTTTTTGCTATGTTCTCAAGTGGCAGAATCAGAGAAAGGCTCTGTTAAGCCTTGTGAACTAAGTAAAATCCTAATTCCTCTTCTGACTGAATGGACCCCCTCTCAGCCAAGGGGACCCCAGGGAAACTTTAAAAGTAAGTTCCCAGCCATGATGGGATAGGAAGTCAGACAGGCCTCATTATATACACTCCCTTGTTAATGGCCACCAGGCTTTTTTTCCTTAAGTGCTAACCAGGAACCAATCTCATGATTTATACCTTCTTATTTACAGTTTTGGCACTACAACTAACCAGCACTCTTTCCTGATAAGAGACCACCAGCCACGGAGTTGTTCTAACTAGTCTATGGAGTATGCACAGAGAGGGTTTTCATGTTGTTGCTTCACCTTTTGATATCAGAGGGCCGCCATTTTCTGAACTTGGACCTTATAAAGGGGCATAAACCACAATTGTGCATGTGCATGTTGCTCCTTTCATAAATATCCATAAATCCTCCTATATCTTGTTAAATATGTATATTTGGCCCCCTGCTCAGCATAAATTCCTGTTCCCATTGTACCTCCCTAGAAGCACATGTGCCTGGCTTCAGGCCAGGGCTCTGCTTCCTAGCCTGTCGGAATGGCCACCCACAGGCTGCAACTCTTAATGAGAAATAAAGCTCTTCTCTCCAAATTTATGAATATTGTCATTTTCTTCAATTGGTAGCCACTTCGATAAGGGCACTGATTCCATCCATGAAACCTATTTATCTCCTAAATTCCCCGTCTTAATACCACCAGCATGAGAATTAGGTTTCAGCATGAATTTTGGAGAGACACAAACATTCAGACCATAGCAGAAGCCAAGCTACACCTTGAACACTCAGCTTAGATATTTCCTAAGCCAAATATCCAATTTCATTGCCTTTCTTTCAGTTTCCAATGACAATTTCTCCAGTTGTGAGATCTCATCTGGATGGACAATACTGTCCATGTTTCTACCAACATTTTGTTAAATTTTACTAAGATATTTTCTTTTCATTTCTTTTCTTTTCTTTTTTTTTTTTTTTTTACTAATGTATTCTTAAAGAAGATTGAGGCTTTTTCTACAACTCTCCTCCTCTCTCTCTGAGTATTCATCATAATCGCTCTTAAAGATCTGTTCACAGCAATGTAGGCTTTTTCAAGTATGCACCACAAAACTCTCCCAGACTTCACCCATTACTCAGTTCCAAAGCCACTTCCATAATTTTAGTAGCAATGCATTCTCTGTATTAATTTCTCAAATTCTGTCTATTCAGGCTGGTATAATAAAATGCCACAAAATGAGCAGTTAAGAATCTTTCTCTATGTTGAAAATATGTAGAAACCCCGGCAAATAACATCAAGTTACAATCTGATAATTTTTAAAATCTACTTAAATATCAGTAGCTGTTTTTCTAGGTTTTCACAAAATAACATACAATATCTAAAATACAGTAGTAAAACATGCTTTCACACAAATTTTATGGATCTTCTATGGGTTAAATAGCCCAAGTATATTAGACATATTAATAATTCTACAGTATCAATATCACTAGCAGTATATTTTGAAATTCATTTTGATTTTTACAATTGTGGACAAAAATATTTATAAAATGAATTGCAAGAAAGATAGCCACAGAATGGGGATGTGAGTAGAGCATGGCAATAGAGAGGTTGCCTAGAAAAGTTGAATCCAAGATTTTTTTAGAAAAAGTAAAATATAATAAACTTCTCTGGTGACCATAGAAAGTAAAGGACAATTTTGTTTCAGATGATCTTAGGTTTTCTAACATAAGAACTTAGTTCCATCAGGTTGGACCTACCTTTAAGAAATATTCTTGCTGAATTCTTGGCAGATATATAAGCATTTTGGTTTTATGTAGCAAAGAAAATAAAATATGGCAATTCCATGAATACAAGAAAAGTGGCAGGAGTGTAATTCCATGACAAATCTATCTATAGAGGAACCATTGGAAGGTAAATTTCAGCATTTTGGACATATGATTTAAAGGTACTGAAACAGGGATGGCAGTTAATAATATATGGCTGTAGATGAGCTTCTCTGATAGCTTCTTTCCATCATATTTTATTGTTATGCTTTTATTTTTTAATGGATGCCTTGGCCTCCAATTCACCGCTGTTCTGTTTTTGCCTACTTTTTCTATGAGCTACTTACTGCCTTTTTCAGAATACCATCAAAATGAATAGCTTCAAACAATGGCTTTGGGGAAAGTGGACTCATGGCTATATTGATAAATATCGTAATCATCTAAGCCAGTTTGAGTCACACGGTGGGGGGAGGGATCAGGGATGTTATACTGAAAAGCTCCTTTCTATATAAATTGTAATGGGAAAGAGCATAGTGTTCTTTTCCCTGAAAGTGCTTTGAGTGAGCAGTTTTCAAAAAATAAAAGTTAAAAATTGAGTGTCTCAATGTGTGTTAAAAGGTGCTTTTCAGTCAAAATCAAGAACTAATTTGAAAACCATGTCTGCCCTCTCAATATGCATTCAGTTGTAGAACATTCTTGGTGACCTTACTCACTATCCAATGTGCCAAAGTCAGATGTTTTAAAACATGTAAATGTGACTGACTGACATGTGGAAATATCTGCTGACCTTATTTTTCCAAGGTAATAAGCTACCCAATATAATAGTATCATCTTGACATATCTGGGGTCTTAGGTTTGCTCAATATCTAGCATATCTCATGTGCTTACTGAAGCCAATAATAAGCAGAATCATCCCAGATGGAACCAAAGAAGCAGAACTAATCATTTGAGAAGTATATCCCCCACTCTGGTATCATTTTAATCTCTACTTTTTATGCAAAATCAGATTTTATTTCAGGAGTACTATGGATATCAACTGCTCTGTGATTTGTGGATTTTTAGTTTGGAGAACTTGGCTGTACTTGCATAAGCCAGAGAAGAACAATTTAGTCCTTTATATTATAAATAGACATTTTAAATATTAGTCATAATCCCTACATTTTTTAATGACCATATCAGTTATTACAACAAGAACCAGAGGTCATTTCTCCCTTAGACTGGTAACAGTTTTAAATAGGAACATGAAGGGGGCTGGATAAAAAGGAGGCCAATCGTTGTAATAAACCTTATAAAGGAATAGCAGCAGTACCATGTTATAGTAGCTAGATGATTAACACAATTTTAGAACATAAATACTGATAATTGGAAAAACTTCATTTAGGTGTCACGTTGTCATAAGTGCAAAGAAAATTGATTCCATTGAAGTTGGTTATGAATATACTTATAAAATTAGTTATTGCTATCTATCATCTTAAAGAAAAACAAGACATACTTTAAATAGCTAAGATCTAAGAGGTTATGTATTTTTTAAAATCATTTTGGACTTTTTGAGGTCATTTATCTAGAGACTGTCTTTTTCCATCAATCAATAGGAAAGCTATAACTTCTCTGGCTCACCTTTCTCCTCCGCATTTTGCAGCATTGAAGTCATAACGGCAACTTCAGTTTAGAGGCTGGAACAGCAGTGACGTCAATTCCATTTTTTTCTTCCAAATGTTTTCACTATTTTAAAGAAATAAAAAGAAATTCAGGGTCAAAAAGTAGCCATACAGTCTCTGAAGATCTCAGTGCTAAAAGCAGAGTAGTGCGGCATAACTTCTATTAACTGTGTGCATTATAAACATAAATACACCGGGGTGTTCATGTCAACAGGGCTAAAGAAAACCAGGTATTACAACATTCTAACATTGTCAAGTCAACCAAGAACAGAGAAGTCAAAACATAAAAAGTTAAAGTAAAAGGTATATTCAGTTTTGTTCTCCTGTCACAATTGCAACCACTATTTTGCATTTATGTAGGCCTTTCTACACTATTTATGATGGTTTTATCACCATCATTAAGCAGCACTATTAGACCTTTGTAACTTCAGTCCACCATCCTCGTTTAACTTCTAAAACAGACTGCTTTTAAAACATTTTCACTGTTTTCACTTTCCTTCTCTATTGAAGATCTTAGGAGGATGTATTAAGCAGCCATAAATAATTATAGGCAATTATAAATTAAAAAAACATACACAGAGCTAATTATTATTTCTGCTGAACACTTAAAAGTGAGACCTAAGGCAATTTTTGGTGTTATATTATAAAATTTTATAGCAACTTAGGAATTTGTCCACTTATGGTATAATATAGTGCAAACAACCCTTGTTTTATGTCCCTTGTAAGATTCAGCATCTAATCAATTTAGTATAATGTAAAAATGTGACATCATTGCAACCAAGTTGTCCTGAGTTTAGAACAAGAAAACTAAGAGTAATGGAGACATCTTAACCAGAGTGATGGTTAGCTATGCTTATATCGAAAGCCAAAGTAAAATTACTTGCAGGGTTGGCTAGGACTGCAAGTTTGGTGGTTCTAATTTTTTCTGGGGAGATTTCTCATTTAATTACTAAGAAGTGTTTGAAGAATATCTCACTTTGAATTTTACAGCCCTATAGAGCAGAATTCTAAGCAGAAACGTCTCAGGCATTGGTAACCAAAACTCCAGTCAAAAAGTGTAGCAAGATTTCTTTAAACCAGCTTTATTCCTCAAATTCTTCACTCTTATCAAGGTCTTTGACCATCAAAATCCATCCATTTCAATGTTATCTAAGGTCATGTTCTCAGGCATACAAATACTTGCAGAAGAATTTACATATTTTTCATGACATGTTTTTATTGAAATTCCAGGAGGTTGAAACAACTTTGGGAGATTTCCTGAACATCAGTATAACTTTCTTTCCTAAAACCTAACACTGTATATCATCAGATTCCTTATACCAAAAGGTATTGGTGCCCATTGTGGAAATCACAATTAACACCAAAAGAAAAAGAGGGAAAAATCTATTAATCACTTACATAATTTTGAGCTAAATATTGCAAATATATGTTATGATATATTCAAATACAATTTAAAAGTATAGACATATAATTTAAATCATAATTATATATCGATAATTTTAAATTTGAATCTCCCAAATATATACTCAACTTAATAAAACCATTTTCATTTTAGGCTTAAGGAAATTGCAATTGAGTGTCAAAATTATATATCTAAGATCACAAAGCTTATGTAAGTATTTTTTTTCTCCTCTTTAATGTGAGAGAATGAATGCTCAGAGAGGTTAAGTGACTTTTATACAAGTTCACATGGGTGTTAGAATGAAATTAAAAGCCCTCCTTCCACAATACCACTCTGAGATATAACATTTATTTATTGAAACCCAATTCTGAGTAAAACAAGTTTTTAGGACTCTTACATTACCACTCATAATCACAAAGAGCTCTGCCATTTAATCTAAGTGATTTCTACCCTATGTTTTGTTTCATTCTTTTTGGGCTTTTCAAAGATGTACAATGATATCTAGAGAAGTTAAATAGCTTTATCTAAGGTTAAACAGCCAAAATTTCAAATTCAGATTCAATCTCTCGTTCTATTTACTTTTAAACTCACTTCAAGCCCACCTCAGCAATAGTGCAAGCCTCATTTATTTAGCAATTGCTGTTGAATAGGCACTGGTAATGTGCCCAAATATCTTGTAACAAAAATTCCTGTCTTAAAATTTTAAAGACTCAGAAAGCACACATCAAGGATCCACCCTTGTTTTTTGATTCTATACAGAAATTGCAGATGGAAGTGGATCAGGGAATGTTCTCATAGCTCTAACATTTTTTCAGGGTAAATGGGTCCACTATGTATTTTGTTTTGTTTTCCAAATCCATAAACTAAATTTGTCAATATTTTTCAAGTTATAATGTGAGACAATTATTAACAAATATCCTTGGGTAGGCAGTAACACAATTTTCTCTATATTAGAAAATTTCATTTAGATCATATCCTGATAAAGATGTCTGTAAACAAAAGAAATGTAAATAAAACTAAACAACAGTAAAACTTACTATGCAATTGCTTCCCTGAATAAATTATAGAATTGGTTCTTAGTTGTCCTCATTGCTCTCCAGGGGTGCAATACTTCTACAAGGAGGACAGAGGCTGCTCAGATTTGGAAGCAGTTTTTAGTTTTTACTCACCTCAAATATAATTATTTTGCTGAATACTACTTTTTTGAAATTATACACATTTTCTGTAGACCAAATTATGTTGATCAAAATATTAAACAGGAAGTCTGTATTTGCCAAACATTTTTATAAATGAGCTTATATAGTAATACTTTACAATATATTGCCTCCTTAATGTCACAGTCATATTTCAAAGCATAAATGAAAATGGTTTTCAGCTAACTAATTGCTGATTAGGAGTTTTGAGAGTTATTTTCTTCATCACCAGCGTTTTTATCAGAATTCTCTTTTCTACCTCCTATTAAATTTCCTTTATTTTGAGTCTCAACTCAATGACTTTGCATGCATGAAGCCTTTCTGCACAGGTAAATAGGATTAAAGATGAGAAAACAATAGGGTTTTAAGAAATTTGCAGTAATTCTGCTAGTTTAATTTAGCATGCACTAAAGAACAAATGTTACCAATATGTCACTCTAAGTCTGATCTTTCAGGTCAACAAAATTGTGATTCAGAATTCTGTTTTTAGGACGTGTGGTTCGACAGCTGTCTACAATTCCAAAATATGGCCACCTTTGGAAGGCAATTTAAAAGATCTCTTTCTCACAATTAAATCTTTCCAATAAAAACAAGGGAAAAAGAAGTATCTGCATATTATGACATAGGTATGACATACGTATCTCAGTCTAAATTGTTAAATATTATTCATTGTATCTTAATTTGCAATCATATTAGTTATTTAAATGTGTTGCTATATTTAGTGTTATAAAAACTTCTATGTGAAATCATGTGTGTTTCTGTGTGTGTGTCTAATATGTAACAAAATTATATTATGATGCATACACTCCTGGTACTGCTCTTTTGCTTAACAGCATTTAGGAATTTTGTGCATCATCAATTATTCTGCTATGAACTTTGATGCCCACGTAGCATTCCATTGTATGTATCGTTTACTGCTCCTACATGAAAATAATTTGAGGCCATGCTTTCAAAATATTTTCTCAATATCCACCACCAGAAATGATGACTCATTTAGTCTGGGTAAGGTAGGAATACCTGTAGTTTTATCAAGCTCTTCAAGTAATTTTTGATGCAAAGTACCTTGAGAAATACTAATATAATAGTACTGATATTTGTTTTCTTTCAAGACAATTTTTTAGAGAAGTTTTAGTTTGACAGCAATATTAAGAGAAAGGTGCAGAGATTTCCCATATACTTCCTACCCCCACAAATACACAACATCTTCCATTATCAGCACCCCCACCAGAGTGGTACATTTGTTATAACTGAGGGACCTACATTGACACATTATAATCATCCAAAATCCATACTTTACATTAGGGTTCACTCTTGGTGTTGTACATGTTATCAATTTGAATAAATGTATAATGACATGTATTCACCATAAAAGTATCATACAGAGTACTTTTCCTGCCCCAATAATCCTTTGTGCTCCATCCAGTCATCCCTCTCCCTCCCCATCAGCCCCTGGCAACTACTGATCTTTTTGCTGTTGTCTTTGTAATTTTGCCCTTACTAGAATGTCATACATTTGTAATCATGCAGCATGTACATTTTCAGATTGGCTTCTTTCACTTAGAAACATACAATTAAGATCCCTCTATATCTTTTCATAGCTTGATGGCACATTACTTCTTAGCACTAAAAATTATTTCATTGTCTAGCTATACCACAGATCATCAATTCACCCACTGAAGGACATCTTGGTTATTTCCAAGTTTTGGTGATTATGAATAAAGCTGCTATAAACATCTATTTTCAGGTTTTTGTATAAGTTTTTACCTCCTTTGGATAAATACCAAAGAGTATGATTGCTGGATTGTATTTTAAGATGACGTTAAGTTTTGTAAGAAACTGCCAACTGTCCTCCAAAGTGGCTGTACCATTTTGCATTCCCATCAGCTATGAGAGTTCCTGTTGCCCTACATCCTTTCAAAAATTTAGGATTTTTGAATCTAAAAATTCACACCCTTTCTGGATTTTGGACATCCTAATAGGTGTGTCATAGTATCTCATTGTTGTTTTGATTTGCATTTTCTGATAACATATGATGTGGAGCATCTTTTCATATATTTATTTTTCATCTATATATCTTCTTTAGTGAGGCATCTGTTCAGGTCTTTTCCTCATTTCTTAATTGGGTCTTTCATTTTCTTATCAAGTTTTAAGAGTTCTTTGTATATTTTGGATAAAAGTCCTTTTGCAGATGTGTCTTTTATGAATATTTTCTCCCAGACTGTGGCTTATGTCTCATTCTCTTGACATTGCCTTTCACAGAGCAGAAATTATGTATTTATTTTTTAATTTTAATAAAATACTGATTATCAATTATTTCTTTGGTGTTGTTTCAAAAACATCATTGCCATACACAAGGGCATGTGTCGTTTCCTATATTGTCTTCCATTTGTTGTATAGTTTTGCATTTTACATTTAGATCTATGGTTTGTTTTTATTTTTCTGAAGGATATAAGATGTGTCTAGAATCATTCTTTTTTTTTTTTTACTTTTTTGCATGTTCTGGCACCATTTGTTGAAAAGGCTATTTTTGTTCAATCACATTATCTTTATTACTTAATTAAAGATAAGTTGACTACAGTTATATGGGTCCATTTTGGGGGAGCTATTCTGTTCCATTGATCTATGTGTCTATTCTTCTGCTAACGCCACACTGTCATGTTTAATGCAGCTTTATTCAAAGCCATGAGGTCTAGTGGTGTCAGTCCTCCAACTTTGTGCTTCTCCTTCAATACAATCCTTCCTTGGTTCTGTGGTGGAGTAGTTCCAGAACTTCCTGTGGGTACCGAAATCTCCTGATGATCAAGTGCCTTAAATAAAATTGCATAGAATTCACATAGGACCTATACACATCCTCCATTTACTTTAAATCATCTCTGGATTAATTATATTAGGTTGTTAAGTATGAAAGTACTATTTCCTTAAGTACTAAGTTTAACAGTTGCTATCTCTGACACTTCACTTTGACACTTTCTGTTTTATTTTTGTTGGGAAGGTACATCCTCATTCTTTCAAATGCATGGTTTGGTTTATGATTATCTTTCACATTTTTTTTTGGAGCGATTTTTGTGAAAGCATGTATAAGTCAAAAATTTGTGTTGTTTTTCAATTTGAGTTCTGTCGTGGAAGCAATGCAATGCAGACAGCTCAAAATAGCCATGAAATGTTCAGGAAGGATGTGGCTAATTATCACACAGTACATCGACGGTTTGAGAAGTTCCATTCTGATGAGTTTAATCTCGAAACTGAGCCATGTGGGTGACCTGAGACCAACGTGAATAATGAGGAGCTGAAAGCTATAGTGGAGGCGAATCTATCTCAACCTATGCATAAATTAGCAGCAAGGTTTGACGTTACTATCCCAACAGTATTGGACCATTTGAAGCAGATGGGCAAGGTAAGGAAGCTGAATAGATGGGTAAAGCATGGATGAAACAGGCATCAGAAGAGAAATTATCTCGAAGCTTGCCTTTCTTTGTTTTAAGTTTAAATTTTTTGAGTTGTTTTTTTAATTTCAAAGCATTCCAGGGTACAAATAATTTTAGTTACATGAACCACTTTTATAATGTCTGAGTCATGGTAAAAGGAGTGACAGTCACCCAGATATTGTTCATTGTGCCTGTTAGATAGGTTTTTGCCCTTCCCCCCCTTCCCCCACCCCCTGGCTGATCTCTGTTAGTTTTACTTTCCTCTGTGCACATGTGTGCTCATGACTTAGTTCCAATTTAATAGCGAGTACATGTGGTGTTTATTTTTCCATTCTTTAGATACTTCACTTAGGATAATGGTCTCTAGTTCCATCTAAATTGTTGCAAAAGGGCCGGGTGCAGTGGCTCACGCCTGTAATCCTACCACTCTGGGCGGCCGAGGCAGGTGGATTGCTTGAGGTCAGGAGTTCGAGACCAGCCTGAGCAAGAGCGACACCCCGTCTCTACTAAAAAATAGAAGCAAATTATCTGGCCAACTAAAAATACATATAGAAAAAATGAGCTGGGCATGGTGGCGCATGCCTGTAGTCCCAGCTACTTGGGAGGCTGAGGCAGTAGGATCGCTTAAGCCCAGGAGATTGCGGTTGCTGTGAGCGAAGTTGACGCCACGGCACTCACTCTAGCCTGGGCAACAGAGTGAGACTCTGTCTCAAAAAAAATAAAAATAAAAAAAATAAATAAAAAATAAATTGTTGCAAAAGGCATTCATTCATCCTTTTTATTGCTGAGTAGTACTCCCTGGTATACATGTACCACATGTGGTTCATCTACTCAAGAATTGATAGGCACTTTGGTTGAGACCACATCTTTGCAATTGTGAATTGTCCTGCAATAAACATTCAAGTACAGGTGTCTTTTTGATAAAATGACTTCTTTCCTTTGGGTAGATACCCAGTAGGGCATTGCTAGATCAAATGGTAGGTCTACGTTTAGTTCTTTGAGAAATCTCCATACCATTTTCCATAGAGAATGTACTAATTTACAGTCCCACTAACAGTGTGTAAGTGGTCCTTTCTCTCTACATCTACACCAGCATCTATCGTCTTAGGGCTTTTTAATAAAAGTCATTCTGACTGGGGTAAGGTGATATCTCACTGTAGTTTTAATTTGCATTTCCCTGATGATTAGTGATGCTGAACATTTTTTCATATGCTTATTGGCCATTTGTCTACCTTCTTTGAAAAAGTTTCACTAAGAGGTTCCTAGAATTGATAAATAAATTCAGCAAAGTCTCAGGTTACAAAATCAATGTACACAAATCAGTAGCATTCCTATACACCAATAAGTCAACCTGAGAGTCAAATCAAAGACTCAATATCATTCACAATTGCTTCAAAGAAAATAAAATTTCCTCCTTCAAACTTACTTCAACACCTCTATTCTTTTTATGAGTCTCCCAAATCTTGTGTGTGTGAATATATTTCTTCAGCCTTTACTTCCAACACTATACTACACTGAACAGAATAAACCTTCTAATCAAAGTGACTGCAATTTCCCATCCGAATCTTATTACCATCCATTCTTCTGTAGGCAAAGTTGACTGAATTTTTATTCTGCCATATCAAACTGATGTCAAGACCAATTAATGATTTTTTAATTCTAATTATTGAATTTTTTCCCTATGATTGCCATTTCTCTGTTGAGATTCTTTTGAAATGTTTTAATTTTATAAAATCATTTCCTTTTATTTTATGTACATATTTATAATATTTGATTTATTTTGTCTTTATGCTAAGTTCCAAACCTGGGCCATCTCATAGTTATTTTTTATTAATTCTTTTTTGCCCTTTTTCTTTTCTTTTTTTTTTTTTTTAGAAAAAAACCTAAAGATTCCATTTTCCAGTTTCTTTCCATGTCTAATAATATTTAATTATGGTAGACATTGTTAATAATACATTATAAGTAAACTATATTATGTTGTCTCCTCTAAAAGGGTTTTGACTTTTGTTCAACAAACTTGTGTAAACTTGATATTATGCTTTGTTGGATAGATCTGTGGGAAGTCCAAGATGTTTCCTAGAGTCCTACAGGTTGTCAGTACTCAACTTCAAATATCTACCTGTCTTGCTAAGGTAAGTTCTAGGCTTTCTTTTGGGTGGTGTAGAATAAGTCTTATTCTAGAATATGATTATTATTTCCAGGACCCACCTTTTCCATTATAGCATATCAGATATTTGCAGGGATTTTAATGTGGCATAAATATGGACTTCCCACTCTTACTTGTCAGAACCTTAATGTCTCCAGGACTACTTGATCCTTAGCAGTATTCTGCTCACTCCTTAGCTCCTTAACATTTATTCTGTTGTAAGCTTCCTATAGTCTTATCCTACATACATAGAGCACAGTGTTCACCCAATTTCTCATGGGAAACCATATACAGAATATGGGGTTTCCTCTCACACAACCACTTTTTCTCCAGTTGACTTGAACTCTGACCTCTGCATCCTCAGCTTAGAGGGCCCACTGTGCTCTTCTTAGATCCTAGTCTGCTATTCTGTGGTTGGGAAGTTTTTCCTGTTCTTACAGCTAGATATCATGGGCCTTACTGAATGAATTTCCATATTTTCAGTGATACCAGTCTTACTCTCTATCATCCAATTTCTGAAAACAGTTGCTTTATGTTTTCTGTCCAGTTTTATGTAATGGAATGGATAGTTTGGCACCAATTACCAGGTCATAATTATATGTGAAATCCTCAAAGAAATTCTTTATTATTACTCTATTTAAGCTTTTAATTTTGTATCCAATCATAATCTATCAGTCAATATTTTCCAAAAAAAGAAAAAAAAGAAATGGTATGAAGGAATTTAGTAGAAATAAGCTGCAAAAACCTCTAAGATGCCACATAAGATTTTGAAATTATGCACATAAACTTTTTAGTATCTCAATGAATTTTCTTTGTTGCAATCATAAAAACCCATAGTTAGACAATTAATTTTTCATATAGCTCAATGATTGAGGCACATTATTTGCTGAGGGAGCAGCATAGATCATTCGAACAGCTTGTTTTTTAAGTCAAATCATCTAAACCCATCTATTGATGATCCAGTACTACAGTTTAATATATAAGATTGCTTGCTCTTTTTTGCATATTTTGCTGTTCCAGTAAATTGTTTAATTATCATGCTTGCCAAATTTCACTAAGCTAAATACTTTAGCTCTTGATTTTGCATATTTTATTGTTCACATTACATATTTCATAGACTTATCTCGTTCATATTCTAGATTGTAGACAATGTTGCATATATTACAGATTTATGAGGTAATGTATATAACATTAAAAATAAGTTTGTTGGCTTTGCTTGTTTGTATAATTTACCAATAAAATTTAATCAATAAATTTATAATTTATCAATAAAATTATCTATTGACTTTGCTCATTTGTATAATTTGCTTAATGAGCTATATATTTAATAAAATTCTGAATTTGCAAAACAATGCATCTTACAAATATGTTATTCATAACATTTATTGACAAAATAGTAATCTTCCCTTTATGCCTTTTATTTTATATTTGTGCAGTACTTTGGTATTACTTTGCTTAAAATAATTTTACTTGATAGAAGACCTTTGCAAACTATTTAAGTGCAACAGAATCAAGGTAAATAGAAGCTATTACAGAAATAAACCAAAATATGAAATTCTAACAAGTAAATATGGAACCCCAAATTATTTTTAATAATGTAGTGAGCATCTATGCATTTTGTAGAAAACACATACTTTTTGTTTGCAATGTTTTTTGTAGGATCACAGAGTATTAATTTGCTAGGGTTGCTTTAAGAAAATGCTACAAAATGGGTGACGGAATCAACACAAATTTATTTTCTTATACTTCTGGAGGCTAGAAATCCAAGATCGAGGTGTCAGCAGGTTTGATTTCTTCTGATGCCTCTCTCTTTGGCTAGTAGGTGGTTGCCATCTTGCTGTGTTCTCATAGTCTTTTCTTGCGTGCACGCCTGTGTGTATGCCTCCTTGGTGTCTTTCTGTGTGTTCTAATCCCCTCTTCTTATTAAGACACTAGTAAGATTGGATTAGGGCCCACCCTATTGGACTCATTTTAAATTATCTGTTTAAAGACCTTATCTCCAAATACCACATTCTAGGCATTGGACATTAAGGTTGAACATGTGCATTTAAGAGGTGGGCAAGGGGGATACAATATAAACCATAACACCTACTTAATGATTAGTTACATAATTTTTATTTTAATATCTCTATTTTACATCAGAAGAATAATTGAAACTTAGAGGAACCATTTGATATTAATTATAGTGGCAGATCTTGTATTAATTCTTATATAGACTTATTTAATTACATCACAACTTTTCTCCTTTTATGCCATGCTATCTTAACACATACCTGAACAAAAATTTTAATCACATTTCAAAAGTGTTTTATATGTGAGGTATATTTTTGATGTTATTTAAGTTTTATACAAGTGGGCTAAATAACAGAAATGTGAAAGGTATTTTACTTCACAAGAGTACCCTACTAGAAATCTAATATAACTTTATAGGTCTAGAATTCACTGAAGCTAGCTTGCCATCACTATGAATTTAACTGGGGTTATTTTGACGGAATACCTGTTACATGAAACATGTCTATGTAATAACATGCAATTAGGAATTTAATTCCTTGACTTAAAAGTAGAAACTCATTAAAATAAAATATATGTTTAAAATATCCCATGTTTTGACATCATACAAGCATGTCATTTTGATACTATTTCCTCATAATCGTTAACAGTAGCACTCTTAATGTTAGAGATTTAGCATATCACTTGAGGTTCCCAAGTATAGGTTTCAATCAATCCCTGGAAACTATTTGTGAAATTAGTGTTTGTGTATATGTGCTTTTGTTTTTCTTCTCTTGATGAGTCTCTAGAATTTATTTCATTAACATTAAGATCCAGGATAAAAAGATTAAATGCTCCTACCTCAATGTGAAAATGGCTTGTCTTCTATTGCTTAGAGGTTGTCAGGAAGCTGGGAAATTTTAAAAATGCCTTATTGCAGTTAAATTTGGGATAAGATAGGGAAAACAGAAAAGGAAAGAGAGGGTAGTCATTGCTCCAAAATTAAGAAGTCTTCAAGGTCTACAAGTGACCTGTGTAAACTTCCAAGGTCATCATAGATAAGGCTGGTTTGGGAAAAGTGGCTTTATCTACAAAATTACAGTATTTTCAAAATGCAGCATCAATATTATACCATTAACCTGAGAATTTTGCATATGCTATTTCTACTTCTTGGAATACACTCCTCTCTTTATATGGCTAGGTCCTTTTTATCTTTCAGATCTAAACATATATGTTACCCTCTCAGAGGCCTCTCATAGATCAAGCAGAGCCCTAACCCTTTTCTCCACTCCCTTATTATTTTGTACTAAGTGTATGTACAATTCATAGTGGTTGGACAACTAATAGACATTTATTTATACACTTGTTTGCTTATTGAATGAATGAATGATAATAATACATATAAAGTAAGAAGTGAATATTCTATTTTATAAGCCATTGAATCTTGGATTAATAAATAATATCCTGTACCCACAATCAGTTATGTATAGCATAGCCAGATATGTCTTATGAAGATATAAATCTGATTTTTTCTCTGTCAGATTGAATTACTTCAGTGATTTCAAAAAGCCTTCAGAATAAAGGCAAAACCCTGAGTTGAGCAAATGACACCTTCAATCCAGACTCAGATATTAGAACTCCAAAAGTGGCCTCACTAGAGGACTTGCCCCGACCTCTTCTCTTCCTGTAATCTGCCTGCCCATTCCCAGGGCTTCAACTGTGTCCTAATTATATCTCTATTATCCTATGCACACACTGCAATTTCCTTGGATGAGACCTATTATTTGGCTCTTGTGTTACCCATTGCCCAGATCCAGCACTTTGCACATAGTAGTTATTCAACAACTTTCTGAAAAACAGATGAATGAATTATTTACAACCACATTTCAAATTTGCTTAAATATGAATGAACCATCTTGCCCCTCACAAATTAGCATTTCCTTTTCATCACACTGGTTGTGTTAAGATTATCACTTAGAACCAAAATTTTGGAGTCATGTTTAACTTATCTGTATCCTCTTTAGTTCTTTCAGCTGCTATTCAATCAAAAGGACAATCAATTTTACTTATAAATAATCTCTGTCATTATCCTATTCTTCATACATTTATTACTACTTTCCTAGTACTTCCCTGTTCGGTCCCTGCTGTGTCAGATCAAATGGATTTGACTATAAATGGTCTTCACGATAATTTATATACTTTCAGACTCATTACAAATAGTTTTGTCTTACAGAACCTCCCTAAATTCCCTCCTTCTCTCCTCCATGTTTTTGCAAATACTGATTGACCTCTTTTCTTCAATCTCCATTTTATTAAATGGTTAAAAAATCAGCTTAATTACTATGCCCATAAAACTTATTTTTTTTCTTTTCAGCTCAATCTCTTCAACATAAAATATGCTCTTTAATGTAAAATGTCATAGTTCTCTGTTGTATCATTATTGCTATATGCTTTTGTATAGTGTAAAGGCTAGATATTTTCCTTCTATTTTTTCATATATACACATATATAAGCACATATGCTTATATATGCTGATCCTTCCCCTAACAATGTTAGAATATCTCAAGGAGATGGATACAGCATTTTTATCTGTTTACCCACTGCACCATCTAGCATTGTGACTCACACACAATAAGAACTGAATTAATGTCTCTCAAGTAGATAAATGGGGATGTTTGGTTCAGGTATGACATACAGCGGTTTGTAAGCAAAAAAATAAAAACAGCAGCTATTTTTCTGATAACTTTAACCCACTCAACTATAAATATTCCCTGAGCCTTGTTACTGTAAAATGTCAAACAAGTCAAATAAGATAATTGGTTGCCAACATTTAAAATGGGTAGACTGACAATTTCAAAAGTCTCTTGAAAACTGAGAAGCAGATATGGCAATATTAGGCAAGTATTTTCCTACATTAAAAATTTGCTGGAGTTGATGGCAACTGACCAACCTGGCTGAGGCTGCTGTGTTCTAGTTTGCCAGAATTTCAAATGGCCTATTTACCTTATTTACATTTTTTTTTTTTTTTGGTAAGGGGAACTGATCTATGTGACCTCCTCTTTTATAACTTTTATCTCTATGCCAGGAAAGAATAAGCTTTTAGGGCTTGCATTTGAAATCAGGGTTTTAATGCACAAGCCAAAAACTATGCCAGCCAGCTAGGCAAGGGCAAAAAGAAATTGACAGCAGGGGAGATAATATTGAAACAGAAAAAAAAAAAAATACTTGAGAAAAAGATGAGCCAAGTAAAGGGCATGTGCTAGCATATCAAGGGAGAAGGGAAATAGATACAGAAGATGTGCCGGATTCTAGATTATGTACTTTCACATTTGTCTTTACTATAACTGTATAAGGAATATTCCTTAGTTCTTTCCACTGAAAAGGGATGGAAGCAGTGACACTCATAGAGCAATGATAACATCTAGTGCCCAGATTTTAATATTTAAATGCTAAAGAAACCAGGATTCTTGGGATAAATGGCTGATTCTCA
Organism: Lemur catta; assembly: GCF_020740605.2. NCBI lineage: Eukaryota > Metazoa > Chordata > Mammalia > Primates > Lemuridae > Lemur > Lemur catta. The sequence continues at coordinate 88,265,549 of NC_059132.1, read as the reverse complement.
GGCTGGTGAAAGAAAATTTAGAATGACTTGTTCAGAGAAGAAATGTTAGTTGAGACGATATAGGACACACAGGCCAGATTGCAGGGTCACAACTGCTTAAATTTAGGACACTTTGAGCACCTATATAAATAATGGTAGTATTTATTATAACCCACAATGAACAAAATAGAAAACCTTTAATCCAAAATGGGTATCAATTTTAAAATTATATTATTTGAAAGTTCAATAAGAAATACCATATTGGCAAGATATTTAGTTTTCTCTCCCACAAATACTTATTGAATACAGGGAAATATTAACTTTATAGTGGAGAAACCTTCCTGATACCACTGGAATTGGATGATCAAAATTAACATCACCATGATGGTACCAAATAATATTCAATGCTACCTAACAGTATACAGTAAGAAGAACAAACATCACTTTTGTGATATTCCTGTGGAATCTAATCAAGAGAAAACATGAGACAAACCTAAATAAATAAACATTTTACAAAATTACCAACCTATAATCCTCAAAATGTCAAGGTCATGAAAGTCAAGGAAAGCCTGAGGGACTGCTTCAAACTCAAGGACTACAGAGATATGGAAACTAAATTCAACAGGTGATTTTAAACTGAATCCTTTGCCACAAAGGACATTATTGTGACAACTGGTGGAACTTCAAAAGGGTTTGATGATAAAATGAAAATAATATATCGATGACAATTTCTGATTTTGATGATTGTATTGTGGTTATACATAAGAATGCTTTTTGTTTGTAGAGCATCTGATTGGCAATGTATTCTCAAGTGGTACAGAAAAAAATTCCTTAGTGTTGTACTTGAAAATTTTCTGTAAGTTTGAAACTATTTCAAATAACTTAAAAATTGTGTATTTATTGCAAATGAATAGTAAGAATTCCTAGATTTAAAGAACATGAAGTTAGTGTTTATAAAAGAAATAACTTCTAATTGAAAAAAGAATATTACTGATTTCACACTGACAAACACAAAAACATGACCATTAACTTTGTTCTTTCTCTTTCTACTTTAGGATACACACACACACACACAGAGGGCAGAAAAGATAGCTAAAGACATGTTCAAAGTAATTCTTTACATTTGAACTAATTGAAAAATGGTGCCTGGTTGATCTCAGTGCAGAGATAAATAGCTATGCTTAGTTATTTCAAAATTGTTTTATTGTCTTATGCACATATGATTTAATATTTCCCATTTACTGGAAAAGACATATTCCCTTAAGGTATCTTCTAATAGAAGGGAATTCAGAAAAGGAGCTTTTTGAGGATGAACAGCTGCCTTATCTAATATTTTTCAAAGCTGCTAGGCTAAGCTATAATATCAGGAAGTAGCACAATACCTTGAAACTATAGTTAGCAAAAAGTTCTTTGTTGAAGCAAAGAAATTGACATGTTAGTGGCAAAAGGCAGTAAAAATCATGAATTTTATAATTTGACATATATGGCTTTGCTCCCCATTTTCAATGATGTTTTTTTTATCTATGAAACCATGGGCAAGTTAACTAACCATTTTGAGCCTTGAGTTCATCTTTGGCAAAATAAGAAAAAAATAATGTGTCACAGAGAAGTTGTGATATTAAAGGATATTATAATTGTAATGACTGGCACAGAACTATTTGATTTATTGCTTTTCTTTTTTAAATGATATGAATTATTGATTAACTTTCATTTCCATAATTTATTTGACAAATAAGCTGTACTTCCTCATGAATTACTAGACTCTGGGTCAGTAGAATACCATAATTGAGGATTCTATAGAGAGTTTCAGATAAATTCTATTCTTTCTTCATTTTAGAGATTCAAACATGTGACCTCAATGGCTCCTGCCAACTCTGTGGTAGGAAGGTGTGCTAGTACCAACTGAGAGCCAACCAAGTGCTATGAAGATGCCATAATCATCATTGCAGGACTTCACTTAGCTCTCAGACTCATCTCAAGGAATATGAAGTTGATCTTCATTACTTGTAGATTCTGTATTTGTAAATTCACCTGTTTACTAATATTTCTCCAGCATCAATACTTGTGGCATTTTGTGGTCATTTGTGGTCACGTACAGTGTGGAAAACTTTTGATTCATCTGAGGTGCACACTCCTAGCTAAGGCCAAATAAGGAGAAACATTGCCTTCTTGTTTCAGCTTTTATACTGTAAGCAATTGTCCTTTGCATGGTCTATTTTATGCTATTTTTTTCATATGTATGTGTTTTTTCATGGTGATTTTGCTATTTAAAATGGCCCCCAAGCATAATGTTGGATTGTTGTGTAGTGTTCCTAAGTGCAAGTAGTCTGTGATATGCCTTATGGAGAAAATACATGTTCTAGATAAGCTTTGTTCAGGCATAAGTTATAGTGCTGCTGGTTGTGAGTTCAATGTTAATGAGTCAACAATATATATTAAACAAGGCGTTTTTAAACAGAAACACACATAAAACACGAAACAGGTTTGTGATTTGTGTTGACTGGTTGATGAAAATCAATAATCTAAGCTCCTATCTCTATATACGAACTAATTAAATAAATAAACCCAAATCAAGAAGAATAAAGGAAATAATAAAGATAAGAAATTAATAAAATTAAAAACAGAAAAATAATAATGAAATGCAATCAACTCAAATGGATCACAGATCTAAATGTAAAATTGGAGAAGGTTAAATTGTGGCTCATCTATATAATGAAATACTATTCAGCAATAAAAGAAACAGCTATTAGTAAACAGAGCAATGTGGATGAATCTCAAGGAAAAAGCCAATCTCAACATGCGACCAACTGTAAGATTCCTTTAATAAAACATTCTTGAAATGACAAAACAATAATTATGGGGAACAGATCAGTGATTGCTGGAGCTAAGGTATAATTATTAATATAAAGGAGAAGTGTGAGAGAGTGTCTTCAGTGTGCTGAAAGAGTTCGGTATCCTTACTGTGATGCTGGCTATACAACTCCAAATGTGATAAAATATCATAGAACTATTACACCAGAAAAGAAAAGTACACATAAAAGTCAGTGAAATCTAAATAAAGTTTGAATTTTATTTAATAGTATTGACCTTTTGTCACTTTCCTGTACTAAGAAACTGTACTAAGATTATATAAGATTTATTATTAGAAGAAGTTGAGTGAAAATTACATTAGAGCTCTCTGGACTATTTTTTGACACTTTTCAAAACAAAAAGTTTCAAAAAACACAAATGCACATATCAAATATGCACATTTGAGCACAGAGACTTACACAGAAGGAGAATATTAAGTGAAGATGAAGGCAGAGAATGGGTAAAGCCAAAAAGAAAAAAAAAATGCCAACAACTTCCTGCAGACCACCAATAACTAGGGGAGAGGCATGGAACAGATTCTCTATCAAAGCTCTCAGATGGAATCGAACCTGCTGATAGCTTCATATTGAACTTCTAGTCTCCAGTACTGAAGATCATAGATTTGTCTTCTTTAAGCCACCCACTTTGTAGTACTTAGTTAAAGCAGCCCTAGAAATCTAATATAGTCTGTTTAGAGGGAGTTAGATTTCCAGAACATATACTATACTTCCAGCAAAAGATGGTAGATTTCTTTTCTTGTGATATTAAGACAGAAAATCCATATAATCGCCTATCTTAATCTGTTTGGGCTACCATAACAAAATGCCATAAACTGGGTGGCTTAAACAATAGAAATTTATTTCTTGACAATTCTAAAGTTGAGATCCAAGGTCATGGTACCAGCACGACTCTAGTGTGGGCTCTTTACAGCTTACAGATGGTGTCCTTCACAGTGTGTCCTCAAAAGGCAGAGAGAAAGTGAGAGATAAAACTCTCTGGACATCTTTTCTTACAAGGACATTAATACTATCATGAGGGCCTCATACTCATCATGACCTCATCTAAACTTAAATATCTCTCAAAGTTTCTATCTCCAAATATCATCAGCACTGGAGGTTAGGGCTTCAGCAGATGAATTTCTGGAGGACACAATTCAGTCCCTAGCAAGCCCAACAGGCACAATTGAATGTAATGAGACTATATGGAATGTTGGGAAACTAAGTGACCATTTATAAACTGAAAGGATTTACTGAGCACCACATTAATCCCCAAAGAGATATTAACAATGTATGACAGCCATAAACTTGATTTGATACTTGCTTCTAGGTTAGGATTAATTGACTTTCATCTCTTAACTACCTTCTCAAATTTATGTCTTATTATTTGAAGTCCTAAAGTGGTTACCCTTTTCAGGTTGACAAAGCCTTCTCTTTCTCACTCTCTCTGTTGTTTTCTATCCCAGCCAATTCTTCCGTGGGTTCATCGTTTTTATATGAAACCTTGAAAAAGCACCAAACAGCATTCAAGATACACCACTCATGTCCATTTGTTACATAATCTTCTTTCCAAGTTATTGCCAGTTTTCCCATGTTTTACTACTATGTAACATACCATTTTCAAACCACCACAACTCAACCTCTAATGTGTTATCACATATTTCAGGTATTTGTTAGGGCAGGATGATAATTCTATACATTAATGTCCATATTACCATATCAGGATAGGCTAAATTATGCTGCAATAAGAAACAATGCCCAAATCTCAGTGGCTTAGCAATAACAGTAAAAAAATTATTTCTCGTACATGCAATATGTCAAATAAGGGTGAGGCAAGAGTCTCTGCTTCAGACATTTCTAGACTAGGGGTGAAGTCTCTGACGTCCTGTAGGTGTAACATTTGGGGCATTAGGCCAACTCAGTATAGTTCCTAGAGTGTATGTTTTATCTTCTTTCAGACATAAATTATATTCTGTATTTCTCTTCTATTTCCTTTTGCATGGAGTAAATATTGTATATAATTACTGTTTGACTGAGAAATAAGAAAATAAAATAAAAACCAAATAAAAACAAAAAGCATTGAACATTCCCAAATAAGAAATCTATACATACTTAAATGTCTTGTTACTGTTACATAAAAATAATTGCCTACATTTGCCCAAATCCAACTAGAAAATTTTATGTTTCTATCTCTCTGATCTATTTAGACTATTATTTATATTTGTGCTTATCATGAATAATTGATAAAACCATACACTGACCCCTGCAATATTCCACATATTATATTATAGGTGCTATAACTACATGAAGAAAAAGAAATAGGAGTATTTACTTCACAAGAGAAAAAATATAAAATATATATAATATTCTCAAATCTTTAAAGATCTCAAATCATTATACAGTTCATCTTAATTTGTTAAGAAAACAAGGTAAGTACAGAAAGTATATAATTAATCTGTGATTTCAGGAAAGGCTAACCTTAGGAAAAAAATCACTAAGTGAATAAAGTTTATCTTATGTCATATTGTAAAGGTGATCATACAGATTGGGTCATTCTTGTCAATTCCCAAATAAAACAGAATTGAGAAGCCAAGGAGGGAACACATTTGCAGCACATAGCTTCGCTCTAAGAATGGAATTCTCTGCAAGCCTGGCTGCTGAAACTGCTTGCTGTAACCTAAGATCAGCTTTAGTAGTTCCAATAAAATTTCTGAAATGTCAATATGTAACATTTCTCCCCTTTATAAAACTTTCAGTCCTCTATTTGTTCTTTTGACATACCAAATACCACCTGATCTATGTATATGCCCCAAATTGCAATTATTGCTTTTCACATATTTTTTTTATTTCAGAATATTAAGGGGGTAGAAATATTTTAGTTACATAAATTGCTTTTGTACAGTTTAAGTCAAAGTTGTAAGGGTGTCCATCACCACATATGCATTGTTCCCATTAGGAGTGAATTTACCCAGCCCCTTCTCCCCCTCCCACCTGCTTGATTTCTGTTGAATTTTACTACCATATGTGCACATGAGTGTTGATCAATTAGTTCCAATGTAATAGTGAGTAGAGGTGGCGTTTGTTTTTTCATTCTTGCAATTCTTCACTTAGAAGGATGGGGTGTTACAAAAGGTATTAGTTCACCATTGTTTTTTTATGGCTGAGTAGTACTACATGGTGTACATATACCACATTTTATTAATGCACTCATGTATTAATGGGCACTTGGGCTGTTTCCACAACTTTGTGAATGTGACTTGTGCTACTATAAACATTAAAGTGCAAATGTCTTTTTTATAAAATATCTTTCTTTCCTTTGGGTAAATATCCAGGAGTGGAATTGCTGATCAAATGGTAGGTCTACTTTTAGTTGTTTGAGGTATCTCCATACTGCTTTCCATAAGTGTGTACTAGTTTGCAGTCCCATCAACAGTACATAAGTGTTCCATTCTCTCTGCATCCACGTGAGCATCTTTTGTTATGGGACTCCTTGATAAAAGCAATTCTCACTGTACTTAGGTGATATCTGATTGTGGTTTTGACTTGCATTTCCTTCATGATTAGAGACAAGCATTTTTTTCATATGTTTAATGGCCATTAGTCTATCTTCTTTGGAAATGCTTCTGTTCATGTCTTCTGCCCATGTTTGATGTTTTCTTGCTGATTTGCTTGAGTTCTTTGTAGATTCTGGTTATTAGCCCTTTATCTGATGTGTAGCATGCAATTTTTTTCTCCCATTCTGTAGGTAGTCTATTTGCTTTATTGATGATTTCCTTGGCTGGGCAGAAGCTTCATAATTTAAACAGGTCCCATTTATATATTTTTGTTGTTGCTGTGATTGCCTTTGGGGTCTTCATCATAAATTCATTTACTAGGCCTACATCTCTAAGAGTTTTTCCAACCTCTTTTTCCAGAATTATTAGAGTTTCATGCCTTAGGTTTAAGTCTGCTATCCATTGTGAATTAATTTTTGTGAGTGGTGAGAGGTAGGGATCCTGTTTCAGTCTTCTACATATGGCTATCCAATTTTCCCAGCACGATTTGTTGAGTGGGGATTCTATTCCCCAGTGCATGTTTTTGCCTGCTTTGTCAAGGATCAGATGGCAGTATGAGGATGATTTTATATCGGGATTCTCTTTCTAATCCATTGTTCTATGTCTCTGTTCTTGTACCAGTACCATCTGTTTTGGTTACTATAGTATTCTAGTATAGTTTGAAGTCTGGTAAGGAAATGCCTACTGATTTGTTCTTTTTGCTTAAGGTTGCTGTGGCTATTCGGAGTCTTTTCTGGTTTCATACGAAGCATAGAATTATTTATTTAGATCTGCAAACAATGACATTGGTATTTTATTGGGAATTGCATTGAATCTGTAAATCACTTTGGGTAGTATAGACATTTTAACAATGTTGATTATGCCAATCCAGGAGCATGATATGTTTTCCCATTTGTTTACATCTTCTGTGATTTCCTTTTTCAGAGTTTCATAGTTCTCTCTATAGAGGTATTTCTCCTCCTTGGTTAAATATATTCCCAGTTATTTTATTTTCTCTGTTGCTATTATAAAAGATATTGAGTCTTTGATTTGATTCTTAGCTTGACAATTGTTGGTGTATAGGAATGCTATTGATTTCTGTATATTGATTTTGTAACCTGAGATTTTGCTCTATTTATTTATTAACTCCAGTAATCTCTTGGCTCTTTGGGATTTTCTAGATATAAGATCATATCATCAGAAAAGAGGAATAGTTTGACCTCTTCTTTCCCCATTTGGATTCTATTGATTTCATTCTCTTGCCTGATTGCTCTGACTAGGAGACTTCCAGCACTATATTGAATGGTGACAATGGGCAACCTTGTCTGGTTCCTGTTCTAACTGGGAATGTTTTCAGTTTTTCCCTGTTCAGTGTGATGTTGGCTGTGGGTTTGTCATACATGGTTTTTACAATTTAGAGGTATATTCCATCTCTGACTATTTTGTTAAGAGTTCTTCTCATAAAAGGGTGCTGAATTTTCCCAAATGGTTTTTCTGCATCTATTGAGAAGATCATATGGTCTTTGTTTTGGCTCCTATTTAGGTGGTGAATTACATTTATAGATGCGCACATGTCAAATCATCCTTGCATTTCTGAGATGAAGCCGACTTGATCATGGTGAATTATTTTTTTGATGTGCAGCTGAATTCAGTTTGCTAGAATTGTATTGAGAATTTTTACATTTATATTCACAAGGGATATTAGTCTGCAGTTGTCTGTTTTGTTGTGCTTTTTTGTGGTTTTGGTATCAAGGTGATATTGGCTTTATAGAATGAGTTAGAAGGATTCCTTCCTTTACAATGTTATGAAATAATTTCTATAGTATAGGTATTAGTTCTTCTTTGTAGTTCCAGTAAAATTCAAATGTGAAACCATCTGGTCTGGGACCTTTTTTGTTAGGAGATTGTTTATTGCTGCTTCAATTTCATTACTGGATATAGGTCTCTTCAGGAGTTCTATTTCTTCCTAATTGAGCCAAGTTTATGTGCTTAGAGATTTTTATAGCATTCTGAGATGACATTTTATATTTTCTTAGAGTTCTAATATCTCCTTTTTAATTTCTGATTGAGTTTATTAGGGTCCTTGCTTTTCTGTTTCTGGTTAATCTAGTAAGAAACCTGTCAATTATGGTTCTCTTTCAAAGAACCACCTTTTTGTTTCATTAATCCACTGTATAATTATTTTATTATTTATTTCATTTAGTTCTGCTGTGACCTTAGTTATTTCTTTTCTTCTGCTGGGTTTGGGAATTTTTTTGCTCTTCCTTGTTCAATTCCTTGAGATGATTCATTAGATTGTTGATTTGTGATCTTTCTGTCTTTTTGATGTAGGTATTTAAGGTCATAAATTTTCCTCTTATGACTACTTTTGCTTAATACTACAGAGTTTGGTAACTTGTGTCACCTTCATCACTTAGTTCACAGAATCTCTTGATTTCCATCTTAATTTCCTCATTGACCCTGTAGTCATTCGCAGTAGGTTGTTTAATTTCCATGACTTTGAGTAGAGTTGAGTGTTTCTATTGGAATTCATTCCTAATTTTATTCTACTGTGGTATGAAAAGATACACAGTATATTTTCTACTTTTTAAAATTTGTTGTGACACTCTCCTGAAAAGTGTCCCTTTTGAACACCCGAATTCCTGTGGATTGCTGGCTCACCCTACTATTCCTATTTAGCCACCGTGCCTGGGCTCGGGGTTGGGGGTAAGTGCCTCCAAAATGTTTTATGTCCCGATGCTCACTGAAAGTAGCTATGTGGGGAGAGGGGAAGACCTCCTTACCCTTTCACTGGGCTCTAAGCGTTTCTGGATTGGACCATGCTGCTGTCTTCTCTTCTCTATCTTCTTCTTTCTCAGCTTTGCATTTTGTCTCAGTTGGATCTCCAGACATCTCTATTTTCTCTCCTTGTGATCCACACCTGAGCTTCAACTGCTCTCCACTTTCCTCAGTCTGATATTCTACCTTCCAGCCAGGACAATCTGAAAAGTGATGTCTCTATTCAGCCATCATCACATCCTCCTTATTTTTTTTTTTTAATTTAGACATTTGTCTCTACATTTTATTTGACTTTCATCATATATAATTGCGTTTAGCTTTTCTCCTGTTGAGAAGGCCTGAGATAATAATTTTCTCCTTCAACTTTTTCTTCAGATCCTATAACACTTTTTTCTCTGGCTATAACTGCTCTTATGGCCTAACAGTGAAATGATATCATGAAGTCCTAGAAAAGCAATGTTTTTCTTCAGTATAACTTAGTTTTGTCCTCTTGGCTTTTCTTGATATGTCTCAATTGCTATCCTTTTAACCTTGGACACATTCTGTCTGTAGCTCATTAAATTCAAGTATACTTTTCATTCAGGTTCATGTTCCTAGTTACCTAAATGAGCTTCCCATAAGGAGAAACAATCACACTGTGAAAGATTTTCCTTTGCCTTTTAATAGATGGCCTAAGAAACAAAGATTTTACATTTTATCAAGATAATTTCTTGTGTTGCTTTTATTAGATTTTTGATTACTTAGTAAAATTGAGATTTACCGCATTAACTGACATGTGAGTTGTATTTAATTCACACTAGTTTGGAGCCTGGGGCCTCGTAAAGCATATGTAACTCACACATCTCTCTACCATGGGAGCCACATGAACTATTTTTCAAGTTGCATATAATTCATACACAGAAAACAATAAAAAATAACAAATTTTCATTAAATTAGAAAAGATCATTTTGTTTTCAAAGTTTTCATTCTATTTCATAATAAAACACCACGGCCCCAAGGAAAAAAGTTTTTTCTATCATGGCAGTCAATGTATTAAAAGAATTTTACATCTGTGTAACTTTCTGTGTTGCTTTTAGAATCTTTTGATTATCACTCTGGTAAATGAATGACTATTATTTTCCAGAGACCTGTGATTCTGTTTTGATCAAATGTTTTGAGCCTTTTAATATCTTTGATCAAATTTCTCCCAAATCAAATCCTAAATTAGGTCTTCTTAACCCATAAATGACTTTGGGATTTCCAGCTGGGCCTCAGGAAAGCATTAAAGGATATATCTCTCATCTTGTAGACATATTAAATGATTAGGCTTATTTAATAAATTATATAAAACAATTATCAAATTGTAAGTGATACCATATCTACTTTTAGTTGCATTTATGAGTATTTTTATATGTTTCAAAAATTATATAAATTCATAGAAATATAATATGTTATTAGTCATACTTCTAATTATTTTAAAATGCTATATGTAATGGATAAAACAAAATTGCCTTGTCAGTTGTAAACTTTCATTAGATTTTAACTATGCCTATTCAAAGTTTTTATCATACAGAGTTATTGTTTTGAATTCTTCCCTAAAAATATTTACAATTAGGTCCATGGTAAATACTCCAAAAAATACTCTTAAATATAGGTTTCTGATAACATTAAGATAAATGGACTAAATAAAAATTTCCATAATTCTAATAAAGAAAATATTGTTATCATTAAATTGCTAATGGAAATCAAGCAGAACAAAAAGTTGATGATATGAGATTGAGTAAATGATAAAAATCATATTTTATGACTTTTATTTGAAACAGTGTTGTTTCTTTACTTAAATGCTTTATTTTCTGTATTTAAAAAATATTTCCTTTATGCTATCTATAATTTACACCAGTTTGATAAAGTGTACTTTTGTAAACAAAGATAAAATCATTTTTATCCATACTTTATCCTCCAGAATTCAAAAACTATTTGTGAATATTTTAGGGTAATATATTTATTTGCATAAATCCAATAAAAATATGCTCTTTCTTTGCAGCATAATACAATTCAGAACACTGGTTATATTACCAAGGCTTTGATTGAAGTGTCATTTTTTAAAATATACATAAATCGCTTGATTTCAAAGATTCCCAGCCTTAAAGAATATAAATAAAATCTGTCACTTCCTGGCAGGCCAAGGAACCTTAAGACTATAAGTAAAATTTAAAATCTGCCTTGGTTTGGCTTTCTACCTCAAGTAGTTTTTAAATCTGAGATTCCCATATGATCAATGTAGAAAAAAAAAAAAAAAAAACTTATGTTTCTAAAAAAAAAAAAAGCTGTAATACACCCGTTATAAGATAGTAACTCTGTACATTGTTTTCAAGGTCTCATTATCTACCTATAGACTATACTAGATCCTAAATTCTTCTAAGTTCCTGCAATCCAACTTTCTTCCATAATATTACTAAAATATGAACTCTTCTGTTCTTAAACCCCTATAAGCTGAAATTCGATAAATTTTAAGGAACAAGTCTTATGCCTGATGTATAAGCCACAGAGAAAGTTCAACAAACCACCCAGTGGCATAACCAGAGATATTCAAACTGAAAACCAAGTGAGAAGTTGACATTTTCCATGCTGTAAACAGGTTTTATTAAGAGGTTAGAATAATACTTCTTATCATACTGAGTCTCTCATCCTTCTTAATGCTACCTGCTTCATTTGGCAGCAGTGCTTTCATTAAAATTTCACAATCAGTAACTGCTGGAGGTAATTGGACAAAACCCGACCTAAGAAATCATTTTAGTCTGCCTAATTCGACAATATCCCTAACACAAGTTATTCTCAAATTATACTGGTGGTCCCTTTTATAAAGTTGGTATTCTCTGCTTTAATTTAAGCCAGCTATAAAATGCTACTCAATGGCTACAACCAGTCTCACCCAGTTTACCCCATGGATTTTTGACCTGTTTAGTTGGTTATTTTCAAATTAATGATTTAGCACTATTATTCATATTGGATTAATTATATTGTTAATTTTTTATAGTATGATTTTTAAGCTTTGTTCTTATTGCTGATCTAATCTTTGTAAAGCCAGCTCTCCCAACAGAATAATATGAGCCCAACACTTTGAGATAATTGTTCATTCCCATGGAACTGGTAAGGTGGAACTCAATGCTGGACTCCAGACAAATCTACTCTGAGAAAAATTTTTCCTTCTGTCTCTTCATTACCGAACTGTGGTCCAGGTCCCTGACATAGACCCCCATACCTTTCCCCAGATATGGAACATAGACAACCAGGAAAGTTCTATTACAGCACCAAGGGACAATTAAACCTAACTATAAAATCATTAATTAGTGATACTGTCAGAGAAACATTTTGATGAAAAGAAGGAAATGTGTAAGTTGGCTATACAAATTGGGTCATTTTTCTCATACTCAGATAAAACAGAGTTGAGAAGCCTAGGGGAACAAGCACTCAGGGAACATAACATTGCTCTAAGAATGTAATTCTCCGCAAAGCTGGCTGCCCAAACTGTCTGCCGTAACCTGAAACTAGTTTTATCTAATAGCTACTGAGACAACCTGCTGCAACTCCAAGGCTAGCTTTGCCCATTGTTGCCACTCACCAGTCAGAGCTTTCTAGCTCCCCCAAATTTTACTACTTCCAATTAACATTTTAGAAATATAGTACATATTATTTCATCTTTTTATAAAACCACCAACCCCCTATTTGTTCTTCTGACATACCAAACAAAACCTGGTCTGAGTATATGTCCCAAATTGTAATTCTTGCTTACCAAATAATTTTTTTTTAAGTTTAGAGATTTGTCTCTATATTTTATTTTACTTTGACTATCTTTTCTCACTTACCCCTACTAAATACACCTCTCTCCCTTTCTATATCATCAGCCTAGATTCTCCAGAGTTATAGTTGGTTGTCCGAGAAAATCATTGTGGAGCTGTGTTAGGCATTACTTCCCTCCCATGATCCACTGTTAATTTCCCTTATTTCCACATCAAAACTTTCCTGAAAAAAATTTCAATTTGCAGCTTATCACATAAATCCACAAGAATGCACACAGTGGCAGTATGATATCTGATGAGTTGTTTATGTGTTAATTTAAACAAAGACTATCTCTATTATCCATAAAAAGGTCATAAACATAAAATAAAAAAAATAAATTACTTTAACCTAAAGAAGTCACCAGAATTATATGCAGGATAGTGGGGTAGTTGATTTTGTCCAAGAAGGACAGATGATAAGGGAGTTGACTTTATTAAGTATGTGTGTTTCAAGTAGTATGTTCAGCTACCTTTACATAGATTTTTTTCTATTTTGTGTAGACATTATTGTCACCAAGTCCCAAATGGATAAACTCAAGATTAGGAAATTTTGCGACTCATTTAATTTTGTAGAGCTAAGAAACTGTAGAATAGGTATTCAAATCTGGACTTCTATAATTTTCAAACTTTTATTTCTATTCTAGCATGCTATCTTTTTCAGGCTTTATGAAACTATGTTAAATGAGAAGTTAAACAGAGAACATTTAATAGCAAATAACTCAGATAATAATATGTACCAATGCTCTCTTCAAACTAGTCAGTAGAAAAACAGGAATTTATGTAAGAAAAGCTGAAGAAGCACTATGTTAAATTTTCTATCGGCACTATAACACATTGAATGGCTTAAAACAGCACAAATTTATTTCTCAGAGTTCTATAGGTCAGAATCCAGTGTGCTTGGCTGGTTTCTCTGCTCAAATGTCACAAGGCCAAAATCAAAGTTTCAGCAGAGCTGTTTTCCTCTCTGGAGGCTCTAGAGGGAAATCTATTTCTAACTCACTGCAGGTTGCTGGTGAAATTCAGAACCATGCAATTGAGGTCATGTTTCCTTGCTGGGCCCCACCCTTAGTTCCCAGCATCCTGTCTTCCTGTACTTATGTGTAGGTCCCTACATCTCAGAATCAGCAACAACACATGGAATACCTTTTGTATGTCTCTTCTGCCACATGTCTGTATGACTTCAGCAGAGAAAGGTTCTCCACTTTTATGAGATCCTATGATTAGATTAGGTCCAACAGATGATCCAAAGTAATCAACTCTTCTCAAATTTTACAATCAATCACATCTGCAAATTCCCTTTTGATATATATTAACATATTAATAGGTCCCAGAGATTAGAATGTGAACATATTTAGGGACCGGTTATTAGTTAAGCATAAACAATTCCACTGACAAACTCAAAACCATAAAATAGGAATCATGAGATTGTTATCAAATTGAAAAAAATTACTATTGCTCAGAATTAGTCCAAGTCTCTCTATATAATATCATAGATATTCTTCTATCTTTTGACTGCCCTTTTTAATTTTCCTAATTGCAACCTGAACTCATCTGATTGAATTCAAAAATAGTTGACATTTGCTCAAAATGTTCAAAAAAGACTTGACTATACATTCTTGCAATAAGCTCTTTTATTTGCCAAAATTCTGGATCACAAATATTATAGTTGCTATATTTCTTTTTTTATAAGTGTTTCAGAATCATTTTATTTATATAACCATTTTTAAAACAAATATGATTAGCACCATGCTATGATTTCTTTAAATGTACATTTTGAACATAATTTCTATTTAGTCTGAATAAGAGATGCATATGTCATAAAAGTGACCCAACTTTATTCTATAAATAAAAGGGACTAATACAACTATAACTGCCAGAAGACATTGCTTTCAAAACCAGCAGATTACTAATTGACCTTTTTCTTCATTCACCATACTATTTATCATTTCAGAAGTCAGCTATCTTTGTGACAAGTAAATTCCTTAAAAATGTGTATGACATTTAACTGGATAGAGTTATTTGTCATTGAGTAATTTAATGTCATCTCTTATTGCCTCAATTTAAGTGGTTGATCTAATTTTATTTGCAATGTAAAATTTAGATGATTCATATTATATTGGTTACTGTCTAAATACTTTAAAAATTTAGATGAATGTGCTTTGCACTTATCAACATAATCAAATGGGACATACAGGATTGAGATTAAACAGTTGATTAAGTCCCATGATAGAATACATTTACTTTATCCTCTCCCTTTGATATAGCTTTTTCACATCTCCAAATCTTTTCTAGAGCCACCTTTATGTTTTCAGATCTACAATAATTTCTTGAAATCATCATTTGAGCTACTTGGATTGATATTCCTATTTTCTTCTTTGTTTATTCTAAAGTTCCAGGGTACGTATTAACTGTCTCCTTTAAATTTTTATATTTTAATCACACTTCTTTTCCTAGAATTTCACTGAACATAAGTTTTAATGCTCTTTATGAAAGCTATAGGTAACATTTTCTTATTGATCTACCTTTTACTCCCTACAATTTTCATAGATACTATGTTCCAATTAAATTACCTACATCAGCTTCTGTAGACGTTACCTACCTCAATATTTCAATAGTTTATATAGTATGTAATACTTTTCTGAAGATAACATCTGTTTTTAATCACTCTTTTTAAGTTATCTCTGCCGTTACAAATAGTTTTAAAAATTGTAGATAATTTGCCATCATACTAAAAGTTTGTGTGTGTGTGTGTGTGTGTGTGAGAGAGAAAGAGAGAAGAGAGAAAAGAGAAATACAGAGACATAGAAATTGATGAATAAGTCTGATTAATCCATTTTGTCCTTCACAGAGAATGATGCATAAGTTCTTTCTACACTAAGTGTAATACTAATTCATGTATTCCCTCTTTGCTACTTTGTTTATATCTAATAACATTCTGGCAAAATTATAATCTCTCATGGCACCATTTTGTTCTTTCTCCAAATTCATTCTTCTTGAAAGAGTGGGTTATAGTGGCTGCTCTCACTATACCAAATCATCATTGGTTGCTAACATAAAACATGTCTGCACCTCCCAAAACTATCCTGCCATTTGTATTTTCTCAGTCTTCAGCCCTATCTAACATTTTGCATCACAAATAACCATACCCTGCTATAGGAAGGATCTTATCCCTGTTTCTTCTAAGAATCTCTATTCAATCTCTCATTATTCTTCTTATATTAGCAAGTGTATATCTCATACATATTGAGAAAAATATTATTTCATAGATGTTATCTTTCTCCACAAAGGAATGGAAGTGTGTGTGTGTCTCAGAAACAACAAAAACATATAAATATTTAGAAGTAGTAAGGTGCATGAAAGGAAGGAAGACTAGCTAAGATGAAGTTGCAAGTTTGTTTCTGAATTTCATAGAAGCCAATATGAAAATGAATATAATTTAGTGGCTGTACAGCATGGTGGTTAAGAATAGAGACTATAGAGTCGGAGTTGAAATGATGACTTCAACACTTAATAGCTATCTGATCTCAGATAAATTATTTAGCACTTTGAGTCTCATTCTTCTTTTCCTTAATATAAGGGTTAAGAGTATATTTTTAACAAACTTGTGAATATTAAATGTGTATGCACTTATTAACTGTTCATGCCTGCTACAATGTAAACTTGATGAGGTATTACTATAATTCTATATATTATTCTATTACATGAAAAGTATAAATTCACCAGTTCCTTAGAGAAAATAAAACTTTTCTTTAAACTTAAAATAATTGCCCATATTGTTGTTTTGTTTATGGAAGATCCATTTATAAGTCAGAAATTCAGCCTTGTATTTCCTATTGACTTTTAGCATATCTACCTGAAATTTCCAAAGAGTGATACTTTATATCCAAAGGTTAAAGTTAGTGGAAGACTATATCAGCTCAATACATCCAGGAGTATCAAAGCCTGATATTTTTAGAAATAAAAGTTTTGAGTTACACTGTCATGTATAGAGCCCCCGTAGGTGTTCTGGCTGAGAACAAAGGAAAATATAATGGCTAGTGGATACAGGAAGCCATAAGTAACAACCATGGTAAGATTAGAAGAACTATTGCAATGTCCATTTGCACTGGATTCGGTGTAAATGGCCCACACTCAGAGAACAAAACTGGTCACAGAACACAATATGAATTACAACTCCCAGGGCTGTGCATTGCAGTCTCCTGAACTATGATTTCATAACTAAGAAGGACTGTGAAAATGACACAAATTTTCTTTCTTGTTCTATCCTCTATCCATGCCATTATGGTGGTAATGAAAATTAAATTTATCACTTATAAGATATAAATTAAGTATTGTACCTGAACTATAGAAATAATGGTCATCACCAAAAACAAGTGAACTCTTTTGTGGTGAGAAAGGGAACCCATTGCTGATTATGAGAGAGAGATTTGCATTATATTCAGAGCATATTCCTGTTGCCATTTCTGCTGCTTATTAGGTTTTTTTGTGGTATTTCCTAGTTTGATAATTAGGGTAGGTACCATGGAATGGTTCATTCAGTAAACATTCCAATTCCCATTAAGTATGCTTTCCAGTGTTGCAGATTCTAGAATGCTAATCTGCCTTTTCAAGATTCTTATGTAGCCCAGGTCCTGGATAGGATTCAGATTTCACAAATCAAATACTCTCATAGGGGTATTTGGCTGTAGAACAAAGTTAAGTGTGAAGAAAAGCAGGATGTAAAGCAAGCATTTGCTGGCATAAATAGTGACACAAATGGTGTGGTTCTGAAATTGTGTCAGACAATTTCACGCCTTCCTGTAGTGGTTATGAAAGCTTTAACCATCTTGCAGGGGCAGAGTGATACTTGAGTTTGAAAGCTATTTCTGGATAGCTTTCTGGAGCTGTCTACTATTCAGGCCTTCACAATTTTTATAAGGAACACAACAGAGAACCCAGATATAAAACCATCCACATACAGCCGTCTGATATTTGACAGAGCAGACAATACACACTGGGAAAAAGAAGTCCTATTCAATAAATGGTGCTGGGAAAATTTCATAGCCACATGTAGAAGAATGAAACAGGATCCATATCTCTTACCACTCACTAAAATTAATTCAAGATGGTAACAGACTTGAACCTAAGACATGAAAACCTTAAGAATTCTAGAAGAAAATGTTGGAAAAACTCTTCTAGATATTGGCCTAGGTAAATAATTTTTTAAGAAGACCCCAAGGGCAATCACAGCAACAAACATAAATAAATTGGACTTGATTAAGTTAAAAAACTTATGCACAGTCAAAGAAACAATCAACAGAGCAAACACACAACCTACAGAATAGGAGAAAAAATTTGCATTCTACACATCCAGTAAAGGGCTAATAACCAGAATCTACAAAGATCTCAAGCAAATCAGCAAGAAAAAAATAAATACATAAACAACCCCATTAAAAAATGGGCAAAAATCAAGAACAGAAGGTTTCCAAAATAAGATAGACAAATGGCCAATAAACATATGAAAAAATGCTCAATGTCTCTAATCATCAGGGAAATGCAAATTAAAACCACAATGAAATATCACCTTACCCCAATGAGAATGGCTTTTATCAAAAAATCCCAAAACAACAGATGTTGGAATGGATGCAGAGAAAAAGGAACACTTATACACTGTGGATGGGACTGCAAACTAGTACAACCTCCATGGAAAATAGTATAGACATTGCTCAAACAACTAAAAGTAGACTTACCATTTGATCCAGCAATCCCACTACTGGATATTTACCCAAAGAAAAAAAAATCATTATATCAAAAAGACACTTGCACTTGAATGTTTGTTGCAGCACAATTCATAATGGCAAAGATGTGGAATCAACCCAAGTGCCCATCAATTCATGAGTGGATTAATAAAATGTGGTATATGTATACCATGGAGTACTACTCAGCTATAAAATAATGAATTAACACCTTTTCCAACAATCTGGATGGAACTAGAGTCCATTCTCCTAAGAGAAGTATCACAAGAAACATGTACTCACTATTAAATTGGAATAATTGATCAGCATTCATGTGCACAGATAGAAGTAAAACTCGACATAAATCAAACAGGTAGGAGGAGGGAGGAGGACGATGGGTGAAATCATGTATAAAGGGTACAATGTACACTATCTGGGAGATGGGCACACTTGTAACTTTGTCTCAGGGAGTAAAAAAGCAATCCTTGTAAACAAAACATGTTTACCCCCATTATATTCTGAAATAAAAATTTAAAAATAAGAAAAAATTTTGTAAGAAACTTATAGGTGACAATAAATACTTGTAAGCTTTAAACAGTGATTTTCATTTCTATTGTTTGAAACTAAACTGAGTGAAACAGACAGCATTTTATATTTATCAAATTTATCCTGCCTTTGCCAAAATTAATTTTTTTAAAAGATATGATACTAAGTTTTGAAATTAAACAAGACATGGAAAAATTACCTATTTAATTATAATTTAAAATAAGAATTAAATGTGGTAACTATTGGCAACAATCTAGTAGAGAATGGCAATACACAATAGATTTCATAAAATATATTTTCAACTCAGGCAAATCTTTTTAAATAGTTCTCTACTCCACATACAATGCAAGGTATCAGGATTCTACCATGTTGGCTACCTTTCTCAATCTCAACAATTATAGAAGAGAATAATATATTGAAGGTCATTCACATAAAAATAAGTGAGTATTCTTAGATTTATACTATATTTTATAAACTTTTAGAGTAAAAAGGTAAAAAATGACAATTATTTTATTAACATGATGAAATAGTGAGACAAACCACAAAACTTGAGTATTCCAGTTCTCACCTCATGACTATACTAAATCCATACATTTACCTATTCTATTTTCTTTATCTTTAATATGAGTTGATTAAAATACAGACTTGTCCCCTTTAAGTGTTGTAAAGAATAATTAACAGAAAGGACTCTCTGAAGATTAATGATGTGGCCTAGGTTCCCAGCTAAACAAGTTATGTAAACACTGCACAGAATGAAGGTATATAAATCTATTATACATATTTTATACCGGACCACACAACCATCTGGGAGGATGCAGAAGATTTATTGCCCGAGAGCTGCTGTTGTATGTAGTTCTCTCAGTCTTTTTCATATCTCAGTGAAAGTTGTTTTAACCATAGTTTCTCATCCATTATCATTAACAAATTTCTAAACTATGACTTAAGTCATTAATTTCTAAGCCATGACCTTAGCCATTTATTACATTGTTCACTCAAGTTGAGGGCAATATTTTTATTACTTTGAAATATATCATAATAAAAATCTATTTAAGAGCTCTAAGCACTAAATGTTTTACTTATATTCTTTCAATATTATGCTCAATTTCCCTCTTACATATTATCCTTAGTGTTTTCATGGAGTCAGAATTGACAAATAAATTTTTAAATGTTAGACAATGAATGTTCTTGATAAAATCATACTTTACCTTACCTTATGATTTTACTTTATATAAATGGTTCAAGAAAAATGTTGCTGTGAATTACTATTAAAACCAACTTTTTTGTTATATTTTATACTGTACGTATTTTTCTCATTTTCCAAAGAATATATTTGCCAAAAAAAATTAGAGATATTTAATTTGTATCTTTTACTCATTCATTGCTTTTATTGTAATAGAACCTAAATGTTGACAGAGATTGATTTAAGGTAAATCTAGGAACTGATATTTAGCAGAAGGAAATGACTGCTAATTGTATTGAAAAAGAAGTGCAATTAGGGATTTTTCTCTGGTTTATAAGTGCCACAATTTTCTTATTTTGGTGTGTTTTTACGATTTGGACTTATCATTCTCAAAAGTCTCTGCCATTAACCATGAGTAAAGAAGACTGAAAGAATGTTTAATAAGTCTAATGATATTTTTTAAATTTTATTAAAACATAAAACCATTTTTACATTGATAAATAAATGTATCTGCACCCATCATATCTTGTATTTCATTATTTGCTTGCTGTAAGACCACTAGAAAGATGAAAACTCCTGTCTCCCAAAATCATAAAGAAAAGATAATTGATGTCTTACAACAATAATTATACAGCCTGAGTCTTGGGAAAAAGATTATTATGCATGATTTGAGAGGGAAAAACAAGTATATGAAGGTCTTTCAGACCTGAATTGTTGATGCATAAATTGGAAGATATACCTTCATATGTCACGTGAGGACTGAAACAGTTACTTTATTCCAGATAGGAATAGACTTTGTGGAACAAAGATGAATACAAGATAATTCCTAATTTCAAGAAATTTATTATCTGATAATTCATGTACTCATGTCTTACAATAGGATAAGTAGTTCAGTATCATAAGAGATATATATTAATTCATAAAGAACTACACATTTGAGTATGATTTTATTTTTCTGTTGATGTGAGGGAAATCAGGGAAAACTTTAGCTAACCTTTAAATGACCTTGAAAAATGAATAGGATTTTGGGACAGAAAAGACACTGCAGGTGGAAGAATCAGCATGAATATAAAGACAAATTGTCTAGAAAGAAATTTGGTCACAAATGTCTAATACAGCAGCAACCTGAATAATAAATGTCTATTCATTTATTATGAAATAAAATGTACATTGTACCTTATTTTCTGAATAAAATAAAGAATTCAGAAGTTACAAAAGGCATACCATGAAATGCAAGGCTCTTTCCCTTATATCTTAAGTCAGAGAATGTCACAACGTTCTTATATATCTTTCCACATTTTTGTATGTGTATACAAATGTATATATTATTAATTCCTGTTTTGATTTTTATGCAAAGTAACATAAGACATATTATTTTCCATTTGACTTAAAACATAATATCCCTCTGGGATTGTTCCTTATCAGTTACATTCTCCTTAAATCTATGAAAATGAAAGTTGTGTTGACTAGTCTCAGCAAAGTAGTAAGAATCACAGTCTGATTACAAGAGTCAGCAGAATGCATTGTTGGCCAGAAACTGGAGGCATCATGTGTTGATAACTGTCAAGTAGTGGTGGTGAAAGGAAGAGGCAAAATGAGATAATTGTTTAAAGAGTTATTTTAGAAGATAACGAATTATAGTGGAATAAAATCAGCTTTGTTGGCATAAAGGCTTCTACAAAATTCCAAACTCTTTTACTTACCAAGTCTATAACATTGGGAGGAAAATTACCTCTTAAGCTTTAGTTGCCATATTTGTACAATGGAGAATAATAACAACTAATTCATAGGATCTTTGTAATGTTTAAATGAACATTTAGTTCCTGGCTCATAATATTTATTTTTATGCCACTTTATGATTATTTAGTAATTATCTATCATTTTACAACAAAAGCCTATGATCATCTATGTTATTAATGTCTCTTATTTGTATAGGTACTATACTTGTGTTTAGTTTTTATTATTGTTTTACATACTTATTTAATATTTTGAGTTCTCTGAAGTAGAATCACAGCAATCAGTGGTTTTATTATTATAATGCTAGCTGCTTAAACAAGCAAATCCTAAAATATAAGAGGCATCACATAATAGTTTATTTTTTATGTATGACCTAGCCTAATGCAGGTGTTCCAAGTTAGTGGCTAGATCTCCCCTACATAGTGACTCTGAAACCCAGTTTCCTAACAGCATTTGTCTCCCTAGTCTTCAAGGACTTTAGAAACCTCTGCTTCCAGACAGTGAAAACAGAATTTTTGGAAAAGCATCATATATTCCTTAAATGGTCTAATAAAAAAAGAATACTCATTATTTCTTTTCATACTTCACATGGCTACAAATGGATATGATAAGGGTAAGAAAACCTAGCCCTCGCAAGGTAATTTCCTTTCAATGAGAACTCTATATTCTGGAAGGTGAACAAATTTTGTTTGATAGCTGACCATTTCAGCCATATTAGTCCAATATATGTCTTTCACAAATGAAGAAACTTAAGATCTAGCAACTGTTGGTTCAACAGAGATATTTATTTGTTTTCTTATGGTGTTTTCTTGATCTAGTGGTATTTTGTAATACATTGGGTAGAATTTCAATTAAACTGTGGACAATATGAAAGGAGAAAATATTAGATTATTATACTTGGCCAATAATGTTGCCAATATATTTACACCTAATTATAAGATATAGAGTTTCATTTTCCTGTTTAAATTAATTATCCAGTATTACAGAATTATCATAAAATACAGCATTGTTAAGAAGATCTATGATTTTGGTGCCCGGTCTTCATTTAGGAATTTAGCACTCTGGTTGCATACATCATGATAATGGAAAAGCATTATTCTGTTTTATGCTGTCTGCAAAATAAACAGTAGAAAAATGGGAACTGCCTGTGCAGCATAAGCCACAGTATAACTGTGCAGAATATGATCTAAATGGAGGATGCTAAAAATTTTGAAAGCTGTATTTGCAAAACTTGTTCCAAACTTCCCCATTAATCAGCACAAATATTTTTCTAAGTATACATTTGAAGGCCTTTTGCATTTACACTCAATTATTGAGGCAATAGTAAAATTGTACTCTACTGTTTATAAAATATTGCTAAGCTATTGAAAGAAGACACTGCAAAGACATTTAAAGAGGGCATTATAGAAAAAAATATCTTCTGCAGATGTATCAATTATTGTATATCTCATCACTTATCAGGTTCTTAACTAAGAAGATGAAATTGTTTTCAAGTCCTGATTGAATAAAGGAAGAAGGAGTATTGTATTATATGAACAGAAAGACTTATTCATTCTTCCACCAACTGAACACCTATTATGATCCAGGCATTTTTCTGTTCACTAGAGATCCAGCAGGGAGCAAAACACCTGAGTTTCCCACTTCCCCATTTTTCCTTTTCTTTACAAACCTGGAACTCTTTCTTCACGCAACAAACTAAAAAATACACATCTTTAGGCAACTACTTTTGAAGAGTGAATTTTCTGGGGCTGCCTACTTTGAGCATCAGAACTATGACAAGGTAAAGAGTAAAAATACAGGTGGACAACATCAATTAGGACAACCATCAATTCCGGCAGAGGACTCTAGCAACTAGTTAAAGGCCAACCCTGCCAGTACAGAGGCAGAACCAGCAGAGGGCGACAAAGCAGGCTTGTGAGAGGGGCTCTCCGAAAATTTCCTAAAACAAGACTATGCTTCCAAGTACTGGGACTCTGAGAAATACTGCGGACTTTTAAAAGACTGTAGGACATCAAAAAGCTTTCAGTTATGACAATTTACCAGCTATAATATGTAACATTATATAATAGAATATATAATTTTTAACTTGTTTTTCTTTGAAGGAATTAATCTTCTTATATATTCCGGGTGCAGTATTTAGAAGTTAATAGAGTGGGTGCTGGATTTCTGATGGAGAATTTAAAGATACAGGTTAACATCTCTACAAAGTAAACTTGACTGCCTGGGTCATGCATTACAAAAACTTGGGGCATAATGAAGAATCACTGGAAAATTTTAAAAGAAATAATTAAAAACAAATGTAGGTGAGAGTCAGTTTCTTAAAGTTTAAAGTAACATCAAAGGCTCAGTATATTTTTAGTAACTGGAAGACTGGTTGATTGAAAAATAATATATTTCTACAAAATTCATGATAAGTATAAAAAAATCTAACTGGGTCTTGGCTTATGGTTTGTACATGTAATTGAAAAATCTTTTGTAAGTCAGAGGCTCATAAACCTTTTTCATTTATATATTTAGCTATTGCTTCTATATTCCATTGCATTGCTCACTGGTAAACTGTAAGTTTATGTGCCTGTGAGGATAGGAAGTACAAGTTACATTTAGTTATATTATGATAACATATATATGTATATACTGAAAATATCCATTAGTTTGATTTATAGGTCTATTTTAACAAGGGCTTCAAAAATTATATTGTGGTTTTTATTTTCCCATGTCAACATCAGCATTCTGCATCATTTGAAAACATGACTGATGAAACAAAAAGGGAAATATGATAAAGTCAATATCTGAAACAATTTAGTTGGTAGTTTATTCCTTTTCTATTCAAAGTGTGGCCCACAAATTAGCAGCACCTGCATCACCAGGGAGCATATAGAATCAGAATCTGCATTTTAACAAGATCCCAAGGTGATTGCATGGCCATTAAAATTTGACAGGCCCCCTATCTTGTCTATGCAACATCCTTCTTTCTGTTTCCTCTTTGCTAACAAGACCCATACTTTGTTCACGTTTTGGGTGGTCATGTTAATTATAATCTCTTCTCAGTCTCAGGGGACAAAGGCTAATTAGACTAAACCAAGCATGATAATTTAATTTCCCTTGCCTCAACTGTTTAAGCAGGGGCACATGATGCAACCCTAAACAAGGTGCCATAGGGAATATTTTGAAGGCTTAAAAAATAATGTTGTTACTCTTAAGGTACACAAAAGAAGAGCTTGGCTTCTGTTTTGCTCTCAATATTTTCTTTCTGCAAACAATACCTGAGATGGCCACAGCCTTCTTGAGACTGTAAGACAAGGGAATAGCAGAGAAACCGAACTACAGTCTTTGAGACCTAGGTTCTTTCATCTGGCCCAGGAAACCCCTCTGCTGCCAGCATTCTTGTTAATGAAATAATTAACTCTTTCTTGACCTCTTTAAGTTAGCCTCTCTGTTACTTATCCTAACAGATATATCAACTTATAATAATAATTGGGATCAAATAGGTAGATTAGCCACATTATTTGCCTTGAAATCATGACTTTCTAAACAGAAGGGATAATTTGTATGCCTTTGTGTTAGTGAATTACAGGGGGATGATGAGATGCTGCCAAAGGAATGGCAGCCTCTCCATCAGATTCAGTTGTTGGATTATGATTGGAACAAAGGTATAGTCAAACTTCTATATGTGGACTTTCCTGCTGTTTAAAGATTAATTACTTTTCTACATTCTGTTTTAGCAACTTGGGGAAAAAAAAAGAGCAAAACAGTAGCCAAATTCAGATCATATTAGTTTTGATTGAACAAGTGTTTGCAGTTTTTAGTGATTTCCTTTAATAGCTCATAACTTAATGATTGTCACATTTGACTTCTTATAAAAATCATTCTGGGGAAGCTCAATTTAGGATCAAAATTAGGGCTTTATTTTTATGTCTATCATACACTTCTAAAAAGGGGTTTTTGTTAAATATATTTTGTTTTGTTTATCTTCAGACAGGTCTCACTCACACCCAGGCTAGAGTGCAGTGGCACAATCATAACTCACCGTAACCTCAGTCTGGGCTCAAGTGATCCTCCTACTGAGCTGCTGGGACTACAGGCACACATAATCACGCATAGCCAAATTTTTTTTTTTAATTTTTGATTTTTGATACTCTAGGTTAATGATTAATCCATTTCCAGATAAGCATGTCTTCTTTCCAAATACTGTGTCAGCTATTATTAATAGAAATCAAAATTAAAATGATAATCTTTAAATATAAGTGAAAGATCAAGATATAGAATAATAACAGAATATCTCAAATTTCTGTATAAATCTTTTTTAATAGACAAGGAATTCTAGTTTAAAGAGTAATTCTAAATTTCTAGTAGCATTCCAGGCTAAGGACTACTAAATAATAGAATTTATATACCTTCAATATTATACAGCCAGTGCCTATCCTATGCAAAAAAAGATATCACATAACTTATGAACATTCAGGTTTAAAATATTTAACAAAACAACACTCAATTGCTTGAGTTACAGCATGCTATGTATATTAATATGGTATTTATTGATAAAGTCTCAAAATATTACACTAATGATTCATTATTCCTTGATTTCACATGTGAAAGCATAGGCTGAGTAACTAATTATATGTGCACATTCATTTTCCATAAAAAAGTAACCATCTGGAGTAACTTTATAAACACAAGCCAATATTTGTGCTGTTATTCTCATTAGTACAAGCCTTTCAATGAAATTCTCTCCATACAAGCAGGGAGCCAAGAAAAAAATTAGTGGCCATTCAAGGACATAGCTCAAAAACAATTCAATTCTATTAGTGTATGTGTAGCTTTTCTTTAAGCTATGATAATTTTTTCCAAAAAGTGGCTTGTCCAAGAGCAACATCTATTCAAACCATAAAATGGAGGAAAAATAAACCTTCATGGTTCATTTAAATCATCTTCTTAATGTCAGAGAATTTTTAGCTGAAGAAAGACATTGCCTTTATTGCTAGCTTATGTTGAATGAATAATTTAGAATGAAAGCAGTTGCAGCATAATGTTAAAATTACATAAATCAAAGGGTACTGCTCAAGCCAAATATCTGCAGAAAAAAAAATCCTATTCCCTACTCCTCTGTTTACTTAGATGGTTATTTTGTTTGTGCAGATGTTCCAAAAACTATCATTACATATGTTTCCTTGTGATATTTATAACCTACTTGAAATGCTTGCTCCAAGAAATTTTTCTTCTCTATTGAACACATCATTTAGCCTGATTCCTTTCTTGTTGTCCAGCAGAATATATACATTAATGACAAGCAAACTTCAAAGTCATTTGAGACAAGAGTCGGGGAGATGAAAAGAAGGAAGGAAGTTATTTACCAGATGCCTGTTGTATTCTAGTTACTTGTAGCAGGTGTTTTAATATTTTATTTTTTTCTCACAATGGCTTTCTGAATTATAAAAATTATTTTGCCTTATTGGGTAAAATTACATTAATATAATTATTGTTTAAGGTCACACAACTACATAGTAGTGGATTCACATTTGAGCAGTCTGTTTGACCCAAACCTCCTGCTCTTTCCAAGTGTTCAGAGCAATATGAACATTTTAAGTCATTATGAAAGCAAAAGTGGCTTTAAGACAAAATATTTTTAAAAAACTATAAATTAAAAAGATTTTAGGCCCAGATAAAAACAGGACGGCCAGTACTTAGATGACATAAGTAAAGGTTATTGCAAAAGTCTTAACTTTTGGAGGTACCTTTCAACAGCATGATTTTTTCCTCTTGTTAAGGCAGAGTCATTTTAATACAAGGGACTTACAAAAGAAATCTTAGCCTGGAGCTCACTGCTTGGAAATGGGCCTCTCCTCTGATTAGATTCATGCTAAAATCCACCACATGTCAAATCGACTTAAGAATAAAAAGTCATATCTGCACAATTGCCTGAACAGCTTATTGATTCAGATATTTTTTTTAAATAGTGAGTTCAGCAAAATCGGAAGGGCAACAAAACCAATCATTTCAGCCAAAATGGTTCATTCCCCAGCTGCATGCAGTCACAAATAGAAGAGAGGGCTATCTCCATCAACATAAGGCTGCATATTGTCACAGGCTGTGTGCATTACCTATTTCCTTACTGAGGAAGAAATCAATGCTGCCACATTTTGCCCAGCATTGCTTGAAATCCTCATAGAGATTTATTCTAGAGAAGGCCAATTTTGATGTATAATTTTTTTTAATATTCTAATTGCTTATATATAAATTATTATAGTATTTCTAGGTAAAATAATCCTAAATAATAAAAACATTATGATAGCCTGTATTGAGTTTTAAAGTATATCAGGTCCTATGCTGTCATTTTCTCTTCATGAGTCTGTAACAAGGCAAATAATTTCATGAAATTATCAAAGCTTTCAAGTAAAAGAGGGTACCACAAATTGTCTTGGGAATGATTTCTATTATGTATTTATTTGACTTTGGCTGCTTCAAGTAGGAAGAGGTTTTTCTACCTACCTAGCAAACAGAGACTTCAAGGGGCCATTGAAATCCTTCATTCCTTTTCTTCCTACTTCAAATCTTTGACTCTAAAGTTATCATTAAAAGAGTTCTATAAACTCATTTACATGTCAATATACACTTAGTTTGCTACAAATTAAAAATAAGAACACTTATTGGGGTTGGAAAATTACTGTATCTTTTATGTAACAAGCAAAATCCTGACATAAGCTATTTTTATAGTTCAAGTACAGAGATTGTTGTTGTATAAGGACAATATATATAAGAGAGAGTTATTTAGTACATTAGGCATCTAGGTATCAAGGAGAAAGTTAGAAAGTAATGAAATATGGAGAGAGTAATGGAATATTAAATTGTTACATGTAGAACATTAAATTATAGCTAAATAGACTAGATGTGATCATTAATACAGCTTCAAAAAAATCTCAAGCAGTTATTGACAAGAGGGTTAATATTAAGTAAAAGAATGAAATGACTTTCTGGTAGCTAATACACAATCTTTTTCAAACATCTGTTGTTAAAAATAGGTAAACAATAGACAGCCTATTAGTCCAGTTCTAAATTTTCAAAATTTCACCACTCAGATTAGTTATCCCTTTAATTGAACTATATTTTATATTACATGAAATGTATTTACATCTGTTGCATCAAAATAAAAAAAAGGAGCTGTTATATAACCTGTTATTTTATACATTTTTGTCTTTTGGAAATGCATAGAAAATTAAGATTTGATACTCTAAATGTGATGCAGTTGCCATGACAACCAAGAGGCACAATACTGCACACTGCTATTCCAACAACATTTGAATATAAGAATCTCCTACATTATGTATTATTCTTTTTCTGAATTTAAATAATAATAATCTAGTCCTTTATTTTGTTTTCATAAAGGTGCATTTGTTTCAATTTTAGCAAAGGCAGTTTATGTTAAAAAGTATTAATGTACAGATATATATCACTAGTAATTTTCAAGCCAGGATTCCAACTTAGGTGGTCTTGCTCCAAAAGAACTTAAACTGTATTGCCTTTAATAATCACAATTTAAAATATAATCATGAATTTATACTATCTTCATGCACAATACTGCTTCACAGAATTTTATCTCTTTTATATTTGTATTTCAAGAATCTAACCAGAATAGTCAAAGTCATCCATGAGTGTTGGAATAAACTACTTCCAAAATTGTATTAATGTTGATATTTTCACCTCCTCCCATGAATCACAAATGTTCTTAATGGCATCTTGAATGGTGAATCATTTCCAAAAGGCTTTCATTTTTTTTTTTTTTTTTTTTGCCTAGATACAACAGAGGAATCACTACTTATGGCAGCTATAGCCTTAAAAGATGTATTTTTTTAAATAAAAAGACTAGAAGTCAAAATTACTTCTTAATTCATGGGCTACAGAATGGATATTGTATTAGCTGGCAGTAAAATAACATTAATCTCCTTGCACATCTGCATAAGAGCTCTTGGGTGACCAGGCTGTCAATGAGCACTAACAGTTTGAAAGAAATCTTCTTTTCTGAGAAGTTCCCAACAGTGGGCTTAGAATATCCAGTAAACCATGCTGTAAATATGTGCTGTCATCCAGGATTTGTTGTTCCATTATTAGAGCACAAGCCAAGTAGATTTAGCATAATTTTTAAGGGCTGTAAGATTTTAAGAATGAAAAATGAGCATTTTCTTCAACTGAAAGTCATCAGCTGCATGAGGCCCCCCCGAGTCCCAAACAAGAGAGCCAGGTTATCCATCAAAGGCTTGAAACCAGGTGTTGACGTCTTTCTAGGTATGAAAGTCCTGGATGACATCTTCTTCCTCTATAAGGCTGTTTTGTCTACATTGAAAATCTGTTGTTTAATGTAGCCTCCTTCATCAGTTCTCTTAGCTATATCTTTTGGCTAACTTGCTGCAGCTTCTACATAAGCACTCACTGCTTCGTCTTCCACTTTCATGTTATGGAGAATGGCTTCTTTTCATAAACCTTATAAACAAACCTCTGCTAACTTCACACTTTTTTGCTCCCCCCTCTCAGCCTCCATAGAATTAAAGACAGTTACATCCTTGATGTGGATTAGGCTTTGGTTTAAAGGAATCGTGGCTGGTTTGATCTTCTATCCAGACCACTAAAATTTTCTCCCATATCAGCAAAACGGTTGTTTCAATTTCTTAGTAGTTATGTGATCACTGGAGTAGCACTTTTAATTTCCTTCAAGAACTTTTTTTTTTGTATTCACAACTTGTGTAACTGATGCAAGAAACCTAGCTTTCAGCTTTTCTTAGCTTTTGACATGTCTTCCTCACTAAACTTACACCTTTCCAACTTTTGATTTAAAGTGAGAGACGTGTGACCCTTCCTTTCAGTTGGGCACTTGGAGGCCATTGTAGGGCTGTTAACTGGCCTAATTTGCTATTGTTGTGTCTTAGGGAATAGGAAGGCCAGAGAAGAGGGAGAAAGATGGGAACAGCTGGTCTGTGGAACAGTCAGAATACATACAGCATTTATTGATTAAGTTTCCGTCTTACATGGGCATGGTTCTTGGTAGCAACAACAAAGATCACTGATCACCAAAACAGATATAATAATAATAATAAAGTTTGTAAAATCACAAGAATTACCAAAAGGTGAAACAGAGACACGAAATAATCATGCTGTTGGAAAATGTGCAGATAGGTTTGCTTGATGCAGGGTTGCCATAAACTTGTAATTGGTAAAAAATGCAATATTTGTGTGACTCGATAAAGTCAAGTGCAATAAAATGAGACATACCTATTTATACTGCATTTTTCTATTCATTATTTTAATGGTGGACACCTAATTTGATTCCAAATGAGAAGCCATTGTGAATAATGCTGCAATGAACACGAGAATGCAGATATCCCTTGGCACAATGAATTAAATTTCTTTGTATATATATCCACAGATGGAATTGTTAGATCATATAATAATTCTATTTTTTAGTTTTATGAGAAACTTTTATATTGTTTTCCATATGGCTGTATTACATTTGCATTTCCAGCAACAGTGCACACGGATTCCCTTTTCTCCACATCCTTGCCAACACTTGCTATCTTTTTCTTTTTGATAATAACCATTCTAACAGGAGTGAGGTAATATCTCACTGTGATTTTAATTTGAATTTCCCTAATTATTAGCAGTGATGAGCATTTTTTCCATATATCTGTTGGCCATTTGTATATATCTTCTTTAGTAAATGTCTATTTACATCCTTTGCCTGTTTTTTTGATTGGTTAATATTTTTCTTGCTATTGAGTTCTTTGAGTTCTTTACATATTTTGGTTATAAGCCCCTTATCACAATTATGGCTTGCAGGTGTATTCTCCCAATACATTGTTGTCTCTTAACTCTGTTAATTGTTTTCTTTGCTGGGCAGAATCTTCTTAGTTTGATGTGATCTTATTTGTTTATATTTGCTTTTGTTGCTTGTGCTTTTGGGGTAACATCCAAGAAATCTTTACCAATGTTGTGGAGCATTCTCCTTATTGTTTTTATCTTCTAATAGTTTTAGTTTTAGTTCTTATGTTTAAGTCTCTAATCCATTTTTAACTGATTTTTGTATACGGTGTGAGATAAGGGTCTAATTTCATTCTTCTGCATGTATATAACCAATTTTCCCAGCACCATTTATTGAAGAGACAGTCTTGTCCATATTCTGTGTTCTTGTGATCTTTGTTGAGTATCAATTGACTATAAATGCGTGTATTCATTTCTCTCTATTCTGTCCCATTACTTTATGCATCTGTCTTCATGCCAGTACCATGCTGTTTTGATTCCTATACCTTTGCAATAAATTTTGAAGTTTGTTAATGTTATGTCTTCTACTTTATCTTTTTGTTCAAGATTGCTTTGGCTATTCAAGGTTTTTTGTGGTTTCACAAGAAACTTGCTATTGTTTCATCAATTTCCTTGAAAAAAGTGACATTGGAATTTTTATTAAGATTGCACTGAACTGTAGATCACTTTGAGTAGTATGGGCTTTTTAATAAGACTAATTCTTCCAATCCATGAGTAAACATGCGATACTTTTCCATTCATGTCATATCTTAGAATTAATGGTAAAAAATTGATAAAATGTGATTTTTTATTTATACATACATTTATACACACACACAAAAATACAAGTTAGTATCAACATTGGTGTAAGATCAAAATATTGTAAACTACAAAACTAAAAATAAATTGTGATATACACATACAATGGAGTACTTTTCAGTCTTTAAAAACAATAAGGTAGAACTATATGAATTTATGGAATTATTTTACATTATTATACGTGAAAAATCA
This sequence comes from Lemur catta, assembly GCF_020740605.2. Lineage (NCBI taxonomy): Eukaryota > Metazoa > Chordata > Mammalia > Primates > Lemuridae > Lemur > Lemur catta. The sequence continues at coordinate 88,232,624 of NC_059132.1, read as the reverse complement.
AGTCAAAGAACAGTGTGTTTATGTAAAGATTGTGGTTTACACGTGGTTTTTATCATGGTTGATTCTAAAAGGGAAAGAATTTGGTGTTGAGTGGGGAAAAAACTAATTTTTCAGTGTATACCATTTGTAACTATTGAATTTTTCTCCAACTACGATTCTCCAACTACCTTACTTTTAAGATAATCAAATACATATTTTAAAACATAATTTGAAAATATACTATCATTAAAACAATATAAGTTTTTTAGATCAATTTTAATTTTGAGATTAATTAGTGTTACATGTCTCCTAAAGAAGTAGAAATTATCCTTTTTAAAAGTTTAAGAATATAATCATTACTTTTTCTCTTTCATAGTCTTTCCTTAAGTAAAGATAAATTAACTGTATGTTCTATAGATTTCTTCCGTAATTATTTGAAATATGTTATTTATTAAATTGGATTTCATTTATTCAGTTCAAGTGTGATTATATTATTGTTTAATATGATGTTTATTTAGAACAAAATATTTTAAATTATTTCTTTTATGACCATATTTTTGAGATATGCCTAAGTTTTTCTTTCAACATTAGCAAATGTGGTATCACTTTTCCTTTAAATTTTCTGAGATACATTTTACATCCTCTTGACTTTTATTCACCTCTCTCAGATATTTGAGGAATACTTCATCTTTTCCTCTAGTTTAAAAATTCACTTGCAATTTTTCACCTGGTAATTTTCTGATGATTTTCAAAAGGTTGCTATATATCTTACAAGAAATCTCTGCTGGGGGTTCTGGAAGTAACTTCAGAAAGTGAAATATATAGAATGTAATGATCAGCAATAGCTTTGTGGCCAAGAAGTCTCAAGAGTTAATTGTATAAATGATATTAACCCTAAACAGGCAACAGCAAGCTTCTAGGTCCAGAAACCAAGGAACAACTTTTTATATAAACCTGAAAAGAGTTGTTGCTTCCCCCACACATTGCATCCTATATTGTTTGTGTAGCAAGAACTAAAACAGCCTCTTCAATACATCCTGAAGTTGTTTACTGTCCCTTGCAAAGACAGAACCTTAGTTTAGAGACTTATCTAACCTTCTTCATTGACACTTTATAGTATGTGCTCCAGTGGACCATAAAAATGCTCAGTTTATTGTAAAGAGACCCATCTGTTTCTTTAGGAGGTTTGTTTTACTCAGAGTTTTATATGACTACTGTGACTTTCTTCATGTTGTTCACCTTCTATTTTTGTTTTTCCTTTCAACTCCCTTGAGAGAAATAGAATTTGGTGTCATTACACACCTTTTTAAAATTTTACTGTCTACTTCCATCAAAAAGTAGCAATGATCAAATCATGCTGAGGTTGCTTATTTGGAAACCTAGAAAGTATAATATTTAAAATTTGAATTAAGTTGGGAAATACTTGCAGAAGAGACTTACCACAAATAGAAAACTGTAATCACATGTTGAAATGAAAAATGCAATGAAAATGCCATGCACTCTTCTGCTTTTATTTAAGTGTAAGCATTCCACAGAAAATGAAGTGCTAGCATTAACATTATCAGTGTTTATTTTTGTGAAGAGTGAACATCTTAATGTCATCCTGAATAAACAATGTGGTTTTTGCTGAATTGATCTCTAAAGAAAGTATAAGGTATATAGCTAGAGGGGCGTCATTGCCTCTGGTAAATAAACTTGCATGCTGGTGTGGGTGTCATATTTATATGCAGATGAACTGAATACCTGGAATCTTAAAAATAAACCATGCGCTATTTACAAATTTCTCTTTTCATTTAGTGTTCCAGTAGATAAATATTCACTGATGAAAATCACTCATTGGTAACTGATATTTAGTAATTAATCTTTCTGATATGCAAGAATACAGAAGCTCAAAAGATTTAGAAGAATGACACCACAGGGGTTTATGATAACCTTTTACTGTCTTTCTTAAATTATTTAGTGATTTACAAATAAAATCTCCATTTCCCAAGAATATTATTGAACAAGTTTGTGACATTGACCTTTCCCATGTGTACAGTGCTTTATGAGTATCTAAAGGGGGGTGGCTCAGACGAAGCAAGAAGGACCTGTCCTCTAGGATATTTATATGTAATTCAAAATAATTCCCACCAGATGGTGATGGAGATTGAGTTGCCATGTAGTTTTCCTTACTTTTGATATTAGATACAGAGAGCTCTAGATATACAGGCATGCAAATGATAAACAATATAGTATAACAAGACATATCAGAAATGCCTGAGAACTATCACTACTCATTTTGTTTTTGTTTGTTTGTTTGTTTGTTTTTGAGACAGAGTCTTACTCTGTTGCCCAGGCTAGAGTGCCATGGCGTCAGCCTAGCTCATAGCAACCTCAAACTCCTGTGCTCAAGCAATCCTTCTGCCTCAGCTTCCCAGGTAGCTGGGACTACAGGCATGCGCCACCATGCCTGGCTAATTTTTTCTATATATATATTTTAGTTGTCCATATAATTTCTTTCTATTTTTAGTAGAGATGGGGTCTCGCTCTTGCTCAGGCTGGTCTTGAACTCCTGAGCTCAGGCTGGTCTTGATCCACCCACCTCGGCCTCCCAAAGTGCTAGGATTACAGGCGTGAGCCACCGCACCTGGCCTTACTACTCATTTTGGAATTGGTTATATCCAACCTCCGATATCTCCATTTCAACCTTTGCCTTTCTTCTATATATTGATTTATATCTGCCAATTTACGTTATCAGCTGAAGTGTCCTTTAGGGATAAAAGGAACTTGGATTCAACTTACAATGATGATTCATATATAAAATATTTTGGGGTGAACCTGGACTACGACCACTTAAACTGCAGTGAGACTCGCTACCAAACTTCAGGGGGTAAAAGAGAACTGGTGATATGTCCACTGCCAGAACTAAATGTCATCTAGTCACCATTTTGGTAGTAGGGGTGCTAAAGATTTGAGAAAAATATCTGTTTCTTTTTATTTGTGTCAGTGACTTTGTAAACTGAAAGGAATTCATCATTTACAGCAGTGAATTTTGGTCCCAAGACAATTTTGCTGTGGAATACTTCCTGACATTGTGCAACATAGACCCATGGGGCATTACCCTTCTCAAATTAATGCTTTCTGTGGTGTTTGTTAATTGAAACACCTGCAATGTTCATGGTTTTCTGGCTTGCATTTAGAAGATATTTAAAGAATTATGGGGGGAAATGTATGAATATAATACTAAGATTCCTTTCAACAGAGTGCCTAATTACATGCCAGAAGTAGGGATGTAAACTTCCCAACAGTGAGTACTCCTGCCAAAACACTTTTTTCCTAGGTATGTTGTCCCCAATATTATGTAAATTCCCAGGGACTCATAGTATCACAGGTAAATTATGTTTAACAAACATTTTTAAAACCTTTCCTATTTTTGAGGTGAACATAGTATTGTGACTATGTATATTTTTATACTTTTAATTTCTAGTGAGATAGAAAATTTTCCCAAATGTGTATCGCTCCTTTGTATTTCACCTTGCAATTCTTTCTCTCTCCATCTCTCTCTCTCTATATATATATATGTGTGTGTGTGTATGTATATATGTACATATATTTATATATTTTGCTTAGACTGTCATATCCATTTTATATACCAAATAATCATCAACTGTTTCTGGAAACTTTTAATCTAGCAAAATGTTTTGAAAGGTTCCTCCCAGACAACATGCTTGGAAGGAAACAGAAAACGATAGTTAAATTATTCTGCATAAGAGGTGAACAGTGAATCAGAATAAGGCAGAACAAAGGGAAAACAGTGAGAAGCAAGGGGAAAAACACAGGATTAGAATGTTCTAACTTGAAGGAAAAGGTAACAAGAAACAATTTTCCAGTGTTAGTGTGGCTGAAGACTCATAAGAATAGAGTTTCTCATATTCAGTTTCTGATGCTATAATGAATACCATCTCCATGAGTCAAAAGAACATGATAATATAAGCCCCTGGGAATTTACATAATATTCGGGAAAGCATCATCCTTACCACTAGAAACAGGATTATGAGTTTAATCTCTAACTAATTATATTTTTATCATAAACAGTAACCTCAGTTGACCTTTTAAGTTAGCATAGTAATTAAAAGCATAGGTTCCTGAGTATGACTTTGGTTCAAATCCTGGATACCACAATAACTAGGCTTGTGAACTTAATCTCTCTAAAACTCACCTCATCTGTCAAATGTAGGCAATATTGGTACCTACATCAAGAAGTTCTTATGAGGATTTACTGAAATAATTTTGATAAAATCTCAGATCAGTGTCTGACACAAAGTAAGCACTCACTAAATGTCAACCATTATTTATATCTTTCTGTGTGCATGTCTATATCAAATAATTGTGAACAAATTTGTCACAGAAAATAATTTTGTATCCTTCATTTTTCACTGAATATTCTCATAGGTGTATTTTCCACATCTTAACATTTGTCAGAAAGATAATTTTGATGATATCATCTGGATATTCCTTGTTTTATTTAGTTTGTTGTGGCAAAAACTACTTTAATTCTACAATTTTTGCAAACAGAGACATAAATATTTGTTGAAATTATAAACTAAATTATTAGTTTAACTTGTATTTGTAGGATAACTGATGTAATCACAATATTTTATCACTTCTTGGTATTTGCATTAACTTTTTTGAATTAGATGTTCATATTCTTTGTTGCTATTGGTATTTGATCAATATTTTTAACATTACTGCAAAAAAGAAAATATGTATTATTCTCTAAATAAATAACTAACAGATGCACTTTTTATATTCAATCTGTTGACTCTGGTATTTTGCTCTTTGCTTATTAATTTATTTTTTTATATTCTAAAGATTTTTAAAGACAGAATTAAGTCAGTTTACAAGGATACTAGCATTAAAATTAGAGATCTAAAAGGAAGTTAGACCTGTGTCTAAAATGCACAACATATAACAATTGACTCCACTTTATTTTGACAGTGAATTTGAGGGAAGTTCTAATCAATTAGGAAACTTAAAAACTGTGTGAAATAAAAAGAAGACAATTCTTCTGGATGAAAACAATTACTGAAAAACCAATATCCTTTTGAAAAAATACATGCTCTATTTTTTCTTTTTTTTCCTAAAAGACTGAGTTCATTTTATGTTGCTATCAAAAAACACTCAGGGTGAGTAACTTAGGGGAAAAAAAAAAAGGTTTATTTGGTTCACAATTCCGATGGCTGGAAAGTTCAAAGTTGAGCTCTACATCAGGGAAGGCCTCAGAGGCTTCTACTCTTGGCAGAAGGTAGAAGGGGAGCTGCGTGGGCAGAGATAACATGGAGAGAGTAGAAGGAAGAGAGACAGGAGGGAGGTGCCAGGCTCTTTTTTAACAACCAGCTCTCCTGGGAACTAATGAAATGAGAACTCACTCATTCTTGGTGGGAGGGCATTGATCTACTCAGTGGATCCACTCTCATGACCCAAACATCTCATGTTAGGCCACACCTCCAACGTTTTGGATTAAATTTGGAGGTTTGGATGGTACAAACACCCAAACCACAGCAAAGAGGCATTTTGCTGTTTTATTTTCCTGTTTATTACCTGTTTACTGCAATAGGCTGTTAACTCCATGAGAGTAGGTATCTTAGAGTGCTCACCAATGTACCCCAAAATTCTAAAAGATTGCTTCACACCAAATTGTTACACAATATATATTTTTAAAAGTAAAAGTTAATTCAGACAAAAAAATAGAACAAAGAAGCATACATGTACCACCCAAAAGAAACAATATCCATTGCACTTGAAGCAAAGTACCTAGTACTTTATACACATTCCCTATTGAATCTCTCTCATTCCCCTGTGGAAGAAAAGACTATCTTGAATGTGTTAATTATTCTTATGCAGTTACTTACAAGTTTACTACAAAGTATTTTCTTCCTAAGCAATTAACATATATTATTTTCATGTCTTAAAACTTTATGTGATGCTTACTTTTTGTACTTAACATTTTGTTTGTTAAATTCACCTTTATTGATAATATATTTTTACTGTTCTACAGTTAGCTGTTACAGGAGTATGTCACTGTTATTGGACTGAATTGCACTGTACCTACCAAATTCTTATGTTGAAACCCTAACCCAGTGTGACTGTATTAGGAAATAGGGCCTTTAAAGAGGTAATTAAGGCTAAATGAGATTATAGGGTTGATGTTCTCTCAATTCAATAGAACTGCTGTCATTATAAGAAGAGGGAGAGACGCCAGGTTAGGACACACAGAGAAAAGCCCATGTAAGGACCCAACAAGAAATAGGGATGTAAAAGCCAAGAAGAAAAGGAGATCTCTGGGGAAACCAAACCTGCTGACACCTTGATCTCGGACTTTCAGACTTCAGTACTCTGAGAAATAAATTTCTGTTGTGTAAGCTACCCAGTCTGTGGTATATTTTATGGCAGCCTTAGCTGACTAATACAGTCACTATTTTTCTATTTTCATGTTGCCAGACATTTGGATTGTTTCTAAGTTTCTCCAGTAAAAGCAATAGTGTATTTTTCTATTACTTGTTACCTTGTGTACACATCAAAAAATCCCGACTCTAGTATCAAGAGGTGTAATTGTACCTTAGAATTTGCTTATCTTGAAAGTTATAATATGCTATCAAATTGATTTTGAATGTGATTGTAGGAGTTTACACTTTCAGGAGCATATGATTTCCTGGTTGCACAACATCTAAAATATTCAGTATTGTCAAGTTTAAATGTTTACCAATCTGACGGATGGAGAATAGTATATCATTGTGCTTTTAATTTGCATTTTCATAATTGATAGGAAGGTTAATAATTTTTCATAGGATAGTAACCATTTATGATGCCTCTTATGTGAACAATCTTTTCCGTTTTTGCCCATTTTTCTACTGTATTGTCTTCCTTTACTGATTTGCCAAAATTCTCTATAATCTGAATAACATTGATTGATATCACAATGCAAAGGTTTTCTGTCTTTCTGTGGCTTGTCTTCTAAATTTTAGATCTTGTCTTCTAAATTTTAGATCTTTATAGAACAGAAATTTTAAATTTTATCATACTTATGTATATAAATAATTTCCCTTGTTTATACTTTTATTGCTTTAAGAAATCCTTATTACACTAAGTAATAAAAAACTAAAATTTATTGTTAAAATTTATTAAATTGTGTTTTTTACTTTAAGACTTTAAGCTACCTAAATATTGTTTAAATATTGTGTGAAGTGGGAACCTAATCATACACAAATTTTTCTTACCTCATTAAACCTCCCTGGTATCACTTACCTTATTGACACACCTGATATTTTTTGGAGAGAAGAGCCATTTGATTCTGGAAAGCTGATTCCAGTTCCAGGAATGTATAAGACAGGAGCCAGTCAGTGCACTTAATCTCCCGGGAAGAGTGTTTCATGAGTATCATATTATTTAAATTGGTTTAATCCAAATAACTCCCAGAATTTTGTGATGATTCAGATCCAAAGATATTCTCTCATCCATGAAAACATCAGTGAAGAATAATGTAATGTTAGAACTGGTGGACAATCACTGTGGAGACAGAAGGGAAGGAGATTTGAGGAAAATTAACTCTTTGACAAGCAGGATGGCAAAATTAAATATAAAGAAAAAACCATGTTTGAGTCATGCTGGATCAAGTCTTATTTGATTTATTTGATGCCAACACAACCTTGGGACTTCTAAGTTTACATACATAAAATTTCTTATTAAAGTCATTTTGATTATGATTTTCTATTACTCTGATTCATTGAAATAAAAAGTCTGTATATAAAATGTAAGTATTTGTTTCCTGTTTCTCATAGAAAGAGGATTATCTCTACCGGATATAAAAGGAAGGCTACTACTATAATAACAACATAAAAAATAATGCAAGAGCTGGAATAAAGGAAATGCATGGCCATGATTTTAATAAAAAATGATGTAAACTGATTTGTTGTGACTGCATGGTATGTCAAAAATCATAACTCTTTGATATCAGAGAAATATGAATTCAAATTCCATGTTCTGTCTCTTACAAGTCGCATGCTATGTACTATCTCTATGCCCACTTCTCTCACTAAATGGATGATAAATTACCTGATGAAGTTGAAGTTGTTTTAAACTTTATATTAATATACACACACACACATACATATATATCCTGACACAGAGACTAGAAATAGTGGATTGCCAGATTGACCTGTGTTCTCCAATCCAACCACATGCACACACATATGCACACACACATATTCTTCCTGCTCACTTTTCTGGCAGTTGCTGTGACTGGCAGGTGTCCTAAGATTTTGGGAAGACAGGGAAGGAAGTTAAGTCAGCCTCTTTGAGCTAAAGAGAAGATTTCCCAAATTTCTGGTAGGTATAGATACTAAGTCTCCAAATCTAGGGTCAGACAGAGACTGTATTAGTTTTATAATGCTACTGTAATATGTTATCACAAAACTGAAGGCTCAAACATAGGTATTACTAGGTTAAACTCAAGGTTTTGGAGGAGTTGTGTGTTTTCTTCTGAAGGCTCTAAGAGAGAATCCATTTCCTTACTATTGCCAACTTCTAACAGCTGCCCTCATTCATTGATTTATAGTATTCTGCCTTTATCTTCCGCTAGTAACACCGGATCAAGTCCTCAGGTAATATTTCTGACCTCAACCTAAAAACGTTCTCTACTTTTAAGGACACGTAATTAGATTGAGCCCACTCAGATAATCCAGAATAATCTCCCAATTTCAAGGTCCTTAATCACATATGCAAAGTCCACTTTGCCACGTATAGTGATATATTCACAGGTTTTGGTGATTAAGATGTGGACACTTTGGGGGGACACTGTCTAGCACAGAGACAAATGTATAGACTCTGTTTTCTTTTTCTTTTTCTTTTCTTTTCCAGCAGGCTCTATTGTATGAAGCAAACCTGAAGTCTATAAGAAGGTGAAGCCAGGTAAGTTTCTTTCCTAATAGCTTTATCTCCTTTAATATTAGTGGAGAATTTATCCAAACTATGTGTTTTACTTTCCAGTTGTCATTCTTATTTGTATCTTTGAACGTATTTCAGTGGAAAATTAACAGAGATTGCTCAGAGATCTGCTACCCAGATGACTTCAATATGAGAAATTTTCCACTGTAATCTATTTAAAAACAGAATATAAACATGAAGAACATGGTCAAATAAATATACAATAGTTTCCTGATAAAGTTATTTAAATTTATTTACAAAGTCTGTGATTGTGAAGTTAAATTTTTATACTAATATTCATGATGAATATAGATTTTGGAATGCAATTCTTTATATATAAGCTCAAACAAATATATCATTCCTAAAATATATTTTATTAACCATTTTTATATCTCCTTGTGTTAAAAACATAACAATCATCCTTTTTTATTGTTCACACCAGTTCATCAAGAATTGCTCTTTTACATTGAAATGATGACCTAAGAATATATATACAAGAATTAATTTTCTTTTATCAATTTAGATGGTGATTATTGAATCTTTACTAGCAAAAGAAGATATATAGTTTTTTAAGTCAAAATTTGTGTCTTCAGCTAATCTCTACAGGCAGGGAAGTAAACCAGTAAAAGCAGAAGAAGCCAATTGGTATACACAGCAAGTGCTTGAGGCAGCGAATGCTGCATGGGTATATCAGGAAATGTTTCAAATATGGGGTGATATAAGAATAAAAGTGTATACATATTTTAAATATTAGGAAAATTGACTGAAAAAAAGACACTTGCTTTTAAAAATACTCTAGTAACTTAATCAGAAGACTTGTCCCAAATCAGTGAAAGAAGGAAATTTCAACCGTGTTGATTGCTTAGGAAAGACAAATATACTGTATGTAGCATAATAAAATGAAATGTTGTGGCAATAGAATGAAAAAAGTATCAAGTTGTAAAGTTGAAAAATGTGATTTGCCATTCAAATGGCTTTTCCAAAACTTTCTCAACTTGATAACTATTTCAGGTAATTTGAAGGGCAAAAGCTGTAAGACTGGTTCTAGCTTCCTCTTTACAGGACTGCTTGAATTATTAACAGCTTAGTGAGCTACAGCTGTGAAATGACTTACTAATGTCTTATTTTTCTCTGAAAAACAAAGGAATTCAATTAAAAACTATATTGGATAAGGTGAAAAATCTAGACTGTGAAATGACTTAATAATGTTTTCTTTTATTTTTCTCTGAAAAACAAGAGAATTCAATTAAAAACTTTACTGGATAAGGTGAGAAATCTAGACCCTATAAACAATGTTAAGGAATAACTTGCAGCTATTTTAAAGATCACCTACAAGTTGTTTACAAAGTTAGATGTAATGTTTTGCTCCCTTGGAATGACAATGATTGTTTTTCCTCTGTCTTTCTCAGAATGTACGTTTTGTGGATTTTTTTTACTCTTTTACTATTTTCAATTGTGAAGCAATCTGTATAACAAATATCCATAAGGTTATAAATCAGCTTTATCAAATCTTAGTAGTTTTGTCTTAATTGCTTGACTTTCTTTTTGAAAAATGAGTTAGCATTTATTTGTCTTCCACTAATTTTTTTTAGAAAACATATTTAGCCTTGCTTAGTATGATGTATTTCAACATAGACAAAATGCACAAAACAAAAAATATACAGCCCAAGATTTGTCACAAAATTATCTTTTTAACCATTGTCCAAGCTAAGAGACAAAAAATTTGACAGAACCTATGAGTTTTTCTCCTGCATTCTTCCATTACTATTCCTGTCTTCCCTCCAAAAACAACTACAATCTCAACAACTTCTATCGGCAATTTAGAAGGCATAACAATGCCAGATCAGCTCAATCAAATACCTGTGTTAAATTTAATCGACACAGTGTTTCAGTCCCTCAGAGAGTTAATCTCAGTCTAGATAAAATTTGCTCCTGCATTCCGACACTTTAGGATCCCATCCCAAATATGGGGCCCAGATTTATCTGGGCCATCTTTTTCTTCATGGAAATTTCTGGACTCCAATTCTTGCTTCTCTAGTCCCATGAGACTGTTGAAAACAGTTTACAGGGTCTCAGCCTCTCAGTCACCTCTTTCTGAATTGACAAATATCCCCAGGGCCAAAGCAACCCTAAGTATAGCTTGAATTGTATATTCTCTAGTGGTTGGCTTATTAATTCTTCACTGACTCCTAACTTGTCCATATGCTTCAAGCATATGCTTCTTTGCTCAGTTTTTCTAGTAATTTTTCTAGTATTTTCAGCAGGATTATTAATCCACATTTACTAGTGCACCAATTCTGGAAGCTAAAGACTCATCAATATTTTCAAAATAAAAACATTACATATACTATTAAAATGCTTTGTTTTCATCTTCATTGATTTTATTCCCTCTTTCTTCCCTTTATCTAGCACAGAACTACTATCTTGAAATATACTGTTTTTTTTATTTCACACATTTCATAATTTTATTTTAAACATATAAGTTACTTCAAACCATTATTTTTGTTTGAAATTTGGAATTGTTGATACATGAATTCTACTTTAAATATTTTAAGAACAGAATAGCATTATCTGAAAAAATATATTTCAGTTAAATTAACTCTCTCCTTTTAATGAACATTTATTTAGTTCATTTCAAATACTTCAATCTTATAACCAGTGTTCTAATAAATGATCTTACACACATAAAAGCTTACTCAGGGAATAAACTTGGAGTATAAGTAATGAGTTTTGGAATACACCCACCTTCGATTTTACTAAATTACGTGCAATTACCTTACAAAGTTACCTAGTTTATATTCTCACCAGCACAGGATCTGAGTTGTTTTTGCTCCACATTGTTGGTAACACTTAGTATTTCCAAAATGTTAGCATTTTATTTCCAATCTGAGAGTTAAACATCTGATATTTCCTTTGAATTTGCAATTTTGTATGCCATTCATTTTTTTTCAAAAATGTATTGACTACCATAATTTTTTCTTATTTGAATTGCCTGTTCATGTATTGTAACAGTTCTTATATTAGTTTTTAAATTTTTTTCTTACTGGCTTATGAGATTTGAGGTTTGAGTATTTTGAATTTATATTTTTGTAATTTATATCATCTCTAACTAGTCATTTAAATTTGTATGTGATGGTGCCTTATTTTCATATAACCATAATTTATCAATGTTTTCATTTGTGATACGCTTTGTAAAATGTGTTTCATAAATTTCTTGTAGGATATACTGATATAAGAACACATAGTTTAGGTTACACAGCAATAGAAAATCATCTTCAGTGGCTTACCATGATAGTCTAATATTTCACACTCGTACAAAGTACACTGTGAAATTACTCAGTTGTTTTCCATGTAATGGTTCAGTAGTGCAAGTTTTTTATGCCAGTTGAAATTCCATTATCCTCACTATTATGAGTTATATCTCATGATCTCTTAACCAGAACACTACATTGTATAAGAGAAATCCAATAAATTATCCTCTAAGTTTCTCAAATAATAACAAAAATGGCTCTCTTCTATGTGTACAATATTTTCAAGTAATAGTTTTAAGATTCTCATAAGCCAATACTATTTCTTCATCATGTAGCTGGAGAAATTGAAGCTTTAATTTAGGCAACATAGCACATGCCATTCAGTTATTACATAGCAGATAATGACTCAAACTTCTGACTCCAGAGAACTACTTTTTCTAATACTCACAGATAAAATTATTATAGTAGCCTAATTTTATATCTTTATACAAGATTGACTTACATTTGGGGGATGTAGTGACTCAAGATATAGATTCCTCATTTTTATAATTGGACAGTATATAAGATTGTATCAAATATATTTCCTGTGTTTGATGGCAGGTACATAGCCTGCCCAGGCTGTTATTTAAAACAACAAAACATATTTCAATTTTGCTGATTTAACTGAGAGAAGCAGAAACCACATATTAGAAGTGTAACTCTATGATCTTTAGAATGCAAAAAAAATCATATATCCATCTATCCAAACTAGCTTGTCCTTGCTGTGCTGGATCAAAGTCATAACAACTACAGAGAAGAATTATGTCTGTTCAAAGTGTATTAGCAGAGAGATACAAGTACACCGTGAACTGAGAAAAAGTTCAAAAAGTAAAACAAATCACTAATTCCCACACAGTGATTTTCTTTGTCAATATTTTCTTGATTTCAAATTTTTATTCCTACATACAATCAGAACTTGAAAAGCATGTGAATTTTATCATCTATCCTATTTTAGTCTAAATGTAGACATTGATGATTTTTTCTTTGATGAGAAGCTGTGTAGTTCTACTTTAAGAACACATAAAAAGAATATTACAGTTCATTAAATATGTATTGTTTACTATATATGAAAAGTATTTCCAAAATTCTCTTGTATATTTGCAGTGGTTGCACCTGTTTATATCTCTTTTGAAATTCAGCCCTTTTATTCATTATTTTAAAGTAAATATATATGTGTAATTGTTAAGTAATAGTATGACAATGTAGGATATCACACACATACCAAAGTACCTGGCAGAGAGGCATTGCTTATTTGAATAGAAACTGATTAAATATCTTCCAATGTAATGTGTTAGGCTGGCAGAACAAAGATGAGGAAGGATGATTATTATTTCTAAATTGTTTTTGAAATCTGTTTTTAAATTGAAAGCAGGTGGTTATGGACTGGTTGGAGAAGCAATAAATTGGAATCGTGATCCCCGAATTCCGTCAGACTTTGAAGACTAGCTCTGCTTTAACCACTGCCTGGCCTTAGCAATTGTTGCCACTCTGACACCTAGTTTTCTCTTAAGAACAGTATATATTTTATGCTCTAAATGTCTCCTTTGTGTTTGATAATTGAATAATTTTTAGTCAGACACAGCTCTGTAAATATGGTTTCAAAGAAATAGTCTGAGATGTGCTAATACAGCTTTTTTCTAGTTTTGGACTCACCTCGGATATTTTTAAAAGATGAAAGAAAGAAATTCAGGCATTCCTCTAAAATTCTTCAAAATATCTAAAGATATTCCTTATGATTCCTTATAATAAGAAGATTTCTTATTTACCTTTCTTATGTGGTAAAAACTCATGAGAAGTTATTGCTACTTATTGATTTTGATATATTTAAATTTAAATATGTTAAATTTTAATTAAAACAGAATTTATATCAAATGTTATAAATATACTGTTATATATGTATTTATATATAAATATATTTATAACTATATTTAAATATATATGTATAAATATATTTATAACTATATTTAAATATATATGTATATATATATATATATGGTGATATCCATAATCCATTCTCTTTTCTCCTGTAAACCATTCCCTTATTTCCAGATAATAGGAGTCAGATGATACAGGGGCTTAAATTGCAGTTTAAGAATGTTGAACTTTATCTTAATAAGTCACTAAAAGGTTAAAAAGTAGAGTTATAACATGACTAGATATGAGATTGGGGATTATCATTTTGGCTATATGGAGATTATGTGGAAGGACCACATATATAGTTGTAGGAAGTTGTGGAAAGCCCAGTTAAGAGGCTGTCAAGATACTCCAGGGAAGAAAAGATGGCTGCTTGGGGGAAGGTGATTGCCCCAGACTTGAAGAGAATTCAGAACAACTCAGTCATGCCCCCTGTCCTCTCCTGTGCTCTCTAATTACATAGAGATCACTGATTATGCACATGGTTAAATCAAAGACCATCTTATCAAGCTGCATTCTTCAATGTCACAGAAGGACTAGCTCAGAAATGATTCTCCCTCTTCCTCTCTCACCAGTTTCAGTTAGCTACATATAGTAAAGATTAAGTTGTGATCACAAGTCATAAATGGTAAAAATAAAAAGCCTTAAAGTCAAAAAACACTTCATATTTAAGGAGTGATATATGTTCAATTTCCTTAAATTCTGAGCCTGTTTTTTGTTGTTATTGTCTAAAAAATGAAGAAAAACACACACTTCATAGGAAACTGAGTATTAAGTGAGAAAAAAAGAAGTAAAACATGGAACATAGTACCTGGCACAGAGTAGGTGCTCAGTAAATACTGATTCCCTTCCTTTCAACCAAATCCTTTCTTAGCTAACAGCCAGAAAGTGGGAAATGTCTTACTGTAACTAGATAAAAATATATATCGGTAATCTCTAAACATATTATTAAGGATCCAGAATAGAGAACCTAAAGGGCTACAGTTTTGCTTCATGTAATGACAGGAATATGTTCTGAGAAATGTGTCATTGTGTGAACACCATAGAGTGGACTTACACAAGCCTACATGGCATAGCCCACTACACACCTAGGCTATATGGTATAGCCTATTTCTCCTAGACTACAAACCTGTACACATTACTATATTGAATGGTGTAAACAGTAGTAATACAATGGTATTTGTGTATCTAAACACAGAAAAGGTACAGTAAAAATATGGTATTATAATCTTATGGGACCACCTTCCTATATGTGATCCTTCATTGATTATGGCACATGATTGTAGAACTTCTCAGTTTGCTTTAGAAGTGTCTAAGTATAATTTATCATACTAAATATATCTAGATTCTTTGTTTCAACCATATATAAAAGTTGATATTCTTTCTTCTTGAAGCCCCTATCTTTACCTAAGTAGTAGCCAAGCCTTATTGACCTATTTATATATTGAAATTCTGTCATAATATATTCTAACTTCTCTTCCCTTGGTGATTGAAAACAACACCCTGATAAAAGTGAATGTAATGGAAAGTTAAAACTTAATTAATCTCCATAAGCTACCAAAAATCTGTGATGCTCAGGCATATCATCCAAAGCTTCATAAATGTTGCTACCTTTTTATGTATTCTCCTCCAAACTCAGAGGGTTCCCAATAAGTAAAACATACTATTAATAATTTGTGCACTTACCCAGGGAGTCTGCACACCTAATGGGTGCGGTTCACACTGTCTAGGATGCACACACTGAAGCGGTGCAAATGCAATATATGTAAACTAAACATTTGTACCGCCATAAAATTTTGAAATAATAAATAAGCAAATAATTTGTCCACAGATCAGAGAATAACTTTGGCAATTTTTTAAAAATCAAAGACAGAATGCAACATAATAATCAACAGAAAAGTGGATGATAAGGCTGATACTTTTAAAAAGATGGCAAGGAAATACACATATTTGGTGAATTAGAGTCACCACAGTTTGTTGCTTCTGTTCTATTTATCCCTCCTCTGAAACTCAACTGTAATCAAGTCACTTCTTTGTGGGATGTGAGCAGTGGGACGGCACTTCCATCCCAATTATTCCTGATAAAATGACCTCTATTCCACTGTCTTTGTGATTAAATGTTTTATAACTATGAAACATGAGACCAGATTTCAATATGAGAAACTGGTAAGAAATGCTTCTTTCAATCCCAATATAATATTGAGGTTCTTCAACCACATCATTCTGTGAATTTCTCATGCCTCTTTTCAAATCTTTTACTTTTCTCATCAAAGTGATTAAAGTGATTTCTAAAAAGATCATTGAGATTTAATAAAAGAATTATGTGTCCTCCATTTCTCTCCTTATTATGAAATGGGCAGGCTCTGATTTTATGCAATGTTGAATGAGGTATGCAGGAGGCAGTTGAGACCTGACTGCCAGGAGCTTAGCATAGAAAGTTGTGCCTAGTCAGCTTGCAATTGTACTTCTGTCCCCCTATACCTGCTTCTTTATTTACAAGTCTCTCTCTCTCTCTCTCTCTCTCTCTCTCTCTCTCTCTCTCTCTCTCTCTCTCTCTGTGTGTGTGTGTGTGTGTGTGTGTCATAGTAGCTTAAAGTGGTAGAAGATGGTTTAGGTTCAATACAATAATATCTTCCTTACAATATAACATGTCAAAATTGAAACCCTAGTCTAGAACAATGATTCCTCCAGAAAGTTCCTTTAATCTGAACTGTGAAGACAGGAAAGGGGGATTTCCGAACTAGTTCCATCTCTCAGTTATATCTTTTAATTACCACTCTGTCATTTCTCTGGGAGGTAGAATTATCTCCCTATTATATACTCCCCACTGAATATATGCATAATCACATATTGAAGTGGAAAAATTTGAGAAGCACTACTAGGGATGTGAGAGTTTTGAACCTAAATATGAGGTTTACATCTGATAAAAGCTAAAAATTAGCTTCAAAAAGTCATTAAAACTGCTTGTTCAACTGTCTCTGCATCTGAAAATGAGGGAGTTTAACTCTGACCTCTAATGCCCTGTCAACATATTATAAGACTTAAATTGTAACTTTAAATTTTAATATCTTGTATAGCAGTTGCTCGAAATGGTTTTTCTTTGGTTGAAAATTCATACCAAGCCAGAACTTTATCACAGATCCTAGTATTTAATAGGTACTGGAAAGAGCATGGCAGACACAATTGGACATCAATGGTCAAATAAAGTAATTAAACATTTTGTATGTATATATTATCAATAGGACAAGGAATCCCATTATTTTTTGACATATGCTTAACTCAGTGGGCTATCCTTTCTCATATTCCTGTCTGATTTGAAACCTCTACTTTTTGCAGCTGATGTCATTGGGGAATTATGTGAAGAAGTGAAGGAGAGGACAAAGAAATAAATTAGCTATTTGTTTCCCAAGTCTATGGTGGAGTTTGGATGGCATGAAAGAAGTACTTCTTATTCTTTCATTTCTTTCTTATAAAAAAATTGATAGTTTTTGTCTAAGAGTTAAAGGAAACAGGAATGTAGATTATGATGAAAATATTGCCAACACAGGAGTTTTGTACTCATACTCTTGTTTGTGTTACATTAATATATTTGAGAATGTATGATCTTTATATTTTTCACATGAGGATATTTATGTTGTGGTAATATATTGTACCTTTATATTTGAAACATGAGACTATTTAATGTAATGGTAAATATTAAGTAATGTGTATCTTTTTAATCCTCATGGATATATATTTTATTTCTTGAAGTGATAAAAATCAACTCTGTTGTTAAGCTTAAAAATAAAAATTCTTGCTTTTCCATTTTTGTGATACTTCACTTAGTAGAATGGGCTCCAGCTCCATCCAGGATAACACCAGAGATGCTATATCACCATTGGTTTTTGTGGCTCAGTAGAACTCCACGGTATACATACACTGCATTTTATTAATCCACTCATGTATTGATGGGCACTTGGGTTGTTTCCACATATTTGCAATTGTGAATTGTGCTGCCATAAACATTCTAGTGCAGATGTCTTTTTTTATACAATATTTTTTGAAGTATCACAAGAATGGAAAAAAAGCACCATATGTACTCACTATCAAATTGGTATTAACTGACTTAACTGACCAACACTTAAGTGCACATATAGTAGTAACATTCATCGGGTGTCAGGCAGGGGGCAGGAGGGGATGGGTATATTCACACCTAATGGGTGCGGTGTGCACCATCTAGGGGATAGACATGCCTGAAGCTCTGACTCAGGTGGGGCAAAGACAATATGTGTAACCTAAACATTTGTACCCCCATAATATGCTGAAATAAAAAAATAAATAAAAATAAAAATTCTTATATAATTACATTTGAATAGTTAAATGGTATATTATTGGAAGTGGGGCATGATGGGGAGGAGTATGAACCAAAAACATTTTTGGAAGGAAGAAGAAGTCTGAATTCATTGCTGCGAGCTTTATATACATTTTCCCATTTTCCATGAAGTAGGTACATAAAGAATTTATTCCATAAAGTATGTTTTTCATCATTAACACTCCTTCAAAATAACTCTTGTCACATGTATGTACATGTGAAGACAAGATAAACTCATTTAAATTTCTACTGATAATTGTTAAAAAAAAAACCTAAAATATCCAAATGAACTGAGCTTATACCAAACTGAAAATTCATACATTTCTAAATTTTGTAAATGTTGCTAAAGATGAAAAATGCACTTTGCATCAAGCAAAGTGAAATATCTACAGTTGACAAGATCATGTTTACACATTGTAACCCATCTATAATTTTAATTTTCTTTTTTCATATGGTATATGACAAATAATTCCACCATTATAAATAACCTTCTTTATAGAGTCATACTTACGGTGCCATAAAGGTATTACTTGCTATATTTGCTACATTTTTCTTTCCTTTGTTTTTTGAAAAGATTTAGTTATTTCTTTATTTAGCCAGCAGATGTGAAGTGATTTCAGGATGATCTGTATCCATCAGAAAGTGTCACATGTTTCTCATTTAATTCCATTTCCTTGGAAACCTGAAGACACTTCATGTATCGTCTTTCAATTTCATGAAGAAAAATAACTTCCATTATTTTGGCATGAGACACCCTTAGAATGCCCTATGTCAGGAATAATTAGAATTTCACTCTTCAGCTTCTCTCTTGCAGTATATTGACTGTCTAAAGGAGTCTCACTGTCTGGTGTCTGATAAATGTGTTCTTGAGTGTGTGAACTGAAGCGAGTCTGAGCCAAACCAGTTAGAGCTGTCCATGTGAAAGTCCAGATAAAGGTACAGAAATGTTCATGTTGAAACATTCATGAATTTGCTTCATGACTATTCCATTTATTAAATAGAGGTTACTGTGACAGACTAGCTCAAATGGTGTGTCTATAGAGAATAAGAAAATATATCCAACTACACAGTTACCATGGTGTTTGAAAATTGAGTTTTAACAGTCACTCTCAGTTTAGGAAAACAAAGCGTTAGATGAGTATTGGTCCTAAACTCTTTCAAAAGACTTCTGAAACCGTAAGTGTGACAAAGGAAAATTCATATGAAATACAGGACGAAACAAAGACAGAAAGGAGGAGAGAGCGATGATTTCATTCAAAGTTACACTAAGCTTCTCCTCATGCCTGACCTCACACTGCTCTCCCATAGCCACCTGCCATTTCACAAATGAATCCTCTGCCTAGAAGTCTTTGCGCCATCTCGTGCTCCAGACACAATCCATTCCTCTCTTTCTCCTGTATAACACTCCAGACTTCAGAGATTGTTTTACCATAACATTGTTGCCATACCTTAACTATGATACTTATTATGCTGCATTTCAACTTTGTATTTATTTTCTTCCCCAATTAGATGTAAGCATTTTGAATACAGTGACATCTTGTATGTATGTATGTGTATATATACACAAGGGCTTTCTGGAAAGTATCCAGCCATTATTAATATAATAAATGGCTCTATTTGACTGGATACTTTCCGGACAGACCTGGTGTGTGTGTGTGTGTGTGTGTGTGTGTGTGTGTGTGTGTGTATTTGTGTGTGTGTATACACACTTGTGTATATACATAGATACAAAAGGGTTTGATACAGAGTTTATGCTCAAAAATACTTCGTGAATGAGTGAACAAATGAAAGAATGAGTGAATAAGGAAAACTACTATTAACCTCATCTTTACAATAAACAAAAAGAATGAAAACTGCATTCAGTTCCAGGATCAGACAGATGAACAAAAAGATTTCCACTGGCTCTGATTGTAAATGTGGATGGAAAATTCTAAAGATATTCACCCCAAACGTTGCTGTAATATTAAATTATACTTTATAGAAAAACTGTTCCCCCATTTAATATCATTTAATTTAAAAAATTAGAACTCTCATCTATGTGCCAAACAGAAAAAAATGCTAGACTTGTCCCAGAAATATAATGGTTGTAGAGTATATAAAATACAACTGATAATCTAAGGAGCCAGTGGTGAAAAAAATGAAAACATTTTTATAGCTGAATCTATAAATGAGTATTGAAAAGTAGAAGGCTTTTAAGTTAAAGTTAAGAATTTAGAAGTAACATCGTAGATTGGAGAGAATATGTGGAAATAAAGTTTGTTTAAAAAATTCCAAGATGTAGCTTTATTACATTAAGATAATAAAATAAGTAAAGATTAGTTTTTCCCAATTATCCTGATATATATTTTGAGGGCTTTGAAGAAAACAGTAGCTGTTTAAACAGAAAGGGAAGAAGAAAAAAATTAAGATCCTTATTTAAGAAAGAATAAGCAGATCTTGACGAGCACATGAGCAGTTAATGAGAAGGTGAGTCAAATGAGCCCTGGGGTTGCTTTCTGCCCAGGCCACTTTGGAGTAGAGATCAGTAGTAAGGCAGAATGATGCCTAATCAAGAATGTTTCAAATGCCATGTTTCTCAGAGAAGCTAATAAAATCAGCTGGGGCTTGATAATTTTGAAAAAGTATTGACATCTAAAGTTGAAGAAATCCCGATCCAATTGAAAACCCAGGATGAAAAGAGGATAAGACTATTTGAAATGATTCGTTTAAAATACAGTACTTGACTGCATAAGTGGTATAAAGGAGAGAGTACGGAGTAAAATGAACATAGACTTCAGAGTTAGAATTAAATATGAAGTTAATAAGGAAAACAACAAACAGAAAAACACAAAAAAATCACATAGGAAGCAAGGAAAGAAGAAAAATATATAAGAATCATGAAAGAAAGAACATGTTACCAAAGAAATATCCAAGTAAAGGAGCCAGGCCACTCTCAAATGTGTAGAGTAGTTAACCCTGGTAAGAACTTAGTGAGCACAGAGAGCATAGAAAAACTGGGGAACAGTTATTTTACAAAGCATGATTTAATATTAAAGAAAGTGTAATGTCAAGGGTATTATAGATAATAAGTACTAGACTGGTAAAGAAAAAACTAAACATAAAGCAAAAAGAGAAGGGAAGAGAAAGAATTGAATTTTCTGTGTGCTCAGAAGGTACTCAGCCAATGTTCATAATTTTATAAAGTAAGC
Organism: Lemur catta; assembly: GCF_020740605.2. Classification (NCBI taxonomy): domain Eukaryota; kingdom Metazoa; phylum Chordata; class Mammalia; order Primates; family Lemuridae; genus Lemur; species Lemur catta. The sequence continues at coordinate 88,210,941 of NC_059132.1, read as the reverse complement.
ATTGTTTAAATAAAAGATTGAAGGCCATACAATTACTCACACAACTGGATACTCTAATATTGTTGGAAACATAGAAATGGACAGAAGAAAACAAGTCTGTGGCTTCTCAAAACTTAATCATGAAGGATAAGATAATAAATTAAGATATAAGCTATCTATAACAATCACAAGCCCAAGTGAAGTTTGTGTTCCAGACTTTTTCATTTAGGAGAAAGCCAAAATTGGTGAACATCTGAAGGCAAGTAGACAATTGGTAATAGAATTCTGGAACAAAGGAGAGGAGAGTAACATTTTATTCTCACAAAAATAGTTCTGGGAAATCTATAGTTATAGAATAGAAAAAACTCTGAAAACAAAGCAAAATGCAAAAGCACTGCAATTTAGATGAGAAAACTTTTATAGCAAGACACTCAAAATGCTACCTCATATCTAAGCACAGGCAAATCATATTGCTGAGGTATGTAAGAAAAGCCAGCTCCATCAAGGATTCTACTTTTATAAAAAACTGAAAACAACATAGAAATGAACAAGCAATTCTTGGCTTTTGGTGATAAAGTAGATGATTCTGAAAATTGTTCAAAACAATACCAGCTAAGGTTAATAGGCTTGCTGGAAGGTTGGAAGTTAGGAAGCCAGCCAATTTTATAGGAATATACTGTGAATGATATACCAGCAAATTCTCCAGGGTTATTTATATTTTTTATTGTCAACAGAATGTGCACATTAGATGCCAACTTTTTCCATTTCACTGAAAATTGGCCTGGAATAATGTTTTCTTATAGCTTACATCCTGATTTGATAATCAAAACAAGTACACCAAATTCTATTACATTGAAGTAGATGATAAAGGGTAGTATCCATCAGTTGCATTTTAGATATTCATCCAACATTTTGAATATTCATTCAACATTTTGAAAAGTTAACAAAATTTTGTTCAGGTACAGGCATCAGAAAAAGACTTAAGTTTAAATCTTGATTTCACCACTTACTATTTTGAAAGTTTACTTCCTTAGTTGCAAAATGAGCATAATACCTATAGTGTGGAATTCTTAGAATTGAAAGGACTTATAAATCTACTTGAATAGCACCTATTCCATAGTAGAGGTAGAAAAAAGGACAATAAAGGGCTTGAAAAACAAATTAAAATTATGTGGGTGTGTATATATATATATGCACACATACATAAGTTAATACTAAAGTCTATTTTTAAAAAGTAAAATCATGACTCTGAGCTAAATATAATATGAACATATTTAAAATATATAATTTAATTCATTAACAAATAAGGGAACATGTAAGATATTACATCTCAACAATGGATTGTCCTGAAATAGGCATATATAAGCAAACAGGAATGCAGAAATCATTGTGCTTAATACATAAAATACTGATTTCTTTCACCTAAATGGAAATTAGTTGCAGCTCTACTAGTCAAAATGCATCTGTATGTTTATAAACAAGAATTATTTGCCTACTACTTACAAAGTTGTAAAATAGCTCAAAGATAATGAAAGACAGAGATAACCCTGATAGTGTTTGCCCATTTCAATTTGTGTAGTCATAATTATTTTTCTGAAAGTTCTCCCACCTTATGTTTATATTAGAATATTAAAGGAAGATTATTACTGAGTGCAGAAAAATAGACCAGTCTCCTTAGGTTTGGCCTGGTTATTTACACAGATCTTACAACAGTTTTAATTAACCCTGTAGGCCTCCTTGGGTGTTCTTTTGTAAATCTAGTGCCACAGAATATTGAAATAGCCACAAAGCCACTAAATTCACTTCTGTTTGAAAGTTTTCACAAGGAATGTTGGGTCGTACTTTTAAATGACTCAATTTATTTGCTATCCAGAGGATAAGAAAACAAACCTAAGACGTGCTCTCCACTAGATTTCAAATGTAGCACCTATAAATTTGAGTGAATTCTACTTTCTCTTCTAGATTACCCACACCCCAAATTTCCTAAGGCTTTTTTTCACTGGTAGGAATTTGTCTTCCTTACCATCTAGAAGACCAAGCAAACATATTTATTTAAAACAATCTTGTCCGCCTGAATCAATGAGCATCTTTCTCAAATGTGATATTCTAAGTATGGCCATGGTTACACAATTTGTTCATTACATACTGGTAAAAAGGAGAACAGACTGTAGTAGAAGCTATACAGTCTACTTTATTTTTTGCCATGAAAAGAGGGGAGACTCAGTAAGATTTTTATGGAAGGTCAGTGAGAATCAGATATCATTTTAAGGTATATTTTAATGTATCAAAATAGTTTATTAAATTGTTGTGGATTATAAATAGCTTAAGAAAAAAGAGAAAGGATTTCTTTATATATACGGGAAATGGAGCATTATAACTACATCAACAATGTTCTAAATAAATAACCACAATGTAATTTCCCTCAGGATTTCATTCAGTCCTATGGAGTTAGTTTTTGTTCTACTAGATCCTGGTTTACCCATCCACTTGCATGCAGCTGACTACTTCTAGACTAAAATGAGTCCTGGAAATCCTCAGTCCATTGGTATGGTCTGAAAGTTATCTATGTGATGTCTGCTCAGAAACCTATACCCATGGGTCTAGTGTTTCAAGGGTCAATTGTTTGAAGTGCCTGGTACAAGACTTTTCCACAAAATTCTGAGACCAATTTTCTTTGTGGAAACACAAGGTCTGATTTGTAGCATAGCCTTCAAGCAAGCATATGAATACAATAAAAACTACCTGTAGGTGACAAAAAATTAATTTCTGGTTATGGTTAGTTTATTACCATAACCAGTAACATCAGGAAGGAAGAGAATAAAATTCTCTATTACAGTATAGTATATAACTGTCCTATAAGAGTTTGATCAGTGTGTTCCCTAAGGGGAAATACATATTATGAAAAGTAAGTACACTGACAAATCTCCAAAGTTTTTCCATAAAGCATACAGTTTCTGAAATATTTATTTTAATAACATTTTACCTATACAATCTTAGGGAAGATTGGGTATATCTTCTCATCTGACAATTTTCTATGCAACTGTTACAATAGTAATACATCAAACAAACTTAATTATTCCTTATTATCTCCTTATGTAAAGAGAAAAAGATAATACATGTGATTTTCTAAAGTCTGTCTGAAAAATCTAAAAGGAAATTTTAAGCAGATTTTTCACAACTTTAGTGTTGGTTTTGGAAAGGCAAAATCAAAAGCATTGTCAGAGATTTAGGCATTTGATTAGGGTGCCTGACATGGGTGCCTGAGATGCATAGTTAGTTATATATTTCATTAAAGTGACAATAAACCATTTTAAAGAAACACAGAAGATAACGCAATTATAAAGAAATCTTAAGATAAATTAGGAAACTGTGATCTTTTGTTCTCTCTGAGTAATAAAGAACATTAGAAATTCAGCATAAGGCACAAAAAATTAACCTGATATAATACAGAATGTCTCCTATCTAGGCAGATTGCATTGAATTAAGGAATAACCTTTCCTATTGTTTCTAAGGGCACTAATTAGAAAACAAAGCAGCAAGTTCCTCCAAAGAGAATGAATATGGCTAACATTTTAACATATTTCATAGCTGTTTTTTTTTTTTTTTTTTTTTTCAGAAAAAGGTAATATAAACCAAGGCAATTAAAATTCACTTTTGAAATGTTATCCTTCATTATGATCTTTCATTTTTGGGAACCAACTGACACCTTAGGATGATATTTCTCTCATGGGTCTACGAGGTCAAAGCAATTTTCATAAAAATACTAAGATGTTCTTCACATTGAAATGCAATGCACTTATTATTGCTATCTTCAGATGAAATGATAAATAAGTGTTGAAAATCTCAGTTTCAATTTTAAATTCACATAAACAAAAGCTTTTTGAGGTCCAAGAGTACAAAAGTTTCAGAGACTAAGAAGCCTGAGCATTCTTAGAATTGCTGTGAATTTAGGAAAAACCTACACCTTTTCCCTTGATTAAAAAAAAAAAAAAGACTTGTACACATACAGTTGTATTTCTGTCACCATGTTTCAAGTATAGGTTCATACACTTACATTAGTAACAGCTATTAACAAAAGTAACTAACTTCTATTTCATAGAAAAATCAGGGGGGTGGATAAATGAGAACGGGTTGTTTTTCACAGCATTATCATTAAGAGCACACAAAATAAAACTTTCTAAGGACATATCGGTCTCATTTATACATTTAGGACCCAAAGCTATAGCCTTTCATTCGAATATAAGATTTCAGTTAAAGCTTATAAAATTAAAATGATGCTTAATAACCATGCTTTGCTATTTTATCATATTTGGAACTTGGTTAGGTATACAAAGGTATCCATTATTTAACTTAATGTAATATCAGGCTGAGTTTTTAAATTATTTAAAGATCTTGGAAATTATGTTCAAGCTGACAAACTACAAAATATAACTACTGTATAAATAAAAAGGTGGACAAAATGATGATTCAACTTAATTGAACAGATTTAAATTTTTCTTTATCTTAAACATTTTGCATGAGTAATTACAGCCTTATTTGATGGATAAATCTGTATAACTTTGAGAAAATAAACCTAAGTAGAATAAAGTGTATGTTTTTACTACACTTAACACTAATTAATCATAGAAAAGACAAGTGTCTTAAAACAAAAATTATTCCACTGGTCTTATTTGTCAAAGTGTATTCTAATTATGTGAATTTGGTATCTTGAAACACTTGAATTATTTTCTGTAGAAGGTTCTTTATGTTCCAGATATCTAGACTATTACCATTTCGATTTCCTTAATTTCTGGGGTTTTAGAAATATTCAGTTTATGTAAGTGCTTATTTATCTTCATAAGTCAATCAGAACACAGCTTTTATAATTATAGATAGTTTATAATCTAGGTTATTAATACCTTTTAAAGACAGTAAAACATTTCATACTCACACAATCATAAGTAAAGGCCATTCTGAATGATAGAAACATACACACCAAGAAATATAGAGTGCTTACGGTTTCAGATTGTAACTTCAGCTACAGATCAAGAGTAAATACAGAGGTACAGATTGTTATACAGAGTTGTTTTCCTTCCTGTGGGCACCTACTTCTTAATTTATTTGAACTCAAAATTTTCAGAAGACAATCAAACTTTATTCCTTGTCATATCTTACCCAAGAGAGAACAGATTTTATGATCCATCTACAGGGATCACCAAATAATCACATCATAAAACCAAATTCCCAACCATTGCTGCCACCAATGGAAAATCATTTACATACAATAAGAAATAAAGAATCTAAAACAAAGCACGGAATCAGTGGGAAGGAAAAAGAAATTAGAGAAACACAAAGTCAACATAATTAAAGTTCTGTTGCCATTTGTGTTTTCTTCTGGGAGCCAAGAAAAAACCAGTAGACCAGAAGCATGAATTGTATTAACAGTGCCCTGGCACCGGCTCTGCCAGGTAAATCGATTGAGCATCTCAGTGCACCCTCCAAAATTTTAAAAAAATTTTAAAAAATAATATATAGATAGATATAAATTGAACATGGAGATATAAAAGGAACATGTCTCAAAACTTTTATTTAACACGTTAATTAATGAGGGAACCAGTGAGATATTACAAAATAGTTCAAGGGAAAATTGAGAGACACATATTAAACAATCAGGAATGCTAAAATGAACTTGATTAATAGATGAAAAACTCACTTTTTTAGGTGAGAGAAAGAAATCAATAGTACCTCCACTGGAGAAAATTCATTTTGCATTGCCTATGAGAAATATCATTTCCATTACTATCAGTTATCTACAATTTAGAGTGGGAACATAGCTCAAAGACAGTGAAGGATGAACAAACTAGTCAGAACACCCAGTGATGTTTTTCTGTGCCTTTCAAAGTCATTCATAATTATTCCTGACAGTATCGTTGAGAATAATTTTCCAAATTGTTCCTATTAAATGAACCGATCTCTAATTTTAGATAAATAAAAAATGAATTTAATCAACAAAGTTCCCAACAGAATAAATTATAACCCAGTGAAGAACTTAATGAAATTTGTAAAATTGCATATATTCAGTTTATTAAAAAATAGGATGTGATAGGATACAGTCAGGAGAAACTTTATTATTCCTCATAATTTCCCTTTTCAATGCATTCAGTAGATTTTTTTTTTCCTCCCTAACTCTGAATGAAATATCAGAAAGATATCACGGATTTCTGGTTCCTTTCAGATAATATAAATTATTGGCAGTCTAAGATCAAATCTTTAACCTTTTCAAATCTAAGATTTCTCTTTCCTTTGCCAATAGGCAATCAAAGAAAAAGGGAGGCACAGTCTCTTTTTTTTGGTCTCCTGACCTATACTATGGGTCTTCAAGGGACCTTCCAAGTTTAGAGCATGAGAAAGGGCTGAGGTAAAGGTTGGAAAGATCTTCCTGCCTGGAAAGATTGTAAGCCAGCATTAGTACTATTTGGGTTTAGTATATGCCAAAACTACCTCTTCCTTTTATGGGGCTTTCTTGAGCAGTATAGCCTGGAGTTCCTACAGTGGTCCATGCATGTGTTTCTTCTGTCATCTGTTTGTTTGTGTCCCCAGCACACAAGGCTGGCCTCCTATAGGCCAGGCTAGACTTCCAGTCTTTGCTATGGAGGTTGCCTCACTCCTCGCTGGCAGTCCTCTAGGTAACGGTCTTTTAGAGACAGCTCACTGTTGGCTCCTTTGTGCAGTATTTCCTTTCGGCACATGAAAATCAATACCTTTGCCTGGCAGCCAGCAGAAAGTCAGCTCTCTCTCGGAGCAGCTCATTTGACTTTGCTATTCCAAGGCAACTAGCTCTGGCCTCTTGCACTTAAACTTTTCAGACTTAAATAAAGACTTGATTCACTTAGAGGCCACTGTCATTCATCTTGAGACAGTGAGCCTGCACTGTGTCACCACAGGAGTTCAAGAATACCCACAATATACCAGCCACTCTTCTCTCTAAAGAAGACCTCTGTTACAGTGTCTTCAACTTCATATGGCATATTTTCTCCCACTTCTATATACAAGTACTTTAGGAGCTAATACTGGCAGGTTTTTTTTTTTTCACAATTTTAGGATTTGCATGGATACACTAGGAACTTCCCTGAGGATTTCTTCCTATGTCATTCGTCTTCATGGCTTTCTGCTGAAACTTAGAAATGGTGTTCAAGATTACTGTTAACATTTGTGACATGTATTTAATTTTTATATATCATGATGTATATCGAATTACATGGTCATCATGTCTTTGAGATATTTATCTTAATTTATAAAAAAATTCAGGCATCTTGAATTATTTAGGCAAATGTCTTCGGAATAACATATTATGAACATTCATTCACATGACATCTTTTCAGTAAGGCCTACATTCAAATCCTTATTTAAAAGTGAAACCACATCTACTTCTAGAACATTCTTACTGTCCTTCCTTGCTTAATTTTTCCTCATTGCACTTGTCATGACATAGCAAACCTGATTATGCTGTGTATTGTACTTATTCATTTTTTTTATTTTGTAGCTACATAGAAAACCATAAGATGGCTGTTTTATGGGATCCCAGTGGAGATGATGACAGCAGAAGTGGATAAAAGTCATCAGATTCAATACATAACTTCAAATGGAGAGGTGATGAAACTCACTGACACATTGAATGTGAGAAGGAAAGAAATCAATATGTGTTCTACTTTTGAACCAAAAGAATGGCAGAATTGTTGTTTATTTATTTGTTTTTTTGGTGGTGGTCATTCTATAATTTACTGAGAAACAGGAAGGATTAAAAAAATGTGAACTTTAGTGAAGTCATCAAGAGTTCCTGAGAAACTATAACATTTAATAAAAAGCTTAGAAAGATGAAGCAAATAGTCTAAGAAAGAGCAGCCAGAGGCTAGAAGGAAAACAAAGAGTTGTAAAACTGATGTCACTGAAAGAGACATGCAAGGTGGAGAAATTAGCCAATTCTGCCAAATGCTGCTCATGCAAGGCAAGAAAAACCTGGAAAAAAATCCACTGTATTTATACACACTAAGGTTATGGAATACTCAGTCAGATGGATTTAACCAAGTCTTGAACGCAAGGGTTTGAGAAGTGAATGGGAGGTGGAGAATAAAGAAATCAAGCCTAGCAATTCTTTCCAGAAATTGTACTGGGCCAGTGGGAAGAAGCAGAGGATGACAGTTGGAGGAGGGTACAGGAAAAGGGATTAAGGACTATGTTACTGTTGTTTTTACTGGAAGAAATTTGGGCATCTTTATACACATATGTAAATAAATTAGTGAAATTACAGAATTTATGAGAGAAAGATAATACTTTTAAGTGTAGGTTTTCTGAGCAGATATAGAACCTAGGTACTTTATTGGAAGAGCTATTGTCTGTAAAGACGAAAAAAAGTGTATCTTTATCAAAAATCATGTGTGTGGTGATGATACTAGTTAGAGTGATAGAAATCATTTTGAGCACTAATTCAGTGCCGACAAGGATGGTAAGCATTTTACCTCTTTTTTGTCACTCATATGACCAAAATCTATGAAGCAATTACTATTATTATTGCCATTTATTGTTGGAGGAACTGATGCTTAGACAGTTTGGAATATTTGCCCAAGGTCACTCAGCTATTAAGTGCTTGGATCTGGGATTCAAATACAAGTTTTTTTTATTTCAAAGCACAGACTCTTAGATTCTTAAAGTATAGTGGTGAGGAAAGCTATGGGGAAAAGATAGAAGGAGGTTATTTTCCTCTTCATAACCAATGCTACTGATAACAATATTTGACATGTGGGAAGAATAATTAGGGATTATGAAGTTTTATTTTCTCTCATAATTATATTAGAAAGCTAAGAATCACTTGGTGGATCATAATTACTATAATTCAGATAATATCTGCAACTTTATGAAAATATGTGCCTTCATTTTGTAAAAATTACTCTCCCCCAATGACTTTCTTGCTTCAACAAAGTTATTGCATTTCCATAAATAGAAATAACATTTACATTTGTATTAATAAATATAGTATGCATGTGTATATAAGATAATGCATCTCTTCTCCTGTTTTTTATCATGTGCAGAAATATCACAAAAAAATGGCAATCACCTAGCAAATTTCTACAAAAATTTTACTAGTTTAATAAAAACAAGGCCGTGAAATGCACACATTCTAACATTTCACCTATTAAATTGTGTAGAATTGAAGTAGTGTCTTAAGGCCATTCCACAAGCAACAAAAATTACCATACATACATATTTAGATGCATGGGATTGATAAAGGGAGCCCAATTTGCATTCCATACATAAAACTGTCAGCTCACATTTCCATGATAAATCATGAAAGGAATAAAAGGGTACTCAGGCATATGAGCATTGCATATATTTTCTAGGCTGGCAAAGGCATTATTTCTGTGTGTCTGGTTCATTTGTTACACTAATTTTCAAGATATCCAACATATTACCCAAAAGTGAATATGATAGGTATACCTTAAAATTGTCATAGTGAAAAATATTGCATGTCTTTACAATTCTACAGAATATGAGTCAGGCAGTTCTAATCTTAAAAAATTTTATTTCCTAATGCATTGCAGACTTTGGTAAAATCCTTAGTAAAGAATAAGAAATTAATGAAAAATATTCACTACCTTAAGACAAAACATAAGCTTTTATTGTCTGATATCTATTATATGAAGTAAAAATAAAACATAGTAATGTTTTCATGTGTTATGTAGCTAGCTGCTGCATAATAAATGACCATATGTAAATAATACCTAGCATAAACATGCATGCCAACTCAACGTATGCATAAGATGTCTCCTAGACACATCACATCAACACTTCCTAAACTGAACTTCTTATACTCTCCTGCAAACCAATGCACTGCATAGTTCCCTGGAATATACCCACCTCCCACTACTTTCACAGCTACATCTTGATCTGAGATCCTTCTTTCCTCTTATGCAATATTTTCGTAACAATATTCTCCTTCCTGCTTCTACCCCTGGCACTACCAACATCTATTCTCAATACAACAAGTACATTGATATCCCTTTAAAACAAGTCAAATTATGTCATTCCTCTGCTGAAAATACCGCAATGGCAATGTGTCCATACTTTACCCAGAGTAAAACGCAAAATCCTTTAAAGCCTTATAAAGCCTCTGAAGATCTAACCCCTCATATCAATCCAAAAGCATCTCCTACCACACCTGAGTCCCTCAAGCATGACTTCCTCCAGTTAAACTGGCCCACTTCCCAGTACTCTGACTTGCCTGCCCTAATCCTGCCATAGAGGCTTTGAAATGGCTGTTTTCTCTGCTGGGAACACGCTTCCTAATTTCCCCAATCCCAGAAATTCATAAAGCCAACTCCCTAATCATCAAGTCTTTACAAAAATATCACCTTCTCAATGTGTCCTCTCCCGATCATCTAATTTAACTTTAAACCCCAACCTCCTGCCTCTGCCATTTCTTTTACACTGTTTTACTTTTACTTGTTCCAGTAACACTGATCTTCTAATATTCTAATTAACTTATTCATTATGTTTGTCTACATCAATTATAATGTAAACTCCACAAAGCAAAATTTTTATTCATTTTGTTCTAGGATGCATTTAAAGGACCTAAAACAGGTCTCTAGTAAGCTTTCAACAAATAATTTAAAGGAACATATTATTTAGATTATTGCTAGTGATAAAACATACACACACATAAACTTAATTCTAGAAAGAATAAGATCAGCAAGACAGGAAAAATAAAATGCTACTGGTTGCAGAGGAAAAAGTAATATATTTATTGGGATGAAAAGTTAAAAATGCATGCTTTAGAAGAGTTTATATTTGAGATGAGGCTTTAAGGATTAGTAAAATTTTGACAAGTAGGTAATGAAGGTGTGGGCTCTATAAGAATCACTCAAAAGAGGGATTACTGGTTATTACTTGCTTTTTATGTTTTATCATACCACTCAACACTAAGAAAACATAGATAATAACCTAAGACGACTCTGAGAAGATTTCTCAGAGGAGGTTGCAAAGGAACAAAAATCAAAAAATCAATTTCATTCAAAAGTCCATAAATAGACTTAAATCATATGAAACATCTGATGATACTGTCAAGATGGAAGCTCAGTTCCGGTGGATTATGTGAAATGTATTTACTTAATGGTTTAGTTGGAATGATGTTGACAGTGTTCCAGACTCTAAACCTACTTTTTGCCCAACTATAAGGATTGGCATCCATGAAGATGAATAAAATGGAAATTTCAGACAAATCCATGACATTTATTCCTAGACAAAGATGATGTGTTCTTTTCTTCCCATTCATCCTATTTCAATAAAAGAAGTTGAGCAACTTTAATTTCAGCATATTACGGGGGTACAAATGTTTAGGTTACATATATCACCCTTGCTTCACCCGAGTCAGAGCTTCAAGCGTGTCCATACCCCAGATGGTGCACACTGCACCCATTAGGTGGGTATATACCCATCCCCTCCTCTCCTCCCATTCTGAAATAGCTTATCCAACACTTGTGTATTATTTTCTTCGTCACCCTTAGGGATGCCTATGATTCTCACGTTAGTCCTCTTCACATAATCCCACATTTCTTGTAAGGTTTGCTCTTTTCTCTTATTTCTCTGTTCTATCTCTGTGACTGACTTATTTAATTGAAAGCTGTTATCTTCAATACCTGAGATTCTTTATTCTGTTTGATCTACCCTGTTCTTGAGGCTTTCTACTGTGTTTTATAATTCCTTCAAATAAATTTTTCATTTCTAGAAGTTCTGTTTGATTTTTCTTTAATATTTCAATTTCTTTAGTGATTTTTTTTTCCAAGTCCTGGATTGTTTTTGTGGTTTCTTTGTGTTAGCTATCCATTTTTTCTTGCATATTATTGAGTTTTCTTAAAATCCACGTTTGAAATTCATCTGTCATTTTAGTGTTCTGAATTTGGTTGATGTCCATTGCTAGAGAGCTGGTGTTCCCCTTTGGGGGTGTGCTTTCTGTTTGATTCTTTGTACTTCCAGAGCTCTTTTGCTGATTCCTTCCCATCTGGATCAGCTGTTGCTTCTTATCTTTAGATTTTCCTTTGAATAATGACATGCCCTGTTTAGTCTCTCAGCCAGTAGGTGGTGTTTGTGGGTGAGATTCAACCACACCCTGTATGATGAGTCAGCATATGCAGTAAAAGGGTGTGCAGAGTGACCTCCCTGTCAGTAGGTGGCGCTTGCTGGGAGGAGCAGGCTGCAGTGTTGTTTTTGGGTCCTGTAACCAGCTCTCGTTCCTCTGGCGAGGCACTCTAGTGCCCCAGGTGGTGGGTGGGGCCCTGGGACTTCCAGGTATGTTCTTATTCTCCACCTCATTGGGGGCAGGTGGGGGAGTGAGGCTGGGCACAGCTGGGTTGGGTGAACCTGCCCTCAAATACCACAAATGCCTATTAGCAGGGGTTAAAGGTCTGTTCTCTGCTTCTGGGCAAAGCTGCCAGGGAGGGACTGAAATGGGCCCACTCAGCCAAAAAGTCTGCGTGTGGGGGTGGGGCTGTCTGAGACCTGCAGTCTGGAGCTGGCCTCGCTCCTTTCCACCCTCTCCTATTCCGCGGTTTCTCCCGGGTCTCCGCCAGCCAGCAGGACCACAGGCCAGCGGATCTCCCCTGGCTGTGATGTGGGCCATGAGGTTCCCTGCCCAGGATCGCAGCCTGAGCTGGGAGTGCAGACCTCCCCGGGGAGCAGGGTTGCCCCTCAAGCACGCTGATCTGCCCCGGAAGGCACACGCACCTCAGTAGTAGGTTCCTTCACAAATATCCCCTTTGTGCCCTGGGGCAATGCGATGGAGACGTGGGTGTATAGGATCTGGTCGGCAGGCCTGTGCCCTGGGTCCTGGAGGTTAATCCCCGAACCTGCCACGGAGAGGAGTACTTACTGGTCTCAAGTCACCCACAGGGTGACCAAGCTGGATCTGTGTCTCTCCGCCTCAGGATTTGCCCTGCTCTCCTGGAGTCACCAGGCAAGCAGCGCCTGGGTGGGCTGGCGGGTAGGGAGCTCACAGTCTGAGTACCCCTCAGTCTGCTGTAGGGCCCCAAAAGGAAAGGTCCCGTTCCCTGCAAAATGCCTCCGGGTGGTGGCTAAATTGTCTCTCTCGTCAGCCGCTGGTACCTAAATTGTCTCTCTCGTCAGCCGCTGGTACCTAAATTGTCTCTCTCGTCAGCCGCGGGTAGGGAGGGGGAAGGGGAGAATGAGACAATATGGCGTCGGCTCGGGTCTGAGGGCCGGGAGGTGCCCTGAGGGAGCTGGGAGCTGGTGCCCTGGCCGCGAGAGGCTTGCTGGCAGCAGCTGTCCCTGGGCTGGTGTTAACAGGCCTCTCCAGCAGCCCAGGAACCCACCGGCAGTCCCAGATACAAGTAGGGGAAATTTAACCTCTCCACCTACCTTGGCGCTGGTCTCCAAGCCTCTCAGGGGCCTTTCTCCTTCCAGTTCTCCTCCGCAACTTCTTGTGGGGTCTCTTGTAGTTTCCCTTCCTTCTGACCCTCATCGTTCTATGTTTGTCTGCCTGTTTTTTTTTTTTTTTTTCCGCTTTCTTCTAAAATCTGTCTTTGTTACAGAGACAGCCTGGCTGGCGGTTTTTCTCGTCCGCCATCTTGCTGTAAGGTTTTTTGGGTTGGAGTCCACGGGAGGGGGCGCAGCCGAAAGTCAAAGCACCCTCCCGGGTTTCGGCGCCAAATGTAAGGTTTTTTTGGATTGGCCGGCGCCAGAGAAAGAAAGACGAGCATAGTTGAAAGGGTTCAGTAAAGAGGCTTTCTCGGGGTGCTCCCAGGTGGGGGTAACGAGTCCCAAGAGAGGGACCCGGGTGAGGGTCTCAGGTCGTGGGGAAGACAGGCCTGAGAAGTCGCATAGCCCAGAAGTTTTGAGGGGGCTTATATATGTTTTTAGGGCTGGGGGATGGCGGTTTTCTGGCAGGAAGATTTTGGCACGAAGAGTGAGGAATTTCTTTGTTGCAGTTTTAGGGCGGGTATTGAGAAATAGGAGGTGGCTCGCCTGTAATCCTAGCCCTCTGGGAGGCCGAGGCGGGTGGATCACTCGAGGTCAGGAGTTCGAGACCAGCCTGAGCGAGACCCCGTCTCTACTAAGGATAGAGATAAATTATCTGGCCAACTAAAAATATGTGTGGAAAAAATTAGCCAGGCATGGTGGCTCATGCCTATAGTCCCAGCTGCTCAGGGGGCTGAGGCAGTAGGATCGCTTAAGCCCAGGAGTCTGAGGTTGCTGTGAGCTAGGCTGACGCCACAGCACTCACTCCAGCCTGGGCAACAGAGTGAGACTCTGTCTCAAAAAAAAAAAAGAAAAAGAAAAGAAAAGAGAAATAGGAGGGGCTGGTGGTATGTGTGGACTCCAGGAACCGTTGACTGTTATCAGGGTAACCATCCAGGTGTGATCATTCTTTCACTTAGCTGTGCCTTGCAGGCATTGTTCTCCCAGGTCTCCTGGGCTGCTTCTTTTTCCATTAGGGAGGGGAGGGGTGCCTGCCACCAGCCTTACACTTGCAACAAAGGATATTTTATTTCTGTTAATTTTTGTTCTTCGTTGATTCACTGTAGTATAATGACAAAATGCCAGTTTAATTGAGAATAAGAACTTGAATGTATGATGATAGTGAAATATATATTACAAAAAAACATGGAAAAAAACAAAACTCTTAAGGCATTTACAGATCATGAAAACATCTTATTTTAATATTAAAAGATTTTTAATATATTTCTACAGTGGTTTGAAAGAGTATAAGCTAATCATTTAAAACTTTGTATATGTCAATTGATAATGTTTTATATTATAAAGTTAACATTAATTTAAAAAATTTCACAACTCTAGATCCTAGAAGATTTGAGGAAAGAGGCACTATTTTATTCCCTTTATTTACAACGTTCAATTCAATTATAAGTTTTCTACCATGTTTGAGAGAGTAGCACGATTTCACTTCACACACAAATGATTTATATCTGTTAATTTCCTATCTCAACAAGCATGCCCAAGAGCATACTATTTTGTTTCTATTCACAGATATACTATAGATATTTATGAGGAACTTTTCTGGGGTAGAATGCCTCCTTTGATTTTGTTTGTTAATCTGTCTTTATGGATCAAATTTATGGGTTTTATTTTGACCTATCATATTTATAACGTATGGTACTTTGAGAGAGAATGCAAATGCATTACCATTTTGACTCTGTACCTGGGTATACATATATGCCTAACACTGCATTTGGTCCATTGTTGAGGACAGAACTTGTGGTGATGTCTTAGAAAGACTCACCAGGACATCGCATGTTAACAATGTACATTATTGCAGTTCTAATTTGGGTTTTCCTACAATCTACCTTTGCGAACTTAAATTAGTCGTTAAGCTTCAGAATGATCTTTTACCACCTAAATAAGAGGTTTGGGACTATTTGAGCAATAAAAATACTATGATTATATAGTTTTAATGCATTAATTTTCAAATATCTCTTTATTTGTCATTCATTTAGAGTATGGGACATGCTGCCAGAGCATTTGAGTAAGAAAGAGAAGTTGTAAATGAAAAAGAAAAATGAACAGGAGAGATCAGAAGTTGATCTAAGGAAAGGGTGCCAGAACCTTCAGGAGACTCTGTTGGAAGAAGTTGTGGAGCAGAACAGAAAGGAGCAAGATATCATCAGAGATCAACCCCGTAGAGGCTTGGAGTCCAACGAGAAGGGTAGGTGGAGCAGTTTGTTTCTCCTTCTCCCTCCCTTTGCATCTCTGACAGTTGGCAGGTTCCTGGGCTGCTGGAGAGACTTTCTGCCCACATGAGCCCATAGGCTCCTGCTGCCAATGAGCTGGGAGCTTCTTGTGGACAGGGCACCAAGCTCCCAGCCCCCCTGGGGTACCTCCTGTCTTCACAGACCCCAGGAGGGACAGCAGGTGCCATATTGCTTCTGTATCAACTGTGCCGCTTTGTCCTCCCCAGAGGACTTCAACTCCCAGGTTTCTTCTTGCTCACTTCCACACGGACATTTCCCAACTCTGTCCCATACTGCAGGAGACACAGGGGTCCAGTGGGTCCTGGGTGATCTGCATGATTCTAGTGCCTGGATATTCTGGGCGGGTGCCATCCCGGAGTGAGGGATGGACACAACCAGAGTGCTAGTTTTCCTCCATTCAGACTGTTTTTCTCCCCCTCCCCTCCCCATGGCTGCCAAGAGAAACAATTGAGCCATCACACCAAGGCATTCACAGAGAGTGGGGCTCAGACCTTTCTTTCTGGGTTCCTGCAGTAAGACTGAGGGGAGCTCGGACTGTGAAATCCCTGCCCACAGGCCCTCCCTGGTGCTGCTTGCCCAGAAACTCCATCAGAGTGGGGCATGCCCCAAGATGAGGGACATCGAAAATGCCTGGGTATCCCATGGACAACTCAGGACCAGCACGCTTCTCCCTGGCATGCTCAGGGATTGATCTTCAGGAAGCCAGGGACAGGCCTGCAGGCCAGATCCCATATCCCTAGGTCTTGATCCTGTTGCTCGGGAACAAGAGGGGAGATTTGTGAATTAGTCTCAGGAGGCCAGGGAGTCCCCATAGGCAGATCAGAAGGGAGAGTGCAGTGTGGTTCGTAGCTGCAGAATGCGTGCTTGTGGGGTACCCCTCCCCCTACGGGAGGGCTGCAGTCTCAGCTCAGGCTGGAATCCTGGGCAGGGAACCTCCAGGCATTCATCACAGTTGTAGGGGAACACAGTTGGCTTGAGCTCCTGCCTGCTGGCGGTCGCTGAGGTGAAACCACGGAGCAGGGGCGTGGGTAGAGGGGCGAGGCCCACTCAAGACTGACAGATTGTGAATATTTGACATTGTTTCAGTCAAATTTATCAATATTTTCCTTTATAAATTCCAAATATTGAATCATATTTGGAAAAACTTGTCCTCCAAGTTTATCAGTTCATTTATGCATATCCCATATGTCTAAGGAAATTATACATATTTCCTTCTAATAAATTTATTATTTTATTTTGTTACATTGAATCCTTGATCTCTTCTACCAAATTTATACTTTTTATTTTCATATTTAAATCTTGATGTATATCCTGACATAAGGTATATGTAAAGAGATGTTGAAATTTTACATTTATCTGTATGATCATTCAGTTATCCCATTAGTATTTTTTAAATTAGTATATCTTTATTCTAATTTAAGATATCACATTTATTATATTAATATATTACATTCTTTTGTCTGGGTCTAGATATGAACATTTTCATCAATTTTTCTGTCTTATTTATCTATAAATCAATACAATGCTATATTAATTTTGATGCTGTATGATATATTTTAATAATTGGTAGAGCTATTTCCTCTTATTAGTCCCTGGACCCGGCCACTCTGAATTTTTTGTTTGATTGTTTTGTTTTGTTTTGTTTTGAGGTTTTTGTTTGCTGGTTGGTTGGTTGGTTGGTTTTTTCACTGTACGGTCCTCTTGCTGCTCCTAGACAACAGTTCTGATGTCAGAGCTCCTGATGGTTTGCTATTTTGATAACTATCTTGAAGGATTTTCTCTCCAATATAATTTTTATTTACCATTTCCCTTCCAACATAACTTTACCTCTTATATACTTTTTACTAAAGAAGTAGAGAAACAAAAGCAGTGGGAGCAGGGACAATAGTTGGGGCATCTAACTCCTTGCCAATGCTTTTCTGTCCCAAGAAAGCTTAGTAAGAACCATGGTACGTAAAACACCTCTAGGGAATGAGAAAAGAAAAAAGTGATTTTCCCAAGGATTTTAGGATTAGAGAAGCTGGGCATATTTCCAGCCTCCTCCACTTATCTCTTTTGGCTCCAGTGCAGCAAAATATCTTCCCTTAAACACAACCATGCCTGAAGGAGAAAAGCTAGTTAACCCTTTGATCATGGTATCTTCAGTCCAATTTAGTATACTTTGGAATTGTGCATAACTCTAGCAAGAGTGAAACTGCTCTGGCAAGCATTCAGTCTCAGAATCTTTTTAACTAGTCATGTATCATACATTCCCTCATATTATTGAAAGAGAAATTTCTGGGGAAAATTCTTGTTATACACATTTTAGCAATGAAAATTCTGTGTCACCTAAGTACTTCTGACTCTACTCTGGAAGGGACATGATCAAAGTATGAAATCAATTCTGAGATCCTGTACTCTGAGGACAATTACACAAAAAGAAATATATTCTCTCTCTCTCTCTCTCTCTCTCTCTCTCTCTCTCTCTCTCTCTCTCTCTCTCTCACACACACACACACACACACACACACACACACATATTTACACATATACCTGTGTGTATGTGTATATATAAATTAGTTTCACAAGTCCTCAATCTGCATGTTCACACCTCATTTAGAAAAGAAGCCTCTAAAACCACAGATTAACTACTCGTCCTATTAAAACACAGCTAATATTAATCCCAGACTGAAAATTTTCTTTGCTTTATTGTCTGCCTCTCTCTTTCTTGTCCTCTCTACAGGGAGCTTTGAATGGTTAAGGTCAAAGAACTTCTCAGCCCTTGTAAAATTTTTGATTATCATAAACTCCATATCAGAGAAGTTGGGGTTGAGGTAGTCCTCCTCCAAACATTTCTAACACTAACACTTTTAAGTATTTATGTCAAAAAACATAGGCATCTACAGTGTTAGTTCCTGTTTTGCTTACCCACTGGATTCTTTATTGAGTGCTTATTGGTTTTAGCCTCTGTTTGAAACTTTTAGACATCTCTTCTTTGGTTAAAGCCAATGGTATCTAGAATCTAAAGGAGAAATGTACACCTCACCATTTTGGACTACAATTTATTCTTTTATCCAGTATTCTGACCTACCTCAAATCATGGGAAATAAAGGCCTTATTCTACTGAAACAATCCTTTATCACTGGTAAATATTTAGGTCTTTGCTTAAAAATGTGGGTGTAATTTGAACATTCTTTTATAATTTTCTTTTTCAAGTTTTCTTGTTATTGTTTTTTTGTCCTTAATTCCCCCAAATCAATCTAATAGTTAGGTTCTGAATCTTTGCCCTAATCTATCTTCTGACCCCAACCTTTCAGGTAGGTAGAAAGATTCATGAAAAGATCTAAACTGAAAATATGAATGATATAAATTTTCTTAAATGGAACACTCCAAAAAAAAAAAAAAGAAAACCACACTAGTTGGAAACATGCAGCACCTTCCCAAACAAAGGTTCAGCCTTTCCAGGTACCTAGTTCCCTACCAGAACCTCTGATTTCTGTAGAAGATTCTTTCAGCCATAAGAAGCTTGCCTTGCTATTCTGAAGACAAATTTGTTCCTTTGACTCTTCTGGAAACCTTGGCTACTAATCTATATAAATGATGGATACCAAAATCTCAGTTTATTTTAAAACTTTTCTTTGATCCTGAATGAATTTAAATTATCAGTACTCTAGGCAGTCCAGGGATCTTTGAGGTGAGTGATTTGCCTGAGAATTCACAGGTGAGGCCAAGTCTGGATTCATAGGTAGGTTTCTACCCTTACATACTCTGCTATACCGCCTGTATATCATCCTTCACTAGCACAGAACCGATTTTACTCATTAAGCTTTAAAGTTTTACCTCAAATAACATTTGAGGGACAGAAGTAGATGCAGAGTTTACTATTCATTTGTTAAAAGTCCATGAATAAAAAATTTCTTTTTCACACAGAACACTTCCTCATGGACACAGCAGATTATGTAACTAGCAACATTTTCTTGTTTTGTTTTGGCTTCAGGAGATTCAGAGTGAAATTGGAGAGCACACTTTGTAATGGATAGGAGATTCTGGCCTCATTCCATTTACATTTTCCTTGAAGTTTCCAATTTAACATTTTATTTAACAATATTTCAAAAGAAGAAAACTAAATAACTAATACATACATTATAATAATGTAATAACTAATAATACCTGATATTATTTAAACTGTTTTACATGAATTAACTTATTTAACTCAACACATTTTTTTATGTGACATAGACCATTGTTTTTTTCCACCAGTGAAAATAAGGAGACCCAAGGGCAACCTTTCTTAGGGCTATGACTTGGAAGCTCTATATAACTTCTAGCATCCAGTTTGAACCAATGTAGCTCTATAAAGATGGGCTAGGAGTGTAGATTCTAGATAAGTGGCTTTGTTTGAGTATGACTAAAAGTAAGGAGGAGAAACTGGACTTCAAGCAACAGCAGACTTTATCAGTACTTCCTAGGACAAAATTGAGAAGAAAGAAAAATGCACTTAAATTGATATTTATTTAAACATGAAGCAATTTGCCCTGAATTATTTAATTAGACTACTTACATTGCTCATATAAACTGGCAAATTTTCTATTTCCCTCAATTGTTTCTATATATAAAGATTAAAGTATGCTGTATCAATCTTTATATAAGAATATGTGATGACATAAAAGTGATTGAAAATTGTTTAAACATAATATAATTTATTTGAAGAATAATCTACACCTATGTCAAAATGCCCTCATCATCATCATCAACCATGCCCTTTTATAATAATTTTAGCTTACTTCCTTATCAAAAAATACATAGGTGTTATTTATTGATTAATATTTTATATTGAATATGATTTATTACTTTCTGTTTTATTGGAGACATGTCAAGCGCATTAGATTTTAATGCATTGGCTATCCTGGACCATGCACATAATTTAATTTTATTCCTCTAGTCATAAACTTGGCAATAAATTTGTGCCATGGAACTGTTTTCAATAAATACATTGGAATTAATTTGTATTGACCTCAGTATTTAAGTGATTCTGAAATATAACCATAGATCAATAACTAATAAAATTCAAAATCACTCTGTTTTGATAAGTTTTCCCTTATTATATCATCCCAACCAACCAAGTATTTATTAGGTTCTAGGGTAGTATCTTTTTTATGTCTCTAGTATTATCTTAATTTCTAAATGGATAAAAAGAACAGCAGGAACAGTGGCGTCCTTCCACAAGATACTTAGAGACTAAAGCTTCCTGGGAGGACACACCAACTTAATCCAGGGGAGACTTGGCAGATTTGTCCATGTGGGGATGGGGATAAGGACAATTTTTATGGGAGGAAAAAATTGTTTAGTTTTGTTTTTTGGAACCTTAGGGAGATAATATATTTTAATGACAACTGTGAGTGCTATTTCTTTTCTTTAGTAGTACTGAGTTTGAAATAAAAATAATCTCTTTATGTCTCTGAAACTTATTCCATCTCTATAACTAGAAGTCTAGAGTCTTAGTATTGATCTAAATCAATTTCTTCTTTTATAAATAAGTAAATATAATTTTAAGAAGATTAAGTTACTTGGTTAAAAATAGATATTAATGAAGAATACATCTATATATTAATTTAACAATACTTATTATCTGTATGTGAGAACCTAAAGTAGATGTTGGAGATACTGTAGTAAACAATGTCCTCATGGAGCTTAGAATCTTGTAAGAAAGAGTGATATTTATCAATTAATACAACCAATTAAATACATAAGGAAATGATTACAAAGTCTTATTAGTACTATGGAGAAAATGAGCAGAAAGTTACTACAACATGTAAATAGATAACCTCATCGATCTTACATTAGAGAATAAATTATTACCTGAGATACAAAAAAGGAACAGATATTAACTACTTATTATTGATTCTATGCTGCATCTTTTTTCTCTCATGTTTTAAAACTTTAAATTCAGGAAATATAATCAATGAAGCATCCTTAATTGGTAGCCTGCTTGTCTGCCTTCCTGCTTTCCTTCCTTCCTTTCTTCCTTCTTTTTTTCCTTCCTTCCTTCCTTCCTGGTAAGAAGAATTCTAAATAATTTATGTAGATACTCCACCCTTAAGGAGATGAAGCATAACTCCCACTCTTTAAGTGTGAACTGCTCAGGGTGACTTTCTTGCAAAGAGTACAATTTGTAAACGGAGACCAAAAACCTTATAGTGGAAAGCCCTGACAAATGCTACCTCAGCCAGGTGATCAAGGTGTTATCAACAGTTGGAAGTCATATTGATAGCATATCTCTTGATAGGATGCAATAAAAATGAAAATGGCACTTTACCTTTGTGGTCTTCTTCCCCAAAACCCATAATCCCAGTTTAATCACGGGAAAAATATCAGACAAATTCAAATGAGAGAGATTCTTCTAAATACCTGACACTACCATCAAGTCCACCAAAACAAAGAAATTTTGAGATTTTCACAGCTAAGAACGTAAGGAGGCTTGACAACTAAAATTAATGTGGTATTCTGGATAGGATCCTGGAAAAGAAAGAACATTAGGTAAATACTAAGGAAATATGAATAAAGCATCTACTTTAATGAAAATGCATCAATATTGTTTTATTAATTATAACAATTGTGCTATAATGTAAGATGTTATTTATCAGAAAACTATGTATATTGGAACTCTCTGAACCATATTCACAATGTTTTTGTAAATCTAAAGCTGTCCTGAAAAATAAAAAGTCTACTACTGAAGAAAGTAAAGAAAGAAAAAAAAATTAAAGGGGTTAGATATATTCCATTTATATAACATTATTAAAATTACAGTATTGTAGAGACAGATCAGTAGTTGCCTGGCATTATGAAGAAAGGAGGAAGGAAGGTAACTGTAGCTAAAAAGAGTTTTATAAGGAATTCTTATGATGGAACTGTTCCTTTTGTTCATTGTGGTGGTAGTCACATGACTCTACATGTGTGATAAAATTGTATAGAAATAAATACATACAGACACAAATGAGTGCAAGAAAAGCTGTTGAAAACTAAATAATGCTAGTTTATATCAATGTTAATTTCTTGATTGTCATATAGTGCTATTACCATGCAAGATATTATCATTGGAGGGAGCTGAGTAAAGGGTTGAGAGGCTGTCTCTTATTTCTTACAGCTGCATAGAAATCTATAATTATTTCAGAATAAAACATTTAATTAAAATATTATTAGATTTACAATCATGGTGATAGATTTAATGGCATATAATAGTTGAAGAAGGGTAGGGATACATGATTGTGAATATCTTTCTAGACAGAGAGGTTATTACATGCCAAATACTTGACATAAAAGAGATCATGTTGCATTCATTAAACAAACATTATAAACTCCATGTGGCTGGAGTTTCAGAGTCTAGAAAATAGTGGTTCAATATGATGTTGGTGGGAGTAGACAGTGACCACATCCTGTTGAGCCTTTGAGGATTCATTAAAGCTTTTGTTCTTAATTTTAAATGTCTTTGTAAGTCATAAAAATGGAAAAGTTGATTATCATTAACTCTTTAGTAGATGCAGCCAAAGATTCATTTATATTTTAGAAATGCTTATACTTAGAAATTCTTATTATGGTAAGATTAATTATATGTGCTCCTTAGTCAGATTTGCCTAGATTTATAATATAAGTCTAACTCCTTATCAGATATTTGACCCTATGCCAGTTATTTAATCCTTGTAAGTCTCAGCTTTGCATGTTAAATTTACACAGACTTGCCTATCCAGTGATTACCAAGCCCTCATCAGTATGTGGCACAAGTTAAACGAAATAATCCGTATGTAGCAGTTAGCATAGTGTTTGGTACTTATTAAGCTTTACACATTAACCATTGGTTTCTGTTTTACATAAGCTCTGAAGAATTATACAACTAATATAGATTAATTAATTAAAATATCAAAAATTAAAGGAGAAATAAAATTTAAAATACCAGTTATAGCACCCTGCATCCATAATCACCATTAAATGCCTATGTTCCAGTTAAACTCAGTTATAACGAGAAAAGGGTCTAGTGGGGTAATAACTAAGAATCTTCTACGTCAGTCTTGTTTATGAATTGTAAGGGCCTAGAGCAACACTTCCACTGTTGTATATCTGAAAGAAAGAAGAGCACAGTGAACGTTTGCTAAATAGATGGGTAGATTAAAATTGATATATAATGGCCTCCATTTTCCCTGTAAAATAGTAAGCAAGGTTTTCAACAAAGAGAAGAGTAATTAAGAGGGGGAGAAAAGAGAGAGAGAGTTACAGGGTTTGAGGAAGTGATGAATCTTTAAAATAACAGTTAAAGAGTTTAAATACATGGAATATACGTGATAATACACATGAAAACAATTAATGTTGAAAAATGCTGAAGTTTCAGCTAAATATGAAGACCACACAGGTACAATATCACAAATATTTTTCTGCAATTTTCTCTCCATTTTTAATCTGAAATTAAAAACAGAGAAATGTGTAGCTGAATTGAACTAATAGAACAGGCAGAGCAAGAATTGTTAGAGGAAAGAAACAAGGCAAGCAGGTATTGATTAAAGAATGAGATTCCACATAAAAAGAGGGCAGACTTGGGGTGGAGTAGACTGTATCGTTAAAAAATGTGGAAGCACTGATAATATTGATGTATACAAAGAATCATTATAGTAGAACTAAAGTAGTGAAAGAATAGAAAGTTGGAATGCTGTCATCAGAAAATGGTATATTCAAATTATCTATACTTCATCTTTCAACCGGGCCACGATCAGGTTCAGCTGAGTGTGAAATGCACTTGTTCTCTTGATTGTCTTCATATCTTATCAATTCTTTTGTCCTATCTCACATATTATTACACAAACAATATTTAAATTTATATTTTGATAGATATAGGGGTACAAGTGGTTTTTGGTTACATGGATGAATTGGATAGTGGTGATATCTGGATTTATAGTGTATTTATTAGGGTGGAACACCTAGTAGGTGCTCTCAGTGCAGGTGGAGAAAGATTTCTCACACAGAGATTAGAATAGATAAATGTAAAAAAGTTTATCTTCTTAGAAGGATAGAGAGAACGAGTGAAAGAGAGAGGGGAAAGTGTGTTTGGGGGAGGGCGGGGAGAGCAAGGAGATGATGTAGCATCCCAAAGAAAGAGAAAGGGTTGCCAGCGGTGAGGCCAAGTGGCTCGCTGATTTTAAGGGGAAGAAGAGAGAGAAAAAAATAGTGATGGCTGTCAGTTGGTAACAAAAGTGGCAGCAGGATGGGCAGGATGTCGAAGTCCACGAGTTGGTTTCTCCACCTTTCCTTGGAGATAGGATTATCGCAGGAGATGTGACTCTGCCCTGAAGATACAGTTGAGACTGTAGCTTGTTCCCCTGCTGTTTACTCAGGAACTCTATAAAAGTAGATTCTCAAAAACAATTTTGAAAGAGAGAGATTTACATCTAGTCTCCCTCCATTCAGCTCTTTTCAGAAGTTGTGCAAAACAGAACTCCTGCAGGGTTCCTGTTAATGAGAGAACTCAGGATCGATCTTTAACTGTTTGTTACTGGGGAAATTGTGGGATTAGGTATTTTCCTGTTATTTTTGCAAGGCCGCTCTTTTCAATACCCGTCACACAAATACTGTACATCACAACTAATAGGTAATTTTCTTTTTTCTTCCCTCAACCTCCTCCCACCCCCCACTTCTGAGTCTCTGATGTCCATTATACCACTCTGTATGCCCCTGTGTACCCATAGCTTAGCTCATTTATAAGTGATGTGGTATTTGGTTTTTCATTTCTGCGTTACTTCACTTAGGATAACGACCTCCAATTTCATCCACTTTGCTGCAAAAGACATTATTTCATCCCTTTTTATGTCTGAGTAGTATACCTTGATGTTGTGTACTCAAATAAGATTTTAAGCCTCCCAGCCAACTGAATGGACTGCCTCTTGGCCAAGGGAACTCCACAAAAACCTTAAAGCGGAGTTGCCAGCCGTGAGGAGAAGGGAAGTCAGACACTTCATTATGCAACCTCCCTTTTGGAGTTACTTCTTGTTAAAATAAAATTCTAAATCATGAACAGGCTGAAGGCCATGCAAGATAAAGGTTAAATCACACCTGTAGGCCATCAATTTACTTAACAGATCACTTGAGTCTCGGGATATGTCCCAGGGGCCTGTCTCTGATTAAGAAAATTCTGTGTCTTAACTGAAAACATTCCAAGCCTTTAGGCAAAGCTTCATTTCTATAAATAATTACAAATCAAAGAATCTTTAAACCTACCTATAACCTGTAAGTCTGCACTTGGAGATGTCCTGCTTTTTTGGGCCAAACCAATGTACACCCTCTACATATTGATCTATGATTTTACTTGTAATTCCTGTCTCCAGGAATGTATAAAACAAAACTGTAATCCAGCTACCACAGGCACGTCTTCTCAGCACCTCTTGAAACCATATGCTCTGGGCCGTTAGTCACACACACTCGGCTGAAAATAAACCTTTTTAAATTATTTGACAGAGTTTGCGAGTTTTTTGCATTAACAGTGTATGTATACCACATTTTCTGTATCCATTCCTTGGCTGATGGGCACTTAGGTTGATTCCTTATCTTTGCAATTGAGAATTATGCTGTGATAAACATATGATTGCAGGTGTCTTTTTGTTGTAATGATTTCTTTTCCTTTGGGTAGATACCCAGTAATGGGAATGCTGGATCAAGAATAAAATCTACCTTTCGTTCCTTGATTAATCTCCATATTATTTTTCTTAGAGGTTGTATTAATTTACATTCCCACCAATAGTGTATAAGCATTCCTTTTTTGCCACATCAGCACCAACATCTATTTTTGTTTTTGTTTTTCATGATGGTCATTCTGACTGGGTGAAGTAGTATCTCATTGTGGTTTTTATTTGCATTTCCCTGATGATTAGGTATGCTGAGCATTTTTTCATATGTTTTTTTGGCCATTTGTGTATCTTCTTTTAAAAAATGTCTGTTCATGTCATTCACCCACTGTTTAATGGGATTATTAATATGTATACTTATTAATAGATATATATGTAATATTTTATTTATTAAAACACATAAATTAAATGTGATAAAATGTTAACAGTCATTAATTCTGGAGGATGGAATAAATATGTTTGTAATTCAATCTTTGTTTTTTACGGTATTTTAAAATTTTCTCCACCCAAAAATAAAAGATTGTTAGCTCAGGTTAGCATTGCTCTCACCAACTTAAATTTCTTAAAAAAATGGTTTAATAAAACTATCTTTATTTCTCCTTGAGGCTCACTATCTTATAACACAGAGTAATTTTTATAATAGTAAATCTTGTTATTAAGGATATGTAGGTAGATTTTTACTTTTTCTTTCTTACTTCTTTGCTCAAACTGTCAACTGAAAGAAGAAACAACAACATTATGCCCACATGTTGTACTTCTTACCCAGTACAGTACTCTAAGGCACAAAGATGCATGTGTATTAGTCAGGGCTCTCCAGAAAAATAGAACCAATAGGATATATAGAGAGATATGTACAGCAAATTTAATCATGAGGAGTTGGCTCACATGATTATAGCTGCTGAGTCCCATGGTCTACTCTCTGCAAGATGGAGGCCCAGGACAGCTGGTGTTGTTATTCAGCTTGACTCCCAAGGCCTAAGAACCAGTGGAGCTGATCATGTAAGTCCTGGTCCAAGTCTGATGGCCCAAGAACCAGGAACACTGGTGTCCAATGGCAGGGGAAGATGATGGTTGTCCCAGCTCAAGCAAAGAGCAAATTTGCCTTTCCTCCACCTTTCTGTTCTATTCAAGCTCTCAGTAAATTTGGTGTTGCTCACCCTCATTGGTGAGAGCAATCTTCTTTATACAGTCTGCTGATTCAGAGGCAAACCTCTTCCAGAAAAACCCTCACAGACACACCCAGAAATAATGTTTTATCAGCCATTTAGCAATCTCTTAGCCTCCTCAAGATGACACATAAAATTAAACATCATGCTATGTAAACTCCTTTTGATTGTTATTCTTCCTCACTTTAAATCATAAGACTGAAATGAAGTTAGTGACTTTCTAAAATAATGGAAAATTTTTCACCATGCTCCGGGACAAATTGTTTTGTCCTATGCTGTTATATGATGTCATCTTAATACTTCCCTTATTAAATCAAAAATTATAATTGAGCACCTACACTGTCTCTAATACTATTACATGCACATGAATACAGCAGTAAAAAAAAAATAGGTCAAGTTCCTTCTCTCAGAGAGCTTACCTTTTAGTTACTTAGTTCAGTCTGCCTTTATATATTTCGCCATATATTTTCTGCCAACCGTAGGTCTCAATTATCAGACAGATGGAGTCATTAAAGCTAGACATCAGACAGTCTAACAGGTGATTTCAAGTACTCCTTCCAATTGGGTAGTTATGTCCTGAGATTTTTACATTAATGTTGAGCTAGCTTCTTGTAACAATTATACTTTAAGAGCACTATTTCAATTCCTGGCAGAGTGGAAGTGAGACTTGGCAGAACCATCCTTCTAGACAAAATAGTATGCCAAAATGAGAGCCTAAGAACTCAGATATCAGGGACTGCATTATGAATAAAATGTGTGTCTATATGTATTGTATGGTGGGCAAGGGAGTGGTCCCAAGGGCTGGAATGCAAGGACCCATGAAACAGGACTAACAGTGTTGATTCAGTGCTGGAAAGATGAGCTATTGTTCTGTTTCAACGATGCAAAATGAATTTCTTAAGCTGGAGTTGTCAAGTACCCAAAAATCAAAACCAGGCCCAGTGTGAGGCCAAGGCCTGACTGATTTGACTGTAAAGATATGATTAGCCACTGTTAGACTCAAACCCCAAACACTTTATTATTTACATAGAGAAAAAAGATTAGCCAAAGGTGCCAGTTTCCCATGTTCTTTGTCCTAACATAAAGAACAATAACAACAAAAAACAATGACCCAAAACAAAAGTAACACTTCAGTGTGAGTAGTGGGATGCCCTGTTGCTGAGAATCTAACTCTAGTCTGCAGTAAGTGGCTTTATATTCTGAAGTTCCATTCTGAGCGTGGAGCTCCAGAAGCCTTATACCGCGTCAGAACTCAGGAGGTGGTGAGAAACTATCTTCAATAACAGGGTGATTCTGAGAAATGAGTGGATGATGGCCTTCTAGAAGCTCCTTGCATGCCTTCCATCCTTGAGTTCCGGGAGTATCACAAGGCATTCATTCTGCCAAGACTCAGATTAGCTGAGGTTCAAATCTTTGTTCCTGTGAACTTTGTGGATATGGGCAAGGTCGCCAAGGTGCAATGGTGGAGTCATTGTACTACAGAGCCATGATCAAAACCTTTAGATGTCACTGAAATTGCTTAATGTGTTTCTTTCTCATTTTCGTATCTATAGAGGATATCTTTAACATGCTATAAGAAAAATCAGACTAATTGCCATTATTTGTGCTATGTCAGTTTTAATCTAAAAGATAATGAATAACACTATTCCCAGCACTTCATCCTATTAAATTTCACTCGTAATAAATAGACCACCTTCACCCCATTATTCAGACTGATCTGTTTTATCCAAGTGTAACTGAACATTGAGCTCCACTTCACAGATCACCTTTTCAGTTATTCCGAGTGAGTGACAGATATTCCTTACCATATTATTTATGTTACTATTACTGTGACTCAAATACCATTCCTAAAAATG
Organism: Lemur catta; assembly: GCF_020740605.2. Classification (NCBI taxonomy): domain Eukaryota; kingdom Metazoa; phylum Chordata; class Mammalia; order Primates; family Lemuridae; genus Lemur; species Lemur catta. The sequence continues at coordinate 88,181,548 of NC_059132.1, read as the reverse complement.
GCTAAGGAAATTCCAAATAGCTAGTTTTTCTCTGTATAAATAATTTTTAGCAAGACTTATTACCCAATATTTTATTTTCTACCTCATTTGAAGGAATCAAATAGATTTGCAATATTTAAAGTAGACTCCAAAACTGATTATTCTTCATAAGTTTTAGTGTCTGGTGGTCTAGTAATTACAGCTATATTTTTAAAGGACTTTAAACCGAAATTAAAACTTGAACCATGCAAAATTATGCATGATGCATATCATAAGGACAGTGAATGGACTCTATCATTTTGCGGCAAACAGCTGTTTTCTTCTCATAAATTCTGATTATAGATTCCACTCGCGCTACCAAAAAAAAAAAAAAAAAACCAGGAAGTTAGAGGAGAGCAATAAAACAAAACAAACATTTTTTTTCTTGTGAAATCTATACCACTTCCTAATGACAAATCAAAAATAATGAAATAATTCAGTTATATTTGAGAAGTAATACACAGTTCCTGCCAACAGAGAGAAGGGGAGAGGGAGAATAAAAGAAAAGAAGAAAACTAGAGAAGAAAGAGGAGATGGAGAAGAAGGAAGAGGAGGAAGAAGAAGAAGATGACAATGACAACAACAACAAGAATAAGAAAGGTGAAAGGAGAAATAAGAAAAGAAAGAAGAAGATGAAGATGGAAGAGGAGGAAGAGAAGAAAGTTTAACTAATACATTAGGGTTAATGACTCAGATTTAATGATATAGACATTTGTCCATATTTGTTTCTAATGTTTGTTAAAAACCTAAAATATTACAAAAGAAGTTGAAGACTCTTTGGGTATCTTTACCATCCCATTTCTCACGTTTGCTTCACTAAAATAAACATTATTCCCAGTTCATGTGGTTTATGTGATGCCTTGCCCCCATTTGAATGAGTTTGCCATGGAAGTATCTATAAATTTTCTTTTGTGTATTATTAATATATGATTGTAATCATACAAATACCATAATTACAATAAATATTGACAAAATCTCTTTTTCTAATTCTTTTATAAAATTTTGGCTAATATTGCCTTTTTTTCTTTAGTGTACATTTAAGGAAGAGTTTGGTCAAACTCTTTGAAATATAATGGATCAATAGATTTGCTTGGCCAAAATTGGCATCTTTATAATGCTGAGTTTTGCCACCCACAAGCACAATACATATCTTTAATAATTTTGCATTGTTTTATTTCCTTCAGTAGCTTTAAAAACTTTTTCCATAAATGTATTATATTCCCTTGGCTAGATTTATTCCAGTAAATACCATATTTCTTATTTTTATTAATATTTTTCAGTAAATTTTCTTTTTCTCTTTTAATTTTTGCTTTATTTTACCAAAATTATACATATAGTAAACTTGAGTATTTTTAAATTATTCCCAAACTACTTCTAAAAACCAAACAAGTCAACATGACAGACAAAAGAAACACTGAGTATATCTTTTAAAAAACGGACAACAGGAGACCCAAGAGTCTCAGAATAAAAATGAGGTTGGCCAAACCACCAAGAACAGAAATAGAACAGCAATTGGGTGCTGGTAGTGACAGAGTGAAAATAAAATACAAAAATACCTACAATCCATGGAAATACTCTCCCTCCCACAAAAGCAAAATAATTCTTATCACTTCAGTCAGTGTGTTTTACACTTAGTGGAAACCTGAATAGATGCAACTGAGAATGACCAGTGAAACTGGGATGATTCTTCACAAGGACTGAATTAGTGGCCATGAAAAAAACCTGTGAGCATAAATAGAAGATCAAATATTTCTAATTTAGTACATCCCCTTGAAATAGCAAGCTATTACTCTTTTACAAAAGAAAATGTTTCACACAGAGACCAAATACTAATTCCAGAATTCAATTTGAGCAAGACAAAACACTAGACATTGGTTTTAGATAGTGGGGGAGCATAACAGATTTAGAAAATGCTTCAAAAAGCTAAGAAGCTTGAAAATGTGCCTGACCTAATCTCCCCTGAAACCCCACATCATCTGAATATGAGAAACTGCAAAAGTAAATAAAATAAATAGAATCTAATTCCATGCCTATGTACTACAAGAAAAAACCAAGATAAAAAGAAACTAGATAATATTTCAATAAATAAATAAATAAATAATGGAAAAACACCAGAAATGCACAACAACAAAGATGAAAGCACTGATTTAATATATACAACTGAGGAAAAAAGAAATTATGACAACTTATGCAAATATTGAAAGACCAGCTAAAATTAGAAATAAAAAAAGGCTCAGAACTATAAGCCTAGGCAGCTGGAAGATATAAAATAAGACCTCTCAGAAAGAGTTATTGGGGGTATGAGTGTGGGTGTACAAAGCAGAAGAACAAATGCATGCCATAATAAAAGGAAAAGCAAAAGATGGAAAAGAGAAATGCATAAATGTATTAGATAACTGACAAAATGGAGGAAAGAAAGGGGAAAAACATTTTTAAAATCAAATGGGAAAAAAGAGTAAATATATTTGAAAGTAATAGTTAACATAATGCAAGTGCTAGCCAAGATATAATAATAGAGGGCAGATTTATAATATAATCCTGCCTAAAATAACCAAAAAACACAGGGAAAAGAAAAAAGAGAGAGAGGGAGAGAGAAGAAAGAAGGAAAGAAAGGGAAGGAAAGAAAAGAAAGAAAGAAAGAAGGAAGGAAAGAAGGAAAGAAAGAAAGAAGAAAGAAGGAAAAGAAAGAAAGAGAAAGAAAGTTCAGCCATCTTAGTTTGTGTTTTATATTTCTGACCATCATGAGTTTTTTTTTCTTGTTTCTTTTATTCTATTTTTGACTTCCCTAAATTAATGGAAAATTTTATATTATCTTTTCCACTTTATGATTTGAAATGTTACATATTTCACATTGTTTATAGTTGTATTTAACATTTTTTACTTTTTTATGGAATTAGATCGCTCTTAATTGTACAGCTTTATGAATGTTCACAATGGGAGCATGCCAGTCCCCAGATTAAAAATCAGAATATCATAAACATTCCAGAAGACCGCTTGTGCATCCCATCTGTCACTATCAGATTTCTGTGTGGTATGCTACGTAGTTTTCTCAGACCTGCCTCCAAGTTCACTAATTCTCTGTTTAGCTCTGTCTAGTCTTCTTAGTCTGTTCATTGAGTGTAATGGTTAATTGTATGTGTCAATGTGAGGGGCCATGGGGTGCCCAGATTAAATATTGTTTCTGGGTATATTTATGAGGGTGTTTCCAAATGACATTAACATTTAAATTTGTGACTTCAGTAAAGTAGATTACCTTCTCCAACATGTTCAGGCATCATTCAATCCATTGAGGGCCTACACCTAAAGAGAACAGAAAGTGGAAAAAGGAGAAATTCATTCCTTTTTTTCCTTCTCACTGCTTAAAGTGAAAAATCTCATATCATCTTTTTCTGCCCTCCAACTGGGATTTACGTTATTGACTTCCCTGGTTCTCAGGTCTTCAGACTCAGACTGAATTACACCATGAGCTTTCTGGGGTCGCCAGCTTGCAGACAGCAGATCATGGGACTTCTCAGCTTCCATAATCACATGAACCAGATCCTCATGAAAATATGAACTATGTGTATAAATACATATCTTCTTTTGTTAGCCCATCAAAAAACTTAAGCATATCTATGTGGAAGTTTCCCTCTGATTATTTCATTATCTGTAACTTACTAATGCCTAATTCTATTTATTTGAATCTACTAAAACTCATAGAGGTTCACTTCTAATCATGTATGTGATCCAGTTTTTGGACCTAATTTTCAGCAGTATTTTTTCTTTTGCTCTGATTTTATTCTTTCAGTTTCAGTTTATTTCTGACAAGGCTGTATGGATTACAATGGTCCAGGACAGGTTTTAGGCAGATGTTATACATGTGAAAGTTAAATACAGATATGTTTGGGCCCCAAAACTTTGATTTTTTTCAGTTGCCTTCCCCCTCACTTCTGTATATCCAAGACTCTAGACAGAACAAAAACTTTAAGGTCACATTTCTTTGTGTGTTTTGCTAGTTCAGTTTTCATGGACAGAGAATCTCCATGAAAAGATTTCATTCATATTTTTATGTAGAATTAGAAAATCCAGTTTACCCACCTGCAGCAGCCTGAGGCTATCTCTCTGGTCTTCCTGTGTGGATTAGAAGGCAATGCCTTAGCCTTTCAAACCTAAATACAGGATAAAAATCACTAGGGCTGCAACACCATCAGCTCTCACCATATTGGCTTTTCTAATTCTTTGTGCTCTTTGCTTCTTTCCTTTCATTCCTTGGTGAGTGATTAGGTCTTAGTTTGAAAGTTGTTTTGTTTTTTTTTTTTTTTGCTCATGTTCATAGCAAAATAGAAACTATCTGAGTCAGATCGTTATGGTTTTTACTAAAAGAAAACAGTATAAATATTCAACTGAGTTCTCCTATTAAATACAACCAGCACCTGGACTCCCAACATTTGTGTCTCCATTCTTATTCTCAATCCTCATGTCTTCTGTTCTCTTTTCTATATTTCTCTGTTGGCTTTTGTTTTCTCTTGCAAAACAACCAAATTACCTAATCTCATCATTTGTACATGACAGTTCTTTCATTTCACTCAATTTTCTCCAAACACCAAAATACTTTCTGAGCTTATAGTTCCTTTAAATAATTTCTCTAATTTCAGGAATAGGTAAATTATTTTATACCTCAATTTAAAAAATATTGGTTCTTTAAATGTTGATTTTCAATAGCCTGCTCTAGAATACATACTCGCTCTGTTACAGAAAAAACTTAAATAAACAAATAAAAAAAAAACCTAACATGCTTTATAAGTTTTATAACACCAAGATAAGAAGGTACTTGTTGGAAAATGAAGTACACAAAACTGTAAGGTGACATAAAGCTATCATGAAAACCACCGCTTTGCTGCAACCCTTGATTAACTGAGTAGCACTATGGGTGTCTCTTTCACAGTCACTTATTTGCTACCAGATGGAGATGTTTTTGTCTCTTATTAGATATTCTAGACCATAATTAAACCCATTAGTCAGAAAAGAGTGAAATCATTGCAATACCTACCTCATATTTTCTCTTTCATTTCTTTAGCTCTATCCTAGAAGTTAATACATTCCCTATGTGATTTCTTTAAGCTCTTTGATTTTTTTGTTTCAAGATATACTACATTTATTAAAAGTAAAGTTTTTTGTTGTACAACATTGAGAATGTATAAAATAACATGGAATCATATACTTTAAAATGGTTAATTTTATTGCTGTGTGAATTTCTCCACAATAAAAAAAATGTGATTTTTTTTTTTTTTATACCACAAGTGTTGAAAAAGCAGAACCAATTTCTGTTTATGCACTAACTTCACTGCTGATGCAGTCCTTAGGAATACAGCATCTGAAGGATTTTGCATGAGGCCTCCTGATGTTGGCAGCCAGGTTCCCAGGAGTAGCACTCTGCTGAGTTGGAAGGAGTTGCCTAGGCTGCGCTTGCTCTTTCCACATGCTCACCCTTCCTCACACTTTAACCCTCTTCATTTTGGCTTTCACTTGTGCTATTCCAGGAATGACTCTTTCTAATGATAGTTTCCTACTGCTTGACAAATCCAATGGCTGTTTTTTACTTTAAGCTTTCTGTAACATTGAAAATAGAAATAACAATATATCTCTTGAGCATCTCTTTTGTAATTGTGTTTTTGTTAATGTTCTTCTGTTCTGATTTTCCTCCTACCCTTCTGATTCCTACGTTTTGTTTGCTGGTTTTCATTTTTCTGGCTATTCTTTTGATGTTAAAAGTTCACATGGTTTAGTCAATAGGCTTCTCTTATAGTTCTCTATGAGTTTCTGTGCAACTTAAGCTCACACAAAACTTCAAGGTACACCTCCTGTTTTGCTAAACCTCAAACTAATGCAGCAAATTATATGCATTCTCTTTTGCTGCCAGGCTGCTCAATACTTCTAGATTAAATAAGTTTATTTTGGAGAGTACCATTTATTAATACATTTTCTCCAATCTTAACTGTGCTCTCTGTTATTACTTTCTATGTCTTCAATCAACTGCCTTTCTTATTTTCCAGACAAACATTTTGAACTCCTCAACATTCTCTTCATGAAAATTCAATTAGTGTAAATTCCATGAAAAGAAGGCCCTATTAGTCATCCTATAAATATATTGACTGAATTCATGAATGAAAATCTGAGTTTTACTCCATATTTGGCACCTATATTTTTATTCAGTACTTCAAAATGTTGCGTGTCCCATATTTCTTACATTATAGTAAGGCACTAAATACATATTTGTTCAATGATTCATGTATGCAGCAGGTAAATTTCATATTATGAAATAGCCTGCTCATTCTTCCCTACATGTTTCATTAAGCCTTAACTGTGATGCAGCCTAATTACTACTGACAATTATTTATTAGATGTATAAAAGCCCCCTTTAGAACAATATCAATGTTTGTTACTATATCATTACTTTTTCTGAAGGAAAATTACAGCTGTTAAATGGGTACTTAAGGAAGGAAGAGATGGTGTAATCAGTTCTGGGGATTAAATTAAGTAGAGAGTAATAATACTATTCGTTTGAAAGAAAACAATTTGTACTTGCATGTTTTCATTTGACTATATAAAGATATCTTTTAACAGATTATGTAATAATTAACATAATTATAACATAATAATTAACATAATTATATTATCTTAATAAAGTATACCAATTTTCTAATTATAAAATAATGTAATGAAATCTTTCTTAATTCAGCTAGAGTTAAACCCAAATATTTCATACAGTGTAATAATGAAAATGATTCTTCCCAACATATGATGATCAATACCATGTGATATCAAAGTGGTGAACTTATAGCTGTATTCAATTTCTTTTTTACATAATTTTAATTAATATGTATGTTTTGCCCCATCTGTTTTGCAAACTTTGAATTTCATCATTAACTTATTTAGAATTATTAAAATGATTTTCCACCTCTTCCATTATTGGAATGTGATTATATTCATTATCATATTAACATCATTGTCATTTTATTCAATTTTCTGCCAGTTTTATGCTATTTCTAAGACAACTCAACTACTTGAGTCATTCTATTTTCTCTACTACTTTTCTGAATAATCTTTAACTACATGTTTCTCATTCTTTTAGTGTTCTTTTAGGCAACTGAAATGAATTAAAAGAAAAATAGACAAACTTTGATATTTCCTGTCTTTAATCAGCCTATACTGACTAGATACTGAGGATTTGGTTCAGAACTTTTGCAAGACAATGAATAAAACTGAGCCCAAGCACCATGGCAACACCAACAGAGAAGCTCTCCCTCAGGAACCATCAGTATGATTTTTCTTTTCAGGAAGCTTGTTTATTCTCATACCTTTACCTGCTTTGACCAAATCTTTGAAAAAATTTATTTTACTATTGACAAGTAATGAAGTCAGTATAATGACAATTTAGAAGAAAATAAATGCATATATTATTTTTACAGTTTGGAACAAAAAGAGGAAACAGGAGAAAATTAAAAACATAATAAAAATTAATATTCTTTCTTCTATATTAAAAAGTATTTACTCTTATTTCACAGATATTAGAAAAAAATGAGACACTGAGCTATCTTACCCTGGATCTCTTACTCTTTTAAAATTCCACAAAATGCTGGATGGTTTTCTCAATTGCTGTTGCACTTCAATTAAGCAGGATATTTCCATATTATACCAATATATTTGTACTAGGAAGATTTATGTCTACCTCATCTCCCACTCCTCCACCCCTCTTCAGAAACATTTACCTTCTAGGCAATCTTTGATAAAATTCCACTTTGGCAAATCATTTCTATTTTTAAGATTTTTTTAATCAAGAAGAGAAGTTTGTTCACCCATATAATTGCCCTTGAAAGCATTAATATAAACTTATAATAAAGCATTATAATTAGAAGAATAACATGTATTCAAATTCTGGCTTCAGCACTTAGTACCTGCATGAGATTTTCCGGTTATTTGACTTCCCTAAACCTAACATTCCACAAACTTGATGGGATACCATCTGTAAAACAATTTAAAGGAGTTGTGCAGTTCACAGCCTAGGAAGAAGTGCCTTGAATATGGCAAACTTTCAATAATTAAGGAATATATGTGTTTTTGGCTTTTATTTCCATCTACCTTAACAGCATAACTTTGAAAATATTTTAAACTATAATCTATAAATCACAACTCCAAGTGATTATCTGCTACCATTCATTTTAACTACTCTGTATAAGAAGTAGCATCAAAATCTGTCACATAACTTATATTAATGTCAAAATAAGAAAATTAGAAATATGAAACATTCTTTTATATGATACCATGTGAAAAATGACGAATAATTAACCATATTGCAACATCTATGGAGCTATGATTAATTATTTTAACTTCATCTGATAATATCCTTTTTCAGTAACACTTTAAAGCTTCAAAACCATTTAGAACAGAGAATATAAACGCACAACAGAAATCTGCTAAGCACTACTTCATTACTCTAATTCATCATAATTAACATATAATTTAAATAATTAACTTACCCATGCTCTGCCTCAGTTTTTTCTTTAGCATTTTACATTGGAGATAATATGATATGCACCATAGAGAAGCTGAGAAAACTTTTTACTGAAGAAAAATTTAATTCCAGCTCAACAGAAGAAAGTCAAAAGTAAAGGCTCAATGTAACTATTAGAGTGGAGTTGCTCTGTGTCCTTTGTGCTTCTAAATTGTCTTTCAAAAGTGTAAGATTGAAAGGAGGTTTGAGTATGGTCCCTGATTTGTAGTATTTGTTCTGAATTCTCTGAAATTCCATTTGTTTTCTTGCCCAGGGCTGACACGGGGCTGATGGCTTTAAGTTTTTTGTCATTGTCCCGGCAGGATTCTTTCCTTATCAGCTCTTGGCAGATTGTGACCATTTAAGGAAAAACTTCTTTACTGGTTTATCAACCTTATTTTCATAGCCTCTTATTTCTCAGTGTCAAAAAGTATTATGTACATTAAAAAAAAGTGCAGTCATCCATGCCAGGCAATTGTAAATAGAATTGTATTTTAAGTGATATAGCCAACAAAATTGACCTTGGTAAGCCTCATGACTTGTCAGAAATATGGCCATTCCTTCAATTTGAGTTTTATTTACAGAATGCAAGAGCTAAGCTTAAACAAGGTGGACTGTTTTAAGAAGAGAAGGTCACAGCTATTTCTTAAATACAATGTCAGTTGTGCTCTCTTCAACAGATGACAGCTTGGCATTTTATTTAAACAAAATGACTAGAGTCTAATATTCTTTCATGTTCTACAGAGGTGATTTTCAAAATGTGATTCCTTGCCCAGCAGCAGTGACACTGCCAGGGAACTTGCTAGAAATTTAAGTTCTCAGGCCAGACTCTCCAGATCTATTGAATTAGAGACTCTGCGGTGGGGCCCAATTGTCTGGTTGGTTTTAAATAGTTTTCCAAGGTGATTCTGGTTCACATTCAAGTTTGAGAACTGCAGGAGTAAACTATAAGCCATAATTACAAGCAAGATGAGTTCATGTTTTTTAATTGCCACATATTTCCACAACTGTCCTGGCAATGAAAGAAATTATGTAAAAATAAATAAGTATATAAATAAAAGGTCACTGGAAGTAGTAATTGGGAGAAAAATAGAAAAATGATACTTTGCAAATTTGAAGCCTATCAACTCATACTAGACTGCAAAAAGCCCGCCAAGGAGGGAAAAAAAACTGAAGTGAAATAATGCATATAGAAAGTACCAAAACAAACCCATAAAAGGAGAACATCAAAAGTCAGAAAGGAAAGAAACTCAATCCCAAACCTTGCAATGTTCCCTTTGCCTCACTGATAGTTATAAACAATTCAGTAATTTAATACCAAACAAGGCAAGTATTTGTGACACACATTGGAGCTATTTCTACAATGCAGCATATGAAAACAGTGAACCCATTTGCCAATACAAAAAAACGTTTTCACTACCCAGCAATTTCTTGAGAAAATATTGCCAAATTGAGTAATATCTTTATGAATAAGACTGGGAAATAAAGGGCTCTATGGAGCTTGATAGTTGAGAAAGAATCAGGAAATTGGAAAAAAATGCATTTTGTCTTCAGTCATTTGCATAACGGCAGTTTTATTTTAAAAGGTTTCATGCTGAAACTAAAAATGCTCTGAAGAGAAACAGCGAGAATCCACATTTTGAAATGAGCTGAGTAGGAGTGAATGAAAATCTTGCCAAGTGGGCTGGCTACATCTCTGGATCATTGTAAAAATAAGTTATGGTGAACTTGGGCCTGAGTCAAAGGCTACAGCCACAAAGGGCAGCATAATAGCTGAGGGCTGGAGATCACATTCCATTCCCATCACTATGAAAATAGAAAGCAAATATGAAGAATGAAGCTTTGGTGTGTGTAGAAAATTGCAGGCAGTTCAGTAAGAGAATAGAAAGTTTGATCTTTCTTCGTGAAGGAAGGTTATATAAAACAGTGTATCTTTTTTTCACATTAAAGAAACATTAAATATGCATACTACTGGTTATATTATGATAATTTCATTCACCTGTGCAATTTTTAAAATGCAAATGATAACAAAAGATTATAGTAAATCATCTCATACAAATATTTAAAAACTTCACATCCTTATAGTTTCTGTTTTAAAATGTAAGGGTTTCTTTATTCTCAGATGGCCAAATATTTAAAATAAGTTTTAATTTGGAGACCAAACATAACATCACTTCCAAATAACAATCTTTAACAGATAATATAGATTTCAAATGCTCAAACATGATACTTTTTTCTATATGTATTATAGTTCATAACTAATTGACTATTTTAATGTAGTAATGTTCATTTAATGCTTACATAATCTTAAAGTACATATTTTGCTATTGGCACTACATTTCCTACTTTTTGGTAATTTTCTCTATTAGTCTTTGAGATTAATTTTCATTGTTTCATGAAAGCAATGTAGCTGTGAATCTGAATGAGAAAAAAATATATGTAGAGCTCAGTATTTACATATATGCCATCAATTACTAATTTCCTACTTGGAATCAAATCACTACATGTAATATATCCATTGCCTCCCACTGTAGAATAATTTTCTACACAGAATATTGCAAATTATAATATTTAGGGCTGTAAAAATTCTTACTGAAATATTATCAAGGGAATCCCCATTGCACAGATAAGGAAACTGAACTTTAAATTGCAGTAATTTGTCCCTTATCAAATAGTGGCTGAATTAAGAGCTAAATAGATTCCCAAAAGATTGTAAAGTCTTTGGGGAATGGTACTTTATTTTTTTACCTTTTAAAGTATACTGGACACATAGTATAGTGCCTTTCACATACAGTCACTAGATAATATTTAATGAATAATCTCCACTTTAGAATTTTTTATATAGAAAACAGGGAATAATATATTAATGTCAACAAAGTCAAGACTTAAATTTCATCTCAATGAAATTTAAACTTCTCCAGTATACAGAGGTCATATCACACTTGTTTGTATCTCAGAGTACAGTACAGATAATGTTCAATAAACAATGGTTCAATTAAAGAATATATGAGTACATAATATATTAGCTGGATTGATTAATACTAATGAATAAATATTAGCATTAATTAATAGATGTTATATTAATCAATTAATATTAGTTATCAATTCTTTTTTTAATCCAACTAATTGATATTAACTAGTTGAATTAATGAATGTAAACATAAATTGTGTGCATAATATATAATGTAGGTACAATTAAATATATGTGTGTATGTATGTATAATATATACTTAACTTTAAAAGAAAACAAACTAAGAGGCCAAATGGGATAGTTTTATGTGTCAACTTAGCTATGCTATAGTACCTAGTTATTTAATCAAACAACAATCTAAGTGTTGCTATGAAAGTATTTTGTAGATGTGGTTAATATCTACTATCAGTTGACTTTAAGTAAAAGAGATTACACTAGATAATGTGGTGGGCCTTGCGCAGTCAGTTAAAGACCTTAAGAGCAAGAGCTGAGGTTTCCCAGAGAGGAAGGATTTCTGCCTCTAGACTGTAACATAGAAACCCTGCCTAAGTTTCCAGCCTACTGGTCTGCCGTACAGATTTTAAACTCCTCAGCCCCATGATCACATGAGCCAATTCCTTAAAACGCTATATTTTTAAAATAATACATACATTCCTTGAAATAATACAAAAGGATACATATATTTTATTTGTTCTGTTTCTCTGGAGAACCCTCACTAATACACTAGAATTATAAAATCAACTTGGGAAATATCTGGCACCACTTAACTGCTGGTTTCATTAGAACATCATTGTCATGCTTCACATTAGACATCCTAAACTGTTTTGCAACACATGATCATCAAACATAAACTAATTTAATATGTTGCTGATTATTTGGCCAAAAATATGTGTAAACTCATCTCTTCATTTTCTGTCTCCTGAACAAAGTATTCAAATTCTTAGCCAGGGTCTTTATTAGGTCATGATATTGATGAAAATATTAGAGTTCTTTAACAAGAAAACTAGGTTTTCAATATTTCTTCTTTTTAACCTGCTTTATATATTTAGTACCTTGAATTTAATCACCTACTTTCCTATCATATGGCTAAGACATGTGACAGATAAGAACACAATGTTTTATAGTATAGTCTACCCAAACATTGAAATATTTGAATTTACCTGAGTTATGTTTTAAAGACTAAAAACGAACAAATTTGTAGAAACCAGACATCTGCACTGGTTGGTTTTCCCTGGGTAAGTATGTGTTTTGAGAAAAGTTTAATTGAAACCATCTGTTGATGACGCATTCACTCTTGAATCATCTAAAATGTTTTTATTCTCCAGTTTATACCAATGCTCAACAAAATGCCTTCCAAAACTTCTGAATTATATTAAAAAAATAAAAGAAAGCCAACCAAAGAAAGATGGAAAGAAAAGAATGAATTGGGTACAATTCAGAGTTCTGGACATTAATTTTTATTTGTTTTCCAGGGAGATTTATAGTAAGGCGTTATTGTCTAAATGTCTGTCTTTGTGATAAAAGCCTGGCTGATGTAGCAGACCATTACAATTGAATATGTATTAATTTTATGTATTAATATTAATAATACCCTCACATATATTAATATTTCAAGAGCTCCCGCCTTGCAGTATACAAATAGAATGTCAGAGTGAGTAGAGGATGGGTAGATCTGCAAAACTAAAGCCCAGTGTATTAATTTTCTATTCCTGCATAACACATTACCACAATCTTAGCAACTTAAAACAAGACATTTATTATCTCACAGTTTCTGTGGTCAGGAACATGGCTTAGCTGAGTACTTTGCTCAGGCTCTCATAAGGCTGCTATGGGGGTGTTAGCTGGGCTGTTTTTCATCTGGAATCTTGACTAGGGAAGAATCCACTCCTAGTTCTTTCTTTTAGCAGAATTCATTTTCATATGGCTGTATCACTGAGACTCTCAGCTTTTGTTTCTGGCTATCAACTTGAGAGGGCTCATGTCCCAGATACCATCCACAGTCAGTGACCAAATATAGTTCCTTGCCACATGGACCTCTTCAACATGATTGCTGAATTTATCAAGCCAGAAGGGTGAATCTCTATTTCCATTTTGCTAAGATGACTCATGTAAGGTAATGTAACGTAATCACAGCATTGATATTCCATCACCTTTTCATATTTTTTGACATATTTATTTCTATCACTTAGAATCAAATCATATGTCTCACACACACTCAAGGTGAAAGGATTACACAAACGCTTGAAGACCAAAAGGTAACATCCAATGGGGTTTGCCTTAAGATCTGTCCATGACACTCAAATTCAGGGCACATATTAATATTTCCTAAAAGATTTAGTATACTCAGGGGTATAAAAAGTTCTTATATTTATAGTTTATATTTACCAAGTGCATAAATAAGAAGACATGGGGAGAACTACCATTAACCATATTTGTTCAAAGTAAAGATCAAAATACCCAGTTAGACAATGTCTTCAATTTGACTCTTATTTGCGTATTTTTAATTTTGAAGAAATTAATGCTATTTTTCCTTCTCCAAAAATATAATTCCTACTATATACTTTGACCAACATCAACTAGTATTTTATAATTATTAATTAATTTAAACACTTATTAAAATGTATATTATCATCTGTGACCTTAATGGTCTTTAGGTTTTCATTGGAAAAGGAATTTGTTTGAAATTTAAATTTTAAGATATACAAGTTAAAAATAAGTTATTCTTGTTTTATAAGAAATGCAATTCCTGGCCCCTCCATTCATTGAAATTTGCAATGTTCTTAGGTACACATAAACCTCACGACGATAGCATGTTATATTCTTCAATCTAGAAACTTATTAGGAATACTGATATTTATAAAGCAATCAATAGATAGCCAAATCTCTGTGTGAGTTAGGAATCAAATTATATATATGCACCAGTTACACTTCCTGGGATGTACAACCAAAAATGTCTCTGAGTATTGCCAGATATCCCCTGGATAGGTAGGGGGAGTAAAGTTATCCTAATAGAGAAGTACTGCTTTATAGAACATTTCAGTAATATTCAAATTCTCAGGGAAAAGGTTTTCTTTTATAATTTAAGGACTGTAAATTAGGAAGTGACTTTGAAGAACAAGTAATTTATTCACTGCCACCAGATAGGCTAACACCCTAATCCATCAAAATGAACAATGTTATACACTGTTGACAATAATATTAGCACAAATTATCATTGTCTCTAAATTCTGTATAACTACAAAATTCTTGTCGGAGGACTACCATTTCTTATCAGAAAACAGCATAGCACTAAATGAGATGATTTTTATTCAACAATTTTCCACATATTTATGACTCCTCGGTCTGTTTTCCTAAATAATAGTGAAATACATCAAACTGTCATTCTCTGTAGTTTCACTACTTTTATTATCCTTCTCAATTTTGAAATATTGATTATTTCAACAATTTAAGTCTAACAAAATAATGCCTTGAACTAGAACAATCACAATGGGCTAAATGCTTGAAGATTAATGAAAGGCAAGGAAAAATTTTAGAACATATTAAATTTGGAAATAAAAGTATCTCAGAAAATTAATATCAGTTTAAGATACAGAAAATTTTATATATATATATATACACACACATGCATACATATATATGTAAAGAACTCAGCTAAATAATTCTCAAAGGCCATTATAATTATTTTGTATTAAAAAAGGACAGAATTTTTCTAATGAAGAAACTGACAATTGAAGAGACTAAGCCACACATATAGTGTTAAGACATAATAGAATCTATGTACAATATTCTCAGTTACCCCAAACTATAACATTTTTCTAAACTATAGTATAATATTATAACCAAAATATTTATGTAATCCACCAATCCATCAGATTTCCCAGTTTTACTTGTATTCATGTATGTGTGTATTTAGTTCTGTACAATTTTACACATGTGTAGGATCATGTATCCACCAGCATGGAAGAGTTTCATCCCTAGAAATATCCCTGATGTTGTTCTTTTGTAATCATGACCACCTTCCTCACATCCTCCACCAATCATTTACCCCCAAGCAACCATTTATCTTTTTTCTCTTTCTAAAATTCTAAAATAATATTTTAAAATGTTATATAAATAAAACCATACTATATTTATATAAATAAATTCATACTTTTTAATGTTTCAGGATTTTTTCACTTAGCATAATTTTCTGGAGATTAATTCAAATTGTTGCATATGTAACACTTTGCTTCTTTTATTGTGTTATTTATCCATTGAATAACACATTTGGACATTGTCTTTATTCAATATATCCCAAAACTACAAAAAGCCTCCTTTGTGCTATATTGAGTAAAGCTGCTATGAACATTTGTGTACAGGTTTTTATGTGAACATAAGTTTCCGTTTCTCTGGAATACATGCTCTAGAGTACAATTACTGAGTCAGATGGTAACTGCATACTTAGTTTTATAAGACACTACTAAAATGTTTTGCATTATATCTGTATTATTTTACATTCAAATGACCAATGTATGAGTAATCTAGTTTCTTTACAACCTCACCAACATTGTTTGTTATCATTTTTTCTTTATATTAGCCATTCTTGTAGTATGTAGTAACATTTCATTGTCAGTTTAATTCAACATTTCCCCGATGGTTAATGTCATTGAACATATTTTCATATGCTTATACACCATCTTCATATCGTCTTTGCTGTAATGTTTTTGCATGCTTTTTGTTCATTTTCTAACTCGATTATATTTTTACAGTTGAGTTTTGAGTATTCTTTATATAGTCTATAGTCCTTTTCATATGTGATTTATAAATATTCCTCCCAGAATGTAATCCTTTCATCCCCTTTGCATGGATTTTGTAGAACAAAAAATTTAATTTGAAGAGCAAAAATTTTAATTTTCATGAGGTTCAAATTATCAAATTTTCTCATTATGGCTTGTATTTTGGTGTCAAATCTAAGAATTATTTGAGTAGAACCATATTGCAAAGATTTCCTCCTATTTTTTCTACAGTTTCTATACTTTAAATTTTAAATTTAATTTTATGACACATATTCTGAACTAATTTTTCTATAAGGTGTGGGATTTAGGCCTATGTTTTGGGGGGGATTTCTTGTGTTTTATTTTGTTTATTACCCGTAGATTTCCAATTAATTCAGCACCATTTGTGGAAAATGTTATCCTTCTCTATTGAATTGCTTTTGTGTTGTTGTCAGACTCTACTGAGTGAGCATACTTGTGTGTGTCTATTTCCAGGTGGTCTATTCTGTTCCATTGACCTGTAGTTATATAGTAAGCCTTATATGAGGTAGAATGATGTCTCACTTTATTCTTCTTTCTGAAGATTGTTTTAGCTCTACTGGAGCCTGTTTCTTCCCATGGGAATTGCAGAATAAGCTTGGCTATGTCTACAAAAACCCTTGCAGGGGATTTGTTAAGAGTTGTGTTGAACTGATCATCAGTTTAGACAAAGGTGGTACCATTACTATGTCAAGTCTTCCAGTCAATTAACATGGTATGTTTCTCCAATTGTTTAGGTCATCTTTGATTTATTTCATAAGCATTTTATAATATTTGGCATACAGATACTCTGGTTAAGCATATTACTAAGTATCTTGTTTCATTTGGAGCCACTGTAAATATCACTGTGTTTTCATTTTGGTTTCCACATGTTCATTTATTAGTATACAGCAATGCGATTGATTTTTGTTCATTTATCTGTATTCTGCCACATTGCTATACTCACATATTAGTCCTAGGAGTTTATTGTAGATTCCTTGGGATTTTTATGTAGACAATTATGCCGTCTTTCAGTTTTTATTCTCTTATATATTACCTTTTTCTGATCTACTTGTTTTGTATTTATCCTTCTTTTTAAATTGCAGTGATTAAAATTTTCACTACTATGTTTTATAAAACTTATAAAAGCAGTGGTATTTTGCCTTTTTACCAGTACTAGGCGGATAGCATTCAGTCATTCACTGTTAGGTATGGTATTGACATTCAGATCTTTTAGATGCCCTTTATCAAGTCTAAGCTATTCTCCTCTATTCCTAGTTTTCTGAGGGATATTTTATGAAAATCAGTGGGGGTATAGAATGGGTTTAGATTTGTAAAAAGTTTTTCTGCAACAACTGATGTGATTATGTGATTTTTCTTCATTAGTCTGTTAATATGGTGGATTACACTGACTGATATTTTAAACGTCAAATGAACTTTGTGTAACAGAAACAAGTCCCATGCAGTCATGCGGTACAACTATTTTTATACATTGTTGTATTCCTTGTGTTATTATTTTGTTAAGGATTTTTTATGTCTAAGTTAATGAGAGATATTGGACTGTAATTTTTAATTTTGATAATATATTTAGCTATGGTATTGGGGTAACACTGACTTCATAAAACAAATTGGAAAGCATTTCTGCTTCTTATATCTTCTCAAAGATAATGTATAAACTTGGCTTAAATTCTTCCTTAAATATTTGGTACAATTCTCAAGTGAAATAATCTGAGCCAATATATTTTTTGGGGGGGAGTTTTTAATTATAAATTATTTAATTACAAATTTAAATCATCCTAGAGAATAATTTTACTGTATATTGGATTCATGGTTCACAGTTCTTTTGTTTCAGCATTTAAGATATATTCTGCCACTGCTTTCTGATATCTATAGTTTCAGGCAAGAAATGTACAGTCTTTAAAATTGATATTCTCCTATAGGCAATGTGTTATTTTTCTTAGGGTGCTGTCAATATTATTTTCTGTGTCTTTAGTTTTCAGAAGTTTCTTTATGATGCATCTTGGCAAGAATATTTTGAGTTTATCCTGTTTGAGATTTTCTGAGGTTCTTAAATGTATAGGTTTGTGTCTTTCATTAAATTTAGGGAGTTTTCAAATATTATTTATTCAAATATTCTGTTACCTCCACTCTGTTCTTTCCTTCTGACACTCTGATGACATGAATGTTGAATTTTTTTAAATTATCGTCAAAGGTCCCTGGGGGTTTCTTCATGTTTTTCCAGTCCATTTTCTCTGTTCAGATTGTGCCTTACTGCATTTTCTGCTACTATGACAGAACACCACAGACTGGGTAATTTATAAAGAAAAAAAGTTTATTCAGCTCATGATCATAAAGGGTGGAAAGTCCAAGACTGTAGTGTCTGCATCTGGTGAGGACCATCCATGGCAGAGGATGGAAGGATAAGGGAGCACTTGCTTTTATAACAAAGCCACTCCCAAGACAACCAACACACTTCCAAGTTAATGGCATTAATTCATTCATGAGTGTAACCTTCATAACCTAATCACATGTTAAAGACTCCAGCTCTTCATACTGTTACAATGACAATTAAGTTTCCAACATACTAACTTTTGGGGATACAATCAGACCATAGCAGATTGGTAGACTTTGATTAGTTTTTAAGTTCAATGATGCTATCCACTTTCATTTCCTATTACTGAGCCCATTCTATGAATGTGGGTTTTTTTTTAGTTTATGCTATTGTAGTTTTCAGAGCTATATTTCACATCTGAGTTTTTAAAATAACTTTCCTTCCTTAGCTGATATTTTCTATTTTTTGTTTGTTATGTTACATATATTTATATATAATATAATACAATTATAAAATTTATAAAAATTCTCAAATGAGCAATTATACTCTTGAAAAAATATGAAAATAGAAAATCTCACCAAAGAAATAGAAGATACAAAGAAGAACTAAATGATAATATTAGAACTGAAAAATACAGTAACTAAATTGAAAATCTCATTTGATGAATAGGTAACAGAATGGAGATATCAGAAGAAAGAGCTGACAATAAGTTAATATAAATTATCTAATCTGAACAAAAGAGAAAAAATGCATTGAAAAAAATTAACAGCCCCATAAGGGCCTGAGGAACAATAATAAAAGAACTAACATTTGTGTCACTGAAGTTTCTGAAGGAAAGTTAAAAGAATGAGGTGCTAAAATACTGAACAAATTATGCCTAAAAACTTTACAACTTTGATGTAAGATATTAAGCTACAGATTCAAAAAGCTTAGTAATCCAAAATAGGAAAACTAAAAAAAATCTTCATCCAGATCCATCATATTCGAAATGCTGAAAGCAAAATATTGAAAACAGAGAAAAAGGATGCATTACCTATAGTGGAATAAAAATTTAAATAACTCAATATTTCTCATCAGAACTTGTCAGGTAAATAAAACGGACTACTCTCACTTTGAGATCGTAAAAACATGTCTGATAGCTGAAAGTAAAAATTATAGCACTATTGCAGTTTTCAGAGAGGTATAATATATAAAATGACTTCAACATGAAAGTGAGGGAACGATAAGGTGTCTTTGTGGTGTTAAGTTTTCCACGTTCCAACTGAAGTGTTAAAATAATTGATCCAAAGTACAGTGTATAATGTTCAGTATGTATATTGTAATCTCTAGAAAAACAATAAAAATTATATATAGAATAAATAAATTAAAATAGAATACTAAAAATCATTTAAATAATCCAATAGAAGGCAGGAAAGAGATGACAGAGGGAATAAACAGAAAATAAATAATAAAATGGTAGACCTAATCCAAGAATGTTAATAATTCTATTAAATGAAAATAATCTAAAAACATCAATTAAAAGACAGAAATAGTATGGATAAAAACACCGCTAACACTATACTGTGTATAAGTAACTCACTTAAAATATAATGATATAAAAATAGGGTAGAGTGTCCACATTAATATCAAAGTAGTCTTCAAAACAAAGAAAATTACCACAGATTAAGAAGAATTTACATAATGCTAAAATAGTTCACCAAGATAGAATGACCATTCTAAATGTGTATGCAATTAACAAGAGAGCTGCAAAATACATGAGGCAAAACCTGACACTACTGAAAGGAAAAATAACCAAATCCACAATTATAGTTGGAGATTTTAACATTCCTTTCTCAGTAATAAGTAGAACAGCTAGTCAGAAAATCAGTAGGGATATAGAAGAATAAACAATACCATTAATCAACTGGATCTAATCGATATCTACAGAACACTGCAATGAACAGCAGAATATACAAACTTTTCAAGTGCACAGGAATGTTCACATTTCTGGGGTAATAAAACACGCCTCAACCAATATAAAATAATTTAAATAATACCATATATGTCCTTTGATCATAATGAAATTAAGCTAGACTAAGAAATATATGAGAAAAATCTTTAAACATTTGGAAATTAAAGAGCAACTTTATAAATAATTTATAGGTTAAAGAAGTCTCAAGAGATAATAGAAAATACTCAGAATTGAATAAAAGTAATAATATACTAAAATTTGTGGCAATAGTAATGCATAGATAGAAAGCAATGCTAGAGCAACAAAGCAGCTAAAGCAATGCTCAGAGAGAAATTTATAGATGCTTAGAACAGCAGAAAAGTCTCAAATCTAAATAAATTTCCACTTTAGGAAACTAAAAAAAAAAAGAAAGAAATAGAAAAAAACAAAGTCAGCCCAAACAAGCAGAAGAAAGGAAGTAATAATAAGAGCAAAGAATTAATGAAATGAAAAACAAAACATTAGGCTACATTTACATTAAGATAATGTGATAAGATGGTGAATCAGTGAAACACTGAGAAGGAGTCATCAGAGAGAAGGAAAGAAATAAAAAGGAAATAATTTTCTTTGGCTTTTGGGGAGAAATTTCAAGAGAAATATGCTGGTCAGTAATGTAAGTCCTTCAAAACTCAAGTAGGAGAATTAGTAGTAGATTAAGTATGACAATTAGGGAATCATTTCTGACTTTTCATATGATAAACTCAAGGTAGTATAGAAGTGAGATTTCAATTATCTGACTTATGAGAGGTAAAGATATATAAACAATATCATAGACACCCTTAAAGAGGCAATGGGAGCTTGATCAGGTCTCAGAATTAAAGAAATAAGTTTTAGCATATTTTACAACTGACCATGTTTGAAATTCTTGGCAAAGAGCCATTGTGAAGGTGTACATAGAGAATGAATAATTATAAGGTGACAGATATGTCACCTTAATTTTCCTGGTTTGATCATTACACATTGTACACGTGTATCAACATAGTACACTATTTCACATCAATATGTACAATTATTATGTGTCAATTTAAAACAGTAATAAAAACAACAAAATGAAAAAAAAAAGTGTAAAGCTTTGAGGTCCAAAAAAAAATGAGTGATGAGAAAATGAAAGAATTGAATAAGAAACGATGAATGGAACAGGTCAAAGGGAATGTTGAGCTAGATGGAAAACAGGCTGGAGGAGCTGCCTTGGTTGGGGAGGGCAGGAGGATGTTAATTTGGAAAAGAAAATGAAAACTGATCTTTTGAAAAGGTAAATAATTAGCAAATCATGGAAAATGTTCAGAGAAATTTCGTAAGGGATAGGTAATGACATTAAAGAAGTTCTTATTAGATCATTTTGTTATTTGTAAATTAGGACACATAGTTAACTCACTCTAATAGTAAGAGAGTCATAAGAGTTTTAAGGCCATAAGAGAGGTAATAATGCTGCAGTACCTATAATCAAAACATGCACAAGGATTTATTTATGTATGTTGAGAGCACTTCAGCACGGAAGATACAACTGATGTTGATGTTTTAATGAAACAAAGCATGACTAAAGAATGTCTCCAACATCTAGTGACAAAATATCTCCATCATTTTCATGATGTGACAGGGAAAGGACTGAGCCCTGACAAGTAGATGGACTTTGAATGTCACTTAATGGGCATCTCAAATATAAAACATTTCTGTGATGCTAAGTAATTTTGAAAGCAATAGATGTTTACTATTTCCTAAAAAAACCTAATAGATTAAAAAAATTACTTTGAATACTCCCCCTAATAATCAGCCTTCTCAGTCATTTTTATTTCTCTCTTATTTTTTCCTGGATGTCTTGATTCACTTTTATTGCCCTGTTGCTATGATCTGCCTCTTTACTTTTTTTTTAATTATAAAATGCACTCTATCTTTAATCATTTCTCCATCTTTAGATCTCCAAGAAATCTATATTTTGACACTTATTTAAATAAATTAATAAGTATTTCTCCATGATTTTAAAAGTTGAAATCTCTAAGGAAAAATATATTTATGAAATCATTATTTTAAAAATTAAACAATGCATTTTAATATTATAGCAATCTAATATATAATATTAATAGATATATTGATGTCAAATACAATATATTTATAAATTAATATATAATTATAACCTAATTACATGTGAATATATAATGTTTAATCTGCACTAATATTCTCACTATAATCTAATCAAAAAAACTAAAAGCATGTGGGTAGGACAAAGCCATCCAAATAATCAATAGAAATAATGATCTTTTTCTCCACATTTGGTTGTTATTTTACCTATCATTTTTATAATTATTTTTATCCATATCCATTAAATTACAGAACTTTTCAAAGAAAAGAATAAAGCACTTTTCAGAAAGTTTTAAATTCTAATTGCAAATGTTCCTACCAATGCAGTTACCAAAAAAGATAAAGAAATCTGACCTTGCATATGAGTAGAGAAAATTTCTTCTGCTGTGAAGTTTTACAGGATTTTCTAAATCTTATTATTGTCTGAGGCATGATGTACATGTCGGCAGGGAGGATCCATACCAGAACAGTGTTAATGCCTTGATTTACATTTTCCATTTAATTAAAATTGTTTCCTGTCTTTAGACAGTTTTTCTTTATATCTTAAGTTAAATCCTTTTGTCTGCTTCGCCTGTGGGCCCAAACTGATTTATGTAGCTGAACTGGTAGACAGTTCAAAAACATGCTTAGAATAGTTTATTCCACTTTTACCATTTTGATTTAAATGCATGCTTCAAACTTCAAGAGCAATCACTTCCTGAGGTCTATAGAAAACTTGTACAAGGCTTCTTTCTAGTCTCAGTAATTGTGCTAATACCAGACCTACTAACGTGTGTAGTATGAAGACTACAAATGAGCATATCTAAGCTGTTATAAAACAATTATAACTAGAAATGACATCAAACAAAGCTGAAAAGCATAAATGGTGGAAGATACTCTTCATAGAAAAGAGAGTTCAGGATTATAAAAACTTTCAAAAACTCTTGGACTTGCACTTAAGTTTCATTGAAATGAATATAAAACATTTTAATTTATAAATTGTATAGCCAATTCTGTTGCTAATAGAGATGATTACAAAAATGTCATCCCCAATTAGGAGGCAGTATGAAATAGCTCTCTCTTCATAATTCTTTGTGTGAAGAAGACATTTATTACTCAAAGTCAAGTCATTATCTTTGGAATCAAGTATTTCTCCATGTTCAAAAATATGAATATAAAAGAGTCCAAAGGGTGTCTTAAAGTGTTTAATGTGGAATATTTTATGCCTATCATACAATATAAAACTTTTATATTAAAGATGTTTTTCTCAGTGGTCAATAATGTTTTAGTTAATTATAGACTCAACACACACACACACACACACACACACACACAAAAATGAATAGTTTTAGAGAAATATTCTACAACTTATACATTGACTACCACAATGTAAATTCCTGTATTTATTTTTAAAACTCAAATAGGGTTTCCCATATGCCAGGTACCCTTCTAACCAGTTTATAAATGCAAACTTATTTAAAGCTTATAATAATCTTCTATGTTATGCACTTTTAGTATCACAATTTTACATATAAGAAAACTCAGGCACAGAGGGGTTGAGTAACTTGCCCTAGGTAGTGTCAGAGCCAGATTATAAAAAGGGTTTAAGATGGAATGAAAGTCCAAACTCTCTGACTTCATGCAGTTTCTTTTAACAGCAGCTATGTCAATTACTACTAAAATGAAAGCAATTAGGGTCACAATTCTCTACATATTATTCACAGTTATCTATTTTGGATTATTAGACATTCTTATCATAATGCCTAATATCAACTGCCTTGTTTTTATGTCTTTTTATGTCTCTCTTGTTGAAAGAGTGATTATGTCTGCTTGGATGTGGAGCCTGGATGTGGGTTCACCTGACCCAGCCCTGCCCAGCTTCAGCCCCCACTTGCCTGGGTAGTGGTAGAGCACAAGAGGTACCCAGGGAGTTCCAGGACCCCACCTATTGCCTGAGATATCCATGTACTTCTGTTAGACTAGGGCTAGGCATAGTTCTCACAAACATGACCACAGCTGGCTCTCTCCTGCAAGCACCACCTGTTGGCAGGGAGGCCAACTTGTATAGCTCGTTACATCACTTATTGATTCCATTGTGCAGGGTTTGGCTGACTCTCCTGCAAAAGCCACCTACTAACCTGGAGATTAAACTGGACATCCCAATATATTTCATCCTGTTAGAAGTGCACAAGGCTGAGGAAAGAGATGAGATTTCAGAGACCTCCATCTCCCCTGTAGACAGGAAGCAGGGAATCTGCTCACATGCATAGTACACCAATGCTACAGCCTATAAATAAGTAGCATTTGAGAAAACCACCACACTAAGGCTTATTATAACAAAGGTATTCATGCAGAATCTAGGCCCTCTGAAAGTACCCACAAAGCCAACAAAGTCCCTATACAACATAAGCTACTCTCACACCCTTAAGATGGAGGGGGAAAAAAGTCTCATCTAAACAAAATAAAATTCATAAAAAAGAGTGACAGCATCTCCAGATGAGAAGGAATTTGTGCAAGAACTCTGGAAGTATGACAAAACAGAGTGCAATGACTCACCTTCCCAAAGGATCACATCAGCTCTATAGCAACAGATCCAAAACAAAAATACTGAAATGACAGAGGAAGAATTCAAAATATGGATTTTAGGAAGCTAAATGAGATCCAAAAGAAAATGGAAAATAAACTCAAAGAAACCAGAAAAATAATTCAGGACATGAATTTTTGACTAAAAAGATAGATATATTAAAAAAAAAAGTAAACTTTCTGAAAATGAAAAATTCATTTAGGGAAATACAAAGCACAGTGAGAAGGGTAAAAAAATAGAAGAAAGAATTTTAGAGCTTGCAACAGTTCTTTTGAATTAACCCAATCAGTCAAAAATAAAGAAAAGAATCAAAAGGAATGAATAAAATCTCCAACCAATATGGGCTTATGGAAATGCCCAAACATAAGAATTGTAGAGAATTGTAGGTATCCTAGGGGGAGAAGAAGAAAAACCAAAAAGCATGGGAAATCTATTTGAGGTAATAATGAAGGAAAACTTCACTGGTTGATAGAGATTTAGACAACAGATACAAGAAGCTCAGTGAAATCCTGGAGGAGTTTCATTACAAAAAGAACATCACCAGAGCACATAGTCATCACACTGGCCAAAGTCAACTTGAAGGAGGAACTTCAATAAGCAGTGAGATAAAAACATCAAGTAACTTACAAAGAAACACATTAGACTAACAACAGATTTCTCAGCTGAAACCTTACAAGCCAGATGATATTGGGGTCCTATCTTTAGTCTTCTTAGACAGAATACCTGTTGGTCAAGAATTTTGTATACCACCAAACTAAATTAAATAAATGAAGGAGAAAAAAAAGTTTTTCCTAGACAAGCAAATGCTAAGGGAATTTGTCACCGTTATACTTGTTCCATAACAAATGCTTAAAAGAGTTCTAAACATCAAGAAGAATGGTTGATACTCACCTGTATAAAAACACCTGGAAGTAAAAGCTCACATCTCTTATAAAACAGTAATACAAAGGAGAATACAAAGCAACTAAGTAACAATCACCATGATTACTAGAATATAATCTCACATGTCAATATTAACCTTGAAAGTTAATGGTTTAAATGGCCCACTTAAAACATATAGATGGCAGAATGCATTAAAATAAAAGAAATCCAAATATCGAGTGTCTTCAAGTAAACCATTTAACTCACTCATGACAAGTTTCATAGACTCAAGGTAAAAGGGGTGGAAAAAATTATTCCAAAGCAATGGAAACCAACAGTGATCAAGAGTAGCTATTCTAACCCTAACCCTAACCCTAACCCCACAATATGCTGAAATAAGAATAAAAAAAAAAGAAAAAAAAGAAATACTTGCTCTTGACTTCACAGGATTCTTGTGAAGAGGTTTATTCTTTTTTAAAGGCTTATGTACTTTACGTTCTTATACTGATGTGTACTTTGTAAACTCAAAGTATAATCTAAATTACAAAAATGTATTGCAGTTTTTAAATAAAAAAATAAATAAAACTCATTGAAAATATTAATGTGAAAAATTTGTTTTCAGCTTAGAATCTAATCAGAAAGTAACTTTCACCTCCAAAATAGGATCTAAAAGATTTTTCCCCATTGCTATAGAACATCCAGAGCCCTATTTATTGTAGATAATGAGCATAAACAAATGGTTCCTGTTAGAGAGGCATAGCTGCAGAGTACTAAGCAGGTGTACTATGATTACATTTGATATTTTCAAACACGTTGAAAATATTAACTCTTGCTTGATCCTTATCCTTTGACTTATTTCAGTGTTGACCCTTTGGGTAACTCCTTATTTTAGTTTACTATGCATGAGAAATCATTTGTTTGACCTTGTTGCATCCGTAATTTAGATCCTCTTGTTCATGTTTCTAAAGCTTTATGAACCCTTTATGGACAGACCTTTCTTTGTAGTTTGAAGCACAAAATAATTACTAGCTGATTTTGGAAGAAGTCTGATTTTCTCCAGAATGCCCTGCAAAATGTTGTTTTTCTGTGATAATTATCAAGAAAACACCTGCAGAGTTCTCTGCAGCTATGCCTCTCTAACATGCGCCAATTGTTTATACTCACTATCTGCAATAAATAAGGCTCTGGGCGTTCTATTGCAATGAGAAAATATCTTTTAGATTCCATTTTGGAGGTGAGAGTTACTTTCTGATTGGATTCTAAGCTGAAAATAAGTTTTTCACATTTTCTGCATTGCCTCCTCCCAGAAAGAGAAGGGAATAGTCCAAGGCCTGTTATTACAGAATCATTTTATGCATGATACTTTATAGATTTATAATTCCCAAACCTGATTGATTTTTAAAAGTTTCTGAAGAAGAAAGAAAAGAAAATTATGGTGCAACCTAGACCTACTGAATCAGAATTCCAGAGGATAGACCCTAGAAACTTGTAGGCTTGTTTTTTAACCTCCTTTGATAACTCTGATTATCAGCCAGGACTAGGACCTGGTGCCATACATTGCTTATTCCTCTCAAGTCAAATCTTCGAACCAAAAAACATAACACTAGTTTTTACTTATCATTTGTTACATCCCAATGCATCTCTTTATATTCATATTTATACTAATTATTTTACAATTTCTAGACACCTAGAATTGTAATACCGACACTATCATTGATTTTTTTCTCTCCTGTTTGCTTCCCTGATTTCCACTCAGTCATGACATTGATTCTATTTCTACAACTTTTTTCTCAGTGTTCTCATTTACATTTTCAGTGTAACTGCCCTAATTTAACCCACACTTTTCTTGCTAAGACTTTTTTAAGTGCCTACTCTACCTGAATAAAAGGTCAACACCACATACTTTATTCTATATGCCCTAAGCCCTAAAACCATAAATTGACCTTAGCATGTTTTTTTTTTCCAAACATTTTTAATAGCTCTTCATTTTCTATAATGCAAGGTGGATATTCATAGGTTATTATTCAAAGCCTACTGTTATCTGATCACAATACACCCTTTAAATTCTGTCTCCCTTCTTCCCTTCATGCAACTACTCATTAGTCTACCTAGTTCCCCAAACATGCCCTGTACTTTGTAGCTTTTATGTATGTGGCATGCTTATGGCATCCCTTTCATCTGATTTTTCCTTTCTCTTTCTCTATCTCTAACTTTTTCTTCAAATCTCACTTGATCTCACATGGTTACAGTGATCTATTTATCATCACAATCTTATTACCTTATGTTATAGACACTTTGCACGGAGCTTTTCTGTACTCATTGTTTGTAAGCTCATTGAAAGTTGAAATTGTAAATTATTCAGCTTTCTCTGCTCATGAATGCCTGGCATAATGCCTTTCCCACAATGAAGGCACAGAAATTTATGGAATAAATTGGTGGGTGCATAAATAAATGGTTAGACTGAGAATCATAAAACAACTGTAAAATGACTATCCAGGCATCACTAAAATTTGCTTACAAGATTCTAATGGGCTAAATTGAGAATAATAGAGCAACAAACATATTAGTATTATCTAAGAATTATTTCACTTTGAGGAGATGAATAAGTGATTATACTTGCCTGAATTTCTAATTTGTTTGTCTCAAGGGCATAATCTTGTAATGCACATACACTGACAGGAGTATATAGATAGCTTTAGGTAGTGATTATTTAAAATTGATTTATTTCCATCATAATATTTAGATGAATGAATTTAAATGTAAAATGTTGCCTAGGACTTAGCAAGCTATTTGTTTTTGTTTCTAAATAATTCTTATCCAGAAAAGAATAACTATTATTTAAAATTAGGAAACTAATATTTGTATATTTGTTGAGTAATTTCTAAAAGCAAATTACTCAAAAACATGTGGCTTAAATTAGAAAAATTAGGCACTTAACTCTGTATTCATTATATAGACCACCAGTAACTTGATCTTCAAAGTAGTTTTCATTTACTGAGGAAAAGTATTCTTAAAGTCATTTGAATTACTTGCCTCTTCTGAGTTTATTTTCAACTATCTTTGACTATGTTGTGTTTTTGGCCTTTAGAGAGAGTAATATAAACATGCTGTTTAAATACAAAAATTTTGGCCCATATATTGCCAAAATATCAAAAGAGTTAATGTTTAAAATACCTTGGTTTAAAAGTGGGCAGGATTTGGAAATTTAACATTTTGGTTTCCAATATAGAATGAAAATTCAGTGAAAGCATTTTGTAAAGGACCTTTGAATAATATACTATTTATTTTTAAAATATAACTCATTTCTTATGGTATAAGACATGTAAGGACACATTTTCAAATATTAGTTGAAATGGATGAATGACCTCTGAGGGTGTTTATAGAATTTATATTCAGGTAACGATTAAATCAGAAAATGATTAAAATCTTGGGCTTTTTACTTATTGTTTTTTCCTTCCTGCTCATACTGCTCTTCATACTGACTCTCCTTGCATTATAATTTTCTTCTTACTTTCATTTATATAATTCTACTCACTTTCATTTCAACTCAGGCTTCTAGAAACTGCTGATGGACTATGCTCATTCTTTTTTGATACTTTAGTGTTGTTTCTTCCCTTGTTATTAGTTTGCTTATATATTTGGTTTTGGAGATTTTATTATATCCCTTATAAACCTATTACAGCAACCTATTGATTGCTATAAAATTTCTGGCTTAATCATGCTACCAAAGTTAGTTTCCTCCATGAAACAAAATAAAGTCACTCTATGGTTCTGTTTTTTCCTCCATTTAAAAATGTTCCTGAACCTATTAAAAAGAGAGTATGTAACAAAGGCATCAGTCTTTAGCAAAAAAAAAAAACAAAAACAAAACACAGTGCTGTGCTTTTATTTTCATTTATTTCTGGCATTCTACCTATAGCTATGCATATGCCTAGCATGAGCCATGTGATTGCATAAAAGGGTAGGGTTTTTTGGGGGTTTTTTTTGTTGTTGTTTTTTTTTGAGACAGAGTCTCGCTCTGTTGCCCGGGCTAGAGTGAGTGCCACGGCGTCAGCCTAGCTCACAGCAACCTCAAACTCCTG
Source organism: Lemur catta (assembly GCF_020740605.2). Lineage (NCBI taxonomy): Eukaryota > Metazoa > Chordata > Mammalia > Primates > Lemuridae > Lemur > Lemur catta. Next base: position 88,151,353 of record NC_059132.1, on the reverse strand, counting down.
GGCTTAAGCGATCCTACTGCCTCAGCCTCCCGAGTAGCTGGGACTATAGGCATGCGCCACCATGCTCGGCTAATTTTTTCTATATATATTTTTAGTTGGCCAGATAATTTCTTTCTATTTTTAGTAGAGACAAGGTCTCGCTCTTGCTCAGGCTGGTCTCGAACTCCTGACCTCAAGCGATCCACTAACCACTAGCCTCAGCCTCCCAGAGTGCTAGGATTACAGACGTGAGCCACTGCGCCCAGCCAAAAGGGTAGTTTTTATGTGCCTAGGAAAAAGTAAGAATTGAATCCACCAAAACTGGAAAGATAGATAATTTTATTAATTTTCTCTAGGAGACAAGTAAGTCTAAATCTTTCATTTGTAAGTGCCAAAAGTTCTCCTCAAAATGGATTAAACACTACAAAAGGAAGTTATTGGATTACATGGCTACGGTCTAGGATAGACATGGCTTTAAATAGGGATGGAGCCAGGGAGGTAGAAAATGTTACTAGGACTCCAGCTCCTCCTATTCTTTCTTATGATTTGGCTTACTTCAAAATGTAGTTGCAGTTATAGGTTCACATCCTCCTTATCATTTGTGATCCTAGAAAACATAGGGATATTTTCTGATAGCACCAATAACCCAGAGACAACTCCGACTGGCTCAGCCAAAGGTGTTAGGTCCCCCTTTGGCAATATGGACAATGTGATTGATAGATTTACCAAATAGAGAAGGGGCAGTTCCCAAAATAAAATCAGGCAAGAATGACAATAAGCATCTAATATTGACTATAGTTAGAAGATAATCAGAAACTCTAAAGAGTGCATTGATAATCATCTGAGGAAAGTCACCAAAAATATTCCATCTGGAAAGAAGAGTAAAGGCGTTGAGAATTAAATTTTGCCAATAAGTATTAACTTGCTTTTTTCTCTAAGATTCAGCACCAACTTCCTTGTATCATAAGCCTTTTGACAAGGATATGGTCTATATTCTATCCTCCCAGTACTCTCCTTTGACAAATAACAGCCTTCACCTGTGTACTCTCCAGCATCTCTAGTAATATCTAACTGAAGGGGCTTAATATGTCTTTTCCGCTTAATTTTCTTTGGTCAACTACTCTCACTGATGTGTTTTGCTCCTATCTTTTAACTGTATCTTGAACACGTTATCATAATCCTACCTTTTATCACGTTATTTTAGGCTCTCAACATATGGTGCTATGGAAATTCTCTCTAAAATAGTCTCAATGCCTATTCTTTTTTGCTTCTCCCGCATGGTCACAAGGGTAGCAGTGCTAAAGAGCATATCTAAGCGAGTTAATGGCCTACTTTAGGTCTGTACATAGGTGGATGGCTCCCACCAACCACACTCAGGATATGCACAGCCACCATCGCAACAACTTCCCTGAACTTTTCTCATCACACTCTGACAATGTAGAAGAACTTATACTTCCCTTATAATGTTACGGTATTCAGTAGCTTCATGTTTTGATTGGTAAAATGCAAAGTTACCAAAATCTCCTTTCAGTTCTACTTTTCTGTACATATTTCTATTATCACAATTACATAGAGTACTTTATCCGTTTACAAAGCTCACTCTCATTACCTACCTTCGGCTCTGTTTATTAAAGTGTAGTCTATGACCTTGCTCCTCAAAGTAGTGTCCCATACACAAGAAATATTAAGATCACCTAGCTGTGCTTTTAAACATGAATAATTTTGCAACTCACCATAAGGTCTACTGAATCAGAATGTGAATTTAACAAAACCTTCAGGTGATTCCAGTGCACTTTAAATTTTGAAGACCACTGATTTATGATATATTCTTTGCATTTTACTACCATTTGTCTGGCAAATATGTTTTTATACCTGATATACAGTAGACGATTTATACATTTCAAATTTAATTGAATTTAAAAAATGTTCACATCATGATTTTTTTTTTTTTATTCTTGGGTTAAAAATTTGTAGTTTTCTCAGAAATATACTAGGAGCATTGCCTCCTGAGAAGATAAAGATCCTGTGATAATGATATATGCCCAGACTACAGATTTAATTCTTGGCTAAATCTCTTCCTTCAAATCTCTGAAAATGTCTTCCTGTTTCCTGTAAGCTCACCAGTGTAACCATGAAAGAGAAAACAATGGAGAGGAAATATATTAGAGAAAGTTCAAGCTGAAGTGCAGACCATTGAAATAGATTGATAGCATCACTGACCTTTAATTTTACAGCATTTCTTCATGTCCCTCCACAGTGACCTTGGCTTTGGGCACATGATTGTTTTAGATAATGGAATAGCAACACATTAGAAGGAGCAGAGGCTATTCACTTTCATTTCCTTTCTCTTGCTCTTTATCTACGTTATTAGAATAAGGAGCAGAGCCCAGTAGGTCCAGTTGTACCAATCAAAGCCTAGGCATGACAGAAGGCTCAACCATGATCACCAAAGCCAACTTGCAGTTGAGGGGCTCCTGACTACAGACACGAGTGAGCCCAAACAATCCAAGCATAGGTCAGCAGAACTGTCCAGCTGACACATACAAGAACCATGATCAAAAATAATTATTTTTATATTGTTGCATTTCCCTGAGGTTTTGTGTTTGTGTGTTATACAACATTATTGGGGCAATAGATAACTGCCACAGTAGTGGAATATAGTTCAAGAATCCTCAGTTACAGTCGTGGTTCTTTCACAACCTTAACTTTTTTTTAATAGCACTTAAGCTTAAAGACTAACAACAAGTGTTCTCTACATTAAAATTCTTTAATAGTTATAAACATTAAGTTAAAAATTCAGTTTAGAGATGTAATAAAACTACTTTTAAAAGTCTTTAAATCTCTGTAGGAACTTTATTAAGCATTCTATATTTTTGTTTAGTTGTGCTATCTCTATCTCTGGGTTCAGAAGTTAGGACAAGACTGCTTACCCAATATATTAATATATTCCAGCATATATTGCAACATAGATGTGGCAATATGTTTGTAAAAAAGGTAATCAAGGCAGTTGTGTAAGTAGATAATTCCAAGAAAGGAAGGACACAGAACTTTTTTGCAATGCAAATATCTCTTATTAGCTTCTCATAATTCTTAATTAGGAGAGCTATCCTTTAGATTATACTTTTGCTAATGAATTCTGTCAGGTGGTTATGAATCATATTTATTTTAAAAACAAGAGTTTGAGAAATTTAGTGACTGTCCTTGTGTCATATGATATCTAGGCAACCAAGGACTAAAGTATTTACACAATGATTAGAAAAAAATGAAAGTTACTTTTCACCAATATTATACATTATTTCAATCAAAACTTGTCAATCAGACATTGGCCAAGGTCTTGAGAAGAGGCTGGTAAGGTGGAGAAGGCAGGAGCTGGGAGTTGTCAGCCAACACTCATAACAGCTGTGGAACGTGTTTATTGCTGAGAAAGGAGATCAAGTATATCCCAGAGTCTCAATTTTCCTTATCAGATAATTTGCTTTTCTTATTCTGGTATATTTTCCCACTCATTCTCCTTTTATGCAATCAAGTTTTCCTTGATCCTGATGTTCCAGCTGCTTGTGACTTTTTTCCCCAGACGGAAATCAAAATATCATTTTTTGTTGTCCAGTCTGCATAAGTGGAATGCCATAAGAATGAACTAAATGAGTCACTCAGTGATTTTCAAGTAGATTCTATCACAAAGCTTAGGAGCAATTGGTAATTTTTTCTTCTGTCATATCTTTAGGTTATTCTATAATATATGTTATATATAGTATGCAATAATCAGTTTCAGCTAGCCTGAGTCTACTGTTTTCTCCAAATTTTTCCAAAATTAGATTATAACAACTACATCCTTAATCAGAATGTAGACTATAATTTTCTTGCTTCTCTTAATGAATGTAAATTAATGTAGCTTATATATTTTTAATTACAGAGCTACAAAATATATTTCATTTATCTTATACTTTTAATAGCCACTTTTATAAAATAAAATGAGTGCCTCATTTTTCTTTAATGTATCTTTTAATACATTTGGAATGAAAATTCAAAAAAGAAACATGAAAGTAATTTTTATGCTGTTTCATTTCTCTACATTCCTATAAACTAAGATTTCCATGCTGCAAGAATCTTACTAACATTTTAGAGAAAAAATATAAAGTTGTGTTGAGTCTACAGGTCTTATGTTTAAGAGAGTAGAGGCCTCAAGATTACATTGAGCAAAATCTAGAAAAAATCTAATACTTATGAAATGACAATGACAAAAAAAAATTCTAAAATGTCACATATTATAATTTTATGGAGTGATTACTTATAGATTAATCAATCTCAATACAAATCATATAGGCATGTCATTAAGCAAAAAGGTATATCCTTAAAATTGAATAAAATTCAATATTTCAGAAATGTTGTTTTGCATCAATACAATGAAAGATTGCTACTGTGTAATTTCAATTTTGAAAAAAATTCTAAAAGAATATTTTATTTCTTATTAGGAATATAACATCCTTTATTACTTTATCATTTAATATCTTTTTATGTCATGTTCAGTGTTCAGAGATTTGTAATATTCTGCTTACCTTAATAGCTGAAGAAAATCAATAAATTTCTTAGCCTATCTACAGAAGTTGCTCAAAGTTCTAAGGAAGACAGAGTAGACTAAGAGTAGAAGAGTAGCAGATTTCTCATCCGATCAATTGCTCAGCCTCTACTTAAGAATTAACCTACTCTATAATGGATTGGATAAGGTTATATCAGCCAGGTGAATTGAATTATACAACAATTATCTTCTGATATGAAGAAAACTGACAACCTGGAGAAACTAAATACAAAAGCCAACAATTCAATAAAACACACAAACAAAAACAAAACACCAAAACTCCTATATATTAGATTTTATTTTGCAAAATGTCTTTCTCATTTATACAATTTTTATCTATAAACTGATTATATGTTATGTATAGCTCTATTTAATATGCTGATAATATATACCAACTTAGAGTAGCAGTGTTGCACCCCTGTTCCATAATGAAAAAAATGGTAAATTGTATGTGATTCCTGTTTATTTTCTTTGAAATTTCTTTATGCAATTATTGAAATTAATAAGAAATTTTGAAATATTTTGCCAATTTTAGTCCCAAATAAGTAGGAGATAGGTAAATACAGACAGTATCAATCTAATAATTTATTAAAAGAATTTTTGACAGAAATCAATAAGATAAATACATAAAATAAAATTTCACCTTTTGAAAGAAATCAAACACGTTTAACTTCCTAGGTAAGGGCTTTTTTTGAAAGAAATGTCAAAAGTATTAACATATTGAGCTACTATCAAGACCAAAATAATCTGTTCAGAGTTTTAAAAAAAAGTTGTTCATGGAATTTTCTTCATAACAAGAGGAACAGAATATAAAATCTCATGGGAACTTTGGAGTAATAATAAACATATTAAGAGGTAAAAATGTAGTTATTGTCACACCATCTTTTGTAAATTACATAATGCTAACGTATTAGTGATAAAAATTGCTGTGCATCTTTCAGATATGAATACAAATAATTTATCCAAATAAAGTCCAATACTTTATTAGGTCAAAAGGAAAGGTGAAAAATATTATCTTATGCCTTAAAGATGAATAATCAAGGGACTGATGAAACAAGAAAAGAAGACAAGTTTTCAAAGCCAGCCACAGAAATCTCCCTGCCAATATTCCCCTGTTATCCAAGCTAGGAGTCATGAGTTAGTCATCCTACTAGTATTGAGAGACACACAAAACAACTCGTAGTCCAAGACTTCTATGCCAAGTAATATCCAAAGAAGAAATCAAAAATATCCCAGGAGGTTAAAAGAAGAATGCTTTCAAAGGCTTTCAGCAGAGCAGCTGGTGTCATCAAGTGGTCAAAGATATCTCAAATTAAATTGTTCCTGAAACTTGATGGTTGAGTTCACCTGCTTCCAGATTAATGGAATCCTTATCTTTAATACTTATTGTCTAGACTTAAATATATAAGCAAGTATTCTGACAATTTCAATCAAAATCTTAGGTCACTGAAAAGAGGTATACAAAAAAAAAAAAAAAACTTTACCAGTTTGTGAAACATCATTCTGCCCCCATCTTGCATAAAGAAAAATGTTCGTTATTCAAATCCTTTATTTCAGAATTGTCTTTATTCTTTCAAATTTATGCCTTCCCAAAGAAGAGAAGATAATCAACTTAGGAATGCGTAATTCTCATTTGCTTAGACTGCCATATTGCATGATAATGCCACTTAGCCAGTTCCATATTAATTAGGTAGATTTAGATGCTGAAATGTAAAGTGGTCACCTGTGATCAGATGGGTAGAGTAATAGTAACGACATATCTAACCTAGAATTAACAACTGTGAATTTTAATAAGGTTTATCCTTATACATCATTACAAACACAGAATACTGCTGAGATGGACATTCATTATATAGTTAATGGAGATAGATGAATGTCAAAATGGAAACTGTTTATTCTAATGGTTAAGAACTCTTACGTTAGAGAATCCTAGTTTTACATCCAGTTGCATAGTTAGTATTAACCATGGGACCCTGGGTGAGGTAATATCTCTAAGCCTTAAATTCCTTATATTTAAAATTAGGATTAATGAGTGAGGCTGCCTCCTAGGATTATTAAAAAAAGTAAATTCATGCCTACAGATTTAACATGATATGTGGGGTATTATAGTTTTACAGACCAAAAAGAATTGAGAATATGCTTTGTATCTATTATATTTTACTCTTTAGTGAGTGCGTACTGTATTATAAACAATGTATTTTATGATTTATTGAATTATTCCAATTCATTACAACAGCACTGAATGTTGAAATCATTAGCCCATTATATAGATGTGGAACTTAAGGCACAGAATAGGTTTTATTGCTCAATTTTACATGCTTAATAGTTTCATAGCAGTAGGACTTGTATATAATTATTTTTTTGTTCCACAGATATAATTGGATACAAGAATTCTAATAATAAATTATAACTCAGTTGGATGTGAACTTAACCTTTTTAGACCTAGTTGGAACAGGTACCTAGTTAGAGATCTGGTACCTCCTAAAGTATTAGATTCCCTCACTTGCAAATATTACTCCTCTTTACATGACATAATAAATATTGCATCACAAAATGTAATTCCTCCAAGTTAAATCTGCAGTTTAACACATTCTACAAATGTGTCTGTCTTTCAGAATTAAAATATTTCCAGAGAGTGATACGAATGATAAGAAATTAAAGGATTGATTTCCTACTGCATGGTTTCGTTTTCAAAGATTTCTTTCCTTGTTTTCACAGTTTCCTAGGAAGATTCATAAGAATGCAACAATACTGGGTGTCTAAAACTATCCAAATATAACTTGGCTCACCAAGTTTAAAATTTCTAGTTTTACAATGATACTCGGTGTCTGACTTGTCTTTTAAAACAATTCCATATTAGTCCAAATCCCTGCTGAGGCTCTGTTTCTTGAATATGAAATATTCTTAATTTTCTTATGGATGCAGCCATAAAAATTTTATATTCAAACAGCTGCAGCAGCCTTGAAGTCAATCAATTCTATGTGCCTCAATACAACTTTCTATAAAACTCTTTTTGTGAAAGAAATGTAAAGGATATTTTTAAAGAAGTTTCTGGAAAACACCAGATTTATCATCTTAAGTTGTTATGTCCTATAAGATCATCTTATCTGTTAAGATGTATGTTTAAATATGGAGGTAAAAACTAAGTCTTGAAACAAAGAATTTAGATATACACAAGGATTTTTTGAAAATGTTATGACAATAATAGCATAAGGAATGTTTTTCAAAATCATTACCAGATAAAGCATAAATTAAAAGTGAGAGTCATAGTCAGATATTTTACTAAAATTTTTAAAAAACTTTCCTCATAATTACAAACTTTTACTTGAAAGTCATTAAAATCATAATGGTTACAATAAGATAAAAGTTTTTCATCATATTAAGATGAAATTATACAAAAATAAATAAATCTGAAGGTTTTCATCATTACAAAATGGAAGTAGATTTCAAAACTCCAGCAACTTTTACTGAAAAGGGGAGGATGTTAGCTAGTTTAAGGGTTCAAAGCTTAGCTGTTGAGACACTTTTTCATCTTTATACCTTCTTGTCACAGTTGAAAATGAGGCAGAAATTTCTGCAATGAAAACTATAAAACACTGATGAAAGAAATTAAGGAGGACACAAAGTTGGAAAGATATCCTATGCTGTAGAACACAAGAATTGATATTGTTGAAAAGCCTGTACTACCCAAAGTGATCTACAGATTCAATGCAATCCCTATCAAAATACTAATGAATGCTTAACAGAAATTGAAAAATCAATCTTAAAATTCATATGGAGCTATAAAAGTCCCCAAATGGTCAAAGCAATTCTGATCAAAAGGAACAAAGCTGGAGGCATAACACCTGACTTCAAAATATACTGCAAAGCTTTGGCAATCAAAACAGCATGGTACTGTCATAAAAACAGACACATAGACCAATGAAACAGAGTAAAAAATTCAGAAATAAATCCATTAATTTATGGCAAACTCATTTCTGAGAAAATTGACAAGAACATACCTTTGGGAAAGAACACGCACTTCCATCAATGGTAATGAGAAAACTGGATATCCATATGCAGAGTAATAAAGCTTGACTTCTCCCTCTTACCATATACAAAAGTCAAATAAAAATGGATTAAACACTTAAATGTAAGACCCAAAACTATGAAACTACTAGAAGAAAAATTGGGGAAATGCTTGAGGATATTGTTTTGGGCAAAGATTTTTTGTGTGAGATTTTGAAATTACAGGCAACAAAATCAAAACTAGACAAATGGGATTACATTAAGCTAAAAAGCTTCTTGCACAGCAGAGAAAACAATCAACAGATTGAAGACATGGTTGCAAACTATTCATCTGACTAACTGCCTGACCTGGACAAGCCCCAGGCCGCCTCCTCTAGGCCCAGGTTGAGCTCTTTTGCAGTCCTAAGGGTTAGAGAAGTCAGTAATAAGAGTATAATAAATAATATTTGCCATGAAGACAAGCCTTTATTAAATGCCAGGCCCTAAGTGCTTTTTTATCTGTTTTCATTATAACTATTATTAATAACTACCAAAAAGACATTATCCATCTGACAAAGGATTAATAATCAGAATATATAAGGAATTCAAACAACTCAAAGGAAAAAAAATAATAATAATCCAATTAAATATGGGCAAATAATCTGAATGGGCATTTCTCAAATGGAGACATAAATGGCTAAGAAGTGTATTAAAAAATGCTCAATATCACTAATTATCAGGAAAATGCCAATCAAAACCACAATTAAATATCATCTCAACCCAGTACAAATGGCTACTATCAAAAAGACAAAAAATAATAGATGCTCATGAGGATGTGGAGAAAGAAGAATGCTAGTACACTGTTGGTGAGAATGTAAATTACTACTGCTAACTATGGAAAACAGTATGACAGTTCCTCAAAAAAGCTAAAAATAGAATTTTCATATAATCAAGCAAACCAGCTTCTGGGTATTTAACCAAAAGATTTGAAATCACCTTGTCAAAGGGATGTCTGTATTCCCTTGTTCATTGTAGCACCATTTACAACAGTCAGGAAATGGAATCAACCTGAGAATCCATCAAGGGATGAATGGATAATGAAAATGGAATGTGTGTGTGTGTGTGTGTGTGTGCGTGTGTGTGTGTATGCACAATGGAATATTATTCATCCATAAAAAAGAATGAAATTCTGTCATTTGCAACAACATGGATGGAACTGCAGGACATTATGTTGAGTGAAATAAGTCAGATACAGAAAGACAAATATTGCATGTTCTCACACATATTTGAGAACTAAAAATTAAAATAATTGATCCCATAGAACTGGAGAATAGAATGATAGTTACCAGAGACTGAGAAGGGTGAGGTGGGGTAGGGATGAAGAGATGTTGGATAACTGGTAGAAAAATACAGTTAGATAGAGGGAATAAGTTCTAGTGTTCAATAACATATTAATAGAAGGGTGACTATAGTTAACAATAATTTATTGTACATTTAAAAATAGCTAGGAAAGAAGATGTGAAATGCTCCAACACAAAGAAATTGTAAATACTTAAGGTGATGGATATCTTAATCACCTTGATTTAATCATCATACATTGTATGGCATGTATCAAAAATATCACACATCCCCCAAAAACATGTATAACTATTATGTAACTAAAAAATATGAGCATTAAGACAAAGTTAAGAAAAAAATCATAGAGAATGAGGTATAAAAATCATAAAGGCTCGAAACATCATGTAAGAGAAGATTTTTCTGACTCCTGTTGGGACCATACAAACCGTCAAGCTGTTATAGCACATTCTCCATAGAACAAGTAATAACAAAGTAGGTAAGCAGCTCTGACTCTGCTATCTCTGAGCTAGAAAACATGTGGAGCAAAAATTGGACAGAAGCAAAGTTAGCCATGAGCAACATGCCATTGTCTGAACTCTGAGACAAGGAAGCATTACACATGCACACATCTGTACACCATATGCTTCCCAGATTTTTGCTAAAGAAGAAACTAATTCTTTATGATTCAGAAGACAGCCAATTCCTTAGTACAGCTGCAGAATGCTAACCACAGAGAAGGGTATACAGAAACTAAAGTCACAATGAATTGCTGATAGCAATTGTACATTTCAAAACTAAAAACTTTTTGAATGTAAGTATGTTGTTTGAGACCAATGGCTCTTTCTCTCCCCCTGTATTTTTAATTCAGGTAGTATAATCCTTTCTCGGGTTTCACAGTTCGAAACCACACTTCCAAATGGCATGTGGACTTAATAAAAATAAATCCATTTTAAGCAGGAAAACAAGGAAGACTTTTTTTTTTTCATTTAAATTCCTTTTCAATAAATTTCTTTCCCAAATACTTACAGATATAAGGTATCTATTACTTAAAATATGTAACATAATGTTATATTAATGATATTATTTATAAAAATAAGTAGTACATGAATAGAACTTTAGGTTAGTAAGTTAAAATTTTTAAAATACTGTCTTCTTTCAAAAAGATTAAATCTAGCCAAAAACATAGATACTCAAGCAACTGTTTGTTGCCTGACAGTCAACAAAAAACTCTTGCCCATAGAATCTGAGTCAGGACCTGAGCTTCCTCTTCCAAATCTACCAACACACAAATGCCATGATGACTATATACCCTCAATTTCTTTCCTCATGAAATAATTAAATTTTAGACTGATAAATATTTTTACAAATTATACAACTGGTTTCTCCAAAGAAGTTTCCAACAGACCACCCAAGAAGAGAGGAAGAGTGAATCTCATGAAGCAATTTCATCTAGACATCTAAAGATTTTCAGAGCAGCACTGATTTTATCTATTTAAGTCCTAGGCTTTGGAGCAATATATCTTTTTAAATACAGGGATATATTTTTTAGAAAAAGTTTGGAAAATTCTGAGACATAAAATAATTTTAAAAAGTATAGTCAGAGGATATTAAATGACTTGCCAAGGTGAAGCACTCTATTGATTATAGAGCTAAACTCATGACTCTACTCAATGTCATGTGGACCACCCACATGTAGCCATCTTTCTGAATTTTTTAAATAAACTAAGAAGCTTCCTAAGTGTGTACAGCCTGCTTTCTCCTATGTATTCAGTTAACCTGGCATATTTCAACCTGTTTAAAATAAAAGTTCAAAATTTGAGAATAGATAACCCAGTGGTTAGAATTATTTATATAAATATTGGAAACTCTTAGAAAATATTGTATGTGTTTTAGCAATATACACTTAAGCACCAAACTAAGAAAATAAGGTAACAAATATCAATAAATCAGTAAAACAATTCTCATTTCCGTATACTTGTGTCCTCAATTACACTAACCTTTATATCATTTTAAATGTCCAATTGAAAAAGGTATAATCTTATAGGATAATATTGTAGAACTCCAATATTTTTGTTCTTAAAATTGAAATATCTCAATTTATCAAATTTGTTCAGAGATATGATTGTCTTTTCAAATATATCTCCTTTATTAGTTTGTTTTTTCAGCACTCTTGTCACATCTTTATAGAATGACAAAATGTCATTTCTAAACCCATCCTTTAGATATATTTGACTAGGCTTTTAAAGCATTTTAGAAGAGTGCTGTAACTGCCTAAATTGAGAAGTTTAAAGTAGAAGAACTCCAATAAAGTGATTTACAGTCTAGAATTATTTGCAAAAGTTTTAGAGTAAGATAAACTTTTAGAAGGCTGATATTCAGTACATATTTCAAAATTCTGAGGTATTTTGTCCAACTAAAACTAAAGTACACTGGCAAACTGGGCAGTCAGTTTACTTAAGCTTGAAAATTCCATTTCATTCAAATTGGTTACAGTAGTTAAGTAAAACAATGAGGCTTCTATTTTCTGCCACATGTTATTTTTTAAGAAAACGTATACAAGAGCTGTCATATGAGCAGCACTTTTGCCTGCTCAATGCAAGGTTTTATGTTTCTGAAAGGCCCTCTGCCCCCATTTCTTAATGCTGAAAATAAATCAATTTCATCTGTTGGTTGTTTTATTTCTAGTGCTTTTTTTTTTTTCCCTTCCTGCTTTCTTTTAGGCCAGTTTCCACAAAGCCATATGGCAGCTGAGAGAAGCAAAGCAACAAGCTGTATTTTCAGATTTTAACAAAAGGGGCTGTGGTGTCATAGTGGCCCATAAATGCATGAGACATGGCCATGTATACAAGCGCCTCCAGCCCTGAGAGTGAGGGCTACAGAAAAGGCTGATGGAGCTGCCACTTCTTAGAGAAATACTAAGTGCTTTCATTGCTCATGTCATCTGCATTTTTCTGCTTCCCCATTTTGTCATCCCTTCCCAGTTGGTTTGATGCCAAAATCCCATTAGCTATTTTAATTACATATGGCTGAAGGTAGAAGTGTGTGGCAGGACAAAAAAGTCACAAAGTGAGCTTTCTTTCTATTCGTTTCAGATACTTTATCAAAAGACACAAGAATCCCAGCAAAGATTGTGTCAGTCATGTTTTTAAGAGGTCAGAATGTACTACAGGAAAGAGATTGTAAAACATAGTCACTTGGCTCTCACCTATTCCAGATCAAGTCTTCTATTGTCTAGTCAGAAAATATTAAACCTCTAAACATTTATATAACAGAACATGTCTTAGTCTTTAAATTTTGAATCATGTATTTTAATATAGAGATGTTTGGAAATTCCCGATTGCTCTGAATCTTTCCACATTCATGCACACACACACATACACACAATCACTCATATGTCTATCCTTTTGTAGATTTAGACTAAATAAATGTTTAAATATTAAAGCTGCAAAATCTTAATAGTTAAATTTCAAACCTTTTTAGATACATAAAACAATTGCATAGCTAGGATAAACTAGTAAATTTTGTCAGTCACCATTTGGAATAACAAGTCATAATGTACATGAAGACAGTGATCAGAAATTTTTAAAAGGAGTAAATAAATGTATTCTTTTCCCTCTCGTAACATTGCCTTTTATAGAGGCTTATATTTACATTGGCAGAAGGTTAAGATGGGAAAAAGTTACATATGCACAATACTTATGCTTCATAACATGAAAATTGTTGAGAAAAGGAAGATATAAGGAATAGCTCTTGCCCTTTAATTTTTATCCCTTTAAAATATCTCCCTCCCCAGCATCGCTGGACAAATTGGAATGTACAAGTGCAATTGCTTCTAATTCTGCCCAGCCTCTCTAAATTCTTTACTCAGTAATTGGATATTAGAATTATTATTTAAGGAAGCAATAAACATTTAGATATTTAGGTTATAAAAGAATTAGTGGTATGAAGGGAGTGATTAATGGAGGATTAATTATCTACCATTAGGAAAAATATGACAGCCATGGGCAGGAACAATTCTGAAACTTGAGCAAATGTTCTAAATAAAATGGGATTGTAAGTGCTTCAAAGGGATACTCCACCTTACATAGTCTTGAGTAGATAGATAAGTACATTGTGGCACACCAAATACACAATAGTGTATTGCTATCACTATTTATGCCATCATCCTAAAAGAAAGGTTTACAAACATAGGTAACAATGCTGTTATACTCAAATAGAAATTAGAGTGATTAACAAAATATTTGGAATTTGTGATAAAGGTAATGTGAAGATGGCTAGCAATTCCTCTCATAGGTAATAAAATATAAAAACACTAAATTATTACACACAATGTAATGAGTGAGAAATGTAAAAGTGTGACTGCAGTTCTGGTGAGAAGAAGAGATGTTTTCTTTCATGATATGATTCCAAATGCTTTATACTTATAAACATGTTTAATCCTTGCAAGTAACCCATGAGGTACTTACTCTTATTAACTTCATTTACTACGTTTGAATTGAAAACAGAGAGAGCCTAATAGCTTATGCAACTTCAACCCTTTGTCCTTTTCTTCCCTCCTACATGAAATATGATCCAATACATGTGGATGGAAAAGCCATCATGTGAATATGAACAAAAAATCAACATGCTTAAGATGGCAAGACAGAAAGTGAAGATACTCTAGTCTAGACTACTATTATTGTTCTAGTTTCTATGCCATGTACGTCATTCTGCAAATATTTGCTCAGAAGTCATTTTTTACTTTTAGCATCCTTTTCTATCTAAACAGACGGAAAATGGGGAAATAGTTTTATTTTTTAATTTTGCAAATGCTTGTTAATATTTATGTAACAGTCCTTTATTTAGCTTAACTCTTTCCTTTCTTAATTTACCATAAGCAGCTTTAAGAACCAGGCAGCATCTTCAGCAATTCCTTGGGAAACATATTAGATGGTCTACTTTATGACACAGATACCCTATTTTTTGTTTCTTTAGGTGACAGAGTTTCTAAATGTTCTACTACCACATAACAAGTGCTCCCTTTCCTCCAGCCTGCAGTAATATATTGACTTTTCTTAAAGCTCTCGTAGTCTTTTTGATGGCCATCAGTCTTCTGTTAATTGTCTGTCACTTTTTGGCTATTAACTCTCATTTTGAGATTTCTCCAGCTTCCGTTTATTCACTTGCCAGTTGTCCCCAAAGCCTCACTCATTTAGTTATATATAGCGAGTTTCCGTGAGAACCCACTTAAGGTAGCAAAGTCTGCTCAAACAACCCAAAAACTTGGTGACTTAAACAAAAACATTAATTTTACTCACAGATTTGCAGTTTGGTCAGTCTTTATCAGGGACAGATCATTTCTGTTCTACTCAGTGTCAGCTGGGGAAGTTTGAAGACTTAGCGTTAGAATCATCCGAGTACTCATTCAGTCCAGTAATAGAGGTTGGTGCTGACTGTTGGCTGAGTCTACAGCTTGTCCTGTGGCTGGAGCTGGGACATCTACTTAAGGACACTCCATGTGTCTGCTTGGCCTCTGCACAGCATGATGACTGTTTTCTAAGATGAAACCTCCTAAGATCAGGCAGGAGCTTTATTTCCTTTATAATCTAGGCATGGAAACCACACAGTGTCTCTCTTACCATAGTTGAACACCACATCATATTCAAGAGGAAAAAGCGTAAGCTCCACCTCTCACTTGTAAAAAGAACATTTAAGCTAGAATATATTGGAGTAGCCTTCTTTGGGAATTATAATATGTCACAACATAACTTTTTTAATATAAGAAAATAAACCCCTATTTGATTAAGCCATTATAGTCAAATTCTTATAACATGCATATGTTATAGATACATATTGTATGTTTTTGTTTTCTTGTTTAATATGTTTTCTCTATGAGACTATAAACTCCACCAAGACAGGGACTATTTCTATTGTGTTCTTCATCCTGTTCGCACTGGCTGTTAATTTTAATAAACATTTGTTCAAATGAATAAACGGATGTACTCTGAGACAATAAAAAGAGAAGGCTGAGAACTTTGGGAGTTAAACTTCTTTCACCGTGGTTAAATCTGAAGTTCCACATTGTGTTACAATCTGACCCACAGTCATACTGGGACAGAGCCTCATGGTTCTGATTTGCTTTTGAGGCTTGAAAGCAGGTTGGTTTATAGAATGTTCAAGAATTATAAGTATGTGTGTGTGCAGGCAAAGACTATGAAAACAAACAGCAACCGAAAAAAATGAACTCAGTTCCTTGGCAATAACTTTCTAAGGACATTTTATTGGCAAGCTCGGTCTGCTCTAAAATTTTCTTACGAAACAAATGTTGTTTAACCTTGATCTTATGCAGTAGGGCAAATTGGAGGAGGTAAGAATGCTTGTAACTCAGGTAGTATGACACGAAAGTGTTTTATTTTTACATGAGAGACCATGAAAAGCAATGCCCATTTGGGAATCTCTGAAATAATAAATCCTAAGAGCATTAAAAAACAGAAGAACATAGCAGAATGTCATTAGTCATGTTGTATTCCCTAGAAATAAGACAAATGGTTACTACTATTGTCAGATGTATTGTTTAAAGTAGTTTTGCTACAGTGTCATACTTTGGACTCTATAACATTTACACTCATGTTTCTTCCAAAGCATAAATTCAATAATGGAAAAAAAAGTGTCTTATAGAAAAAAAAACATTATTTTTGCCCATGACACGTGCAATTACTTCACCCTCTAAGGAATGCATGTTGTAAATACTGGATTTATAGCAACACCTCAGATAATTACACAGTTTTAGGGGTACTGAGCAGAGAAAGAATTGCTGACTGTCCACACAATGCCCTCTTTTATACACTATTAGTCTCAAAAGAATGTGACTGTATAGGTTAACTATGTTTATGTTGTCCTTAAGGAGAAGAAAGTTAAAAGGCAATATTCTTTTAACAAGCTGAACCAACTTGCAGAAAAGAAATAAAGTCTTATAAAAATTGGAATAAATATCTTCAAACCAATATGTTATTTGAAACGCTGCTTTACATGGTACATTCATTTTTGTCTCACCCTCACATAACTCTGCAAATAGCTATTGAAATCAAACTGTCTCAAGGGTAAAAGTATAAAACTCAATGTTTCTGCTGGATTTAGTGGAGCTCATAGAGCGTCTGGATTTGTTGGTCGTGGCATTCCCTCCTAAATCCTCAAGTGTCTGTTTGAGCCCAGTTATACCAGAACAATTCAACAATTCAGGGTTTCCTTTTCTGTGTAGAAACATCTATTTATATGCCTTAAGTCTAAATGGATATGAGCATGTTATCATTCACTGAAAAAAATGACAAGATGGTATATAGATTTTATTCCTAGTAATTTTTCTTCTACTCAAATATTTCAATACTTTAGAAAATTGTACTATATTATCTAAATCTCTTTGCTTTGAACTACTTCTAGTAGCAAATAGTCAGAAAACATGGATTTTTCAAAGGCAATATTTAAAAATTTTTTTTTGAAAAATAATTTGTTATGTACATTTAAAGTTTAGTTCTAGGCCGGGCGTGGTGGCTCACACCTATAATCCTAGCACTCTGGGAGGCTGAGGCGGGTGGATCTTCTGAGCTCAGGAGTTCGAGACCAGCCTGAGCAAGAGCGAGACCCCGTCTCTACTAAGAAATAGAAAGAAATTATCTGGCCAACTAAAATATATATAGAAAAATTAGCCGGGCATGGTGGCGCATGCCTGTAGTCCCAGCTACTCGGGAGGCTGAGGCAGTAGGATCGCTTAAGCCCAGGAGTTTGAGGTTGCTGTGAGTTAGGCTGATGCCACGGCACTCACTCTAGCCCAGGCAACAAAGCAAGACTCTGTCTCAAAAAAAATAAATAAATAAAAATAAAAGTAAAGTTTAGTTCTATAGTTAACAACACTGTGTTGTGCACTTAAAAATTTGTAAGAGGGGGCTGGGCATGAGGGCTCATGCCTATAATTCCAGCACTTTGGGAAGTCAAGATGAGAGAATTGCCTAAGGCAAGGAGTTTGAGACCAGCCTAGGTAATAAAGCAAGACCTTGTCTCTACTAAATAAACAAATAACCAAGCTGGGCATGGTGACAATGTGTGGTCCTAGCTACTAGGGAGGCTGAGGCAGGAGGATTGCTTGAGTCTAGGAGTTCAAGGTTGCTAAAAGCTAAGATTATACCACTGCATTCCAGTGCAGGCAACAGAATTCCATCCTGTCTAAAAAAAAAATTTGTTAGAGGGTTAGGAACATCAGCACTTAGCACTGTCACATCTACTTGTATATAGATTTTGTCCAATTCAAATGGAGAGAGAAAATAGATCATAAGATAATAACTACTTAAAGACAGATATTTCTCTTTACTGAAAGGTTGTGCTACAGCTACTATATTTATATAAAGAGAAGAATGGAATATCAACCTATAGAGTAGGTTAAAAAAGAGGGAGATGTAGTCGATTTCTTTTCTGTTTCCTCATTTGATACCTACTGCTCCTTCCCCTATTTTGTAAATTTAGGTTTTGACTTTTTCTGAGTTAATATATATAAGAGAAAGGAAACAGGAAAGAAATGCAAAGTACTTACTTCACTTACACTAATGTAGTGTTACAGCATCAGCAATCTCTAGATTTGAAAGGTATTTACGTAAATAAATCATTAGCAAGTCAGCATCACATCATTACATTCTCAAGGTAGAGATATTTTGTGCAATATAAATACAGGAAGAAAATAGGTAGTAAAATAACAATGCATATGAGAGAAAGAAATTCCTCTTCACTATGGGCTATCACAAGCACCATGTCTATATAAACAGAGGAACATATTTAAGATGAAGCAATTCTGCTCCTGAAAAGTTTTTCATGGGTTCATGGAAAATGTGCTAACCCCGAGGATATCTGACCTCCAATTCCTTCATACTGAGTGCAAGAATTTCCTTAACTGGTCATTTGCAACTCCTTGCTCATCCTTTGGCATATGGGAATTTGACCAGTTCTTTGGCCTTAGGTATTTTTGCACATTTAGGTGGTTTCCTTTGATAGAACCAAAGATAATCCTTTTATAGTTATCTTTCATGAATGAACCCATTTGGAGTACATATACTCACACTTTTTTTTTTTTTCCTGCACTAAGTTCTTGGAGCACATGCTGACTTACTATCTGACTTACTAATTCTTCTCTCCTATCTGTGTGGCCTCAGTTCTGGCCCCTGAGTGAGTCCTAGGAGACATATATTAATCTCTCTTCTTGACCACCTTGAAGACTTGCTCTTTCTATTAATATCTGAAGTGAGGAACAGGAACCTGCCCATCCCAGCCTCTTATACTAGGGGGGGGGTTGAGGAAGTGGGATTCATGGCACAGCAAGAGTTCCCTATTCAAAATCCTCTTCTCCCATTCAAGCCTTCTATCTGTCTCACAATCTTTTCCCTAGGCTGCAAAAGAACAAAATAAACTTTATGTAGCTTAATATTGTCTAGAAACTTCAGCTGAAACTGGACTTAAAAGGATTGTATTTATATTTCTGTGCATAATATAACCATTTTTGTGCTTTGAATTAAGGCAGGAGTTCTAGGTAACCCACTGAATGAAAGTGACTTGTTCAGAATAGTATTAATAGAATATGAGATTGTCTTACTACACTGAACAACAGAGGTGGGGGAGAGAAATTACCTATACAATGCACAGGGAAAATGTTGTTATTGATAACATGTTTTGGAAAATAAGACAGGCCAAAAGTACAAGAAGAAAATAATGGTCACATTACTTGGGGAGTTTGCTGAGTCTTCACAAACTGTTTTTATCTATACAAGGAAGGATGATTAACATTCATTGACTGGGAAGCTAAAATTTCTTGAATATCTCTTATACAACAAATCCTGTGATAGGCGTGTCCACATAGATACCTTTATTATATGCTAACAACCACAAAGTAAGCAATAAATAATTCTATCATTTTACAAAGAACTAAATTGCTGCATGTAAAGCTTTTTTATTCTTGGATAAGTTATTAAGTAATAGAGCAAAACTTTTCTTACCCAAAGCCTATTGTTTCAGGGATACCTTGTTACCTCTTCATGGACTAGGAATTTTTTTTTTTTTTACTACTACTATAGTTTTAGAAACTTAGAATGAGTCCTTCAGTCCAAGTATACCCTATTGAACATTATATGTCTCCTCTAAAGCCCATATTGCATGTCTGTTTTGACTATGATCTTGTTAATATGCATATATTTAGGATTTTTAGCCATAAGTGGTAAATTAGTTTTGAAGATTATATAGGCAGTAAATTAGGGAAAGTCAAAAAGATAAGGAAAGGAAAATATCTGAAGTGCATTATTGCTAGAGTATGTGTTTTGGGTTAACTCAAAGTAACTGTGCCAAAAATATTCTATTTCTGGGCTAGAGAAGCACTCAGTTGCCAGTATAATCACAGGGGGACATGGTAGGCAGGTGCCAGAAAGGAAGCATAGAAGATGGCAGTGAGGAGCCAAGTTTCCTACATCATTAGGACTTGTAATCAACTTTGGATACTCAGCAATCTTTGGTTAGTTTAAAACCCTTCAATTTAAAAAAATTTACTAATTGCTTTTTGTTGATTTGATTTTGCTTAATTGACATCTTTAGTAGCTAGCAGCAAAGACAGAATTTAGTAAGATGATTAGAGTTTACATTTTACACACACAGAGTCATGTGATTTGTGTCTCATGACACTGTTACAAATATGGAAAAAACTGTACTTTTTTAATATGAAACTGTGGACACGAACTTCAGTTTCTCATTATCTCTCATAATATTTTTATTGGTTTGGATGTGTAAATGACACCCTTTCTCATTTATAGTCAAACACTGCTCTTGGTTCTCAAGTCTTTTGCTTGCCTACAGCAATTTCACCTGAATATAATTCCTTAAAATTTAAATGATTTAGTTAAGAAATAAATCCTTAATTTATAGGTGAAATAGAGTGACTTTTAGGTTAGTGATTAGTTCTAAGCAACTAGTTCATATTGATGCCTAATCAATTTAATGTTTTCAACCAAACAGTTTTTAAATTTAGTCCCTCAGGGTAAAATTTTTACCAAAGAGAATAACCTGAGTGCCTGTTTTCTTTTCATTGTTTGGATTAGCAGGGAAAGAGCAAAGTATTACTGTGAAGTTACATGCAAGTGAAGTGCATTGCCAGAGTTAGTAATAACTGTTTTCTGAAACCTATCTAGAGAAAAAATAAGAAGGTACAATTTACAGAGGTTTAAGTTTCTGTTTAAAAAAACCAAAAACTTTCTTTCAATGTATTTCCCTTCTTCTATGTCCTAATTTCATAGACCATGGTCAAAATTGCAAGTTTGCCATCTCAAGTCTCTGTGGCTATAACAATTTTTCCCAGGTAGCAGCAGATTCATTTCTGCTAAAATTCTATTACTCTAAGCTATTTCTCTCAAGGATTGTAACAATTCTTCTGAAAACAGATCAGCAGCTTTCAGTATAATCTTACTTCATCTAACTGGAACAAGGTCCACTTCTGGTAAATCCTGCAACTGGATGTGACAGGAATAGAAAACTCTATTTCAGTATCTTGCAGTATGCGATGAAAGGCATTTGAAAAGTGATTTGGATTGTTTTTATTGTTTCTTTAATCCTAGCCTTAGTATTAGCTTTTCTTCTCTTTTATTTTCAATAATGATTTAGAATGACAGCATTTGTATTTTAAGCAGAAATAAATTAAAAATGTCTCTCTTTCAGTGTTTAATGGGCATACAAAACAATATAAACAAAGGCCTTTTAGAAACATTTTGATATGATTATATTTAAATAAAATAGGTTCAAAAATAAATGCTTAATTTTATACTCAACGATATTCATTCACAAATAATTATAAACACACATGCATGTATTCACAGCCTAGTACTGCAAATACTAAAATTGAAAAGAAAAAAATCATCTTTGTCTGAAATATATATCTGAGAAAGTAAAGTGAGTGTATTGCAGACAGAAAGCAAAATGGAGAAACAAGTCAGGAGAGAGGGGAAAAAAGAAAGCAAGAGGTGGAGGAGCTAAAATCATTTGAACTGTATTTACTTTAACAATCTACAATTGCTTGATGAAATTATTGAAAGTTTAATTTGGTTAAGAAAGTTAATTTATAGAAAGTTTGATTTAAAGTTGGAAGTTTACTTTAAATGAAAAAAACTCTTTGAAGAACATTTATCCCTTAAGATAAACTGCATGGAAGTTAATTATCCCTGTATAATTAATCTAAATGCTGTGCCCAAGACTACAGAGCAGGAAGTGATACAATCAGATCTGTAACAAATAAAACATAACCAAAAAAGGAAAAGAAACATAATATAGAAATGTAACATCAAAAATTTTCATTGTTTCAAATCAATATCAATTTTCTAAAATACTTTAAAATGTTTAACAACTGAAAAACAATTATTTCTGGATGTATTGTAGATTTTATTTTATTGTAGATTTTATATTAATATTAATATAATCAGTGCAAGGATTACAAAATAGTGAATATTCAGGTCTATGGGGAAGCTTTTTATTTCTTTCTTCCTATTTACTTTTGCCTCTTCACTTTTCCCCTTATTCCTTTTGCCTGTGTCCATATTTTTTTCTTCTCCTCCTCTTCCTCATTATCATAACAGCTACCATTTACTCAGTACTTAAGTTGTCCTACTACTGTTCTTGTACAGTGCTGAATATTTACATGCGATATCTGGTTTTATCTCCAAAGCTATTCAGCACTGTAACTTTTATGACTCCCGTTTGTAAACAAGGACATTGAAGTTCACTCCCAAAGCAGGCAAACTGTCTCCAGCGTTGTGTTCTTTCTGCTGCATATTGTGTTATAATATTTTACAATCGGATTGAACAGTTGTGAAGAGGCCAATACATAGAGACAGAATAAACAAGTGTTGATTTTTTTTTTTTAACCCTGAAAATTAGGGTTTAGCTTAGTTCATGTGGTTTAGTCTTTACACTATAAGAGGAGAAAAAAGTACAGTCCTCCCTTGGTGTCCATGGGGAAATGGTTCTAGGATCCTCTGGGGAATGTTCAAGTCCATTTTATAAAGTGGCATAGTATTTGCATATGACATACACACATCCTCCCATAAACTTTAACTCATTTCTGGATTACTTGTAATACCTAATCCAATGTAAATACTGTGTAAATAGTTATTATGCTGTATAGTCTAGGGAATAATAACAAGAAAAAGTGTGCACATGTTTAGTTCAAATGCAATTTTTTTTCAAATATTTTTGATCCATGGTTGATTGAATCCACAGATGTGGAACCCACAAATACAGAGAGTCAACTGTACATATAATATTCCTTAGACTCATAATAATCTAAAGTTTTGGAAGACACGCTAAGCAAATATTATTCTGAACTCCGTAGACTGCTTAAATTTTGTTTTTTATCAAAATATTAACTGGGTACAAATGTTTTTGTTACATGGATACTTTGTACAAAGCTTAAGTCAGGGATTTTGGTGTGCCCATCACTAGAGTAGTGTTCATTGTACCCAAGAGGTAAGTTTTCATCCCTCATCCCCCTGCCACAAACCCCTCCTTGGTTTCCAATGTCCTTTATATCTCTTTGTGCCAATGTGTACTTATTGTTTAGCTCTCACTTATTACTGAGAACATGTGGTGTTTGCTTTTCCATTCCTGCAGCACTTCTCTTGGGATAATGATCTCCACTTCCAGCCAAGTTGCTATGAATGACACTTAATTTCTTTTTATGGCTGAGTAGTATACCATGGTGGGTGTAGTTATGGGTGTGTATGTATTAATTTATATATATATATATATAAAATATATACCCATCACATCACATTTTCTTTATCCCTTCATGACTTGATATGCACTTAGGTTGATTCCTTATCTTTGCAGTTGTGATTTGTGCTGGACAAACATTCAACTACAGGTGTCTTTTTGATAAAATGACTACTTTTCCTTTGGGTAGATACCCAGCAGTGGGGTTGTTGGATGGGGTGGTAGGTCTACTGTTATTTCTTTGAGGGATCTCCATATTGTTTGCCATGAGGTTGTCTAATTTGCAGTCCCACCAACAGTGTATAAGTGTTCCTTTTACTCTACATCCAGGCCAGCCTCTGTGCAGTGTGGAGTGTGCAGTGTTTTTCTGATGTTTTAATATTGGCCATTCTGACAGAAGTAAGGTGGTATCTCATTGTGGTTTTAATTTGCATTTCTCTGATAATTACTGATGTTGAACATTTTTTCATATGTTTCTTGACCATTTGTCTATCTATTATTGACAAAATTCTGTTCGTATCTTTTGCCCACTTTTGATGGGGTTGTTTTTTTCTTGCTGGCTTGTTTGAGTTCTTTGTAAATTCTGGATATTATTCCTTTGTTGAATGTATAGTTTGTGAATATTTTCTCCCATTCTGTGTGTTGTTTATTTACTCTGTTAATTATCTCCTTTGCTATGCAGAAGGTTTCTAATTTAATTAAGTCCCATTTATTTATTTTTCTTGTTGCTGTATTTGCACTTGGGTCTTAGTAATAAATTCTTTGCCTAGGCCAATGTCTAGAAGAGTTTTTCCTGTGTTTTCTTCTAGAATTTTTATGGTTTTATGTCTTACATATAATTCTCTTTAATCCATCTTGAATTAATTTTTGTATATGGCCAGAGATAGGGGTCCTGTTTCATTCCTCTGCATGTGGATCTACAATTTTCCAGCACCATTTATTGCATAGGGCATCCTTTCCCCAATGGATTTTTATCCATTGGCATTACCATCATAACAGAGTAAATAAGAACCACGCGGTTTGAAAGACTAACAAAAAGTGTCCACTTTAATTGAAATGTTTGCATAATATTAATAAGCAATGTTTTATATTAATTAGCTCTACATTGCACAAAGTTAAAATAAAAATTAACATTCTAGGGATATTTAGGCAATCTGTCTAAATAAGTCTTGCCTCCAAATTGGGAGTTTTGACAAATGCATGTTAGTGCACTAAATGTTATCATACTCTATAGAATTAAAAAGTATTTTTAAAATTATATATATTTTTCATCTCTGTCTTCAAAGCCTTTTATGCTAGTTGCAAAAATGTTACTACATCTCACAAAATTGAATGACATAAAAATATCCTATTAGCAGTGTGTAGCAAAAATATTTAAACAGACAATATATGACCAATTAAATAAAAGAGTCACAAAATAATAGTCTAGGAATGGAAGAAATCAGAATAAGAAACTTGTCTGTTTTGTATTGGTTTTTAAAGGACAGATCATCCTGATATTGGGAGAAAGATATTGGAGGTTTTCCAGAGAGAAACCTAGCTTGGTTAATATGGGGTCCTATGTAATGAAAGGCTGTGGAAACAAGAGTTAGAAACCAGATTAAGAACATAGAACAATATAGAGCTCCCTATTAAAACTGTGGGCCAAGTACAGGGAAGATGATCCAGAACCAAGAGGTTATAAAATAAGAGAGTAGAAAGAAATAGAGGATTCAAGAATTTCCAAATATGAAACCAACACAGTATTTCAGTGAAGACATAAAATAAGGAATTCAAGGAGAATATTTACTCCTGGTTTAGGTAAGGAAAAAGGAAAATAGACAATGTGCAAAAGTTAGGAATACAAAAGACAGTTTCACTAAGTCAAAAGGCTTCAAGAACTGGGAAAATGCATAGCATTCAGAAATACACAAATAGTATATATTCAAGCAAAGTAGGAGAAAAATCTAATAAGTAATCAGGGTAACAGCCCAAAGAACTGGGCACAATTTGACTGCGAATTTTTAATAACTTCCATCTCAAAGATATGAATCCTGCTGGGGCAAGAGACAATCTCTGGTTGTGGAACAGTCAGTGCTTATAAAATGCAAAACTCACATCCTAGAGATGTCTAAGTGGGCATCATTGGGGGCAATGAAAACTGTGGATCACAGCTATTTAGATGTCAGCAAAAGCATAGAGAGGAAAGGTAAATGCAAATATAGAAGAGAATTGTGGATTGAGCTAAAGTACCATCTAAAATAAGTTAGCTTCTATTGCAAATAAATTCTAAAATGTATAATTATCCAAACATAATAGGAGCTATTTCTTTCTCACATAATGGTAACGGCTGGTGTCATTCTCCATGTACTTATTCAAGAACTTAAGTTGACAGAGGTTCTGCCATTTTTAACACATGGCTTTAACTGCATTTATCTTCATTCCAAAGGGGAGAGAAGCATTCCAGACTCTAGCAGTCAAGAATATGCTCCTCTCAAATCTCTGACTACAGGGAGTGAAATTGACTAATGGTCTCAGCTGCTGTGCTTTAAAAATCAACACTGCATTTGTGCCAAAGCCACACTTCCCACAGGTTGCTCCCAACCAGTGACTGAGCATGGCAAGAGTACTAAGGCAGGACTGTTCCTGGGAGACAAGCACCACCCCCCGCTGATGTGCAACTTTAGTTCAAGAACTCCCCATCTGCCTTGCTGATACTTTCTTAGAATTGCACTATAGTCTACAACTCTTCTACACAATTTTCCATCCTTCTGCCTCTCCTCCATAGGGGTCAGACCTGCATCAAGTTCTGAGCACTCTTCCAACCTCTTCTGACTCCTCATTTTTCTTTAGATGGTTTTCCCCAATAAATCACTTACATGTCTAAACCTGTCTGTTATCTGCTTCTCAGAGGACTGAAACTAATGCAAGGAGTGCCAGAAAACAGGCAGTAAAATGAGGTCTGATAATAGCTCACTCACTCACTGGCAGGAAAAGAGGATACATCCTGAAGAATATAGAAGACAGTCCCTGGCACATGAGCAAAATATCACTGTGCAGAGAAATGCCTTTATAGATTTAATGATTCAGGCATTTCAAAAATATTAAGGCAACAATGCTTAGAAGGCATCACAGCTTATTACTGCAAATTTGAGTTACTGCCCTACAAAAGGAGAATGTGAAACTCAGGACTTAAAGACTGAACGTGAGAGCCACAGGGACTCTGTGGTGGCTTACAAAAAGTCCCTTATACTGCTATGGAAGAAAGGACACAGGGAAGCATCCAACAGAAGATCTAATAGAATTGCAGAGTTCCAGAGATGTTTAAACTCCCAGCTAAGGCAGGTGTACCATGCTAAATTCAAAGCCTTGATTGGGACCCTGAAATAAGTGAGAAGGACTTCTGAATGGACTGACTCCTCTCAAGGTTTTATCTCTTCAGACCTTCCTGCTCCAACCCTCAGAGTTTGCACAGTTTGCCTCCTTGTCCTTTGGAGGAGCTAGCTGCTTTGCTGAAACACGTTGAAGAGGCCCATCCTCTGCAAAGTGACAGATGCTCCTCTTGAGAGTCCCTCTCAGCTCCTCTCCTGGCTACCAA
This sequence comes from Lemur catta, assembly GCF_020740605.2. Lineage (NCBI taxonomy): Eukaryota > Metazoa > Chordata > Mammalia > Primates > Lemuridae > Lemur > Lemur catta. The sequence goes on along the minus strand of NC_059132.1, from coordinate 88,124,138 downwards.
GCCAATAACGAAGGTTAAATCTGAGCATGGCAGGGTTGGGAAAGACATATATTGTAAAAAAAAATATTAAGAAAAGCCTGCTTAGAATAAATAATACTTTAATATAGTGATAAAGAATGATTGAAAACAGAAGGATAAAAAAGATTCACTTTGAAAATACTAACCAAATAAAGCTGTTCTATCTTGCATCAGATGTATTAGATATTAAGACAAGATGCATTACCAGGTTTTAACAATGACATTTTGTACTAATGAAAGAGACAATCAATCAAGAATATATAACAATTCTAAATTTGTGTGCATCTAGTAACCTAGCCTCAGAATATATACAGCAGGGAAGCTGATCGTGTGGAGAGAAGGCAGTTGACTTTTAAAGACTCATGTGAGGATGAAGCCCAGAAGAAGAGGAAGAGGAAAGCAAAGGAGTCAGGAATGGCTCTTACTCAGGGAGGAGCAGTGCAGTGGGAAGCAATGCAAGAAACATGCCTAATATAAATTTACTTGGATTAAGCTGTCACTTATATCTCCCCAAAATGTAGCTGTTTCAATCTGAATGGAAAATTTATTAATGTAATCAAGTTGAAAAGTATAATAAGTATATTTCCTCAGTGTCACCACTTCAACACATTCTTTCTACTGTCAAAACCCTCACTGTTAATACATATAGAAATGATTTTGTTGATTCTCCATTACTCACCTAAGAACAGAGGGCACACATAATGGAAAAACCTTATAGATGTCATGAATGTAGAAAAGCCATTAGTTTGTTTTCAAGCCTTACTAATGGTCAAGTAACCCATACTGGAAAGGAACTTTCCAAATGTAAAGAGTGTGACCAGGTCTTCAATCAAGTTTGGCCCCTTGCACAATAAAGGGGAATTCATACTCAAGATAAACATTACAAATGAACATGCCAAAGCAGAAGATATCCCGTACAATTCATCAGAGAATTTATACTGGGGAGAAACCTCACAAATGTAACGTATGTGACAAGGCCTTCAAATACAATTCAAACCTTGCATGACATCAGAGAATTCATACCAAACAGAAACTTTATACATGTGATGAATGTGGCAAGACCTTCAGGGAGAAATCATACCTTGCACAACATTGCAGTATTCATACATACAGTATGCATTATAAGGAGAGAAACCTTACAAATGTAATGAGTGTGGCAAGGAGTTCCATCAAAATTCATAGCTTGCAAATCATCATGGAATCCATATTGGAGAGAAACCTTAAAGGGTAATATGTGTGTAGTAAGGTTTTTAGTCTCAATTCACACCTTGTACAGCCTCAGAGAATTCATTTCTGAGGGAATCCTTACAAACTCATTGAGTATGACAATCTCTTTATCAGGAGTTCTGGTATTAATCAACATCAGAGAGTCCATACTAAAGATAAGTCAGATACATGTATGTTGCAGAGGCTTTATCCAGCCCCCATCATTCATTGGATATAAAACTGTACATTTTTGACGAAACCAAACAAATGAAATGTATATGCTGAAGCTAATACCCAAGGACCATTACTGTGGAGCATCAGAGGATTTACACAAGAAATAACTCATGATTATTTCATTCAGCACATGCTTCTCCTGAAAAAAAGGACATAGTGGGTTATAGGAAAGAAATGTTCCACCAACTCATAGCAAGAGAGCAGGCCACAAACTTTAGACACTGAGATTTTTATAGGAAGAGAGTAATAGGTTATTAGGGATTGATTATGTGGTAGAAATAATGGAAGAAAAACAAAGATCACCTTCTCTATTGAATGGCGGTAACCATTTTGTAGAAAAGATCAATGAAAAATTAGTTTTTATTTTAGAAATTGAAGAGAGAACTGTTATATCAGAGTAGATATCAACAGAAGAGAGAGTTGAATTAAAACTATTAGTACAATATATTCTTGAGTAGGATTCATGTTTACATGCTGGCATTAAAATTTAGAACTGTCTTATTGAGAATGTATCATGGTTCTCATTTTTTAACCAATAAAATTTAATGTTTTTTCATAAAGAAAAGAACATATATAGCAAAAAGTTACAGAACTAAAAAGAAAAATAGACATTTCTGAAATCAAAGTGAGAAATCTCAACCTATCTCTATTAATTATTGATAGGACATGCAGCCAAGATGTCAATGAGGATATAAACAGTTTAATATGCTTAACAAGTTTGTTCTAAGATATGTATGTACAAATTAGCACCCAAAAACTGCAGAAAGCAGTATTCCACAGAGCAATGTCCTCTCCCAATTTTTATGAAGCCATTTACATTTGGAAAATGAATGTTTTGAGCTTGTGATTATTCTGTTGATCCTTTGCTTTTACTTTCTGAATCCATAACAAAGAAGTACTTGGTAAGTAAAATACATTGTCTTAATATATCACATATTTAGAACTGGAATCTCTTTCATCAAAAATATCATTTATTTACTTGAGGGCACATGACCCAAATTTTGCATGTTGTCTTTGATTCTTCTGACTTCAGATCAGATTTATGTCTCAATTTAATTCACACCCTTTCATCTAACTTTTAAAAACTTTTTTTTTAACTTTCAGAAAGAAATTCAGCAAATTTTTTAAAAAATAAAGTGTTATTAGGACACATCTACCACTCTTTATTTGCGTACTGTCTACAGTGACTTTCACATTGCAATGGAAGATATAAATAGTTGTGACCAAGACCTTAAGGCCCACAAACCCAAAATATTTACTCTCTGGGCCTTTAAGAAAAAAACAACTTTGCCACTCACTGACCCCTAATCTATGTGTTTGAACAAGCAGAGGCTAATTTGAAGAAATTTAAACCATATAACTATCTTAAATGTAATATTCATTTTTGTTTAAAGATTCACAAGAAGGTCAGTAGTTGCATTGTTCTGATTGTTCAGGCATGAACCCTTTGTATTGGAAATTGCTGTATATAAATCCTTTCTACTGGGAACTTTAATGAGAACTAATATTGCAAATATTTTAATATAGTATGAAAAAATTGTATAAATGTATAGAGTTAAAGCATCCCTCTCTGAAAATTGGAGATGATATTGGAGCAAAGGCATTTTTGGATCTAAATATTCAATTGACTCTCAGGACCACCACACAATGAATTGAATAAGTATCATTTTAAAGCAGAAAGAAAATAACACCTTATTTTCCGTAATTGTCTTATCTATTCCTCAGCATTTGCTTTTTTTTTTCTTTTTCACAATTTCATTAAAAGGAATAATGAATGCATTCCAAACTCACTCCACCATGAAGTCATTATAATTAAAAAAAAAAAAAAAAAAGGAAGAGAAAAGACAGGGGAAATGAAACCATATCTTTACACTTCTGGAAACAATCATGCTGTATGAGTCAGACTGAGGGTCAGTGCAGCCTTGCCAGAATACTGTATAACACTTATTGAAAACCTAACCAACATAAAAAGTAGTAAAGAGGAAAAAAAAGATAAAAATTCAAAATATTACAGACCATATAATTTGACACCATGTGGATGGTCTTCATTTATGGCTAGAAATTGTAAGAACTGCTGTGAAGAGTGGTAATTATACCTTTAAAATAAAAGAATGGCAGTAATACCAGAACAGACGTTAAAATTTCCACGATTGATTTAAAGGAAGTCTTTCAATATTTAAGGCCTCCCAATAGCTGTCCTCAAGGTTTGTAACTATATATTGTTTTTAAATTCAATCACACCTATCTATATACATTTTGTGCTTCATGCATCCTGTAATAATTGGAAATAATACTATCCTAGAGATAACAGTCTGAAAAATTTAATATCAATACATCTTATTTTTAATGCCATTATGCATTTTGTTTGTTTGTTTGCTTAAACATTAAACAAACACAGGAATCAAGGAAAAACTAGATCTGAAAAATATGATTTTGAATTCACAGTTTAGGGTGTGGATACATTTCTGATCTGGGGAATTTCTTTTATTTTGTTTCTCTTTTTTGTAGTGATGTGTTTGTGTATTTACATATAATTATTTATTTTAAAATTATACAAAATAATTTATAAATAATCTGTATAAAATTTAATAAAGTGTCAAGCATTCTCGGTACAAAAAATTCATTTTTATTTATGAACTCTATGAGAAAAGCAGTAACAAGAAAAATATTAACAAATTAATATTCCATGTGGGTATTAAGTTGCAGAGTTTTCTGTATTCTTCTTTATGTAAGGAAAAATAGTGCATAGTTACATCTATTATCAGTATGAAAAGATGACTAGACAGTTGATAGACTAGATAGATACCACCACACACATGCACATGTTTACGTACTATTGCACAACTCAAGATCACTTTGCAATTTTATAACCATGATCAATAATGGATGTTTGTATGAAGCTTTTGAAAATTGTATTTAACTAACTTGCTACTATTCATTAAAACTGAGAATGATTTAAGTACTCAGTAAAGACATTAACACTTTTCCTTTTAATAGTAACATAATTACTTTTATCTTTCAAACCAAATAATTATTTTTTTTCAGATTTATGAACAAAAAAAAGATTAAACTTAGAGGCCTAGTTTTAGCAATATGCCAGTTTATGTTTGTAAAGTCTATGCTACAATTGTTGTAGCCTCTATGTTTCTTCTTTAACAGAAAGATTATTAATAATATAACAATTTGCACATAAATTAATGATACCAATAACAATTCATTGCAATATTTCCTCAGTCTTTAAAAAGTTAACATGTGTATGCAATATATTATTAAAGAATTGTGTGGGAAAAATAGACTAATTCCATTGTAATTTGGTTATAAATGGAAACAAAACATTTACTAATAATTCTTTAGCATTTTCATAACCAATATATTAAGTAATGAAAACATCAAGTACATATATTTTTAACAAAGAATTATTCATTTCCATTGCTTAAAATTTACTCTTTAAGTGTTATAGCTCTTTTAGAATTTGTCTAACAGGTTTTCCAGTTCTCACTGGAAGACACCCATGCAGGTCATTCTCAACAATAGAGTTGTTTGTCTTGGGTTTAAAAAAGTAATAATCTTTAATTAGTTTTTGACTAACAAGAAATAATATTGACAGGTGGTTATTGATGGAACTGATGAAAGGGATTCATTCATTCATCTCTTTTTTAATCGAATTAGCACTGTTTTTAGAATGAGTTTTAAACAGTCTACTGAATCTCAGGATACAGAAATGAATGAAACATGGCCCCTGCCTTAGCACTCTGGTAGCAAATGTTAACTTGCAGATATTCTACATTATGCAATCAGTGTAAAATAAAGGCATGTCAAAAGAGCTCCAGAGCTCATAAAAATATTTTTCTCATACGTTTTCTCACTTTCTTCCATTTCTAAATGCAATGCATTTCTTAAAAATGTATTCTTTAAAATTAACAAGTGTTTGTCTTCCTGCTCTTCATGGTTGTTTTCTTTTGTAATATCTCCAATAAGTGTATTTGTACATCAGGTTGTTTGTTTACATTGCTTATGCATAAAATAAGATAAACAAAGTGAAGTGATAAATGTGTTAATCAAATTATTAATATTAAAAGTTATTTTCCCAAGTGAACTGACCTGAAAATTGTGGATATCTGCTTTTTATTTTCTGGTATAAAACATTTGATTTTAGATATTTTAAGAAATAACTTCTAACATTTACATTTTTCTATTAAATAAATATATCAATATGTAATTTAAAAATTAAAATAATATTTGTTTTATCTTTATGTCTCTTGTCTGCCAGAGTTTAGTGCTAAGAGAGCTAAGTTTGTAGCTGAAGCCAGAGCAATTACTATCTGGTTAGTATAAAAGTTATTTTACTTCTCAATAGATATTGTCTAAAAATTAAGAAAGCATCAATTCTTCAAGAAAAAGACAAACACACCTGAAAAAGTTGTTAATGTGGAAATCATTTTGTTCTAGGAGGAAATGTGAAAAAATATGTAATCTGCAGACAATAAACCTATAGTTGTTTTGAGGTCAAAATGATCAGTATTATTTTCTCTTGAGCAACACAGGAAGTAAAGGAACATTTTCATTAATTGCATCTGGCTCACAGATGTCATTTATGGTGAAAGTCAGAAATATATGAAAACCTTATGGCTAATCTGTTTAGAAACACATTCATTTTTATGGCAAGATAAAAGGCCCAGTAGATATGTTTAAAGAAGATATATTTACATATTTACCAAAAGTAAAGAATTATAAGTTACTAAATGATAATTTTTTCCAAGTAATGACTCCTATTTAAATAATATTCAACAGTATTTTTCACCAGGCCAAAGGATAACTTGTGAACAGAATATTTTTTAATTTGATTTTATTACTGAAGGATATGTAGATATCCATAGTGAATATGTTAGGGAAAACCCCTTATTCACTTAGTAATATTCTTGATAGGTTTTGGCTTATGGTTCATTTATTTTAAAATTCTGCTACTTTCTTTGTTTCCATTTAAATTGGATTCTAGGAAAACATTAGGTAGATACTTTATATTTGTTCCTTAGACTATTATATATAATAGGACACCTTTAAAGATTTGATTTTGGAAATGCAAAGCAGATGTTTAAAATGATGTCCATGTAGCCAGTCGTAAAGCAAAAATCTGTAAAAAGAATACATCTAGATAGTTTTCATCCATAGTCCAGCTTTCTCACCATGTCTGTCTTATGCATTAAAAACAATCCTGCTGCTAATACAGTGTGTAAGTGAACTTTAATGTGGCACTTAATATTCTCCTGATATAGTCAGTTATCAGTCCAGAGACTGAATTACTGAATCTTACTTCCCTACTGTTCTTTCCTCTGGGTCATAAAATCTCAAATGTATCTAGAGTTTCTATAATATAACATCACATTCTCTCCTGCCGGTCTACTAAGAGGGAAAGGTTATAGTTCAAAAAACACTGCTAAACCAAGCAGTTTGTGATTTCACCCATAAACATATAGGCAAACAGATATATTTTCTCAATATCATGTAGGAAATTGTGAACCGTTGCACGTAGTTTTGGGTTAGGTATCTGTGCTGAGATGATTACACTCAGGTCCAGTGAACACAGCATTATCGCAGTATATACACAAGCTTCTCTTTAAACCAACAACAAGATTACACTTAATTATGGCCCCACTGAAACTTAGACATGCAATTGGTAAAATAGAAGAGAAGGAAAGAGTTAAAGCAAATGCATGATTTTAAACAATGCTTATGTTTGCTCTTGCTGTGCCTTTACAACATGTGAAAACAGTTTGGCATTTTAATTCCATGAATACATTCTACATTTTTTTCATCTCTTCAGCCAATATGTAATATAATTCCTAGACAAGGTGTGTAGTGAGAAAATTGCATCAGGATTTCCATCATCAGGTTTAGACTAGAAGAATTTAAATATGATGTCATAAAACTAAATGTAAATTTGGTTCAACAAGGATGACTTAATAGCTTCTCTGAGCATTTTGATGCACACCTTAGGCAATGGCAGTCTCTTTTCACGAATATGAACATGTCTTCTGGAAAAAATGGAGGAAAGTAAGCAACCAAAATAATAACCAAATATATCCAGCTTGCCTACAAAACCCACTGAGGTGAGACATCAAAGAACTTAAAAGTCACATACAAGTTGTAAAGCTGTTCACAATGCTGTTTCCTCTATGAGACACTCCAGCCATTAACAGTGTAAATGGCTGCAATACTCAATATGATTTTCTGACATAATGACTTGGTTACAGGTCTACCACAATTTTTGAACTTTCAAAATTCACATGTTTGAGCTTTTGAAGCAAACAACTGTACAATCAACTTAAAATCAATAACAGCATTTGATTTTTGTCCTTTGTTGCCTTCTAGAATTCTGACAGGTACCATAATTCTGTAGTATTGATCAATATTCTATGCTATATGTCAATATAAAGCATCAATATGAGTTACTTGGAAACAGTTTATGAGAACCCATAAAGGCATTTCATCTATTTTTAACATTCTAGACCATAGGAGTTAGCAAATTTATCCTTTCTTTATATCCATGTGCATTTGCCTAGGAAAGTCAAGTATTCATTTACTATTCAAGTGAAATCACCCATGTTAGGAAAATGTCTAAGGGTTTTGTAGTTGTTATTATTGTTGCTTGTTTTCCAGTTTCTTGGATAATCCGGGTACATTTATAATGGGGAATCTTCTGAATAGAGTATAATTTTATTATTTAAAATGTGGGTTTGTAGCAGCTGTTTTTCATAGTGTACAACCTGCATAGTGTTATGGAATGACAGGTTTTAAAAATGAATGCTTCAAAACACTACATTCATTTTCTTCCCTGGAGCTCGAATCCTCTCTGCCTGGTGTGTGTGTTCAGCTGGTTCTACAAACCTTGGTCACAGTCTCACTGACCTTGGTTGCCTAGTTACAAAATCCTCTTTGTGATTTGTGAGATGCTTGTCTTGATGGAGAACAGTGGATTTTTTTTTTCCTAAAGTAAACTTAAGAGAGTTTCTATTTCAGAGTAGAACCTATTAAAACCAGTATATCTTGCCAAATTTAGAACTGGTACTTCTTAGGGAGTAAAATTATGAACTGGAATTTTTCCTATCCAAATTCTATTGAATATTATTGCCAACTTTTCCTTCTTGATTCTAGAGAATAAGCATCTCAAAGAGCCAAGGCTGCAATCTAAGCTCCTTAAAAAATGAGGCAACATTATAAAACATAAAACATAAATATAAGAATGTTATGAAAATCCATGCCCTTCTGAAGAAAAATATTTTTAAAAGAATCAATAATTTATAATCCACTTAGTTTTCCCATTCTGTAAATGAACTTGAGAACTACATTTTTAATAATCTTTATGCTGGAAAAAATATGATATCCAGTTCATTTTGTTCCTTATCAAAGTGTATTTCTCTTTCTAAAGTTCCATATCCCTATGATATTGTCAAAATATATTACTTATAAGTATTTATTCAAACTTTTATATTTAGTTTTATCAATTTTTTTCCAGAAAATAAGGTCCACTACAGTGTATGTTCACTTAAGCAGTGATTTTTATGAGCTTATACACACTAAAATAATAACACTTGTTTATTGCAAGAGTGTAGGTACACAGTTCTAGAGATTTTCTCAAATAGGAGCCAACGGGCAAACTGAGCTTAAGCAGCGCTGTGAAGTTATAAAATAACAAGTCCATTGTATCATAGATCCAGTTTGCTATTTGGACGTTTGAGCATGTAGTCCCACTTCTGAAGTTAGTATAATTGGTACCAGCTGTTTAACTGTTGCTTTTTTGTTTTGTTGTATTTTGGATGAGAGCCAACTTGATTTGAAAGAAATGCTACTAAAAAGAGGAGACTGAAGAATGATGCCAATGTAGATGTATGTATTTCTTTCAAGCCATTTTCCTGCAGCAGTTCATCTCCAGGCCATGATGATTCAAACACAATAATAGTGATAAAAGAGAAATGGGTTGTTTGACTGTTAAGAGGCAGCTGGACTGATTGAAGACAAGATGAGTAAGAAAGAAACATTTCATTTTTAAACTTTTTCTTTATGAAAGAATAACTTTCCTTCAATGATGTGGTAAATGATTTATTTTCACCCTCCTAATATTTTCTGTAACATAATTTTCTATCAGACTTATTCATAGCTAAGGTAACAAAGGGCACTGAGTCTCCAAATTTTGGCTTCTTCATATTTTTTTCTTTCATTAAGCTGTTGAACAAAGTGTATCTTTGGCTGGAATCTAAATATCAGATAATATTTTTCTTTCTCCCCAAACCATAAACACATAAAGGATTTTATACCTGAGACATATATCTGATATACTGGCCTTCTTACCTATTTTGCTGAAATAAATTTTTTAAAAAAGATAGTAGTTTAAATAGACTGCAAAATCCCAAGCTAGTAATGAAAATACATTAAATTGTTAAATTTTGTTAACCTTAAAAGGTAAAAGTTTCATTTTAGACAACAGAGAACTCTGACATGTGCTAAAAGTATTAGAAAGTATGCAGAAAGTTTTAAAAGGAGTAATTTGACAGCAAAGTAGTCAAAAGGAAGTTAATATGAAAAACATAAAAACAATCAGGAAATCATGGAAAGAATGACAGCGTTTCCCAGGGAGTCATACTCAGAGGAGAAAGAAAGAAATGAATGTTAGAAAAGCGGTGAAAAAAAAAAAAAAGTCAGGGATTGGGAACAATCGAATAAAATGAATGGCAGGTGTTGATGCATTAGAGGAGAGTCTATGTTTTGGATAATGAACCATTTATTTATTCACCAAATATTTATTGAACACCTGCTACCTGCCAAGCATTCTATATACTGTGATTAAGAAAACAGTTGTATATCACTGAAAGAAATTGGTAATATTGTAGTTACCACTGTTATCAGTTGTTCAGCATCTTTTCTTATTTTTATTTCAAAATATTAAGGGGGCACAAGCGTTTTAGGTTACAGGGATCACTTTTGTAATGCTTGAGTCCCAACTTATAGGTGTGCCCATCACTCAAATAGTGTTCATTGTACCCATTAGGTAGATTTTTACCACTGCCCTCCTCCCCACACCCCCTGGTAGATTTCTACTGAGTTTTACTTCCCTCTGTGCACATGTGTACTCATCAGTTAGTTCCAATTTAATAGTGAGTACCTGTGGTGTTTGTTTTTCCATTCTTGAGATAACTCACTTAGGAGAATGGTCTCCAGTTCCATCCAGATTGTTGCAAAAGGTATTAATTCATCTCTTTTATGGCTGAGTAGTACTCCATGGTATACAAATACCACGTATTATTAATATTAATGTACCCATGAGTCGATGGGCACTTGGGCACTTGGGTTGATTCTACATCTTTGCAATTGTGAATTGTGCTTCAATAAACATTCAAGTGCATGTGTCTTTTTTTTTTTTTTTGAAGTAGAGTCTTGCTCTGTAGCCCAGGCTAGAGTGCTGTGGTATCAGCCTAGCTCACAGAAACCTCAAACTCCTGGGCCTAAGTGATCCTCCTGCCTCAGCCTCCCTAGTAGCTGGGATTATAGGTGTGGACCACCACCCCCAGATAATTTTTACTATTTATAATAGTTACAGGGTCTCACTCTTGCCCAGGCTGGTCTCAAACTCCTGACCTCAAGTGATCCTCCCACCTTGGCCTCCCAGAGTGCTGGGATTACAGGCGTGAGACACTGTGCCTGGCCCCATGTGTCTTTTTTGATGAAAGGTCCTCTTTTCCTTTGGGCAGATACCCAATAGTGGGACCGCTGGATCAAATGAAAGGTCTACTGAGGTAGTTCTTTGAGGAATCTCCATACTGTTTTCCATAAGAATTATACTAATTTGCAGTCCCACCAGCAGTGTATAAGCATTCCTTTCTCTCTACATCCACACTAGCATCTATTGTTTTTGGACTTTTTAATAAAAGCCATTGTAACTGGGGTAAGGTGATATCTCATTGTGGTTTTAATTTGCATTTTCCTGATGATTAATGACATTGAGTGGGCAAAAGACATGAACAGAAGCTTCTCAAAAGAAGACAAATGACCAATAAACATAGGAAAAAATGCTTGCTCTTTAACATATTTGTTTGAATAACTTTTTCACATTTCTGTCTCTGAGAGAAACTGAAAAGGAATAATCATCTGCTGTATAGAATAATAAAGAAAATATCTCTGTATTATAAGACAGAATATTTTACAAATAAGTAATTTAATACCCATGAAGATAAAAATGAATTGCCCTGGATCACTTTTTAATGAATTAATCCCTCACTCTTCTTCCGAGATCTCCTGTAAGTACCTTCTACTTTCTCCATTATTAGGAATTTTACCTCTTCTCTGCTTATTCTGAATGAACCCTGAGTAAACATGTAAATTGTAGGCAGGGAAAAACAGATGAACTCAGTCCTCCCTAACCCACCCATAAGCTAATTATTTGAGTACTCTTACCAAAAGGTCCTTTAAATTGAAGATAAGTTAGATATTCATGTTTCACAACTCTAATTTCTCACCCATGATACTAAAACATGATTTTTTTTTAATGGCTAGTGAGGGTCGGCTGATACTGGCTACAGTGAGACTTTTCCCGAACCTGAGTTTTATTAGTAAGTAGAACCCCAACTTCAGCTATTTCTCAAGAGGGAGAAAACAATGGATCTGCTCAGAAGTTCTCAGCTTTGGCACTATTGTCATTTTGGGCCCGATAATTCTGTGTTGGGAGGGAATGTTTTGGATGTGGTAGGGCATAGGGTGTTTAACAGCATAAAACTATTGAATAGTCCTGTCCTCCCTTCACTAGATGCCAGTGGAATGGACAGCCCACTTCTAAAGTTGGAACAACCAAAAATGTCCCCTGGGGTGGAGGCGGGGAGGTCAAATAATCCCTAGTTGAGAATCACTAGTCTAGCTGGATCTCAGCGCATCATACATTCAGAAGCAGTTCAGATTATACTTTGATTGAACTGTGCTCTCAGAACTCACATGATGCTTTCCTTCACCTGTGGATCAGAATTATACCTTAAGTTGTTATATCAGAAGTATGTTCTTTCTTCTCTATGGCAGAAGTGCTTTAAAATTTATTTGTTGGAAGCAGAGACTGGATTATTATTGGTTCCAGGACATTATCTACTTAATGAGATAAAGTTTATCAACATTAAAAAAAAGAAACTAAAATATTTTCATAGTATTTGTCTGCCAGTAAAAGAATTTTGCTCTTTCTTTCTTTTTTTTTTTTTTTTTTTGAGACAGTCTCACTCTGTTGCCTGGGTTAGTGTCATGGCGTCAGCCTAGATCACAGCAACCTCAAACTCCAGGGCTCAAGCGATACTCCTGCCTCAGCCTCCCGAGTAGCTGGGACTATAGGCATGCACCACCATTCCCCGCTAGTTTTTTCTATATATTTTTAGTTGTCCAGCTAATTTCTTTCTATTTTTTTTAGTAGAGATGGGGTCTTGCTCTTGCTCAGGCTGGTCTCGAACTCCTGAGCTCAAACTATCCGCCTGCCTCGGCCTCCCAAGTGCTAGGATTACAGGCATGAGCCACCGCGCCTGGCCTGTTCTTTCTTTTTGATTGTATAAATTTTATAAAACAAACATAGGCATGTTCATTTTCCTCATCCTCAAAATCTGAACAATAACAAACAGAACTTTATGCCAATTGATCAAATTTTTTTAGAATTCTCATAGTTAGCAATGTGCTGACTCACACTTACCACAGATGCCCATATGAATTTAGGGTTCAGTTTCTAACAGCTCAGACTTTAAACTCAACTTTTAATTCTTTAGCCACAGGAGATAACACTGATATTTTTCAGTAAAAGTATGAAATAACTTAATGAAAAAAAATCTCACATATTATGTCCATTTCATTCTCAATCAACGCTTCACAGGACCATGCATTCTCATCGGATCTTTATATTTCTAGATTTAATGAGGAAGTGAACAAATTAAAGCAAATACTTAGGACTATAAACAGAAATAAAAATATTTGCCTGCTTTTGTCCCATATGCACTGAGTAAAATGATATAAATCTTCTGTTCTTTAATATATTTCGATACTCTAATGTTTGTCAAGGTCATTTTAGTGCCATGACAATTGTGAAATTTTCTTTGGCAACAGTGGTTGGGTTTTATCTAAAAAAATAACTCATTGTCTATATTAGCAAGAGAAAAATTTGAATCATTTGGTATAGCTCATTTTTTTTTCCTTAACTTTTCTTTACTTGGTTAGTCAATAACATGCACTGAATTCACAGGTTAAAGCTTAAAATTCATCAGTTTCTAATTGGAATCCAACCTTAGGAAATAATGTCATTATAATTAATGCTTAGAACACAAAAAAATTTAAAGCTTTCAATATGTAGTATTCTTCTCTCATTTACTTGATATCCTTCTAACTGCTCTATTGATCCTGTTTTGAAATCCAAACTTTCACATAGCTTCAAAGGACTGTATTGCCAGAAAGAACTATATGGGCTTCATGTACATGTCTATTTTATAATCCTCAAGGTCATGAATTATTTCTTTGTATACTCTATTGTGTCTTGTGCACAGTAGGTGTTCAATTAATAGTTGGTGATAGATTAGATTACATGATTTATATATTTATACATGGAATAGTTTAAGAGACTAGCATTTAAATTTGTACTTCTTTAAGTGCCAGAAAGTAGAGAATTTACAGTAATAAAATCAAGAAGTCATATACCCTAGATGAGTTAATTGCACCCATGGATTCCACATATCCTTGCATATTAATATTAGCTTTAGAGTATGATGTATGATACAGTAGTTACACTGAAATATCAAATGTGTTTAAGATCTAACTTGGCATGTGATTTATCTGATTTCATTTAGAGTTTACTTTCAGGAAATATAATCATTTCAAAATCTGAAAAATGCACTGGAATAAAATAGCTTTGTCTATGCTTTTGGCAATGGAAAATAAAATAAAAATCAATAATTTCCAGTAATAAGAAAGAAAATTTCCTGGAGTATTTCATAGTTTTGCAAGATAGTTTGACTTCCAATTTGAAGCTATATATGAAGAAGAAGAAAATGTATTATTTTCTTTGAGGATAATCTTCAATTTTTCATTGTTATTATTCATATGTAAACCATCCATTTAACTTTCCTGATGAAACTTTGGTATTTTGTCTAAAATATGGCTAGTAGATTATTATCAATGTCAGAGATAAATACAAAGAGCAAATTAAAGTTTGCATAGGTGGGTCAATACCATTTCAGAGAGGCCCCAGTTAAGACTCCTCTGTTCATCCTACAGCTTGGCTTCTGATTAATTGTGTAGCACCATGAACAACCCAGTGTTTGCTTACTGATTCCCATTCAAAACTATAAGCATTTCACAGTAGATAGGGATTTATAAATTAAAATTATTTCTTAAGATACCATCTTTTTTATGTATTATAGTGCTTAAGAAAAAGTAAGGATTCTAACAATTACCATACACTGGCCATTTATGAAGTGCAATTTAAAAAATATATGTGGCTGATATTTTAAAGGCTGTATCCAAGTAAAGTTTATAGCCCCAATCCAGTGACTGGCTCATCTCTTTAGGCATTTTGGAAATTCTCTTTTGGAAGTAGCTTTTTAGTCTGTGGTGTATTTTATTGACTCACGCAGTAGTGATAGACTTTAAATTTGGATTTCATTTGAGAAAAAAGATGGAAATCATTTGGAACCAAGACTCATGAATAATGTAAGTGATGGATTTGGGCTGTGCCATTTTTGGCCCCAACTAGTCTATGTTTTTAATAGTTCTAACATTGATTTTTGTTTTTGCATGACTCACATATTTGCAAGAAAATACAATAAAAGAGGTTTTCCAAATTCTTTGTGTAAGGGAATAAATAGACCCTCTCCCAAGCTGTCCATTTTAAAGGACAATATTCCTTTGAAGTAGTAAATTTAGACATGTTTATAAAAGAGATTATTTATAGTCACACTGTATACTTCTTTTAGGAAGGATAAGGCTATCCAGATTGCACAGGAGTAGGATCTGACTTTGTGGGCATGATGTGCCTTGTCAGAAATCTCCAAGTACATCCAGAAGGGGTATCTTGAAATTGTTGTTATCAATAGTTTTGAAAGACAAAATACGTTTACCGATGATCTTCTAACTTGCTTCTCACCCTCATTAAATTAACTTTTACAATGTTATGTGACTTTTTTTTAGCCTGGGAATTATTTGGGCTTAATGAGGTACCATAAGCTAATAATTCTGTTTCCCTGGCTATTCTGGTAGGGAAGAGCTGGACATTTGGCCAATAAAATATTTACTATAAATGCAAAAAACTGAAAGAATACATTCATCTTCGTTTTTCTATTGCTGCCTTAAATTGGAGAGGCAAAAGTAACATTTTAAAATTGAGTCTAAATGTTTGTAGAAAACTAAACAAAAAGTGAATTCCTTCTAGAGAGCCTGTGAAATCAGCTATAACTGGACAACTGTGATTTTGGGAAATTTATTGTCATGGCAAAATAGAGCTTCTCTCTAAACCCTTTTTAATTATGTATCTTCAGAGAAGATGTCTTTGTGTCTTGAGGCTAGGCCTGTACTGACTTTAACATTGGAAGTTTTGTGGCACCATTCTTTTTTAAGTTTCACTTAAGGTAGTTGTTGATCTTATTAGTGTTTCTTATTTTTAGAACTAATGTCTTAATAATAATAATTATATAATGCTTCATATAATGTATAAGCTTTTAAAATCCTTAATAAAATCAAAATAAGTAAAGCATCATTTTCAAATTTATACATGGATTCATTTAATACATAATTATCATCATCTTTTTTGGTTTGGACACAATGTTAAAAGTTATAGCTATAACTTTAAAAAACAATGAACAGAGTTTCTATCCTCATAGATCTCATAGCTTATCAAAATAAAGAAATTGTTTAAGAGAAGAGTTATCTCATTTTAAGATGTACATCTTAGGTTTATCTAAACCATCACATATAGATAAGGAAATCCAATGGTATGATCATCAGTTTTACCATCCTCAAAATAGACATTTATAAAAATAAAGCTTATATATAAATATTCATTTTTGAAGAATTATTTTCATGATCATAATATTATGATTGCATAACACCATATATGTTTTTATAGGAAACAGCACTGCAGCTTACTTCTAATTTCAGAAATTTAATTTATACCCAGCATCTTGGCTCCTTTACACAAAGAAAATAACATGTGGTATATCACCCGTTAGTTTGGTTTTCCCAATAGAAGCAGAAGAAACTAATTTTAAAAGCTAAACTATAAGCTTACAACTAAAGTCAGCTTTTTGCCCTTAATTAAGCCTTTTAAAATAATTAAGACTCTAATTATTTTTATCATTGCACATAGACACTACATTTATTCTTTACTGATATATGTTCTATAGTTCCAGCTGATATATTTTGCTTAAACACATCTCTTGTGCTAATAAAAGAAAAAGCCAGAAACCTCTGAAACAGATCCAATTTTTAGATACAATATGCATGGAAGATTAGGGAAGGTATATGGTAAAAAAAAAAAAAAACTTGACCATTTCAAGTGACAAATTACTTCAAAATGTGTTGAAGAAAACCAGTTAGAAACTCATTCTAATTTTGTGTTTAATCTAACCAGTGAAAAATGTTTAACCAAGTAAGAATATATTTCTCATTAGACTTCCAATTTCACACAGCCATAAAGAAAATGATAGTTCTTGTTTTTTCTTTTATTTTTTTAACATATTTTGTTTTTTAACATGAGAACTGTATGAGTTTGCTCTAGAATGGAGCAAAGATTTTTTTGTAACAAATAAATTTTTCATTTCTTTTATCTTTTACAATTAAATTAGGGATTGGAGTTAATTCCAATATATGATGCTGGATCTATTAAAGTTTAGAAAATTAGCAGTACATACATTTATTAAATGAGAATTCTTTAGTTTTTATTAGAACCACATTTTAAACAGGAGTTTTCAATTTAGAATAATTACTCACTTAATAATGTCATCGATGTATACAGTTCCTTCCTTGAGGGTAATTGAAAGCACTTTATTAATAATCTCTGCATGCTAGGAAAAAATCTATAATGAAGGTAGAGAATAGAAACAATTATTTGGCTTTATATGTGTAGTTAGAAGTAACATAGCACTGACCATAAATACAAGAAGTATTGTGTGCTACTAGGACATTTAAGTGAAAAACAATTTTCTAAACTCTTTTGAATGACAATGTAATGGACTGATAAACTTGAAATATGCTGATAGTAAATCACAAGTTGATGAAGGAATTTCATATTATAAATAGAAAACAAGTATGCTATTCTAGGAAATAAATGGTAATTCTAGACATGGCATTGTAGAAATAAATAGAAAAGAGGTTATTTCCCTGAAAAATTGACTGATAAAAAAATTGATATGCTTTATCTCAAAATTATATGGTTATATGATTGTGGTAACTGTTTTTGTTACAACAAACAAACAAAACCAACTTACATAAATAATGAATAGCAGTTTAAAATGTGTTTCCTTTTCCCCTTAAATACATGACTATAGAATATTCAAAATATTTTTAATAGTGATCTTGTGAATGTAAACCTATTTATAACTGACAAAACCCATTATCAAATTTTCAGCTTTTTTACATAATAAATGTATGGTGTCTTCACTTTTCAGATAAAAATATTTTGTTATTGCTTTCTGTCTTCTTTAGCTTCCATCTCATTTCTAATCTTGCCCTTTTAAACTCACTTTCATCCTGAAATGTTAATTTGGAAATTTCTGTGAGCCATGGTATTTCAATTCTAATTAAAGGTTAAAACACCTCGAGTGTATAGTTTATTCCCCACAGAGACCTAAAATGGCTTAAGATATGTAGGTCTTTGATGGATGAGACAAACACAAGACCACTTTCTTTTAAAGAAATGAGAATTATATCACCTCAGTGGAATTTTTTTTCTTCAAGTTTCTCTGCCTTTTTTAGATATTACAAAGCACTGCAACATAATCAAATAATCAAACAATGCTTGTTTATAATTGTAATATACCAGTGCTCTACCATCCAAGATACCAAAGAAATTGAGCAGCTATTATCACTTTATCCCTGCTGCTTGGAAACTAATAAAAACACATTAAAAATAAAGTATGGTTAAATGTAAATGGCTGTGTAACAAGATGAAGCAATAGAAAAAGTAAAGGTGCATACAATTAGTATGCACCTTCACAAAATTCTCATCACTGGAATTGGTCTGACCACAGAAAGAGCCAGACTTATGATTAGAGAAAGGAGAACAAATGGAGTCAAAACATATGTGTACAAGAAAGACATGTAGATTGTATCGGCATATGTAAGGATCCCATATTAAATGGTACATTCTAACATAAAGAAATAAGCTATGTATGTCAACTCTTTAACAAAAACAAAACAAAATAACTTACAAAAAAAGCCCACAATGCAAACATTTTGATACAAACATCACTTGCACATTCTCTGCAGGACAGTGTCAAACAAACAGAATTGAAGACAGTCTAAAAGTGTTTAAGGCACTCTGGATTTTCTAAGTGGATCCATCTATTGACTGCATAAAGGATTTATAACAATAGGTAAGACTCATTCACTTGAAGTTTAAAGCACATGAAATATTATTTTAAGTTAGAGAAATAAGGCAGAATGTCAAGAACTCTAGTCACATAGATATTATTTTAAAAGACTTGAGACGAAACTCACAGATAGCCAATTCTCTGTGGGTCTCACATTTCTTTATATTTTGAAAGCAAAAGCACTGACTGCTCTTGCTCAGAACTGTCTTTTTAAGAATGTTTGTATAAAAAAAATCCTTGGAAATTAAAAATAGTGTCTCCCTCTAGAGCAAAGAGCAGGCATGCTTACTGTCTAGTGTAATAAAGATAATGACTCCCTTAGGAGAAAGAACAGACATGCCTATTCTCCACTGTAAAAGTTCTAGATTCCCTAAATTTAGGATTCCTCTCTGTAATGCAATCCACATCGGCCCTTTTACATGTCCCTGTGGGACTTGGGACAAGGGAAACTGATGCAAATATGCTGCCCTGCTGCTTGCTGTGCCATGAGAAGTCAAGTCCCTTGTCTCTGACCCAGGAGTCTCGTACCTTCCTCAGATCTATGAAATTGTGTCAGGCTAACTTGCTATATAAAAAACAGGATAAAATCTCAGATTTTTCACAGTTCTTGACAGTACTGGTTACAAGGATATGGTAATTATAGAGACAAAGCTTTTAGGAAGAGGGTACATGAGGGCCTTTTGGGCCCAAGAAGGGGATTTATTAGAAGTCAGGAAATGGGTAGCAAACATGATATGTTTAAAAAGTATTCAGTTACAATGGTTAGAAATATTAGAGAGAGAGAAAGAGAGAGAGAGAGAGACAAAGAGAGGGAGGGAGAAGCAGAAGAAAATAAAGAAGGAAAGACGGAAAAATGGAAAGAAGGAAGGAAGGAAGAAATCATATACTGCTAATTGTTTCAAAAGCATTGCTCTGGAAAACACTTCTAATATGGGTAAATTCACACCTAACAGGTACCATAACTTCAACTCAAACTGTACAAAAGCAATTTATGTAACCAAAATGTTTGTACTCCCATAATATTGTAAAATAAAAAAAAAATGTTGTCATGGATATGGATAGATAGGAACACTCATACCCTGCTGGTGGGACTGCAAACTAGTACAAGCGCTATGGAAAATAGTATGGAGATACCTCAAAAAACTAAAAGTAGAACTACCATTTGATCCAGCAATCCCACTACTGAGTATCTATCCAAGAGATAAAAAGACATTCTACAAAAAAAGACACCTGCACTCGAATATTTATAGCAACACAATTCACAATTGCAAAGATGTGGAAACAACCCAAGTGCCCGTCAAATCATGGTTAAATTAATAAAATGTGGTATATGTATACCATGGAGAAATACTCAGCCACAAAAAAAAAAAAAAAAAAAATGGTGAACTACCTATTGTATTATCCTGGATGGAGCTGGAGCCAATTCTTTTAAGTGAAGTATCATAAGAATGGGAAAACAAACACCACATGTACTTGCTATTAAAGTGACACTAATTGATCATATTATTCTGCTGAATTCACCATTCAATCTATCAGCAATGGATTGATCCTAATACATGACATCCAAAATCTTATACTGGTATCTCAGTTTGGTTTACGCTGGTATAAAGAATGCCTGAGACTGGGTGATTTATAACGAAAAGTGGTTTATCTGGCTCTTGGTTCTATAAACTGTCTAAGAAGCATCACACCAGCATCTGCTTCTGGTGAGGGCTTCAGGGAGCTTCCAATCAAGGCAGAAGGTGAAGGGGGAGAAGGCGTGTCATGTGGCAAGAGAAAGAGCAAACAAAAGGAAAAAAGAGAGAGGAGATGGTGCCAGGCTCTTTTAAACGACCACTTCTCACATTCACTAACAAAGTGAGAACTCACTCATTATTGCAGGGAGGGCACCAAGCCATTTATGAGGGATCTGCTCCCATAATCCAAAACCTTCCTACCAGGCCCCACCTCCAATGTTGGAGATCAAATTTCAACATGAGATTTGGAGGGGCCAAACATCCAAACCATATCAACTGGAGAAGTTTGGGGACATAGGAAGAAAAGTAATTTTATTTAAAAACATGGTTTAATTAAAAATTTATGATTTCCTAGCTTAGTTGCTTGCATAGTACTGTTCAGCAAAACTCTATGGGCCACGTGAAGTCCCACGTTTTTTAGAGATCTTTTCCAAATCCTTTTTTAATCATTGAAATTCCTATAAATCTATACCACATCATTCATGGATCTGCATCTATATAATAATACTTTCCTCTTCTTATCTCTTGTTGTTGAAGACTGAGTTGTATATAGTTCATGTAATTCCTAGCTCAAGAAATGTACTCTATTGTATCCTCTTTTTTCTCTATTGGAATCACTATCTCTCTACCCACTTCTTCCTGTTATATTGTAATCTATTCAAGTTTCTGACTCATAAAATGACCTTCCTTTGACTGCTTATGTCCATTTCCTATTCATTTCAGGCACACATTTTAAAAGAATAATTTTCAGATTTGTGCTTAAAATTCTTAGGTCATGGCAATCTAGCATCTACTCCAGCCCTACCGTCAAAGGTACACAGTGATCTGATCACTAACTGCAGTGGGAATTTCTTTGTTTATCTTACTTGACCTTTCAGGTGAGTTTAGCACTCTCTTTTTAAGCATCTTGAATCCACAGAGGACCATGCCCATGTGCCCTTCTGATTCTTCTCCTAGCTCTCTTAATATTCTCTCCTGGTGTTTTTTGTTTAATTTTAAACTTTCTTTGTCTTTCCATTAAATGTTAATCTCTTTGATAATTTATTCCTTAATATCTTTTTTTTCCTTTTGAGCCCTCGTATAATTTGTCTCAACCTTGTCAACAATATCTACCAACTCTCTTTTTCTAGCCCAGGCCACTCATACTTAATAATACATTTATGGAGCATATTCAATAACTTACTGAATATCTCCACCTGAATTTCCCAGAAACATCACAAGTGCATCCTTTCTGAAATCAATTAATCATATTTTCCATGAATCTATTCTTCCTGAATGCTCTTTTTGGTGACTCTTTCAGAGTCATGACAGGGACCATACCCAAAGGGCTTTAAGCTAGCTAAGAAGTTTGGGCTATACATCATAAGCAATTAGAAGCCATAAAACATTGTAAGCAAGAGAATCAAGCTTAAGGTTTGTGTTTTAAAGAAATTAATTTGGTGACAATAGAAAGAATAAACTGGAAGGAAAGTGCAAGTCTAGAAGCAAAAGGCTACAAAGTAATTTTCAAGAGAGTTGATAGGAGATTGAGTTAACATAGAAAAAAAAAGAATAATGGACAGGTTTGGTATATAACAAGCAAAAGTCATTGACAAGACTTGACCAATCTGATGTGGAGAAATGGATGGCAAATGATCTGTCTTCTAATTTTCTTAACATATCTCAAGTATTTCTCATCACTTTTTCTATTTTCCAACTTTCTAAGCTACTTCCTCAATTTTATCCAACTTTTCAAATGTACATTTTAAAAACATTTCCAAATACACACATGTATGCACATACATTTATATTTTTCCCAAGAGTTCTTTTGAGTTCTCTCAGCAACTCATTTTTTCATGGCCTACAATATTTCTCTAGTACCTTAATAACAAATTATTTAAACTTTTTATTACTGAATTGTCTCTGTTTTCTCCAATTTCCTTATTCTCTTTCTTGTTACATATTTTAGTTTCTATCTTTCATGTTTGAGCTTTCCTCAAACTAAAGATCCCTAATTTGTCATTAATTTGTATGATTAAGGCACTAAAAAGAGAAGTGGAAATTATCTGTGCATTGGTGTAACTTATGGGTTGGTCAGAGGCTCAGGAAAGACTCTTTTGTCTCCTGTCTGTGAGGATTAAATTTATCTGTGAACATTCTGAGGCCCAAGAGAAGGAAACAGGGAGTCACAAGCCTAAGTAAAAGAAATTTCATGTAATCCTCTATTTTTTAAATGATAAAAATCTCTTTAAATGAAAGATAGAAAAAAATTTCTCCTGTTTTCTAGTTTTTAAATTCAAATTATTAAGTATTTATGTAAAAGTCAAACTTAAATGCCTTTTAGGTATGTCTACTCAACATACAAATGAAATCATACCTAATAGGTACAATGTACACTATCTGGGTGATGGGCCCACTTATGACTTTGATTTAAGTAGTACAAAAGCAATCTATGTAGCCAAAATATTTGTACCCCCATAATATTTTGAAATAAATAAATAAATAATATATATATACATACATATATATATATATATATATATATATATATATATATGGAAAACACCCTAGAATTTGTAGATAAAGACATAAAGGCACATGATAAAAGGCATAGTATTGTGCAGTGCATACTATATATTCATAGGAAACATAGCCAGTCATACTTGACAAGGAAAGTGTTCTGTAATATAAGGATCTGGTTGGAGCTCAAGTCAGTCATGGCTCTCACAGTCATACACTACATATCATTCTGTTCTGTAGCAAAGAGACCATTCTACATCTTCAGTCTGATTCTTGAGAAGAATTATGGAGTTCCTTTACAATTATATTAATTTATACATAGACCCTACTGTCATGGGGAACCTTTGTTGTTTTTTGCATGATAATGATGTGAAGTCTTCACTAAAATTTGAACAATCTATTATTTGCTTCTATATCTTGTAGTAAGGATATAATATCAAGACATGTTTCTATATTCTTTTCTCTTTATTCTTCAGTGTTGGGACCAAAGATAAATTTCACATGAGAAGTTTCCCATCAGTATAATCATTTCAAAATTGTCAGTGAAGATTACATTTTCAGGTTTGATTCTCTCATCTCTTATGTAGAATTCACAGGTGCTATCAGAGGATGTATGGTGGATGATTGGAAAGAAGTTGATGAATTTTTAAATTTTTTCAATATGGGGGTGGCTGGTTTATAATGTATATAAATTTTTATAAAGTGTTCTCTTTTGAGCCAGGTGTAGAATATGGCAATGCCTACTTCCATGTAGGTATCAGATCTCATAAAATCAAATCTCATAAAATTCAGTAAGGCAGAAGTAGTCCTATCTTCTCTAAATTACATGAAAATTTTATGCAATGGAGTGGTTGGTACAATCTGTGTAGCAGTAACTTTTGCTTCACAAATCAGACATGAATTTGGTGCTGTTGTATATGTTTTCTAATTCTACTAGCTTTAATGGAGTGTATCTGAGCCATCAAAGTTTATACTTTCACCATAGTACAGACAGTGGGGTTTCAAAAAGATTTGGTGTGTCTAACAGTCCCCATGACTGCATGTAGCAGAGAAAATCTTTATCTAATCTTTCCCTACTGAGAAAACATGGCATTTGACTTTCATTATGTTCAGTTACTCGGAGGAGGCCTTACTATTCATCAACAGACCTACTCCTTTGTCTTTCTTTAAACTGGGCAGAGAGATTTCACTATATATAGAAAATAACCCAGCTTGTTTTTATGATCAGCTAATGTTTCCCAGCAAAGAAAGAGCCAAGTTGTAGGAGGACAAGGGGAACACTCTAAGTTCAACCCTCAATTGTCCCAGGTTAGGTTGAAACTTTCCTTTTAAAAACTTTGGACTGATTTCTACTGCTGCACTTTTGATTAGCTATCATTTGGTACATTATTCCTATTAATAGGAGAAATTAAACTGTGTTTATAGTATAAACGTGTTTATACTATACATGTCTCATGTTAATGTATTATATTTACTTTATTAAAGTCCACTTTTATGGTTCAGGTAGAAGTCAGCTGAAACTTGTAACTACATGTAAAACAACAACAATAATAACAACTACACAAACGAAAAAAAATGCTACTCATTAGTGGCATTACCCACAAATCTCATCAGGAGTATGTCTGAGAAAATAAGTTAAAATATATTTTATATTGATTCATATTGCAATAGTTCAAGCAATGCCACTTAACTGAACTGAGAAATTTTGACAGGGGGTTTATTAATACTAATTTTGATAGTTTAATACAGGCTATAAAATGTTTGTGCACACTGGCAACAATCTTTCCTGATAGAGGAATAGAGTAACAAGGAATACACGAACAAACAAAAGAGTGTGCAAATAAGGCAATACAGTCTACTTTCATACAAATTCTCCAGAAAAGTTAAGCTTAAAAAGAGGTGTTTTGTCATTCTACTCTGTATCTCCATGAGATAAATTGTTTTTAATATTTAGCTGCCACATATGAGTGAGAACATGTCAGATTTATTTTTCTGTGCTTGGCTTATTTCACTTAACAGTACGTTCTCCAGTTCCATCCATGTTGTTGCAAATGGCAGTATTTCATTATTTTGGGGAGCTATATAATATTCCATTGAGTATATGTATCACAATTTCTAGAAAGGGTAGTGGAAAAGGGGGATAAAATAGGGATGATTAATAGGTGCAAAAATATAATTAGATAGAATGAACAATATTTCATGGCCCAACAAAGTAAATATAATCAATAATAAGTTAGGGTATACGTTGGAATGTTCCTAACACAAAGGAATGTTAAATGTCTGAGGTGATGGATACCCCAATTACCCTCATTTGATTAATTCACATTGTATGCCTGTATCTAAATATCGCATGTACCCTATAAAGATATATAACAATTATGTATCCATAGTAATAAAAAATTTAACAAAATATGTTTATCACATTTTATTCTTTGCATCATACCTTTGCTACTCATGTTTTTTCTTTAACTTTAGAAGGGTATTTTGGCAAAGAGAACAGGTAGACAGACTCCTTCTTCAGTGACTGTTCATTTTCTGTTTACTTTGATATTTAAATTCTATCAGAGAAATGCACATTTTGTTTTAATTCATTTTTTTACATGTAACACATTTCTGAAAGTTAATGGAATGACCCATTTATCCTATGTGAAAATGTATTTTAGAATCTATAATAGACTTTATTGAGAAATACTCTAATTACCCTAATCAATTTTACTTGGACAAATCTGGATTTTCTAAAATAAATATTACATTGTCTTTTCACTATTGCACCATTATCATCCTCAAAAGCTTATATTAAAATATATTTCCATATAACCTAGTTGTGGTTGCTATATATAAAATTTGACTAGATATAATTACTGGCTATTAATGAGAAACTATGATTAGAATGTACGAGAAGTCAGAAATTTTGTATTGAAATTTTGCCATGGTTTATCAATATAGGCACATCATTTAGACCAAATCACTCATCCTCACATATGAAAACCAAATTTAAATAAATTTTTAAATCTTTAAATTTATATCCTTACTTCACATTTAACAAAAATAATTCAGCCTCTAATCTATAAATAATTAGAGTGTCAGAGTTTATTTACCTTTCATTTATATATTTTTGTATATAAAAATGTTCTTACAGAAATAGAAGATTAACATTGGATTATGCCAGTGTGGGTGGATTTTTAATTTAGGTCTAATGTTCTACATTAGTTCCTTCATTTTGATATGTTTCTACAAATCCTCGGCCATTAATTTCACTTATAGAATTTCAGATCAGAGATTTCAAAATTAGCAAAGCAATAGTATAAATTCTTTTCCCTGAAAACTACCGAGCGCATGAGAAATAATACGGAATGAGGAATATAAATAAAGCCCAAGGTGGAGAAAGATTTTTAAATGAACATGAACTCAGAGAGAGGTAGCAATTTGATACAAATGCTGTGAACTCCCAGAGGGAAAAAGCAATGTGGAATTACCATTAGGTTTCTGAGAATGTGGAAACTTTATTTCACATGCCAGGGTATGTGAAGCAAAGACAAGTTCCCAAATGTGTCTGGCAGGCACAGAGTTTTATTTTTAAAAATTTTACAACTCTTGGTTAAAACTTTAGCCATTTCAAGACACAAGATGGATTTTTTTAAAAAAATCCTATAATAAAAACATTGATTTGTATTCATTCAAAGTTTGATTCTATCCAGAAAAGTTAAAGAAAAACAAATAGCTAGATAATTCAGGAAAACACATTTGCTTTTGACAGACAAACAATAAAAACCATTTGAGTTTTACATTTAAGTATATTGGAAGGCTCTTAATGGCATTCTCAGAATGGGAATAGGGGTGGGAGAGGGGACAAATGCCTCAACAAAACATAAAATACCAAGGAACAACTGTGGCTGGAAATGTGCCATTTCTTTGAATGAATGTGCTAGTCTCCCTTTTTCCCTTAGAACAATGTGGTTTTTCCATTATAAAAATAAAAAATAAAAATACTTTCAAGTGAACTGAAACATTACTCTGATGGAAACATAATTTCCAGCTTTCTCCATCATATTAAAAAATGGATGTGGAACAATGTTTTAAAGTAATTTCCTGTTGATATGATCATTTCATTTTATGTTTTAAAAAACATCACATTAATTGCAATGATATTTTTACTGATTTTTAACTCATTCTTATTTTGCCATTGTTGTGTTCAGTTGTATTCATCATTTCTATTTTTACCCCACATTCAAATTTTAAATCTCAAATATACTAGCTACTAGCAATATAACTAATATGTATTAAAATAACTATCGGTATGGAAACTTCAGATCTGTACTAATGACTAATAAAAGATTGTATTGACAATCAAGGAACAATACAAGATGCACATAATATTTAGAAATTGTAGAGAATTTTGATCTTGAAACTACTTATTTTTTGCATGTACGATTTTATTTTAATGTCTATATTTGGTCTTTAGAATTGCAAGAATCACAGCTAATAAAGCTGGCATAGTAGAGCATTTATGCAATTGATAGTCTCATATTCTTATAAGTCACACATCAAGTCACTAAGAAACAGAAAATTGTGTTTCTCCCAAGATACGGAAATTCTATGAAACAAACATACAGAAACATCTTCCCGTAAGTGCTGTGTGGTTGCCAAGGGACCTGGCATTCTGTCTCATCTTCTGAATTTTACATGGGTCTCTTTTATTCTTATCTTGAACTCTCTCAAACATTGATACTCCTTTTAACTTTTTTAATATGACATATTTTTGTTTGTTTTATTTTATTTTTTCTTCACATCTTCATTTACCTCCAGCACGGAATTTTCTTTCATTCTTTTTTTATTAAGTTGTCATTTGCAATGTTGACTTTTATTTTAAATTCAGCCCTCTGTTCTGTAAACCTTGACTTTGTAATTCACCATAGTAGTAGATGTATGCTTTCTGGATTTAATGCTTTTTTAGCAACTGGCACGTGAACACATTCCCCATCATGATGACATTCCCCATCATGATCACCCTGCTAGAACCCTTGTTCTACCTACTGGTATCCCTCGATTCCCACCTATGGGCTTTGCTGGTGCCATCCTTGTTCTGACACTCACAGACAAGACTTTCAAGTTTTATCCCCATGATATCATGAGCTAATCTCTTCTCTCCAGATTAAATATGCAACACAGATTTAAAAATAAAATATTTCTGCAGCATTCTTAAGACCTACACAGCATGAAAAATAATAACATTGCTTTTCAGATCTTTTTTCTCTATTGTTGACCAACAAAACTCAATTGAGAGGTGATATATGAATGTTAATGTGCACAGCTATGGGCCAGGTACAGTGGCTCATGACTGTAATCCCAGCACTTCTTTGGGAAGCCAAGGTGGGAGGATTGCTTGAGGACAGGAGTTCAAAACCAGTTTGGGCATGATAGCAAGACCCCATATCTTAAAAAAAAAAAAGCCAGGTGTGGTGTGGGGCATGGTGGTGCAAGAGTGCAAGCCTGTAGTCCCAGCTACTACTCAGGAGGCTGAGGTAAGAGAATCACTTGAGTCCAGGAATTTGAGATGTAGTGAGCTATGATCAGGCCACTGCACTCTAGCCTAGGTGATAGAGCAAGACCTTGTCTCTTAAAAAAGTAATATATATACATTAATATATATATATCCAAGTGTGTATATACACACATACATGTACATGTATATACACATATATACATATATACACACACATATATTTATATATTCCCCCACAGTTATGATATTTGGGAATTCTCCTTACATATTAGACTTTGTATAAAACTAATCAGAAAGATTAAGAGCCTTGGTAAATAACATACTATAATTTATCCTTTTATCACAGGACTTCCCACTTGTGAATAAGCAGGCCATGTTAACATTTATCTCCAAGTTGTAATACTCTAAATGATCCACTGCATATCTCCAGGATGTCTAGTATATTACAATGAACTCTTCCTTAAATGGTCCAAGGATCCAGGATGCAATTTCATTGTCCACAGACCTGGTCAGTTTATGTTTCTACCACGCTGGACACAGCTCAGGCCTGACCCATCCACCAGGATACTGCAATTGGTGTTGCAGTTGGAATTCCACCTCTTTATTCTCTGAATTAAGAGGAAAGTGTCATTATCCTTGATGGGGAAAGGGAGAAGATCTCATAATAAAGCTGTTCAAGCCTCAGAAACTTATAGTGGTGAGTGCTACAGGTTTTGCCCTCTCTACTATGGCCAGCTGAGATGTCTTTCCAAGTCTGGGCTTCAACAAACACATTCTTGTAGAGATTTTGCCATAATTACAATTCTATCAGGTCATTATTGTCAGACATCTCACTGCCATTATTACTGCTGCCACTTTAGATATAACAGGAGATCCTCTGAAATTACAATTGAGGATGCAACCTCTGGCAGGAGTTTGCTGTGTGGAACATACTCCAGTTTTGCCTGCCTTTCATTTGTCCAGTGTTTGTAATTATTACCTATGGATGGATAGGTGAAGGGAAGATACACTGTCACTATTGGAAGAGAATGTAATATTTTGAATCCTCCTTCCCGTTATCTTTCCATACACACTCAATGGCTGTGCCATATTCTAGCTTATTGTGGGAAAATTCCTCTACACCTAACAGTTTTCTACAGATCCAAGATTGCTTCCAAAAATGTTTATATAAAGTAGTCTCAATCTCTCCTTTACTTTTACAATTCTTTGTTATTTCTGTTCGTATGTTCTTTACATCTCATTAATTTTCACAGCTAGCTGCATTCTTCCACTATTAAGAGCTGTCCAAGTCTCCTTCTTTCATGGTGTCAGACTAGCATCATGTTGTGAAGGCTCTTTCCACCATTCGTGAGCCCTCTCTCTTTCACTTTTGCAGGCATTTACCACAATAATTCTCTTTTAGATCTAATAATATCTTGATAGCTTCTAGGATGACATGAAAAAAGTTGGTAGTGAGAGTGGTTCAAGAAAGAAGTGAAAAGATGGATTTGGGAACTGGCTTACTTGCCGCAAGGAGAATCCAATCCTGAGTAAAATGTGGGGCACAGGTACTCCTTGGTAAAAGTGGTGACTCAGTTGCTTAATATTTCACTGGTAGTGTGTTAGTGAGGGAATAACCTTGTTGGTATGGATGTTGGCTACATTGCAACTATATTTGGGGAGGGAGTTGAATGTGGAGAAGGAAAATCTGACGGGCAAATCTGCAAATGGTGCTCCCATCACACTTTTTGTGGAAGCAGAAGTAGTCCTAAGTGAGACTGTGTACAGATTCTTGTGCAGTGCCTATGACCTCATCACTGGCCAGGGTCAGCTGGAAGGAAACAAAAAAAAACCTGTAAGATTGAATATGAGGATTTCTGGCATAGACACAAGTGAGTAGAATCATGGGAGTGGGCACAAAAGTGGAAATATTTTTGTATCTCACATTAATACCTATCAGAATGCAACTATCATGAAAAAGCTACCAAAAAAACCAAAGAGGAAAAATGACTTAGCCAGTAGATAGATGTTAATTTAAGATTTTGTTCAGTATACAACCCCCAGAACCAGCTCAACAGGCACATGAATGGAGTGGACAGGGTGGCAGAAATGGAGGGTACACATGGCCCAACATGTTCTCCTATGGACCAACAATGATTTAACCACTATCACCTCTGAATTTCCTGACAGAAAGAGAGACTAAAGCAGAGCCCTGAATGTGGCATTATTTCTCAAGGAAAGCAACTTACCAGTCAGTACTAAGTTGACTATGTTGTTGGACCCCCTTACATCCTGGAAAGGCCAGTGATCTATCCTCACTAGGTACAGGTTTTATATTCTTGCCTGTAGACACTCAGCCACTACCACTAACGGGCAGGTGATGGAATACCTGATCTATGACTGTGTAGGACCCTATAGAGCAAGGGCTTTCTGCTGGGCTTCTTAGCCTCTTTCTTGCCAGTGTCAAAATTCAGCAAATGCTTACAAAGTGAAAATAGCAACAACAATGTAGGGCTCACTTCACTGTGTCTGCCCTCTTTCTAGGACCTCAAATCCTGTCTGCCTTGGCAGCACTGAACACAAATCTTTATCTCCAGGCAACTTGGTGCTTCCAATTGCTCTGCTAGTTTCTCTGCTCCTTGCTGATGGCCCTTTGCCTTTTTTTTTTTTTCCTCCTCACACAGAGACAGACATTGCCAAATGCCCTAAAAATAAAAGTGGCTTATAGAATGATGAGTCTTGCTTTGTGGTTCCCTCCTCTCTGGAATCTTGGCCCCTCTAGTTCTAGTCATCTCAGCAGGTTCCAATTTCTTTCGAACGAAATTTTTCTGATACTTTATCTATACTTCTGTTTCATCTCAGTGGTGGCAGTGGGGCATTAAAGAGCCACTAGATAAATCTTCCTAGATGAGAATAGGAGCACCCCATATGGACTTAAATAAAACCCTAAGGACCAGATGTCAATAATTGCTGCTCTACAAATTATTCATTTAGAAATGACATTTGTAATTTTTACAATAACCTAATATCAATGTCCAATTTTCTATGTAATACTTCTTTGAATCATCTTACTTTTTATTTCCATAAATGGAAAACCAGTGTCCCTTGAAAGAAACATGAAGTAATAAGACAAAAAATTAATTCATTAATTAACACTTTTGAGCTCACAATATGTGACAGAAAATATGTGTTTGAAATTCTTAGTGAATAAATGTTATATCATTAAGGTCTAATAACCCTCAAAAGTAATTATCATTACTTATTAAGAAAGCAAGAGCACAGACAGGTTAAGAAACTTATCTTGGTTAGCTGAGGTCACCAAGCTAGTAAGTATTAATAGTAGAGCCAAGAATTAAACCAAAGTGGTCTGGTTTTAAAGCTCAAAGACTTAACAATTATTAATATGTTTTATAACAAAAATGTAAATATTTCAGTGATATTACATTTTTGTTAAATTCTATTTCCTACCAAAGTTGACTAAATCTTCAGTTACCCTTAAAACATTATTTAAGTTTAGTACAATATAAAAGATACTTATAGGTATTTAAATGAGCAACCTACTAGACATTAACAGTAGCTCCCTCTTCCCCAACTTACACAGGCTCTAAATTTCAATTCATTTCAAATTAGAATATTTCCTTGGTATAGTTAACATGATATATATACTCAGATCTATTTATAGATCAATAGAACAAGGTATGACCTACCATCACTCAAAATTTGATAAATAATTAATTTTATTTTATGTAATAAAGCGGAACATAGAAGAGGTAGGATAATTTATAATTTAAATGGTGTTTGGAATATCACTACACATGCCCAGCAGAAGATTTTTAAATGCACAGCAAATAACTGTTTTATACTTTTTCTTTAAAGATTCCAAAGAGAAAACATGTCCATTGAAATATTAAAAATATAATAGCTCTTTCTGAAGAAGCTATTCAGTTTGACTCATAATAGGAAGGAAATATTCTAGATTCAGTTTGACTCATAATAGGAAGGAAATATTCTAGATTAATGATCTACTTGGAATAGGCTATGTGTATTGTTTCTGAAGGCCAAACAGACTTTTGAGAAATGTTACTAATAATGGGATGGAATGGTAATGGAGAAAACGAGAGATAGAAAACTTATAGACAGT
Organism: Lemur catta; assembly: GCF_020740605.2. NCBI lineage: Eukaryota > Metazoa > Chordata > Mammalia > Primates > Lemuridae > Lemur > Lemur catta. The sequence continues at coordinate 88,091,237 of NC_059132.1, read as the reverse complement.
CATGAGCAGCTGAATCCTACCTATTTGATGTTATAGCTAGGAGCACCGTTTTTAGCTATGGTAAAGCTTTCCACGCCACAGAGAATAATAATAGCAATGTTTGCAAACCTATTATAATGAAGTGGAATTTCAAAGAAATTCTTTCTGGTTCTTATTTTAACAAGAACTTTCTATAGGCATTCAAGAAATAGAAATTAAAATAATTCCCCCTAACAGGTTTCAGGTGTATTGAACACTATTTCAATGTTGCTGACTACTTTCAGTGTGGCTTTGAATAATTCATGTCCAGATCATTGTTTTTTTAAGGAAGCAGGCTTGGTAAAGAAGCCTGTCCTATTCCATTGCTGACTCACTCTAGACCTTCTTCCTTTCCACCTGACAAGTTTGTTTCTAATTGAAATGCATAGTAAAGTTTGTCTGCCCAGGAAAAGAAATGAAGAAAAATAGTTTATAGATAATCTTATTTCAGTTTGACTGCTTAAAATAAAAATAAAATCCTCCCGAAGTTTGAATAAAGAAAAAAGAATAAAGTCACATTTGTCAAGCAATGTATATTATACACTTATTTATAGCAAGAAAGAGGTTACTATTTTCTAAAAATAACTGCTCTTTATAATAGCACAGTTTGTTTTACATCCCATATGCATGGGTGCAAGAGCAATACATTCAGTACAGAATGTTAATAAAACCATATTGAGCATACTAAAATGCTAACAAAATCTCATATACCTCTTCATTATTCACAATGTAAACATTGAAAAGTTGGAACAAATTTATCAAAACTCATTGTCAAGGGGTACAGGCTTTTGGAGTGTTTAATGTTATTCATAGCTTAATGGGCTGCTCCTAACACTACACAGCTTTCCTCTGTCAGTTGGCTTCTCCATTAGCAGGTAACCATCCTCACTTCCAAAACAATCTTTCTTAGCATACCTATTACTATCCATGGTGCCATCGGGCTCCCAGTTACTGGGTCTCAAATCTTGGTATCGTTTTTAACAACTTTTTGTTTTTTGCCACTCACATGCAATAAGAAATCAATGCTATCTATTCCACTTCTATCATTTTCTTACAGATTTCCCTTCTTTTCCATTTTTACTGCCATCAATCCAGTTTAGACTTTTACTAAGTTTCACCTACCAAACTATGGCCAAGCCAAATGAGGTCCACCACCTGTTGTGTAAATAAATTTTTACTGGTCCACAGCCGTGCTCCTCTGTCTGCATACTGTCTATTGCTTTTCACTTTTCAACAATACAATTGAGTAGTTGTGACAAAGACCATATGACCCACAAAGCCCAAAATATTTACTACTTGTCCTCTTATAGAAACATTTGTCATCCTCTGAACTAGAATATCAGTATGAGCATTCTAACTGGTCTCCACATCCTCAGACTCTTCTGAAGTAAAGCCTTATGTTATACAGTCAGTTGAATTTTTTTTAAACATCAACATTCATGATAGTCTCTTGCTCTAATCCCTGAAAGCCTCATACTTACTGATGCATCAAAACATAATTCTGAGCCTGCTATTAAAAGCCCTACCTGGGTCCCACATATACTAATATTAACTTTGTTTCCTTTGTATACATGGCCTTGTACTTCCCAGTTTTTTCTGGAATACCTATTTTTTTTTTTTCCCATAGAAATACTCTTTGATGGCAACTACAACCCCATCTAAAGTAATACCTACTCCAGGAATCTTTCCCCAGTTCATCTCATCATATACGAACTTGCATACTTTCCTCAGAAGATTTTCCTTAATTTTCTTTTCTTTTCTTCCTTTTTTTTTTTTTTTTTACTTTTTTCTTTTGTTATAGCCATTTGTCTTCCATCCTCACTAAATTGCAGGTTTATTGAGGAATGCACTACTTCTCCTTCATCTGTTGTTGGTCTCGGTTTGCTTTCTTGCATTAGTGTATTTACTTAACAGGCATCGTTTTGCAACTTATATTTCAAGCACCGTGCTGGTAAAGAAGGATTCAAAGAAAAAAACATGTAGCTGCTGCTCTTAAGGAGTTTACTTTATAGTATCAGTTTCTAAAAAAGTAAACAATAATGTGGAATGAGTTTAAAGTAAAGGTATGCTCAAAAGGAAGATAAGACTTCTACATAAGTCAGACTAGAAGATAAGGGAAGAAGTCTCAGTGAATTTGGCAACTCAGTGGTCTGGAATAGGAACTACCCAAGTACAAAATGATGGAGGAGCATTTTGAGCAAAGAGAAACATCTTGTAAAATAACATGAGGGAAATTCAGGAAAGAAGGAATGGTTCTACAAATCTGTATTCGAGCATGTGTTGGGTGTGAGGTATTATGAGGTTTGAAGCCATAAAGGGAAGAAGGAAACAGGTTCTAAAAGTAGACCCCTGAATGCCGTATTGGGGAATTTAGACTTTGTGCTGTAGGCAACAATTAAAAAGCACTTTCTAAAGAACATTAATGTTGAAGGATGTTAGTAATTTTTTAAGAGGAGAAAAAAGGAGATGATGGTCAAGTACCTTAGGGAATCCCTAACGTAATTAAAGTCTTTTTTGTAGGATTCATGCAGCTAACCACCAAGGGGGGATAGATCGTGGAGTGCCTCCCTAATTTATGAAGTCACCATGAAATCATTTCTTGTCAAAACATCTCTAGGGACTGATATACTTTATGAAACTTTAAGAATTACTACTTTATGTTACAGAACAACATTTTTTCATTTTCCTTCAGGTACAAGGAGAAGATGTATTTGCGGAAACAGAAGAGAGGAAGGAAAATGATATAAGATATTGTTGCAGTAATTCAGGTAAGAATGAGGAGGACATGGCAAAGAAAGTGGAGGACAAAGTCGAGGAATATTTAAAAGTAAGTAGAACCCTTGGCCTCAAGGGATCCTCTGGTCTTGGCCTCCCAAAGAGACATTCTATAATAAAGACATCTGTACTCAAATGTTTATAGCAGCACAGTTCACAATTGCAAAGATGTGGAAACAACCCAAGTTGTGGATTAATCCATGAGTGGATTAATAAAATGTGGTATAGGTATATCATGGAGTTCTACTTGGCCACAAAAAACAATGGTGATCTAGCACCTCTTGTATTATGCTGGATAGGCCTGGAGCCCATTCTACTAAGTGAAGTATCACAAGAATGGAAAAATAAACACCACATGTACTCACCATCAAATTGGTATTAATTGATCAATACTTATGTGCACATATGGTAATAACATTCATCAGATGTCAGGCAGCTGGGAGGTGGAAGGAAGAGATGGGTATATTCACACCTAATGGGTGTGGTGCACACCGTCTAGGGGATGGACATGCTTGTAGCTCTGACTCAGGTGGGGCAAGGGCAATATACGTAACCTAAATATTTGTACCCCTGTAATATTCTGAAATTAAAAAATAAATATAAATAAATAAATATTAATTGAGATAGGATTTGCTAACTAGATATGAAGACTAAAAAAACCCTACAGATTTGTTATATCACTTCCTTGCCTAAAACCCATAGAGAGTTTACCATTTCTCACAGAACCATTAAAAGTTCTATAAGGACCATGTGTGTCCTGCTTTTTTCTTCTTCATCTCATCTGTCATCTCATTTCTCCACTTTTCCCTTCAGCAACCATGGTCTTCTTTGAGCTGCTCTCACTTGCTATGCTTTCTCTGCCCTGACAGGCTTTATGCTTGCAATTCCTCACCCTTTTCTACCTTATAAACCAGTTAACTCAATACTACTTCAGATCTTGGTTCAAGTTTCCCTTCCTCTGAAAAGCCCTCCCTGATTTCCCTGATTAAGGTGAACATCCCTTAAAATGCTGTTCTGCAACCAAGTACCTCTCATTCTAAGCTCTTAACATAGCTTCATTTTAATATGTGTGTGTGTTTTATTATTATTATTTGTTTAATATCTGTCTGAACACCTAGAGTAAAATCTCCAGGAAGACATGGAGTGTTATCAATGCGTCCTCAGTGCAGAGAACATCTGTTGGTACATACAAAGCTCTATGATGTTTATTTAATAGAATAATGAATTACCTGTAATAAATTAATAAATGGAAGAGGAAAAAGTCAAAGTTATCTCTAAGATTTATTGCTAGGCACTGAGCACACAGCTGCATGTTTATTGAGTAGGAAACAGAAGCATAGGGAAATATGGGGAACATGAATACTTTTGGGTTTTGGCACAGTATTTTTGATATGCCTAAGGAGTTAGAATGTGAGTCTGGAGATCAAGAGAAAAAGTTGTAGTTAGCAATAGGCAATTAAATCCCTCATTGTAGTTAATGAGATAACCCAAGGAGAATATATCTAATGAAATGAAAAGTTTAATAATGGCACCCTGAGAAATAATTGTGTAATGGATAGGCAGTATTAGAGGGGTCTGTGAAAGAGATTTGATAACACATTAGGGCGGTAGAAAGAAAACCAAGAAAGAGTATTTGTAAATAAGTAAGGGAACAAGTTTTGAAAATAAGGAAACTTCACACGTGGACACTGAAGTGCTTCAAGTCGAACCAAACTCTCCGTTGAGTTACATATTGCAAAGAACATATAAATGGAGATAAACAAGATTATATTCATGGCTAGTACATATTGTTTGGATATCTTTAAGATTCTAGAACTTTCCCTCTAGGGAAGAGGAAAATTCAGATCACCTATTAGACATTGAGTTTCCTTAATTGTGGGGGATCGTATAGATTTGGGAATTGGCTAGGGTAAAATGAACTTGGATTAGGAAGATCCAAGCTTTTTATGTTTCACCTGTGTGACTCAGACTATTTCTATTTCTTCATTTTTCTCATCTATACATTGGAGGTAATAATACCTATTTTCCAGAGTTAAATAGTTTAAATAAAATATAAATGAGGACAGTGATTTCACTGTTTGGTCTATATTATGTTTCATGGAAACCAAATCTATTTTAATACTTTGACGATTAATAAAGGTAAAAATATAGGCCTAACTTTTCCTTGACAATAACATCCGGAAAACTATTCAGTGTACTTTTTAACAGAAAATGCAATAGCAGTGCATTTAGAAAAAAAAGAATTCCAGAGCTTTAGCAATATCTATGTGAAACGTTTAAGAGGATTCAGAAAATCTTCTTTATAAACTCCTTCATCTGCAACAATATAAACAAATATTATAAACATATTTAAATTAAATTCTTTATTTAATTAGCTGTAGACATCCTAAACTGGTGTGAACAATTGTTATCATCCTTCCCTATGTAAACCATTCTTAATATTGTTTGGAAACAGTCTGGAAATATACAAGAAAATCAAACTCAAAGATGGCTGATAATTCTGCTCAGCATTACAATATTTCTACAGTAAAGTGTTTCATCCACTTCAGAACTCTCCAAAGCACAATCTGCCCTTAATGAATAAATGATTTCTAAAAAGTTTTAAAGATAGTTCTACTCCAATAGTGGCTAGGGAGTTAGTTCTTTCTTAAGTGGTATTATGTGCTATCCAAGGGCTAATTTGAAGAAAGTAATTAAATGGTCATTACAGATACAGAATGTGGGATAAATATGTTATTAGAAGATCTATCCTGTCTTTTTATTGAAAATACTCAATTTCCAACTAGAATGCTATATTTCCCATATTTGATTTTATTCTGTTAGTTATTTAATTGCATACATAACATTATTTGAAATCCTTTCTTAATATGTTGTATATCATATCATAATCATTTAGAAACCATATGTTAAACTGGTTAAGGTCATTTATAAAGATCTGTCCACAACTGAAATTGTTTTTGTACACTGTGTTTCTATCACAGTAAGTAAAATGATAAATAATTTATTTGAATATTAAATTGTCTAGAAAAAATACACAAAAATATTTAAACTGTCTTAAATTTCATTTCCAAGCTTAAATAAAACCCAAGTAATTTCTAAATATATTTCTTTATATTCTAATTCAAGGCCCCATGTTATACTTATTGATAACATAATTTGAGTCTATTGTAATTTTAATACATATTTGGATATAAAAAACTACCAATTTTATTTTTAATAAAGAGCTATCATTTCATTCAAGATACATCTTTAATCCCTATAAATTCCATAGTGGAAAATCAGAAAAAATGTGTTATTTATCAATATAAGAATACAGTTTATGAAAGAGAATTTGCTTTTTAAAAGCATTAAAGATGGGACATTTTCTCATGAAGTAACCAAGTGACAATTTCTCTACATAATTTGAGTGGAATTAGTCCAAATAGATGATTTGTAACTTTATCCTATTGTCACTGTTTCATTGTTCAGACTAACTAGAATATCCATTTCCATCTTATCAATGAATCATACAAAAAATTTGTGAAAGTATTTTAAGTAGATCTGTATGGTTTAATATACTCACTGTATTCTTTTACTCATTAAATAAAATATGTGTAAAAGGAAATAAGATCATAAAAGTTAAGAAAAGGCAAGAATGGAACTACTAAAAATGCATACAGTCATTTTGATTTGAGGGCATTTGGCTAAAATAATCAAAATTTCATTGTTTGAAGGAATCATACATTGATTAAGGTTTTAGAAGATTCACCTTAGAGGAGTTTAATGGGAAGAGATAATGGGGAAATATTTATGTTTAAAATCAAACATTCCTTTGATAGAGGATGAATATTGCCCAAAGTGATGAAAGCTGGCCTATTTTTATGTATGAGACACTTTTCATCCACACAAAACCCAAAAAGACAAGTATATGAATATGATATTTGAATCATTCTGCTCAGATTTGAAAGAAATGCAATTTTAGTGTACCACACAACAACTTCTAAATAACTGCATAGCAGCAAAATTTGTCTTTGTAATTTCCCAGTACTTCCAATACAGACAGTGACTGAAAGGTTATTAACAGAAAATCAGATCTTGTTGTCATCTTTAAACAAGCCATGAAATAAACAAGGACATTCAACGTGGTAGATAATTGCTATATGTGAGTTCTATACCAAACGAATACGTTACTAAGGATCCTAAGAGATTTATATTGCCTTCTGACAAATTATTGTTGTAGTGAAAAACATTAAGAACACATTCTCTCCAAAATAAAGTTTCCATTTAGGCACAATCAGCAGGGCTTAATTAGAAAACAAGAATAATTGAACGTGCTGCTGATCTCTCTGAGCAACAAACTTAAGAGTCATGTAGAAGCAAATTCTTGTTAGATAAAAGGGCATGTTGTACTGAATCATTCTCTAATGTGTTCCTCTCTCTGACCACAACCTTTTCAGTGATAATTCAAATGAATACCCTCTGAGCAAATACTATAAATATAGGTCTTTAGTTAAAACAGAAAAAACAAACAAACAAAAAACTCCAGGAATCTCTACATAAAGCCAGATTTCTGGAAATGGAGAAAGGGGGAGGGAGAAAAGGAAAGGTACAGATTGGAAATACCCTATGATATTGCAGTCTTCATAGAATTAATCATTCTGGCAACAGTATTAAAGGCCAAGCTTACAAAAAGTATTAAAACAAAAAATAAAACAAAGAAAAACCATGCTCTCTTTTTCTATTCTGGGCCATGTGTCATCTTCTTGGATTCCCTGTTTGTTCAAGAAAACTAACCAAAGGGGCCTCCTTTCTTTGTATGTTTGTTATTTTATCTACTGTAAAGAGGAATTGCAACGTAGTCTCTAAAATCTACAGCTCCTGCTCCTGCTCCTGCTCTTGCTGACTTTGCAAAGCCTTCCTTGCCCTCTCCATAACCTTCTATAATACTACTTTCTGCTTCTCTCAATTTGCCTCTCTTTCCGTGTACTGTGCTATGCCTCAAGACTCCCAGATCTGAAGAAAGAGACATCAGACTACATCTTCAAAGCCCTAGACTCAGTGAGCTTGCCGAGCAGTTTTTTCTCATTGGTAATGCTAACCCTGACCTGAGCCCATCTCAGTGATACAGGTGTCTGTTGATTAATTTCTCCAAGTTTTCTTGGGTCTCCCAGTTCTTCCACTTGCTTCTTTCAGCTCTCTCAGAACAGACAACTCGATGTTTCCATTTGAAATAACTTTCCAGGGGCTTTTGTTTAGAAAACGGTTCCTCAGACTAGCTTCCCAGGTCTACACTGTCACCTCTGTAACATAGTCGCCAACCTCAAGGATCTGGCAGAGCCATTTCCCCACGGTTACGCCTAGAAAAGACTCTGAAACATCTTTTAATTCTCATTCAAGATACTTCAAACACACACAGTGAATTCCTTATCCAACCTCCATTTACTTGTAGCTATCTTCAAATATTTTATGAATAAAATTTTTTAAAGGATGACCCCAAATACCTCAATTTGGAGAGGTGGTATAGTGCAATAGTTCAAAATTCAGGCTCTCTGACCAGGCTGCCTGATTCCAGCCTTAATTAAGGCTGCTGTGTCTCTACCCAAATGACTTTCAGTGTGTCACTTTAACTCTCTGTGCCTCAATTCACTCATCTGTAAAATGGGGCAATATTTCCCTTGAGTTTATTAAGAATAATAAATGTGCTAATCCTGTAAAGTGCTTAGAAAAATGCCTGCCATACAATAAGAACCATGTTAAATGTTAGCTATCAATATTATTATCACTACCATTGGTAAGAGAAAGCTGGATGTTAATCTTTTATTTTCTCTAATTCCATGAATAATTTTACAAGGATTATAAGCTTTTTGCAGTTTATTTAGCTTTTAAGAAAAGAATTGCCAGTTTATGTCCAAAACCTTTTCCAACATTAAAAATATGCATTTTCTTGTGTAAGTATACCTTATAAACTGAAGGAAAGCTGCTATTAATATATTTAAAATGAAAGTACATAGAGCTGCCTTACTCTTGAATTACATATTGTCACAAGACAACCTCTTATATATTATAGAATAAATACTTTTTAAATTTTTATTAACTACATGTTTTATGCTATTTCATTTTAAAATAAAAATCATATTAATAGATATTTTTCTCACATTATTGTTTCCACATTATTATTGATATATGTATTTTTTTTACCTGCAATCACTATTTACAATTATTTTTAGGAAGAAGAAAATGTTAAAATGTGTTGTTTCTTTTTCTATAATGAAATTCTGTGTGTATAGATGCATCTGAAATTTCTTCTCATTTCAATTCATTTCACATGTAATATTACATAGCCTGAAGTATCAACAAAAGCTAAAAATAAAAACACATATTCCTTACCTTGTGATAACTATGATAGGCTTTCTGTAAAGGACAAAAAACCTTACCAAAATAGCAGTTTCAGAAAACACTACCTCAAAGAGAATTATTTAGAAAAAACGTTATCTTACATTGCCAAAGAACTGAGATGTCAAATAATCAAATTGTCACCTAATATATCAAACACCTATAAATAACATGATTTATTTCTAATAATCATTGACCTTTGGCTCAAAAATACCCAGGGTTGGGAGCTCCTTACTTAACAAGGCATCCCATTCCATTGCATTTCTGAAATACTCAAATCGAGTCAAAAGTTACTTCCGTGTCATTTCCTTGCATAAGTACTGCTTCTGTCCTCTGGAATAAGAAACAAGTGTGTGACATTAACATTTTTCTTAAGATCTGATGTCCAATTTTTAATGATCTTAATTGTTCTTCCCGAGTTATATTCTTCGTTGCCGGTGTTCCTCTGAAAATCTCAGGCAATTCCAAAATCCTTTCTTGTTTTCTTTCAAACATAAAACATACAAAGGCTAATTTATGAAGCACATAGTTGAAACTCAGAGGACTGCATTATTTTTAGTTGAAACTCAGAGGACTGCATTATGTTTCTTCTTTCTATATTGACAACTTTTATTCTGCTTCTTCAACAATTTGCTTAGAACATAGTAGCAACAAAAATATACACTTAGTACAAAAATTAGAATAATCCATTTTGGTGTGTCCTCAAATCTGAAGCCTGCCCTGAACCTCTTTGATTTCCATATCACCATCAAGCAGTATGTTACTGCTTTTAAAGTCCAGTCTACTACTCATTCATTTTTATTTGTTGCTAAAATTAGTTTCTCCAAATTTTCTATTATTGGGCAAATCAATTCTATAAGGCAGTAAAAGTCTTGTGCCTTAATGATAAGATTAGGAAATAAAAATATCAACCTGTTTAAACATATTTCTCAAAGTCATAAATGAGTATGAAGCATGAGATAAAGTTCTCCCTTGCAGCTTGTGAGAAATCAAGCACGTATCTTCTCAAGGATAATTAGAAGCAAAGCTTCCATCAACAATTCATCTCTGAATGAATAGGCACATACCCCACTACCTTTATCCATTCCTAGAGAAATCACACCTGTAGACTGTATACAGAGATAAATATTCGGGAGACGTTGCCACAAAGGATGTCCCACTCAGGATTTCAGGTGATTCCCTACAGCTGGGGCAGCATGATGATATAGACTTCTCATCTCTATATGGGGGTTGGAGGTGCAAGTTGAAGAATGGTTATAAGCAAGAGTAAGAGTGGAAGGGAAACATACTATTTTTTGGGGGGGAATTTGAAATAACTCATGGTCTAGCCAAGTTGATTTTTCAAAAATTACATGAAAACACCAAAAATCAATGAATATGAAATTATTGTTAGTGACTAGCAACATTGTTTGGGGGGGCAGGGCCTGCTCTGTTTGAATGAAGTTAATATAGATGAATCACAAAGTATGGAAAGAGAAGCAGGCACTTGAATAATTTTGCATTTTGAAGAACATATTTTATACATTTAATAAAATGCCCCATAAATTAAGAAATATATTAAAGAATGCAAGAAAAAGCAAGTATTTTATTCAAACCAGTTGTGTTTTATTTCCAAGTTTTATTATATACCATGGTAAAGTGATTTAAAATCCGTAACTGAACCTTGACTTACATCAAAAAAGACTATTCTACTCCACTTTTAAATATATTTTAAAGGGAAAAATGTGTATTTTACTAAAAGAGATTTTACATCTTGTATTAATAAGAAAACTTTGTTTTTTATGTAACACTTTGGCCAGAAATCCTGAGTTTTATTCCATGTACTTACAATTATCTGATGAAAGCTAATAATAAATCTGTGACAATTTAGGCAATGTCAGTAGAGAAGATTTTCAGTTAAACCAAATCAAAGCTCTGATGAAGGGTATAACATTGTGAGCTGTAATTTCTAAGTGAAACGGGCAGGCTCTAATGTTACTAACTCAAAGATTATCAAGTATGTATAACACTTGAGATAACTGTCACATGCAACTTGGAGACCATCTCGACCAAAAATTAGTCAAGGACTTTCATCAGACCTGGGAAAGAATTTGATTCTAGCTATTGTCTGAGCATCTAGAAAGAGATGCATAATTTAATTGCATAATTTAGAATTAGAGTCCAAAGCTCTATTCACACTCGAGGAAGGCACAATTGACTCAACAGATAAATGGATCTTTTTAAATTACACTGTATCTGGTATTGAATTGACAATGCTTTACTACTTATTGCCTTTTAGTATGTCATTCTGACTGACTGAGTTTGATGACACTAAATTGGATAATTTCAAAAGGAGCACAGTATAGCTTTTGCTATTCTTATTCAGTGAAGAACTGCTTTTCAAAAGGATCATTCAATGTTGCCTTCATGGTCTATAAATACTGCTGAGGGACCGGTCTCACTAATTACTGATACTCTCTGAGCATTGTATGTATGTGCAGCTTGAAATTTTATACTTATGTATGCATTAAATCACTAGAATTTTGTATAATCTATTATTTAATTCCTTGAGATAAAGACTGCTAATTTCTAACAAATACATAGTGGTAAGCACACTGTATATGTATATGTGGTATACTAAGTATATCAACTCTGACAAAATTTTTTTTTTAATTTTTTAATTTTTTATTATATTTTTATTTCAGAATATTATGCGGGTACATGCCCTGTGCAATTTCTTTTATAGCTCGTAATATCTTATAACATTACTGAACATAAATTTTTTTGCTTTAGTATATTTCATGTTTCTGCAGTATCTCTTTCTCTATAAACTGAAGAACAAACTACGCCCATTGTCACACAGAGACAGAGCCAGATCTCTAACTGACCTTGCATGATTAAGAAACTATCCTCTTAAACCAAACAATTGATTTAATGGTCTCAAATTTGTGAGCAATATTGTTCCCTACTGAAAGATCATTATAGTAGGATTCTAAAAGTTTAATTGTGTATGTAGCCTCATGATCCTATTGCTTCATTCAGTTCAATAATAATTAGAAAATGTATTTAAATATCTAATAAATACAATGGAGTTATAGGAATCTCTTCTCCTAGAAGGAAAGATTTTTTTTTGAAGGTATAAACAATTAAAACTGTTTTTGAGTCCTCCATATCAAAGACTACTTTTATAAAGTAAGGTCTCTAAATGATTACGAAATGAAAAGATGTACTGAGTCATTTCATATGAAAACTATCTCAGTAAGTCTTCTTAAATAGTCAAAGGGTGAACCAAATTAACTTTCATGTAGTTCCTTTCAATTAAACCTTTATGAGGACCATGCTGCTTCCCTGGGGTGTAAACATGTATCAAGCACAGGGGGAAAGAGATGTGTGAATGATAATGTTTGGGGTATTTTCAGTGTCATCCTGCTTGTAGAAATAAAACGCCTAATTGAACATGATTACATAAAGAAACAAACACTTATTTCTAGAAACAACTGGAAGGAAATTCACCAAAATATGAATTTGATTTTCTTTGGTGGGATTACCAGTGCATTTTTTGTTCTTGTTTTATATCTTTGTTTTCCAAATACTCTTTATTAAAAATGCATTGCCTTTTCAATGAAAATACATTTTACAGAATAAAGAATAAGATATTATTAGAGTTTTTAAAAGATTTGTATACATTTAATTTAATTTCCATTGTATGTTCATGAGAACTTCATATTATCAATTTATAAATTACGAAGAAACTATACTTCAAGGCTAGTAGCTAGAGGCAAAGAAGTAAATATTAACAAAATCCAAGTCTTCTGATTTTCAAGCTATGGATCCAAGGATATTAGCTCTTTTTTGTAAGATAGCATAGTAGTTTTAGTCCACTTTGTGCTGGTGTAATAGAATACCTGAGACTAGATAACTTATAATGAATTGACATGTATTGGCCCATGGATCGGGGGGCTGAAATTCCAAGATTGAGGAGCAGGTATCTAGCAAGAGGATTCTTGCTCCTCATTCCATGGTGTGAGGTCAAAGAGAGGGAGAGAGAGGAGCAAGAGTGGGCCAAACTCATCCTTGTATAAAGAATCCACTCCTGTGATAATGAACCCACTTCCACAGTAACAGCATTAATTTATTCATGAGGGCAGTGCCTTGATGACACACACACCTCCCATTAGACCCCACTTCCCGGCACTGCCACATTGGAGATCAAGTTTCCAACACATGAACTTTGTGGGACACATTCAAACCAGAGCAATAATATGAATAGTTAATTTAATTATAAACAGATTGTTCTATAACTTTCACTCACTAGCTTATTGGTGACAAGATGTATTGTGAAGCACATTCATAAGCATGGAAATGTGTTCATGAAAAAGCAGTAAAGCTGCCCTCATTTATGTCTTAACCGAAATTTTAAAGGATCTTAGAAAGAGCAGAGATTAAGAGTAAGCTGGATCTTTTTATTAATAATTTCTATCTTGTTATTCCCAAACTTTAAGTCTTAGCCTCTTTATCTTTAAGAATGGGGCTAAAATTTCTCATGTTACTCACTATGTATTAGGTCTTATTTGTGACGATAATAGCTAAACTTTGCTGAGTGTTTTCTATGAGACAAGCACTTTGAATCTATGAAAATTATCTGATTAAAATGGCCCTATTGGAATCATCATATGCAGAACAGTACATTCAAGAGTGAACTGTTCCAATAATTGGGTTTAAGTCTTGTAAATAGTAAGGGAATAGCTGGATCACATCCAGAGAGTCTGGTATTTGAGTTCAACCTCATAGCAACTATGCATACAGCCTCATATTCTCACAGAATCTTGATTTCGCTTTTTCATCTCAACTGACCTGCTAATACTAATTCTTTGGTTACATGAACGCCACCAGATTTTGATTAACTCCACTGTCTTTCCAATCAAAAATGTCTTCATGCTTTCAGATGTAAAAAAGGTTAGTAAATTCAGCAAATATTCTGCTTTTAGTTACAAGTATTTCTCCTTCACGTAGATAAAAAGATATCCCACAAATGATTTCATAGCAGATCTCTATTATTTATCTGCTGATAATTCGTGGAAAGAAAGCAAGAAAAAGGAGAAAAGCTTTTGTTTTTATTTTTTGACTTGTTAATCCTCTCAAAGTTCATCCCGCTAGGAAGCTGCAGGGTACTTTAAACCAGGTCATTTTAACTAAACATAAATACAGCACAAATTGGATGTCCCCTCAGGCCTTTGAACTGACTTGAAGCTAAGACTTTACACAGGCCTTTGGTTTTATCTATGCATGTCCTTGGAGTAGAGCCAAATTCTCAGCAGAAACACACATTTGCAGGAATAAGACCAGCTGCACTTTCTAAAAGCTAAAAAATATAAATGTTCTCTAAACTTTAATTATTTGACTTCTCCAAAGGCACATATAGAAACCCCCTACGTCTGTGCCTAAACTATTCACTGCTGTGGGGCATGATGGAAAGACAATTAGCTCTGGAGCTTGACAGGTTTTGCACTCCTGGTCTGCCGTTTAGTTTCAGCAAGTCAGTAAAGTTTTATCATAATTTCATGTGTTTTTTGTATGTTACCGGAATAGAGCAGATCCACAAATAGTTTTATGTTGAAGCTGACCACTTTGTAGTAGTGTATTCAGAAGTATGTCCTTCTAGATATCCATTTGTTTAATACAATTTAAAATATTTATCTCCTTCTATAGCTGTCTTTCCTTTTCCAGTGGATTCTGTTTTCTTTTTTCTTGTTTCTTTTATAGCCTTACACTGTAGCTGTATTTCTAATGACTGCATCATTTTGCACCATCATTATATAGAAAGCTCATCCTTTAGAGCAAGTAAAGCACTCAGATTTGTAGAGCATTCATGAAAGGCTCTTTCAAACTTATTTAAGCTGAAGTGATACAGTCTCAAGTACCAAATGCCTAAAAGGTCTTGAAAGGTTTTGGAATTAAATAGGGAACAATAAGTTTTTCCCAAGCCTCATTAAAAGAAATGTATTTAAATAGTTCAATTAGGAGAGACAAAATAGATTTGCTCCTGTAAGTGTGACATTGGAAAGAGGTATCTTGCCAAGTAATGTCTTCTGAACTCAATAATATTTATTGAATTTTTACAATTAGCTTCTCTTAGTGAATTCTACAATTATATCCAGTAGTATCAATAGTCTACCCAAGTTTAGTGGTGTTGTGGATGCATTGTCTTTCCTAAGAGAAGAGGCTGAAGGGGATTGTCAATCCCCTGTGTCCAGAAATAGAGAGGGTACAATATGCTGCTTCGATGATATGACCACCACTCTCAAGCCTACTTGTTTACAACACACGCAAAAATAAGGCAAGTGTCAACTTTGGAAGACTACAAAAAAAAAAAAGTAATTGAATTAAACTACAGATTATCTATAGAATATCTATATTCTCTTTTTGGGTTTCTGGGGCTGAGATCCTGAGAAATGCAGAACTAAATATTCTGGAGGCTTTTCAAATGTGTCCAATGATTTAAAGTCATTTAGTAACTAAAAATACCTGAATATTGATTAAAAACTCTGGCTTGCAGCTTTGCTGAGTGTTCTGAGAGTTAATAAAACTCTGTAGGATATGCAAAAGACACCCACAACTGAAACTCTGGGGCACAGAAAAGAAGACCTTCAAAGTCTGATGAATTATATGCCAACTCAAGGCCCTGGTAGTGGCAGACTAGCTCACACTTAGAGGGATAAATCAAAGCATTAATCGGTCTTGTCAGGAAAGCAGGTGTTTTGACTGCCTTTATGGTTCATTTTCATGCAAAAGGGTTGTGGGACACAAAAATCACAAGGGATTGCAAATAAATGGCACTGACAGGATTGATCCCACCAGGCGAGGGGGCCAAAATCAGCCTGTCTTTTCATATTATGAAATATACCTAATAGCAGTGCCTCTTTAAGCTCTGGCTCCACAATAGCCTATTTGTGAGCTCAGCGTTTTTCTTCTCCTTTTTTCTTGTCTTTTCTTTTTATGATAAACTATTCTAGCAGCCATAGCAGGTTTAGAATGTTAAAGAATCATGGTGCACAAGACTTGACAAAGGCATTTTTGTTTTTAGAGGATTTTAAGGACAGGGATATACAAACTGTGTAATTTTGTTCTGAGATGGAAAGGGAGGAGGAGGAGGAAGAGGAGAAGCAAACCCTTCATTTCACCCCCATTTCAAAATTCAGTGACAAAAGAAATATCATTAAAAAGGTACAGGAACATAAACAACTCTCAAGTACTGGCCTATTTAAGGCTTTATATTTTAAAGTGTGACTAAATTTGGAAAGTAATTTTAAACTTGGAAAAAATAATTTATGGTCTATCTGGCATTTTATAGAAAGGCAATTTTTGATTTATTATTTCATAATTCTCTAAGTTTGTTAAGTGAACAGTCATTGATGTAGTAAAATATAACTTGAAAAAGATAACTAAAATTACAGCTGTGACTTCTCTAGATTTTATGCTTATTCTTCTGTATAATAGTACACATTTGAATAAATTCCAAAATTACATGCCAACCAGTTAATAGCCAATTATTGAGCACTTACTACATGCTGGAAATTATTCTAAGCACTTTATATGTATAGTACTCATAACTGTATGTGGCAAATAATATTATTTCTATAAGGAAACCTAAGCACAGAGAGAATAAGGAATTTGTTCTATGTCATGTAACTACTAGGCTGCAATTCTAACACAGACTGACCCCAGAGCTCTTATGCTAATCCATAAAATTCTTCTGCCTCCAGAGAATAACTTATTACATTTCTTGTTCTCAATATTAATGTTAATATTTTGAATTGTTATACTAGAAATATGCCTTTTTCAATACAGATTTCTTTTTTTAAAGAAAGCAAGCTAAGAAATGAATTTCTTAAACCAAATTATGTTTTCCACATGGCTTTACATAGAACCTGCAGTTCCAAATGCATAATGGAACATTGTTGGAAAGGTCACATTAAATTTTCTAGTATCAATTTTAGGAAAACCTAATAATTTCCCTCTTTTCCTGAATGTTCTAGAACCTATGATTCAGGAATAAGAAGTAACCTTGAGTGACAAAGAAAATTCAAGGTGGTTTGAAGAAAACATTACTCAATTTGCAATCTGATATAAATCTTGCTTAATCTCTGTGTTACAGGACTAGCAAAATTTGTCAGGATAAGATTTATATGTGGACTTCTAGAACTATAAATTTTCAAGTAAATGAAATTAGCCACATTATCTGGCTAGTATATTAGGGTCATGCAGACAATCTGCATAAGTATCTGCTCAAAGCCAGGACTGAGCTTATTGAATATAGATCCCCAGAGCACAGAGTACATACAGTTGCTTACATAATGCAAATGTTTTCTGATATCAGGTTAAGAATACCCTGTACATCCATCACCACAAAAGGGAGGAAGAGTTCTTGAATTAGAGAAATTTCTCTTGATTTCAGTGTTACTCTAGGTGATTTAACTTTTACTACAATCTTACATTGATTAACCCTCTTTGATTGACATACTAGTTTTTAGAGTTGTAAATACAGCATATATGATCATGTAGCAATCACATTTTACTAGCCTAGACACATTTTGTCTACTTTGGAAAGCATTCTGAACTCAGACATTCATGGATAAATCTCAAAGGCCCTCTGTTAAAAATGTATATTAATTGAAATTAAATATTAAATTTGAATATTAAGGGTTTAAAACTGGTGCATTTTTCTGAGAATGTGATCCACAAATTGTACCAGATTTTCAGAGAGCATATATTTCAAACAAGTAAGAAATCTTAATTGCAGTAATTTTGTAAAACTCTGCTCTTAATCCATTCATGTGTTGTCAATACATTATAATACCAGTGAGGGCAATCTAACTGTGATCCAGTGAGAAGAGACCACAGCTATTAATGGTAATTTTTTTCTTACTGCTGAATAAAAGAAACAGAGATATGATATTTTTACTGTGATAACATATACATATCCTCTATTTTAACCATTTTAAGTATACAACTCTGTAGCATTAAGTACATTCACATTGTTCTGCAATTATCACCATTATTCATCTCTAAAAATTTTTATCATCCCAAGATATTATGCTTTTTTAAAAATACTTCGATAGTATTTTCAATTTTAAATATGGAAGAAATCAACATTGTTTTGGTTAAGACTATGATTTCTTAGCTGATTTTAGTATCCATTCTTTCTCCAAATAACAATCTATTTTTATGTATGAATTACTTCTGAGATTGTGTTATAAAATGACTCAATATGAACACTTTTATCATTTAAAAATTGTTAACTTAAGCTCCATTTAAAATAATCTAATGCTAAAAATTAATATTTTTCTTATAATATTCTTAAGTCAGAGAGATGTCTATGGTTATTAAGGAAATTAATCCTTTGATTAAAAGACAAAGGTGAGAGTATAATTTGAAAAGCCTACAAGATTAACATAAGTCTTCAGGAAATATTATTGATAAAGGTTTATCTTTTTCTCTATTTTTTAAAGTTTTATATTGTTTTAACATCCAATTCAACTAAATTACAGAATGATTCCCTACTTAAAACAAAAAATATTTTTTCATTAATGAAAATAATTACAGAAATGTAAGATATGGATAAAAGTGGAGTGAAAAGAAAAAACACAGAAGCCTATTCATTCACATTATCTAAAAGTGTATTTACTTTTAGTTGAAATTGTTACAATTTAAAAATATTGTACTCTGTGTGAAGACTGCATCTTAACTTTTTTGTTAACTTGTTACATTATGAACCAAAAACTAAAATTCACATTCACACATTTATGTTAAATTATTTTGAAGTGCACTATGAAATCAACTACGTGAATTGTTTTTTTGTCATTCATTTAACAAATATTTATTGAACATATAATGTGTCCCTGCATTCTGATTATTACAGAAATCATTTTTACTCTCTTTATTGTTTACATAGAACCCAAAATATGGATATAAAAAGAACAAGTCAAGCTTTAGTTCACAGTTTGTGATAATAAATTAAAAGGAACTCTGAGAAACATATGGCAGCACATTTATTTCTAAATGTGATTTAACATGCTTTCACAGGGTTGCATACAGACACTTGCCATAATTAAGGTTGTTCAGGAATGAGATTTAGAAATTTGCTTTTCTGGAGCCTGTTCTAGAGAGTTGCTTTTAAGAAAATGGAACTACTGTAATGTCTCAGCATTCATTTTTACAGGCAGGCTTTCTGCAGTCAGTTTAGCTTTCCAACTTTATTTTTATGTAAAGACAAAATTGATCAGGGCTGTAGGAAACAGAGTTCCTAACTCTACAAATAACCTCCGTAAATAATGCATCTAGGTAAACAACTACAAGTTGTGTGTGTGTGTGTGTGTGTGTGTGTGTGTGTGTAGAAGGACATACATCGATTTTTCCTCTATATTTGAACACCCAGCTAGTAATATTCACGTATTAAAAATATTACTGTTAATGAGGATGAGTTAAAAAATCTAATCCATAGCATCCATTCAATTGGGCTTCTGCAACTCATCTTTTAGCAACATTAATAGCTAATTTGAAACTAAAGATGCCATATATTGTTACCAGAACAATTTATGTCATGAAGGAAAGAATGATAAAGACAAGTGTAGAAACATATTTATAAATGTTTGGCTTTGTTATGGGAAAATAAAAATCTTTTCATAAAATCAGCATTTCTCTGAGAGGTATTAAAATATCTTAGGTAGATCACATTCAAGAAAAACTGAACCCTCAGTGCCGTATGCCTGCCTCACTGCCCATTATTGTTGACTTACTGAACCAAGGACAATTTAGATGCTGTGCTATGGGTAAAACAAATGTCCCAAGGTCTAGTTTTAAATTGGGTCCAATAATAGTCACACGTAGCAGTTTAATCAAAAACATTTAGCACATTCAGCTACTAGTCTGTGAAATTGAATGTTAGCTGTTCCTTGCCATCCATTTTACCCAGGGCAAAAAAAAAAACACAGAGGAAAAATAAAGTAATATGCCTTGTGTACTAAAAGGTGGAATCACCAGATCTTCCATTGCATTAGTTTCTTGGGGCCACTATAACAAATTACCACAAACTTGGTGTCTTAAACCAACAGAAATTTGTTCTCTAACAAGTTTTCAAGACGAGAGTGAAGAATCAAGGTGACAGCAAGGTTGTGCTACCTCCAGAGTTTCTAGGGGAGACCACTTCCCTGCCTCTTACAGGTTCTAGTGGCTTTAGGCTTTCTTTAGCTTGTAGCTGCATATGTCCAATCTGTCTTCACACGAACTTCTCCTCCTGTCTGTATCTTCCCCTCTTCTGGCTCCTATGAACACACTTGTCATTGGATTTAGATATATATTTCTTCATAGTATCTGCGTATATATACTATAAAGAAAGTATATATATATACTATGTATATATTTTTCATGCTGTTTTTATTTCATAACTCTAGATTATTACTCTTTAATACATTTTATTGTGTGGAGTTACCTTATAGGTAAGAGAGTCTTATTATGAAGTTTTATTAGTTTTTTATAAATAGTACTGGTTTAAGTTGGCCTAAGAGATGTACCTCTTATCCTAAATTCTGTCTAAAGCCAATAATACCAAGCAAGTTTCCAATATATTTCTTTTTTCTTTTTTTGTCTTTTCTAAAGGTTAATAGTCTAGTTTCTGAAATAACCATTTAGGAAATGTTAATTTTATGCTAATTCAAAATATTCTCCAAAAATCTGCCCTGAAATAACCTCTTGCCATTTTTACACATTACCTGGAAAAAATAAAGTTGCTAAGATTCCCATGATGGACCTTGCAAATGGAAAGAAAATGCATTAAGCCTATATTACTAAATCATCTACAGGAAAGTTTGTTTTTTCTGCTAGAGCTACTTCTGCATACACTTGACTATTCCTTTTAACTACAGAAAGTTAAAAATAACCCTCAATGCACAGAGTCAACATTTTTGCCTTGGTATTTATGATAGAAGAAAATAAAATAAACTCATTTAGAAAATAAAGAAATGTTCAGGTAGGTAATGTGGAGCCTACAGTGTGAGCGGTGAAGAAGAGCCATTTAGGAGTGCAAGACTGAGAGAACTGATGGTCTGGAGCTCGTTTAGAGCATGAAATTGAGACTTGTGGTCTTTGAAAATTCAATAAAAAAAAGATAAATGGACAGTGATCTTTTCACAATATCAAGACAAAATATCACCCTATGGGAAAAGGTTACATTTTTAGGACATCTTAGAATTAAAATACGGAGGCAAGGAGACAAAGGTTTTCACAATAATTGCTAACTACCTTCTTCTCTACTGTAGACAGTTTGTATTCTTGAGACATTTCTTGTCCCATTCTAAAGGCTAAATTCATTAATCTCTACCCATTTTCTTCAAGCAAAAAATAGGTAGGAATATGCATAATGTTTTATCATTTCCTTCAAAATATTGCTGCTTGTAAAATGCGTAGTGTACTCAAAATGCAATTAACCTTAGCAAACAGTGTTCCTTAAGTCAGTGCTTTTCAAATTGTTCTAGCCCATGTCTTATTTTGGAAAACAGACAACAAAAATAAAAATAGTAAGACTTACTCCTCTGTAATCCACCTGGAAATTTCTAATTATAATAAATATTTTGACTACAAACAAATAAAAGGAAATAAATGGGAAAATGTATCTTTTATAACTTCGCATGCCCTTTCTGTTAAATCCAAAATCTGTTCTATTTTCCCCCACTCTTCCTACCTGTCCTAACCTGCTACCCAAGGATGAGACTCACTGTGAGAATGCTCTTGCCTGAGTTTCTCATTTTAGGTATACAAATCTAAACTACAACTATAGTTTGTGTTTTCCTCAGTTTAGACATCTATATATAATAATACCAAGAGTGGATTCTGTGGAGTGGATAGAAAGTCAAAGAGCAGTTGAGGCAAATCTTTGGGGCACACCAACATTCCATTAGGGAGTAGAACAAGGGAAGTGGGGAAAAGATGCGTATAAAAAGGATGCACCTGGGGAATCCACAGAAAAAGACCTTAGAATGTTGTAATTAAAGAGCAGTGGTGTTTTTAAAATATATCCACAAATTCCTTTAGACTTCTTTCTTCAAGATGTAGAGACTAATCCTCCTCTTCGTGAGTGTGACTAGACTTAGTGATTTCATTCTAATGAATGGCATAAACCCGACTTGATTAGGTGCGACTTGGGAGATGAGGTCCTATGAGGTACTGTAGTTTCCTCATCACTCACTCTCTCTTGGATCACTCGCTCTGAGGGCAGCCAACTGTTTTGTTATAAGGAGAGATCCACTTAGTAAGGAACTGTGACCTCTATCCAATAGTCATGCAAGAAAACCTTCTTGGAAGCAAACCTCAGTCCCAATTAAGCCTTCAGAGATGACTGTAGCCCCTGCTGCCGACATACTGGCTGTAGTCTCATGAGAGTTCCTGGGGCAGGACCACCCATCTGTCCCATCCTGAATTCCTAACCTGCAGAAACTGTGAGGTAACATGTTTATTGCTATAAACCACTAAGTCTTGATGTAAGTTGATATATAAAAATATACAATTAATACAAGAACCAGGGGAAATATAAGATTTAAAGAGAAATGGTATAGTTGACCATGCCAAATGTGGTAGAAGTTCATGTAAAATAGAGACCAAAAAGCATTGACTGGCTTTATCAGTTTGGAGGTTATTCATGATCTTGGCCAGAGCAGTTTCATGGAAAGATGAGAATGGAAGGTAGGAGACCATCAAGATATATAAAGTTAGAAAATGTGGCTAGTGACTATGAAAATTATATTTTAAGAAATTGCTTATGGAGTGTAGAGAGAATGGTAACTGGAGTAGTCTCAGATACAGAGGGAGTTATTTAAGATGAAATAGACAAAAGAATGTATTAACAATATAAGATTTGACATGTAGAGAGAATAAATAAGGAGTCTGAAAATACCAGAAGATAAACCAAGAAGGCAATATACCTGGGGAGGGAAGGTTACAGAAAAGTAGTTGTGAGATATTTATTTATTCTTAATAAAAAGCAGATAGATTTGCATTCAAAAAGTTAAAATATGTCAATTTGATTATATTACCTCTGTAAAATTGAATTACCAATAAAAGAAAACAGAGATTAGAGATTTTAAAATAGTAGCATAAAGACAGGAATTTTCCACTTTTTTGCATATGACCAAAAATCAACAAAAAGTTATAAGAAACAGAAATAAAATTCAGTTTTGGACAAAACATGAAGATATTTGTTACCTCCAGCCATAAATCAGGAAGAAAGAATTACAAATTTAGCCACAGTCATAAGAGGCAAATAGGAAGACACAGTGGATTGTATAGTGGACCCCAACACAGTATGTTCATCAAGAAAAATGGTCTTTGTAGATGTAATTAAATTGTGGACCTCAAAATGAGGTCATCCGGGTTTAGGGTGAACTTTAAGTCCAAATGACACTTACCCCTCAAAAGAAGAAAGGGGAGAAGCCATGCCCAGAACTGTGTGAAGACGGAGGCTGAGTTTGGAGTTACAATGCCATAAACCAAAGAATGCCAGGAGCGACCAGAAGCTTGAAGAGGTAAGGAAGAGTTTTCCCCAGAGCTTTCAGAGGAAGCATGGCCCTATCAACACCTTGAAGACTTCTAGCCTACAAAACTCTATTTCTGTTGTTTTCAGCTACCCAGTTTGTGGTAATTTGTTATGGCAGCCCTAGGAAACTAAAACAGATATATTTGGTTTTAGAATTCAGAAAAAAAAACCACAGTGCATTCCTCAGTCTCACTCTGTGAGCAATTCTCCAATCAGGCAGTAATTTGGAAACTTGAGTGGACAATAAGACCTTAGAGAAAGTGCTTTGGAATGAAGTCTCATGATTCATAGAAGACAGCACTGAAAAAGGAGTCACAAACAAGCCATATTTGCAGGCAACACCCTCAAGCTTTGTGATGTGATCATCTTAATAAAAACAAAAAAGTTATGGTGAGAATGCAGAAGGTAATGAAATATAACAGGCAAAACACAGGAAGAAAGCCTAGAAAAATCCAAACGTAAATCAAAACCAGTGCAAAACCATCAGGGACATGAAGCCTCATTGGATTTAGCAAATAATGAGTTAGAAACTGGAGAAAACACAGTAACTGACATGGATGATAGGAATGGAAAAGAAAGGAAACCAAATGATAAAATGTAGATGAGAAAATCGTTTGTAAAAAATGGAGAAAAATGAATGGTAGGAAAGATAGGCAAATGATATTCCATTTTGCAAAATTGGAGTCCTAATAGAAAATTAATTGATTACTAGAGAAGAAAACCAAAAAAAAAACACTGTCCTATGATGTAATAAAACTTTCCAAAGTAAAATAAAATAATACAATATATATACAACTTTCCAAAATAATATAAAACTTTCCAGAAATAAAAAATGTGAATCTATATTAAGAAAAGAACTTGTCCCGGGAAAAAAACTGACACAATGAAATCAATATATAGAAATATTGAAATGATAGTTCAGATTCAAATATGTCACGGTTCTCCAGAGGAACAGAACCAACAGGAGATTTTATATATATATATATATATATATATATATATACAGAGAGAGAGAGAGAGAGAGAGAGAGAGAGAGAGAGAGAGATTTATTATGAAGAATTAGCTCACATGATTATGGAGGCTGAGAAGTCCCAGGATCTGCTAATCTGTTATCTGTATGATGAAGACTCAAGAAAGCTAATAGTGTAATTTCAGTCCAAGTCTCAAAGGCCTGAGAACCAGAATAGCTGATTGCTCTAAATCTTAGTTCAAGGGCAGGAGAAGACCAATGTCCAAGTCAAGCAGGTGGGCCAAAAACAAAAGGGATAAATTTCTCCTTCCTCTGACTTTTTGTTATATTCAGGCCTCTAGAGATTGAATGATGCCCACCTGCATTGGGAAGGGCAATCTACTTTACTGAGTCCATGGATTCAAATGCTCATTTCATCCAGAAACACTTTCACAGGCAAACCCAGAAATAATATTTAATCTAGCCACTCCATGGCACAGACAAGTTAACTCATAAAATTACCCATCACACAAAAATATACCCTGGGAGATTTTACTGGACTTTGAAAAAATAAGGGAAAAAAAATCTTTTAGAGATCAGGCAAAATAATCAAGTTATCTGTAAGGAGAATAAAATTATTCTGAGTTCCCAATTTATCATAGTATCATTTAACACTAGAAAACAGTAGAGAAGTATTCGCCAATTCCTTGAAGTAGCAATGTGTAATCTAAATTTTCTGTGTCAAATTAAGTGTCAAGGCAACTGCAGCAAAGGAAATGACAATACGTATTAAATTAATTTACCTTAACAACTAGGATAAAAACAAATGCAGAGAATATGGCTATATAATGGGAGCATTTTATGCACTGAAAATGTAGAAATTTTACAACTAAAGTTGTAGTAGTAGTAGAACAATGGGAGAACTATGATAAATAGGATGTCTCATCTTTTATAGACACAGGCTAAATGAAATCTTTTTTTGGTATAAATAAAGTTGCAAGTATGTATTATAATGTGTAAAGCTAAACAACTAAATAACAATCAACTAAAATTAGGAAAGACTGGGAATAAAACTGAGAGAAAGGAAGTAGAAATACTGAATTATACCATTGCTTATAACAATAGACATTAGCTAAAGAAATAGGAATAAATTTGTTATGCAGTTAGAATTATGAGTGTCTAAAAACCATAAATCTTACATAATATAAGAAAAATGAAATTAAACAATATCAAAAATTACAAAAGAAAATAATAGGGGAACCTAAACGTAGAGTTTGAAAAGCCAAGTTTTGGCCAAAATATATGCAAAACCACTAAATATAAATGGGCTATACTCACTTATTAATATTAAAAGAATAAAATTCTCAGGTTGGACTACAAAACAATATGCTATAATAAGCAAACATTTTTAACAAAAAGATATTTATATTGGTTAAAAACTAATAAATGTTCAGAGGCATACCAGATTCTAACCTATGCATCAAAACCATAGTATCAACATTAATGGAGCAAAATCCACAGAAAAGACAGAAAAATAGGATTAAAAAACAAAAGAAAAAAATATAAAAAATGTAATAGTGGTAGAAAATGTTAAGAGCCATTTTGCAATATTTATCAGATCCGGAAGACCAAAAACAAATAAACATAAAAACTAAATAATACAATTTTAAATATAATATTAGAAATATTATATATATTTTTACTAAATGTATTATATATATTTTTACTAAATGTATATATATTTATTATTATTACTATATATTTATTATATATGTACTAAATACATATGTACACCTTGTTAATATAACAAGAATGGTTACATGGCTGGATACTTTCCAGACAGACCTCCTATATGTGTGTACATATTTCAAAAAGACAAGAGAACACATATTCTTTTCCAAATTCCTAAATAATATTTACATATTGACCATATATCGGGCTTCAGAAAACAGCTTAATAAATTCCAAAGACCAAATAATATAACCTCAATACAATAAAATGGAAATTAATACCAAGAAAGGGGAATGATCTTCCCTCCAGGAAGTGTAAAATTTCTCCCTTACACATCTGTTTTAGAAAAAAGAGGAAATCAAACTAAATTTAGAAATGATTTAGAAAATTATTCCAATTAAAACATGCATTTTTGAACCTGTGAGAGAAGGGCTTAAATAGCACACAAACATAATATATAATATTAAAAGTAGTTTGCATCCAATGTTAAATATTTGAAAAAACAAATGTAAGAAAAAAAGTGAGAAATTACAATTAAAGCAAAATTAAGTATAAACTGTTAAATGTTTGAACAAATAAATAAATTCTATTGTTATTTCATAGAAATAAAATTGGGGTCATGAATAAAAAGTACAATTATATAATAAACCCTATCAATGACAATGAAGAAATAACCACAGACATTGGAAAAATTTGTAGAATTCTAAAAAGACTAATTGATTCAAATCTTTGCAAGTCAGTCTGAGAACATGGTTGAAATGAATACTGTTTTTTTTTTTTTTAAATACAAGGTGTCAAACTGACCCCAGAGAGAGGGTCTGGAACACTGCACAGATCATTTACCATGCAGGATATAAAGTTGCCTAATAGCCATTGCCCAGATGGTTTCACAAGGGAATTCTTCCAAAATTTCAAGTAACAGATAACTGCAATTAAATTTCAATTATTCAGACCATATGAAAAAAAAATCCACCTAGCTTTTTTAGAAGATGTACATCACATTGACACCCAAATCACAGTAAAGGGAAATACATAAAAGAAAACCATGGAACAATTTAGTCAAGCATACTAAGAGAAAAACATTTTAAAAATAACTAGGAAAATTCAGCTGTTTAATTAATAAATAGTAAAGCAATTGCAGTTTTTCCCTGGAATGTTAGTGTGGCTAAATTCAAATTTATAAGATAGCTATAAATATAAATCAATATATTTAGCAAGTCAAAAGAGACAGTCATATAAATCTTACTAGGTGTGATAAATGTATTTAATAAAATCTAATATTTAGTCTTGAATTTTAAAAAACCATAATAAAAGAAAGTAGCTTTAATATGACTCTATTTATATACATGCAACATGGCATATATTATGCTAATTGAGAAGTCATTAGAAACATTCTCTTTAAAATCAATAATAAAATAACAAAATATGTCATTAACATTTTAATTTTGTATTGTTCTAGAGTTATTAACTAATGATATTATGGAATGTATTGAGGAATTTCTTTAGAAACAAAAATTAGAAAGGAGAATTTTAAATTATTAAGATTTGAGAATGATAGATATTTTTCCTTGGAAAATCCAGAAGGAGGAACTGGAAGACCATTATAAATAAGAAGTAAAAGCCGTTATAGGGCTGGGGACAAAATTAACTTATAGCAATAAAGGGGGTTCTGATATGGACAATAACTAAGCACAAGAAGAAAACATCAAAAGATAAAGTACAAAACTTAACAAAAAATATAAAATCTTCTGTGAGGAAACTGCACATTCCACTGAGAAATACAAAAGAAGGCTTAGCACAAGGAAAGACGCATCCTTGGGGAAAAAAATGTAACATTGTAAAAATGGCAGTTCTCCCTCAAATTAATCTATAAACTTAATGTGATCCCAGTAAAAATAACAATGGCATATTTTTGGAAACTCAACAAGCTGATTCCAAAAATAAAATAGAAAAAAAAATACCCAGCAATGTCCTAAAAATAGAGATAGAAGAAGCAAGAAAGGAAGAGAAAGAAATACATTTTTTTTAGTCCTCTCATTGTAAACTTAGAATAATTAAAACAGCATGATACTGAATAGACAGGCAATTTATCAACTACTATTAAGCACTATTAGCATTAATTTTTTTACAATATTATTAGTTTTCTTAAAAATTTGAAACCAATCAATTGCTCAACATTGTAATTCATTTTTATAAATTTTTAGTAAAAAAATGTTTAAATAAAAAGTACAGTTCAGAACTGTATAGAAAGAATATATTATCCAAATTGAAGGAAAAATTTATCAACAGTAGCTTTCACCCTACACTAGAACCAAATAAAATGATTAAAGGGTGAAGAGCCAAGGAGATGTGATTAAAACCAATCTTCTTGTAAAGGAAGGGGGTGATAGTCAGGGTATGATATGCTGAAGAGTTATTAACTTTTGAAGGCATGTTGGCAGAAAAAGGAAAATTGAAAAATGCTCAGAATAAAAATTGTTACTTCTTTTAGAAAAATTGCCTACCCTCAAATAAAATGAATTATTCTGACTTGCATTCTAAGGCAGGATCAGAACTATAAACAACTAGTGAGTGGTTTTAAATTTAGCTGCTTTCATTGAAATTCATAGGGTTAAATATCAATGAAAGTTTTTCATTGCTAATTCAGCATCCCTTCACTTTAAAAGACATTATGGAGTTGAGAGATTCTGTGGAAGGCTAGATATTTCCTAAGTCATCCATATTATGTACTCCTTCATCTCGGAAACTACTTTCATATATGACATGTTTTTGCTTTTTTCAGATTGGACGCATTAAAACTAAAATTATGATTATGGAGAAATTTTGCTCTTTTTACACATTGTTTTGCTTTTTTAAAAATTTGTTTTTATTTGTTTTCATAAAACACCTTATGCTGTGAGTCATAAACTTTCATCAATGAGTCACTCAATTGGAGAGCAAAGTTTCTGCAAACACTTTTGAGTGGCATCTCTGTTCATTCCATGTGTATTCCCTAACACTCTGTAGGGCAGATTGGATACCTAACGCGGGGTGAAAGCTCTAAACCGACAGGCTGGGAGGTCTGCACATTCTGACATTCTGACATTCTGACAGCTTCTCTGGTTGTTTTACTATAATTTTGGAGCAACAATCTTATTGCTGTTCACAATCTTCATGTGATGGTACTGGGCAAGTCTCAGGTTTCTCTTCTATTGTAGCTGACATGAAATACTCCAAAAGTACTTTTAGAATTCGGTCTGTTGCATTCATTATATATATTTCTCTCTCTCTCTCTCTCTCTCTCTCTATATATATATATGTATACACACACATATACACACACATACTAATATACACACACATATATAATACATTTTATACATGTATATTTGGGGGAATTGTTTTGAATACCAACTTTTGCACACCGACTTTTGCACAATATCTGCTACCCTGGTAATGGATGCAGATTTCTCCCCTGTACAACAGGAATCAATTTGGGTTTCTGTCATATCAAAATTATAAGTTTTTTTTCTCCTAAATATCAGAAGGCTTCTTAAATGAAGTTTGTCCTTCAATATTTGTGATAGTTCCTTAAGCCCTGTTCCCCTTGACACAACTGATGGTGCAGAGGTCACATTGATTAGCTGTAAGTAGACG
This sequence comes from Lemur catta, assembly GCF_020740605.2. Classification (NCBI taxonomy): domain Eukaryota; kingdom Metazoa; phylum Chordata; class Mammalia; order Primates; family Lemuridae; genus Lemur; species Lemur catta. The sequence goes on along the minus strand of NC_059132.1, from coordinate 88,061,193 downwards.
CCCTATTCCCTAAGGGCCCTAAACCGATAAGAGAAAGACAGGAGGCTAAGTCACAGACCTGAGTTGCTGCCCATGCAACACCACAGAGAACATTCCATCCCACTGTGGACTTTCCCTGAAGTAACTTACTGTTGAATTAGAATCAAATAGATTTGATTCAGGAGAGTTCTACATATTCTTTTTGACTTTTGCTAATTCATCATATTTTCTAAGTTGTGGGGTTTTCAATTTTATTGAGGTGTAATTTACATACAATAAAATGCACAGATGTTAAATACACATTTTGTTGAGTTTAGACAAATGTGATGTATTAATAGTATCCCTAATCAAGACAGAGAACACTTTCTTTACCTTAAAAAATGTCCTCCCTCTGGTTTGCAGGCAACATCCACCCTCCCAACTCCCACCCCCACAACCAGTGAAGCACTTTTCCTGTATCTGTCAGAATTTTGGAGCAAGTGGTCATATTTATTTTAAAAAGATGTTGATTCTGACAGTACTATATATCTGCCAACCCTTCCCTATTGCTCTCTGCTCCCTGCCCTCCTCCTTCCTCCTCTGGCCACTAAATGTCACTGTGAAGGCTCTGCAGAGGATTTAAATGATACTTTTTTCCTTATCTGTTTACTTATTCACATATTGAGTACCTTTGACAGGTCAAAACTGTAGTGGTATCTATAGACACAAAAATAAAGAGAAAATTAAAATACACTCTCCCTTCTATCCAAGTATTGAGATTCTAATATGGAGCTTAGAGAAGAAAACGGAAAATTACTGTAGAAATTATGTAAATGACTTATAGTGACATTTTGAGGATGTTAGAACTATTAAAGATTGTGTTGTAGAAACAGCACAACTCACGAAAATACAACGGCCAACATCTTATAGCCTCTTTATGTGGCCATGTGACTCTTTCGAAAGGATGAACTAGCAGTGAGAGGGACATATGACACTTCTGAGCCTTGTCTCTAATGACCCCCTAAGTGTACTTCTCCGTGGTCATTTCCTTTGTGTCTGGTTGAAAATTAGATCCCTCCCAAATTATAGGTTAATGACAGCAGAATTCTCATGGGACTGATCCCCAAATAACCTCATGAAGGAGTGTTGCTTTCTCAGAAATGCACCTTAACTTAAGACTGGCTGTTATGTGAGAAGAAAGAAACTTCTGTAGTTGAACATGTATTCACTTTGAGTTTACTTTTTGTGACTGTTAGCCTTCCCCAACTAACACCAATAGTGACCATAGTTTCTCCTTTTTACATAAATTGTTTTTCTTCTAACCCGTTTGATAAAATCCCAGATGTGGAAGAATCTTATTTAATTCTTTATGTCTGCACATGAGTTGATACACCCTTCTGTAGAAAAAGGACACAAGAAAACAAATTGTTCCTCTTATAAATTTTCCTATGTTCTTCTTATAACTTAAAGATTTCATTTTTTTGTTTCACTTGACCCATACAACAACCTTGTGAGGTGAATAGTGTTATTACTATTGTCATTTAAAAAGTTTTTATTTTTATAAATTTATACAGTACAAAAAGTAATTCTGTTACGTGGATATATTGCATAGTAGTGAAGCCAGACTCTTAGTGTATCCACCACTCAAGTAACATACACCCTCCTATGACCCCCACACTTTTGAGTCTCTATTGTCTATGTCATTCCACACTCTATGTCCATATGTATACATTATTTAGCTCCCACTTGTAAGTACAAACATATGGTATTTGTCTTTATGTGTCTGAGTTGTTTCAAGTAATATAATGGTGTTCAGTTCCAACCATGTTGCTGCAAAAGACATGATTTCATTCTTTTTTATGCATGAATAGTATTCCATTGTGTACATTTACCACATGTTCTTTATCCTCTCATCCATTGGTGGACATTTTGATTCCATATCTTTGCTATTGTGAATAATGCTGTGGTAAACATATGAGTGCGGGTGTCATTTTGGTATAATAATTCCTTCTCCTTTGGGTAGATACCCAGTAATGGGATTGCTAGATCAAATGGTAGTTCTATTTTTAGTTCTTTGAGAAACTGCCGTATTGTTTTCTATACAGGCTGTACTCATTTACATTCCCAATGACAGTGTATAAGAATTTCATTTTCTTCACATCCTTGCTAACATCAGTGTTTTTTTTTTCTTTTTTCTCCTTTTAATATTAGCCATTCTGACTGAAATAAAACAGAATCGCATTGTGGTTTTAATTTGCATTTCTCTGATGATTAGTAATGTTGAACATTTTTTCATATGCTTATTGGTCATTAGTATGTCTCCTTTTGAAAAATGTCTGTTCATGCCCTTTGCTGATTTTTTAATGGAATTATTTGTTTGTTATTTTTGTTGTTGTTCTTGAGTTCTTTGAGTTCCTTGTAAATTATGGATATTAGTCCCCTGTCAGTTGCATAGTTTGCAAGTATTTTCTCCCATTCTGGAAATTATCTCCTCACTCCACTGATTGTTTCTTTTTCTGTGCAGAAGCTTTTTAGTTTAATTAAGTTCCATTTGTCTCTTTTGGTTTTTGTTTCCTGTGTTTTGAGTCTTAGTCATAAATTCTTTGTCTAGACCAATGTCCAGAAGAGTTTTCACTAGGTTTTCTTCAAGTATTTTTATAGATTTAGGTCTTACATGTAAGTATTTAATCCATCTTGGATTGATTTTTGTATAATATATGGTAAGAGATAGGTGTCCAGTTTCATTTTTCAACATAAAACAATCAAATTTCCCAGCACCATTTATTGAAAAGGATGTTTTTTCCCCAGTGTATATTTTTGTTGATGTTGTCAAATATCAATTGGCTGTAGATATGTGGTTTTATTTTTGAATTCTTTATTCTGTGCCATTCATCTATGTGTTTATTTTATACCAGTACCATGCTGTTTTGGTTACTATAGTCATGTAGTATAATTTGAAGTCAGGTAATGGGATTCCTCTAGCTTTGTTCTTTTTGCTTAGGGTTTCTTTGGCTATTAAGGCTCTTTTTTGGCTCTATATAAATTTTAGGATTGTTTTCTCCAATTCTGTGAAAAACAACATTGGTATTTTTGTAGGGATTACACTGAATCTGTAGATTGCTTTGGGCAGTATAGTCATTTTAACAATATTGATTATTCTAATCCATGAGCAAGGGATATTTTTTCCGTTTGTTTGTGTCATCTATTTAATACAATTTCTTTCATTGTTGTTTTGTAGTTTTCCTTGTGAAGATATTTCACTCACTTGGTTAAACACATTCCTAAGTATTTTCTGTAGCTATTGTAAATGGGATTGCCTTCTTGACTTGGTTCTTAGCTTGGTCATTATTAGTGTATTAAAATGCTACTAATTTTGTACATTGATCGTGTTGATTTTGCATCCTTAAACTTTAATGAATTTACTTATTAAATCTAATAGGTTTTGGTAGAATTTTTAAGGTTTTCTAGATATAAGATCATATCAGCAGGGAATGGATAATTTGACTTCCTATTTTCCAATTTGGATGCCTTCTATTCCTTTCTCTTGTTTGATTGCTTTGGCTAGGACTTCTAGTATTATGTTGAATAGGAGTGGTGGATATGGGCATCCTTGACTTGTTACAGTTCTTAGGAGGAATCCATTCAACTTTTCCTTGTTCAGTATGATGTTGACTCTGGGTTTGTCATATATGGTTTTAAGTTATGTTCCTTCTATGCCTAATTTTTGAGGGTTTTTTTTTTTAACATAAAGGATGCTGAATTTTATGCAATACTTTTTCAGTGTCTACTGACATGCTCATATGTTTTTTTTTAATTCTATTTCCATGGTATATCACATTTATTGATTTGTTTCTGTTGAATCATCCTTGCATCCCTGGTATAAAATATATTGATCATGGTGTATTAGCTTTTTGGTGTGCTATTGGATTCAGTTTGCTAGTATTTTGTTCAGGATTTTTGAATCTATGTTCTTCAGGTATATTGGTCTGTAGTTTTCTTTTTTGTTGTTGTGTCTTTGTCTGGTTTTGGTATCGGGGTGATACTGGCCTTGTAGAATGAGTTGGAAAGAAATTCCTCCTTCTTGATTTTTTTACAATAGTTTCCAGAGGATTGCTATTATTTGCTATTATTTCTTCTTTGTATCTTTGGTAGGATTTAACTATGAATATTTTTGGTCCTGGGGATTTTTTTGTGTGTGGGAGATTTTTTTTTATTACTGATTAGATCTCACTGCATCTCACTACTCATTCCTGGTCTGTTCGTTACAGTACAAATGTGGAGACCAAATTTTGTACTTGTAATGTGCCTTATTCAGACACACTGCCAAAAAGGAGTGGAACTGAAACATCAACTTTGAGATTTCAACTGCATCACCAGTTCTAGAAAAAAAAACGTTCAAGGAAAAGGGCAAAATATTCCAAAGTATCTGAATGGTCTTTAGAAAAGTGAGTAAGAAATAGACACACACTTCCGTCAGGTCTTAGTTTTTCTTGATTTACAATTCCTGATGTTGGCAGAAAACATTGAATGCCTCCAGTTAATGTTATCTTAGTTCTTCCAGGTTTTACTTAAGCATGTTTGGATAATAATTCAGTTTTTAATAATAATAATAATGATGCCGTATTTTGTAGTCTTTCTCTCCAGGTAGCATATGGGTTTAAGAAAAAGCATACACTCATTCACATATTCAATAAATAGTTACTGAGCATCTATAATGGTCTGGGGATTGTTTTGGGCACTGGGGATATACTGGTAAACAGAAGAGGGTCTCTTGTCATGTCTGTCTTCCTGCTGCTTGCTGCACCTGATGGAAAGTGTCCATCTGCGCTGGTATGATGTGCAGCCTGACCTGGCTGACAGTCATGGACTGATGCTGCAGGCTTTACACTTCATTTCTTTTTTTATCTGTTTTGTTTTGTTTTGTTTTTTCCCATTAGTGTATCACAAACACCCAGAATAGTGCCTGAGACATAGAAAGTCTCAATAAATATTTGTGGAACAAAGGGATGATTACATGCTGCCCCTCTACTCTTACACCACCCAAAGGGAAAGTGAGAACAAAGGAAGGGAGAAAGAAGCAGTGAAGAACTGAGCCAGTGTGGCGGCTGGTACTCTGTAGCTCTCTTTCTTAGAGACTCTTGGCTCATCAACAGGTGGCCACCACCCAAAACTCTGGGCAATTACCAAAACTCTGTAAAGGAAGCTCACAGAATCTACACTGACAGCCTCTAGGCATGAGTTTGCAGGGGAGATTCAAATCACAAGGCAGAGACTGGCCAAATATTTTTCTGGTTAGAATTCATAAAACATTATTAGTTGCATATTTTGGATTTATTACATTGCATGTAACAAGATTTACTGGAAGTTTTGTAGATAATTTAGAATCTAAAGTACTGTCTAACACAAAAGCATACTTCCAAAGGAAAGGTCTGTGTTTCTTCTGTCTAGAATATTTTGTGGTTAGCTATTTTAAGTTGCTGAATGTACCTTTTAATAAAACAGGAATGTACCTGGGGCTTTTAGAAAGCCTTCCTTCATTTAGATAAAAGCACTCTGAAATATAATAGGTTTTATACTACCAACCCTTCCCCCATTCAGGCAAGGAAGAAAGTCTGAATCTCCCATGGGCCATTCATCCATCCAAAGACACTGAGGAGGCAAGATGCTTCCCAAAGGTACACACAACTTGGAACCACTTCCTTCCATGTCTGTACACCTGTGCCACAAGGATCAAGAAACAAGGAACATTGTCCCCAAAGTTTGTTCTGTAGTTTTTTTCTAAAGAGCATTGGCGATGGGAATAAGACACTAACATCTTATATTTTATCCTTCTCAATTTATTCTCCCTTCCAGCTTTATGCTCCCAACAATTAGCTAAGCTATCTTTCTTTTCTATGGCAAGGGCCCTTTTTCACTTACTACTCTATTTTGTTCTGGCACTTCATTGTGGCTTATAGTAAAATTCCAAGCTCACTTTTCCCAGCCTAATGCTTAATACATAAAGAAAAGTGAAGAAGTGTTTTATATTAAAAAAATGATTTCCTCTCTCAGTAGGCCAAGTTTTCTACACTAATGTCTTTCTAGGCACTCAAAGACATTTAATTTAAAACTTAGAACAAATGAAATGACCCTTTGTTCTTGATGATGTGAATTTACTCTTCCATTAAACTAATGAATCGAGGAGCAAGGTTTCTTGAGAATAAAAGATATTAGCTTTATAGATCAAAAATATGATTTCTATTACATCAATAACAAAGAAAAGACAAGAAAATTGTATAAAATCTAGGTGGTTATATAAGGAACTATATACATGTGAAAATTTGGAGAGGAGTACTATAAAATGCAGACAGTAGATGAATTATCAAGGAGGAATACTATTAAATAAATAAATTGAAGAGATAAAATCCAAGAAAGCAAACAAGAATTAGGAGCATCTTGCAGAAGTCATAAAAGGAAATAGAAAAACATTATTTTAAAGTGCCAGAGTAGGATGTGTTATTGCAATTTTAAAAGTCAGAAAGTATGTAAATTTTGGTGGCAATTTTTGTTATGCTGCTTCCCATAAAATTTGTTTAACAGCTCCACAAGTTGTATAAGCTAGCACATAATAAAAATACAATAAATTAATAAGTTATATACACTACCATTTGTACATTTGTTACATAGTGCCTACCTATTCAATTATTTTTTGCTTTAGATTATATTAAGGGTCCCTATTATTTATGGTATTAAGAGTTTATATACTTAACTATGACTCTAGTTACACAGATGAAGAATGAAACTGCAATTTAAGCAATAAAGTTTTTTCAATTGCCAGATAGTATTCTAGATATCATTCAATTATCTCAAAAAAGTGACTGTGTTTATCCTAGGAACTGAACCAGGTGATTATTTAGAGGTCCAAATAGAGCCTCTGATAAAAAGTTTTATCAATTAAAACTTCACTTTAGGTAAGCATATAGAATTATTTCCATCATGTACAGAGAAATACGAATACGTTATAAATGATAGCAATCAGTATGGCATGTACTTTCACAACCTAAGACAGCTTATAAACGTAAAGGTAGCTTTGTTTTGTGAATTTAACCTGCACTTAATGAACTCAAATATTTGTGTTCTTTTGAAATGTCTACATTATTTTTATTCATTTTAAAGCCTGAAATAAATCTTTAAGACTTTTGTATGGCTGAATTTTAATTTTTATACAGCACTATTGCTTATTCGGAATTCAGCATATCTCTAATCTTTGATACTGTGATAATTCATTATCAAGATATACTTAATCAGAAAATATCAAAACATATTCAATAGTCTTGAATCAGTTCTATGACTTCTTCCAGTATTGAAGCTGCCTTGTCAGACAATGTATTTTTTATCCACACAAGTAATCCAGTATGAAATTACTTGCTTTTTAAATAGATCCACAATTCTTTGAATTTTAACATGTCAATAACTCAAATTCAGTTTAGAATATTTTCTGACAGTCAGTAGCAAAAGAATAAAACAAGGAAACTGAGCTGATTTTCATCAATGTGACTTCTTCCATGACTTCACTAAGACAATAAGTTACTCATCTTTGCCTTAATACTTTTCTAGTGGTAAGTGACAACTTTGCTATGTGTGTGACAGGAGGAGCAAGAATTTAAATGGTTGATAAAGTTATAAACCCCATCTGCTAGATACCAAGAAATAAATGAATGAAAAATGACAAACAGTGTTAATAACTTGTAAGAAATTGAAGAACGCTAATTCTAATCATTCTACAAACAAGTATTTAGGGAGGATTTGTTAAGCAACAGATTCAATGTTGAATTACATTATTGGAAGACAGTTTCCTTAATTGATGATTACCACTGAAGAACATTTAAAGGAATCCAGTGGGGCTAAAAGGATTAAGAAATAATGAATGGAGACAGGAATCTTTAGGTGCTTTTATGTTTGTTTCAATCTGAGGAAAATTATGGTATCAAATAAGAGGAGATATAAACTTGATGAGAGGTTAGCTTGCTATAATAGCACCAGACATCCCAGCTTTCACTAAAAGCATATTGCTGATGAAAGGAAGGCAAGTAAAAAGCTGAAATCTTGCACTTAATATTTCCTTCACCTGTGGATGTGGCAAGCAATTCTAAGTGGAGAAGGCTAAGGACCCAAGGAGTTAAAGACATGGAATTCTCAGTATACGGACAGTATACAAAAGTTGTGTTGAATATAATGTGGCATTTTATTTACTTCATTATTCAAAATATTGATTTCCAGCTCTGCTTCCTAAATTACTGTTGGTGCCTTAAATTAAGAACAGAGAATTTATGAAAGTCTTTTTCTTAATGATAAAATGTACTGAAAGGAAGTCAAATTAAAGGCAAAATGTATTTAACTGTGGTTAGCATTTGTGTATGTAATCTACTGAAAAATAAACTGAAATTTCCTTGTAATTGCAATCCTTTCTCTAAAGGAAAATGCGCCTTTTGAAGGAGGTAATATATTCTACTTAATGTGGTACTCCTTTGAAAATTCAAATATCTGAGTCTTAGCCACTTTTTGGTTACCTTACTAGTATTTCAATTCCCTATTAGTAAGCCAAAAAGGGTAATATTTTTTGCCTCTTGGAAATATTGCAAGGATATATTTTTATTCTGCACAACTTTATATAAAATATTCTGAGAAAGTTTTTTATGTGATTTGCAAAATATTCAAACAGTTATCATTTACTTATTCTTTTTTTCTTTATATTCCAAATACATTTAAATTATTTAATCTAGTCTGAATATGGTTGACTACTTTCATTACTATTACAGGCTTCAAATTCATTCCTTTCCATTGTGCTTTTCTTGTTTGCCAAACCAGCTGAATGTTCCAACCTCTATATTATTTGAAACCCAACACTAAACCACCCTCTCAGGAAGGGTATCTTGCATGCAAAGCTTTGGAACATATACATAAGGACAGGACTCTGACTAATGAGCAGTTCCTTAGCTTTACTTTAATTTTCCTTTTATTTTCATTGACAGTAAAGTTTTCTGGAAAGTACAATCAAGATAGTGTATTATTAGAAATAACAGTAAGAGAAGCTTGGTCATAAATGATAATAGTCATAATAAGAATCTCTCTTACCAAGGCATTCCACACAGAGAGATAACAGCACAATAAATAATTTCTCAACTGTCACACAACAAAGAAAACAAAATTGCAATAACAAAATGTGATTTTCTAAATGTTCTTACACTAAAAATAAAAGCAAAAATATGAGATCATGCACTGGAGCCAAAAGCTAAAAGTGAATAGTTATAGCAAAAGACATTGCAAAACATAGAAAATGTTCAAGTACTGTGAGAGGAGAGGGAAAGATTCAAATAGAATGGTTTCACAGTAAATCAATTATATTTACTACCCTAGGATAGACACTGACATAACTGTCTTTGTCCATTAATACTTTACACTGTTAGAATACATACTGTCATCCATTTAAAGGGAAGATTCCATTTCCTTGAGTATATTTCATATTACAAGGATGGAATTAAATTTATTGTTTACCTTATTTATAAGTAGACAATAATACTATAGGAGAAATATTCTCAAGAGCAGGCCAATGTGATGCCTTAGAACAGTAGGGGCCTGGGAGTTAAGAATCATTAACTTTGTCCTATTTTTGTCATTATCTGTGAAAAATTCATTTGAAATAGTCATCTAAATATTCTTCAAAATACTTCCCAGTCCTAAAACAAAATTTTGCTTCATGTTTCAATTTTGCTGTAAGAGTTGAACTATTGAAGCTAGCAGAGAGCAGTGAAAATAATAATAAAATAGCTTAAAATTTTTAATGATGCATAATTTTTAAAAAGTATTGAAAAAGAAGTCAGATCACTTAATGGAATTAAGTGGATAATGCTTTCGTGGGGTTGTTCAGCATAATAATTCTTCCCCAACATAACTAACCTAAGCAGTGCCTTTACACTTCATTGTTGAATAGTATATTGGATTCGAACAGTGGCTAGTTTCTACATGATTAGGAAAGACATGTTTGTCATGGGAGTAAAAAAATAAAATTTGTTTGTTAAATTACACATAAATATAAGGTACAAATGTATTTTTAAAATACAGATTAAAATAATCACACTTGCATTGTGTACATACGAAAATACAGTATTTAATATTCAATATACACAGACACATTTATGATAAATGCAACTATTTGGCAATGCCAGTTCTTTCAGGGTTTTTTCTGTCCCCCATTTCCATACACATGGAAACAAAAATGCTTCGCTGAAATTTCCTAGCTCTGGCGGACGTCTTGAAGCAGTTTGTTAATCTCAGCCACTAGCTCACTGGCATCCATGAGTTCGTGTTTCCCATCACTGAGGTGGTTGAGCACATTGTCAAAATCATCTTCTTCATAGTTTTCAGGGATCTCCTCCATGGCTGGCAGCCACTTTGAAGAAGGCTGCACACTGGAGTGGGTTCCAAGTGGGGGCCCGGGGGTGTTGGTGGGATTTTGAAAATGTGTACTGGCTGCCCAGGCCGCCACCCCTTGCGGGTAACCCCCGGGTTTGGCGGGCAAGGGTCCCTTCCTGCGTTCCAGGGAGTTGGACCGATCCATCTCGCTGCACTCGGAGTAGGCGTCCAGGGAAGGGGGTAGGAGGCGCTGGAACACGCTGCTCATTTCCGAGAGCAGAGAGGATGTGCTGGTGTCCCCCGTGTCCTCATCGTTTGGAGAGTCCTTCCCAAACGTGGAAAAACTCTTCTTCTTCTCACCAGAATCTGCAGGCTGGGTGTCATCCTCGAGACTCTGATGCGGATGCTGCTGCTGGGGTTGTGCCGGGAATTCTTCCCCCGGAATGAACATGTTACTCCTATAATCAGAGGACGGTGAGGGCAGCGGTGGCATCCAGCACTGGTCAGAGTGTCCCAGGACTCTGCACTCCTCTGTGCAGAGCCTCATAGCTGTGCATGCAGAAAACAATGGGGATTCAGTATTGTACTTTGCGTGACTCCAAATGATGCAAAAAATGTAATTTATGACTTTTAAAAATAGAATGGGACAGTTTTAAACTATGACCATGTTATCCTGTTATTATACATATTAGCTGCACTATAATTTTGGCTTTAATTTGAATACTTGAGGTTTCATAAATTTCAAGTTATTATAAAAAATCCTATCTGCTGGTGGATTTTTTCATTTACTGATCAAATAAGGAGAAAAGGGTTGCCACTCATGTATTTCTCAGGAATATTCCGCTATTCAAATGAGAAAATGGATCAAGAACTTACACATGAAAAGAGCTAAGGCGTGAAATAAATGCTGAAAGAAAATTCTAAAAACACAGACTTGTAAGGTAAAACCTATGACTTCAGAATGATACCAGATAATTCTTGAGCAATACTTTTGTGTAACTTTCTCAATATTGAGGTCTAGCTATAGTTAGTTTTAATGGAGGCATTGAAAATATAATATGCTATTGGGTAATTATACTTATTAATCTGTGTTAAAGGTTTTATAATTACTTATTGACTTGTTACTTTAAAGAGTAGTGAAAAGCATCCTCAATTACTGGGCTTCTACAGTTACCCTGTTAGGAAGTCTTCTAAAGGTTCAAAATACATTCATATTACAATACATATAAAAGCCATCAAACGGTGGAGGACATGAAAAATCCATTCCCTACCTCCTCCAGATGTTCCTGATGCTCTAATGGAATGTGAGTGGCCACACTCATAGAAAAAATGGATGATATGAGAAAAGCAGAAAAATAAAGAGGAAGAAAATCTCTAAATTTGGCAAGTACTATAACCAAACTACATGATTATGAGGAAATGCTAAGATATAAAATATACTCCACAAATTATTGACATTTCAGTGAAAACTAGGTCTCTACAATATCATGATTTCATTTCAGAGCAAACAACAGAATTCAGAAAATGCAAAATAATTCTCTTAGATTTGAAAGAAAATTAGATTGATTTCAGCCATACATGTTTATTCAGAGCTACTTTTGTAGATCTGGCTACTTAAGAAAGAGTTCTCTTCCTCCAAAATTATTGCTAAAAGGATGAACATGGCCAAGTCCCTTTTCAGGGGAAGCAAGTTGTCCATTGCAGTTGCTGTGGTATCCACACCACCTGGTAAAGTATCTGCATAGGAGAAGTATTCACTACAAATTTTCTGAATAAAACATGAAGCAAGTAATGTTGACCTTCTGAAAAGGAGAAGTAATGATCTTTGTTTAAAGCCATAGAAATCACTGCTCTTCGCTGCTTGAACTGTCAAGATACTTCTGTTCTTGAACTTCAGCAAGAAGTCCATTTCATTCATTTTTAATGAAAAAGGGGATAACATGAAGAACAAAAATGAGATCAAGCATTGTGAGAGAAAAAACTGAATTGCTAAGAAACCTAGAAATATAAAGGAAGTAGGGAAAATGTGGAGAAAAGTATGAACACGGAATCTATGTGACTCAAGGGGGCAGGGAGCAGAAAGGATACACATGGTGAAGCATTGTGTGATTGTGTTGTGAAGACAGGATAAATTTAAATAAGCAAGGATGCTTGAGTAAAAGTATATTTACACACCCTGACTTCATGCATTATTACTACTTGGAAATACTTACAAACTTTTTTTTTAATCATTTAATGAGGATAAAACCAAAAGGAGTTTAAAGTAACTGGAATACCTTAATAGCTATGAGGTTTTCTCAGCAGTGAAATAACTCTGGTAGTGGTAATGATTTTTTTTCCTTCTTCATTCCCTGGGTCTCTGAAAATGGAACTGAGATTTGTCTCTACTGTCTTACTTACATCCTGTCAAGAGGAAGGAAAACAGACCTGCTGACACCTCTTCATTAGTTTTCTGTCCTTTAACTCTGTAGTTTTAGAATTGGGAAAGCCTTAGTTGCTTGATTGATTGTTTGATTGGCTTTATGTTAACGTTTAATGGTGAGGAAAAAGGAAAATTACATAGCCTTCTAAGAAGCCTGACCATGACCTAGTTTCCTAGAGACCTAAATATGATGAATGTATAACCAACAATGCAATGCAACAATACAGGGGTGACTAACACAATCTGAAAGTTCTCAAAAATAATTTTGTTTGTAGGAATTTTTTAAACAGTAAATGCTATTAACAACTCCATCACAATAAGTAAGTGGAGCTTTAATTATAAAATAATAAATTAACTTTAAAATAATATGAAAAATTTTAAAAAATTGATGAAAAAGACTAATGAAGAGGATGGCAAAGAGAGAGAGAGAGGAGTATTGGTGCAGAAAAGAGGATTTCTTACAAGTTCATTGATATTTTCAACCTTTTCCCTGGAGACTCAACTGTTTGAAAACATTCTCTGTGTATAAGTAATTCAGTACCACAGATGTTCCATGTTATATCCCCAGGATCAGGACTTGTTGGCAAGTAGAGCAAGTGGTTAATCTTTCTGTGGCTCCTTGAAAGTCCTGCTAGGTGGTGAAGTTTCCCCTGAAGAGGGAGCACAAGGTGGAAGCCAGAGGACTCTATTTTCCCACTAGAGGGCTATGAATTTTGTCACTGTACTGTACATTATAGGTGGGGCAGGAAGCAGAACATCAAATGTAAGAAGAAAAACGTATGTCTTCTTTCAATCAAGTCATTAGTCATGGGGTGATCAATCATTATCTATTAAGAGCCTCCCATATTTGAAGTGCAATGATAGCACCCTGCCATCAAAAGGTTTAAGATTTAGTTCTGAGTCAAGTGTAGCAAGTGAGGTCATAAATCCCCAGTTAAAATGTCAGACTAGAAGAGGCTGTGGTCATGTCAAACTAGAGGCTGTGGGCAAGAAAAGAGGGTGGAGGTAGAGGCAGAAGTAGTTAAAAGAAGAGCTACTTAAACTTTGAGAGATGAATAGGATTCACACACACAGTGAAGAGAAGCCAGTTTTCCAGGTAGGAAGGGCACCACGAGCAAAGGATCAGTATGTTAAGTAAAGAGATGCTTCTGCCTACTGCAAAAGATACAAAAATGGCAAAATTGAGAGTTAATAAGCTAGGAGTGGATTTCATTGGCCTTTGAATGCCAAGATAAACAGTTTATTTCAGTGTTGCTGGGCAACAAGAGTCAAGTATTGATTTTCAGACAAAAAGTGTAAATTGAAAGGTTCTGAATAGGTAGTGAAAGCTGTACTAAAGAAAGATCTGACAAAGGGAGGAGCTACTAGATAGTGAATATCAGCTTGTATACTGGTACAGGAAATCAATCATAGAAGAAAGGCTGGAACAGAGCTAGGATACCTGCCATGAGAAAGGACAGAACACAAAATTAAAAAGGAATGTTTGAAGTAAGTACTCACAGATGGCAGACTGATGAAAAGGGAAATGGACTTAAGAGGAAGGAATATCGTAAGAAACAAAATCAAAAGCCTTTACGAATCATCCTGATGAAGCTAATACAATGGGAAAATGGAGATTTTGCAGGCTTAGTGTTATAGTTCAAAGTTGAATGAGTAAGAAAGAAAGTATGTTGACAAATATGAGCCACTAGACAAAAATGCATGCTGATTTCACTACTCAAAATGTAAGATATTTGTGTGGGAATTAATAGAATGAATGACCAGAAATGACCCTGTTGGCAGGCAGTGCAACATAACATAATCTATATTTGTTCATAGTCTAAGGCAGAAAAACAGCTGGAATAAGATTTAATTCCTAAAAATATGCATGCTTTAGAAGAATATGCTGATCTCTGTTAATAGCATTCAAATGTGGACTTACATGCTTTTCTACTTGGGATATTCTCTGGGAACATAAGTTTACAAAGTACAAGTTTTACACCTGAATGTGCCTGGAGAAGTTGCCAGGGTGAATAATAAACTAGAATATGCGTAAAGTAGCATCAGAATGTTGTTCATAATTAAGGGATCGTTATCTTTGTGTAAATATTCAATGTGCACATTGTAGTCTATATAAGCCAAACATGAATATATCATACGTAGACCAGTGCTGATTTCTTGGTGCTCTGTGTATCCAAGATAGCTCTGACCACAGTCCTCACACATGGAGGTAGGCACCCAGTAACGCAGAAATGCATCTACTGTAATACAATATGTTGAAATGCAATGTCATACACCAGCAAAATAGCTCTCCCACCACACATCTGGATTAAGTATGATTGTGTAAATATGAAATTGTTTCTTCAAGGGTTTTGTATGTTAAGTAGAGTTAGGAATGATAACCCTAGAGGTAAGCCTCTAATTTTGAAAAGAAATATGACATAGATGGAGCTTAAAGTCACTCACTAAACAAGATTCATGTTTTTTAGGTTTTGTCTATGTCTACCTATTATTTCCCTAATGTATTCATTCCTTAGCATTTATTGAGTTCAAGTGCTAGATAACTCTCCTGCTGTGAACCTATGTGGAGGTAGTAACTTTGAACATATAGAAAAGAGTAAAAGAAGAACCTTGACTTAAAAAAGACTCATGATTGGCTATTTGGATTATACAATTTCAGAATTAAAAAAAGGATGTTAGGCACCATTTAGTCTCACAAATGGCAAGGTTACCTAAATAGGGGAAGCTATTCTCCATTTAATTATGCTGATAAATTTAAATTTCAATGAATACACTGCATACAAATTTAAAAATATATAATACAATATTAACATTATGCCCATTATGTTACTTTTCAATTTTATGAAATGAAATTACATTATTAAAAAGTGAGGATTAATATTCAAAATTTGAGTTCTGTTAGTATCACAGAATCATAGAAATCTCTAGTAACCTTCTCCATTACACAAGAATAATAAAACTGCCTTTCTTTAAACAAACTCTTGGAGTCCATATATGTTCCACTACGTTTTCAGAGATTTCTCTTCAAATTGGTCTAGACAGTCTATGAAAAGAGAAAAAAACATGAAAAACACCAAGGATGACTGTGAAAACAGGTTCTCAGGTACCAGTGGCTCTTAATGCCACTAGTAGTCCTTTCTACACATTCCTCCTTCCAGAGATGTAGTATCTAATACTGTAATAACATAATTGAATAAGCAACAATTAATAGTTACATGGAGGGTAGTAAGACTTTTGAACATAAGAAAAATAAGCCACATAACTTATTAAAAAAAAACTATTATTTCATCTATTCTAAAGATCAGTATTTAAGTGTGCGGGGAATGGTTCAAATCTCACCTCTACCGAATACATACTGCCTGATTTGGGATACATTTTCTGAACTTTATAAGCTTCAGTTTTCAAATATGAAAAAAAATATGAATGATCACCACCACTACCAATCCCTATGTCAAAACCTTAAGAGAGGCAATGCAGGTACAGAACTCCTCATGGGCCTAGAGTGAACCCTGGGACGTGTTTGGTAACACCTACTGCTACTACTACTCTTAATATTAATACTGCTTTGGCTACTGCCCCCACTACTACCATAGTTTATGAGAGATAGTTTCCATTTACAGTCATCCCTCGATATCCATGGGGGATTGGTTGCAGGACCCTTGTGGATGCCAAAATTTGGGAATGCTTAAGTCCCTTATATAAAGTGTCCTAGTATTTGCATATAATTTATGCATATCCTCCCATACATTTTAAATCATCTCTAAATTACTTATAATATCTAATACAATGTAATACTATGTAAACAGTTGTTATGCACTATTGTTTTTATAATTTGTATTTTTATTGTTGTATTGTTATTTTTTATGTTTTTTCCCAAATATTTTCAATCAAGGGTTAGTTAATCCCTGGATGGGGAACCCACGAATTATAGACAGTCTACTGTACTGATCTCTCTTGAATTTCTGTGGCTCTCTGATGCTCTCTCGTGTTTATTCCTAAACATTCTTTTTATCTATATTTAGAATATAGATGTTTGACAGAACTAAAATGGGTGATACAATATTCTGCCTTTCATTTATCAAATGGCATTCATTGGCTCAACATTTAGAAACACGTATAGCCAAAAGAACACTTATGTGGGCCTAAGGGTTGATTTAATCTTGAAGTCTTTAGTAACAGAGTTGCTACAATAATGCAATCAGTTTTTACTCAGTTGGTTCAAGAGTCTCTACTGTACAATTAGAGGGAAGGGACTCTAAGAAGAAAATGTGGCTCAAAACTTAATAGAATCTCCTCCATCTAACCTTGTACTTATATATTCCCCTCTTGGATCCCGGCTCGTCTTCCACTATGGTACAGACATAAAATGAAAGGTAGCAAAAGACATTCTATGCTTGCCACCTACAAAGATGCATTCTTTCTCCTATTTTTAATGCTTAAAGTATACCATTTCTAGTGTATTTTAGTCTCTGATTTTGTGAGTTTGTTCCCATCACAGGAAATGCATCCTCCAAATTATAGCCCAGTTCACCACTATGCACCAAAACAGGCTGTCTGAATAAAAACCACCACCCAGTAATTTTGTACAGAGTTGCTCAAGAGTGTTCTTATGGCAGTCCTGGATGAGGTAGAAAAAGGAGGGAAGTGGTTCTCTATTCTCTCCCGACCCCTCCCTTCTTGTTCTATTAAGCTCTCATTCTTACTCCTTTTCTACTGACTGCTTTATATGAATTTTAAGAAAATAATGTTGTTTCAGTTTCTGTTCATTGCTAAGAGTGTGCAGATTGCAAGTATTTTAGTGCAAAGGACAAATAAAAAAGAAACACAAGCATGAGAGAAATTTTTCACTTTGCTGGTGTTGTGGTAGAACTGAAAATAAAGATTTATCTATCACTACCCTCTTACCTGCTGGAATCCTCCCATCTGTAAGAAACAGGTCGCTGAATCCTTCACCCAGCAGCCTATCTATAGGAGAATCTCGTCCCAAATCATAATCACTGTCTCCTGCTTCACTGTCACCACGGCCACTGTCTTTCAAGCTAAATTTGTCCATGTCTTGAAGGGCATATCTAGAAAGATAAATCAGGAAAAATATGGTTTTTACTCTTCAGTATTTATGTTGAGATTTAATAGGTAACAGAATAATTCATACCTATAGCTCCTGGAATATTTGTTTCCTCGAAAACTTGGCCTTGGCTGATATTGCCCCTGGTGAAGCATCGAAAGAAGCTGGGAGACCTGCTGGAAAGCAAATAGGCAGAACTGATTCCTGGAAACAAAACCCCAAAAACTCACAATCTTTATGCAAAGAAAAGCAGTTACTTGTTATTTCATACTAAGTAACTAAACATGTTATCTCTATTTTATGGATTTGCATATGCTGGACTGTGGCAGCCAGCTACCAAATATAACTGAAATATATCCCAGAGAGATGTGGATGATCTAATACAACTGACTTTTTTCTTTTTGAAAGAGGACTCCCTTTTAAATAACTGATATATTTCCTTTATAGTTCAGGGAAAGTGGCCAGTTACAAAAATACATGGAAAACGTTGTAAAATACAACATGGTAATACACATAGTTAAAGTCAGAAAATTTTCCAAAATTGGACAAAAATAGCATTCATAGAGATGGGATTTTGGAGGCCTCAGTTTTTGATTTTTCAGTAGAGACCAAAGTAGAGAGTAAAGCAAGTCCCTTTACTTATTGGCTTCTCAGTACCTTAATCTGGGAAGTAAAGGGACTCTAAGTAGATAGTCCTTTGTGTGCTTCACATTTATTTTTAAATATTATACATATTACATGCAAGTAAATTATTTAAGAAAAAACAGTATGCTAATGTGTACATACTTGCTACATATTCACAATGTAACTTATATCCTATTTAATTTGTATATTGTTAGTATTGTTACTTATTAATGAAATTATTTAAGAACTAATGAGCACAACTTCTGAACATAGCAGCTGACATTGTCAGTGAGTTAATGCAGTTTATGATCTTACCTCAACAGCAGGAGTGGCGTGGGTGAGTTCCAATGAGAAATTCTCCGGCACGTGGTTTGATGAGATTGTTACCAAACTGTTGAGTGACTGGTGACTGTTGTGACTCTGCCGGCTGCTCATTTGCCCTCTTTCTAAGGTAGGAGATGAAGATGGAGATGATCTGTGATGAGATCTGATGGGCAGAGTGCCATTAATGGTAGGCACCAATGTGATGTCCCCTTTGTGAATCTGCCTGGATGGCCTTTTTGGGTGGTGCTGGTAAGTTGATTCTGCCACCCTGCAGTTGTAGGATCTAGTATCTTTCTTTTCTCGGTTACACCTAGTTGCAAATAGAACCATGATAACCAACAACAGTGCACAGATTGCTCCTAAGGAAATAATTATCATCATGGAGAAATCCCAGGATGCCTGGCTTACTGAAGTCATTGCTGTACTGGTCACTGACTCTGCATATTCAAAGATCGCGCACTTCAGAAGGACTTTGGTATGCAGCTGAGGATTGCCTTTGTCCTGAATAATAACCAAAAGCTCCCATTCTGTGGAGAGAACAGATTCCATGCTCACATTGGTATGGATGTCACATGATCGTGGATCAATTGTGAAGATATTTTCCTCATTACCTCCTATTATGGAGCAGCTGAGTTCAGCATTCACACCAGAGTCTCTGTCAATTGCCCTTATTCTTGTGACATGAAAGCCACTTTCAGCCCCTTTGGGGATGGAGATTTCTGCGGTATTATTTCTCAGTACAGGCCCTATAACCACAGGGACATTATCATTTTCATCAATGATGGTGAGTACAACTGTGGTATTGCTTACAAGTTGCTTCGGACTTCCTCCATCTCTTGCTTCTACCACAAAAGTGATCTGACTCACTTCTTCATGGTCAAAGATTGTGAGGGCATAGATGGCTCCATTGGATGGGTCAATGGTTACATATGTAGTTATGGACCTTCCTAGGATAAAACCCTCCAGAATGGTATATGTCACTAGCCCATTTTCTCCAAGATCAGGATCTGTGGCTGTAACAGTGGTAATATATGCCCCAGGCGAGTTATTCTCCGAGATTACAAATTCATATCGGCTTCTCTGGAATTGGGGTGGATTGTCATTTATATCATTGATTTGAACAGTAAAATGTTTCACTGTAGAGAGACTGGGTGTCCCCTTGTCCTCAGCAATTACAGTCAAACCATATTCAGATCTCTTTTCTCTATCCAGTGTGGCATTAGTCAAGATTAAATAATTGTTTTCATAAGTCTTCTGAAGTTTAAAGTGACCATGTCCATGAAGCTTACAAACTATTTCTCCATTCAGCCCAGAATCCTTGTCCTGAACCCCAACCAAAGCCACAAATGTGTCAATAGGATCCCCTTCAAAAATATAAGATACTTCTTCTTTTCCAGGGGACATGAGGTTGATGTTAATTTCAGGTTTGTTGTCATTAACATCCACAACCTTAATTATAATTTTGCAATGAGCTGGGATCGAATTCGGACCCAAATCTTGAGCTTGAACATCAATCTCATAGGATTTGGTGATTTCATAATCCACTTGCTTGAAAAGAGTCAAATGTCCTCTTTCTGAATCAATTTTAAAAGTCTCTATAATTTTAGGAGACACATGACTGCTGAAGGAATATACAATTTTCCCATTGGCGCCCTCATCTGGATCAGTGGCATTCAGATCTAGGAGCAAAGTGCCAACAGGGGAGTTTTCTAAGAGTTGTATTATATAAGACTGCTGCTCAAAGGCAGGGCTGTTGTCGTTGGAGTCCGAAATGCTTATTTTTAGGATGGATGAGCCGGACCTCTGAGGCACCCCCATGTCTGAGGCAGTGAGCTGAAGCTCATAGCTTGACTTCAGCTCCCGATCCAACTCTCTGACCACTATGAGTTCTGCGTACTTGGCTCCATCAGTCCTGGTCCGAACCTCGATATTAAAAAAATCATTGGCAGAGAGGGAGTATGTGTGGAGGGAATTTTCTCCAACATCTGGATCAAATGCACTGTCCAGGGGGATACGAGTCCCAACTGCCGCACTCTCAGATATCTCAATAGGTATGAGAGATCTTGAAAACTGGGGAGAATTGTCATTAATATCCAGCACTTCAACTTCAATATGGAAAAGCTGCAGATGCTCTGTGGGTAAAGTGATCACATCAAACTCTATAGAACAGTTCAAGTTTTTCTGGCATAGTTGTTCACGGTCAATTGTAGCTCCTATGCTGATTTCCCCATTATCCTCGTTTACTACAAGTAGAGGAGAATTTCCCCTTTGCATGGCTCGAAAACGAACAGAAGAAGGATTAGGCAGCTTCAATAAAACATCAGCCACATCCTCTGATAGTCTTGCAATGACCGATCCAACCCTCTGTTCCTCATAAATCCTGTATTTCAAATTCTTGCCCAATGCAACGTGGTTGAAAGACACCGTCAGGAGTGCAAAAACAAATCTAAAGTGCATTTTAGGATTCATTTGGCGCATTGGTCAGTTTGTGAGATTTCCCTCACGGAGCAAGTTCAAAACAGCAAAGCAATCCCCTCAACTTCCTTTGGCAACTTAAAGCTAAGCTACATTTGGCACTGGAAACTTGAAAGCGTCTCTTAATAACACAGCACAGCAATTAATAGCTCACAAACTTTTGTTTTATACACACCGTGTCACGACTTGCAGACACTATCGGCACGGAGTCCAGTCCTTGCGTTCGTTTGGCCGGCCGCCCTCTGGCCAGGCAGGAGAGTGTCACCGCCGCGGTTCCCCCTCGTGGAGCCGGAATCCGTCTATCGCGGGGCGCCGGCGGGGTCTGGGCGGATCTCTCCCGAGCGGTCTTTCTCTCTCTCTCTGCTCGGCTGCAGACTCAACACCCGCGATTGCTGACTCCGGGCTAAAATCTGTACAACTTCACTTCCACTCAGACAAAGCTCTTGCCCGGCGTGTGTTGAATCGCTTCCAGCCAATCAGCGTGCTTCCAAATCAAAAGCTGATGGAGTCCCCAGAGCTAGAGGGAGGGCGGGAGGGGAGGGTGGGAGAGGGACGGAGACCGAGACAAGGCAGGCGGGGCCGGGGCGAGGGGGGAGGGGCGAGGGCGGAGGGCGCCGGGGCGGGGGGGCCATTCCTTCACGGCTCCTCCTCCTCCTCCCGGCCCCCTCCTCCTTTCAGTCCACTGCATTCCCTCTCTCCGAGCACGCCAGGACAAAGGGGAGACAAATTACAGAAGAAAAACTTTAATTCAACTTCTGGTCGCCTTTATTTCTATGGCACGTTAAATTGCTCTTGTTTTCTTAATTGCCCTTTCTTCTGCCACAAACATGTAATCATCTTGCTTTTCATAGTCCTTAAGTGCTAGTTTAACTTGAAATACCTCTAAGTGCATTTTGTTTGGGGAGGAATTTAATAAAATTTGAAAACTTGCTTCTAATGATGCCTCTCAGACAACTTCCCCCCACCCTCCCGAAAATACTTGGACCGTTCTCCTTGGAGGAGCGCAAGCAGATTTTCTTGGGACTCTGTTTTTAAAGAACAGAACAAGGAAAGAGATTTCATTTTCTGCTTTCTTTCATCTTTATTCTTTGAAGATAAGAAAAGGACTATCTTGCACTCATGATTTCTCTTAATTAGCAAGATTTAAAGGAACACCTCAGAATTTGGAACTAATTAACCATATAGTTCTATCTTGCATTGCTTCTTTCCTTGAGTTTGGGCAAAATTGTATGTGATATTTCTTTGTCTTGTACTTGAAAAAAATTATATTTATTTTGTGGGGAAGACACTGCATGCTTTCGCATGCCAATTTCTACCAAAAGGTACTGTCTATATACATGGTTGGGTCTTCACAATTACTGGGGGGCCATGGACTCAATAGTTTACAAGTCAAATTTTTATAATATATGCATTATTTATGAAAACACTTTCAGATAGATATTTTTAAAACCCAAAGTTTGTTTACATTGACAAATAAAATGCCTGAGCTGAAAATTGCATTTTGTGTGCATCAAAATGCTAGGAAATACCATGGGAGGCTTGTGCTCTAACCAGGTCACAGAAACTGATATGGTATTCTTATTTGAAAATATGATTAGTTATGATGTTCTTGCTGCTCTGCAATTCCTTTTAAGTTTATCATTGTGGCTCCATTCTTGTGCTTTTTTCCCCATACCTTTTGCATTATTCCTCAGCTGTCTTCATCCACTTGCATATTTGCTGTTTCACATAATCTCCCTGTCACTTTTTTCCATTTATTTTCTCCCACTCTCTATTTTGCCCCCCAGAAATATATAAAAAAAGTAATTTTCTGATTTTTCCACTTTGCTTACTCTCAGCAGAGCTCAGCTAAAGTCACCAGAAGATGGTTCTTTCCAAAAAAGAAAACAGAGGAGGCTCAGCGTGAAGTCTCCTTCTTTCTCGGCGTTCAAAAGCATTTTATAAGCCATTGTCTTTTTTTTTCCCCTCCTGAAACCAGTGCTGTGTGGCAAATTGTGCAGAATAGAAATGCCTATAATGAATGTATTTAGTACTGGGTCACGCTGATGAACATTCTGCCCCCATGAATAATACTGTTTTACAAGTTTGTAGCCCTTTCAAACTGCTGATCCCCAAACCCTATAGGCAAACTAGGAAAACTACCACTAGCAAAGGGGACTTTAGAAACTCACAGCCATCTGGCCTAGATCTCTAACAATCTGAGCCAATAATTATATCAATTCAAGCTTTAGTGAACCCCTTTGCAAACACCAAAAGAGCAAAGAAAGGAATTAGTGACTATTCAAAGTTGGGGTGAGAATTCAAATGTAATCTAATTCCATTAGTTCTAGGAGAATTTTCTTTGAGAATTTGGTACATCTATCCCTCAAAACTCCAAGATCAATGGATTTGATTACCTTAATATAGAGGACAATGTTTCCTATGTTTTTTTCCTGTGCTTAAAAAGTAAAAATATATATTTTTAAATCCTTGTATTGTCCTTACAGTGGGCTTTAACAGAAATAATCATTGTGAAAAAGAGCTATAGTGTAACTCACTGGTATATTTAAAATAGGTTGTAAGTTAATATATAGTCATAAAGAATGTGTTTCAATGAGTAACTCTTTAAAGAACTTGGAATACTTTCATGGACAATGGCTTTTTTCACTTACAATATCATCCTCACCAAACATTATTTCATTTTCAGTTTGCCAATCTCTCCTGGAGAAGTTGGATGTATCTACTTGAAAGTAGTGAGCTTTTGATTTATCATATACATTAATGTGTTCTATATACTTTGTTTTCCAAAAAGTACAGAATTGAAAATGAATCTTTTTGTTGTACTTTTGATCAGTTCCAGCAATTCAAAATTTCCTCATTTAGTATCCCTGATAAGAAAATATCCACCCCCCCCCAACTCCCAGATTGTTTGCTACGTGTGAAAGATTTATATTAGAAGAGAAAAACCGATAAAGTTCTACTAGTTGTCATCTGATGATGACCTGATTGAACTCTCTCCTTCTGGAATTTTACCAAGTCATGAAGAAGTAGTAGATCCTCTCAAACAACTCAGATAACTAGTAAAGGAGAATTGACTGAATGTCCTTAAAGTCTATCCCCCTTTGGTATGGCAGCCTTTGTTGACAAAGACTAGGTGTGGTTTCACCTCTTCAAGAAGGTAGCATGGTGAGTGATGTTAGAGAAGACAGCAAAGTGCTCCTGAGCTCCTGGAGGAGAATCTTGGGTACACCTACCCTGCTGTGCATACTTTCTCTGTAAAGCTCCTTTTACCACTTGGGCCTAATTGGACTGAAAATTGCTAAACCTAGAGAAAATATATCAGCTGGCATTTGCAATACATCTTGTCACCTCTATTAACACTTTCATTATGCCCTTTATTTTTGTTACTTTTGTTTTAAGGAAAATTAAGCTTTGTAATTCTGAATTTTAATGTTTATTCCCACCATTGAAGAGGAAGGGAAACCTAGAACTCAATTGTCAGCTTCAAATTTCTCCCCATTATGTGAAGAAAAATGTCTCTTTTGGTACTGGAATACAAAATTAAAGCCACTAAAACTTCTTACAAGCAGATGGGCATTTTGTTTTAATATTTTTTTACTATTAATGTATATTTTATAGACCATATGAAGTAAAAAATAGGTAGATTAATAAATATTCACTTCCATCTCACCATATCATTTCTTTATCATCATCAAAAAACTAATATGGGTGTCACAATCTTCTAATACTTTGCCATAACTTTATAATCTTTCCTCATAGCATTCATTGTGAAATGCCTTATAGAAGAAACTCATAATTCTGCTTGATAGTTGGCTGTAATAAGCCTAAATAATTACTGTGTATCCTGGGAAAGTAAAGAAAGGCAGAGGTTTATCAGACAAAGGTTAGTAAAGTTAGGGAATCCCAATACTTCATATAAAATAACTGCCTAGGTAAAGAGCTCGCTTGACTTTTATATGAGCCCAACAAATAATATGTGATTGTGTGTGCCACCAATTGATAGCTGTGTCATCCTGGACAAATTATTTACCTTCTCTGAGTCTGTATAATCCTCTGTGAGATGAACATAACAATAATTGACCATAAAGAATTCTTGTAAGAATTTAAATGACTGGGGTTCTCCAGGAAGGCTGGCCCAGAGTAGACATACGACAAAGATTAGTTTCCTTTTCTAAGCCTCTGTGTGTCTGTTTTCTTCCTAACACTCATTGAAGAAAAAAAATGTGGATTATATCCACAGTACTTGGTGCTTTTCAGGCTTTTGGATTAGATGCTTATATAATTTTATGCTGAAAAGATGAAGCTCTCTCCTTTTTGATTTATGAATGTCACCTGTGAACATAATCAACATAAAGAATAGTACTGAACTATGATGATCTTGAAACCTTGCTGCTTCACTGAAGCAAATGCCACAAGATCTACCAAGTATACACAGTATACCTCCAGACCCTAAGCCATAGAAACATATTTAATAATACAATTAAAATAAGTCTGTCAGGTGCTTAATTATCTTTTATATTTGGTAGGATACCTGTCTAATATTTGCTGTTTTCAGGTCATTTGAGCTAAACAGCTGTGCTTTTTAAATGTCACGTCACTCTCTAGCAGGAAGACAAAAAGATATAATTTGATGTGATATCTTGGCAGTGACAAGGAAAGATAAAACTTGTCAAATAATATTTTTATTTAAAAAGCACTCTTAGGCCTTTTATCAATTATATTATATCTCTCTATGTTGCTCTCCTTGTAATCCATTTATTAATCTATTCAAGAATATAATAATGAAAAATCACTGAACAACATGAATTCTTTATTGGACTAAATTTATCAACATAAGATCAAGGGTTGGGAAATGAGAATGGATTCCAAACTATGCTTGCACATGTATAATCGAAATGGACTTTCGTAGAATTCTGATTAAAACTGAATGGGCTAAGTGCCCATAGGAGGCCCACACACCTGGAGACATAGCTGTGCTGATGCCAGGAGGCAGCATAAGCCATGGGCCAGGAAGAGTTGGAGTCCATGAAATACAGTGACAGATGCTAGGTCAATTTTGTCTGAGTGGGCAATCAGTATTTGGGATGTGCTGCCAAAGGTAATATGCCAAGTACCAGCAGGTGACTTAGGGTCTGGCAAAAGGCAATCTCCTAAGTCCAGACAAAAGGCATGTAGGTGAGCTGCTATTCATTTTATGACTTCAGGACTTTTATGACAACCAGACAGGTGATGAAATTCAAGATTAAAATGGGGAGAACAACACAGAAACCCAGCCATCCAATGTTTTGAAAATGGACACATAGCAAAAGCCTAGTAAAATTTGAGGCTAGATCTCAAAGTTAAACTAGATGGTAGTAAGGTGATTTTAGGATCAATCATCTGAATTATTACAGAATCTCTTAAATTCCTTCTTATCAGGGTAGTATCCTCTGGCAAAAAAACTAAGCCTACGAAAAGAGATCTTAAAGTTGAAGCTGAGATTTCTGGGACTGGGGGGAGAAGCAAGCCTGTAAATGAATTGAGTCTCAGTTCTTAATTGAAGCATTGCTACTCAGTGCATGTGCCATAAAGCAGCAGTAGGGACATTGTCTGGAAGCTTACTGGAAAATGTAGGATCACTGGATGCCATGGCACATGCTTGTAGTACCAGCAACTTGGGAGGTTGAAGCAAGAGGAGTACATGAGCCCAGGAGTTCAAGTCCAGCCTGGACAACATAGTGAGATGCTGTCTGTAAAATAAATAAATAAATATAAATAATTTTTTAAAAAATGAAATACAGGATCTCATACTTGACCCCAAGCCTACTTAAACAGATTCTGCATTTTAATAAGATCCTCTGGCAATTCCCTTGCACGTTGAATTTTGATACACATTGCTATAAAGAGTAAGCTATTGTCTGAAGTGGTAGAAATTCTAACATGATGGTACTTAAATCCTATATGCTGTGAGATTTTTCTCCTTCAGCGATTTTAGAGACAATTGGCAAATGGAGAAGATTACCATAAAAAGGGCCAGAGCTTAGACATTGTTAATTCAAGAATAGAAGCAGAAGTGATATAAGAAAATCTCCCTATTTAGTTAAATTCATACAAAGAGAGGAAAATTAAGATTCCCTCTGGATCCAGTGTTTCATATCAGCTCTCACTCTGTTTATCCATTAGGGAGTAGTTTCCATCAAGAAGGAAAATACTTTTCAGAAAAAGAGATCGACTTGTTTTTGAAAAGCTATTTTTGAAGGTGAAAGTATTTCTAATGTCATTACATATATGTATATTTGTGCATATGTATATGTTCAGGAATCTCTGGTTGAGTGTTTTGCATCTGTCAAGTACATAAAAATCACAAGTCTGTTTTATGTTTTTTTAATGCCAAGGTTCCTTCATCATTCATCATTACTTTATCATGTGGGAAAGAACATCTTGAGTACACTGTTCATTTAACCTTAAATACTTCCAGCTCAGGATTTAGAAAACAAGTTAAAGTGTGACAAAAACTGTATTGCCATGCTTGATTTTTTTTTGTGTTAAAATCCATTTCTTGTGCAACACTTCTGGATGCTCTTAATAAATATCTAATTTTTTCAATCTTTTTTGTGTGTTCCAATTAGGAGTATTCCACTGTTCAAAGACTAGTGCCTACTTTCAAGATAAAATTTCTAAAAGAGTAAAGGAGAACTAATATGGCTTAGACATATGAGCATCTGCTTAAATATCAAAAATCAAGTCAATTATATTTTAGGATATATTAGATTAGATTAAAAACTTTTAAAAGAAGTTTTAATATAGTATGCTAAGATTTAATAAATTATAATTAAATATTCACGTCAATTGTGTGCAAAAATTTGCTGTTAGTAAATACAGCTAGGTTACTTGCAACCTCAGGGTCCCATTGCTTATTTACTTAGAATTTGTGAGAAAATTATTCATTTCATGGTTTCTTTCCACCAGTTGAACCACTTTCAATGAGGAGCAATGTAGGATATTTGTAGTGCAGTTAAGAGCAGTATTACCAAACTGAGGGATGCTTAATTATACAAGAAAAATAAAAAGATCAAGGTATTCTTTCAAAAATCTACTTGCATCAAAAATAATTAAAATTTCATAAAATAAAGGAAATAAATGATTAATAGATTTAGAACCAAGTAGATACCTAGCTATAAACTTGATCTCTGGAAATGCATATGGTTACCACTCCTTTTCCAACCTAAAAAGGAAAGAAACAGTTTGAACATAATTTTTTTAGATAATAAATGTCTGAATACATATAAATTATATAGAAAATATTTCTAAGGGAACAAAACTGAGAAGAGTTGCTAGACTTTCATTGAAAATAATGCCTATTTCCTACAAGACACACAGCAGGCAACCATTTCTGACAACATAGTGCCTCTTTTGTTATCACCTAGTATTTATTTTAAATTTGGACAAGTTAATTTAATTATAATAAACTAATCAACTATAGCAGATATCCTCTATCCAAAGGAATTTAATTCTTAAAGAAAATTCTCACTTAGTAAAGCATTTTAGAAAATATTCCAAAATATAATTAAGAGGGCAAATTTAACAGTTTACATTTAAATTGCATTGCTAATGAAAAAGATACAATCTAAAATAGTTACATCTCACCTAGCATTTAAATGTAAGGGTTTTGGAACATAAAAATGGAGGTAACAGTTGCATAACATTATGTGCCCAGTATTTTACATATATATTTCCTTATTTAATTCTTACTATAATTTTAATAATTATATGTTTGTAATTGTTAGAAACATGGAATATAAGTAATAAAACCCAGCCAAAAGTGTCAACAAGAAGTTTATTATTTCAAAACAGAAGGTACACAGAGATAGTACATTTCCAACACCCAAAACAGCTCAATAATGCCATCATGAACCAGGTTTCTCCCATCATTCTGCTATTTAATCTTCACTGTGCTGGCTTGCCCTCTTTCCATGGGTTCATTCATGATCCCAAGATGGCTGCTACAGTACTAGAAAAATCTCTCTCCACTCAGCTAAATTTAGAGTTACAAAAAAGACAGTATCTTCTAATAGATTCCCTTTCATCAAGAAATAAATTGTTTCTAGAAGCCTCCTACTGATATCCTCCTAAAGCTCACTGGTCAGAGTTGTGTCACATGACCATTTTTTCACCAGTCTCTAGCATAGAATGGAATTGTCATTATTGGCTAGACAAAAGTAGTTTTAGTCTGGAGTAGAGGAACAGTTCCTTTCCTTCACATAAGACAAAGTGCTAAAATATTGACGTTTGGTTAACAGGGTGGAATGGAGAGTGGATGTTGAGTGCAGAACAAGTTGTGTCTGCCACATTAATCCTGGACCATATTATGTATAAAGAAATTATGACATACAAAGTTTTACTTCAAATGCAGATAATATACAGTAGATATTGAATTTGTATGTCTTCAAAATCTTCTATATAGGAATAACTACTTGTTTCTTAGATATTAAATAAAAAGGCTGTCATATTTTTTTATTCTTTTCTTTTCCATAACTGTGAAGCTACGAGGAAAGGAATATCCACACCCACACACACACACACACACACACACACACACACACACACACTAAGGTGTTTTGACTTGCAGAAAAATATTTCAACCTATACAAAAAAAAATTGTCACTATTTTTTCCTTTGGATAGTACCCTTGAAAATGATAGTGCCACAGGATTAATGAGAGTTATTCCTAGGCAGAAGTGGGGCAAAACTGAGGCTGTAATGGTAGATGTGTACTGGATCTAAATACTCCAGACCCCTTAGGTATGACATCTTCACATATCATGTAATATTTCCCTAAAATATCTAGCAGGAAATACAATTCAATCATCTGTAGATTAAAAGCTATGAATAGAAAGTCAGTGAGAAACTGAGAAAAGAAGATTATACAGACTCCTATTTATATTATAATCAAAAACCTTCCAAACTTTGAGCAAAAGCCAATCAGGGGACTGACGCAAGGGAGTAACATGATGCAGTACAAGAGATACTGACCAGAGATCAAAGACACTCACTTCCCACTCAACAACTCTTTGATGTAGTATCATTGTTTGTACCATCACAAGCCTTCCCAGTGATAAGTCACTCTCCACAAATATTTTCTTGAATAATGAATACTAAATTTGAGAGGAAGACATAAAAAGTACACTTGGATATCCTGCTTACTTTGAGTACTCAAGGGTATATTATTTATTGTGACAGACTTTTCTAGAAAATGATTTCTGTTGTGGGCTTAAATGAAAGACAGTAACATTCCTGGCAAAGAAACTAATATAAGGCAAGCAAATTGTGCTTTGTCTTGCTCAGCCAAAAGTATTGAGTTTAATCATCCAAATAATAACCAAAATTAAAAAAAACCTTTCTTTGTATTTTAGGAAATATGTATAGTGTGCATAGAATTTCTGAATTTCTAACATGAATTTAATGAAATCATAAAGCAATATTTACTTTCTCTACAACTCTCAATACAGATTTTCTTAGACAAAATGGTTTCAATGTGTTCTTCCAGTAATAGAGATAAAAAAAACAAATTTTAGAATGCCCTCTCTTTTTCCCCAAGGCAGTTCACAAAAGCACAATAAAATAATTTAAATGATCTTTAAACTTTTAACTTATAGAAATCCCTGATTTTCAAGAAAAAAAAAAGACAATGTAAATTTATTTGAGCTTTCTCACAATTAATCAGCAACTCCAACATTTGCTGTGGTTCTTTCTATTTTGCTGTAACTGACAGTGTTTTAAATTCAAAGGTCTCTGCTTGAATTGGATTATGATTATTATGCAGGAGCATATTCCAGTATAAACAGCTTGCTTGGCATTTACATATTGCTCCCATATGCTTCCATATCTGACTTCTCAGTAAGTCAGAAGCACATATTTTATTGTTATGAAAAGAACACAGTTTTTTATTTACTATAGAATCTTGGCTCTTTACACACAGAATAATCCAGCACCAGAGAGCTTATACAGCCAAAACCTGAATTTATAATAATGATATAAACTCACTCACGAAGCATGTAAATATTTTAATCTAAAAGCTGTACTATGAACACGAGATCATCAAAGGTTTTCTACAATGAATTCAGAAATTTCAGCCTAACTAATTGCTTTTATAATAACGAGGGTCAACTAGCTGAACAAAGAAGTGAGGACTTAACAGCTTTTATTTAACCTAGACAGACGAAGGGGGCCTGTCTCCTGGGGTGCCACACACAGGAAAAATCTGCCACATCTGCAGTAGCCACGTCAATGAACCCTATTTCCTAATACTAGAAATAGCTTCAGTATTTCCTACAAGAAGTATAATGCCAAGGTTTCTGAAAGCCAGGAATATACATACATTCTCAAAAGTGAAAGTAACTAATACAGTTTCTTACAGTTTCCTGCCACTCTGTTGTGCTCCTTGAGAGTCCTATAAACTGCCATGTGCAAAACACTACCACACACCCCTAAATGGCCAGTGTGCGACAGTCATTTTTAATTTATCTTGCCTTCATTCTGATCATTCGTTTAACTAAAACAGGACATTCTGACCTTCCTAGTCGTAGATACCTAGCAAATTAGTATTACTAACTGATCTGTGAGCGTCTACTCAAACTCAATAAAAACAGGTCATTCACAAAGCATTTTGGTCTCAGATGATTCTAAATGTCAAACATTGTCATTTTTATTTAAAAATGAATATATATAACAACTCTTAGTCCTGAACTTTTTCTCTTTTGATTTTTTCATAGGGAAAAAAAAAAATGCCCCCTTCCCTTAAGGTCATCAAAAACCATACGGTCTTGTAAATCTGCTGTGGAATAAACAGCCTCTGGGGAGAAAATGGCAGGCATGGTTTATCAAAAGAGTATATATCATATACTGAACACCAGTCTTTCCATGTATGTTGTTAACTGTTTTGGGTGCATATATTTCTTCATAAAGAATCAGATGTTCCATTCCTCCAGTCTGGCCAAACCAATGCCACAAAGTCATTGCAAAAGACAGCAAACAACTTTGTTATTGTAATGGGCTTTTTTTTTTTTCCTTAACAATAGGTCTAGCAGGTGGCATGTGGCCATGGCTGGGTCTGTCTCCATCTCCAGGGTGCCAAGATGTCCCTCAAAGTTTCTGTGGGAGGAATTTGTTGGTGGGATTTGGATTGTAAAGGCACGCGAGCATCTGCTGCCTCCCTGGTCTCATTACCATTCACACAATTAACTCCTGTGGCTCTAGGCTCAGCAGCCAGAACGAAGGACTCAATTTTACTGCCTCTTTGACAATGCTCATTATCATTCATCTGAACTTAAGAGTTCCCAGGCTTTCAACTCAGTGGAAAGTTTTCTGAGAGAAAGAGATCACACACAGGAAAGCACTAATCATGAAGAGGGAAGGAGAAAAAAAAAAGAGAGAGAGAAAGAAAGAAAGATAAAGGCTAAGGACCTAAAACCAACACCTGAAAGCAACTGAGGTTCTGGAATGTGGAATTTTATTTCATTTTATAATAATATACAACATCATTAAAGACTGCATCATATTTAAAAGGCCTATGCTTGGTCTTTTAACATTTTCAGTTAAGGACCTATGATCAGTTAACAATAGTTATTTCTACGGTCTTCATTGATTCCAGATCCGGTTTTGCGTCTTGTAGATGCTTTGGCCAAGACTGAAATTGTCTCCAAAAAAAGAGTTTTGAGTAATTTTCAGTAGAGATTAAATATAATGTTTTGCTATTCAAGGAACGAAAGATTCACAAAAGATATGACAAATTCAGGCAAGTCTATATTTTTGAAGCCTCAGCAGTCTGATTAATCACTGTTAAATTGCATAAATATCAGAAATGCTACCTGAAAATTAAAGCTGTACCGTATCTTTGCCCACTATATCTCATAATAAATATTCATAAAATGCAGCTATTAACAAATTTATGTTGGACAAGACTGAGGTGATAATATATGACTTTTTTTTCCTAGCTGAAATAGAAGTCTGCCATTTATTGACATGTAGACTACAAAGAGACTAAAAGAAAACCTCCTTCCTTGTTATTAAATAAGTGATATAAAAACTGAACATTCTCTTTAAAACCTAATTTTTAAAAAGAAGCATTTAAAACTCAAATGAAACTCAAATGCTCAAATGAAATAAGGCTTCTTTGTTTGAAACAATAAAAGAATGATTAGGCTGTTAAAAACTGTAGAAGCAGTGCTACATGGTAAAATTTGTACTTTTATGAAAAAATTAGGTCTTGGAAGAGAAAGTTTACAAAAGTATCTCTCTTCAATAAGTAAATCTTCAATGAATACAATTAGGAAAAAATTATAATATTTGTGATACCACTATTGAAAATGTTGCATTTGTTGAGCTTTATATTTTCATAGAAATGGGAAACAATTTTATTGATCCTGGTTATATGGCTTTCCTTTGAATTCCATAAGTCAAAACTTACAACTTCATTAATTATATGTTTTAAATTTGCATTACAAATAATGACTTTTCTTCAAGATCATATAGTTTGTTTTAAATTACCTAATTGTGTATGGCATTCTGTACTTCCCCTCAAAATACAAATTTTCTTTAATTAAACATAGGAAAAAGTAAAATAAATGCTGGGATGTGATATAATTCAAACTCACTGATGTGTGGATGGAGAAAAAGAATTTTATTTTAGATTTTCTAATGCTTACAGTTCTTTATAATTCATGTGTGGAGGATAGGTAATGTGTAGTTGGATCTAGAGAAAATGCATTGCTCCCAGGTTTCTTAGACAAAATAAAAGTCAGTATCTAAGTCCCTTATATCTTTGTCTTGATGTAAGTGATAACACTCCATTAAGAAACTCTATGCACCTAGAATTTGTTGACAGGTTAGAATAAAACACTCAAAGTTATTTTTGTTATGTTAGAGGTCTGGTATAAACATTTACGGTTGCTTACAATACTCAGAAAGACTCTCACAGTAAGGCTATAAAACCCAAATTCTGACTGCTCTTTACAGAAATATGTTTGCAGATTTTTCTAAAAGTTGCATCCATGGAAATAAAATTTATGTTGTTACTTGTTTCTGGTACCCATATGAAATGCTATCTGGCTCACAACCCTTGTGTTCCTCTTTCTCCCATCCAAGACCAATTGAACTCCACCCTTTCTATCCAGAGTCCCAGGTTTTGCCCCATTATGTCTGCAGCCAATCTTGCTCTGAGTCAGGAAGGATGTATGAATGTTGGTGCTCAGCAATAATGGACGCTCACACTAGGCCTGTTTCCCAGGTTTAATTAGGCTTCTTCCTTAAACCTGATGTTTCATCTCTGCCTGTTGTCCCGTTTTAATGGATGACCTTCAGATACTCTTTGGTTTTGCTAGTTTTATTCTGCCACAATTCTAACTCCACGTAATCCTGTTCCAAACTTTTTTGGCTGTTACCTTTAAATCAACTGGTAAAATTCTATGACGCTGACTCTATTTTGGAAATCTCCCCTGGAATCTGTATTGTGTGTACCACCTACCCTGAGAGTCCCAAGGATCTCATATTACGCTGCCAAATGTTCATTGAGTGATGGTTTGTGGTCTGCAGTCAGACCCTCTGATGTTCTACTCACTACATTGGATTTTCTTTCAATGCTTCTGGATGAGCCTCCAGCATTTTCTCTGCTCCTGCAATAGACTTTGTTTATAGAGTCTCTTCCTTCATGGCATGGTGCAGTCATGTGGTTAACCGAGCCTTGCTTGTCATGCTTGCCTATGTCCATAACACAAACAAGCTTTTAGCAATATTTCTGTTTGTTAATGTATTACAGAAAATGTCAACTTCTTAGAAACTGAAATACCTGCCAACTACTTAACTTTCATTTCAGATACTGCAGAAGTCTGTTGTAGAAAATATTGTTAAAACAGTAGAATATAATTATATATGTTATTAATACAAGTAGATCTCCTAAAGCAGCAGGTTTTGTTTCATCTTTGTGAATCATGTTAGTGATGTTGTCCCAGGTATTATTTTTTTCTTGTACCTAAAACAAAATAAACCTGTATGGATGAGCCATGATGTTTCAACCAAGTCAATTTCAGTACTTGGCTTAATCATTATTATGCTAAATGAAATAAGAATTGGGCATAACCATTATAAGAAATATGTTTGCTATGTTTTTCTGTACAGGCTCTAATATGCATGAGTATGTATACATACAGATACATATGTATGCAAATATACTTTTATTATTCATTTATATAAGTCATGTCAATATAGATTTTCAGAGAATGTAATGACACACAGTCTTATGCTAAAATATAACTAAAATAGTAGAGTGCACATTCTCTCCAGAGTTATGACAACATCCAAATGTTTGCTAAAATGTTTTCTTAAAAGCATATGCTCCCAGGCACATGAGTTAAATCCCTGAGCAAATACAATGCATAATGAAACAGCCAGTATCATCTCTTACAAATTAAAGAATATACAAATTTTAATATTCTCATGATGAGAATTAGAAGGAATCTGAATTTTCAAACTCTAACATACATGCAAACATAAACAAATATTACCTTATTAGTCATGTGTTTAAAAAACACTTTCCTCATACAAAGTAAAATCTTACCACTTCCTTAGTAAAGAAAAAAAACCTGTGTATGTCACTAACAAAATTGATGTCCTGAATTTAGTCTTCAGATGGAATATTTGCATTATACTCATGTTACTAATCAATGGTAAAATGTCATATTCACATTTTGTCTTGAGTGCCCTTTTAAAACTATCATGTTATTAAGATATTGTTTGACTGTTTTGCCCTTACAAAACTCTCCTTAAATCACGGAATAAGGCTGTTAAGCAAATGTAAAATAAGTCAACCATGCATTGTATGGCATATGGACAATTTCCATTAATGAAGTCAGTATGTGGATAAAAGTAAAATTCTATAAAATGAAATATCAGAGTCTAAATGGATTTGGAAGATAACTATTATGAATGCTATACTAGTCAAAATCATTGGGTAAGCTGAACATCATTCCTAGCAATTTAATTCTGTAACCTGAACAGGTAGTTTAAATATTAGCACTTAATTAGCTTTTTTAAAAAGCACAATGTAGAGTCAATATAGAGTTATAGTTTATTCTTCAAAATATTATTTTACCTTAGCTATTTTTTAATTATAAATGATAGTTTGGTTAATGAGGTTTATGATGAATGATTGTTTTATAGAACTGATGAGATTTACCCACAAAACTTTTTTTGCTCAGGGTCATGATGGCCTTTTACATTAACACTCTTACTAAGAAGTGATTCTGAACTGCAGACATGTAATCCTTAAAAGAAAGGCATTTTTTCCTTCACTAGTTTTCCCCCTTGTTTTCACATTGAAATCACCTGAAAAGCTTTATAAAACACAGATGCCTAAGTCCCAGCCCTAGAGAGCCTGACTTTATTGGTCTATTTTGCTTCCTAGGCATTTTGAAAAGTTCTCCCAGGTGATTATAATCTGCAGTCAAGACTGAGAATCATTTCATCAGAATCTTTCTAAAAACAAGCTGTTTGGTTCTGAAAAGTATAATGTCTGTATTATGCTTAAATTACTGGAACCAGTAAACTGGTTTCTGAATTGATAGCAAAGCTTTTGTTGTATTTATGTCTCTGTCCAGATTGGAGTATTGTAATGGAAAAGACACATAAAGGAAAACAGGTCATGGTGAAAAACATGCCAAGGGGGGAAACATGAGCATCTTCGGGAGGGCGGGAAGGAAGAGTAAGCTTGTGTGTAGTGGAGGGAGACAGAGACAGCGTATATGAAAACATTCCTGTCAATCGTTTTCTACCTTACAGTCCTTTATCTTTGTGTAATTCATGTAAAAAGTAGAAATTATATATAAATGGTGCTATATTGGGAAGAGAAGAACAAAACATCAATATTATATAACAGCTCTTGGCTACCGCATGAAACAAAAAGATTTTAAATTGGAAAAAATTCTGCCTTTAGTGATTCTCTAGAAGTAATGAGTTGCTTCTTGACCAAGGAAAAGTCTAGACTCATAGATATCTATATGATTGTCCATATTTCCATTCAATCATTTTAACACTATAAAAATCACATCCTTGATTCTTGCTTAAAATTCACCTTCACTCAACCTGAGAAATGAACTGTCAATTCAGAGGCAACCATGAAGAGAAATGGCGATAGGTTAGTTACAATACAAATAATTTAAAATGTTGTCAAAGGGAATGCATAGGACTCTGGAGCAATTTGGGAAGTGATGTGGCCCTAGTAAACAGGAATTTAAGCTCAATGGTTCTCTGAGGGAAGTGGATTGGGCCATCCTTGTAAGGGAGATGAGATCTCTAGGCTAGGCCAGGTTAATGGAGATGGCAGAGCGAAGCGTTTTGAAGAGTTAAGGAGATTTATTTTTTCCCATCACTAAGGAGAATGCCTGGAAGACTATTTACTACCTCCAGTGTGTGCCAAGTTACTTGAGTAATGTGAAATTGATACCTCACTCTGTAGCTCAAGTACTGAAATTATAAAACATTAATTTTTCTCTCAAATGGTATATTATGGATGACAATTGAGAGAAAAGGACATAGGGAAATGTTAAAAAAATAAATAAATAAATAGATGAGCACAATGAAAGCAGAGGCATGATATCAAAGAATTGGAGATCAGAGTCTGGTTAGGGGACACTTCTGAGGGACAGAGCTGAGGGGGCGGTGACTTATCATAGACTCTGTTACTGATTTGAGATTTGACCTTCAGACAAATTGAATGTGAAGAGATATTACTCTTCCTGTCCTAATTTTTTCACCATTGTTCATTATAATTATATGGCTACTTCAATCAATCAACTGGCCAATCAATTAAAATTATTGTAATGCTTCATTTTCTGACCAATAGTCTTCCTTTGTTAAATGAAATAAATGACTATGTACCTTAAAATGGTTATTATAAAAATCAAGTCATAAATAGCAATAATACAAAATAAATTATTTGGACAGAGCTATTTTTTGCAGTAATATTTTGTAATCACAAAAAATAAAACTAAATTTAAAATGGAAACAACTCAAATATTTATGAATAGCAGACTGTTGTATAAACTATGTGAACAAATCTGTCTTGTACAGGATTATGTAGTTAGAATGAGTAGCCATTTTATGCGGTGACTGGCAAGACATGAGGGAAATTATATAGAATATGTTGGAGGTTATCTAAGAAAGCTTGGCTATAAGAATGTGTGTGGGTATTCCTGTTTATATTAAGAAATATCAGAAGTATAATTCATGACATTTAAAAAGTTTATCAATGGAGAAAGGAGAGAATAGGGTGAAGGCAGGCAGGGTATAAATTGAATTTCTTTGCACATATGCTACTAAAGATTGAACTTTCGAATCATGTAAATATGCTATATAATTATGAAACAAAAATAAATTTTAAAGATATCAAAAATATTAAAGTAATATGGAACAAATGAACACAAATGTGTATTTTAGTTTTTAAAACTACATGCACACACACACACACACACACACACACACACACACACACACTGATTTATACCTATATTTCCTACCTGTTGCCACTAAAAAGACCTAGAATCAAAGACCAACCCAATAGAAATGAGATTCTTTAGTGCCCTAATTATTGTCTTTCAGTAACATTTTCCATTGAAAAGCTTC
The DNA here is from genome assembly GCF_020740605.2 of Lemur catta. Taxonomy (NCBI): domain Eukaryota; kingdom Metazoa; phylum Chordata; class Mammalia; order Primates; family Lemuridae; genus Lemur; species Lemur catta. The sequence goes on along the minus strand of NC_059132.1, from coordinate 88,022,281 downwards.
TTGGAGAAATAGCTGCTTTAATGTCTGAGACAGGAAATGTGTAAGATGAGCCTGGATCATCTTGTCATAACACAAAGCAAAAATGTCAGCAAAGCCTAAAAGAATAATACCTTAAGGACTCAGGATCCAGCTTGAATAAAATCCCATGGGCAAAAGATGGAATCACTTGAGCATCATGAAGGATAATAAATAACTATAATGTATTAAAATGCATAAACATATTTAAATCCAAAAATTCATAATGATAATAAAAATATACAAAAATTATATTGATCACCTTTTAAAGATGCTAGGGAACCAAATATCTTGTAAATACAGGGAAAGAATTATCCTGCTTTCTCTAAGTAAACTCTACTTCCAGTTAGCCAAAGAGCTGATATGAGGGCACTCCTCATTTTAGAACTATTTTATCCAATATAAGTGAAAGGATATTGAAAATAGAATATCATCATTTTTTAATCTATAATGAAATAAAGGATCTAGGCAATGATCATTAATGACTCTTAATATGACAAAAAGGCAACTAGAGACATTATGTGACTCTTGATGGAAATACACCCCTCCACTTGAAAAGCAGACTTTCCCAAAACACCTAAAATGTATCTGATTGACCCTCTGGATAAATTACAGGGAATACAGGGAAGAAAATAATGCTAAAAACACTGCTGGGACATAATCAGCAAAACCCAGAGTGTGGGAAAGAAAATTCTACAGAAAAATATAACCTAGATCTTTAATAAAAAATTCCAAAGATGTTGTGGTAAACTTTACATTAAAAGATATTTCAATTAGTCATAAAATACAGCCCTTCTTTTCAGTCATATTTTAAGCATAGTAAACGTTTAATAACAGATAAAACAATTGAGGATTTTTTATGACATTAAGAAATTATTTTTCAAGATGCTATAGTAGTATTGTAGCTAAATTTGATTAAAGAGTCCTCATGAAAAAAAAATTCAATGGAAAACCATCACTTCAACCCTTAGGGTTTTTCTGAGAAACATCCTAATATAATTTTTATAAAAATAATTGTGTATGGTAATAATTTTATATTTTAAAAATATCTACATGCACAATTAATACCACCAAAATTCACTCACTTATTTCATTTGTCACTGAAGCCTGTAGATTATTGTTGTTGTTTTAATCAATAAATCGATATGGCAATATCAAGTGCCAGTAATTCAGAAATTATTCCAAGCAGTGTGGCTTTCTGGCAACTGTCCTTCCTGAATCTGACATACAACCTGAAAGTACTAAGAATTTATAATCTCTTATTGATTTATTCACTGACAAGTAATTTCCAGGCTGCTGGTGCCCATGTTTGTGTTTTGGTCAGGCAGAAATATGAATGTTTGCTATCGTGTAATTAAGAGGTGGAAACTAGATTCTAGACTAAATGGAATACAAGAGAGTGAAATGAGGATGGATAGCTGAAGCATAGTCATTATCAATCAAGCTCCTTCTTTAATGTTTTCATTTATCCATCCAAGGTCATGACTTTATAAGGCATTGTTTATTATTATTTTCAGATATTTACATATTTATAAATGCTTAGATGAGTATGTTCATAAATGTTTATATATGTATGTATACATATGACTTTGTGGAAATGTATGTGTATTTGTTAGGGGTGGAGAGAGAGAGAGAGAAGGGACTTCTTACAGTGGTTAATAGCACAGACATTCTAGAGTTAGATTTTCCTGGATTTAATTCCCAATTCTGGCATTGGCACTTTCTAGTCTTGCAGCCTTGGCCAAATTACTGATATTCACTGCTTATCTGATAGGAGATAAAAAGTGGAAGAGTGTGTGAGGTGGAGGAAGTCTTTGATGACTCGAGGAAGGGCTGTTTCTGGGAGACTTGCACTGTGGAGGTCAGAGGACAATTACTAAGTTAGGAGCCTATAGCTTTTACAGAATAGCCTTCAGATTTGGAGAGGGGGAAAAAAAAGCCCAGAGGTATAGAGTTAACGCATTTAAAAATACATAGCTGGAAAAAAAGAGTTTTTGTGTGAGCTTTGTGGCCATGAAAGTGACAGGCAAGTCACAAATGGGCGAGAGCCTTTATCATCATTATTATTATTATTTTTGCATTTTCATATCTGCTGAAATTATGAAACAAAATCAACAAAACCAATCTATGGCATGTTGAATCTGGTAGTTACATTTTGAATTCAAGGAATGAAAAACAAGGTTGCCATTAAAATTCCATGAAGTAAGTTATTGTATTGTTCCATACAGGCACAAGAAGATAGGAAAAAGTAATAGAATTCAACAAAGCCTACTGTCCAATACTATTGCCCAAAGAGAAAAAGGACCAGAAAGAAAAAAACAAACTGAAAAAGCTTAGTAAACAAAGTTTGCTTGGATTAGATAGTCCTTACTTTACTTCTTTTTCTCCCTTTACTTCATCATAGAATGCATGGGTAGTAGATGGTTTGAAATAAAATGGGAACTTGATTTGATTTGAATCAATAAGTCTGAGTCATTCTGTGCAAGGCTCTGGATTAAGTATTTTTGAAGATACAAAATAAACAAGGCTTCGTAGAGCATTCGCTATAGCAAGGAAGATGGGATGTGCATAAGAGTAACACAAAGCAAAGTGTTGATAAGTGCCACAGTTAGGAAATTAGCCTATTGTAGCAAAGAGGTTTAATTCTTCTTTGAAGCATCACAGATTCTTTGAATGGATGAGATCATATATAAATCGGACTCTGAGGATCATGTCGAATTTGTATAGGTAGAAATGAAACATAAGGGAATCAGCAGAAGCCCAGGAATATCAAAATGGAGGGCAAGTTCAAAGGTACATTTTTTGGATGATAAAACTGGTAATCCAGGTCAAAAAGGAAATATGGATGGTATTAAGGCTTTCTAAAGGCCCTGTTGAAAGATGTAGGCTACAAACTTTTGTGGGGACCCAGTGAAAGCTATTGCTTCTTATGCACATATGCATATTCAGATAATGCTTTGCATGCTGTTTCATAGTTTCACAGAAGGCATAGAATCATCAATGAGCCCTGATTGTGGGCAATGGGAAATCAATGAAAATAAGTTTCTAAGGGCTCAAGTTTTATGATAAAGTGCAAACAATTTCTTTATTCCATGTGAATCTCATTATCACCACTAGAACTCTGAATACAGCGTGGACTTCAAATTCTGATGGTTCCACCCAGGTGTGGAAGGAATAAAATCCTTCCATGAATAGGGTTACACAACGCCAAGGGTAGATGTTTTCCAGCACTAAATATCATCTATGTGAGCATATATCCCTGATTGTGTGTTTGTAGAAAGAGCCCCTGTGATAAGTGTGCCTCTTCAAAGGAAAAGAATATGCATAGTTTGAAAGCTGAGAAAAATGACTGGGTTTTGTTCCTCCCATGTTATTTGCATAAAGGGATTTTTATCACTCAGACATTTCTAGAATTAGAAAACAGCTTTCACAGATTTTACCCTTTGAAAATGACAATATCTAATCTCTTTGCTTTCATGAGCCTAGCCTTCATTGCCAGATATATCAGAAGGGGAATAGTAAACTATTTTTCACAGATCCTCTATAATAGATGAGATATGAAATGAATTTCATGGAAGTTGAGCACCCTGGAGGTTTTAGTTTGCCATAATATATAACATTATTCTGACATCATATCATTATCTTTATTATTTTCTTGTGCAACCAACCTAAAACATTTGAAAATTTATCAATTTTATCATTTATAGATCTTAATAAAGAATATGTGCCCTTTTCTTAAAACCATTAAGCTAGAAAGGCATTTATATTTTAAGTTATACATACATGTGCTGAATATTTATCGTGTCAACTTGAAGTATATTAGGAAAATATTAAACAAACATTTAGTTAAGACAGTACAATTTTTAGAGCAAGGAACATGTATCCAATTAATATACCAAATTATCAACATAATATAAAAATATGTAATAGTATTCAATAGTATTATCAAAGGTTTAACTTTCAAGTCAAAATGTAATAATTAGTGATTATTTTCTGAATATGTAAGCTTGAGTGCTAATATATTTTTAATATTAGTATATATATATTTTCCTTCACTCTGGTTCAAAAAGAGAACTGAATATATATATTTTTTCAATCTTTCATACATATATATATATATATATATATATATATGTTCAGTCTTCCAAAGATTTAATTTTGAAATTCTCTTAAGCATTTACAATCAAGCTTCAGAATCACCTTTTAAAAGTTTAGAATTCAGGTTTCATCTTTTGTTGACAATTTTCTCCCCAAAGGCTCTAGAAACCAGTTTAAAATGCTAACCAAACACAGCAGTATATATTTGTTAAAACTAATAGACCCTCTATACTTAAAAAGGTAAAAATTAAACCTCAATAAGCATGACTTAAAAAATAATGCACATGAAGAAAAGAGTCAATGTAAAACTTTTAATGTACTTTATTAAAAAATAATAATAGTCTTTACAAATATCAGTTCAGGTTGAGTATCCTAAATCCAAGAATCTGAAACCAAAAATTTGAAATGCTCCAAAATTGGAAACTTTTTAAATGTGGACATGATGCTAAAAGGAAATGCTCATTGCCACATTTCAGATTTCAGACTTTTAGATTAGGGCTGCTCAACCAGAATAATGTAATTATTCCAAGATCCACAAATATCCAAAATCTAAAACACTTCTGCTCCCCAAGCTATTTGGATAAGTGATATTTAACCTGCATAATCATGAGCTAAAGAAACTTTCATTGATCATAAAACTTCTGTCCTAGAGAGTATTATAATTAGAAAAAAAACTTAACATTTTTCATTTATCAGTATTTTTCTTTTTGAAAAATATTAACATTAATTTCAGTACAAAAAATCAGCACATTAAAATTAAACAAATATTTCCTCTTAGGTTTCTGGTAGGAGATGTCAAAAGAGTTTTCTTGATATATGTACTACATTTTCTTGTTTTTATCATTTAAAAGATTTATGGTTATTTGTCTACTTAGCTAGCAGATGGGAAGTGATTTTCTGGTGCTCTATATTCATCACAGAATGACTGCTTATTCCTATTTTCCCTCTATTTCAGAGGAAACCAAAAGAAAAATAACTTCCGTTACATCAGTGCTTCTTTCATTAGGTGCCATTGTCAGAATCCTTTACACTAATCGTACATATGAGTCAAAGCACTGAGTAGGCACTAAAACAAGATATGTAACCTTTTGTACCACTTCTAGTAGTTTGCTTCTGGTAACTGGCTGCACACAACTTCCTGCACTGTCTGATCCACTCTTTCCTTTCAGAATTCAACTGTCTGCCTTTACTGGTGACCTCTTATTGATCCTGCTGCTACGCATGCTTGTCTTTGAGTTTTATATCAGACCTTATTCTCCCATCACAAAGGGCAAAACTAAGACCAAACAGTGAATGCCCTATCATGGATTTGAGGAGTGTTAGGATCCTACGCATTTATATTTGGTGTGAGATGTTCACAACCTTTCCAAGTTTCTGTTCAAACATGGAGAGAGTAAGAAAGTGCTATCCACCAGTATTTGAATCACTAAACATCCAGTTCTCCCAACCCAACTATTAGCAATCTCACCCAGTGTGAAATTGCTTCCCGATTCAAGAACAGACAAGAGAGCCACAGCCCCTCACAATCCCATGTGTTTTTTGGCTCTACTTCCAGGAGACAGATCTCTCACAGCTTTCTTCTCTCCAATCCAAAGCATAACCTAGCCCACCTACAAATGAGAAATGTCCTGTCTCTTTCCAAAAGCATCTCACTGAACCTTGTCGTTACTTAGGCAAATCCATTGAAAGAGAAGGAGAGCTCTTCATATTGTATACAGTTGAGTCTACAACCCAGGAGCCCTACAAATGGAGGAGTTCGCCATTGTTCATTTTTACCCATTGTATCATTCTTTTCAAGAGCCCTAGATTTCAAATTAGTTAAGACCACATTACTTTTGGTCCTGGAAGTATCCTTTATATCAAACTCAGGACAAGTATGATTTAATGATATTCTGTTTTTTTCCATGTGTTGGAAAAGTTTTTTGACTAGATTGTTATTAAATATTTTGTCAAATTCCACAAGATTCTGTTTAGCTATTCTTAAAATTAACGTACCAATAGCTTTAATTTGAATTCATCCATATATGGGGACCTACTTTGAGTGTGTTGTCTTATATTGGAATAAGTCTGAAATATTTTAGTTGTTCTATTAGCTGACCACCCATTCCTATATAAAGATAATACTTATGGAAATTTATTAAGCCCTCTTTTAGTAACTTTACACATATTATGTAACTTATTTCTTACACCACTGTCATCATCTTACTAGACCACGATGTCTGAAACAGATAGATCCCACCAAAAGATGTCCTGCCAAAATATAAGGAATAGAAGAAATTTTAAATAATCAATGGCTAAAATTTGACAAAAAGCCACTGCAGGGCAGAAGCAAGATTTTTGAAGTATTAAATTTTTCAAACTCCTAATCAGAAGCATATATATCAGTAAGATTTAATACAGGCCTTCTGAATTTTTAGCCCTCATTCCTGAAAGAGAGCTCATTGATCTTTCATCTACTTGTCATCAAATGCTTCAAAAATTATACATAAGAACTGTGAGTTTGTAAAATACCTAGGTTTTAAAGCTCATTTTCTTCTTCCATATTATAACGTCTGAATAGCAATATCATATCTCCAAGAGTAAATTACATCAAAAAGCAGTTATTTATAGAGGTCATCCCTCATGCCATTCTTATAGATTACAGCTTCCAGAAAAAGTAAAAAGTTTTATCCATTGTGGTTTAGGAAACTAATTTCTGTAAATACCTGAATCGTTTTGTCTCATCCACTTCAGCATGTTTTCAATTTCTTGATGTTATTGTTATTTTATACACCACCTCCTCCATCATTAATATAATATTTATCTCTTGTTAACTCATGGTTTCCCAACCTCAACATTTGTAACATAACGAGCTGAATAAGTATTCGTTATGAAGGGGGCTGTCTTGTAGGATGTTTAGCAGCATCCCTCGCCTCTACACTAGGAGCTAGTGACACCTCCCTATCCCCAAGTTGTGGTAAGTAAAAATGCCTTCACACATTGTCAGATGTCCCGTGGTGAGGAGCAAAAATTACTCTCTGGGTGCCAGTTGTCATAAAGCATGGAAAAATTTAATGTTTACTAAATAGGTATAGGATCACTTAAATAGTTTACTGCTTCAAGTTTTCCTTCAAGGAGCATTGAATGTAAGAAAGTGTTAAAATACATGGCCAATGAGAGGCAGTTATATAATTGGAAATCAACCATTGATTTTGGATTCAGATAGCCTGGGTCCAAATTCTAATTCTAGTACTTAATAATTGCATGAAATCTCACCGTAGTTTTTTTCTATAAAGCTGAGAAAATGACTTTGTGCTGATAATTTTCTTTCGTTCCTCCAAATTGTTTCTGCCCTTGTCTTCCCTGACTGAGAGGCTGACCCTCATACCTAATCCTAGTTTTCGGAAGAGGAACTTAAGATTCTATCACCTTAATAAGCAATTTGTCAGAGATTACCAAGCTTGTATATAGGAGACGTGGGCTTCATAGCTAAGAGTACTGCCTAAAATCAAACCAGTGCTTATGATACCAATACAATACTAACTACCTATTTTAACAATTCTACCAATTAGGAAAGTTTTATACCCTTTATTTAATGTTTTATATGTCTCTATAGCTGTACTTATTCCTATATATGCTATTATTTAACTCTCAAATAATTGTGCAAAGATTATCATCTTCCCTCTTTAGCCAATGAACAAGCTCAAGCCACAAGGCTTTCTTGTAGCTATCCTACCCCTTGAGCATTCTTCCCTCAGTCTCTGCTTGATTTGTTTCTTTCCAACATTGGGCTCCCACTCTCGGTATTAACTCACCAGAGAGCACTTTTGTAGTTATTATGTCATCTAGAGCAGTAGTCCTCAACCTTTTTGGCACCAGGGAAGACAATTTTTCCACAGACCGGGGGTAGGGTAGGGGGATGGTTTCAGGATGATTCAAGAACATTACATTTATTGTGCACTTAATTTCTATTATTATTACATTGTAGTATATAATAAAATAACTATACAACTCACCCTAATGAAGAATCAGTGGGAGCCCGGACCTTGTTTTTCTGTAACAGGATGGTCCCATCTGGGAATGATGGGAGAGAGTGACTGATCTGACAAAAGGCAGAGCTCAGGCGGTGATGTAAGCAATGAGGAGCAGCTGTAAATACAGACTACTAAACAGACTACTAAATGTGAAGATGATTTATAATTCCCTGGTTCAAAAAGAAAACCACGAGATATCATGAGGCTGAATGTTTTTAAAAGTAATATCAACTAAGGCAGTGGTCCTCAGCCTTTTTGGCACCAGGCATGAGTTTCATGGAAGAAAATTTTTTCATGGACTGGGGGTGGGGAAGGGGGATGGTTTGGGGATGATTCAAGTGCATTACATTTATTGTGCAGTCAAACCTCTTTGCTAATGATAATCTGTATTTGCAGCTGCTCCCCAGTGCTAGCATCACTGCCTCAGCTCCACCTCAGATCATCAGGCATTAGATTCTCTTAAGGAGCACGCAACCTATATCTTCACATGTATGGTTTACAGTAGGGTTTGCATTCCTATGAGAATCTAATGCTTCAGCTGATCTCACAGCAGGTGGAGCTTATGCAGTGATGTGAGTGATGGGGAGCAGCTGTAAATACAGATGAAGCTTCGCTCGCTTGCCCGCCACTCACCTCCTGCTCTGCAGCTCAGTTACTAACAGGCCAGACTAGTACCTGTCTGCAGCCTGGGGGTTGGGGACTGCAGATCTACAGTCAGTCTCCCCTTTCCTTATTTATTTTTTATATAGCACTTATCTATAGTTTCTAATTATTGTAGGTATATATTTGTATCTACATTTACTTGCAATTTTCCCATCTCTCTGCTAGGATCTAAAAGCAGAGCATATAGCAGTCTTATTCACCTTTGTCTCTGCTGTACCTGGCTTCACAACAGAATCCAATTCATGATTCACAAGTGTTGAATGAGTGAATAAAGAATCACAAATCTAAGAAATGGTAGCCAGAAACTGTACTCAGAGCTTTGTGAATTCAAAGCAAAGCTTTAAACCACTATGACTATTTCCTTGTATAATCTAAAGGAATCTCTAATCCTGAGAATATAAAAACAGCAAGGAACACAGCTTCTCTCCCAGTCTTCCCACATCAGTTTCACCTTTGATCTTTCTCTCACTGTTGACCCTCCCCTCTTCCAGCACCCTTAGCCATTGGTAAGTTTTACTGTAGCACTTTCCAAAGTACATAATTAGTCTAATCACTTATTTTTATATCCATGGCACATTGAATAAATGAATAAATTACAGATATATTCATTCTGGACTTTCAAAGGACTTTTAGAATATTGGCTCAGTATCATGTTACCTTTTCTTCTTTTGCAAAAATGTTTCTAAGACAAGTTCAAACTAAATCTAATATGCTTGAAATAGGCAGGAGTTTTTTCAACTGCAAATGACATAAAGTGAACTCAAACTACCTTAGACTAAAATGTAATTTGTTAGCTCCTGTATCTGAGAAAGCTAAAGAGAGATATGATTCTTAAGTTGGAAGCTGAAGTTACACCACTGCTGGCTTGTTCCCTCTCTCTCTCTCTGTTTCTCTCTCTCTCTCTCTGTCTCTCTCTCTCCCTCCTTTTTATTCTCTGTTAGCTTCATTTTCAGACAGTATCTCCATAATTAGTATTAATATGACCATTAACTACCCCAGGCTTACAATCAGTGATCTCGGGGTAAAGAAAGCATCACTCTCTCTCACAGTGTACATCTAGGCACTCCCAAATTATTGTTTTGCTCCATCCCAAGATATGACACCACCCCAGTAGCAAAGGAAGTAGATATATCCTTCTGTGAAGATGGCAGAAGGCCCACCTGAAGAGGAAGAGAAGGACTGTATGGAAAATTAAAGCTCAGGAAAGAAGAGTAAGCACATAAAGGCCACCATGCCACAGTGTGCTGCTCATTGTGAGAAGCATGACAGCCATTCAAAGACACGCAGAATATGCAACTCTGAGATCAAACCAGTCCTAGGAAGACATACCCAGGTCTATCTCATCTTCCTTCTGAACCTGGATGCTGAGATAACTGGTTCAGCCTTTACGACAGATGTTCAATGTGGGTCGAACTGAGCCAAGAGACAACAATGTACAGGAATTTCAAATGTTCCAACTAGTTTATGCTCCATTCTCACTCATTGGTACTAAATGAGACATGATAGATAAAAAATACATTTAGTTCTTTATTAAATTGTAGCCATTATTAATTTAAATGTATGTAGGCTTTATGTGTTTGTATATATACATATGAATCTGTGCATATTCCCTCTGGCATTTGCAAAAAATAAACAAATGCCTGTGATGATAAAGACACATTTATTCATTTTAAAGATATCACTTACCTATGTATATAATCTGGATTCTATAAAACACTAATTCCTAGTTTGCCAACATTGGCTGGAACTTTTCTTTAAGAACTCCAACAGTTTAGGGACAAGTAGACAGTAGCCATCCCCTAACCCCCATCTGTGATTTTGCTTTCCATGGTTTCAGTTACCCACAGTCCAAAAATATTAATTGGAAAATTCCAGAAATAAATAATTCACACATGTTAAATTGTGCACTATTTTGAGTAACATGATAAAATCTCCTATTATCCCACTGTGTTCTGCCCACATTGGGAATCATTCCTTTCTTTAATGTCTCCAAACTGCATATACTGCCCACCTACCAGTCTCTTAGTAGTCCTCTGGGTTATCAGATCAACTGCTGTGGTATCACAGTGCTTGTGTTCAAGTAACCTATATTTTACTTGATGAAGCCCCTAAGCATAAGATTAGTAATGTTGCCATATTGTTTAAATTGCTCTATTTCATTATTAGTTATTGCTACTCTCTTACTATGCCTAATTTTTAAATTAAATTTTATTATAGGTATGTATGCATAGAAAAAAATAGTACATATAGGGTTTGGTACTATCTGTGATTTCAAGCATCCACTGAGGTCTTGGAAGGTATCCCCTGCAGATAGGGAGATAATACTCCAGCTGGAATTATCATAATCCTAACAACAAAAATTCCCACACAAACCAAACGAGTCTATTGGAAAAAAACATATTTTGGAAAAATACTTAACTAAAAGATCTATTCTTCTGAACTGTATATCTGAATTATTCCTTAAGCATTAGTAATACAAGAGCACCAAATTAAAAACATAACTTCCTGGAAAACAGCTTGTTTGGGGGACTCTTGGAAAATTTGAAAAATTTAACACAAATTTCTTGGGAAGAAAAATCTTGCTAAGTAACTAAAGGAAGACATTAGAATGTGAACATTTTTATCATTGATCAAGTTTATATAAAATTGATTCTTTACCATCACCACTATGACAGAAAGAAGTTTCATTGGACACCAGTGTTAATTATGGATTGTGGAAAGATTCAAGTAGAGATTGTTTTAATGATGACTAACATTGTATTTTTAAGAGAGTTTCTTCTGACTTTGAGCTGTCTCACTACTCTTTCTTCTGCTGTATTTTAAGCTATTATGTTGCAAAAAAATTCCAATAAAACAGCATTGAACCCATAATAAATTAATATAAAAATCTCAGTGAATTCATGATACCAAAAAAACTGCTTATTCTACTTAGAAGGAATACCCTTTTCCCTAAAGTTCCCTAAAATTAGATTAATGACGGTAAGTAGGGTCTGCTCTAATGTTCCCTCTCTAGTTAGGAAATATGAAAAGAAGAGGATTATTTACTCTTTGTTATTTATAAATATCTCTAAATCTCCATATTGATATGTTTAAAAATTTAATAATAAACCGTATGAGTTAAGCAGCAAAAATTAAGTACCATATATTGAACAAAAGTATATTTGCCAAATCCAATGATCCATTTTCAGTTTTCAACTTCTTAAAATTTCTAGCCTTTAATATACTCTGAAAACAATTCTTTCTTTTTATACCATCCTTTTTTCTTCTTTCATTCTTTTTTCTTTATTATTCCTTCATTTTTCTTTTTCTGGCTTCTTTTGAAGCTTCTGCACTGTAAGTACAAACATTCTTCCAGTTTAGGTTCTATCTTTGGCTTTTTAAATCTATCTACCTGTGTATCATCATTTGTCATGTGCCATTGAAATCCCACTTACCACTTAACCATTTTACAAGTGGCACTAATTTCCCATTTCTAGATCAAACTCCAGATGGGCTTTTTGACCAACTTACATCATTTGTCTGCTAGATTGTCCAACATGTACAGAACTAAGGTCAGCATCTTCCCCCAAAACCTTTCATCTTCTCATGATTAATGTTTCCACCATTCCTATTGTCAGATGCAAAGTCACAGTCATTTTTAAGTCCTTACTCTCTAGAACTAACCACAATGTTTCAATATTTAAATCATATTTAGAACATCATTCTTACCCTTCCCTTATCATTTTTTTTCAGTACTGCCCTAGATATTATATATCCTTTGCTAGATTATATGTGCATCTCATGGTTTTATGCCTTGGAGCATTAGTTCGGTGTCCTATACTAATTAGGCATGACACATATAGGTGGTATACAAAAGTTACACAGTTTGTAATTGTGGCTTTTATATTCCAAAGAAACATAAACTATAATTTGGAGCTTACTTTCAAATAAATCACATGACTAGAAGTCAATATTAAAGTTAAATTTTAGGTACTATAAAAAACAATTCAACATGATGTATTTTCTACCACCAAAAGTTTAGACTTCATGTTAATGTCTGTACAGGCAGGGTTTTTATATGTAATAGAAAACCAATCTGCAGGGGTCTTTTATGTAACAGAACAAAATACTAGCAAGTCATGAAAAGCAATAAATTCAATTGAAAATTTGGACAAGGTAAAGGATACTAACATTTATTGAGTGGTTGATATTGGCAGATACTATGATCGAGAACATACAGAGGCAGTTAAATTTAAACCTTGCAATAAGCTTGTGGAGAGATGTCATTTTATGGCATTTTACACATGGGGAAACTTTCATATTTTTATTTCTTCATGATCACACATCTAGTAAATTGCTCCCCTGAAATTCAAATCTAACTTTAAACTTTTAAAATCACATACACAGGGAGACACCTAATATTGTGTAGTAGGCTTCTGTCTTTCTATGCAATGTAAATAAAATTTAAGAAGAAAAAATGTGTTATTCTATATTTGGAAATCTTAAAATAAGAAATAAAAATTCAGGTTAAGCTAAAGCCTTTTTAAATCTCTAGAAGCATCAATCATACATTTCCTAGACTCCAAGCATTTATACAAACTATTTTCTCTGCCTAGTAAAATAAAGACATAATATAAGAAGAAGCAATGGCATTGAAATCATTTATGCATTCATTATTTTAACTACCAAAAATTGAGTGCCTACTATGTGCAGTGACCATAATTCCTAGAGACTACAATTTTGTTCCTAGAGAAATACATTTATCAGTTGGATATTCTTCTTATTAGCTGTGTAACCATGGTTAATCTGCTTATTTCCTTGAGCTTAAATTTCTTTACCTGTAAACAGGATTTAAGAGTTCTTACTTTAATATACTGTTGTAAAGAATAAATGTAGACACACTGTGATTTGCTTAGCATAGTTACTATAGCAGCCATGTTAGGTTTGAGTTTCAGCTATGATTTTGGTTCTTTTCTGTGTTCCTTCTTCAGTTTCCTAATTCTTCCTCATAATTTAGCAGTCTGATTATACATCTTTCTTTCCAGGAAGATGTCCCAGGAAGCTTAATACAAAATGAGGAATCATTTTCATATATATTCAAATAGCCATCTTTATATGTTATCATATTATAAATCAGATTATTTTGAAATTACCTATATGTATTTTGGATCCCAAATCAGATTGCAAGGTTCTTAAGGGCAAGTAAGATGTGTGGTGCTCACCAGTGACTTCCCAGCATCTACCATGTTCCTGGACCACAATGAATTTCTGATAGGTGTTTCTGAATGAATATGTTTGGAGTACACAGAAGTAACCGGAACACAGGAATGGTGAACTTCAGCATAGATTGAGTCTACGATGGATAGAAGTCCATCACCAACCCAACAGTCACATGAGTATTTTAACTCTCTGAGCTACCTTTCAGTTCATTAGTGCTCCATCGTGGGAGTGATGAAATAGGCTGCATGCCCCAGCTGTCTGGAATGTTGTTGAAAAGTCTTATATATTAAAGGAAATATTGAACTCAAGAACATTCCCAGAGACCAAACAGAAACTTATTATCTCATTAGATTTTGCTTAGGAAAATGGAATAGCTGGTAAATAAATATGAAAATATGGTATTTATTGTCTTATTATGTATGAGGATTGAATAACCCAGATATTTAGACTGAACTTGTGGACTCAGGTAATACCAAAGTGTCATCAGTCAAATGCTCATTATTTCACTATGGTGGCTATAAAGATTGAAAATTTAAAATAAAGCTGGGCACTATTGAACTTTTCATTTCCTCCAAGTGTATTTTTGGAATGGTTTTCAAAGCAATTTCATTCCAGCAGTGGCTCCTTATGATAAACTAGGAGAACTTCATCCTTCATTGATGGATGTGGGCTGCTCTGCTGACATGACAGAATTGCTTTTATTGTAAGGCTTTCCTTCAAGAAATATAGCAATTAAGCTTAGAATGTAAGAGAGTAAACTGTCATTTATAACCCTTTTCTTAACACAGCAATCTAGAAAGGGTGTTTTTAATTCAGAGGAAATAGAAACGAACACACACAAACAAACAAGCAAAAAACACAAGGGAAAGTCAAAAGAACAACAGCAACACAAACAACAATAGAAAGAGGTTGGGAAAGCTTTCAAAACTTGTAAAGTTTTAAATCACTGTATTTGACATATCTCAGTGGAATGTGCATCAGAGGGGAAAAAAAAGCATGTCATTGCTCTGAAACTGTCTTTTCTAATTCAGTGCATCCATGTATTGTTATAAATCTGTTTCCCAATCATGCTTCCTCACTGAAAGATGCAGACACAAGGGAACAAGCTTCACTGCTATCTATCAGCGCAGATAAAGGAAAAGTTTCTTTCAGCCTGACACTGACAGCTTAATGAAATGGAGGCCAAGATGCATGCAAATGAGAGAAAGACTGATAAAGTAATGGCCATACATGGTATTTAAAATGAGCAAGAAGTAGGGTGACTTGTACCTATGTTTTTATTCCCCTAGGCAAGGGCAGTGAGCCTAAGTTAATTAGACAGCTTTCTATGGATGGTTTATGGAAACTACTTCCACAATGTTATAGAAACAACTTACATATGGCCCAGTGAAGTTCTTGAAGCTACAGCACTTTTTAAAGGAAAAAAGCTATATTTTTTTTTCCATTATGATAAGCCAAGATAATAGGATCTCACATATAATCCTGCAAACTTGTATTGTGCATTGTGATTTCCTGCCATTCCTTTGAACCTTGCAGCTGGGTAATTTTAAATCCAAGGACCAGTAGAATTTATATAAAATGAACTGAAACATGGACTCAATTCTTTATTCAAAACATAGCAAATACTTATCGCCATAGATTTGTTTTCACACACTTACACCCCTCCTTAGATTCTGTAGGAGAAGGAGAGTAGGAGAAAAAACCAGGAAGAACTTCCAGTCATGTGCTTCATATCATAAATTATAACCACCAAATACTCAAAGTCTCATGAGAAAATCTGAATTGTGAGAGAATTATAGTATTAACTTTGGTAAAAGAGGTAACGATTGTGATGAAAACATTAAAAGTAAGAATATAAAATTTAGTCCCCACCCATACTGAACCCAATCACTAATCCTTAAAAGGATTGCCTACCAGTGGCTTTATTCCTGATTTGAACACATTGACACTGATTATTTTGGAACTGTGTCTATATGTTTGCTTTAAGTTATCAGTATCCTCCAAAACACATAAGTCACCTTGTAAATCCAGTTCAGACAAAAGAACAAATAGATACTATTTTCTAATATTTCCCCCCATTATTTAAATGTCAATCATACAGTTCGGATTACAATAGAGAAGAAACCTAATTTTTACCAATATATCTTCAGAGTGTTTTAGAGTTTGCACAAAGGATAAAGATGAAATCAAAATTAGTGGAAAGATTAATGCTACAGATTTCAAGTATAGGGAAACTATTCCTGAAATTCTGTTCTTAAATCAGTTTAAATAAGGTGTTTCATCTTCAGATATGGCATATTTTTGACATCTATTTTATTCCCCATCATATTTTTCCTTTACTTTCACACCTATAGCTACACACACAAAACTGAAAAGTATTAAATTAGTTCATACTTTTATTTAAACTTAAGGGGTAATCACTGATTCACAGTGAAGCTATATTTACCAAAAGCCAATACAAGAGTCGTAATACTAAGAAAGGATTACATTAAAAATACATACTCCATCAAATCTTTCATATATTTAAAGAATATTTTTAAATTGTGCCAGATCACCGGAAATCTGTTTACCTAGTAATTTTATTGGCATTTCAGGAAAAAATTTTCATTTTGCTGTTACATTACTGCAAAAATCATGACAAAAACACAAATCCCAAGGAACTCACTGAGGGATCTACTGTGACAATATTTTAGGATAATTGCTATAAAATTAAAAATAAGACAAAATAGTTTTTTACTTTTTAACACAATAAAAGCTTCTATATGTCTTTAATCTCAGTCCACTTGGGCAGCCTTCTGTTTGGTGATGGAGAGGCTCAAGGTCATTCTGTTTAAGTAATCTTTACATAATTCAGATAATTTAGTCCCCATGTATTCATGTTGAATGTGCATTATCTCCTTTTATATACATGGAAAGTTTCAAAGACAGTTTAAATAACTTACCCAACGTTACTCAGCAAGGAATTGGTTGGACAGGATTCCAGCCCACACTGACTTCAAAGCCCATTTTTTCAACACCATGTTGGGCTGATTCTTTCATGAATCACAGAATGTGGACTCCATTTTGGAGAAGTTTGCTGGAGAAAGGAGAGAAAGAAACAGCTCTATTACAAAAGTGGAATGTGTAGTCTAGGGAGATATTTCTGTTGTTGTGAGTTTTAAGAGAGAATAGATATGAGACTGCATATATGCTGAGGGCAATATGTTGGTAGAGATGGAGACAAGGAAGATGAGAAAATTCATACAACATGGTCATAGACCAGCAGGAAGAGCTGGAATCTAATGCACAGAGAAACAGGTTGTGATCATGCATGTGTTCTCTTCTGGGTCAGAAGAGCAAGATGTAAGGCTGAGTACAAAGGAGCAAAATACTGAAATTGAGGGAAGGGACAGAATGAAGGGAAAGGCAGCTGACCATCCTGATAGCCTTTATCCTCTGTGGTGTAATCACGTCTAAAATGAGAGCTCAGATCCAAGCTGTGCAGAAAACCAGTATGAATTTCATAGAGGGCTGATAAAATGGCATGAAACATGGCAAAGGAGATGTAGAGATTTCATGAGGACAAAGAACAATTATGGCAGATGTAACTGATTTAGAGAATGGTTAAGATGGATACATTACATTTTTTGAAGAGGAGTCCTAGGTAAAAAAAAGTTCCAGAATGGAACTAGGGATGTAGGTAATTAATGTTTTTCCTTGAATATGGACTCAACAAATATTTGAAGGTACAGAAAAAAGGCACCACTTAAAGCAAGACATTGAAAATATTGTGGCAAATATAGAAATGTGTTTAATAAAAACTGACCATACATGGTTTATTTTCTATGTAATAAATCATTCTAAACTTAACTTTATATCAGGAATGACAAATATAAAGCAGAAGTGCTATTACTTCTCTCCCATAGCAGGTATTGGTTATCAATCTTTGTGCTCACTCTTAAAAAAAAAGAAAAGACTCAGCCTTACATTCCCTTTTAACTTAGCTTTCTAGGCAAACACATTGTTTGTTGCATTACATTAAATCTATTTAATACACCTGATATATCATAAATAGTTTACACTGACAATTTTGTAATAATATAGCATTGATCATTTTGACTACACTGGTTTATTTTCTAAACATTGTTATTAATATAAAATAGGCTTACTACTGAAATTATTTTAAGGCTATGTGGCTAGTATCCTAATTATGAAGGCAATTTAAAGGGTACAAAAAGATATTTAATAATTTAAATATTTAATACCATGTCAGATTTTTTTCTAAATGCATATATCTGAATATATTTTAAATTGGTCTATTGAAGTTTCTTGAAAAATGTAGAATATAAAGGAATTAATAGGGGAAATTAATAATATCTTGAGATTACTTAATATACAAAAACCTTCTGAATTTTTAAAAATGCCTTCACTTTATAAGTTTCCTGATGTTTAGAATCCCTGTGAACTCTTATTTCCAGCTGCAGAAATGGAGCAATTTGTTCTGTAAACGGTGCTATTGTGAAGACGTATTGTGCTCCATGATCTCTATTAAGTTTTCATTTGCTAAGCTTGATTCAGCTAAGGCAGGAGAAATATATTTTGAGAGCACACTAGAAAAAGAAGTAGTCTATAAAAAAATCTTTAAAGTTCAACAGATTTTCAGATTCTCAACTTTATCTTTTCTGTACAGAAAACTTAATTAATTAGTCCTAGAGAATAATAAATCCTAAGACTGCAAGAGAAAGAACAGTTTCCAATTTCTGATAAATAACTAAAGTGCTCTTTTATAGCCTGTGTTTGTAGACTCTTCCTCTTTTTCATTGGCTTACTTATTTTCTCCCCTTGTAGAAATTAATAGGTGAATACATGCTCTTTGATACAAAAGAAACAAATGATACAATCTTTTAAAATTCCAATCTACTCCTAGCCCATGTTTAAAAACATCAAAGAAACCTAGGTAAAGAAGAAGAGGGACACATCAGTGTACAGATTAAAAATCACATATTTTAACCATGATTTGGTTATTTTAAGGAATGCAGCTTGACTTTGGAAAAGATAGAACAGATTAAAACAAAAGAAAACTGGAATTAATTATTGTAAGGAAGTGGAGGAGGGGCATCATCAACTCTGAAAGAACAAACATTGATAGTTTATATTAGTTTGTTTTCTTTTAAATAAAATAATTCCATATAAATTAGTTCCTTGAGCCTTTTCCTTTGACCTTAAGTTATTCAAGCCTAGAGGAATTGGCAAAATTCCTCTTCACATTCAACTCTATGTGAACATAGATGTTTTGTAGTTCACACAGTTCATAGACTTTTGATCTAAGCATATGAACAACACAGGAAAAAACTCAAGAATTTCTAATAGAAACGTAAGATGACATTTTCAGAGATAAGAGCTCATTCTGGAATGTTTTAAATAGTGTGATTAAAAAAAACAGTGCTTTAGATTATAAACCAGTGCTTTAGAGGATTCGTTGTGCGATATTTCTGCCCCTTTCCCTGTTAATAAGGACCATCATTACTTCACTCCTATTATCATATCAGATCCTATAAAGTTTTTTTTTGTATTTCAAAATAGAAATATGTATGTGTGTGTGTATAATATTCCTGCTTATCAGGCTAAGTGATCACAAGTTCTACGTGTATAATGTGACAGTCTCACTCTGTGATAGAATTATTGTGTCTATTCAGATTATAGTCATTTGTGATCAGGGCATAGTTCTCTGTGTTAGTGGTGAAGAGACAAGTGGAAACATGGCCGTTGACCTGGGCTTGCCTCTACATTACTGTGTAGACCAGGTATTCACAGATCTGTGGTGAAATTAGAAAAATAAGAACAATATGGGGAATTTTCAATTGTTATTAAATTTTAAATATATGTATATATAAATTCTTATTTTTGATGCAAAAATGCACCCTCTTATAGGGTAAGAGTATATGATGATAGCTTAGGTTTCCCCTGGGCTCTCATTTGACAACCCCCCACCCCCACAGGTGCCTATGCGCCCACTCACAGACCAAGCAATGCAGTACAATAATGGCTCCCAGCCAACCTTGTCACTCTTAAAAATAATTTTAACTAGTTTTTGAAAAGTAAATCTGGGCACTGTTTTGATTAAGAAGGGTAACCAACTCCAAGATTCATCTAAAACTATAAATCCATAGCTTCTTATGGGTCTTATTTATTAACTCTTTTATGAAATTATTTAGAAGTAGGGTGTGAGTAAACCACAGTTTATCAACAGTTCTTGAGCGCTTGAAAATGTAGAAATTTAGAGCTTGAAATGTCCAATAACTTTGAATACATCCAGGATGATAAATTTATGAGAAAACAAGGATCTTGAGGAGATCTTTCACATGATGATGTAATAATAATTCATTCATGTTTCATGAGCATACACATAATTAAGACAAAATAAAAAATTCTCAACATGCTCATTATTGAAACATCTCATTTATGTTAAGCTCAGGTATAGTTTAACCAAAATTGATACTTGTACATTATTCTAATCTCAGAGGCAAAAATAAAACTTAATTATTTATTGTGTCATATTTGATATTGTAGTTTATGTATTTCTATAGTGAGTTTTGATGGTTTGAAAAGTGTTCTGGGTCATCTGTTATTTCTTAAGTTTGCTCAGTTCTTTTGGTTGGATAACGGGCTAACTTCTCTCTGTATGTATTCTATATCCATGAATAATTGTTAACCTGAATGGATGCTGAAGCCTTTAAATTCTTCTAAATTCATTACAGAAAATAGTGGTTCTGCATTTTCATATATACTCATACCTGATTTTTGTTGCCTCTCAACTTGAATTCTTGTAACCATCATTTTTCAACATTCTTACAACAAAAAAAAAAACATATTTTCAATGCTGCCTTTGCTGTATAAAGAATTATATATAGCAGTAGACACCATTTTTTATTTTATCTCAGTGGTAAATAGTACATATTTTAGTTGAATTCAGTCTATAGCATCCACTGTAACTTGCACAAGTAGGGATCTCATTAAACATCTTACTGAGAAAAGAAATATTCATAATCTTTCCATTGGTCTCATGGGAAATCACAGGTTAGCAGATGTACGTTACAAAGCAGTGCAGTCACTTAGACTGCCTTATGTTTCTCTTTGTGGAACTAGGTGATATCATATTGTCAAAGTGTTACTTATTAAAGAGCATTGGCTATTTTAAAAATTTATGTAAGATCAAGTTGAATTATTTGGGTTATCAAATATGAACAAATTAAAGATAAGAAAGAGATTGGTAATGGTTTTCAATACATACATACATACATACGTACATACATATATACAGGATCTTGGGGGCTCACAATGTGATTGGAAATGGGTTGAATGGCAGAGAAATCATTCTTTTTATACAACAATGTCCGTGAGAGATGGCTGAGGGTATGAATGTGGACAACAGAGATCTGTTGATTTGTCTTGAACTTGTATTTTCCTGTGCTTACACAGACTGAAGGTTTCTTCATGGGTTTGAGGCAACTAAATGAGATTGTGGGGGGTTGATATACTTGAAGTTATTGTTAATATATTCTCATAAAATGCAGAATCACTGAACATTTTTGTCCTCATTTAATGACTGTACTGTTAGCTTATTTCTCTCTTGTAATGTCTGTTTCATACAGAATGGGAAACAAGTTTACTTTAAATGATAAGCTTTACTCCATCAAAGCACAGTGATTTACTTGGGCACATTTAAACATTACACTATACTTAAAGGCTTTATCCTCTAGTTAAATGAGACTTTGAAACCTAACTTTTCTTCTTTAAATGATACATTTGAATTTCTAATCATGTATTTTCTTCCCATTTACTCTCCAGATAAAGGAAAAGCTTCCATTTTCACTGTCTTAGAAAAAACATTTTCGTTGGATAACAACCGTAATCCACACATTCATGTGTAAACACCAGCGTATTAATTCAGAATCAGATATTTCAGTATACAGGATACTGAACTTTGAGTCTGAGCTCAAATTAACTTTTGCATAGTGAACTCTTTCTTTGTAAAATTTCTGCCGACACCCAGGGCCAGAAAAATCTGGGATTTTCAAGCAATTCTCGCAACAACAAAATACCTTAAAAAGAGATGTATTCAGGATTGGGAAGCCACTGAAGTTGATCATATCTTTCATGCCTCCATGCTCAGTCAAAGGCAAAGATAGAATCCCTTACTGCCAACTTCTGTTTCCAAAACTCCCCTACCCACAGTGATCTGTGTTCCCTTGGAAGCTCCTTCCCTAGAATACAAACCAAATCAATTTCAGCCTTTGCCCCAATAGAAACCTGTCCCTATTCCTGAGGGGTACCTGGTTCTTGTCAGCTACTTATCATTTCAGACCCTCATATTTTCAGGCTACAAAACAGCATACATATGTACCTCCCTTAATCTAAATCTATTTGTAGACTTTTCCTTTTTTTCTTCTATGCAAAGCAAATAAAACAGCAACAAAATAAGCAACAAACTTCTTTGATATAAAACTCTCTATAAAACCTAATCTGTCATCATTTAAAAAACTTAAAACATAAAGCATGTTTTTTAAAAGTCACTTACTACAAAAAGGCTTTAATGAAATAAAGTATAATCCCACCCTTCCATTTATTCCCCAAAGGCTAAGACATTTCAGTTTTTATTTCTGTTAATTAACCATCCTTTTGCAGTATATATACACTACTATCTCTTGCTATGCCATTTAAAACATTGCATCAGATTAATCTAAAAAACTACTCCAAAGTTTAGTGATTTAGTTGTGTAGAATAAACAGTTGTTAAAAATGTTTTGTTTGGCTGGATTGACTGCTGGCTAGGTTGGTTTGACTGATCCAGGCTGGGCTCACTTATATATCTATGCTTAGCTGGTAGGTCAGCTTGGAGCATGTTGGTCCAGTATGGCCTCTGCTGGGTGACCCGGCTACCCTTCAAAGGTCTCTCACATACATAATCCTTTCATAGCTCTCCAGCAGACTCTCCCTGTTCTTATGACCTATTCTCACGGTCATTTACAAGAGCAAAAGGAAGAAGAAAGGTGCAAGGACCCTTTCAAAACCTCCCTTGGATCACATTTGCTATTATCCCACTCTTCAAAGCAAGGCACATGGCCAAGTGCAGAGTGGGCTTGGGAGCATACTATTAATATAATATCAAAGGGCATAGATACAGTGACTGCATTGATTAGGCCCATAGATGAAATCAAGCAGGTTTTCCCTTTTAGAATATGAAACACATATTCTCAATTAAATCCCTAATCAAAGAGATTAAATTTTCTATTTCATGGCACATATGAAAACCTATTCTATCTTCACATAGTTTGAAAATTTCAATGGCTATCTATAGACTTCTAAGTCAGAAATATTATTTTAGTCATAATATAAGGTCATTCTTTCAATATCATTTGGGGTCCAGTATTGTTATTAAGAAACCTAATGTGGCCGGGCGCGGTGGCTCACGCCTGTAATCCTAGCTCTGGGAGGCCGAGGCGGGTGGATCGCTCGAGGTCAGGAGTTCGAGACCAGCCTGAGCAAGAGTGAGACCCCGTCTCTACCAAAAATAGAAAGAAATTATCTGGCCAACTAAAAATATATATACAAAAAAATTAGCCGGGCATGGTGGCTCATGCCTGTAGTCCCAGCTACTCGGGAGGCTGAGGCAGTAGGATCGCTTAAGCCCGGGAGTCTGAGGTTGCTGTGAGCTAGGCTGATGCCACGGCACTCACTCTAGCCCGGGCAACAAAGTGAGACTCTGTCTCAAAAAAAAAAAAAAAAAAAAGAAACCTAATGTAATTTTTCCTTATGCTTTTATTTTTGCCCTGTTTTAATTTATTTGGAAGATTTTAAGGTATTTATTTATCACTTACCCTTTTCCTTTTATCCTAGAGAACGTGTAACGTTGTGTCTTCATGTTAATAATTTCACATTTGTCTGAGCACCCTGTGGGCTCTTTTATTATGGAGACTCATGCTCTTCAGTTCTGGAAATTTTTCCTATATTGTGTCTTTGATAATTTCCCTCTTTCTATTTACTCTGGTCTTCCTTTCTGAAAGGCTATGCCGTTTAGGTTGATGTGAAGACACTCTGCGATGTTCACACAATGACAGTCACCTAATGACACATTTCTCAGAACATACCACCTCTGTCATTAAGTGACACATGACTGTATTGTGCAATTACCCCTTCATTTGCATTTTCTTTCTGCAAAGCAGTCTTCCATTTGTTATATATCTTTCAGAAAATTTTATCTTCTGTTATCTTTTCTCCAAATATTTGAGGTTATTGATTTAGGCTTATGAAAAGATTCCTTCACTATCGTTTTAGTGGTATCTAAGAAGGTAGTTAAACGAATATGACAAGTTTAGCATCTTGAAACATAAGTCTGTTAATCTTTAGTTTATAACATTCATATTATTGCACTCTTGCTCCAAATCTAACTTCTACTTGGGCATCACTATGTAAGTGGTCTGTTTCTACTTTGAATCAATATACCCCCAGATTAAATCACCACCTTTCCTATAATATCTATAAATATTAAGGCACATTCTGGTATCTGGGAAGAAAGAGATTTCATACAGCACCTGGAAAAATAGCCACAAAGAAATATGGGACAGATACCAACAGATCTTTAGACTAACTCCAGACAAGTAAACTAGCTATGTGTGTTCAACATTTATAATTCATCTCACTCTTTTAACAATTTCTGAAACATTTATAATTGCACTCATCAGACTGGGCACTTATGAAAAAACAGGCAAACCTCAGGGAATGGAATTAGAAAAAGCTATTAGTACTCAAGAGAGGACAAAAAGTCAATCCTGAGATGAATAAAAAGTAAGAACAAAAAAATATTATGGCATTAAGGTGCTGAGGTTGAATTCAGGACTGTACTATTATGTACAATTTTGATAATAAATCAAGATTCTAGACAAAATAAGTAAGGGGAAAAGTTAGAAGCCCAAACAGATGTAGTAATAACTCTGATAATTTTTAACATGGTCATTCGAGAGTGATTATTTCTGTAGACATTATACGCTTGGAGTAACTGGCATCAAATGAAACTCAAAGAGCAAACTGGGCCTACCGTTTATTGAAGAGACTGTAATTCCTGAATTTATAAAGTGACTTCATGCTTCCATTTAAGAAATTGGCAAAGATGGGAGACTGAAGCTACTTGCAAACATACCCCAGTAAGGATTGAGCCAGGAATAGTATAGTCTGATCTTAATGGGAGTGCAAGGGCATTAATAGTTTCAGCATTTGTTGGAAGAAAAGAAGATAATAACTATCAATTGTAAGGAAAGTTGTTTTTTCTTGCTATGTCCCATGCATCCTCAGTTACCCATCATGGTCCTTAAGCCTTGAAATTTTAGAGTTGCATGTAAATATTTCCTCTTATTCATTGTTATTTTAAAATCAACTGAAAAATCAATTACTCTGCTGCTATGTAACCCACTATTTTTCTTACATAGTCATTATCTCTCATTTAGATTATTGTAGTTGTGCCTTTAATACATTCCCTTTTCAAAGTGTTTCATTCAATCCCCCATATGACTCCAGAATGGCATTTTTAAATCATAATTCTTATCATTAACTTCCCTGTTCTAAAATCTCTAAACCTACATTACATATAGATATTTTTATAATATTATTGCGTGTTACTCTCAGGCAAGTTTTTCCTCATAATCTGATCTGAATCTCATGCTGATCACACACTGTGTTTTAGGCACACATGATTTCTCAACATTCTTAAGTATACACTGTATATCATTAGTTTTGTCTCTTTGTTCACATCATTGCCTTTGAATTGAACATCTCTTCCATCTCTGCTGGTAAGAATCTCATCCGTCCACCCAGCTCCAGCCTTTTCTGATTCTCTAGGTCATCCTTATTTTTTCTCCTTCTCCCTACTTTTACAGCACTTGTTTGGTTTCTCTACATTAGATTTCATTATGGTACCACAGGCAAGCCAGTGTATCGAGGCACCTCTGATTCTTCCCATAAGTTTCTTAGGAACAGAGAGTGGTATCTTCTTTGTCTTTACATTTACTTTATTTTCTAGTTGAATGTCTTGCACATGAAACGTGTTTAATAACTGCTAGTTACATGGAATCCAATAGTCTTCTTCTTTTTGCTGACTTCCAATGTTAACTACTTTTAAGTTTCGTGTAAAATCCACTTCCCCTAAGAATGGTTTGTTTGTGTGCATGAGTTCCTTTACCTGAACGTTTATGTTGTACATTGTATCTCTTAATACATTTATATGAAATTAGCTAGTTTCCTTACATGATGTCTTTTTATTTTGCCCCGTTCGTCTATACATTGGTTGCTTGTTACAAACTGGAAAATAGGCTGGATGTGGATTTAGGTATGTATACAAATACTTATACTGCATATGTGACTGGAAAATTATTTTAGCTTCTTACAAGGAGAGCATCACAATGCTAAGAATAGTCAAATGTGGGTTAGTACTATTGATAGAAAATATACAGCTCTGTTTTATGAAGATAAATAGTGAGTTAATCTAATTCGTTTGCATTCCAGAGTCAGTTCAATGCCAGTTTGCAGGCTGAGTCTTCCTCCCAAAGAATACCTATGCACAGAAACAATTCTAGGAACCAATACTTTTGGAACACTCTGTAACTGGGCTTTATAACAGTGTTTTTAGATAATCTTAGAAAGTTAATTATAGTCATATAAATGCAATATGTGAAACTGGAAAGTCCTCAAGGAAATAACTTTAAAGATGGTGACTTTCAAGAGCATGGATAACAAATTAAAATAATCAAATGAAGCCAGTTGTTGTAGGAAGAAACAAACAAAATAAAGGCTAGGGGAGTTTATGGAAACAATAGTCTTAAAAATAAAGACATCCTGATAGTTCTCAAAAAATTCATGTGAAATGCTAAATCTATAAAAACAAATAAAAATCCAAAGGAGAAGAATCACAGCTTCCATGGAAAATCTCAAAAAAATGATGAAACATAATTATTTATGGCACAGTTAAAAAAACTTCCTGTGATAGAAAATGAAGTAGAGTTAATATTAGCAAGGTAGAAAAGGCAGTGACATTTTATTGTGCAAGATGGACTCTTAATTCACTGAAATCATATTTTAGTATTTTCAGAAGTTACTGTAAAACTTTGGTACTACTCTAATTTGAGACATAAGGAAGAAAAGAAGGGGAGATTTATGTGCCTTTTACTGAGCCACTTTTACTCGTGCTCGGCCTTGACATTATTCTTTCTTTCAACTGCATGGATATACCTTGGGATGAATAAATAATTTGCAAATATATGAGTCAACAAAGAAAGAAATGCAGAGTTGCAGACTGATAATGAAAATTACAAGGGTTGTAAAATATCATATATTGTGTTGCCATTAAGATGAAAGGAATACAGCAAGTTATAAATAACCCATATCATTTTTAAAGGTTTGCTTTTGAAATATTCTTTGTGGAAGCATAACTGATAAAAGTCCAGTCATTTTTCACGTGAAATCATTCCTCTCAATAAGCAACTTGCTAAAGTGAACCCAGGAATAGACAATGGTTACATTGTTTCATTCAGTACTTCTGAATTAAAGGTCATAGTCTGCCTACAGTCTTATATATGAGTAAAATATTGCATAGCTTTGCAACGACAATACAAGTGGTACACAACAGAAGTTTTAAAAAAGTCTCTAAGAATAATGCTTATGTCATAGAATAATAAAGAAATCACAAAGGAAAGAACCAATATTTCCAAGTTATTGTGTTCTTTACAATTTAAGTGTTTTCAAGTACATGAGTCAATTTATTTTGCTGAGAACTCTGAAATCTAGTCATACTTAATTCTTTTTACTGATGGGGATGCTTAACATCATTAAATGACTTGCCTAATGTCTCACAGCTAGCTAGATCTTTTGATTTTTAATTCAAAGTGGTAGAGAATTGATAAGTCTAGGAAAAGGTGAAAAAAGACATGGTACAGAACAGTATCTGCTATTTGCAGGAATAGTTTAGGCCTTACACTTATTAAGTGACTTTACTGGCTGTACTTACTATGAGATACAAAGGAATAAGAAGTCACGGAACAGAAAAAAATACTCTATTGAAAGAGCCTCATGTTAATCTTCAGGTTTACACAGTTTAATATTATTTGGATTATATATCGTTCTGAACAAAAAGGACCAATATACTCACATTTATTTCACATTGAGCCAGTAAGAAATCTAGGTTAAGTCGGATCTTCTAACTTGCACCAAAAGCTGCAGGTGAGGTGGAGCAAGGTTGCATGAGATGATTTGGAGATGATAGGGCATGGTAAGACACATTTATTTATGTATTCCATACTTGCTAAATCATCTAGCAAATACCTCAGGAATGTAACCTTGGTCAGAGACAATTAGAAAAAGTCACAGAGATTTGGCATAATCATTTTTAATGCAAAAGTTTTGATTCTAGCAAGATCTTAAAAAATATCAGATCCCAACATCAACATTCGTGTATCATTTGTATAGTAATGTGTTTATAATAGCTTCAAAGAGAATAAAAATTAATAAAATGTTTTAAAGGGAAGTAGTCATTCAGAGTAATTAGCGTCCTGATAAACTGATTGGTTATATACCATACAGAAATAGTCTCTGATCCACTCGTC
Source organism: Lemur catta (assembly GCF_020740605.2). Classification (NCBI taxonomy): domain Eukaryota; kingdom Metazoa; phylum Chordata; class Mammalia; order Primates; family Lemuridae; genus Lemur; species Lemur catta. Next base: position 87,993,667 of record NC_059132.1, on the reverse strand, counting down.
ATTCCATCTATTTTCTTATTTCTGGGATATATCTGTCAAAACCCTTTCTCTGAGAATAAACACGACTAACAATTATATATTTTATAAACATGTAAATGAACTTAGCATCTCAAATAATTCATATGCTCTTCATCTCTCCAACTTAATTTTCTTTAGTTAGTTGCTGCTTGCAAGAGTATTTTAGCTTTAAAAATAAAATCCACTAAATATAATATTTTTTAATCTCTCTTTTCCATTAAAATGATTTCATTTACATTAAGCCAGTTTTTTAAAAAAACACTTTTATAATTTTGTTTCTTTTTGTCTCTGTGTGGGAAAAATTGATCATTCAAACCCATTCAAAAAGTTAGCCAAGTTATATTTATTTGGTTAAGCAAGCCTACATGTGTCAGAGAGCAGACATTTAAAACTATTTTTATTATCAATGCGTCTAAAAATAGATTTTTAAAGAGTACCCATTCATTGATTTTTTTTTTCTAAGTCTTGATAATGAACACATTGGAAAAATATTGAAGCATAGGTAGTTTTTGAGACATGATTCTCATACCTTACAAAAGCATTATAACGGCAAAAAAATCATTTTTCCTCAAAATCTTTGACCAAAATGACATTCCAGGAAGATGAATCATTTTATATGGTGGTTTAAAAGATCATAGCTCAAACACAGTAGACACTATTTTGTTCCTTCTGAGCTACCATATTGAGATTCTTTGATCTGAAGCAGAGTAGCTATGTTCCAATAGTTTAGGTTCAGAAGGTTATTTTATTTAGGAAGACTGTTGACAAAATATTTCTTATCCTTTTTTAATGAAAGTAGTTTTATTTTCAACTCAATATGAGTTCTCATTAAAAATACTGAAAGCAAATCATAGCATAAAAAGAAAACATAAATCATGTGTGTCTAATCAATCCAATTTTGCTGTCTATTTCTGTCCTCTCTCTGTCTCTTTCTTTTTCTTGCTCTCCCCTTCTCTCTCCTTTCTGTATCTCTACCTGTCTTTTTTCTCTCTTATTCTGTATTATAAAGAAAAATGGGATATTACACAGTTCTGTTACCTATTTTGAATATTTAATACTAAAAAGTCATACATTTCTTTTCATGTCAATACCTACAGATTTACAACATTACTTTAAGGATAACAATATTTCATTGCATTAATATATGTTTATTTTTCAATGTATTTAATCAATCTTCTCTCAAAGTATTCTTACTTTGTTTCCATATATTTCAAACTATCAACACTGTAAACAACATTGTAATGGCTGTAATTTTTAAATGAAAGTTTTAATAATAGAATCTCTGGGTAAAATGGTATGCGTATGTTTAGATTATTGATCAATTTTGTCAAATTACCAATTAAAAAGGATATTCCAATTGTACATTCGTAACAACAAAATATGAGAGTGTTTTGTGTTTTTCTCTTTAATGGTTCTTAGTCTCTTAAATTTTTGTTATTTGTAATGATGGTAGTCCTTTCTTAGAGTGATTTTAAAGTTTACCTTTATTGAGATCCGTAAGCAGCTTGACAATGTTTTCATATCTCTTGGCCCATTTGCATTTCAGATTTTATGAAGCATTTCCCATGAATTTATTTTTATTTTAACTGACTTACCAAAAGTTTCATATACTAAAAATGCTCAAATTTCTTTGTCCTATTTGTTGCAAATTCTCTTTTCCAATGTTTTATTTGGTTTCTAATCTTGATTATGATATTTTAGCCATTCATACTTAGTTCTATATACTCACATCCATTTTTCTATTTTCTGATGTAGGTATACATTTCAAAATGCATTCAAAGCAATCTAATAGTTTTTATGTTACTTTGCTGGCTAGTGGGGAGTTACTGAGGAAGCATCAGGAATATCAGTTGCTGACAGCTACTCCGCTAATTTGACTATCTCCAGAATGTTTCATGGCCTGAAGTTATTTTTATTGATGAGCCCAAGTACTTTATCTCTTTTGCTTTCACTCTGTTAACACATTTATTTCCTGCAACAACCCCAGAATCATTCCTATCTTACATATGCAGAAACTAGGATGCAAGAGGTTAAGATGTTTTAATAAGTTTGCATGGTAGACATTGGCAGAGCTGAGCTTTGAACTCAGTCCGTTTTATTTCAGAGTTCACACTCTTAACCCCTTCACTATTCCTGCCTCTTGAGTGAGTCTTGGCACTCTTTTTAATGAGCTTCCTGGTGGGTCACTGGAGTGACTGTGTGGCCAAGACATATCCCTTTTGGAAGTTCAAACTGTTTATTTTAAGCTTCACTTAGATGAACCTCATTTATGACCTTTTCCTTCAGGGAATGATTGCATTTTAAAGCTGCACTAATTTCCATCTTTCAAGCTACTGTTGTAGGCTCACTTTAAGCTTTTTGATTTTCCTTGGACCAGTAGGGATTAGCAGAATGAAATTTTCTTTTAGCTCCCTTGTGTAGGTACTCAATTGCTGACATAAAGTAGAATGATATTATTTGATATATTCAAATTATTTATATAGAAAAGTAACAAAATTTATTGTATACTTTATTATTCCATTTCATGAAACATGATTAATTAATTAATCATTGAGAGAAAGTCTTGGGTATACTTGTCATTACTTTGCTTCTGCTTCTTTCAGATATGGCATTTTTGGAGACTTAAAAGACTTGTCTGTGTTGCATAGCCAAGGATCATGTCAAACAATGTGACAGTTGATAATCTCTGATTGTCTTCATCACTGGCCACTTTAGAATATTTTTAACAGTTTCAATAATTCGAAAGAATATTGACTATTTAGAAGTTTTATTTAGTTAAGTTATATATAAATACATGGAAGACATAATATGATGAGAAAGCCTTAATATAAAATCAGAAAGCTTAGGTAACATTTTGTTTGCTTTTTTACTCTATAACTTTGTGATTTCAAATATTAAGCTTTCAAATATAGATTTGTTATCTGTAAAATATAAATAATAATATATGCTCTTAATACACGGCACAGATTTTGTTTGAAATATTTGGAATGGAAATGAAGCAATGGTGGATAAGACATTTTGTTATATAGCACCCTATACAAATATGAAAATACTAGTTAATACAAAATCATCACTAAAAATTATATAATACCAGAAAATACATATAGACTATGACAAAGCATATATACTCATTATAAGTATATTGAATTATTTTTATTTACATACAAAATAATGAATATCCAGTATTACTGTTCATATTAGAATTCTATATAGCCATTTTTGGGAGTACATTATTAAGTAAAGATAGAATCAATCTCTAGTTCATGGGCAAATATTTTCCAGTATACCATAAAAGATTCATAAATATGTTTTTGTATTGCAACTTCTTATTAAAATTAAGTAAGTTAAAGTCATGTGTGGTGTTTGTTTTATATATCAATAAAACTAGGTTTCAGTTGTAATTTATATTTGTGTTAAATTATTTGTCTATTTGTTTCTTCCTCATTTTAGGTTTTTGAGGGGTTTCATTAGTTTTGGAGGAAAAATACATTTTGAATGAATTCAGTGATTTGGAATTAAGATTTATGTATAGAAATCATTTTGTTTCATAAGAAATGTTTTTAAGTGATTGCTTATCATTCTCAGAGACAAAAAGATTTGTTTTTTAATACCAGGAATGGCTTGCTCTGAATGCACCACCTGGGGAATATCATCTGAGGGTGACTTTGGTTATGGTGCTTTTTAAGTCTGCCTTTAATTGCTTTTGCATAGAGCTATATTCATGCATGTGCATTCATCAAAGAATGAAGAGCAATGTGACATTTTCAAGTTTTATTAAGTCAACTAGCATCCGTTGCCATAGTACTCAGAAATAAGGAAACCAGGAAAAGGCAGAGCTGTTTTTCATTATGCATTGAAAGATATCAGCTGGATTAAAGTATCAGAGCAAAAAGAAAAAAAAAATGTAGAGAAGGTGAATTACTTACCAAATGGTCACTAATGAATATAAAAAGCAAACATAACAGCCAATATTTTTGGAGGGGGTTGAGATATGAAAAAGATGTAATTAAAGGGAAGTATAATTTTATTATTTTTAAAAAGCCTAAAAAATGTCTGATTCTTTCTCTTCGTAGGTAAGAAAAAAATGAAAAAATGTAATCCGCATACACCTAATAACTCTTAATTTGGGAAGACTTTCTCCTCTACTAGGGAATGTCTTGGGCTGGTTTTATGCCTTAAATGGAAACAAGATGCCTGAAAATAAGTTTGTGCTCTTCAAATATCCTTTGAGTGAAATTCATACTCAAGGATATACTTGATAATTAGAGCTGGAATTCTGTAAATAAGTATAACATTTACAAATAAATATCAAACCTTTTTAAATATGGTAGCTTCATAACCAGACCTTACAGTTCCTTGACTTCTCAATTTCTATGAATTTCAACAATGATATAATATTTATGGTATAAAAAGGGCACACATTTATTGTTGTCATTATTTCAATCACTTCTTCTTCCAAGATCACAATTTCTGAAATTTCCTTCCCTGATCTCTACTTATTAGTCTGAGCTCTTTCATGTTCTCATAAGCTGGATTTTGTCCTCAGTCTAACAGCAAGCCAGAGACTTTACTCCCTTCCTTGCTTCTGCAGGGCTCCAGAATCCCTGAGATCTTGATATCCTGTCATAACTTCCCCCTTAATCTCTCAACTCTTTTCCTGATTTTCTGAGCACTGAGAAAGCTATACAAAAAGAGATTGATTGGATACACTACAAATCCAAGCTCTGGAATCTTATTTAAGTGTGCATTACTATTAAATAAACTTTCTATTTCTCCATTATTGAGCTGAAATTGTTTGGGATTTCCCAATTTCAATATTTTCTCTTTCAAACTTTTTACAAGTCTCTATAACTTTAGTCTAAGCTCCCATATTAATTTTGAAATTTTTCTACTCTCCTACTTTATGTGGACTATTAATGCTAAATGAGATGGTGTCCAAGAGCTTCTCTGTTCCACCTAAAAGTCTATCTTGTTTGTCACTCATTTCTTTTAATTTTCCATCTCTCTGAATGAACACTAGACCCTTCACTGAGGCTCTTAATCTCATCTTCTTTCTCTTCCAGATTGGAACTAGTAATCCTAGTTAAATAGGACCCTAGTCTAGTATTAACGCAAGCCTAAGAAAATCCCTGTATATGTAATCCATCAACATTTTAAGACTTTCTTCAGGAAATCTTAGGCATTTAAAATCATTCCTTTAATATTGTGGTTCTGATTGGAACCAGAAAGTAGTATCTACCCAAACTAAGAGCTTATAGGTAAAATTGTGTCAAAATCAATAAAATAAAATTCTCAGAATTATGCTTTATTTTCTTTCTATATTTAGAAAAACTGAAATTGAATAAGGGATTTTCCTAAGACCCAGGGAGAAAAATGTTCTGTTACAAAAAAGATGAAAATAAACTTTTATCTTGGAATTTAGTGTTAATCTCTGTGAAATATACCATTCAGGATAAAATTTTCAAATGCAGTTCATATGATTATGGAATAGTTTCACAGCCTTTATTCACCATGTCAACCTTAAGGTAGGAGGACTTCCGAGATGAGAATGTCATAGTGATAGTGGTGACTCAGAAGACAGAAATTCAAAACATGGACTTGTAGAAAATTGTTCTATGCTGCCCAAGGCATTTCCTCATCTGTATGTGTAACATGCATTCAGCTATTGTAAAGTTTCTCTAATGGTCCTGGGAAGTTCTATGACAGTAACAAGGAAGATTGATAGCAGATTCCATGCCTCTTTGTTAATCACATTAAGAACTCCGCTTTGTACTCTCTCATGTTGCGTCTGGAAATATATATCCCCAACACACCATATTGAAAACTTTCATCCTATTACCCATCTGCTGCCAGCAAACAATCAGTTTAAATGCAAAAATGGGTGATGGGGGTGTGAAACTCAAAGATTTACCAAGCATACCATTTTTCTACTCCTCATTCCTCTAATTACCTTTTGGGAAATGAAAGATCCTAAAACATACCACATTTTGAAATGTTGCCTTAGGGAATCTGAATAATATTTTATGTAGATTGAGTTATGTTATAATGACAAGCATGTCTTCAAACATTAAAATTAGTAATTTTAAACACATAGATGTGGCATAGTGACTGTTACTTATTTTTCATCATAAGAGTTTATGATAAAACTGGAGTCTGGAGTTTATGAAAAGATGCTCTCTTCCATTTAGCTGGAGAAGTTTCTCATACTAGTGGTCGGTTCCCAAACTCTACAGTTAGATAAATTAAAAGCCCTTAAAAATTGCAGCAGGGGTAACAAACAACTTGTAGCGAGTACATTTCAACTGTTGGAGAGATAAAATTTATTCCTTCAATTACTTTGTGAACATCTGCATGTTACAAAGAAGAATGTGCATTAACACAATTAACCTTTTTTTCCTTTTAATTGCATTCATGGATTAATTTCTAAGTTTTCTAATCAACATTTCACTGGTGACATATGTTAAGGGAGAATCAATAGCAAACTTATTTTCCTGCATCAAGAGATTACTTTGATAATGGATTTTTTTCAGTGCTTTTGGAAATATTGGGTCTAATAAAATAATTCTAACAGAGATACAATTAATCATAACAGTAAGTTGTTAATCAGAAAGATTTCACAAAGACTGGACCTGAATCTAAATTGGAGGCAAAATCATTCACTTCATTAGAGCAAGTTGCAATTTGCTCTGGTAATGAAAGGACCAGTTGCACCTGGCAAACAGTACAGCACAGTGCTCCAGTGCAGGAGGTCAGGAAGCAGAACACCTGGGTTGAATCCTGGCCATACCACTTTCCAGCTGTGTGATCATAGGCAGGATTCTTCATCTGTAAAATGATGCTAAAAAGTTGTATCTGACCTTTAGGATTGTTGTAAATATTAAGTTTATAAATTAGAAACATCTCATAACCATACATGTTAAATCACTGTTTAAATGATTGTGGTTAAAATTGTACAACACTCTAGATGAGTCACAAATGAGCCCCCAAAATACAAACTACTGTGCAGAATGATGAAATATCCTTGGAAAAAATCTACAGCTCAGGAAAGGAACAACCTAAGAGAAAAAGCCTACATCAAGGAGGAAAATCAAACCCATTTTCATCTTAATAGTCTCATTAATTACATTACTGGTGAGCATTTTTCCACCTGTGGCTGATTGTCTCGGTTGAGACTACAACCAGACTTCATTCCTCCTCCAAACAGGGACATGCGTACTCAAGAAATGCAACCTAATTTAAAGTTGGATGGAGGGAAAACACACCAAAAAGTGTAAAAGATCAACCAATTTCATATATAACAAATTAAAATATTTTAAATTAGGTACTTCCCTGTTTCTTTCTTTTAAAATAGGTAACAAAGAGTTAATATTACATCACTTTCTAAGGATTTAGAAACAGCGTCTGTTATGCCACCCATGAGATACTTCCAAATAATCTGCCTGAGAGTCCATAAAATTTGAGTGCAATTTTTAAAGAGGCAGTAATTGCTAATCGTTAATTTGATGTAGAATCTCAACTGTCATGGCTATAAATAATTTTCCTTTCTAATATGGTCATTTAGTGCATCACCTTCTTAATGATTATTTTCATAGTTGAGAAGGAATGCAATAGTCTCTCTAAAACATTTTTTGTAGGTGTATTGAACTTTATTCCCATCCCCATGGTAAGCTTGGCCTCACAAGTTATTTAATAGATTAGAAAAAATAGCAAAGGTAGATTTAGGGTGTTTGGCATGCTAATAGGTATTCTTTAAGAAGAGGAAACTCAAATCATTTTGTCAGGGACTAGAGAAGGTAGAGGCTGGAGAAGGGAATAAATGTTGGATAAATTGAAATAGTCCAGTCGAAAAGAGTTAAGAGATATCCAGCAACATGTTGCCCTGAGCCCCTCCTTTACTATAGAAAAATAAAATAATAAACAAAATGAAAGACAGAGAGAGAGAGAGAGAGAATATCAAAAGAGAAGAGAAGAGAGGAGAAGTTAGTTCTAGAGAAAGAACAAAATCCTCAGATGCTGGGATGAAGGTGCTACTAAGTATGTATAAAACTTACAATAGTCCAGGGATTATCTGATCTGATAAGGACTCTAATCTTAGGGGCTGCAGCTTTTGGGGTCCTTAACAGCAGAGGAAGCATGGACCTAGAACTGAGACCCATGCAAAAAGCCAGTCCCCTGAAATGGATGCGGTCTTCTCAAACAAAGGATAGGAAAAAATTACCCACTGACCCATAAAATAATAGCAGTCTGATTATATCTACTCATGGCCCCATGTAAGAAACAAATCTGCTGTGAAAAATCAAAACCAAATCTTTTTTAAAATTACAAAATCACATGACATCAAAAACTCAAATTCAAGAAACAGCCATACAAACTTATCTAGGAGAGGTCATCCTTAGCTACTTAGTAGGAAAAAAAGAAGAAAAAAAAAAAAAAAAGTGGCTCTGTAGGGACACTTTCACAATCCAGAGCAATGGGGATTTTCAGGGGGGGGAAGGGAAATCCTTTGAAATGATATTTCTGTAAAAACTTTTCTATCACAGGAGAAGCAGTACACCATGAAGTAAAGTCAACAAACAGAAGTAAAAAGATTAGCTTTCTAAGAATTTGAGATAATGGAACAATAAAAAAATACATTTTTATAATTTATAATTACAATTTATTAAAGTACTTCCAGAGTTAAGTTAAACAATAATGCAAAACACTGAATAAAAAGAGGCAGAATTTGAGGAAAAAAAGTATCAAATGTATCTTTTAGAAGTGAAAATATAAAAACATAACATACACATTTTATAGACAGGCCATGCAACTGATTAGGGACATAGGAAAAGAATACTGATGAACTAATCATCACAATTACAGCAATGAAGTATTTTGTATTTGTGTATTTATTGTTACCAGTGAATTTTTCATTATTAAGATAACAGAGTATAAGAAATATGAACTAGCATTATAAGCAATGAAATAAAATAAATCCTTCATTAGGAAAACCATCTGTTTATGACTCCCCCCGCAAAAAAATTAGACATTAACATAAATCAAGTTTTTCTTTAGAAAAAACAGCTTCTAAAACTAAGAAATACCCAAAGACACAATACAGGGATTAAATCAGCTAATGATTGGGGATGCATTTTCACTGGAGAGTGACTTAATTATGCTAACTCTTCTCTAAGTTAAAGGTGGCTGGTATGGCAGTAACAGTGGTGAGGTGGGGCCGGAGTACTGGCCTGATAGTTCTGAGCAGATTCCATTCCCATGGATGTGAAAATAGAAAGCAAAGGAGGCAGAAAGCAGCAGTGAATGCAAAAGTTAAAACACAGCTTGCTATGAAGAGGAGCAGGGGGAAGGGTGGAGGAGGAGAAATAAGCAAAAAGGCAGGTCATGTAAACCATGAGCCAGGAAGTGAATTCTTTAAAATGATGCTTGCCAGAAGCTAAATTCTTGTAAATGTGGGTCTTTTTTTCCCCCTATTGCTATTGCTATTGGAATGAGGAATACTTGGGGACCGGATGAGGAAAAGGTCAGAAGTCACTAAATTGTAATTTTATGAAGAATGTAATTGCTCTGCTTCAGTTTGAACATTAAAAGCCATAAGCCTATGAAAAACAATTCCCTTCTCATGAACCACCATTTCCAACATTTCTGGAAGATTTATATTGTATAAGAAATGAATAGCATCCTAAATCATCAGTTTATATTTTTAAAATCTGTTTCTAGTTTGGAGTTGCTGGGAGGAGGTGGTTAGTCAAGAATGGCTGCCGCCTGGGCGGAAGTTGGATGACTCTCAGTGACTTAATAATTTCAATTCTCTGAAAAACTTGGTTCATTTCTTATCTCAATGTCTAAGAGAAAAAAATAATTTTTGGCCAGTAGGCATAAAAATCTTTCAATTAATGAGACATCAAACATGTGCTAATCCAGAGTTCAGTTTAGCTTCAAAGCATTAAAGGTGAGACTGAAAGGTACACATTTATACTATGTTATATATATTCAAACATATAATATTAATCTCCTTTTCAGTAAGGAAAATGATGTTAAAGGAATATAGTTACAATAGGTGTTGCTATTAAGGATCAATTAATGAAATTGATATTTTATTTCTAGTAGTATTTTTTGCAGTTGCCATAAACCAACCAATCATTAGCATACAATGCAAGACAGCTACTGCCATTAACCAAGCAGCTTTGGTAAGAACGATGTTAGAAATATTCAAGGCTGTGAATTCTGGAAAAAAAAGCAGGGAAGAGAAATACCTTTCTAAACTGTTATTCTCAGTTATGTCTTCATTGTGTGAACTTCAGTTAAGAGTAAGAATGTGTGCTTTCAAAAGTTGCACAAATTCTTGATGTGATTTTTCCCATGCAAAACTACCTTCACTTTTAAATTTCCTTAGTGTGACTGATTTTACTAATTAGATAAAATGTGTTTACATTTCAGGCACTTAACACAACTGTATAAATGTCTATCTGTGTGTTCATGAGGAAAAAGGACCTGCATAAGGGATTATGAACATGATTTTAAAAGAAAATGTTTGTTCCTTCTTCTGTATTTAAACTATTTTAAAAGTCTTATATAGAAATAGATAATCAAAGGGATAAATGCTAGATAATAAAGTATTTAAACACCCAGAGGACATTTGCCTCTTTGCTTGGGTTAGCAATAGATACTATGTTTTCATATTCAGTAGTAGTGTCTTTTAAGCTAAAGCTCTCTTTCCAAAACACTAAATTGCTCAAGAATTTTAGGAACTACTTTTAGTAATCTAAGGCTCAAAGAACTGTTATGAATAATAAATTACATTCCACTTGGGCTTTGGATCAGGCTACTCAGACAGCTTCTAGTTTTCCAAATAAAGTAAAGGTAAGATACAGTAAAACGTATGTTTTTTTCAAAACATAAACATTACTATACTTTGTTAAATTAATTTAGCCTAATGCTGCCTCCTGACATACTTAATTTAAGTTCAGCCTAACGGGTTCTCCATACATAGTGAACTGTAACCTAACTAGATGTCTATAGAGAGTGCAACCTACTCTTGGACCTATCCCTGAGTTTAGGCCAATCACAGGTGGCCAACTGGGAAAACCATGTTCAAATAAAGCAAACTCAGAGCTGTAACCAATCTGGCTGTTTCTGCATCTCACTTCTATTTTGCTTATGTCACTTTCCTTTTTCTGTCCATAAATTCTCCCCACTAGGCAGCAGCACCAGGGTCTCTCTGAACCTTTTCTGACTGGGGGCAGGGGTGGGGTGCTGCCCTATTTGAGAGTCATTCGTTGCTCAGTTAAACTCTGTTAAATTTAATCTGCTTAAAGTTGTTCTTTTAACAACTTAGTCTCATTGGAATAGTGGCTGTTAGTTTATAATTTCACAATAAATTTCATTGCAAGAACTATATACAGTCTCCGATACCCTCTACTGTGGCATTGTACAGGGACAATTTTATTGTATATTTAATCACAGCACTTTTTTCATAAGACATTCCAGTGGAAACTCTCATTATGTGAATCCCAGAATTCCAGAATTCCAAAATGAAAGTTAATTAAACAAGTAGTGACATTCATCTCATTAAGATACCTGGGTATTTGTCAGAGAAAGTGGTATCCCAGCAAGTTCCTCAGAACACAGAACAAAGAAAGTTTCACCTTAATTGAATTCGAGTAATGGTGAAGGGCAAATTTCATGAGGTGTTCCTTATGAGAAGTCTGGATGGTGAAAGCAGGATTAGACTCAGGCACTACACCAAATAGCATAAAAGTTGTTTAAATTCAAAACAAGAATTATATTATTAGAATATGTGAGTAAGCATAACATATTACCCATGTGAAAGCGTTTCCCCAGTATTCTCTGGGGTGTCTGCCTCACCTGAACATCTCCACACTTGGTGTAAAAATAGTCTGTCAGCGGTTGAAGCAGACTGAGAAATAGCAGTCCTGACTCCTCTGGCTCGTTTTCCAAATTACCTTTGCACGCAAGGGAATGAAGCTTGCTTTTTACTCAGTGGCTGTACGGCAAACATATTCCTCATGGAAAACACGTGTAGGAGGTCATATTTCCTCATCTCAGCATGTGTCAGCCCTTTTAGAAAAACAGAAGAAAATGAAAGCAATTATTTTACCTCAGTTAATTTGTGAGTTTCCCCAATAAGTCTTGGATTTCCAATTATATTTTTGTAAAGAATCAATTTACTAACACAAAAGTTTGAAGTGTGGGATGCATGTGTGTTTGTGTGTGTGTGTGTGTGTGTGTCTGTATGTGACTTATGATGTAGTATGAGAATCCTTGTCTCTCAGTAAATAGCACAAATATTCCCATTTTATTTTTATTTTATATAAATTGGGAAGAAAATGTACAGTTTGGAAAAAAGGCTCCTCTTTGGAACTGGATCCATTATTGAGCAAGTTGGGGGAAAAATCTTACTGATTGAAAAGTTTGCAGTTATGATTATTCTATACTTCAACTAAGCAAAGCACTGCCCAAAAGGTGAGAAATTTCAGAGCCATCTACTGAAAATATCCTATCATGTGGATCCTCCTTTCCTCTCTAAACATCTGTTCTCTTTTTCCTTCCATGTTTTTTTTCCTTACTGAATGACTGTTATCTGAGAAATACCATGTAAAACTTTGTTGATAAAGAATGTTAAAATAGAGACCTTCAGCTAAAGAAATTTGTATTATAATTGGGAAAATAAGTACATGCACAGGAAGAAAAGAAACTAATAATGATTGAACACTTATTATATTTCACTCACATTTTCACAAAGACTACATGAACTTGAGTATTGTAAAAATTTTGGAGGATTCTAAATGCGATTAATGTACCTGTTTTGAACACAAGGACAATGAAGTTCAAAGAGGAAGGTTATACTACTAGTAAATGCCAGAGTTAGGATTCGAATGCGAGAATTCTACCTTCAAACCACAGTTCTTTGATGTATATCAAATCCCTTTCCTCTGCTACTCTTTTCTCCACTTAATTTCTGGGTTACAGTTCTCATCTTCTATCCATTCATTCCTTAATGAGGAGAAAATACTCAAGAACTGCAGAAGAACTGGTTGTGATGTCCCCAGTAACATCCGGGGAATCAAAGAGACTGATTTTTCACACAAGCACAAAACAAAAGGAGATAGAGTCCATGTGGGTCAAAAGGAAGTTGAGAGGGCATTTCCCTCAAATAAATTGTATAATAACATTTGTCTGCACTACAAAACCAGCTCTCTTTATCTTTTAAGACTTAGTTCAATTGGCCTTTAAGTTACAATTAAAGATAAGTGAAATTAAAGATAGCTGAGGATTCAAACTCATTGTAATTTGTCAATTTATTGTTGCATTGTTATTTAAATAGTACATTATGTAATAATATATGACTGAAATTAATATTCAGTAAGCCAAGAAGGCCAGAATGCTCTATGGGGGGACAATATGCAGAAAGGAAACAGGAGCTCCAAATTTAAGTCCTGTAATGCACTGGTACCATCCCACCTTCCAAATGACTGAAGATCTGATTTTCTCAAAATAAAATAGCATCATCATCCATCAGTCATATTGGATATTAAACTCATTTTAGTGGAATTGCCTGGACTTGAAGTCACAAGATGGGGGGGGGTCTCTGTTTCATATTAGCTATGTAATTTGGAACAAGATATTTTAATCACTGCTGATCTCAGTTTCAGTGTCTGAAAACTGGGCATAGCAATACATATCCTACAAGTTAACACAAATATTAAGTGAGGGAAGATCAATGAAAATGCTCAGGTTACTGCCTTGTACATAGAGCTTAGTACATGCTACGTGACACAAGGAGGAGTTGCTCTAATAACAAGATCTTAGAACTTTGTCCTTCTGCCATTTTTGACGTATGTCACTCACTGGTCATTTGCCCAGCCTGGATTGTGGCTGCTTAGTTTAGTGAGCTAAACAGAAACTACTATTAGAAGAGAGAGGAGAAGGACCACATATAAATTGGCACTGTGCTGCTTCAAGCAACATGGTGAGGCTTTAGGGTGCTGCACTTAGAATAATTAGATAAGCAGATAAAAGGAGTGGATACCTTAAGCAAAATCTAGATGATAACTACAAGCATAAAAAACAGATAAGCAAAGAAAAGAATCATCTAAGGATGAGGTCTGTAAACTGAAATCAGCATCACTATTTTTATCAGTAACAATTGCCATTAGTTCGTAAATTTATTTCAGGTTTTCTCCTGCTTGACAATGTGCTATGGACTGAATGTTTGTGCTTCCCGTCATGCATATGTTAAAGCCCTAACCCCTAATGTGATAATATTTGGAGGTGGGGCCTTTGGGCAGTAGTTAGGTTTAGATGAGGTCATGAGGGTGAGGCCCCCATGATGGTATTAGCCTTCTTAAAAGAAAAGGAAGAGACCAAAGCTCCCTTTCTATTTCTCTCTCTCTCTCTCTCTGCCATGCGATGATACAATGAGAAGCCTGCCATTTGAAAGCCTGGGAGAGGGACCTCACTAAGAGGTGAACTTGCCAACACTTTTATGGTGAGAAATAAATGCCTCTTGTTTAAGCCATCCAGTGTGTGGTATTTTGTTATAGCAGCATGAGCTGACTAAGGCACAATGGAAGAGCTCATTTGAAACCACATCCCTCCCTTCACATCTCATCCACTGAAGCTCCACAAAGTGTCTGAGTTCAACAGCAAGTTAGTGCTGATTTCTTTGAAACAGCTTTCAATCATTTTTTAAAAATTAAAGAAATCAAGTTGTAAATATTAGACAAACCTTAGGTAAGGATCGGGCAAATCTGTCTCTACATGCTGCCAAATAAAGATTTTGTGGTTTTTGAGACTTATTTGACAAGAATCATATTGTAGTGTTGATTAAGGTACCAGATGTCTCCATTACTAGTTTTCCCCTTTGTTTATTGCTCTAGTTAAATCTATAAAGAGCAGGTCATGTTAAATTAAATTAAAATATCATGAACTAAATTTTAAAAGGAGAAACATGGCTAAAAGTGATTTCTATACCTTTTTTATGTATCATTCAATATTTTATTAGATTAATACCAATAAGTGCACTTTCTGTGAGCATTTTACATATGCCAGAATATGTCTTAGAAGTATTTATTATCACCACTGTGATTTGAGGTGATATTACTATTCTCATATAACAAATGAGGAAACAGAGTCTCAGACTAACTAAGCAGCTCAGATTTACTGAGCTCTTGTGGCAACTAAACGTTTGAGCTGGGCCACCACTGACTCTAGGACCCATGACTTTCTATTGATAGTTTGTAAAAGTAATTTCTAATGATCTTATTTGGTTATGTTGATTGCAAATGATCTTCTTTCCATGTTTTGGGTAATTTTTCACCAAAGAACTTTCCACAGCAAGTTTTTATAATACATGTTTACCATAAAATAAAGGAATTGATAAGAAATAAGCTAGTTAGAACTTTTGTCTACTTCTAAGTAGAGGAATTTTATCTTCTCACCATTTTTTAAACTCACACAATATACTAAATGTTTTGCTTATAATAGTGATGCATATGTTTTATTTCTAAGTTTTTCATGTAACTTCCCTTTTTGAATAGTAATAAGCAAATTTAGGTTGCTACTTTCATTTTTCTAATCATCAGTTACTTCCCTCTTTATAGAATATTAATTTTAATTTCTTCTCATTTATTTGTAGTTTTCCTTTTTTCTTAAAGTCAGTTCAGTTTAGGGAGCACTATGTAGGAATAGATCCTGGCATCCAACGTATACCAATTCTTCAATTTTTGGAAATGGGTGAAAAAAGAGATGAGTAGTAAATGGACAATATATTTATATATATATATCAAATATATATATATGGCAGAAAGAAGATAAAACCACTTATTTCTCTCCAGGTGATCTATTTCTAATAGTAACTTAACATGGTAAGTATAATCTAGACTTCATAAGAAGACATATCGTATATTTTCAATGACTCCAATGTCTCATACTGCTACTTTCACAAAAATAATTATTTCTTTCCTTTCTTTTTTTTTTAACTTGGAAGTTAGAAAGTGAAAAGTGCTATAGAAAAATATAACAAGGAAGGGGAATAATGAGTGCTAGGTGGAGGGTTGAAATTTTAAATGGAAAGTCAGGAAGAGTCTCACCTAGATAGCATGTAAGAAAAATCTTGCAGAAAGAGAGTACATCTTGAGAAAGGAAATTCTAGAGAGACAGATTACTGGTATGAACGTCCTGAGGCAGGAGTGTTATTAGTGATTTGAAGAATGGGAAGGAAGCCAGTAGGGCTAAGACAGGTTAAAGAGGTAATAGGTGGCCATATCGTTCACAGGCTTTTAATACACAAAAGGACAAGTAATGACATTAAAAAAGTATTACAAAGTTACCCTAGTTGCTCTATTGAGAATATAGTATAAGGGAAGAATGGAACTGGGAAGACTAATACACAGATGATCAAAATAATTCAAGGTAGAAACAATAGTGGGTTGGCCCAGAATAATAGTGATAGAATTGGTTAGAAGTAGTTGAATTCTAAATATGTTTTGAAGGTAAAGTCAAGAGGGATTGCTGATGCATTGGATGAGTGGTGTGACAGAAAGAGAAAAGTCATTGATTTCAAGAATTATAGCCTAATGGGAAAACAGGGTAGAGTTGTCACTAATTGAGATAGGGAAGCTTATGGGAGAAGCAGGTTTAGTGGGTACAGATCAACAATTAGTTCTGGATACATCAAGTTTGAGATGCCCATCAGACAAAAACAAGAAAGTGTTGAGATAGAAGCTAGAAATATACACAGAGAATTCAAGAGATGTGAATGGAGAGTTGTCACCCTATGGATGGTATTAAAGCCATGAGATTAGATAACATCCTTAAAGGAGTAATTGTAGATAGAAATTAAAAGAAATCCAAAGTTTGACCCCTGGTATCCTCCATTTAAGATAGAAATGTAGGTAAAATCAGCCATACATACTGAGAAGTAGCTGTCAAAGAACAGGAATAAAATTAGTAGAGTGTGGTATACCAGATGACAAATGAAAAAAATTTCAAACAGGCCAGGCTATATACTTTATAATAAGTTAAATAATGAATTATATCTGAAATAAATCCATGATAAATTATCTCACCCTGTTTTTTGAGGGCATTTAACTAGCCATGGAGTCTATGAAATAATAATTAATATTTTCATATAATATCACACATTATCAGTTCATGATTAAATATGAAATATTGGGCAACTGTAGTGCTTCACTGAAGAAATGATCAAAATTGTCAAGATATCCTTATGGGAAAAGTGCTGTGCTTCTGCCTTTTATGACTCATGAAACATGATCAATATGCCGGTACATTAAATTACATGGAAAATAAATAGAGGGAAAATCAAATTTTTTTGCCATAATTACTGTAAACTTTTTTGGAAGTGCCAACATGTATTTGCATTATGGGCTTGGACCACTTTAATTTTAAAATCTAAAAATCTGTGCATATTTTAGGAGTAATCATGTGATTTATCAAAAAAAGTACAAATTATGCCATGACAAGCTTTGTCAAACTCTTGAAAAAGTAGGCTCCCAAATCCTCAAAACAGAATGTGGTGTTAACAGAACTATTTGAGAGTGTATCTAATGACTAAGGGGACAAAAACCATGTACATGACAACTTTTTTATGAAGAGAGTAGCTGTACAAACTGCTAAAACTTATGCTGCAAGCATGTGAGAATATGCATTAAAACACAAATATATTTGGTTTTATTATCTGCTATTATGATAAAATAAAATAATGCAGGTGCTGACCATTAGAAATAATGGAAATAATTTTAATATTGATAACAAATGATAAATCACTGTAGCGTAAGTGTTCTGTATTAAGCACCATATTTGGACAATAAGCAGAGCCTGCCTCTCACAGGGAGCAGCCTGCTTGCTTGTCGAGAGGTTTCATATTCCAAGAACATCCGCCTCCCCAGACTGCCCCCTTGTCCCTCCTTGACTCTCTCACTTCCTAGCCCCGCCTTGCTCACTGGCCCCATTAACACTGAGCATAAATCAGTTTCATCTGCGGTCTCCTGAGTTTCTTTCTTCCCTTCTTCTTTCAGTCTTTCGCTCTCCCTGTCTTTGTAAGTTGGTCTCCACTGCACCATATGGCAGCTGAGAGAAGGGGAGAGTAATTATCTGGCTCTGAACAAAAGGGGCTGTGGTGTCACAGCGGTCTATGAATGCATGAGACAGGGTCATGTATAGAAGGGCCTCCAGCCCTGTCATTGAGACGAAAGGGAAGGCTCTCCACATAGGCAGAGCAAAGAGTGAACCCTTTCCCTTAGTATTGCTTTCCCTTCTCTCCTTTCCTCTGTTTTCGGTGCTTTGTTTATTTGGTTGGTTCTGTGCCCAAATCAGATGAGTTCATCAATGACAAAGTCAGAGTTTAGGGCAGAACAAGAAATTAGAGCAGGCTACCTAAATAAAGTATACATCTAAATATTTACAAAAAGCCTATCAAGAATTACACAAATATTTAAATATGTAAGTAGAAAATGGACAAATTTCAAGAAGAGCATATCTTTTTCCTAAATAAATTGTTTATTTTTTATTGCTATCTCATAATTGTACATATTTTGGGGGTATATGTGATATTTTGATACACATATACAATGTATAATGATCAAATCACGGTAGCTGGGGTATTCATTACCTCAAACATTTATTTTTTCTTTGTGTTGGGAACATTACAATTCTTCTCTTATGGCTATTTTGAAATCCACAGTAAGTTATTGTTAACTACAATTTCCCTACTGTCTAGAACTTATTTTCTCTGTTTAACTATATTTTTGTGCCCAAACACTATACCCTTTTTTCTTCCTTTCTTCTAAAGAAAAATTCTGCACACTTACACAAATTAAGTAACCCATGATAGAACAATATTTGGAAAATACAAGAGAGATATAGGCATTACTGTGAGAATTCTCTGTGATTATAACATTTTAACTGCAGTTTCTAAGATTATCCCTTTTAATATTTATTATTGGTTCATGTGCCTTTGAAGAAAAGGAGCACCCTCTCAATGTTTCCCTTCTTCCCTATTTCTTTTTTCTCTTGAAGTTATACCCCTCTCTTTTGCCTGGATATGCATGATTTGTTTCTGTGGAGAATTTCTACAAAGCAGACACAACATTTTTATTAGTGAAGTTAACACCATGCTAGAAGAATAGTAAATTCAAGCTGTAAATCCACCAGCTTTCAGGAGACTCATTTATTCTGTTCCATATGAAATAAAAATCTACTACAGGGGAAGAGTTGAATATGACCATATACATTTATGAAGGAACATTTTATGCTTTATTGCTGCAGGCTACTACTGGCCTTAGGGGCTGATGTTGATTTTATTTGACTCAAAATAAGAGTACAATAAAAAATAAAGCAGACATCCCCCTCCTCTCAACCACCCACCCACCCATCCACCCACCCACCCAACAAGGTGTCTTGGATCACAAAATGCCAGGCCCCTGGGGTTATTTAAAGGACCCTGGGCAGATTTCCAAATTCTGGTGTCTATGAACTTTTACAAGAAGGCAACAATAACAATTCCTCACGAAATAAATCAATGGACATATGTAGAGTACTTCAGCAATGCCGTGTACTTTTTTACCTAAATCTTTAAGAAAAGAGTGAAGATTATATAGCTCAGTTCAACACACACTGTCTGCATCCATAACAGGATTTCTCTTCAGAAACATTTTTATAAAGATACCTCACCCTTCTCTTTAGCTCAAATGTCATTTAATGCTTGTCAATAATGAATGCAACTTAAAAAAATTTGTATGCAGTATTTTTCTTTGCACAATTCACTTTGAGGCTGATGGTCATCTGTCAATAGATGAGAAAGCAAAATTTCATTGACTTTTCAGTGATGTTCTTTATAAATTGTCTTTCAAAATTACCATAAAAGTTTGGTCTTACATGAAACATTCATTAAAATAAACATTCACTAAAATAAACAGAGCCAAAAGCTAAGGGTGCCTGTGTTTAGCACATATCAGATTCTGCATGTTTCTACAGCAGTTAAGAGTTATGTGGTGCATCATCTGCCAGAAAGACTTGATAGAGAGGACCCTCTGTGGTACAAACAGAAAGCAAGCAACAAAGCAACCATTCAACCTTTTCTATTCAGTGCACCCACATCTGTTTACACGGCCTCTGCTCAGTCTTGAAAGGTTTTGTCCTCCCACCTCCATTTTACTTTACATAGCTCTGGGCGGCTGGCAGCTTGGAAGACTTTTTTTTTCCCTTAAGAACTAGGGATTCAAATCTGTTTTGTGAAACAGAACTTTGAAAAACAGGCTTATGGATAGCAGTTGGTCCTTTCTCTAGTCTATCCAGTTGGAGTTCTAATGAGGGACAACTATAAATTCCAACTCTCTAATTAATGTTGAAAGTAAATTTAACAGGCCCACTAAGTTTCTTTAGGAGGGTAGTAGACTACTATTTTCCCAATTCTGTCCATTACTAAATGTCAGTTTGCCTTTTTTTGACACAAAAATTGTATTTAAAAAACATGTACACCCGGCAACTGAAATTTTCAGAAATGTATATGCTATCTAGAAATAAAATATTGCAGAAATCTTGCTATAAGAATATTTATGTTTTTATGATACTTTATGTTTTACAAGGTGATTTTATACATATTAGCTCATCAGATCCTCAAAAAAAAAAAAAGCTTAAAGAAGGTAGGATAAATAATATTATTACTATTTTACAAAAGAAAAATTGAAGCTCATGGAAATAGCATGGGATTCCCTCCACACCACAGACTAGTGTGTGGTTTTATAAGCACAAAAGACAGATTGCCTTCTATGTGTTGTATGCATATAATAACACCTTATGCACAATTTTCTTTTAAGAATGAGATGCTCTGGGAGGCCGAGGTGGGTGGATCGCTCGAGGTCAGGAGTTCGAGACCAGCCTGAGCGAGACCCCATCTCTACTAAAAATAGAAAGAAATTATCTGGACAACTAAAAATATATATATATAGAAAAAATTAGCCAGGCATGGTGGTGCATGCCTGTAGTCCCAGCTACTGGGGAGGCTGAGGCAGGAGGATTGCTTAAGCCCAGGAGTTTGAGGTTTCTGTGAGCTAGGCTGATGCCTTGGCACTCACTCTGGCCTGGGCAAAAAAGTGAGACTCTGTCTCAAAAAAAAAAAAAAAAAGAATGAGTTATGACCATGATCATCTCTAATCCTCCTTATATGTCGAAGGTTGTATGATTCATGAGCATATCCATGATGAATGATGTACGTATGAAAGGCTAAGTTCAAAATAATTATGCTCAAATGTTAAAAAATTAAAGTCTAAAGGATTTACATTTTAAACATACTTATAAAGGTTAAGCATCAAACCTACATTTATAAGATTTACTAGATTGCCTCAGTGTAGTAAGTAATTCAGAGACAGAAGAGATGACAAGAAGACTTTTACATATAGTCAAATATCAAAGTATTGGATTAAACAGTGTTTCTATTGGATCAGTAGAATCATTCTAACTGGATGTCCTTGTCTGTATGCATTAACTCAGCTTTGACAAGAAGCAGCAATAACACACCAATGCCACACAATTTTAGCGAACATTAAATTGACTACTATCTGTGAAGAGTAAATGGCAAACTGTAGAACACTATATATATGATATTAGTGATTGCCATGAGCTTTGGTTATTTCCAAATTGTCAATTGATTTCAAATGTACAAGAAAACCTTTGAAATACTTGAAAACTAAATACTGAAATCAGTAATAGTGACAGAAGACTAACTTGAAGAAGAAATTCTAAAATATGCCACTTACACCTTTTGGCTTGTGTGAAAGCAAAAAAAGGAAGGAGAAAAAAGCCCTTCCTGTCCAATAACAGTGGTACACAGGCCAAGGAGTCTGCATATAGATGCTCTTCAACCATATTCCTCATCCCATATTGTGGCCAATAAATATTTTCTGAATGAAAGAATAGCTATGGCTCAGATTTTTGAAAAAGGCAGAGAGACCCAAACTGTATAACTTTAGAAATATTAGCCAGGAAATTTTAGCAAAGAAGAGGATTTTAAGATATCTTCCAATAAGAAGTAGCAATGTCATATATTTCCTTATTTCTAATTATTTTTATTATTTATTTGAACTGGCATGAAAATAACTTGTGGTCAATTGATATTCACAAAATAACATTCTAGTCTATAAAAACTTGTAAAGTTAAAACTGCATGACCACTCCTCAGCAGCCACAAAACTCAGTTTATACAGAGATATTTCCAGTCTTGCTCATGGTCAGCTTGTGCATGTGAAAAAAGATACAAAACTAAACCATGAACTAAAAATTACATTTTTTCTTTCATTCAGAAGAAAAAAAGTCTTTGAGGAAACATCAAACATAACTTAAAAAAAAGATTAAAGGCACAGAAACAAGCAACATTGATGGAGAATAGAGTGTAGTTGCCAAACTGGAATGCAAAACCATGTCTAAGTTTCTAGGAGTTAAAAGAAGAAAACAACAACAAAGATAATTGGTATTTCCGGAGCTTAAGGACTAGCTTCCATAGGACATATGGTTTCATTCTGAGGTCTCCAGTTTCTTACGAAAATGTTACTATTTCTGTAGGCATGTTCATTTAGAGGAGTGGGAAAAATAATTAAAACAGCTAATTTGATTTTATCTTATCTTTTGGTCTTTACACTTTTACCTAGTAAATTATAGGATTCTTTGAAATAAAAATGCTCTAAGTAGAGAAAAATAAAGCATTTAAAAACTCTGTTGTCTCACATACATTTCAAGTAGTGTGTGTTACAAATGATAAATCTCCTTTGATGCATTTCATTGCTAATATAGACAAGAAGATATGGCATCATATAATTCTAGTCCGTGTGTATTCTATGATGAAGCCAAAAAGCTAAGCGAAGTAAGACTTCACAAATTTGTCACAAGAAGTGGTGCTGGGGGGTAGTATTTTATTAATAGTTTTGTTTTTATTAAGACATTTATACCCAAACCTAAAGTGATTATTTTTAATTCAGAACCACCTCACCTAATTTATTAAACACCTACTCATCACAAGGCATTATTCTGCACTGAATATACAAACATGTATATGGTATCGTGTTGAATGGATCATACAACAATGATCTACTTGCCAAGAAAACTATATAATCATTTAGTCATCCCTTTGTTGTTAAAGTTATAAATTATTATATACAATAATAATTTTCAGAACAGAAAATATTTAGTGCTAGATACATATAAAATACAAGATGAAATTATTACCTATGCTGTCTCAGTACATAGCTTCAAAGGTTTAAGCTATTTTAAAAGCAGATTAGAAAAGCTGTTTTAATCTCATTCAAAAGCAGATCTTTCCTAATGTTCCATATTGTTTCTTTTTTACCATCATGTGTTAGTGTGTGCACATGTGTGTGTGTTGGTCCAGAAACCACCATGCCCATGTCTGTTTTAATTTAAATAAATTGACCCCATTGTCAAATAGTCAAAGTGTGCACCCCATGCTACCTCCTTCTATTTCCCAACCTAAGTTATTAGGAATCACATTCTTCAAAATAATAAAACTCTTTGCTATTATATACCATGGAGTTAATACAATGAAAAATTTAGGGATTTGCTATACCTTCCTCTCCTAAAGACATTCTAGTTCTAAATTTTTTTCACCTGGCCTTTGAGGTAAAAATTACTTTTCCATTATTACAATGATTTTCAAAGAATAGAAAAGTACAGAAATAGTATGTTAATAAGAAAAACCTTGGTGAAATATACCTGAAGATGTGAAAGGCAAGGTGGAGGGAATGAAAAAATATTTATAATGATTCCCATTACCTCCCAGATTCTTATTTTCTCTTTATTTCTAAGACTTGGTAAATAAGATCAAATCCTTTGAATAGACTGTTTGTTCAAATGAGGCCACACTAGAACAAACTTTCTTGAATAGTAACTGGGATAAAGGTGTTTAGTGTAATTTGCCTCTTAAATTATATGCTTGTCTTCCAGTGAACAAAACTGATTTTTGAATCTTTCTTTGAAAAAGAAAGAGCAAAATCCACCCAAATATTTTTAGTGAATTACATAATAACACAGCTTTGACAAGATAGAATATAGACTTCCACTAGTGAAAGGAAGCCCCTCATTTTGCCCAATAACAAGAAGACATAAACTTTAAAGAAGACAGATTTTGTCATATTCACATGTGAGTAGTTTTGTTGTAATTTTTTAAAGCAAGTTTTCAAAAAGTCATCTAGTGCTAGTAGGAAATGACAAAAGGTGGAACCCTTCCTAAGAAAATAATGATCCCCAGCTGACTCAAACAAGTTTTGTGTTAATGTACCTTCTCTTTTGTGGCTCTGTCTCATTAAGACATCTTTAGTTGGACACAATTGGTTTTCGATTAAAAAGCTCAAGTCTGATGCCAAGATGGTTGTTTAGCTCTATTCACAAACAACATATGCTGTGGCTACATGGTTTTCTATTTACCTTTACAGCATTTGTTCCTTTTGATCTTGAGATCCTCAGAAAAAGAAAGGAATGTTCTGGGATTTTACGGTAGAATGATGTTTGGTTTTTTTAGGTTGGCAGCCACCACTAAAGTCCAGGCTTATTTCCTCTGGCTAATGTCTTACTAATTAGCTTGCCTTTGTGTGAATTTTTTTTCTACATATGGCACTACGGTTCTTTGAAAAGTGAAATGCATATTCATCCAAAATGGTTATGAATCCAACATTCATCTAACTTGCCTATCAAGAGCATGGAAATTTGAAAAATAGTAGAGTTATCTGGATAAATGCCAAAGCATTTATACATAGTAATCATCCCCTACCTAGGTTTATTGGAGATTTTCATTTTGTGTTGGAAAAGTTATCAAATATAAAAATGGGTCTAGAAGTTTTACTTAACGATAAATTGGCAGGCCCCTTAAGCTGCTGCAATGGGTGGAGGCTTAGACAAAGAAAAAAGAGGCAATTAAGAAGAAATGGGAATGAAGGGGCATGAGGATTTCTTCAAGGGGCAGAAGAGTCATAGCGAAGAACGATTACATTTAGATGAACTGAATAAGAGCAATTTTGTCAGGAAAGCCTCCAAAATTACAGATTTCTTTCTTTCTTTTTTTTTTTGGAAATATGTGTGAACTGGGTAAGGGAGATTTTCAAAGAAATAATGGTGTTGTTCCAGGGATCAAGAGAATTATTATTAGGTTGATTTTTACACAAGGCACCTCTGGTATAAAACCAAAGTGAAATGCCATGAGTCCAGCAAGAGAGGATGATACGCTACCACTGGGAGAAAGAGTGAATTGACCACCTTGATAGATATGCGACTGGAACAGTGGTATCTTAGTAATAGTCATCCTCTGTGTGACTCCTTACCTGAACTCCCACAAAAGCTTGATGCTTCCTTCTTCGTGACCACACAGAATACTAAAGTATGACATAAACTCCTATGGTGACACTTCACTCTATTGTTTTGACTGTTGGTATTATTTTTTCATCTTTCACCAGCACAAAACCTAATGCATAATAAGTTCTCTAAATTATTTCTTATATTAGAAAAATCAAGTTCGTCTGTATTGTTTACTGTAGTATACCTTCCAATATGTGGTTTTTATTCCTATATCCCTTCTCCTATGGAACATCCACTGAAAAATGAAAATTAAAAGCCAATTATGGTTTGCATAAATGGTCAGAGAATTTCGGAGAAGTAATGGAGATAACATTAGGGCTAGACTCTCAGCTTTCTGTTCTTTAGAAGGAGCAATAATATACTAATAGCTGTAAACATCAACAAGCTTAATGTTTGAAACCCATGAATGGTAAAGTTAGAAATTTATAATAGGACCTAAGAGATTGGGCCATACTGAAGACAATATAGCTCAACAATTTTAAATTAATTCCTACAGACGTGAGTGAGATTAGGAACCTGATCTATGTGTTTGGCTACCACATAATCAAAAGGACTAGTATATCAAGACCTCTGCCATCTTGTAAAGCTTTTGAGTTAACATAATTGGAATGAAAAATTTCATTCAACAGTTTAAATGAGACCTACTCATATGTGTACAACCAATAAAAATGTTTATGGCTATTTGTGTAGACAAAAATATGAGCTAAATACAAGTAATTACAAGTCTACAAACAAGGAAAAATACATGTGCACTGTGTTTGAACCAACCTAGTGATCTTGATAATTGGTTATTGTAGGTGCACAATGGGAATTTTGGCTTGGCGCATGCTTACAAAACAACAAAGGATCCTTTTGCTGTCGTAAGTGATGATGTTGCTGCCCTGGGATGAACTGCTGGGGAGCAGGGTCCAAAAAAGTAGTGTTGAAAACTTCTTAAACCAACCTAGTTGGTGATTTGATCAGCAGCATTTGTCTTTCAAATGCCAAACTGAACAATAATATGTTCCATATGAAATAAATAGGAAGAGTTGTATGTGAAACACAAATATATTCAGAGAAGATTTAAGTCACCCAGGATCTTTGTCCTCTCCTTTATTGGCTCCTTGCCTGTATATTTTTCATAGTCTGCAGGTCCAAGGACAGCAGCGCTCAGCCTGTGAGACCTTTCTTCCCTCAGCCAACAATGGAGGGTAAGATAAGGAAGTGCACTGTTATTAGATTTTCCAGAAAGTTTTAGCTTAGAACACATTAACTCTCTCATTTAGAACCTATGCAGCTTACTCCTCAATTTCCTAGGAAAAACAGTTATAACCATTTATCATCTGGGTCTAATGAACAGTTTTGTTTAATTTTTAAAGTATTTTAAGTCTTTTTACAACTAATCTGCAAAATTTTTAAATTAAAATTTTAATTTAATTTTTATTGAAAAATTAGTCAGAAATTAATCATAGCAAACTTGTTTATGTCAAGTAAATTTTGACAAAAAGCATTATAAAATATGAAATAATATAGTCACACGTGCTAGCCAAATGTTATGGCCTAAATTTTTGCCAAAAATTGTACGTTATGAAATCCTTCTTCCTGTTGATTGACTAACTAGATGAGAAAACCATATTATCTTTTGCCCTTAGAAATATATTTCACACCCATCAATTTGGAGTTTGAGCAAATTCTTGTAAGATATTATCAATCGGAAAACTCAGTCTGAGATTTTGCTTGTATGATCAATTTCATCACCATAGAGCTAGTCTCTGTGTCTTTGTGTGTTAATTATATTTGTCTAATTATTGTGAAACGTCTTCCTCTGCTCTTTGCTTATATAAGCAGAAAATTCAGAGTTTTAACTGTGTTCAGTGAAAGCTAATGCAGACTACAAAAGTATTGCCATATTTCTTTTATACCTTCTTGAATGATGACACAATACTTTAGGCAATACAATAATAAAGTTGAAAAATAACAATTTATTTCACTTTTGCATCATCCTTTAGATGATTTTATCATTTCTCCTTGCTATTATTTGATGTTCTTTGCATAGTTGAAAATAATTTTTGAATAATGAAGAGTAAAGATAAAATAATATTTAGGATTATGAAATACCAAAATGTTTTAAGGTATATAAAAATAGATTATTAGTATTTTACAGTCTATATTTTTTAAAATAAAAGTATTTGATGGATCCATATGGTAATGACAAAATAGAATAAGTTTTATTCTATTAAAACATTTTCTCTTTGAATTTCGGAAAACTTTAAGAAAGAGTAAGAGTCATAAAATATATCAATCCTTCCAAAATGCTCCAAAAATAGTTCAAAAATTAAAATTGAGTCTAGTGACTCCTGATGTAATATCCAGAGTTAAAGGAGTGAAGTTAAGAAGTCATGGAGATACATGTATCAATAGACATTAAAATAATCAGAGATCGTGTATGGCTGTATCTGCTATTATGTCCTGAATCTCTGAAGAGAAAATCAACTTCCATGCGAAACAAAAAAGTAAAAATGTAATAATGAATTGTATATACGCAAACCAAAAGTAATTTTAATATGTTTTAAAAGCTCCAGTTGCTAAAAGGTAAGTAAAAAAAGATGTTAGATAAAGGATCTTATTTTATTGTAAATCCTTATGCATATTTCACATTAAGCCAATTTTGCATTACTTTAAGTTTTACCCATCTTGGATTTATTTAGAAGGGTAGATCCCTGAAAGATTGATGACCTGGGTGATGTGAGTGATGTTAAGAAGAATTCCTTGTCCAAACTCTTTCCTTACCCCACATTTTTTTGTAATAGTATCTGGTATTTTATCCTTATCAAGCAGTTTAATTCTTTAGTTATAAAAACATTTAGAAACTTAGGGAGGGATAATTGAATTGTGCATGAGTTTGGTTTAGTTTTGTTTTGTTCAAATTGCATGTTCCAAAAAAGATGTTGAGCTTTATACTTCGAGAAAATGGATGTTTTCTTTGGCCAGTAAGCAGAAACATGCCATTTTGAAGGATAGAGCAATGCCATCTGGAGTGTCAGTCTGTAGTCACTTGAAGGACCACATGAGAGGAGTTAGTGGGTGTTGGGAAAAGGAGCACTGCACAAAAAGGAATGCAGGGTTACCAACAGCAAACTTTACCATGTTTTTGGTTGCTTCAATAATTCAGTTTCTCAGTGTCTGACAGGCCTGACTTACAAATTCAAATAATTCTCTAAATTTTGTGTTTATATGTCATAGAGAGAGTTCTGAAACCACAGCAGTGATGCAACTCAAGTCTCAATCGCTAACCAAATCTAGACAAAAAGAGTACATTAATGCTTGCTTTGTTTCCTTTCAACATTCAAGAATGAGGAGGAGGAGGAGGAGGAGGAAGGCAAGGAGGAGGAAGGGAAGAGAAGGAGGAAGAGAAGGAAGAGGGAAAGAGGGAAGAAAGCTTTTTAAAAAATTGGAAACCAGTTTCAGAGAACTTAAAAGAGAAAATACAGATGTCATTTTGCACTGCCTGTCAGATATGCATACTGATCCGGTTGCCAGCATCCTGTGGCAATCATAGCAGCATCACTTGACAGATTGGGGATAAAGCAAACAGTAGGACTGTGTATTTGGGTTTAGTTCATGTGATATATTCATCTTGAACAGCAGGGGGTAAATTTTCTAAATAGGTCACTGGGGATCCACACAAATCCCATTAGCTGGTAATAGGATTTGTGTGCATAAGTTCCCTTGCCCTGAAAATTTAGATTTTGGTGTTTAATTTTCCATATGACCTGCATACCCATTAATGTAAATTAGCAGGAGTTTCTCTGGGAAATTTCACTTAGTTTTCTTTTCCCTTTGTTTGTTCTTCTCTAAAAAAGGCATTTTTCAAAGGTTAATCTTTGAAAAATTCTTTAGTGTCTGAAAACATCTGAAGAGGGATTATATAGAAGAGAAGATCTTGAAATACAGTCATTCATTTTTTTTTTTTTTTTTTGGCTTGTTGGAAATGCTCTAAGGGGAGAAAAAGTAACTCATAGCTTTTAATATCCTTTTAAACTATTAGGAAAAGCAATATTATTCTTATGTATTTTTAAATACATTAATGTTAAATACTTTAATATCTATTTAGTCCTTATACAATCAAGTTAACATAATTTTTGTTTGCCTACAATGGGTATCCAAGATAATCTTACAATTTGGGTTTTCATGGGAAAAAAATTAAGTCTGTCTTTGGATCCAAAGGCCAATTAAGGATCATGAACCTTTCAAGAGAGGATGGTCAGAAAAGGAGCATCAACTCTCTGAACTGAAGGGAGGAATACAAGATAGTCAATCACAAAGAAAAAATAAATTTGACAGGCTTTTGTGAGTATTGGTTTGAATTCTCAGGTTCCTTTGAATCCAAAATCAAAGTAAAATCCAAGGGGTCTGTCCTTTGAACATGGATATGTACAATGGGGAGGGAGAGATTATAAATGCCTTAGGCTCCTTCAGCTAAACTTCACACAGTCCCATCTGACATAATAATAAATTGCTTATTGTTTACAATAAATTGTACTGTTTAGTAGTAGTACCACTAAATAAAATGTAATGCCATTTATTTAAACACATATAAGGAGGATGTAATAAGTATGGAGATAATATTAAGTAATACACATAAGTAAGGAAGAGTATACATCTGGTTGGAAAAAAGAAAAGAGGTTGGCATTTACTGATTCCTATAACTTGTCAAATGCTGTCAAATATGATTTTCTCATTTAGTGCTCATAATCAACTGAGAAAATAGCTATGATAGACATTTTGGCAAAGGAAGACAAAACTGCTTAGAAAACTTACTTAGCTTTCCCAAGCTTACACAGTTGGCACCTAGGTTCAGTAACCAGCTTCTGCCTAGTACAAAAGACACCTCCATGCTCATCCAAGAGTGCAATTTAATCACTCTTAACCTATCCTAATTTGTATCATTGCCAGAGGGGTGATTGCTAATTTAATAGAAAGTTTTAAGTCCCTTTTGTTTTGTTTTAGTGACTATACACTTGGATTATCTTAAATACTAGAGTTAAATCCCAGACAAATTTTGGGGTAAGGAATTGTATAGGGAGAGTTGAATATTCCTACACAAAGTTTTTCCATTCCTTACCTTAAAAAGGACTATATATTTATACCACTATTATTTCAAAATGAGTATTTTTTAACCAATGTTGAAAAAAGGGGATCTGCAGAATGGTTAGGGGAGTAACTACATTAATATAGAGAGAATAGAGAGAGAGAGATAAAAAGAGAGACCAAGAGGAAGGTGGACTGAAGAGTTTGTCACAGCCCTCAATCCCATGGCACCAAAAGAGGTGATTGACTATGGAGGTTCAGTGCAGCAGTTACCTATTGCTATAATAACCATGCATAACATACAACTACAAGTTCTCAGAATCACACAAAATTAAAATTGATTTAACACATGCATCTGTGGGATATCTTGGGGATGGCTAACCCAGGGGGACACAAGCTGGATATCCAAGGCAAGCTCTTTTCAGGGACGTGGCAGAGGATTGGGAAAGCAACTTGAAAGCTGTGGGACCTCTTGAGGCGCAGGCCCAGAGTCGACACACCATCCTTTCTGCCATACTGTTTCCCAAAACAAGTCACATGGCCAAACCCAAAGTCAAAGAAATATACGACATCCTTCTAGTAGCAGGAACTATGGACTCACCTAGAAAAGGGCAGGCACACAAGAATAGGTGAAACATTAGGGTCATTAATGTAACATGCTACAGCCAGCATATTCTCCAACTGGAGAGAAAAGACTCCGAAAACCTGTCTGACTGCAGGCCAGCGAGTTGGATCATTTATCAGCTGGGGGAGCATATCCCACTGGGACTTAGAGCCTTGTGTCAAAACTCAATTCCCACTGGTTTAAGGAACCTTTAGGCAACCGTAGTACTAAAGAGCTTGTATGACTTAAAGGGATCCCGAGGTAATCGCCATGCTAACTAGAAGATTAAGAAGGATATGACATCTTGGACAAATGGAGTTTTCAACACCACCTCCCCCTCAGACATTACCCTCTCCTCTTTAAAAAAAAAAGTCAGAAAAGAAATTTTAAATGACTGAAGTACAGAACAATTAATATCCTATTAATTTTAAATTTTTCTATGTCCCTAGGCCTTTCACTTGGTAAAATAGCTACAGTAACTTATAACTAAAACTTCACATTCACATTGTGCTTGAATTTTTATGACATGGTCTCACATTTATTATCTCAATTGATTTCAAATAATTTTATTATATTAGAAACCCTGAGATTAATCACACGAAATTACAGGTGAGCTCACTTCGTTAAGGTCACTTTGCTAATTGTAGAATTGTTCAAAACCTTAAGTTCTCCATCTCCCTTTCACTTCCAATTTCCCTCTTTGAAACCTTTCTACTCCTCCACACCTGTTTTCATACCCCTCACTGATCCTGGCAACTATGCCCCTTAATTGGTGCTCTATTTCCAAGTGTTACTGCCTGGGGGCCAAATGTGGCCATCTTTCTGCTTGCACCTTCCTCTGCTTGGGAGGAAGATGGCAGACAAGGCCTGGAGTTAAAGGGTAGTGATGGTGAATGTAAAACAGGCTTTCATTTGGCCCAGATTCTGGGCCCTCTGGGCATCTCTGGTAATAAGGCTTCCCAAAGAATTTAGCCTGGCCCCATTTACAGAAACAGAAAGTAACTGGCTCAAAGTTCCTCCTGGAGTGGGAAGATAACAGAGCAAAAGAAAACAGAACAAAAACCTGGTAGCAGGTATGTGTGTGTTAGGGATGAAACCATGGCTATTTTTTCAAACAATAAGGTAGAGAATGAAGGTGAGTGTTCTTTGACTGGTTTTTCTGCATCCTGTATGGCAAACCTGTGCATCTGTCACATAATAACCACCTCAACAACCCAGTCCTAGACAGCGCCTATGTCTCAGAAATGAGCCAGAAAGAAGCAGCTGATTGGCTGTGTCTGTATTAGGCAATTTCCACACTACCATTTTTGTTGTTGTTAAGCATTATTGGCCATGAGATTTCTACATGGGGCTCATTTTGAGTAGCTTCAGAGGGTATGGACGGGAGCTTTATGAAAACACTGCTGCCATAGTTAGAGTTGGATTGTGTCTAAGATATCTACATCAACCTATGTCTGAAGCCAGCACAGGTCTAGCATGCCTGGAATTGGTGCTCAGTATCAATTACCTTCATATGTGGTATCAGAACTCTCGGAAAAAAAGGTGTGACTTTTACATTGTCATAGAACAAAAAGAGTGCTATCTTATGTCTCATAATCTTGCAGGTGTTTTCCTGTGCTTCTAAAAAGTCTGTTTCATTCCTGATGGATATAATTTCAGTTCCCCTGGGAAGTTGCAGGGAGGAATGACTTCCTTATCTTCCCATCTGTTATTTTTATAGAGGGCCCTTAGGTACATATCTATGTGTGCCTGGGGTAAATGGGTATCTCTGAATAATTTGTCATTACATAGTTTACTTCATGAACAACAATTTTTTTTCAAATTTTGGTTATTACAAGATTTTAAGAGAATCCATGGAGACAAAAATAGCAGATGTTATGAGAATAAATTTGCAAGAATTAAAATATTTTTATTAACATAGAATTCTACATTTTCTTTGCAAGTGTGTTTTATATGACTTTTCTTCAAAAATGCAAAACTTTTTAGCGTAGAACATGTATATTATATTTATTAAAGGTGTGAATTTTTACTGTAATTTTCTAGACGCATAGAGAAATTAAATTACTTTTCTACATCTTCTAATAACAATAATGACAACCATTTGATCAGCACTTATACTAAATCATACTTGCACTATTTCCTTGGCTCCTTGAAACATGCTAAGATATAGATATTTATTATCATTTATACTTTAAAGATGGGTAAACTCCTATTTAGAGAGTATGAGTGGCTTTTCAAAGGTCACACAGGTAATAAGAGGAAGAGCCAGGTTTCAAAACCAGGATCATGTAATGTCATGGGTCATTTTCGTAACTACTATACTGTACTGGACATGAAACTTTAGAGCAATGTGAGTGCAGATTTTACTCCTTTAAAATGTTTTTTTTTTTCATTCTAAAATAAGAAACAGAAAAGTGGGTTGATATTCAGAGAGTTGTTGTCACAGAGCACAAGATAAGTAAAACAACATCGTAAGTAAAAATCTGTAGAGAAAAAATTATCTTTTTTTCCAACTATTTCAACATTTTCCTATGTGATCCAGATTCATGTATGGTAAAGAAGGCAGCATTAACCCTTGGACAAAAAGGAACTATGTTGAGAGTATAATGCCCTCTCATCCTTGTCAGGCAACTCTATTACTCATAAAGCACAGGCTGAGGAAGAATGGCCACACCAAGGGCAAGCTGTCTGATTGACCAGGGAGTTATAATAGCTTTTAATGTGATTAAGGACTCCACCTAAAACAAAACAAAACAAAACAAAAAAACATTATACCAGAGCCAAGGCTGGGCTGTCAGCTTGTGGAGAAGGAGCCAATATTTGGGCTATTCATTTGACAATACACATGACAAAATTCAGCTCAGACCATAGGGGGCACATTTTCAAATAAGGCCTCATAGATCCTATTATGCAGTAATGGGATTTGTGGGCATCAAGTCTTGTGCATGAAAAATCTACATTTAGGTGACCAATTTTCCATGTGACAGAACAATTTATTGAATCAAAAACTGAGCAAAATGGTGCAAATGTTCTGGCAACTTTCAGTTCCCTTTCTTCTTACAGCTCTGCTTTGTCAAAAATGATACATTCACTGAATGGTAGGCTAAATTGAATGGTGAACTTATCTTACAGAGTGTAAAATAGTGGTATGACACAAAGTTGAATTCAAAAATTACAAGTCTTCTATGTTTGACGGAATTTCTCTGATTGGAAATAATAATGCAAGTCGAAGGAGCTAGCACAGTTCCTGAAACATAGACTGATTCCTTAAATGTTTCTTGAATCTGATAGAACAAGCTCATTAAAAAAAGACTTGGTTTTAATAATTAAACGGCTGCTATCACACAGATGCTCTCTGGGTAGAATTGTATGATTTTGTTTTTCTTAGTGATGCTGGAACCAGGTTATAAAATATGCATGTTTTATTCATTTATTTTGTCTTGGAATTAGTGACTAAAGACTCTTAATTTTATAACCATAGGCTTCTTCATTTCCTTTCCTCTCTGTCAGAATGTGAGGGAAGAGTTTTATTCAGAGGCACGTATTCTATGATGCCGTTTTGCTCACATTAGGTTGAATTTTTGCCAGGTGTTATGTTAGATGCAATCACTGCTGGGGATTTTGTGGGTGTTACTGAAAATTACTTGGACAGAAAAACAATATGTTGGCTCAGTACAGGCAGAGAAAGTGGTGATGCAGGGGCACGAGGGAGTACTTTCCAATATGTGGCAGTGGCTGGGATTCTTTCTGCACCATTTCCAACCAAAACATCTCTACTCAGAACTTTGTCACTTTACTGTGACAATACTTATGTGGAAACCTCTTAAATTAATATCTTAGTTTAGAGATTTTCTCCTTTCTTTGCACCAACCTAATCCATTAATATTTACACTGTTTAAAAACCAAAGTTTTAGTTTTTAAAAATGTGAACATCAATTTAAAAAATTATCAAGAAACATAAAGTCTTGATAAAAAAAATTGAAAAAGAAATGGAAGAGCTTTAGCCAATGATAAAAATGGAAGCTTTCCTTCCTATTTTCTCTAGTATTTTATTTTTTCTCCTACCACTTATTGTATGTCCCCTGCTTTTCTCTACATGGCACATAAAGGGACCATCTGTTCTTTAGCTGTCCCATCCACATCAATGACTTTCAAATGTCATTCTTACCCTCAGTTCTGGTTCTTAATCCAACTAGTCAAATAGAATTTCCCATCTAGATCATGTGTTTACAATTCATTTAATTTTTTTCTTCCTATTTTTGTATAATTTTAAAAATTTCAAAGACAAACACATATTCCTCTTACAATCATCCCAATTAGCCTGAAACTGTCTGATTTCACTATTAACAGGTTCAAGCACCAAGAAACCCAATAATCTTAGTCAAACCAGGACAGTTGGTCACCCTAAAAAGATAAATATAGTTCTAAACATTCTGGCAGCCAAGGCAAAGCAGAAAAAATTCTATTTATCATAACCCATGATTATGAGCAATAAGTCATATTGGTTCTCCTGTGGAACTTGGGGTGTGTATGGGTTTTCCAACTTATAAATTCCAAGAAAAGTTAGTCAGGGTAAGCATTATTTAGAGGCACCAAGTAATACTAGGAATTCTATGTCCGTTTCTTGAAAAATACGGAACTAGAATCTGAAAGGCTAGTTCTTACATTGATTTTTGGAAAAGAAAGATAGTGGTTAAGTGAAGGTAATTAAATAAAAGTTAAGTTTGTGGTCACTGGAAGAGCTAACACATCTAACAGTTGTATATATAAAATAGTTAAGGAGTAAACAGATAATATGTCCCATTAAGATATCATCTTATAGCAATGATTTCTCTCTGCTAGACATTTAATAGAACTTGAAAAGAAGAGTTAGCGATTAATCACTTGATCAAGGGCCTGACTGCTTTACACAGGTTGAGCATCCCTAATCCAGATATCCAAAATCCGAAACTTTTTGGGCATTGAATGGCACCACAAGTGGAAGATTCCACACCTGACCTCATGTAACAGGTCACAATCAAAATGCAAGCCCACGACAGTTTATTCAGAGTCTCCAAGAAAAAAAGATATTCCCAGCCCCCTTCATCTGTGATATTTTTGATGCATGCCCGAGTTCCCCCATGAAAATACGCCAACAAAGGGTAATAAAATGGCTCTTATCCAAGCCAGACGTGCCAGCAGCATGTTCCCCATGATGCCCCACATGGGGACCAAGACCTATGTGCTTTACTCACTGTGGTTTCTTGCTTATTCTCTTCTCTATGGTGTTAAGATATTGTTGAAAATTTCAGAAAGGCCTGAAAATACCCCAGTGGGTAACAGTGACAAAAAAGAGAAAGCATTTATGTTTATCTATAGCATAGAAAGTCAAACTGTTGGAGAAACTGGACAGTGGTGTGTGAAATGTCTTATAGGAGAGTATGTGTTGGAATGACCACCATATATGACCTGAAGAATAATAAAGATAAACTTTTGAAGTCCTACGCTAAAAGAGATAAATCACAGTTAATGAAAAACAGAAAACCACTGCATAAAGCTAAAAATGAAGATCTCAATCATGTATTTAAAAAGAGGATCCATAAGTGTCACAGTGAATTCATGCCACTTAATGGCGGCCTGATCAGGAAACAAGTAAAGACCTATCACAGTGAATTGAAAATTGAGCCGACTTTTGAAGATTCAACAGGATGGTTGCAAACATTTAAAAAGACACAGTATTCAATGTTTAAAAATTTGTGGTAGCTGCTAATCACAAAGCAGGAGAGAAATTCATGGATGTGTGTGACAAGGTCACTGCTGATGAAAATCTAATACCAGGACAAGTATACAATGTTGATGAAATATTGCTGTTTTGTATTATTGTCCTGGAAAGACACTGACTACAGCTGATGAGACATCCCCTATAGGAATTAAGGATGCCAAGGACCAAATGATTGTGCTGGGATGTGTTAATGTAGCATCCATGTATTATATTAATGTAAACTTGCTGTGACAGGCAAAGGCTTACACTCTCATTGTTTTCAGGTAGTGAATTTCTTACCAGTCCATTATTATATTAGAAAAAAGGCATGGATCATCAGGGACATCTTTTCTGATTGGTTTCACACACATTTTTTTACCATGGGCTCTTGCTTACTGCAGAGAAGCTGGACTGGATGATAGCTGCAAGATTTTGTTATTCTTTAATAACTGTTCTGCTCATCTGCCAGCTGTAATTATCATAAAAAATAATGTTTATGGCATGTACTTTCTCCCAAATGTGACTTTATTAATTCATTTATGTTACCAGGGTATACTTAGATTAATGAAGAATAAATATAAAAACACTTTCTTGAATAGCATGCTAGCAGTATTGAAAAGAGTCATGGGTATGGAAGGTTTTCAAAAGGAGTTTAGCATGAAGGGTACCATTTATACTGTTGTCAACACTTGGAACACAGTGACTA
Organism: Lemur catta; assembly: GCF_020740605.2. Lineage (NCBI taxonomy): Eukaryota > Metazoa > Chordata > Mammalia > Primates > Lemuridae > Lemur > Lemur catta. The sequence goes on along the minus strand of NC_059132.1, from coordinate 87,956,135 downwards.
AAGAACTGAAGACATAGTTGTGCATGCCTGGCACAATCTCTGGCCTGTGATGATGGCAAACAAGGTGGTGATCTTGAAGGATTCCACATGTCAAGTGAGAAAAATGATGTCTGACTTCTCTACATGTGTAAAAAATATGCCTTCAGAGTTTACCAGTAAGCTGGAAGAAGTGAGTATCAAAGAAATTTTTAGCATAAATAATGAAGTTGCTGTAGAGTGTACCTTGGCATTTCCTATCATTTGAAAAAGTAAACTGAAAACTAGAATATGGGTTGTACACTGTCATAGCTAGTTAGATGTATAACCATGATCAAACTCTAGTATGATTCCCTAATCCAGTAGTATTTTTCATAATGCCACCCTACATTGGCCATAAGATTATTATGGATAAATTTGTTAATTAGAATTACAACTGTATTCCAACTTCAATATAGGAAAGACATGACTTCAATCTTGTGCCCAAATTATTGTGTTTTAACTGTACAGATTTCCAAATGAAGCCTTGTGATTGGTCTATTTCTTACACCCAAGTGATAGGTGTTTATAGAATAGCGATGCAAAGACTATTCTTAATAACATGAATCACAGACCAAAATCTCATTTATTCTCACATATATGAGAAACTGTTAATATTTTAGTGAAGTTTCTCCTAGTGTATTTCTAAGCATAGATGCTTTTTCTTATACCAAGCACAAACATGCCAACCAAGCTGCCACATTATGGCATTTGTTCTAGCTGCAGAGAGCAATGGGTACATGAGCTAAAGCAGCTGTGAAGTTTTATCAGGGCAGTTGGACTCCACTTCCCTTGTCCAACCTCAGCTTTTATGCTGCTAGTCAGTTCTGTCATTGGCATCTGTTTCCTACAGTATTCTAACTTGGGATAGAAGCAACACATTTCTGATTCTCAGAACTTAGGCATCAAAACCGAAACCCAGTGACAGTCCACTCAGACCCCATCTTTCACCCCCTTAATCCTATCAGTGATGTTTCTAAGCTCCCAAATTTTTGTGTGAAATCTTTTTCTGTTTGAGTCACCTAGTGTGGTTTCTATTTTCCTGACTAATACATAATATAACTGATCCTGACTGATAGCTAGCAATAATCCAATTAATATTATGTTAATGAACTAACAGATAATGACTTAGATAATCGCTATTATTTTCTTATAATTGATAGTCATAAGTAAAGCCATACAATTGCAAGTTTTTACCATTTGAAGGTTTAATCCACAGTGACACTTTCCCTGGCTTCATGTTACACTTGTGGAGTCTCAAACTTTATCATATCTTATTTATATCTTTCTCATCTGCAGGAATGCTTTGGAAAGGAAAAGCTAGTTTAGCAGATTCTGAGGTGTGTCTAAATAAAGTCAGAGTAGCTGAATCTAGAATTCTTGTCACAACTTCCCACATCCCCCTTCGATTTGGATGGAATTACCACTCTAGGTGACTTATTTATGACTAAAATAAACTTTAAGTCTTAGATATTCCCTTGGCCAGTAAGCTAATTTAGTGCTAAGCACATATTATACACCATTTGGTTCTTTGGTTATTTTTTATTTTAGTAGGTTTTAGAGATTTGCAAACATCAGTGCCTCACTTAATATGGTATATAGTGCATTTACAAGTGAATAGAAGTACTTGTTGGATAAAGAGATAGCGAAGCACATCTCTTCTGACAATGCTGAAGCCACAACATGCAGGTGCTCGATGTTCCTCCTGCTCTTTCACACCCCCGTGCCTGTCACACAGTTTTTATGCAACTGATGCTATGAAAGCAATTATTCGAAACTTCACCCTCAAATCAAATATTTACATGAACAAATATTCAATATTCATCTCCAGTTGGACTTTATCTCCCTGACTGAGAGGTAAGGGCTCATATAGTTACAGTCTTACAACTTTCAAGGACTTTTCTAGCCTGTGGTGAGACAGACTATCTCACCCAGTAGGCACATGAAATAAGGCTTTTGAAAGACCGTCTCGTGGTACTGCATATGAAATCTGCTGTCTGACAGGGCAAAGCATAACCACTTAGCTATTTCTTTTAAGCTCCATTTCCCTCCACAAAAGGCTATTCTTTAGCTCTGTAGTTCAATTCACATAAGTATAATGAGAATCTTTGATGTCTAACACAGGCTTAAATACAGCAGAGAAACATAAAGTTCTTATTCCTGTATGTATATACTGTGTTTGGTCAAATAATAAATTACATGTCTTGAATAGGGATCAACAAATTTAATAGAGACATTTTATCCATCATGTCTAAAGTAAAAAACTTCTGGAAAAAATGTTAAGAGTTTGCAATGATAGATTAAGAGAAGTTTCATGTTTATGTAGCTTTCATTACCTTCAATTAAATTTCTCTCTTACTGAAAAGGATACTTTAAAGAATATACAAATGAATTTTACTCATGTATTTGAATTATTATTAAAGGGTTAACCACATTATAATATCTCTTACAAAAATTTGTTCCTGAAAAATGAATGCAGTGCAGTTTCTGCTTTGCAAAAAACCATTTCAAGAGAATGAAAAGACAAGCCACAGCCTGGGAGAAAGTATTTGCAAAAGACATATCTGATGAAAAAAAAAAAAAAAACTGGTATCCAAATATGCAAAGACTTTTAAAATTCAACAATAAGAAAACTAACAGTCTGATTAAAAAATGGCCAAAGACCTTAACAGACACATCACCAAAGAAGATACACAGATGGGAAATAAGCATCTGAAATGATGTTCCACATCATATGTCATCGGGGAAATGCACATGAAAACAACAATGAAATACTACTACCTATTAGAATGGCTAAAATCCAAAACACTGACAACACCAAATGCTGACAAGGGTATAGAGTAACAGGAACTCCCATTCATTACTGGTGGGAATGCAGACTAGTACAGCCACTTTGAAAGACAGTTTGGTGGCTAAAGTAAACATAATCTCACCACATGATACAGCAATTGTGCTACTTGGTATTTACCCAAAAAACTTGAAAACATGTCCACACAAAAACCTGCATATAGATATTTATAGCAGTTTTATTTATAGTTGCCAAAAGTTAGAACAACATACAGTATCCTTCAGTAAATGAATAGATAAACTGTAGTACATTCAGACAATGCTATTGAAGTTTAAAAGAAATGAGCTACCAAGACACAAAAAGACATGGATGAAATTTAAATGCATATTACTAAGTGAAAGAAGCCAATCTGAAAAGGCTACATACTGTATTATTCCAACTAAATGACATTCTGGAAAAGGCAAAAGCTATCGGGTCACTAAAAAGATCACTGGTTGATGGCAGTAGGGGTTGGGGGAAGATTTGAATAGACAGAGCACAAAGAATTTTTAGGACAGTGAAAATACTCTGTATGATACTATACTGATGGCTACATGTCATTATACATTTTCCAAAACCTATAGAATGTCCACCAAGAGTGAACCTTAAAGTAAACTATGGAATTTAGGTGATTAATATGTGTCAGTGTAAGTTCATCAGTTGTAATAAATGTGCCATTCTGGTGGGGAATGTTGACAACAGGGGAGGCTATGCATGTGTGCTGGCAGGGGGAATATGGAAAATCTCTGTATCTTCCTCTTAATTTTGCTGTGAACCTAAACCTTCACTTTAAAAAAGTCTTTAAAAAATGACATAATAATTAAAATTAAAAAAAATTAATGCAGTGTAGGAATGTGTTGTGTACAGTGGTTCATATTTTACTGTCTCATATAAAGAAATCTCAGACTTCACTTAAGTAATAGAAACATGGTTCTCTTTTCTGCAAAAAAGAAATTAAGAAATAATGCTAAAGTTAGGATTAGAGGTTCCTGGATAGATATTAAGCAGAGGTTATGTTTTGGATTTTAGTAAGGCTTTCATTTTTTCTAACTATCACCTGTACCACAAAGTATCTTTCATTGGATATCTTGACAAATATAAGCCCTAAGTATCTCATGAGAGCCAATCAAGAAGAAGCTTATGGAGCTGAGCAATTCTGTTACCTCTACTAGAGAAATAACTACATGGATATAATTTACTGATGGCAAGTAATAGAATACTTGTTTTTTAACCTAAACAACAACAAAAAAGACATTGAGAGTTAATCCAGTTCAATTTACGCATTTTTCTTTATATTTTTATAGAAATAATACAAGAGCATGGTAAAAATATCAAAAAGAATTCACACACATATATATAGTGTATATTATTAATATATATTTATGTGTATACATATATCTACATATCTACATATAAATATGAAAACAGTAAATAAAAATCAACACTTTTTATTTCCTATTAAGATAAGAACAGAATTATATATTATAGGGAGACTCTATTTAAAAGTCTAAATTCAACTTTTTGCAAATCTTCAAACATTCCACCAAGCTATTGGATGATACAAACATATCACGTAAGTCAGTGTTTTCTGATGTGTGGTTTTCAAACCATTAGTGGATTGGGAGATCAGTACAGTGGGTCATAAAGACTCGGGTTTTTTTTAATAAATAGAATAAGATAAAAAATAATGGTGTATTACTGATAGTAAGGGCAAGTATTTTTTTGTGAAACTATTGCTTAACTTTTATTTAAAGTTGTATGTATAACTTTATATATTTAAAGTGTATATGTGTGTATCTGGTTGCAATGCAAAATATAATTTTTATTGTAGTCATAGTAAAACAAAAAAGGTTTTAAAGCCAATGGTAATATAATTTCCCTAAGGAATTTATCCTATGAGAGGCAGAAAGAAAACAAAGAAACAAAATGTGAAAATCATTTATAAAAATATGATGATAACAAAATGCAACAAATATTTACAGAAAATTTCTTTGGAAATGAAAAGATAGAAAGACTATTTTGTTAATGAAATGCATCATGGTAAGCCATCTCAAAGAGCTTCATTTTATTTATTTATTTAGTTTGTGTTATAGAGACAAGATCTCTGTCTCCCCATGTTTATGTCCCCATCTCTGTTTTTTTACTGTAATTATACCTTTTTGGAGTTTAAAGTTTGTTCACAACTCATCTCCATCACCCACAGACTGAGTCAAAAAGTAATTTAAAAAGAATGAAGTAGATGAAAAAAACATTAACACCACTACTCTTGCATTAGTTCCTGATGATAGTGTCAACAATGAGAGAAGAGTCGTTGGCATTTCTTCACTCGGGTGTTGATAGAGGGAAGAAGGTTGTATTTCATATTATTCACAGTTCCAAGCACTGGATTACAAACTCCTCAATAGGAGCTTTTCAAATAGATGAAGTGGATCTATCTCGAAATAGAAAATGAATAGCGTCTCCTTTCCATAGTCCAAATGCTGCCCCTTCCTCAGCCCACTGATGTTCCTCTTTTATTTTTTTACACTGAGGAGTATGGGGTTAAAAGAGGACACATGTGCTTTAATGCACCATCTCCACTAATGCTGTAGCTGGTGCACAGTAACAACCCACCGCCTTCAGTAGAAGAGTAGCGTATGAAGAGTTAAAAAATCAAAATTTGAGATGACCAATATCCTAGTAACAGTAAAAATAATATACACAAAATATTTGGGGCATAGATGCAATATATGATGGAATATATTTTTACATACAAAAGGCAACGGCATTTCCACAAGTTCTGATTAAGCTGTTTTCGGCTAAGTAGTATTTAAGTGTAAGTAGCAAGCCTAAGGGTTGCATTTGCAGCAAGTTTACTGATCTCAACAATAAATCCTGGATTTATTTGAGAGCTGAGGTTGCAAACTGCAAATCCTGATCACCAGTTCTTAGAGGCAAAGTCCAAATCCAAATTTCAAATTCTGAGCTTGTAATAGAGTAGTCACCCCTCATCCTATGGATATGGAAGCATAAAATTGAGAGTGGGGAGTACGTAACAGAGGAAATAGCCTGGGAAAAAAAAGGCAAACATATGTTTTCTATCTCTTTAAAACTTCCCCCACTCTACTTGGAAGCTGAGGCCTGCATCCCTTCCCGGGCAGGTGGTCACAAGAAGCAGGAGAATGTCTTTTGTTCTTTCTGTTACAGAAGATAGCTCAGCTGAATTGTGGGCTCCATCCCAAGCCCCATGCCTGGCTGGCAGAGGTCTGGGTGTGCCTCCCAGGCGGGCAGAGATCACAGGCTTTGTCTTTGGCAGAGATGGGAGGATTAAAAATTTAAAGACAGTAGCCCAGAACTGAGGGCCCTTCCTTTAAAAACTCTGTATTTTTGCTTATGTTCAGGAAATTTGGATTTTGAGAGGAGAATCTGCCATTTTTCCTCCTTTGCTGGCAAAGTAATAATCTTCTCTTTCCTTCTCCTCAACTATTTTTCCTCATTGTTCTGATGCAGCCTTGGGGACAAGTGCCAAGTTTTCGGTAACAAGCTAATGTACATTCTCTACTGAATTACAAAACACAGCAGATCAAGTTCTCTCCCAAATTTAGCCTCCCAGTTCTAGGCACAGAAGAGACTATAACTTGGTAATTACTGAAACCATAACATGAATATTGCTTTGGATTATAACAACACATAAAAAATGAGTTAATTTCAGAGACACATACTCTTAGTAAGACATAGGAAATGAAACCTCTTTCTGAAAATAGCTTCTAGATTTATCTGTGGTCACTTTTCTGAGTTCCATTTTTATACTGAAATTAAGCTTCCTAATTTTCTTCCTTGTTGGAAAAAAAATGGTGTGCCAAGTTTTATGATGCCATTAAAAGACTCTGATTGCTGAAGTTGCAATAACATAAATTGTCATGTCTGCTACAATAAAGACTGACCCTTGGAGATTATATATTTCTAAGTGTGGTATTATCTACACACACAGAGTGGAAATAGAATTGAAACAGGACGTGTAACTCAATAAATCAATCTAAAGAACATGCCTGTTAATTGAATCAAGGGCAGCCTCAAATGTTCCAGATCATATCTAAATTTTCAAATTTCTCATTTCATTTGTAAATGTTGTCTGCCCATTAGGCCAAAATTGTACTTCTTGAATAAGATATTATCCCTTAAATCTCAACAGAAAACAATGTCTAGGGTCAGAGAATCATTTAAAATTTAATAGTTAACACTCATTCAATAGTTTATACTAATCAGAAACTTCTCACCGGTCTCTACATAAACTTTCTTACTTTTTTTTTTTTTTTGAGACAGAGTCTCACTTTGTTGCCCGGGCTAGAGTGAGTGCCGTGGCGTCAGCCTCGCTCACAGCAACCTCAAACTCCTGGGCTTAAGCGATCCTACTGCCTCAGCCTCCCAAGTAGCTGGGACTACAAGCATGTGCCACCATGCCCGGCTAATTTTTTGCTATATATATTTTTAGTTGGCCAGATAATTTCTTTCTATTTTTAGTAGAGACGGGGTCTCGCTCTTGCTCAGGCTGGTCTCAAACTCCTGACCTCGAGAGATCCACCCGCCTCGGCCTCCCAGAGGGCTAGGATTACAGGCGTAAACTTTCTTACTTAATTATCAAAGCAACACCAGAATGTCCATATGATGGAATAACACTGGTACACAAAACAACAAGGGTAAATATTAAAGACATTTTAAAGTAAGGAAGCCAAACATGAAAGAGTATGTGATGTACAATCGCCTTCTATGAAATCTTAAAAGACAAAACGATAGTGACAGGAAGCAGGTCAGTGGTTCCCAGGAGCTGGGCTTCAGGGAGAAAATGACTACTACACAGGGAACATTTTAGGCAAATGCAAATGTTCTGTATCATGCTTGTGTTGGCAGTTACACTACTGTATACATTGATCAAAAGTCATCACAAAAACCCATGAATTTTGTTATATGAAGAATTTATCCTCCATAGAGTAGATTTTTGAGAGTTAACAAAAAGCCACATGAGATTGATGTTATGTATCTATCTTTCCATTTAAAAGTATAAACTGAGGTTAAAGTTGATTGACTCACACAAGGTCACACAGCCAGTGAACTGAACCCACACTTGATTGGTCCCGAGACCATGAACTCTACACAGACACGTAGGAATTTGCTCAGAATGCCCCATTACATCTCCAGTGTCTATGCTGCTGCTTGTATAGAATAGACACTCAACACATATGCACAAAATATATATAAATAGATGCCTGGAAGCCCCAGTTCTGCCCACTGTACTGTGCAATCTTGCCTCATAATAGATTGTCGCTCCTCATGGTATTCTATAATATTTCTTTAGGAAAATCTGAATTGAAAAAGCAAAATTTCCTCAAATGGTGAAGATGGTATATAAATATACTTAATCTCCCACAAACTAGTAAGCTATATGCTATAATATTTGCTTTTCAAAGAGGAAGTGATTCATTCTGTTGAATTGGAAGCATGATTTATTCTTGCTGGTGGTGAATATCTTCCATAAAATTCCTTTGCTTTCTGAATGCATTCCTGAAAAAGAATACTGGAAATTTATATTAATATTTTCTTTTCAAGAGGATCTTTCTGGTCCTTTCTCTCCAGAGATCTCTCTAATGAGTTTCATCTACGATTTCCACACCTTGAAAGCAGTGCAGATATTCAGTGTTTCTCCAAGAGGCCTAGGCTTGACCTTCGTGGTTATCATTCTGTTTATAAGTGGCCTTGCAACCTACTGCATACTCTCTGAGCATACCAAATTGTTTTTGTTTTCTCTCTCAGATTTCAGATGCCACAAGCTCTCCTTGCATCTCTAACACCCATGTTTTCCAGAAAGAGTTTCTTATAAACAATTTAAATGTGGTTGTCAAAAATCCATGCCAGCTGCTTCAGCCTCCTCCACCATATTCAGTGTAACAAACATCTGCAAATTGCAAGGAAACAAGGTCTCTCTCTCTCTTGTTCTTACTCTGGTCCTCTTTCTCTTTCTTCAAAGATTTCCAGACTCACTGCTTGGATTTATTTCAGGTTAATAAAAAGTATAATTTAAAAATAGCCTTTATTCTCCTTCCTGAATAAGAAAGCTTTAATAGGTATGAAGATTGCTTCTATATGAAGATAATTCAAGATACCATTTTAAAATAAAAACAGAATCAGACATAAAAATGCAGAAGTATGTTTGCATTAGAAGGATTTCTTTGCAAGAATCATAAGTCTCTAGCTATTTATTAGCTAGAAATATTACCAAATGGTCCATTGTATTTACATTTTATGTAAGGTGGAAAAACAGTCAAAGCAATACTGAGGTAGTAGCAGGAAAACTGCATGTATACGTGTGAAGATAACTCACTCCACCCCAATTATTTAAAAACATGCAATTAATCATGTCATGCCTTGCAGGAGGTGTATGGTGTGGTCACAAAGTCCAAGAAGAAAGGGAATGTATTATTCCAAGTGCTAGCTTGGTCAAACTACTAATAAATTCCTTTTAAAAGAATTAAAGATGCCTTTCCCCTTAGCACTTGACTTACTACAGGCTTCAGATGCATCAATTCATATGCACCACGATCATCAGCACTGCACCTGCCACAGACAGGGGTTAGAAGTTAAGATGCTTGCACTTCAGTACATAAACTGCACTATTTTTATAACTAACTAGAAAATACTGATAAGGAAACTGAAATTGGTATAAATTCCAAGAGAAAAATATTTTTAGGAGTGTGGAAATTGTAACATACACAGATATTCTTGGTGACAGTATAGATATATTTTGACAGTAAGCAATTCAGGGTAAATTACAAATGAAAATGCACATAAGAGCTTCTTGGAAGAGCTTAGGTTAGGGTTACAAAATTTGGAAAATAAAAATACAAGACATTAAGTTACATTTCAATTTTGTGTAAATAGAAATTTTTAAAATGTAAGTGTATCCTATGAAATATTGGGAATATACTTATTCTGTACTAAAAAACTATTTCTTGTGCATCTGAAATTCAAATTTAACTGGATGTTCCATATATTGTCTGGCAAAAGTAAAAAAGCAATGGTATGAGTAACTCTGGAAGTACTGAAATTACTCCAAAATTAATATTATACCAAGTAATTTTTTAATGAACTAATCAGTGTTTGGGAGCAAGAAGATGAAGCTTTCATTTGTCCAATGAACAGCAAAAAAAGGAAATTGAGTTTGTAACAAAGGTAGAGAAATATAATTAAATAAATGGATGATTTATTTATTTATTTTTTATTTGAGATAGAGTCTCACTCTGTTGCCCGGGCTAGAGTACCGTGGCATCAGCCTAGCTCACAGCAACCTCAAACTCCTGGGCTCCAGAAATCCTTCTGCCTCAGCCTCCCGAGTAGCTGGGACTACAGGCATGCGCCACCATGCCCAGCTAATTTTTTTTTCTATATATATTTTTAGTTGGCCAGATAATTTCTTTCTATTTTTAGTAGAGACGGGGGTCTCGCTGTTGCTCAGGCTGGTCTCGAACTCCTGACCTCGAGCGATCCACCCGCCTCAGCCTCCCAGAGTGCTAGGATTACAGGCTGTGAGCCACCACACCCAGCCTAGACTTCAGTACTTCTGAACCTTGATTTCTACCACTTCTTCCCCACACTGTCTCTTATTTCCCAAATAAGGCCCTAGTCCATCCCCTCTGCAAGGCATTACTCTTGCTGATTCTTTTCTGGGGAACATTTTTCTTCAGTCCTTTGGTTGCTCATTTGCTCTTCTCATTCAAGTCCAGGCTCTAGTATCACTGCTTCAGAAATTATTTCCCTAATCACGTAGTGTATCTATATTAATAATAAGACATCACCTAGCCCCATCCTCTATTACACACTTTACTTTTATCTATCTTCCTTTATTTTTATTCACAGTACTTCAGAATACCCCAAAATAGTTACTTATCGTGTAACTCTTACACATTAGAAAATGAGGGCCCTTACAAATAATCTTGTCCCCTCTTATTCACTACTGTAGCTTAATTACCTGGCACCTAGTAGGTGCTCAATAAATATTCATGAATGAATAAGTAAATTGAACATCCCCTGGCATAGAAGTCCAGTGTAGGTCTCTTAAGAATCTGGACCAGAAGACAATATGAGTAAAATAAGCTTAGTTGTATGTAAAAGTATCCTTTCTCTGTGATCTCAAACTGTGCCTTCTTATCCATTCCTTTCCAAGAGAATTTCGGTGTCTCCTGAGAATAGTGACCTGGAGGTTAAGAAGCATCCATTGCATAGAAGTATTTGCTCCAGAGGTTAAAGGGATATTCATGCAAATTAAGCCTTACTACTTGTCCTACTACCCTGTCATATACTACCAAACCAAATAAGAAATTACGGGAGACATATAGCAAAAGTTTTTATTCTGAAATTCTTGCTATAAATGTGCAAATAATAATGAAAACGTTTTCATCCGCAAGCCACAATAATTATTCTGCCAACTGATTTAATAGGAATTTAATAAAGATTCATAAATGTTTTTCCCAACTGGGGCCAAAATACAGTTTCCAAAGATAGAAATCTCCTAAAATCATTTAATCTGAGACTTTCCTGCACTGAATGGTCCAAAGAAATTATAGCATCGTTGAGTAGCTTGGTGGGGCGTGTTTATATGGTTGCTAGACATGAACATGCTAGAAATACCAAAGATAAAGAAATTTTCCAGGGGGTTGATCATAAATAATGTGAAAAGCATCAATGGAGTATGCCTAGCTTATAGTAGCTGCTCAATAAATATTTGTCAAATAAATAAAAGATAGAATAAATGAATAATTTAACTTACTTTTCCCCTCTGAAACATTTGAAAAGCTGTTGTTTGTTGAAAGTACTGAGTCTGGAAAGTCACAAAAATTTTTCCAAAACATCCAAAAGTCTAAATTATCTTTTCATTTGTTACTCTGACACTGCATAAAACTGAGTTTCTTTTCAACTTTTGTGTTTTCTTCCTACTCTAATGTTTTTGATTTCTTCTCTCCCTCCTACTAGTCTATATGTCTAACTTTCTCTGTGTCTCTGTATTTACCCAGGACCTTTTAAGGTCACTTTCCCACAGATTTCATGAATTTTCATAGCTTTAAGTATTTCCTCTATGCTAATGATTTAAATGGCATTTCCAGTCCTCACTGTTCAATGATGCTCCACTTGCAACACTGAAAAATCCGACTGCCAAATTTCTGATCCCAAAGAAAAACATTTTGCAAGAATTCACAATGACTCTGCTTTGCCTCTTAAGACATATTTAAGCAAATGAAACTTAGAATTTGAGGCCTCTGCTCCAATTGTTTTCCCCTGTATGAACACTCTCCCACTGAAGTCACTGTGACTTCTCATTACTTCAAATGCCTTTGCCATGGCCATGGCCGTAGCATCCTAGAGCTGTTTTCTCCTCTCAGAATGCCTGCCACTCTTCATTAACTATCTCATTCCAGTAGACTTTAAAAATGCAGTCCAAGGGATGATTGGGTGGTTACGTCAGGGAAAAAAGAAAATTAAAAGAGTAAACATTGGACATAGAAGGAGAATTGGGTTTGTATTTAACTGGGTGATCCCAGGAAAATAACTTCTCCCTAGACCTTAGTTTCCATAACATGAGCTGTTTCCGGGGTTAACTGTTTGGTCCTGTTCAGTTTTACTAGCTCCTTTTCACTGAAATATAAATATTCACTTAAAATAATTGACCCTTTTTCCCCATAAAACTCCATGTACAACTTTACTATTTTCCAAGCTTAGCAAATCCAATATTCTCCATAGGCTTTGCTAGTAGAGATGCAAATACTCACAGTGAAAGGCTACATTATTATGACATTCTTAATAATGAGAACTCACATACAGCCTCTCAAATTAAGTAAAAATAAATGAACTTTTTTGTATGTTACCAAAAAAAAAAAAAAAAAAATTTTGGCATTAGTGAGATTACCTATTTCATATCCATCACATTGAAAACTAAAATATATTTTTAGATAATTATAGGTGTAAGTAAATTTAAAGCATGTAGAAATGAAATATTAATTATTCTTTTAGGAAAAGAATTAAAATAATAACTACTATTTTGACATTTTTGTCATTTAAACCAAATCAAACATTTGAGGCTAAACTTTGTTGGCCCATATCCCTAGGCACAGATTATCTCAAGAGGCCATCTGGAAACACTGATCACTATGTGAACCCTTCCTCTCCCTCTAGGCTCAATCTTCAGATTTGATTGGTCATTTTGTAATCTTAAATTTTGTAGTTGGTTGAGAAAAAAATCTCCTAGAGATTTAAAAAATACTGGCCCAGATGGAAAAAGGATTCTTCTCAATGAGGAAGTAGTGACTGCCAGTCTTCTTGTGGTAGGGTTTTTCCTGATAGAAAATGAGCACCTGAAGTCAGACCAGGCCACTAGCTATTGTGGTCAGGTTACGTGACACCATGTTTACAGACCCCTCCCATTGTACTATAAGGACCATGTCACTATAAAGTGAAGCTGGAATTAAAACTGTCTGTCGGTGCATGAGAGAAAGAGTGTGCGTGCATGTGTATGTATGTGTGTGCATGTACAAATGCACTATGAAAATTCATATGGAACTACACATAGATTCATCAGTGGTAGAGTTACTAGAGTACAAGGTCATAACTATCAGCAAATCCAAAAACTTTGAGAGTTTTGAATATGCTAAGAGTGAGAAACCCAGTGAATTTATTTTTACAAGATAATGAGAAATGCAGTGAATTTATTTTTACAAGATAATGTCCATATTTTTTCCAAAAAGATTCAAGAAATATCCAGATATAGAAAAGCATTACCTACCTCTGAATAAAGAACTCATTATTGTCAATGTCAATAAATAGGAAATACAAAAAATGAGATCCCATAAAAATTAGAGTCTAGACACTCCTTTCCAAACTGAGTTGTCTTGTGTGTGAATTTATTGATCAATATCAGACCACCAGCTTATAAACATGAAACACAGTCCGGGCGCGGTGGCTCACACCTGTAATCCTAGCCCTCTGGGAGGCCAAGGCGGGTGGACCGCTCGAGGTCAGGAGTTCGAGACCAGCCTGAGCGAGACCCCGTCTCTACTAAAAATAGAAAGAAATTATCTGGACAACTAAAAATATATATAGAAAAAATCAGCCGGGCATGGTGGCGCATGCCTGTAGTCCCAGCTACTCGGGAGGCTGAGGCAGAAGGATTTCTGGAGCCCAGGAGTTTGAGGTTGCTGTGAGCTGGGCTGACGCCACGGTACTCTAGCCCGGGCAACAGAGTGAGACTCTATCTCAGAAAAAAACAAACAAACAAACCATGAAACAGTTTAATTTCTTTTCAGTAATTGTCCACACCTATGCAATGTTAAAGCTCATATTCTTAGTGGATAAAAGCCATATTTGTTAATAATTCTTGGCCCAATCCCATTATTTTCATCCACTTTCAATTATTCGCTCCCACTCTATAGGACTCATCTCTGTTGATTTTAAAACTTTATTTCATGTTCTAAAAAATCTTTTTCTTTCCCCCATTTAAGTATGAGCTGTAGTTCTAATAGCTGCAAGATGGGGTGTGTTTGATTTGGCTCTCATTCTTCTTCTTATTCTCTTTTCTTGGTATCAGCTTCTCAGGTAATGATGACTGGCGGAGGAGGAATAAAAAAACAAACAAGGAAACAAACAAACAAAAAAACAGATGCTTTCTTACCTGACAGCTGTAACACTCTCCCATCCTTCCTCAACCGCTGCCCGTACCCACTGTTTTAGAATTTTGTCTGCAAGCTCAACATGGAGGTATGGTGACTCACTCTAAACAGTGCCCTAGGCTGCAGTCCTCAAACGCCAGGACACAGATTGGCACCAGTACGTGGCCTGTTAGGAACTGGGTTGCACAGCAGGAGGTGAGCAACGAAGCTTCATCTGTATTTACAACCACTCCCCATTGCTCATGTCACCACCTGAGCTACACCTCCTGTAAGATCCATGGGAGCATTAGACTCTCATAGGAGCACAAAATCCTATTGCAAATTGCACATGTGAGGGATCTAGGTTGCACGCTCCTTATGAGAATCTAATGCCCAATGATAAGAGGTGGAGCTGAGGCAGTGATGCTAGTGCTGGGAAGAGGCTGCAAATACAGATTATCATTAGCAGAGATGTTTGACTGCACAGAGACTATAATAAATCAATTGCTTGCAGATTCATATCAAAACCCTATCAGGGAGTGGCAAGTAACAATGTAATAATATTTGACTGCACAGAGACCATAATAAATCCATTGCTTGCAGACATATATCAAATCCCTATCAGTGAGTGGCAAGGGACAACGTAATAATAATAGAAATAAAGTGCACAATAAATGTAATTCGCCTGAATCATCCCGAAACAATTCCCCCCCTCTCACCCCCTGCCCGGTCCATGGAAAAATTGTCTTTCATGACACTGATCCCTGGTGCCAAAAAGGCTGGGGACCACTGCCGTACAGCACTGGCAGTTTCTTGAGAGTTTACCTTCCAGAACCCCAGGAGGTAGGTGATCTTAAGTAGGAAATACTCTCTGCAGCAGTTTCAGCAAAACTGCAGATCCTGGTTGCTTCTACCCCAGGGTTAATTCTAGGCCCTGTGAGCACCTACAGGATCCATTTCCCACACTTTTTGGGAAGTAGTAGCTCCCGATGGAGAAATGTGGTGGTCTTTGCTCCTGGCCCCTCCACCAGGCCTTTCTCAGCATGTTCTCCCACGGTTTGTTTCTCCACTGTTCCACTAGCACAAGGCAGGTCAACAAACCAGAGTTCCGTAATGCGATACAGTAACAGTCTTACCTTCTTGAGTTCTGCCCCAGTTATTCAGCTTGGGGAAAATAAATCAGCTCCTAGTTTTCAGAATGGGGTTACATTTTTGTCTTAGACCGCGTTGCAGGAATTTTTTGCTTTCACTCATGAACAGACTTTTTAAGACTGACAAAAATGTCTTCTTTTTCTTTATTTATCTATTTTATTGTATAGTTTCCATGACTTTATATAAGACAATTTGTAGCTCTTGGCATCTTTGTATTTTTAGAGCCAAGAAAGGTAGAGCTATGTAATTCTGGCAAGACAATAGGATTCAAAGCTCAGCAGGCATACGCCTTTATAATAATGTCACTTTTAACTCTTCATGTTTACAGTGATGATTCCAGACAGTTGTATCACTTGAATTTTTTTTTAGTCTCTCTTTGAAAAATTCAGTCTCAAGGTTTGATTCCTGAGGGAGGAAAAATTACTTCTTGCGTCTTGAAGCAGGATGGCATTAGATTTCTTACTTCCTTTTCATTGTTTGGTTTAGCTGGTCCACACTCAGGGTTGACTGTGAACTGCCTTGGGAGTTTTAGGGAGGTTAACTATTGAGTTTCAGCGCTCGCTTCATGCATAGCATCTGCAAATAATCAAGATACAGAAACAAGCTCAGAGTGGGGGCAGCCTTCGGGATTTGATTTAACTACACTTTCCCGTGAGCCATATTTCTCTGTTTACATACATTCCTGCTCTGAAGGCCAACTTCCTGTCATAAAGCTGCATACCACATTTGAGTATTTAAAAAACAGTGTGGCCCCAACCATTATAACTCTGGAAACAGATTTCAAGCAACCATTATTTTTAAAGGCTATGTTATAAAATGCAGCACCTTACTCTAACTTTCACAATTCAAATCCTTCTCATATGATTGTACACATTTCACAACACAGAGAGAATCAGGACTATTTTCTTGGCAATAGTATCTGTCAGTGTAGGCCTTGTTTGGAGACACCAAAGTGACATAGCACAAAGACTGAAAAGGGATGGAACTTATTTTTCAAAGGGGATAAATCCCTGAGAGAAGACACAGTGTGACCAATACCATATGGTAGAAATATCAGCAGTACAAGTTTCTCAGATAATTCATGTGTCATGGTTCCTTTGGCTCCTTCAGTGTATTGTCCTTTTATCAGTTATTGTATACTTTCTGGATCCTCTATCTCTCTCTTCTTTTTCAAAATATTACTTAATATTTCCCTCCCTACTCTATCCTGATATTTCATTCTTTCTCTCAACAAAGCTTTCCCAGGTGATAGCTATTGTTAGCAGATACAGTAGATGCATAGTTACGCTCCTTCTCTAGTCTGCTACTCTTGAGATATAAATCGTAAGGCTCAGTTTCAAGTCTATGGCTAGATCTAATTAGATTTAATTAAATCAAACCTCAACTACCAACCAGAAATCATTCTTTCCAAGGTCACTAATGACCTCCTTGTTATTAACTCAAAAAGCAGTGGCCAGTTGTCATGTGTATTTATTATACTTTCTCTAGAATTTGGATCTGTTGACAGCAATCTCCTTGAAACCCCATGCTCCCTGGGTTTCTGTGACATTATTGTTTCAGTGCTAATCATCATTATGGGACCCTTTTCTTCCATCAAACTTTAAATCTTGGGGCTTTCCAGGATACCATTTTTATACGTTGTTTTCTTTCTAATCTACATGCGCTCTCTATTCCTCTCTCATGGCTTTAGCAGTACGGTATTAAATAGATACTAATGATTCCCAATCTATATATTTAGCCTGTGGCTCTTCTTTGCTTTTTATATTGTGTTAGTGACCAATTCCTATCAATCCTATGTACAAATCTCTTTAATCTACAACTTACCTCCATCGCCAATCATAGAAAGAGGATAATGTAGTGGGCTACAGTCTCAAACTCCCCACGTGTAAATCCTGGCTCTGGCTCCTTCCTGCTAGTGGTATAACCATGGGTGAGTTATTTATGCCCTCTCCGTCCCTCAGCTTCCACATCAGCCAAATGAATAAGGAAAGAGTATCTTATTTGCAGGGTATGCTGATATTATTACCATTATCATTTTTTTATCTCAATAATTATAATAGCCACCTAACATGTTTCTCCCTCCATCTTGGCTCTCGTATAATCAACCCACAGAATAGTCAGATTTATCTTCCTAAAATGTTATCATATCTTTTCAATGCATAGAATGCTGGGATGGCTTCCCTTAATTTTCACAACATAATCCTGAAGAGCCACACGCTACATGATCTGCCAACCTCTCTAACCTACCTATTGACACAGAGCAGAACAGAAGATATCAGCACCCCCCAACTTTCAACTAGTAATTATGATCCCATTTATCCAACTTCTCAGTGATAGAATTATTTTCCGTTTAGCAAACATTTTTACTTGATTATTTCTTAAGCTGTACTCTAAATAAACAGGCAAGTTCAAAATAAGATTTAATAATTTTTGGGGGGCTGCCAAGTCATATATGGAGGCAGAAACCTTAAAACACAAATACCATTACACAGCGTCTATACGTGGCCATCTGTCATTTATATTCTTTATTTGTCTGACCTCCTTTACATTTTGTTCTTAGTGTTTCATTTTACTCTGCCATGCTTCACTGTACTGCAAGCAATAACCATAGAGGTGAAATAAATTGATTTTGTTCAACAGAGATAGAGTAGATGGTGAAGATAATTAAGTATGGAGGTAAATATTCCTACAAAACCAAAACTGACATTTTCTTTGTGTAATCTTGAACCTTTGGTTACTCCACTTTGAAAATGATATTTGCTTTAAAAGAAAAAAAGGATAGCTCAGTATGCATTACACTAATGTGAATTCTAGAAACTGGGCAGTCAGGGAAATCACTAATTAGTGTCTGGAGAGCCATTGGAATTGTGCAGAAAAAAATTAATCAACTAAATTAAAAGTCTTTTGGAATATTATAGCAGACCTGTACCACACTGCACAATTTCTGAGTATTTTAAAAATGTAGAAATACTATTTTCTGCTGTTCATTTTTGGGCATTTTATATAATGTTTATTTTACCTAAGGCAATATGTTAAAAGTTTATAATTCAAAATAGTGTTGGGTATTCCAATCACTTAATATATGATAAATAGAAACAAAGAAAGACACAGTGGCTTCATAGAAGCAAATCATATTTGAAAAAGTAAAATGTAACTATACTTATTTTTATATTACTTTAAAAAGAGTATTGGTTTTCTTCTTTTTAATGGACCTGATATGAAATGTTTGGGGCAATTTTACCAAATAAAATAATATAATCTTTAACCTATAATTCTAGTATTTCTTGTCTAATTTTTAAATAGAGTAATGTAGTTTGGTTACTATTATTATTTTTAAGTACCAAAGCAAAAGCATTGCCTACATTTACCTACTCATGAAAGTTACTAATGTGAGTTTATTTTTAAATCTTACTTAAAACACATTCTCACTAAATCATCATTTCTAAAGTAATGGTTAGTGTTACACATTTATTTTTCTAGAACTGGTATGAATTAATTATTGGCAAATTTTCATATGTGTTTAGTGTTTTTTGGAAATAACTAATTTAACTCTTCTCAAATTACGCAATAATATATAGGTTATTAAGTATCAAATATCCAATTTCCTTAAGTACTAAGTTTGACAGTTAATATCTGTGACATTTCACTTTGACATTTCTTGTTTCATTTTTATTGTAAAGGTACATCTTCATTCTTTCAAACACACATTTTGACTTGTGATTGTTTTTCAAGATTTTTTAGAACAATTTTTGTACAACCATACATAAGTCAAAAACTAATATTATTTTCAAATACGAGTTCCATCGTAAAACCAATACAAAATGCACAGCTCAAAATATCAACAAAGTGTTTGGGAAGGATGTGGCTAATGAATACACAGTACGCCGATGGTTTGAAAAGTTCCATTCTGGTAATTTTAATCTTAAAATTGAGTCACATGGACAATCTGAGACCAAGGTGGATAATGATAAACTAAAACCTATAGTGGAAGCAAATGCATCTCAACCTAGGCATAAATTAATAACAAGGTTGCTATTAGACCATTTAAAACAAATCAACAAGGTAAAGAAGCTGAATAGATGGGTACTACATAAATTAAACAAACATCAAAAGAAAAATTGTCCCGAAGCTTGCCTTTCTTTGCTGTCATGACATAAAGATGAACCATTTCTATACCATATTGTTACATGTGATGAAAGTGGATTCTTTTTGACAATCACAAGTGTTCAGCACAATGGTTGAATGAAGATGAAGTGCGAAAACACAGTCCAAAACTGAATATTCATCAAAAAAAGCTAATGTGTCTATTTTGTGGTGCAGGTAAGTAAAACTCAGACAATAATACTTTACAGATTGCAAGCAACACCTTAATTGTGTTTGAGTAGCAACAAGAAGTTGATGCAGTTGTCTGCTCTAAAATGAAGTTTAGATTACTAAGTAAGCATACGTTTTATTCCGTACCCTTAGAAACTTCAGAATAGATGCCAGCACCATGTTAATATTTGATTGTCTTTAATATTTCAAAAGTCTTAATTTGAAACAATCACAATGAGCATGAAACATACTATCTTTCTGAGTGTTCATTATATTTTTATGGGATAATTAGACATGATCTTGGCCAGATGTAAAGAAATATATTGTTTATAAGGATATTGGCTACATATCAAAATACTCTATCTTGCTCTAACACATATCATCCACTTCCTTTCCTCTGCTGAATTTTCTACTATTTTACATTATGACACTATTTATAGGATTTTTGAAATTATTGCCGAAGATTTTTCTTATCATTTAGACTGTAAGTTCTTTGAAGTTAGGGCCCATGCCTGCCTTGGTTTATAACTATATGTAATCAAAACCAGTTCACTCTCTGGAATTAAAGGGATCCAATAACTACCAGTTGAATGAATTAAGGCTGTTTCAATATTGCTTTAAACAGGGAAAAAGCATTGTTTTATTAAATCCTAGAGCATCCACCACAGCCATGAAATACACCAAATGTATTTTTGCTTTTAAAATCTAAATATATTAAACCAAGGATTCCTTTATAAAAATTCTTATATCCTTATTATGAAAAACAATGAAAACATTGCTTTTAAATTCTAAATATATTAAACCAAGGATTTCTTAATAAAAATTCTTATATTCTTATTATGAAAACAACAACAACAAAGCTATTTGCACCACATAAAATAGTATATAACAAAATACAAAATATTAATATTTACATTTAGAATTGTAAACCTCAGTGATATTTTCCAGAACTCTGATGTTCTTTGATAAAATAAAAAAATGTGTGATAGAAAAATAATGTGGTTATGTCTTGTGTGAAAAATAATAAAACTTCTTACACATCATTATTCTAGGTTCACATACTTTCACTTGTCTGGTCCTGATTGTGACAAATAGGGTGGGTTTGTAAAATGACTGGCTAGGGAAAGGGAAAAAATTTGTATTCGTGGAGCATACAAAAATTAACAGACCTCCACAGGCACTAAACTGTGGCTTTCATTGTGTTAACTCAAGGCTTATCCCAATGGAGCGAAGCTGCAAGGATTTGGGGTCTGTTTCTTCTCTCACACAACATCCTTTACAGCTTATCATGCACTGTGCTTTTTCATGGGATTGCAGCTTGGAAATTCCAAAACTTTCCTGTTGTACAATTTATGTAAACTCTACATCTCACCCGATTCCTTAGTAGAAGCATGTGTTCAAGATCATTTCCTAATATAGTAAAGATATGTTTTCTGCTTCAATTATATTCTGCTTCATTTGGCTATTTTCCTTTGGACCACCCTAGAGCATGATTTTAATGTAGACAGCTCAAGTATTTACATAGGAATATAAATAAAAATTATTTCTGTCTTCTTTTATAAATCTATTGCTGCTGTTACTATTACCTCTTCTACCATTATTTTCAATTTTTCTTATTTTAGTACAAACAAAATTATTGATTTCAGAGCTGGTCTTTTTTTCCTCACACATATATCACTTAAATTTGGCAAGTATTTCTTCAAAGATCAAGTCATCTAACCCATTGCCATGCTTCTTGATTAATATTCAGTGCCTCAAACAACACCTGTATGTAGTGGTTGCTTAAGAATTATTCTATATGTTAAATAAATAATCTTAAATGTCAAATTAACTTACTTTCTGAAAAATTACATATATAGATTTATACAAATATAAATATACATATATATGAGAGTGAGGAAAATACTTTGAAAGATATATGTCACTCAAAGTCACCATAAGTAAATGTGTTGTGGAAAGCATGTATGTACCTTTATCGCAAGGATCTTGGAGTATTTAATATGTTAATGTGTATCAGTCTACAATATGTATTGAATTCTAGGGAAGCTCAAGTTTCATCTCTTTAACACAAACCGCACTCCTATGAGTCAGCATAAAGACAACTGTCTCCATCCTAAATGATACCATGTGGATTTACCCACATTATCTAAGAGTATAATTTCTATCCTTTCTCTTCCTTTTATAAAGGCTATATGGTGTTTACCATTGGAACTGTTTTTCCAACCTGAAAGGCTATACGGTAGGCAGTTCCAGGAACTGGAAGAGAAAATGGATTTCTCTTACTCTCTCTAGGCAGAAGAGTGGGATTAACTCTGGTGCTTAGTTTTAGACTCTGTATAGCTCCATGTAGTTTACTCAGATTTTTCAGTGGGATTTTAGAAAACACTCTAGTTAATAACAATTTATGTTTTCTCGGCCTTGCATAAATCTCTCTTAGAGGATTTGTGAGTAAAATTTGTTTTGAATGAGGATGGAATTAAAATATTGTGGGTAGTACTAGATAAAAGTATCATTATTTGAAATCACACATTAAATATATCTTTTCTTCAACAATTAATAGAATGCAACATTTCTAAACTCCCTCAATCACATTTTTTGTTTTAATTTGAACTTAAGGAATGGCTGTTAATTTAGTAAGGTCCAAATACTGGCTCCACTACTTGCTAGCTAGGTGGTCTGCATTTGTCCCTTTAGTCTCTCGGAATCTCAATTTCCTAGAATAAAGAAGAGATAAATAATACCTCCCTCTTAGTGTTATTTCAAGTAATGACTGAAATGATACATGTAAAGTTGTTAAGAAAGTACATTGCATGTGGTAAGTGCTTAGCAACAAATATGCTCATTCATAATTGCCTCGCTGTGTGGCAACCAGACCAAATCATATCATGCTGTTGTTTAATACCACCCACTAAGTCCTCATCACCCTTCGAATAGATTCTAAACTTCCTGAAAGCCACATATGAAGTTGCCCCATCCTACCTCACTGCCTCAGTTTTGTGCCACTGGCTTTTAATCTATTCCTTTGACACATCAAGCTTGCTTCTGCCTTAAGCTAATTGTACTTGCTCTTCTTATTTCCCAGAATTCTCATCTGTAAAATTGTCATTTGGTTGAATCCTCCTTGTCACTTGGGTTTCAGTCCAAATATCACCTTTCCTGAACACATAAAATAACCCATTGTTTTATCTTTTCATGATATTTCCCACTACTTGAAAGTCTCTTACATATTTCTTTGTTTCCTATTGTCCCCATAAAAAGTTAAGTTCTGTGGGTGTCGGGGTCTTCTCTGTTGTGTTCGGCACTGTATTCATAATGCTTAGGATAGTGTTTGGCACATGGTAAATGCTCAATCAACTTCTGTTCAATAAAATAAATGATGTAGACTGTGGCCATCATAAGTGATTCTTCTGTGGGTTTGGCCAGCACCAAAAACTGTGAATATTCTGGTATCTGGCGCCAGAGGGGGATAGCTGAGTCAGATATTTAGCTGCATTCTTCTAATCATTCATACCTTTCATAATCCAAATTGTAGTTCAGAAAAAAAATGACAAAGTTGGAGAATGATATATAGATTTCATAAGTATCATGGCCCAACTTTGGTGAATTATGTATATATATATAAAATAGATATATAATTCACCAACGTATACTCACTGCTAGCAGTGTCAGAAGATCATAAAGATCACAAAACCACCATCACACTCTTGTGTAATATCATCCTGTATTTGCTCACACCTGGAAACATCCATTAAAGGGAGATTCTTGGGACTTAGTCAAAGACACAAAATGGATAATGGTTTCAAGAATTTCTGCCTATAGGACAGACTTAGATATCAAAAATACCCAAGGTCACCTAGCACTCAGCTCTTGGTTTCTAATATCACTCTCCAATAAAGGAAACAGGGCTGCTTGAAGAAATGGCTGACACTAAGCCCAAGGTAGGGAGGATACAAGATGAATCCAGAGCATCTTTGTAGTGCCACAAAGTAAGGAAGTGTTCAAATAACAAACAAAAAAAATCTCATGATGCTGGGGACATATCAGAAGTACACAGGTACCAATTGAAGGACTTCTTAATGGCCAAAGAACAATTGGAGCAACAAAATAAATAAAGTATTAATAGTATTGGATTATAACCCAAAGTATAAAATAAAATCCATGAATCTTTTTTTATAGATTTTATTTGATTTTTTTAATTTTTTTATTATTTCAGCATATTACAGGGGTACAGATGTTTAGGTTACATATATTGCCCTTATCTCACCTGAGTTAGAACTTCAAGCATGTCTATCCCCCAGAAAATTCATGAATCTATATTAACATAAGGAAATAATTGAATAAATAAATAAATGGGAGAGAGCAAATTCCTTGCAGAATAATTACAATAATTTATATAGACATTTTATTCTCAAGGAGGTGAAGCCTAAATTTTATTCCTTAAGTGTGGGATGAGCATAGTAAATTCCTTCTAAAGAATACAGTATAGGAAGGGGAAAAAAAAAAGAGTAACTTTTTGGTTGGTGGAGAAACCTAACAAACACTTAATTAGGTGTTCAAGATTAGCATCAATAGTGATAAATCATAGTATAGTGTATACCCTTGATATGATGTGATAAAAATGACATTTTGCCTCCACTGTCTTCCTTACCATAAACCCGTATCCCCAAGCTTATCAAGAGAAAAACATCAGACAGATCTTAACTGATGGATAGTCTATAAAATACCCGACTGGTACTCATCAAAACTGTCAAGGTTATCAAAAATAGGAAAAGCCAAAGGAATGACCTCAGTCAAGAGGAGAACAAAAAGGCAAAGTAACTAAAAGTATAGTGGTATCCTAGATAGAATCTTGGAACAGAAAAAGGACACCATATCAAAACTAAATAAATCTAAATAAAGTATAACCTTAAGTTAATAATTTATCAAAATCAATTTATTACTTGTTAAAAATGTACCATATTAATGTAAATCATTAAATAGGAGAAATTGGGTTTTGGGTATACAGGAACTCTGTGTGTCATCTCTGTAACGTTTCTGTAAAACTGAAATTATTCTAACTTAAAAAGTTAATTGGAAAAAAAAAACCAACTTCAGGACAACCATCTATACTTGACTTATAGACAGATGAGTGAGGAATATACAGAAAGTTAGGATTTAAATACACTTCAGAAAGATTTATTTAATATTCTATAATTGTTAATAAAGCAATTTTTATTTATATTGCAGATGTAGAATAAATGCTTGCACAAATAAGTGAATTAATGATAAAAGCAATATTTTATTTTAGCCTATTTTATTAATTTCAAAAATTGCTCTCTAGTTTTTTTATGATTTTGAGAGAAAAATAAACAAAAAAGAAGTTAGGCTTATTAGTTTCAAATCAAGCAAAGATCCCTAGGTAACAATTTTATTTCAGACAAATTTCAAATGAAACAATAATAGCATAGTTTTATATGATTGTTTCCCTATAAATCAAGAGCTTTTTAGCGATATTATCTCATTCCTTTCAACACTATTGTGTAAATCAAGGGAA
Source organism: Lemur catta (assembly GCF_020740605.2). NCBI lineage: Eukaryota > Metazoa > Chordata > Mammalia > Primates > Lemuridae > Lemur > Lemur catta. The sequence continues at coordinate 87,930,628 of NC_059132.1, read as the reverse complement.
AAAAATATCAAGTGCATCTTTTTTTATATAAATGATAGTTCTTTAAAAATTCAGACTGTGACTCACATTGTTCCATTTAGTCATTTCTAAGCCTGAATTGACCAACTTCCTTTGGGATGTATAACTATTTTTATCCCAGGGCAGATATTTATATAAAAATCCCCAAGGAATCCATCTACTCTTGTGTCTGTTCCCAGAATCTTGATTAAAAGAAAGAAAGAAAGAAAGAATGAAAGAAAGAAAGAAAGAAAGAAAGAAAGAAAGAAAGAAAGAAAGAAAGAAAGAAAGAAAGAAAGAAAGAAAGAAGGAAAGAAGGAAAGAAAGAAAAAGAGAGAGGAAAACTCATGCAAACAATATTATATTAAAGGGCAGGAACTTCTTATCTAATAGAAAGTTTATCATATTTAAAATAAAGGGATTTTTTAAAAAAATAGGTAAAACTTCAAAAAATGATAATAGTACATTGTTAAGATATAGTGAAATTTATATTCTACGTGCCTACATCACTGGTAATAATGTTAATTTATTTCTTTTTGGAAAACAATAGAAAGTACCATTTCACTTTGAGCAAATAATCTCATATCTTAAAATGTATCATAAGTAAAGAATACAAAATATTTAAAGAGGAAAAATATTCAGTATCTGAAAATGAGATTTAATATAGCCTACATTTTTATATTTAAAAATAAAATTGAAACAAACATAAAATATATAAGAATAAGATAAACAAGGATAAGAAAATAATATTACATTAGAGTTATTTTTATGGTCATTAATATACTTGCAAATAATAGGAAACAATATGATAATGCCTTAATAAAGTCACCATAAAAAAGGATACTCTCAAAAAACAAGTTGCTTAATACTGATTATTATAATTATATATCAATTTTAACAACTATTTCCCAAAGTTCAATTGATCTATAGATTACATAAAGCAGATTACTAACTTTACTTCTATGTGTCATAGTATAACTAATTCAACTCCGTGAGAGTATGAAAATCCATGTTGCCCCAAACTGACCACTCTTGAAAGCATTATTAAGGCTTTTCTAGGGTTATAATGGTTAACTAGTAACAGGACATTAAATACCACATCAGTCATGCACCTCTGAGTAAAATTTGAGGAACTCAAGCAGTTATTTATGTTGAACTGAAAAAAATAATCTTAAAAAAGAAACTGCTTTTGCTTTCAGGCATTCTGTTTACTGCAGACTTGTGGAGGAGACCAGATTAAACTTTTCAATTTTCCATGACGGTTTACAAACTCATCTCCTTCCTGTCTGATTCCTTAATGCTCTGTCATTAAGCCAGCAAAGCAATATTAGTGTGAAAGGCAGGATTTAGGTCCTCATGAGCTTCATTCCCTGGGGTCACACTTGTGAATATGTTACCAAAGGAGACTTTGCATATGGGACTAAGGTTGTTAATCAGCTGACTTTAAATTAGGGAGATTATCTTGAGCCGCAGGTGGGCTCAATGTAAGTAATCACGTGCCCTTCGTGTGCCCTTATAAGAGGTTTGCATAGACTGTCAAATTTATTTATTCCTTACAATAACCATTTAAAGGAGATAATATTGTATGCTACATGTCTTCCATTTGCTCCTCCAAACCCACTTTCCACCTTTCTTCTCCATCTTGGAGGAGGAGGTAAAAAAAAATCGGAAGGCAGAGAGTCAATGAGAGAGATGTGGCAAAAGAAGAAGCAGAAAAAAATATGTATAAGAGGGGCTCACCCACTGTTGCTGTCTTTAAAGAGGAAGAAAGCCAAGAGCCAGGGCACATGGGCAGCTCTAGAAACTGAGAACAAGCCACACTGCCAGGCAGTCCAATAACTGCACAAAAGTGAATTTTTCAATAACTTGCTTAAGCCAGGAAATGGATACTTACCTAGCGTCTCCAGAGGAGAATACAGTCCTGCTGACACCAAGATTTTTTGCCTTGTGAAAATGAGCAGTAGATTTAGCCCAGCCCACTTAACTTCTGAAACTCTGAGATAGATACCTAAGCCTAAAGAAACCTGTGACCTACGGAAACTAGGAGATAATAAATATACATTGTTTTAAGCAATCAAGTTTGTTGTTAGTTGTTATGGCAGCCATATAAAACTAATATATTCTCTAACTACATTGATGTTGCAATTTTACCTTAGATACTATCAATATAGTTTCCCTCATACGTATGTCTCCATTGATATCCAACAAAAAAAGAAATAGGAGGAGGAAGAGGGTGGTAGGGGGACAGGAGTGCCCCAAAAAGAAGAAGAAAAAGAACTAATAGAAAGACTAATAAGAGGAGGAAGGGGAAGACAAAAAAGAAATAGAGATATGTTTCTCCTATGCTTAATTTGTTGAGGGTTTTTATCATGAAAGGGTGTTGGACTTAATCAAATTCTTTTTCTGCTGTTTAATTTCCATGACTTTGTTTAAATTTGAGAATTTCTCTTGAAATTGATTTTTAGTTTTATTCCACTGTGTTCTGAGAAGATACAAGGTATGATTTTGCTTTTTCTATATGTGCTAAAACTTGTTATTTGGCTTAAGATATGATCAGTCTTGGAAAATGTTCCATGACCTGATGAGAAGAATGTATAGTCAGTAGTTTGGGGTTAGAATGTTCTGTAAATGTCTATTAGGTCCATTTGTTCTATACTACCATTTAATTCCAGTGTTTTCTAGTTGATTTTCTGCTTCAATGATCTGTCTAGTTCTGTCAGTGGAGTGTTAAAGTCCCCAATGATTATGATGCTACTGTTTATTCCTTTGCTTAGATCTAGGAGAATTTGTTTTATTGATCTGGGAACTCCTGTTTTAGGTGCATATATACTTAGAATTGTTACGTATTTCATTGCATTGCTCCCTTTACCATTATAGAAGGACCATATTTGTATTTTTTTTTTACCATTGTTGATTTAAAATATATTTTACCTGATGTGATGACAATGGCTACACCTGCTCACTTTTGGTTTCCATTTGCATGGAATATTTTTTCTATCCCTTTACCTTGAGTCTGTGTGAGTCCCTGTGAGTTAGATGGGTTTCTTGGAGACAGTATATAGTTGGGTTGGATGTCTTCATCCATTTAGCCAGTCTATGTCTTTTAAGTGGGGCATTAAGAGCATTCATGTTCAGTGTTAGTATTCACATGTGAGAACCTGTTCTATTCATCATGTTGGATGATGCCTTGTTGTTTAGTTTTCCCCCTTGTACCATTTTTCATAATAACTGTGAGCTTTAACTTTCAGATATTTTTACACTGGTGGGTATCTATTGTGCTGTTCCATGTATAGTGCATTTTTGAGCATTTCCTGTAGGGGATCCAACTTATGAGTGGATAAAGAAAATGTGGTGTGTGTGTATGGTTTATATATATGTGAGTATGTATACATAACATATACATAAACCATGGAATACATATCAGCCATAAAAAGGAATAAAATAATGCTATTCACAGCAATGTGGATAGAACTGAAAACTATTATCCTAAGTGACGTATCTCAAGCATGGAGAAACAAACACCACATGTTCTTGTAGTGACAAAGATGTCTGGGAACATCTTTATTTCTCCATCATTTATAAAGTTTAGTTTTGCAGGACACAAAATTCTTCGCTGGCAGTTGTTCTGTTTAAGAAAACTAAAATGGAGCCACAATCCTTTCTGAATTGTATCTGCTGAGAAATCTGCTATTTGCCTGATGGGTTTTGGTTTGTAGGTTAGTTGTTGCTTTTGTCTGGCAGCTTATAGAATTTTCTCCTTCACCCTGACTTTGGCCAAATTGATGACTATGTAGGACTTGGAGATGTCCTATTTGTTATGAATCATCCCACGTTTGATTAATTCAAGGTGAATAAAAGACTTAAATGTAAGGCATGAACTCATAAAATTCTAGAAGAAAACATAGGAAAACCTCTTTCAGATGTCAGTCTAGGCAAAGAATTTATGACTAAGACTCCAAAGGCAAATACAGCAATAACAAAAATAAATAAATGGGATTTAATTAAATTAAAAGCTTCTGCACAGAAAAGGAAATAATCAACAGAGTAAATAGCACACAAAATGCGAGAAAATATTCACAAATTATACATCTCACAAATGGCTAATATGCAGAATCTACAAAGAACTCAAATGAATCAGCAAGAAAAATATCAAAGAGTGAGCAAAACACATGAACAGCAGTTTTTCAAAAGAAGATAGACAAATGGCTAACAACATATGCAAAATGTTCGACATCACAAATCATCAGGCAAAAACAAATTAAAACCACAATGAGATACCACATTACCTCTGTCAAAGTGGCTATTATTAAAAAGTAAAAAAAAAACAATGGATGCTGGTATGGAAGCAGAGGAAAAGGCATGCTTATACACCGTTGGTGGGACTGCAAATTAGTACAACCTCTGTGGAAGACAGTATGGAGATTTCTCAAAGCAATAAAATTAGACTTACCATTCATTCCAGAAATCCCACTATTGGGTATCTACCCAAAGGAAAAGAGTCATTTTATCAAAAAGACACTGCACTCAAATGTTTACTGCAGCACAATTCAGTATTGCAAAGATATGGAATCAACCAAAATGCCTATCAACTTATGAGTGGATAAAGAAAATGTGGTGTGTGTGTATGGTTTATATATATGTGAGTATGTATACATAACATATACATAAACCATGGAATACATATCAGCCATAAAAAGGAATGAAATAATGCTATTCACAGCAATGTGGATAGAACTGAAAACTATTATCCTAAGTGACGTATCTCAAGCATGGAGAAACAAACACCACATGTTCTCACTAATAATTGGGAGCTAAAAAATGGATATACAGCGGCACAAAGAGATATAGAGGACATTGGAAACCATAAAGCACGAAGGATGGGAAGAAGTGAGGGATAGAAACTTACCTATTGCGTATAATGAGCACTATTCTGGTAACAGGCACACTAAAAGTCTTGACTTCAGCATTATACAGAGTATCCATGTAAAAAAAAATTTATACCCCCTTAATATTTTGAAATTAAAAATATATAACTAAAATAAGCCATTATTTGATTAAAATTAAAAAAGAAATAGAAATGTATAAAAAAGATAATGCAAAGATGCTCATAGACATCTAGTTGTAAACTGTGGATTAATTACTGAATCAAGATTTTTGATCTCAGCTACTGAATCCAGGAGAAAGCGATTATCTCTCTTCTATTTATAAAATCAAAGCATTCTAAAGCACATTTCTTGAACAGATTGTATTTACACTTTATCGTCTCAATACTGTTTCACTAGAATGAGCAGGTAAGCCCATTCCCTTCTAATTAACTGCTATGGACTTGTACCTGTGATCCACCTGTTTCACACCTTTTGCTTAAAGAACCGGCTCATTTGTGTCTATGAAGGGAAATTCTATTATCAAGTTTGCTAAAGTTTACAACAGCCAAAGTCCTTTAATTTTCATCTTAGACTCAATTAGAAGCATAACTATCACACTTCTACTCTTTTTTCCCTCTGAAATATCTTCATTACTAAGACAGCTCTTGGCCTACAGGGCAGGGTGAAGACTACACCCACCATCCTCGAAAATCCCAGTTTAGGTCTAAGCACATTTTCGTATATTAAAATGAAACAATTCATCCTGGGATTGGCTCAGGAGCAAGCTTATTCCTGTGAATGGATTTCTTTTTAATTCTAGGGGAATATCCCTTAAACGCTCCCCAGGTGTGGCTTTCTGTTGGAGCTGGCCTGAAGATAGAAATTTCCTAGAATGAGTAGTTTTTGTTCCCCAGGGAAATGTTTAATCATAGCTGTTAGGTTCTGCTCTCAAATGCTTAACAGAGATCAAAGTCGCAAAAAGCAACTGCTCTGGGAGTTTAATAGTATCACATTCCACTTTCCCATACCAAGGGTTAGTCATGCTAAATATCAGTCTGAAAGTATGTTCTAATGTTCTCCCTCTCCACTCCTAACTCTCCACATTTCCTCTTCATACATGTAATTCTTTCAGGTGTACCCCCAAAGCCTCTTTCCTCTAACAAATAGCCTGCAGAGACTTGTGTATTTCCTAATGGGGAAAGGAAATAGGGCAAGAGATACAGCATAAAATAGTTTCAAATACATACTCTCAGAAGAAGACTAGAAAAATAATCCTGGTGGAAGTTCCTTCAAGGACCAACCTCTTTTGTTGCTTTCTAAGGACCATCGACTGTCAACAGTAACTCTGAGAATCTTAGAGTGAAGCTTGGCTAGCTAAATTTTGACCACCATCCCAACCCAACTATTTATCAACCTGATTATTGACCCAATAACTCTGTGCTCCCAAACCATTTGTGATGACTGAGGTGAAACTAAAATTTTAACAAAGTTGGAAAGATACAACATACATTTGCTCTCTAGTATAGGAGAGGAAGGGTGGAATATTCCATGTGCATTTTATATTTCTATTTTGTACTTTTCTTTATGATTCATTTCTAAACCATTTTCAGACATGTACCCCGCCCCTGGACACACACAGAGAATTCTGCCTCTACAAGATTTATATGAAATGTTAAAATATTCTATAATAAACTATTTTTCCTATACTACTATTGGCATTTCACCTCTATGTTTCTCATTCATCAATGCAATGAAAATTATATATTGAAACATATCCAAATGTTTCCTAAGGCATACATAAAAATTAATCATTTTTTATTTATCTACATATTAGTAGAATAAAGAGAATTCAAGAATCAATTGGGTAAGTTTACTTTCAAGTAGAAGCACTAGCTGACCCTAACAATAACATTAGCTTTTTCCTGTGTTGCCAACAATGTGATCTTTTTGCATCTTTAATCACAGTTAATCATCTTGCATTACTAACATTATTTTTAAATGAATGTTATTTAATGCCATATAATTTGTGTATCTGTAAATTTACAGAGATGCAAGGCGTCTATTTCTCTTTTATAAGAGTAAAGAAGTGGGGGATGATTACATAAATAACAATTTGACTTTTTCAATCTTCACAAGCTGAAAGTGAACCAGAATGAAAAAGAGCAGCACTAAATACTTTAACCAATTCAGTAATTCTAATACACAGCTCTTCTTTTATCAAGGGGAGTCTTTTTGCCCTCTAGATTGTGAGTAGAAATATTCTCTGCTTTGCAGTAAGATGAAATGGCAGCACTGAGGTGCTGAGAGTCTAAAGATGTTCTGTCCTCATCAGCATAAATGGGACCTTGCCTTAATGTTCAGTGGAAGAGATAAGAGTCAACCAGTTTCTTTTCCCCATCTTAGACTTACAACTACAGCTATTCCAAAATTGTTGTTTTTTTTTCCTTTAGGTTATGAGGAGTTTGTCTCTGAAATATATTACAAATAGGAAGGAGAAAACTTTGTAACAATAAATGTACAAGAGAATAGCCATGGTGAAAGAGAAAAAAAATCTTTCCTATCTTGGCCACCCTATTAAGATGCTTATTGATCACATTGAAAGTCTCCTAAGCATGAACAGATTTGAAAATAGCAATAACAAATGTGCAAGTCACCCCATCTATCAATATTTGACTTCTGTATAATAAACCATTCATTGATATTTGACAGATATTTATGATTTTCAAGTGAAGCACTGTTGTTTATTTGAATTTTGATTTATAATTTGAAATAATCTTCCCAGAAGAATATTAAATATTGTGCTTGACATACCAGTTGAAGTTGTGTCATCATCTATTATTGAAATATACCAATATGAAATATTAGATGCTTTTCTATCAACCTGAAATATTCCTGACAGTGAATTTTAAATAGGTCATTAATGTTCACACTTCTGTTGCATGATGAAAGATTTGGTTGATGATTGAAGGGCCTTTTTTTACTTTCAGAGTTGCAATGAGTTTTACAGATCATAGAATCATATAATTGGAGGAATCCTAGTTATTACTTAGGTTTAGAATACAGCTAAAATATTGAAGGGGTTAAGTGATTGCTAAGAACTTATAAGGTAAAATTTATTAAGTAAAATATCCTGTAGTTATGAAAACTTTAAAAAATTCAATATGTCAGAGAAATAGACAGAAATTTAAATTTCCAGTCTTGTGAATGGTATTGTGTCTGATATTTTCAAATGAATTAGTATTCTAGATAGTGAAGAAGTTAGAAAAGCATGTTTCATCATAATGGCAGAATGCAATGCAACTAGATAGTTGAAAAACTTTTAAATTCAATTCGTAGAACAGTTAGTACCATTGGGACAACTAATTTTCTATTCTGTGAATAGTGAAAAGTCAGTAAAATTTCCTAATAAGGTTTTAATAGTTGGACTTTGATAAATATTCATTCATCCAGTTTAACAAAATTTCATACAAAAAGTCAGCATGTTAATATGTTCTATTTAATATTATGCAGATGAAACTGTACAAATAGAAAAAGTCCAGACCACACAAATGGGAATCCATTTGCCATCCAGTAATTTATTTTCACTTCCTGGTCTCCAAAGTAATAGTAACTAAAATGTGTCTGAAAAGAAGGCCTGATTCTTACATTTTTCCCTTTCCAGATGATGCAAACTTATAAATCATAATCAACATTAGAGACATTTAAGCAGTATCCATTTACCACTATTTTTTATGAAATATAATTGCAACTATAGATATATGCTCTCAAATACCTACTTAAATACTTTTCTCGGAGACATATACTTGTTTAAAATGGTAATTACTTATAAGACAGGATTGTAGACTTCTAGCCTATATAAGCATAGTCTTTTCTTTATTCACATTGGTTTATTTCTTAAATATGGTAGGCATTCTATTTTCAGTGCCGCACATAATTTCACCTTATTCATAATGCCACTTAGTTAATCAGAAGATGTATTTTATTATCATTTTGCCACTAACTTGAAGAGTTGATGCATATTTCTAAACTGAACAAATGCTATATTCTCACTTTAAAAAAGTAAGGCATGTTCATGTGAGATAATAAGTTTCAGTGTCAGTGAATGTCACCATAATGGTGCTAGCTACATTTCACTGATTACTACAGATAATATAAATGGACCTTAAGCATACTGGTTTCTACAAAATGTTAAAAATTCAAATTAACTGAGACAACTGTAGTATTAAAAACCTGCTTTGAACTTCAAGTAAAGAATATGAAAAGGTGTGATTTTCAACTTCAGATTGCTATTAAAAAGGTCAATTCAGCATGTATATTTGTTATCTCTAGTTCAATATGATGTATTTAAGAGACAGCCTATGATTTTGATAAAGGTCACTGGAGTCAGAAATGCCAAATCTCATTAGTCTCACTCAGCTGACATAAAAGTTACCTATCTGCCTGTATGCTTAATGCAAGGTTGCTCGATTTCTTTGTTAAATGATTATTTAAAAATTCTATGTTTCTTAAAACATGTTTTGTTCCAGGAAGTGAACTTTTTAAAAACTATTGCATTGTATGCTTAGTTTAAAGTTAAAAAAGACTTCTGTTCTGTCACGTTAAACACTCTGTCTTAAATATTTGAGTTGCTTGATCCATACATTTGACCAAAACTAGGAAGTTAAAAGTTATTAGAAATAAATGTGTGCACAGACCATAGCAATCTCAAATTTTTATAAGGAATTCATTAAAAAAAATTCGTGAACTTAAACAGAAAGCTGAACATTTGTACATATGGTCACACTGTAGTGAGGGTAATTGGGACCAGCTGTTACACTTTGTAGTTTCTGAAAGCCTGTGTATTGCCTTCTAGCTACACTGACTTTGTGCAGGCCTTAATAAAAGAAATTAAAGAATGTGCAAGCCTGAACGACTTCCACGTCCTTCTTCAGAAGAGCTTTAATTCAGAGCAGACATGGGAGGCATGACTTTTCCATTACTATTCATCTATAACCCACATGCAGATGAGATAATGATTTTTTATTGGCATTATTTAGTGACTTGCAAACTTTAACCACTCTGCTTGTTTCATTTAAATGGATCTTTTTATTATAAAACACCGGAACCATGCTGGAGTCAAAGATTTATAAATACACACACATACACCCCAATAATATTTAGCACCTCTTACTTTTCTTACCCTTGATTAAAATGTTTTCTGGTAATGCAAAATATTTGCCATAAAATATATGATAAAATATGACATAAAATCACACAAAGATGTTTATCCAAGGGAAGTATGAACTGTGATATTCAAAATTCTTTTTTCTTTCAACATTTCAGGCTTATATCAGTATTTTGTTATGGTGAGAAAAAAATATAACAGTTCAGGAGAGGATTTGAGGAATATGGTGGCAGCAGCTTTTTAAGATTTCCCTGAATACCCACTGTGGCAGACAGAAAAATGGCCCCCCACGGATGCCCATAACATAATCCCCCAAAATCTCCTGAACCTGTGAATATGTTATGGTATATGGCAAAAGGGATTTTGCAGATATGATTAAATTAAGGATATCGAGATGGGGATTATCCTGGATTATCTGCCAGGCCCAATGTCATCGAAAGGGAAAGAGAAAGGCAGGAATGTCAGAGTCAAAGTGAGATATGGAGACACTACCAGGCTGGCTTTGAAGATGAAGAAAGAGTGCACGAGCCAAGGAACACAACAGTCTCTGGCAGCTGGAAAAGGTGAGGAAATGGGTTCTCCTTTAAAGAACCCACAAGGAACAGAGCGCTGCAGACACCTGGGTTTTATCCCAGTGAGACTGATTATGGACTTCTGACCTCCAGAACACTAAGATAATAAATTTGTGTTGTTTCAAGCCACTAAGTTCGTTGTAACTTGTTACAGCAACATTAGGAAACAAATATACTAGTAGAAAACTCAATAGTAAAATCAAAAACACTGGGCAATATTTGCAACAAAACTAGGTGACATGGTATTACTGTGAGCACCAAGATCTTAGGTTGGTGGGAAGAAAACCTATAGTATCAGCAACTATGTGGGAAGAACAAAAGGAAGCAACAGAGCAGTATCTGAAGCACTTGAAAAGAGGAAAACATGAACTTAGTGGAAAGCTTGCAGGGATGAAATTAGGAAGAGGTGGGAGGGGTCTCTTTAACAGCAGGTGAGTTCAAGGAGTTGATGGTAAGAAAGACCAAAGTGTTGTTCATACATAACGAGTTATGCATTTTGATATGCATTTGTGTTACATAACTCTAGATACATGTGTAGGAGCAGAGTTCTTCATCAGCTGCCTGGATTCTAAGAGGATCTGTAGAGAAGACTTGGAGTTTCTTGAAACTTTAGAAATGGTCCCTAACATTTTGAATATGTATGTTTGTGCCTCTTTCCTGGAAGTCATTCTATAGTTTTCAATCGATTATCAAAGAATCATGGTGTTAGAAGAAATTATGGATACTATTTGAAAAATTTATTCATTTCCCAGGCTTGCTGTAACAAAGTAACACAAACTGAATGGCTTCAAAGAACAGAAATTTATTGTCTCTCATTACCAGAGGCTGGAGTCTGAAATCAAAATTTCAGGAGGACCATGCTTCCTCTGAAGCCTCTGCAAGAAACACTGCCTTGCCTCTTCCACCTCCGGGTGGTCCCAGACGTTCCTTGGCTTGTGGCAGCATGATTCCAAATTCTGCCTCTGTTTTCGTATGACCTTCTTTTTTCCTTGTGCTCATGTTCGTGTCCTCCCTTTCTTTAAGGACACCAGTTATTGAATTTAGGGTCCACCCTAAATCCAGAATGACTTCATCTTGTGATCCTTAATTAATTACATCTTCAGACTCTATTTCCAAATAATTAATTACAGACTGTATTTCCAAATAACACTCTGAGGTTCCAGGTAGACATGAATTGGGGAAGGGGGGCACTGTTTAGCACACTGCAAGAAACTACCATTTTAATTCAGGAGAACTATGATGCCAAAGAGGTAGTAGACAAACAAAATAGAAAGTGTTAAGAATATCAAATTTTTATGTATGACTGGATCTAATAATTACGGGAAGAAAGAATTGAAGATGAAGCCAAGCATTTAGCTTGGGAGACGGAGACATTCTTATTAACTGAGATAGGAAAGAAGGATGTAGGTGTGAGTGTACATCTGTACGGTGTATTCAATTTGAACATGCAAACTTGGATAGGCTTTTCTCCTCTTCCAGGGAAAGATGTCTCAGAAGCAATGGGACATAAACGTCAATCTCAGTCTGTGTTGCAAGAGAAATTTTGATGGAAAAATAAAATTAAAGAAGTAGAGAGAGGATTATATTCAGAAAGAGTTTTCACACATGAGAACAATGAATCATCTCTGGATGTTGAGTTGCTCTATTGAAGATCTCAAGGAGCAAATCTAGAAAGCAGGGGAATCAAAATTCACTGGGAAGAGAGGACACATTATAGAAAATATTAACAATCTTTCCAGAAACATTAGTGAAAAGACAACAGAAATAGCTATAGAAGACTACATGATCAAGTCAGGGGGTTGATTTTTGAGGTAAAAGAAATATGTTTATGTACTAAAGGAAAGGAACCAGTGAAAAAAGAGTGATAAAGAAAAAATAGAAAGGTAGAAATTTGGTGGATAAGATATAAGAGAATAAAATAGATGGAATCTTTAGCACATGGGAAAGTTTTAAGCATGGTTACACCTCCCTGTTGAGCGGAAAAGGTGCAAAGTTGGTTTTATAGACAGTTTAGAGGCAGAGGCAGAGGTAGGAAATGGGACGAGGTTATCCTTAGTGTCTTAACTTACCTGGGAAGAAGCAGATGTTACCTGTTGATGGTGAGTCTGCTACTGGCTGGAGTTGTGTGGTGACAGTTTAGAAGAGCCACTGCATAGCAGACAACACCAGCAGAAACTGGAGGGTTGTTACTGAACCTCTCTTTATACTTACGGTGACTTAATCACTGAGAATCTCCCAGACTGGTGATGTTTCTGACTATATAGTTCTGCAGTGGTGCAGAAAGGCTCTTTGAGGTTATTTACCTCTGAGTTCGTAAATGATATTGCCTTCTGTGCTTGTCTACAAATATCAAAGGAAAGTGAATTTTGTTGTTCGTTATTTTCTAAAAGGATGTTGGAAATTTATTCAGGGTATCAGCTTCCACAAAACCTAAAGATTGTATTTATGTCCTGCTGACATCAAGCAATTTTTGAAGCCAAATAGAAAGATCAGTCTTGGAAACAGAGTCATAATATTTCCCTGTAGCTATCACCTAAGTAAGTGAAACGTATTAAAGAACTCATTATAAGGAAACGTATTATACACCAGGCCCTGAAAATGAACTCTGAAAACTTGCCAAGAACTTTTGAGATTCCAACAATTTCTTAGAGTAGCCCTTGGCCCTAACTTTAATCTGTAACAACAGAAGAAAGTGGAATTTAATTCATCTTACCACTTTTCAGAGTAGACTACTGGATCAGAGAACTGGTTGTAGATGAAGGGAAAGGACACTGGAACCAGAAGCCTGGGTTTGAACTTGTCCCTTATTACCTCTCTGGCTTTGGGCAAACTGTTTAATCTTTCTGTGCTTAAGTTTTATCATCTGTAAAATGAAGATGAGAATAGAAGCTATCTCATGCCTTGTTATAAAAATTGAATGAATTAATATATGCATCTGGGAGGCTGAGGCAGTTGGATCATTTAAGCTCAGGAGTTCGAGATCAGCCTGAGCAAGAGCGAGACCCTGTTGCTACTAAAAATAGAAAGAAATTAGCTGGACAAGTAAAAATACACATAGAAAAAATTAGCCGGGCATGGTGGCGCATGCCTGTAGTCCCAGCTACTCGGGAGGCTGAGCCAGGAGGATGGTTTGAGCCCAGAATTTGAGGTTGCTGTGAGCTAGGCTGACACCACGGCACTTCTAGCCAGGCAACAGAGTGAGACTCTGTCTCAAAAAAAAAAAAAGAATTAATATGTGCAAACACATAGGTAGCACTTAGAAAACAGTGTGTATTTGCTAAATATATTTATTTTAATACACAAATGTTTAATTTGGCACATTCTACTGAACACGAATTCCATATACTCCCTAATAAACTCCCTCTAGGTGGTTTAAAGATAACTCAGATTTTGTAGGAGATAAAACAAAGTTTACACACATGTACACGTACATGTATATATATACACATGCCCATACATATGCACAGTCTCTATAATTTTATTATTGAGGATGAACAACAGTATTTTTAAGGCCATTAGGATGCAATTTAACCTGATTAAAAAAAGGATGAATAAAATTGACAAATTATTTTTTGGTAAATATATGGATAAGCCTCTTGACATTTACAAAAATGTAGCCAGACTGTCACCTCACTCTCCTGTCTGCCTAGACATATTCTACCTACTGTACTTTAGAGTATAACTCAAATCCCACATCATCTACTACAGTTCATACTAATCTCTCCCTTTCCTGAATTTCCACACAATATTTTATTCCCAGGAGTTTAGTATTTTTTTCAAATATTCATATACTGGTATGTGTTCTTATTTGGAAAGGTCATATATTTATGATTTGTTTTCCCAGTTCAATTGTAAGCACATTGGCATGCTTCATGTTTCTCTGGGATGGGCCACATTGCTTTCTTCAGTGATCTGCATATAGCGTGAAACAATAAACACCTAGAGAATCAAAGTTAATACAACTTATGCTCATCAAATGCAGCATTTATGTCTCATATTTCTTTTTTGTCTTCTATATTATGTAGAATAGCAGAAAGGCCATAGTATTTTTTCCTAAAATATATATATGGTGGCTGTTATTCAACTGATAGTCTCACAAAATATCTGTCCAAACATTTGGTAAATTGTAGGAAATGTGGCACAGCATGGGAAAAGAAAATAAATTTCAAAACCATACTAAAATTCTCTTTGGTGATACATAGATCATATATATTTACAAAAAAAGGGATGCATTTATAGAGAAAGACAGCTGTCATTTGGAAGAATAAATATGGAGTTTGAAGTCTGATTGGAGTTTTAGTCCTGTCCCTGTCTCTTAATAGTTGTGTGATTTTGAACAAGTTTGTAAGCACTTTTGAGCCTCATTTTTTATGTATGCTAATAAAATTTGTTCCACAGAATTTTGCTTTAAATAATAGATGCGACAACAATGACAAAAGTGCTTTTAAGCAGAGAAAGTTAAGATTTTAGAATTATTTTGATATAAAAATATGTCACTTTGACACAATTTGAATTTGAAGTTTAAAAAAATTAATCACTAAGTTAAATAATTTATCTCATCTAAATAATATGGAGCCACATACAAATACTTAATACACAGAAAGCTGAGAATGGGAAGCAAGAAAAAAACCATCCTGTATTTCTAGAATATTTTCTATACAACAATCTAAAAAACAACCAGAATTTATTGGTTGGAAGGCATATAGTAATATATAAAGAAAAAGAAGCCATCAAGGAATGAAATACTGAATCATCTTTTTATGCTGATACTCATGCATTTTTATTAATAATTTTAAAATCAACACTTGAAATGAAACTGAAGATGTCATAAAACATCCATTGTATTCCTCTTCTACTTCCCTCAAATTCCAGAAAAATTTCACAAATTCTCGAAGAAATCAGATCCTGACCAACTTTCCCTTGTTCATTCATTCATCTATTTATTTATGCATTCTTCCAACAAATGATTGATGTTAATAGTTATTGATGTAATAACTATTTTTTCTCAGGCACAGTGATAGATTCTAGATACATAATTGTAAACTACACACACATGTTCTCTCCCTTCATGGAGTTTATAGCAGAGTGGGGACACAAAACACATATACGTAAACAACTTAATATATATACAAATTCATTCTCCATGACTGACAAAGGGGGTAAAAATAGTGCAGATTTTGACATCAGCATTATAGGATCTACTTTAAAAGGAAAGTATAAAAGTCTTCTTCAACTCAGTGACTTCTAAGTTGAGTCATGGAGGCTAAGAAGTCAGTCCTGTGAAGAGCAGAGAAAGAGCCTCGGCAAAGCCCTTGAGGGAGGAAACATCCTGCTGCACTTGAAGAGTGGTCAGGAAGCTGGTGTGGCTGGAGCCAGGAGAGCAACAGGGGCAGGGACATGAAAGGATGGTGCATAGGGTGCATAGAAAGTCAGGATTGGGACCAAGCAGGACCTTGATACAACCTCTATGAAAAGTAACATGGAGATACCTCAAAGAGCTACAAGTAGAACTACCATTTGATCCTCCAATTCCCTTACTGGGCATCTACCCAAAGGAAAAAAAGACATCCTATAAAAAAGACATCTGCACTAGAATGTTTACAGCACAATACAATTACAAAGATGTGGAAACAACCCAAGTGCCCATTAATGCATGAGTAGATTAATAAAATGTGGTATATGTATATCATGGAGTTCTACTCAGCCACAAAAAGTAATGGTGATCTAGCCCCTCTTGCATTATCCTGATGGAGCTGGAGCCCATTCTACTAAATGAAGTATCACAAGAATGGAAAAACAAGCACCACGTACTCACCATCAATTTGGTACTAATTGATCAACACTTATGTGCATATATGGTAATAACATTCACTGGGTGTCGGGCAGGTGGGATGGGGGGAGGAGCGGATGGGTATATTCACACCTAATGGGTGCAGTGCTCACTGTCTGGGGGATGGGCATGCTTGTAGCTCTGACTCGGGCAGGGCAAAGGCAATATATGTAACCTAAACATTTGTACCCCCATAATATGCTGAAATAAAAAAAAAGACCTTGGGAGCCGTGACAAGAATTTTTATTTTATTTTGAGTACAAAAGCTAACGAAGACTCTTAAACAGAGGGTAAATGAATATATGTATGCCTTTAAAAAATGAGAATTGTTTTTTAAGTTGGAGGAGAGTAAAAGAAGCAGGGAGATAGTAAGAAGCCTGCTTCAGGAGCCAGCATTACCTAGGTGACAGGTGATGGTGGCGTGGACTAGTGTGGCAAAAGAAAGTAATAGCATCTGTCTACAGAACATTTTACTTTCAAAAGTAGAAATGGCAGTGGAAGAAAGTGAACTGGTTCACTTAAAATCCTTGACTTACTTTGGGAAAAAAGAGATTTTTACTAACTTCTGCTGCTACCAGCACAAATATATTCATAGAAAAAATATCTCTGGTCTAAAAAACCTTATCTTGGAACATTCTATTACTTCAAGGAAGTTATGCTGTTAAGATTGTCAAACATATTTTTTTACACATGTATTTAGCACTTTCTATGTGCCAGACACAGTGATGAATGTTTCCATATATGTTTTTATCTAATTTCCACAATACTATATCCATTTTTGAGCTAAGAAATGAGAAAAAAAATAAGAAACTTGTCTAATGTGATACCCCTCATTAGATTCAGAACTTAAACCTAGAATCGTGTCTTCCTGAAAACTCATGCTTTCTGACCAGTTTACTAGCTATTTTCTTCTTTCCTTCCTTCCTTCCTTCTTTCCTTTTTTCCCTATTCCAACTTAGCAATTACTTCTTTCCCTTTCTTTCTTTCATTCTTTTCTTTTTTTCAAAAAATGGTATTGTTTTATTTCTAGTTTTTTTACATTTACATTATTTTATTCATAAAAATTACCTTTTGTGTTCTACAAATAATTTTAAAATTTCATTCTATCATTCTGATACTCTAAAACACATAGGGAAAGCATTAACTGTTAATTTGTCATAGTTGTTTTCCACTACTATAACAGAATACCTGAGATCAGGTAATTTATCAAAAACAAAAAAAAAAGACATTTATTTTGACTCACAGTTCTAGAGTCTGGAAGTCCAAGATGCATCTGGGAAGCTTCTAGTGAGGGACTTGTGCAGCATTAGAACATGTCAGGATACATCACAGGGCAAGAGGGCTGAGCCTCTTAGCTCAGGGCTCTCTTTCTCCTCTTAGAAAGCCACTAATACCCCACCCTCATGACCTCATCTAATCCTAATTATCTCCCAAAGGTCACGTCTCTCAAATACCATGGTCAGATCCCCCACCTTCTTAATACAGTTACAATGGGGATTAAGTTTCTACAGGAGTTTCAGAGGGGACAAACATTCAAGTCATAGTATACTTTATGCTGAATTAATTCTAAACTGTTGTTTCCATCCCCAAACTCCAAGTGTCTACAAAGACAGGCCTGGCTCTGCCCAGCATGATGGTAGAAACTTACTACTTGTCAGTAGCCAATATAACATATTTTAACTGGTTCTTTGCCAAATATCCCTGTGTCTGCCCTACAAATATTTCATGGTCTCAAATGGTCTCAAATAAAAAGTCCCCCAAACGAACCTTGTTGCTCTGATTTCTTTAAGATAAATGTGTCCTCCAAGCTGGTTGGAATACAAACAAATGGGTACTTAAAGAGTTAAGTAGTACAGAAACCATGTAAAGCCATTTTAATAGAATGGGGAATCACCTACAATAATGGTTATAGTACAAGCAAATTTTAATGAAAAGAAATATCCTTGACCAGTGTAGATCATGGCTGCTCAACTTTGACACTGCTAACGTTTGGACTGGATAATTCTTTGTCATGGGAGGCAGTCTAGCACATTGTAGGATGTTTAGCACCATCCTCGGGCACTACTTACTTGATGTCAGTGGCAACACACTCCTCCTGCATCCAGTTATTACAATCAATAATTTCTCCAGACATTGACTAATTTCCTGGGGGGGGGGAATCAATCCTTATTGAAAATCACTAATCTAGTGTTACAGTCTGAGTTTTGCACCGAAAGATCATTAATCTGCCATTCTGCTTCTGTAAACCTGCTTGCTCCTGCTTGCTACCCCCAACACAGAAATTCCTAAGTGACCACAGCACCCATGTTCTGTGTAAAATGATGACAGCCCCCACGTTTTGCGTATAGCTATTATGACACTCATGTTTTACGTGAACAAGATATGGCCCAGAGCCCAAACTGCCCAGATCCTGTTACACCAAAGATAAGAAAATGATATCATGCTTACTCAAGGTTTTTTGTACACGTGCTTGCTCTGTCTTAGTAATTGTCCACCCACAAACTTACACTATAAAAGCTTTCTGTTTCAAAGGCTCACTGCTGCTCTCTGTGCCGCCTTTGGGCGGTGCAGAGGGCAGTCGCTGGCCAGCTAATAAAGACTCCTGATTTGGCTCAATTTGGTCTTCAGGTGGTCATTTCTCGCATCTCAGACCATAACATTTGGAGGTCCCACCGAGATCCTGCCCTAAGATAGGGCAGGTGGCGACCACCGGTGCCTGGGGACCAGGTGCAGAGTCGAGTGTCTTGCCCAGGGGAAGGCCTCTGAGAGACATTCCTCAGCCCCAGGCAGAGGCTTGACAATGCACCGCCCCGGCACCTTCAAAACTGCAAATTCTTCTGGATGAGTCTTCTGATTCTGTTCCCGGGGCAGATGGGAACCGGCTCTAACACTAGAGCATATGATTCTACTTGGAGAAAACATCATGGCTGCAAAACGACACAGTGCCTCCAAGATGTTCTCAAAATGCTGAACATTGATTGGTGGTATAGAAATGCCTAAGAATTTCACAAAGCACAGGGGAAGATAAGTAGATAATTACCAACTGAAGATTCTGTATTAGTTCTGGGGAAAAGAAATGAGTAACTTTGGAGTTTGAGCCGCTTCAGAGATGGCAGAGTCTAGGTGGTTGCCTGCCAAATAAATGGGTGGGAGCAGTGATAAGTATGAGAGAGGGTGACATTTCAGACAAAAGAGAAATACCCAGGGCAAAGACACCACTTGTGAAGATGCTTATTTTTGTTTGGAGAAATGAATGTTGTTTTCAAAGTAAGAAAGAAATTTGATGATTAGACCTGCTATTGACTCAATATAAAAAGCCTTGTATGCCTAGGAGTTTATGTTATACTCTGAGGGTAGAAGACTAATAAGGACTAATAAGGGTTTCTTATACTGTGTTTGTGGAATGAGATTCAGGCCTGCTGCTATGGAAACAATGATATGAAAAACAAAGTTAATAGAGGTGATAAAATTCTGCAGGAGGGGGTACTGAGAAAATAAAGACATAATAATCAATATTACCTAAGTCAGGAAGTAAGGGAGGGGTAAGATATGATTAGAAAAAGATCAATAGGTGAGATTCCAATAAAGGGATGATGACACCCTAACTGTAAACAATGTCAACAATGGCAGGGGAGGTAGAGAGGACAGTAGAGATGTAAGAGATATTTAAAGGTTCTAATTAATGGGATTAGGCTACTAACTGAATCCCATGAAAAGGGTGCAAGTAAAGGATGTATTGAGGGTAGCTTTTAGGAAGAATGTACTGACGAGAAGCTGAGGTCACAGGTAATAATATTTGCCAGTCTCCTTAGAGCAAACACAAATTTCTGAATGTTTTTTTAGAATTAAATTTCCATAAGGATTGTTTTTCTTAGAGCAAAGTTTGTAAAGTGATGGCCATTAGGAGAAATGTGGCCTTCAGAGGGCTTTGTAGTTTTGTATTGGCAATGCATTTTTTTGGTATAAATTTATGGAGTACAGGTGTAATTTTGTTACATGGATGGATTATATAGTGATGAAGTCAGGGCTTTTAGAGTATCCATCACTGACATAATGTACATTTTACCCATTAAGTAATTTCTCATCATCTGTCCCCCTCCTACACCCCCACCCTCTGAGTCTCCACTGTCTGTCATTTCACACTCTAAGTCCATGTGCACCCATTATTTAGCTTTCACTTATAAGTTAGAAAATGTGACATTTGTCTTGGCAATGCATTTAAGAAAAACAATATTTCTTTAAAATTAGAGAAAATAATTTTGTGAACATTTAAAACTCATATAATATCTTCTAATAATCCAGATTTCTGAGTCATCAGGTCAATGTTCTGGTCTAACAACCACCAAAAAACCTCAACTGAAGCTGAGTACTGGAAGCTTCCTTTAGATGGGCATATGGTTTCCGTAATCCTCACCACTCCTTGAGGCCTTTCCTCTGTGCTTCATTCATTGCCTGACTAGCTCCATAGGACTCCAAAAAACCCACCACTACAGAAATTAAACTAACACATCATAGAAACAAATTGTCTCCAACTCAGATAATAAAAGGTATGCAATATGCAAATGGAACTTTTACTGATGTCCTTCATTTGCATGTCACTCCAGGTAAGCAATGTTTCAGGGAAAGAATAAGACTAACTAGGAGAGAATTATAAGAACATAGAAAAGAAGCATGAAATCAGAAAACATGCATTCAGAAGAGAAGCTCTAAAATAACATTGTTGAAAGACAAAGTTAACTAGACTTTCTAATTCTAATTAAGTAGGCTTTCTAATTCTGGGCACAGAATATTAACTTTTAAAATAATTATTGGTTATTATTATCAGTTATTCCTACAACTGAAAATTTGCAATCACCAAATGATCATATAATTTACCTCATCAGAAGTTTTACGATTTCTACCCAACTATTTGTGCCACATCTATACTTTTTTAAAAGCCAGTCTCCTTTTTAGCTGATTTTCTCCAGTACTGGAAAGAAAAGTGCTAAAAAGCAAGATCATTTTATCACTGAAAGTTCACTGTGGTGACATTCTTCTCCAATTTCTGAAAATCCTAAACCGCTTTGCACCCAGCTTGACCCAACAGCTGTAGCTCTTCTGCTTTCACTCCCTAATTTGTGTGCATTTGGCTTATAGTCCTAGCTCTTTAGAGTGCTGATAATTATGCCTGTTTGGGAGGCTTAGAAGCTGTAAAAAATCTGGACCTTCTCACATTTCAGCACACGCAGACAAAGCTCAGGCTCCAAATTGGAACTGTAGGACTTAAATGGGGCATGTGAGCCCGGAGACATCAACAGCAGCCTGCCAGCTTGAAGAGTCTTCTCCAAAGCCACTCACCATATGTTGGCTACAAATTGAAGACCAAACAGGCCAAGGTGTTACACAGGATTCAAATGGACTTCTGTTAACATATGTGGTTGGCATGCAGCAGGTGAAATGCTGATAGTTAGAACTTCATAATCCCAGTTCTAATGCAACTGTGATCTTGCCCCCATCTTAGAAACACCTTAATAATCTGACAAATTAAAAATATCATAAAACATAGTGACTATATGGTATTTTCAAAGGAAAGTAAGAATAATAAAACCTGATAAGAAAGTCAATTTATAGGAAATGCGGACAAGAAACAATATTAGATATGTTTAAATAACAGTGAACATATTCATTTACAAAATTGTTAATGGCATAGAAAAAATATACACATATATCAGGAAAGTGTATTATTATTTATCACTTATCAATAGCTAATAATGAACTTAGAACTGGGGCTGAGTACATGGAGAAATTTAAAACTATCTCTTCCTAGACTTATGACCTAAATTGAAAACCTGAAATGTGGTTTATTTTTTTTAATTTGTTATTTCAGCATATTATGGGGGGACAAATGTTTAGGTTACATATATTGTCTTTGCTCCACCTGGGTCATTTAAATTTGGTTTCTTGTGTTTAATGCTGACTTAGTTAACATGGAGCCAAAAATAGCTCTAGGTAATAAGTGAACTATCAATATTAAGGGTATTATCATTTTTGGAGCAGAAGTAGTGATATTGGTTGCAAACTCACTTATGTTAAATGGTTGTCCTTTTTAAAATACAAATTAAAACCATAAAAAAAATCAGTGAAGGATTTGAGACTTTAAAAAAAATTCCCCAAACAAAAACTTCTTTTTACTTGTTTGGATTTGACATTCACTGCCTAAACAATGAGCACATTACATTACCAATTCCTATTTTCCAATCTTTCCTGTGAATAAAACTACCTTGTACTTCTGAGATGCCAAGTACTTCAAAGAGATATTACATTTACTTTTTAGACAGGGTTTATTTTGTTTGTTTGTTTTCCAAAGATTGAAAAAATAACCCAAATAAAAGTTGTTAATTATCATTAAATAGTGAACACAGTCATTTTTAGAGTGTTTCTCAAAGTCATGCCATCTTTCCCAGGAAGAAGAATTAGAGTTACATCAAGCATGAAACATGTGTTTTGAAAAGTGACTTGATTCACAGTACTAGAACTTTGCATGTGAGCTGAAAAGGCATTTTGTTTAGTTTTAGCACTTAAAGAGATAAAGTTCATGGTTTTGAAATGTGGCTGCCTTGGAAAATAACATTTGGAGAATGTATATGATCTATAAAAACAAACACACACTATAAAGAGTTTTTCAGCATGGCTGGAACTGACAAAAATCCAGATGTTCTCTTTTTATATTCTTGGATCACCACCAAAGAGCAAAAAATAGCATTGATCTCTGTTGACCAGTGTCACGTGGAGAGGAA
This sequence comes from Lemur catta, assembly GCF_020740605.2. Taxonomy (NCBI): domain Eukaryota; kingdom Metazoa; phylum Chordata; class Mammalia; order Primates; family Lemuridae; genus Lemur; species Lemur catta. The sequence continues at coordinate 87,907,424 of NC_059132.1, read as the reverse complement.
GTACTAGCCTTAAGACAGCAGGAATTACTCAACATTCATCAACAGAGGGATGGAGATCTTCACAATCTAACACTATCATTTTCACATATGAGTCCTGGTTACACTTGCAGTAATGAAAGTAGTTGTTTGACTATATAAATTATCAAGGCTGGCCACTATCTACTATCTACACCACTCAAATCAGCCAAATGACCAATTTTATTGAAGCCTTAGCTTTTAAAACAAATACTGAACAGTTAAGGGCTCTGATTCTTTTAAATCAGGAAAAAACAGAACATAAGATAAGCCTACTTGAAAAGCCAAATATTTGCCCATTAGGAATGTGATAATGTGCCAGTGTGAAAGTTTGAACACAAATTCTAACCTTGTCATTGACCACCCTCTTTTTCTACAGCTCCTTGGAAGGGCCCAGTCAGACAAACATTCATCCTATGGAAGCATAATATCCTTTCTCCTTTCATTTTATGTTTTTTTTTAAGTTGAATTAAATGAAGCCCCAATTTAAAAAGTAAAATGTTATAATAATATTTGGGAACCACTTTAAAATAAGAAAGGTGTTTCTTATCCAATAGTTGAATGTGTGTGTGTGTGTGTGTGTGCGTGTGTGTGCGCCATATGCAATTTCCTGAAGTCTATCAAGGCAAATACAGAGAAAATGCGGGGGGTGTGGTATTGAGGAGGGTGGAGAAGTGGGAGACCAGAAAAATAAGAAAATAAATAGTCTGAAAGCTATGGGAAATCAACTATCTTTGATTTCACAGAGAAATAAAATGTCTATGAGAAGAAAAAGGGCAAAAAATCAAAAACTATTCCCAAAGTAATAGTAACACAGCTGGGGACTAAAAAGATCAATGAAGATTAAATCAGTGAGAAGGCAAATCTTTGAGAATTAATAATAAATACAAGCAACCAAAAAAAATCTCAAAATCAGATGAAAAGTAAATCTTCATTAATCCATGTTTTACCTTAAAATATTAAGAATATTTATTAAATAATAACTAAAAGAGTGGAATTGGAATGTTCCTAACACAAAGAGATGATAAATGCCTGACATCAAGGATACTCCAATTACCTTGATTTGATTAATCCACATTGCATGCCTACATCAAAACATTACATAAACCCTGCAAAGATAAACAGCTATTATGTACCCATAATAATTGAAAAGAAAAAATTACACAAAAAAGAAAATCTACCACTAAAAATTTCATAGTAAATTTAGATTTATTAATTTTATCTGCATATTCCAAAAGATATGTAAAGAGAAATCTGAAAAGAAATATGGCCTAAATTTATGACGCTCTTTAATATGAAACTCATAGTTATCTGCTCTGTGATATATATTATATATATGTATATATTTTTAAAGTCATGTATGTAAAGAAATAAAACTACTTAGAAAATTGAATACTACTAAAAGTCCATTTAAACTAATTTGTTATATGGCTCTTTATTTTAATAAGGAATATCAGTGTCTTAATAAGCTTACTATTTTTTAGTTTTCCTATAAATCATTCTACTTCTGTACTGTGTATAATAGAACATGGTTTTGGCTAAAGTCACGTGATTTTTTTTTTTTAAAAAAACCATTTTAATAGTAAACTGAGATGACACCTCTAGGAAAGTGACAATTTTTTAATATATCTAAAAATAATGTTATTTCTGGATGCAGTATAAATATAGTTTGAATACAAAATAACAAATCAAACTTAATACAGTTCATCAAAATTCACAAAGAGAATTTTTAATATATGGCAGTCTTTTTTGAGTTAATGAGTTGTCTGACTCTCGGGATGATGGCTTCCATCTGCATCAACTCTTGGCAGGTGGATAGCCAGGCATTTAACTGTATCTCTAAAACTCAATCCTGTCAGCTAACAACAAAAACAAACTGATAGTATGCAATTATTTCCATCAATCAATCAACAATTTTTGAGTGCACATCATTTTCTCATCATTGTGCTTGATATAAGGGAAGTGTATAAAAGATAAATAAAAGAAATGTGAGTCATACATCCAAACTTAAAAAGTATGCAAATAAGGCTGAAAAGATAAAAAATATATAAATATGTGAAATAATTATCCAAGTTATCAGCATATTCTTAATGAGTGACTTATGTAGATAGGCCAAATGCCATAGAGATGGTCAGATGAATAAATGTCAGAATGATTAGAGGCAATTTCAGTGGGACAAAATCTGAAAGGATGAGTAAGATTAGACAAGTAAAGGCAGAAAGAATTGTCTTCCCCCTAAATGAATGGACCTGCATAACATGAACATGGGAAACAAAGGGAAATAAGTAAAAATTTAGGCTGAAAAAGTGAGGTGAATAACCTGATGGATGCAAATGGATGTATCAGAGAGCAAAGCAAGACACAGACTGACGACATGTAGGATAGATGTGCAGAGCCTTGAAAACCAGGCAAGATTAAGTCTGGTGTGATAAGAGTCAGTAGTACTAATAATTTATTAATTGATACACATTATTTTATAATTTGATGGGGATACATGTGATATTTTGTTACATTCATAGAATGTGCAATAACCAAGTCATGACATTTGGGGTATCAATCACTTTGAGTGTTTATCACTTCTATCTGTTGGAAACATTTCAAATTCTCTCTTCTGTTAATAGCTACTTTGAAATATATTAATACAATATGTTGTTGCTAACTATAGTCACCCTACTCTGCTATGGAACATTAGAACTTACACCTTCTATCTAACTGCATGTTTATACTCGTTGACCAACAACTCTTCATCTCCGCCCCTCCCCATACACAAACACCTCCACCTTACCCAGCCTCCGGTTTCTCTTCTCATGTTATTGACAAGTTAATTTTTTCCAGTAGCTCTATGTAATATAATCTTAATGTCATATGAGTAAAACTCACCTTATTGTTCAATATCAGTGAATATCTAATCCTACAACTTTAGATGACACTCTCCCAGATACCCTTTCTTTCTCACCAGATCAGGTTAGATCCTCTGCTTATATGATCTAGTATCATGCTCTGTTACTCATCACATCACTTAGGGCAGTTTGCAAATACACGTCCACATAAAGTGTGTGTGTGTGTTTGTGAGTATTTGATTAATTTTGGTCATTTGATTAGTTTATTCCCCTTACCCTGATCTCAGCTTATAAACCCTGCCAGGAAAAAAACTTAGTCTTCTTTGCTCGCTATTACTTTTGCTAGTTCTAGCACTATGCCTCACGCACTGTAATTTCTAGACAAACAAATATTGAATGTTAAACTTCGGAGGCACTTAGTTAACAGGTTCCAACACATACATATTTGCACTGAGAAACAACTGCTCAAAGATAGCATGTAGATAGAAACTATCCACCTCTTTAGTTTAATGAATGAATGAAGCTTAAAAATGTTTATCTTTATGAAAATAAAATTATTCCTTCAAGAATAATGTTTAAACCATCATTAACCATTCTTACCCTAGCTAAGAATAAATATGTGAGAACAGTATGAAAACGAGAGAGACCCAGGACAGGAGACAGGAGGTAGGAAAATCATGAATAATGGATACCTTCCTTAAATTAACTTTACCACAAAATTTTCTGTCTAAATCTGGCTCCACATTCATAATTCTTTAACAATTCTCTATTTAAAAAGAAGCCTCAACTATGCTTTCTTTTTATTTTGTTTTAAAAATGGACAATGTCCTCATTACTTTGTAATCACAGTACATTTTCAAAGAGCAGGTAAGACACTTTCTTGATGCCATATAACAAATCAATAGAGAAATGGGAAGTAACCCAAGGCCTCAAAACACCTCTGAATATTTACTGAGGATTCTGCCCATATTCATTATGAAATAAATGGCTAAAAGATGCATGGGGACAATGTATCCCCATCTGCATAGGACATATTTTGTTTTTGAAGTGTAACTGTTTTCTTTAAATGAAACAAAAAATATAAGATAATATTGTGCAAAAGCCTACCTCAGAGCAGTGTAAATGTTGAACTGTTAAATATGCATTGTAGATTTGAAATTATTGTCCCCACAGTGACTGTAACCCAGCTGTCAGGTAAACATGTTGGGAGTTTGTGATATTTTATACAATGCTATGCTGTGTGCCATAAAACAAAATAATGTTGCTTACTAGTGGCACTCAGAGCTGTTTTAGTTTGGAAGTTTAAAGGTTGTACCACCATAGTCTGAACTGGTTTGTTTTTAATAATAATTTCACAGTTATATTTTTTGTAAGATCATAAATTTACATCATTAAACTGCCCAATGAAATGAGTATGACAAAAAAGTAGAAGAAGTCATATTTCTCACTAATTTTCTTATTGAAATTAATATTTTTGTTCTCTCTAGCATACCATCAAAACAAAATCAAAATTTAATTTCATATATTTAATAGCACATCTATAATGTGCAAGCAATTTTGCTAGTTACTGTAGGAAATGAAAAGATGAATAAATCACAAATGTTGCTGTCCTAGAAACTGATGCCCTGGGAGTTTACAATCAAATAACCGAATGAGATGGTTACATGCCTAAAACAAGGGAGTCTTAGATAAGGATCCCAAGAGAAATACAAAGAAAGGGATGGTCACATCGACTTGGGGGCCTAAAAAAGGCTGGACTTAGAGGGTAGGTTGATATGCATTTATAGGGATCAGTAAAATTTCAACTGAAGACTTAGCAGACACTTTGTCTTTCTCTGGCACTTATGCATCATATGCATAAATTTTGAAAACTGTGTTTGAGAATGGGCCGGTTCTTCTCAGGCATGTTCATACGTCACTGTGGCTTCCATGAAATAAGACTCTAACAGGTTTCTAGAAAAAGATATGAAATAATTTTAGGAATGAATGTACAATATGGATAGGATTGCTGGTATGCTATAATGTTTTCTGTGTGTGTATAAAATACACATACACACATGTAATATATGTGTGATATATTTTACATTTGTATATATGTACATATGTTTATATATGACATAACATCTATCTAGTTTGTATTATGTTTTTATACATGACATATTTTCACATATGAATATATAATTAAAATTACTTTTATAGATTAAAATATGTATATAGCCCCTTTAATTTCAATATCTTTTCACAAATCTGCTTTATAAAGCAAATTATTATATAATAGATTGAACCTCTCTCCCACTAAAACATAATTAAAATTACAGGCTGATGCCAATGACTCACTATAAAGTAAATTATCAGTATAAAAAGCTAGGTACTTAAAGAAAAAAGATGGATATCTTTATAAAATTCAAGATAATGAATGATGTCTTGCATCTTGTCACAATGATATGTGTGTCCTATTATATGGGATGTTAGTTTACAAGAAGGAAAGTGACCATAAAAGTGTACTTAGAGACCCTGAAGGAGAGCAAAACTCAAGGACTATAAACTGGAAGGCTTAAACAGCAAACGTTTATTCTCACAATTCTGGAGGCTAGATAACCCTAGACCGAGGTGCTGGTCTATTAGGTTCATCGTGAGGGTTCTCTTCCTGGCATACAGAGGCTACCTATCGACTCACCTGACAGAGACAGCACAACCTCTCTCTTCCTCCTTGAATAAAGCCACTAATTTTACTGTGAGGACCCTACCTTCATGAATTCATCTAACCCTAATTTCTTCCCAAAGGCTTCATCTCCAAAAGCTATTACATCGGGGAGGTTAGGGCTTTAACGTATGAATTTTGGGGAGAACACAATTCAATCCATAGCAGAGGTAAAGGGTAGATTTTATCCTCAAGCATGAGGACCTTCCTTAGAAGGTAGGGAGTGTTACAGACTTAGAAAGATTCACCTTCTAAGAAAATCAAGTGGCCAAGGATAAAATGGAAGCATTTTTTTTCCAGAGTCTAAAACAATATTAGAGTGACTGCTCTTAACTTTCCATTGGCCCTGACAATTCAAAATCTCACCAGGAAGCTCATTTTAAGCTACTCTGCCCCAATATATAAAAATCTATATATTTTACATTAAAAAAAATCATACCTCTAGTTGATCATTGCAGGCAATTTGGAATAGCTTATATTAATCTAAACCTCCAACTAAGAACAGCTATGAAAGTTAGATTTCTTTTTAAAGGGAGGGGCACTGAAAAACAACAAAGTCATCCAGGAAGGGAAAACTTGAGGAACCAGTATTTCTGGGGAGAAAAAAAAATTAAAAAGAAGTAAGTCTATCTGTATGCAAATATTCCTCTAGGCATTGGCCAAATGCCCTTTATGTGGAGAACAAGAGCATAAAACCAAGCAGGCAGCACTTGCTAAGAGGCTAGAGAAGCTAAACAGAGTTTTTTACAATCTCATACTCCTAGAGAGACAACACCTGGAATTTAGAGCTCAACAACAAAGAGGGGCCCGTGTAAATATCACCAGTTTCAGGTGAGATACTTGAAATTTCTATGGCTCAATCATAACCCACTTAGAAATAGACTATTTCCATGTTTTATTTCCTACATATGTGTGTATCTAGAACATTAAATCTTCAAACAGTCCTATTCATATTGCACTCATATAAGAGTATTTTTTAAACTTTTTTCTAACAATTTAACTTTGAGAACTCTGTTTTAAATATGCCACATTGTCCATAAACCTTCCAGAAGAACTCATACTTAATTTATCACAACCATGTATATGTCATTTCTAGAATATTCAAAATGAGTTCACTAGAATATCAAAAATGTATCAAATAATTTGTCAGAAAGTTCACTATATTTGACATTCAAACAAGCAGTAAATATTTATATTTATTTTCCTTGTTTTAAAATATTGATTTGGTGAGAAAATAAGATGTTAGGAGGCCGAGGCAGGTGGATTGTTTGAGCTCAGGAGTTCGAGACCAGCCTGAGCAAGAGTGAGACCCCGTCTCTCCTAAAAATAGAAAGAAACTATAGGGACAGCTAAAAAAATATATAGAGAGAAAAAATTAGCCAGGCATGGTGGCGCATGCCTGTAGTCGCAGCTACTCGGGAGGCTGAAGCAGAAGGATTGCTTAAGCCCAGGAGTTTGAGGTTGCTGTGAGCTAGGCTGATGCCACAGCACTCTAGTCCGGGCAACAGAGTGAGACTCTGTCTCAAAAAAAAAAAAAAAAAAAAAAAAAAGACGTTAGGAAGCACTCCTGCTACTTGAGGTCCAAATCTGTGTACATATCAAAGCTGTCTCAAGAAACACAGGTATCAGTTACCCCTCATATAGATAAAAAGTATAAATACATTAGAAATGAAATCTAATTATGTTGAATTTCAGGCCCAATATAAATGTAGAAAAGGTTCATTCACATGGATAACTCTCAGAAGATAACTACTGCCAATGTTATTAATTATTGTAGAATAAATCTAAGTATGAGCAAAGCAAAACAGACAAAACAAAAGCATTGATTTTTTTTCTCATTAATAAAATAAACATTAACATCTGTGCCTCCTTTTATATGGTTTATATGTAAGTAAATATTATGAATATAGATATTTTCCTCAACTTAAATGATTTTTCTTATCCAGATTTTATAAACAAAAGTAAAATAGTATCTCTTTGATCCTATAGCTTAAGATTCATATTATTTTCAAGGTAGTGATAAAAGAATCAGTAGAGATCACTCAAAGAAGGAATATTTTTTCCTCTACTATCTGAGTAACTTTTTGAGCTTCTAAAATATTCTAAATGATTTAAGTAATGAAGACCTAATCTCTAAGAACTCTGTGTGCTTTAAAAAAATCACATATTTTTATAGCACGATCGCTACACCTGTATGTAATCAGTTTTTCCCTTTTATTTTAAGAACTTCTTTCTACCTTTCCCCAAATATGCAAGTTCACCAGGTGTTTGAATGTGAGTTTGGTAGCAGTTATGAAATCTTAATGGTGCTTTTCCTCTCTGTCACTTTGAACTAACTTCACCTGTGCTGTGACAGACTTGTGGGGAGTTCATTTGTTACGTTCACAGTAAACCAAAATGGCTTCCTTTTACTTCAAACATTTCTATCTTTGAGCAGAAAAGGATGAAAAGAAATAATTCTTCCTCAGGCACGTGGTTTTAATTTTCATCTTCTTTAAAAACTGTAGTCTGTTTTACTGTAGGTTTATTTCCACCATCATTGGCTCTCCCTGATTTTCCTTTCTAATAAATATTCAATAGGGAGTTTTAGAAACCATTTAAAGAAGCAACAGATTAAAAACGTCTTTAGAAGTATATCAAGTCCATAAACCAAAATTGGAGTGAACTTTTAAAACTGGTCTTAAAAAGGAAAATAAAATTATCTATAAGGAATAGACCTTTTTCTTTCAAGACAGCAATTTCTCTATATCCCTTAATCAACCAGCTAGAAATTTCAATTAAAGATGATGAATGGTGTGAATAACAAAGAACATGATCTACATATTTGTTCCAGTAATGGAAAAGAGAGATGACACAAAAGATGATTCAATGATACCTGAGAATTAATCTGTGTAAATTGTAAAAATATCTGTGGCCAAGTTACAATGAATGTAGAACTGAAGTGCATACCAGTTGTTACATGCAGAGTAGTCTCTATTCAGTAGGAAGTTTTGAATAGTTATTTATTTTTTATTTTATAAATCATTACTTTAAATATGCATCATCATGTAAAAATAAATTTGTAAGGATGTAAGTAGATCTAAGGCAGATGGGCAATGGTTTACAGAAGGGAACCAAGAATAAATTAGTTATTCTTGGTTATGAAGGAAGGTTTTGAAAAATCTTTGAGAGCAATTATTGTTTTGAGAAGCAAGGAGTCAAAATATTTATAGCAGAAGAATTTACTGAGCCTCTGTCAAGGTATAGAGTAAATTGAATATATGGTGAGATCCAAGTAAAAATCTTAATCCTGACTGTCAAAAAGCTTGTACTACATTTGGGGAACAAAAGAACAGTAGCTTTAAGAAGCCCCAATGGTATGTATAAATCTCTCAAATACAGTATTGAATGAGTGAAGTCAGATACAAAAGAATGACTTACACAGCAATGATTTAAATAATATAAAGTTTAAAACAGGCTAAACCAATCTTTCCTTTACAAAGTTAGAGTAGTGGTTACCCTTTAACAAGATTGTTACAGAAGATACCATAGGAAATCCTTGGGGTGTTGGCAATATTCTGTTTCTTGATCTGTGTTTGTATTCACAATTGTGAGCATTTGTGGATAAGTCAACAAGGCATGCACTTATTATATGCTACATGTTTTTTTTTATTTTGTATATTATATTTTAAAAATGTATTGAGGAAATGACAATTGGTTTGGAATTAAGCATCTCATTTAAAAACATTTTTAAAGGAAGATTTTGAGCAAATTCTTAAAGTGGTAAATGGTCAGTAAAGGCTGAAAGGTATTCTTGGTTAAGGAAATGGGACTTTTTTTTCTTAGAGGCAAGATACATGCAGGAAACTTAAGTAATATCAATCATAATAATTATAATAATGGTAGTAATAATCATGACTATTATTATTATTACAAATAATATTAGTCATGCATCTAAGCATATTACTTTAACCTTTACAATGAGTCACTGCTACAGGCATTATATTTGTCTGCATTTTAAAAATGCAAAAATTGAGATTCAGAGTGAAGTAACTTGCCTAGGTAAAATGGGAGGTCACCATATTCAAGAAAAAATAATCGTGTACAATGAACAGAATGAAGATAGAAACTGTGAGGTTATACAGGGTAGGATAAAAACCAGAATGGTCAGGGGGCTGTGTCCATATCTCGATGAGCATACCTTGAGCTAGTAACTGTGTGGAAAATGGCTCCAAATTGTGCCCCTGGGGGTTGGGGGTTAGGGCTCCCGTCACTCACTGGGTAAGGTTTGTCTGGTGAGCTAGAAAGTCCTAAGGTAGAAAAGATGATGGCAAATGCTTCCTGTGTTGTGGGTGTGAGAGACTGTCCACAGCCCCATGTTAACCCAGGGATCCTAACAAATCACACTCCAGAGAGATCTCAGCACACGTGATCTGTCTAAAAGCCTTACTGGCTTGAAAAGTCCAAAAAATTGAAAAGGACTTTCGCCTGGCCTATTTCACCCAAAACTTACTTGGGCCCTGCTACTCCTTCCAAAATCCATTTTTCCAAATCACTCAAGTTCAGCTCTACCTTATTTCTATGAAAAAGAACAACAAAATATAAAACAAAGCCAAACTTTGTAAACTCTCCTTTACAAGATATTATTTGGAACACTGTTCTTAGCAGTTTTTTCCCTTGCCAGGCAACAATTTGAATACATTCAGCTTGTTTGTTTGACACAGGCTTTCCTGGTGATATCTGTGGGTGAATGGGCCCAGACCTTCCTCCCTCTTTCTCTCTCTCTGAAATACATTCCATTGTTTAAATTTGCATATTTCACATATGACTAATGACTAACATTCATTGCCACTAATATTTCTCACATGATGTCTCTATGCTTTTTGTTTACTTACCAGTTGGATTCCTAATATTTTCTTATTCCTTTGTATAAATTCTTCATTTTAAAGAATATTATCTTTTTTTGTAATGCATTCAGCTCAAGTCTATTTATTGTTTGCTTTTAATTGTTTTATAATCTCATGGAAAATTAGTGATTGAATTTAAATTTGTTTCAGCTATCAATATTTTTCTTTGTTGTTTTGTTCATTTTATTTTTTTTCCTAAAATGTAGAAACTTCTCTTTTCGTAGTTTCAGCATTTATAGTTTATTGTAGATATTTATGGTTTTATAACAGTTATTTCATCTATCTTTTTACTATTTTTGATTTATAAAAATCATATGTAATACTTAAACATATTCTTATCTCAAATGATAGATAAATATGATTAGTTAAATGTTCAATTTTCCCTATACCACTATTCTTAATATTTCTCAAACACTACTATTTTAGAGAAAATTACAGTTAAAAATTTGATGTTTATCATTTTGTAACATGATTATCATTTTTCAGTTTTGTTTTATTTACCATAAAAAAGCATGTCTTACATGTTGTTCTGTCATTTGCTTTCTTACTTACCAAAATGCTTTGGAACTCATTTCACCCCAGTACACAAAGATCCACCTTGTTCTTTGGTTTTCTACAATTATATGAATCCCCTATAATTTATTTAACCCCATACTAATGATAGAAATATAGTTTCTCTACAATTATTTCCACATTTATCAATAATTAAATTTTTGCCATATATATTTTTATAGAACATAAATTTTCTATGATGGATAATTAGAAATGGAATTGCTAGGTCAATATATTTAAACATATGAAGTTTACTAGTTGTTGCTAAATTGTTCACTAGTTGTTGCTAAATTGTTCACTAAAAGGACTGTTCCAGATTATAATATTGTTAGCAATACAGAAGCATGTTTGTTTCTTGTGATTAATATTTTAATATCTGAGTGAAAAAATGGTATCCAGTGTTCCTTTATTTAAATTTCCCTAAATAATTGTGTTAGGTTATACTTTTATAAATGTATTGGCCTATATTCTGGCAGTAAGCTGTTTATATTTAAAGAAAATGTTGGAAAAACTCTTATAGACATCAGCCTAGGCAAAGAATTTATGAAGAAGACCCCAAAAGCAATCAGAGCAACAACAAAAATAAATAAATGGGACCTGATCAAATTAAAAAGCTTCTTCACAACCAAGAAAACAATCATTAGAGCAAATAGACAACCTACAGAATGGAAGACAATATCTGTATGCTACACATCTGATAGAGGGCTGATAACTATTAATAGAATCTATAAAGAACTCAGGCAAATCAGCAAGAAAAAATTAACCCCATTAAAAAGTGGGCAAATGACATGAACAGAAATTTTTCAAAAGAAGACAGACTAATGGCCAACAAACATATGATAAAATTATTACCATCTATAATCATCAGGGAAATGCAAATCAAAACCACAGTGAGATATCACTTAACTTCAGTGAGAACGGCTTTTATCAAAAAGTCCCAAAACAACAAATGTTGGTGTGAATGTGGAGAGATAGGAACACTCATACATTGCTGGTGGGACTGCAAACTAGTACTACCTCTAGAGAGAGTAGTATGGAGATACCTCAGAGAACTAAAAGTAGAACTACCATTTGATCTAGCAATCCCACTACTGGATATTTACCCAAAGGAATAAAAGACACTCTTTATAGACACCTGCATGCAAATGTTTATAGTGGCACATTTTACAATTTCAAAGATGTGGAAACAACCCAAGTGCCCACCAATACTTGCGAGGATTAACAAAACGTGGCATATGTATATGGTGGAGTACTACTCAGCCATAAAAAAATGGTGAACTACCTCTTGTATTGTCCTGGGTAGAGCTGGAGCCCATTCTTCTAAATGAAGTTTAAGAATGGAAAAACAAACCTCACATGTACTCACCATTAAATTGGTACTAATCAATCAACACTATGGACACATATAGAAGTAACATTCATCAGGGATTGAGCAGGTCGGGGGGTGGAGGGGATGGGTAAATTCATAGCTAATAAATAGGTTCAGTGTGTGCTGTCTGGGGGATGGGCACACTTGTAGCTCTGACTCGGGCAGTGCAAAGGAAATTTATGTGACCAAAGTATACCCCCATAATATTCTGAAATAAAAATAAAATAAAATAATAAAAATTAAAAAATAAAAATTGTAATTGACTTATAGAAGACCTTTTAACCTTGAATAAAATAGAGATTATTTATGTAGCCACATGTATTATATTTTCTATAATTCCTGGGTTTTTTAATTACTTAGAAAGCTTTCTTCACCCCAAAACTATTTTTCCAAGTTATATCCCTCTGATAAAATATGTTATTTGGGTATATAAGATATCCTTAGTATCTATATACATTTGTGTATCTTAAACCATACAGACAGTTGTAAATGAATTGAAGTTCACTGCCAATTCATTTGAAATTTTCTATATGGTTTCAATAACTATCCGAACATTTATTGAATAACTTACTGTTTTCCTACTGGTTTGCAATCCTACCTTTATCATTAAGTAAAATTTCAGGTGCAAAGAAGTCAGTTTGTAGGATTCCATTCTGTGTTTTCTTGTTTGCTCCAATTACTTGCTCTTTCGATTCCTAGCGTTTCACAATAATCTTTGATCCTTGGAAAGATGTCTTGCTTGTTCACTTTTTGAACAACTATTTAGGATATTAATCTTCATTTTCTCTTACTAATACAATTAGCTTCATACAAATTGCTAGGATACAATTGTTCAGAGGTGCATTGAATATACCAACTTATTTGAGTAAACTGGCATCTGTAGAATTTTTAGTCCTTTTATCCAGGGTTTTGACATGTCTCTCCATCACTTAGATCTTTTAGGGCCTTTGGTAAAGTGTTATTGTTTTTATCTTATAAATCTTATGTACTTTTTGCCAGTTTTATTCTTAAGTATTTCATATATTTTTGTTGCCAGTGTTAAATGTGCTTTATACATTTTGTATATTTTTTTAAGTTATTTAATAGTAACATATAGGAATGCTATTTATTTGTGTGCAGTGGTCATTTTTCAGATAGCTTAGTAAGACATGTTTTAAAATATAATAGCTAACCAAGAGTGCCAACATCATTGACTAACTAATTCTCTTGAGCCTACTTAATCATATGTGCTAATGGTATTAATCCCAAATCATAAATTATTCCTTTCTTATTGTATCTTTCCAGTGTGTGGTGGGATTATGGCCCCTTCATTTTATTTTAATCTATTTGATTTTTTTTCAGAGGCATTTAATATCACTTTTCCAAATTTCTATAATAAAATTAAAAACTTATGATTCAGATTTGGAATTAAATTACTTTTTAAAAAATTACTTTTCAAATGTTCAAACTTTCCCTTCTATAATATACTAAATATCTACTTAGATTTTTTCTTCATATATGACCAATACTTTTCTTCTTATGTTCATTCTAATTATTTTATGGCTATATTTGCTAGTGTGAATGAGGGAGTTTTCCATTTTGTATTTCTAACTAACTTTTGCATCATAAAAAATTATTGGTTGTCATGTTCATTATTTTTCTTATACCGACCTATTACACTACATTTTCTTTATACATCTGATCATTTAACATTTAAATATCATGTGGAATGTTATGTCTTCTATAAATAATGATCCTTCCTCTATCATTTTTTTATGCCTTTACACATTAGTTGTGATGTTTATAACAACCTATGTAATAGAGGTGATGCTGGGCTTCTCTATTTGTGCCTCAATTAGGCAGAAAAACCTCCAATGTGGTGGTGATTAATGTGCTAGGGTTAAAAAACCTTCTGAAAACCTTACAAGAGCTATGAACCCCATTTTTTATGATGGCATACAAAAAACTCTTGGATATATTGGCAAAATTCAAATGCTTATTGAAAACTATCAAAGAGTATTTACCCTAACTTAGAAGACACAGTCTTTTTTCATACCTGAGAGTTATAAACACTTTTTTATCTGAACTTAGAAATATGTAAAATAATGAAACAGATTCATTATATTATTATCAGGATATGCACATAATCTGTATAGACTTAAAATAGCACTCAATATTAAAACTTAATGAAAAATGTACAATGGGGGTTCTTGAATTAGAAAGTGATTGTACATCTGTTAATGCAGCTTTTAAGTCATTGTTTCATTTTTATATAGAATTTTAATGCAGGATTCAAGTTTGATGAAATAACTTTGAAGTAACACTAGTCAAAGTGAATGAAAACCATTAGAATATTCCTAAACAGAGATGATTTTAAAACATACTTTACCCCTATTGGTACTATTTATAGTACTGTAAACAAGCATAATTATGTCAATAATTCTACCAAGGGAAAAATTAATTCAATAGGCACCTTTACCCAGAAATGCATTATAGAGTTCCTATACTAAAGAAAGATAAATAGAGATAAAGCAAAAATGGGAAACTGTCTGATCAATCGCTGAATTCTGAAGTTGATATGATATTGCATAGATTTGTAACACTGAAGCTCTCCATGATTTCTCCATCTACATACAAAGTCCCTGGACTTTTTAAAGCCATCATCCCAATTTTCCTATCAGAGATAAAACAAACATTATATTAGTACCAACATCTTGAGAAGCAGTATTTGTGTCTTTGGGGTATTTATAATCTGGCACAAATACAGCTGTGAAAGCAGAATAGATGACAATTAACTGATGTTCTGTTTTCATATTTATATGATCCCTGACTTGGGGACATGTTTATTATGCTTGTCTGAGAAATGCACTTCATCTCTGTCATCTCTCCCATCTAGCTGTGCTTCCTATCTCCAAATCAATAAACCTTAAAAGTATCTTGTAATAGTTACAGTATGTTTCTCCAGGGAGAAATTGTTGTGTTAGGGTTTTGATGGTTTTTGACACTACACCAATATCATTTGACAATGAATTTTGAAAGCTGAATCGTACACTGATCCATGCTAGTAATTTAATACTGTCCTTGGAATATTGCCTCTTGACCTTGACCAGGAAGTCATTGTTTTGTGAAAACTGGCCTAATTTCCTTCTCATGTCCTCAGTTTCTTCCTTCATGAGAGTGAGATTAAGAAGGCATAGCTTACTATAAATATGTTAGGATCCTGTTATTGTTACTATTGAAACTGTTTTTAAGACTTGAGTTTCCAAGACAGCATAGTGGACAATGATTCTTCATTAACAATATTAACTATACTTACACCTCTCCCACAATTGCTTGAATTTTTCATGGCTAAAAATAGCCAGAAGACATTTTCTCAAACCTCGCCTCTTCCCTACCATCTATAGGACCATTAAATAGGCCATTTCAGTGAACTAAGATGCATTTTCTTCAACTGTGAGAGGAAATAATGACAAAACTACAGTTGTGGGCAAATTCGAATTGTTATACAAATGTCTGGATTTTATTGCCCAAATCGGTAAGAACTTTGTACTATACCATCTCACAAAGGCAGTTGGCTGGAATCTATTCCGACTTTTCAGTCGGACAACATCTCAGTACCAGGAAGTTCAATAAAGTAAAACTATGGCAAGAGAAGTTTGAGGTCAATGTAATGCATAGCTGAAATTATCTAATTGGAGGACCTGATAAAAAATGTCCTATTTCTAATATGAATTGTTTCATAATAATTACGGAAATAAGAAAAATTATTATGGAAATTCAAGAATTCCAGAAGCCCATCAAGAAATCAAATGATGCTCTGGGGAGTATGAAGATGTCAACTGATAGATGTAGAAAAAGTAATCTGTGAGGATTCCTTTCTGAGGAGCTTCCTTGTAGACCTTAGAGTGCTGCTGAAGAGGCAGGAATGCAGGAAGCTCATTGTGAACTCCTAGGGATTTTTACACTGAAGTAAGCTTTTCATGGCCAATTCACTAATGAGAACTCATCTGTCTGATAAAAACAAATAAGTTGGTAATTTAAAATTATTATAGTGAGATTCACTAAGTGCAATAGGTGCTTTGGGGAAGTAATAATTTGGGTTAACTTCCACTAATTTTTTATGTGTTGGGAGGTTTATCAGAAAATAATCTGGGTAAAGTTTAGATTTGGTGGCTCTCGGGTACATTTATATCTTCTTCAATTGACTAGTCTAAGAATTATACAGTGATAAAACACAAACTACCCAAGCAGCAAACAAACATATAAACAAACTCTTACTATGCATCAAAGTTTAATGTCCTCATTTTTATGTAACTATGTTTTACTTAATAAAGGGAATGATTAAATAGTTTGAACATCATTGCTAACTATTAAGAATAAATTTTTAGAAATTTAAGACCCAAAATACAAAGAAAAAGACTTGAAATAGCTTTTTCAGCAGGTTAAACTATGATAGCAGACATAAAAGATCAGAGGTTTTTCTTACTTATTTCAAAATATAAGAAGATATAAATATTTCCATTATTAAACCTATGGGAAGAAATAGTGGGTGTATGAATAATTGCATAGTGTGCAAAAATTGTGTGTTTCTCTACAAATGCATTAAGAAGATGGAGTATATAACAGGAAAACATTTAAAATAAGCAAGAAGAGTACTTCATGAGCTACTTAAGATTAGAGACTTCATTTAGAAAATTGTAAATGTCTAAATATAGTCAGGCAGAAAATTGTTATTCTCTCAAAAGGAGTGATTAAGAAGACTAGCTCTGTCATTTTAATGAGACCAATGAGAATGAAAAGCAGACAAACTAAATAGCTTATACAAGGAAAATTTTAGTCAAAAAGTGCACACACACATATACATACACATTTTTAAGTGTTCAGGGAGTTCAAAATATCTATTTATTATTTTAATTCTGCTAAGGAAATTAGAGATAATCAGCCTTCCAAGGAATAAGAGGTAAAGGCATTCAGACTTAGAGAGACACAGGCTTTTCTAAATATCCAGGACTTTCATTTCTCAATGTACTTGAGAATTTTCCTGGCTTGTATAATATGTGATGCAGAATAGATACATACCTACCAAAGAATTCTGTACAAATGTACAATCAACATACAATATGATCACCATAATAAATAAAATTCCACGATGATGATGTTTAAGGGTTTCAGGTAGAATATCAAAGAATACATGAGATTCTTAGTTCAGGTGAAGACAAGATGTTTTGAGAAATTCCTTGAACGGATGAGTTCCTGATGTATTTATTAGTTGGTGGGTAATGGCATCTGCTATGGGCTGCATTGTGTCCCTCAAAATTCATATGCTGAAGCCCTACCCTCCAGTACCTCAGAGCATGACTGCATGTAGATAGGAGAAAGAGATAATTAAATTAAAATGAGTTCTTTAGGGTGGGCCCTAATCCAATATGACTGGTGTCCTTATAAGAAGAAATTTAGACAAAGATATGCACAGAGAAAAGTTCACTTGGAGGCAGAAGAAGAAGATGGCCGTCTATAAGAAAATAGACCTTAGAAGAAACCAACCCTGTCGATGACACCTTGATATTGGATTCTAGCTTCCAGATTTGTGAAACAATAGCTTTCTGTTGTTTAAGCCATCCAGCCAATGGTATTTTGTTATAGCAGACTTAGACTAGCAAACTAACAGAGCATCCTCGAGAGAAGAAAGGCCTTCCCATTTGGGAATTTTTGTTGTCTGCTGTGTTTATCACAGACTGGAATAAATGTGATAAGTTGGATAAGAGAGATTTTTCTAAAATATGATATAGCTTTTCACACAAAAGTATTAATAGTATGTCATAGGGGAGGAAAATGATCCTGGACTGAAATTTTATTTTTAATGAAGTAGACAAAGCTTTCAATGAAGATCACAGCAACCATAAGGATGCTTAGTAGCCATGTTTTCATGAACTCCGGATAGTCCTTTATATTCGGTGGTGAAAACAATATTTGGGATAAACTATTCCATGAAATTCTCAAGAGTATTGGCTTTTCTCTGGAAGTTACTTACACAAATACTTTCTGACCCATTATTGTCTATAACTTTATTTGTTGTATTTGTTGCTTAGTGGAGCACTGAGGGCCTAAGCAAGGATTGTCACATGGCAGGCATGAAGAACATATTTGCACAATGAACAAGGTTAACTTTTCCACACACATTTTACTTCTTATACATTTTGAAAAAAAAACTGATTACATTCTGTGGAAAAGATGTACAAGAAAACATGCAAATTGACTAAAGTTGTTCATCTCTTTCAAATGTTCACCAAAATAATTTTGTGCTCCTGGTATTAGCTCTTATAATTTTAGAGATCCTATTAAATTATTCATTTAAAAATTTGTGGTTTTATGTTAGTATAGTTATATAGAGGACATATTTTTTCAAAAAGAATATTATATCAATTATATAAATAAATCATAGCATCATAATTAATATAGAAGTAAAATGTATTAACAATGACATTCACTGACAGGTAATATGAGTTATAACAAATGGTATTTTGTTTTCATTTCTTTATAGCATTATGTTCTATTTTTTTAATTTCAAAAAGCATAAGAAGTTAGCATTTACTAGTCTGGGATAGAATTGTATATTGTAATTTTTTATTATAAATCGAAGGACTTAAATTTATTTACTATAAGTCAAAGACACAAGACAAATATCTTGACAATAGTATTTTGGTGTTTTATTGTTTGAGGAGAGGGGAGTAGGAATATTAAGAATCAATTTGAATTATGATTATTCCAGGCTAATTCTTCTGACATTTATTGAAACATATTACACTATTTTTTTAAAAAAACTTATTCTTCACAGTTATTTCAGATTTGTTAAAATATTGAAGATTTACACAAGATTTTGTGATGAAAATTAATAGACAAAACACTTTGACCTTTCAGTAACTTTTTTAACCTCTCTCAGCCTCAGTTCTGATCTATGAAATGACAATAACTATAACTAACCTGCTTCAGTCACAAGGCTTTGTGAAGGTCAAACAAATTGACATATGTGAAAGTGTTTCCATAAATGCACCATATCAATATAGGTAAGACTATTGCTAACCCTGAGGTCACAAATTTTGTAAATTGCTGAGTAGTATCAAGGTTTTCCTGGGCATATTCTAAATCCAAATCTCTTCAGTTCCATCTCAACACGCACCACAACAGAAAATATATCATATGGGAACCAAGGAAACTTTTAGAGAAGTTCTTTGTAACATCAGAGGAAGTAACTCAGTAGTAAAAATTAACAGGAAAAAAAAAATGGATGCAAATCGGAAGAAAAAGCTGGCAGCAGTGGGAGAGTGAATAATACAGAGGTGAAACCAGAATCAAACACTTCAGATGAAAGTGTATCTTTTGCCAGAATTGCTCCCCATGTAAGTTTATAATGATCCTGGAAATGACTGAATTGTATGAACTAAACCAGATAATTGGAGCAGGTGTCTGGCATTAGGAGAGATGAAAATGGTTTACTCTCTTTCTCCTATAAAGATAAGAAGACATAATAGGAATACTTATCGATTCCAAGGAGAGCACCCTGCCAACTCTGTATCGCAGATGGAATTGTACAAGGCATCCCAAATGACTAAGAAAGAAAAATAGTCAGAACAGGGATGCATGATTCACCATAACAATAAGATAATTCTTAATTTTCTTCTTGAATGTTGGTTATGTTTCACAGATGTTGAGACCAGAAAAGTGACTATGTTTTCATTGCTAATGAAAATGTGTGATAAATTGAGGCTTAGGATGGATATTTTTGGATTAGCAATTTATAAAATGAATGCTACTAATAAGGACAGTTTTGCATATGCTTCTTCCATTGAAAGATGGGAGTGAAAATCTGGAGACATTGCCTGACATGATAAAAAAGAACATGAGCTGTTACATGGTCAGATCTGAAAATTCATTATTTCAAAAATTTCTGGAGTTTTTACAAGTTACTGAAAATTAAACACATCAGTCAATATATATGTATCTTCTAATAGATTTGTGATAAAAGGCATTGTAATAATTATTCAAATTCACGACTAATGTCAGAATAACCAAAGCCAAACAATACTGTTAAGCACAAGAACTAAGAAATAATGTTGGATATTATTCCCAAGATATCGATTTCACTCTATTTAACTAAAATAGGTACTTATTTTTACCAAGTACTCTTCAAGGTACCAATACATAGCTTGTTTTTGTTTTCTAAATGTCCAGACCCACTTTTGAGGCCCTCACTAGAAGTCTGCCAGTTCTGTATTGCGTAGCTGATAAGTCTAACTACTTCCCTTATCATCTCTTGCACTCAGGGTTGCTGTGCACCTACCTTAATTATCCAGGCCAGGTACCAGAAAATTAGAGTTAATGCCTATTTTCCAGAGCCTATAAAATTATTCAAATTAGCCAATCCACAGGGAGACCTTAAGACCAAGATAACCCAGTCCCTCTGCACACAAGCTGCTCCCTAACCCAGTCCCCACGTGCAAGCCCCTGTGTGGCTATGCATGGCTGCCTTTTCTTGTTTGGAGCTGTAAATAACAAGATTTCTGTCTTTTATGCTGTCACCTTGTTGTGTCCACTATGAAAACAATCTTTAAATCCTATAAAAAAGGAACTGTTGATAAAATGATGAAGAAAAATACACATTGTCTTTAAGCATCTCTTGGTGTGTGTGGAAACCAAATGATGAGGAAGATGATGATAACAATGATGATAATGAATACATATGTGCGAGTTATTAAACATTATGATAGGCCAGAAATGTCACATCAATCATCTTTATTCCTTAAAAAACTTAAAAATTTGACACTAACATCATTGCATTTTATAGACCACTTGTAAGCTCATTACAGTTTTCAGGGAAAAGAGAGGAAAAGAGAGAGACATAAAAATATGATGAAGACATTTTGAAATGGGATGGAAAGATTTTGAAGAAAAAACTATGATGATGAAGTATACCCTTCTATGTATTAACCTAAACACATTGCTCTTTCCCCTCTGGGCACACAGGAAGCCTAAGTTTTTCAACCACCATGCAGTTATATACAGCCACACACAAAGATCTGGTCTATATGGCAAAAAAAGATGTATGCCCTTCTAGGCTTGGTAAAGAAAAGCTTCTGAAGAACAAACCTCTATTCTTTCTACCCTTGTTGACTACTAGATGGAGATTACCCTCACAATGACTCTGGGAGCCACATGTCAAAGTTTCAGAAAAAAAGATGGAAGCAATCTGCATTTTTGAGTCAATTCTTGCAGGAGAGCCAGAAACCAAGAATATCTACTTTCAACTCTGATGAGTGAGAAAAAAATTGTGTTGAATTAAGCTATTATGACTGAAAGGTTTATTAGTTATGGCAACTGCCTTATAAGCTGACGTCCTTGCTAAGCTAAAGGATTTTCAATATTAATAGTTTGGCTTTATAACTAGGGATTGTGGTTGGGCTACAAATCCAAATGGGAAATACTGGAAAAAAACAGAGGCTTGGTAATGGATAAAATAATGGGTTTAGTTTGAGACATATGGAGATTAAAAGGTCTTCAAGAGTAAAGTAAAGGTCTGGTAAGGTAATTCAATGTGCACAATGGAGAAAAAAAATAAGACACACCTGCAAAGGAGATGTAGATTTTTGCGTCAATAACATAAGTCCATAGCTCAGTAAAATCCAGGTATAAAATAAGATTATTTTAAGATGACAGTGTGAGGTAAAGGCCAAGAAAAAGATCTGAGGTATCACCAAGAGGAAGGGTAATGAACTATTAAGTTAATTTACTCTAAACATTGTCCCAATCTGGATTATATTCAAACAACAACAAAATAAACGAAAAAGCAGTACAAGATCAAAGGTACAGATGATGAAATTGAATGGAGAATAGTAAAAAATCATTGATATTTCTGTTATAATAAAATAATCTATTCTATTAAATAAGAGGCTAACCATGTTAGGAGGAATAGTAACTAACAACGAGTATTGCGCACATCAGAATTTTAAATGTCTATGATAGAGTGCATTCTGGTTACAGGCAAGTAGTAGGTTTAAAAAATATCTTCTTCTATTAATAATAGTACCTACTTCTAGTAACTGGTACATCTATTATGAAACAAAGCATGGTACATTTACATTCTGTTCTTGTTGCCTTTCATGTAACCCAAGTGAAAACTATTCATTTACATGTATTTTCCAGGATTGATTCCCAGAGCATATATAATTTTAGTTATATAAAAAATATATGTAATTTAAAAGTTAGTCTGGTAGAAATTTCATAGCAAGTTCACCAGAGGGTCTTAATTCTATTTTTTCTGATAGACTGTGTTTTTTAGAGCACTTTTAGGTCCATAGCAAAATTGAGTAAAAAGCACAGAGATTTTCCATATATCCCCAATATACGCATAGCCTACAGCCTTATCAACATCCCCCACCAAAGTGGTACATTCATTGCAATTCAATTCATATTGATATAATTTATCACCCAGATTTTATAGTTTGCAGTAAGGTTCACTTTTGGTGTTGTATATTTTATGGGTTTGAACAAATGTATAATGACATGTATCCACCTTATATGCAGTATCATAAGTAGTTTCACTGCCCTCAAAATCCTTCATGCTCCGTCTGTTCATCACCACCTTCCCCCTAATCCTTGGCAACCACTGATAGTTTTATTGACTCTAAAGTTTTGCCTTCTTCAGAATTTCATATAGTTGGAATCATACAATATATAGCCTTTTCTGTTAGCATCTTTTACTAAGTAATGTGAATCTAAAGTTCCTCCATGTCTTTTCATGCTTGATAGTTCATTTCTTTTTAGCTCTGAATAATATTCCACTGTTTAAATATACCACAATTTATTAATCCATTCATATACTGAAGGGTGTCTTAGTTACTTTTAACTTTTGGCAGTTATAAATAAAATTGCTGTAAACATCCATGTGTAAGTTTTTGTGTGGATGTAAGTTTCAAATTCTTTTGAGTAAATACCAAAAAGAAAAACTAACTGCTGGATTGTAAGATTATTTTTAGTTTTCTAAGAAATCACAAAACTGTCTTCCAAAATGTCCACCTCATTTTGCATTCCCTGCATCAATGAATGAGAGTTGCTGTGGCTCCAAGTCCTCACCAACATTTGATGTCATCAGTGTTCCAGATTTTGGTCATTGTAATACATGTATAGTGGTATCTCATTGTTGCTTTAATTTGCATTTCTCTGATGACATACAATTTGGGTAGCTTTTTGAATGCTTATTTGCCATTGGTATATATCCTTTGGTGAAGTGTTGGTTAAGGTTTGTGGCTTATTTTTTAATTGAGTTGTTTGTTTTCTTATTGTTGAGTTTTAAGAATTCTTTGTATATTTTGGATAAAAGTTCTTTATCAGATATATCTTTTGCAAATATTTTCTCCCAGTTTGTGGTTTTCATTTTCTTGACAATATCAAGTGTAACAATTTTTAATTTTAATGAAGTGCAGCTTATCAAGTCTTTCTTTCAAGGATCATGCCTTTGGTGTTGCAATTAAAAAGTAATCACCAAACTAAAAGTCATCTTGATTTTCTTCTATATTATCCTCTAGGGGTTTGATAACTTTGTGTTTTACATTCAAGTCCATAATCAAGTTTGAATTAATTTTTGTGAAAGGTATAAATCTGTGTTTAGATTCCTTTTTTTAGCCTGTGGATGTCCGGTTTTTCCAGCACCATTGGTTAAAAAGACTATATTTTCTTCATTGTATTACCTTTATTCCTGTGTCAAAGATCATTTGACTATATTTATGTGGGTCTATTTCTGGGATATATTTTGTTCCATTGTCAATTTTTTCTGTTTCCATTGTTTCACCAGTATCACACCATGTTGATTCCTGTGGCCTTATAGTATCTCTTGAAGTCAAGTAACAGTCCTCTGACTTTGTTCTTCTATTTTTTCTATTATTATTTTGTAAAACTGGTAATATGCCAGTAATAACTGATAGATATTACATAATAACACTTAAAATAGAATGAGACTTAAGCAAAATGATAAATTACAAATTTGATTCTTAAATGTTAATGAATAAAGCAATATGTTTATGTGTACAATTCAATTTCTAAAATATTTATAGAAATAATTTATCTTAATGCCACACTTAAATAATGTGAAATCTTTGGGATTTATTATATATTTATTGTTTCATTCAGTCCTCTATACTATGAACATTAAAGACATATTCTTATTCTCTTAGTTTTATTACTAGACAAAATATGTGCTTATGCAGTGCCTGAAGGCTAGTGAGAGATCATCAAATATCTGTTAAATAAATTAATATATGACAATGCATAAAAGGACTATTGTGATTTTCTACCCTAAAACCCAGTTCTTATTTGCCTTAACTGTGAATTTATTCTTCTTCCTATCAATCCCTAGAATTCTCTTTTATCTTTGTAAAACATTACTGCTTCCAGAGGTTTGAAAGGAGGAAATATCTGAGGAGCACTTCTTACTTACTTTGCTTTCAAAACGTGTTTTATTAGCCAAAGACACTTTAATCCAGGCATCTCTTCAACTAGGAATAAAAAAAAAAGACAATACTGTTTTATAGTTTTAAAATAAAACTAGCAATATAGAAATTAGAACTCTTCTTCAAAAGGAAAGAGCAGAAATATTTTAAAAGACAAATATGATTTCTATTTCAAAAAGTTGTACTTTTAAAAAGAGACGAACTGAGAAGTTTTATTTCTAAATATCATGGCTTTTTTGTATTTTTTTCCATTGGTAAAAAAATTATGCCTCACAATATAATTGGTGAATGCTGAAAATGGAGAACCATACAAGTTTGGGAAGTTTTGTTTTCAAATACCTGGAAAAAACATGAGATTTGGCAAGGAATTGCTAATTATTTAAAGTTTTCTTTCTATGACTAAACAAAACATAGTAAGGTAAAAACAAAAAAAAAAAAAGAGCCTGGCAATAATACATATCCCTTGAAATAACACACATTCCTGTTTCAAATACTGTACAGTCAACAAATGAAGTGGCAGAATACACATCTGGGCTTCAGCGTTAGGCATTTTTCCAAGCATTGCATTTTCCCTATTGTTTAATTCATTTGCAACGTTTAAGAATAAGTGTCTAATCAGAGTAGAATTTAAATAACATGTTACATTATATCTAAAATGTAAGGCAAAGAATATATTCCTTAAAATCCAAGCATTAATCTGTCTGTTCTATTCAGTATGTGGATGCCTATTCTGAAATGGCAGTGTCAGTCTGTCTTAGTCTGCTGGTGTAGCCATAAAGGAAGATCTGAGGCTGGGTAATGTATAAAGAAAAGAGGCTTATGTGGCTCGCAGTTCTGCAGGCTGTACAAGAAGCATGGTGCCCACATCTGCATCTGATGGGGGCCTCAGGAAGCTTCCACTCGTGGCAGAAGGCCAAGGGAGCCAGCATGTACAGACCATAAGGCAAGAGAAGAAACAAGAGAGAGAAGGGATGGACAGGCTCTTTTAAACAATCAGTGCTCAGGGGAACTAATAGAAGGAGGACTCACTCATTAACAGGCTGACAGCACGGAGCCATTCATGAGGGATTCACCCCCATGACCCAAACACCTCCCATTAGGCGCCACCTCTAATGATGGAATCAAATTTCAACATCAGGTTTGGGAGGACAAATATCCAAACCATAGCAAAGATTTATAGTTAATGTTCCCCATAGCTGACATTTTTATGCAACTTAACTTGATTTTTTTAAAACTTGTTTTAGTAAGGTTTATGACAGAATAGATTTACATGATACATAATCCTCAAATTTTATTTTTGCAGACCATTTCAGACTGCATTCTAATTGGATATTTCTCACTTTTTTCAGGGCTATCACCACCTTTCATACAAATTAACCTATGCCATGGTAAAGCCTTATTTTGGAAAAATACATCTGAAAAAAAAACACTTTATAGAAAATGAACCATCAGGAACTAAACTCTGTTTTCCTGAACTTCAAACAAAAATTGATTCGAAACATCACAGACATTGACAGTTTAAAAAAAAAGTCATAGAACTTGAGATATATAAACCACCCCAGTAAAGAGAAACATGTGAGTGAATACGTTTCTTGTTCAAAGAATTTCATTCCCTAGACATAAAAGGCCCTCTAATTTTCTCCAAATGAATACCAGTTCTGGTGTATTTTATGAGTACCTTCATTTCTATTAAATCCTGAAATATAATAAAATGACCCTACCACGAGATTTCTCAAAACATTTACTGGACTCTCCAGGAAGCGGTATCAACTCAAAATTGGAAGCACTCCAAGACTGTTGCTTAGTAACTCTCTGGGGTGATTTATTTTAAAAAAAATTTCAGCTGAATGAGCAAATCCATCTCATTTATAAGGATTATTTGAAATAGCATTCTTTTTTGTCAGTGTTTTCCTCTCGAACCTGTATTAGTCATTCTCGGAAGATGGATTAGGTTCTAGCAACTTCTCTGAACACCTGGGAGGAGGAGTCCTTGGCTTCTTGCCACTGTTACAGACACATTTCTCTTCTGTCCACCTAATTAATTAGTCATTATCCAAAAATCCCAATGTGATATAAGGTGCTAAATGATCATGGACCACCCCGTGTGAAACAATGTCTACAATAATGGCCATGAGAGCACAGCATGCAAGTAACACAGAAAAAAAATTGTCTCATTGAACAAGCTGTCATCTTGAATTAATATAATGTAAAATGGCAGAGCACAGATGTTTTGGTATCTTTTTTTTAAATAATTAAACCTGTGAACATAACACTGGGTCCCGACGTTCACGTTGTGGCAGCAACTTTGACTCAATAGGAAAGAATGCTTGGATAGCATGGTCAGGGTAAAAACTCATTTCACTCTTCTTTTTGTGACTATAAAGAATTGTTCAGACTTGAGTGTGGATCCATTTTACTGCTACTTCCTAGAGACAGATAGCTTCACTTACATCTAGAACTGACATTGGGCTTTTTGCTCCTTTTCCTGACCTACTCCCACTTCTATCATTTTTGACTGCCCCCAAATCACAGCTCAATGAATAAAAAGAGAACTTGTTTCCACCACTAGGTGGCTAGAGAAAGAATATTTAAAATAGGATTATTCCTCAGTAGTTGAGTTAGGTCTGGGTTGCATTTAGTACAGATACATTAAAAGCTGCCCAATAATGGAAATAATCACTCAGTTTCTATCTGTTGAATACCATCTTCTATAAGTAAAATAAATTCACTCATATAAGCTTGAGTTGAGATCATCATGAATCTCTCTTTCACTCTTGGCTCCAGAGTGGTAGAATACCACCTGTTGTCCCATAGAAGCCACATGTTCAGTCTTGGAGTTCCTGGTTTCCCCTTCTTTGTCATTGAATTATTTCACATAACTCCAATTCTCCAAATAGGCTTTGACATTAGCCATTTTGTTTATGACTTGTTTGCCTTCATCTTTCCTGGATACAAGGAAAAATCAGAGGTGTCTTGGAATACTTTCACTGATCCAGGATACACGAAAGGTGAAAGATACCCTCTAGCAGCCATGAGGGTGCACCACCACTCAGATCTTCTGTTGTGGGAGCAGAAGTGATGCAGGACCCCAGCGGCTCTGCTTTGAATCCACCACCACCAAGTTCACACAGAGCCCACACTCCCCATGGGCCGATCCTGGGCAATGACTGAATGGGGCAATGATATCAAGGCAGGCTCATTTCTAGGAGCTAGAGCACACCTCTGATAAGTAACTTTGGCTCTAGTACTTACCATCGACCTGGCCAAATTGTTTAGAACTCTTCTTCGGTCTGAGAATCCATTTATTTACCTTCCTTCACTCTCTTCTTCACTGGTGTCATACTTTTATGGCTGTCTGATAAAGGTCATTGCCTCTTCCAACTCCTCTGGCTCTCTCCCCTTTCTCCTTCACAGGTATTTCCTCCAATAAGTCATTTTTCTTATCAGCTTCTAACCCCACCTTTGTGTCTGCTTCTCAAAGGTCTCAAACAGATACACCCCCATCACAGCCTTTTTTTTTTTAACCTTCTATCTGTTTGTCAAACCTACCCAGACTACTCTGGATTTCTTCGTTTGATACGTACAGCAATAAAAAAATAGACTAGGTGATTTTATTAACCCTTATTATTATCAGCAACAGTACTCTTCTTTCATATGGTACTGGAACTGTAAGTGGTAGATAGTCTTTTTTCTTACAATTTTTTAAATTAATGAATTATCTGGATATTATTCACATACTAAAGAGATTTCAAAACTTCCAAACATAATCCTATAACTACAGCATAGATACAAGAATTTCCATATTTTCCCTCTCAAATTCTATTATACAGATAAAAAAATCAACGTCCAAAATTCTAGTGTATTTACAATCCTCTACAGCTCTATTTTTTCCAATTAATGTTATTTTGTTAAAGGTTATAGCATAGAAATTTTACAACCTTTTTAAATGCTTTGTGGCTTTAAGGAATAGATCACATTCACTCTTGGCTGATCTATATCTATAAATTGTTAATACGTGTGTGGATGTGTAGACATATATGTGTAAAAGATTTAAATATGTTCAACTATTTGGTTTTATAACAGACAGGTGGATTCCCACAGGCACAAAAATATTCTAAACTTTCTAATGTATGATTTTATGCTCTTTTTAAGTAATGCCTTGTCATGAGGAAATAAAAATTTACCACCACTCTGTCTAGAGTTCAGCTAACCCATGAGCATAGATTTATACACTCGTTCCTAATTGTCAATTTTTAATCCTTGCTTCCCTTTTAGTGATTAAGATAATTTTATTGCCACCTATGTTTCCAATTTACACAGGGATACCTCAGAAAGCCTCAGGGGTTCTGTTGACAATCACCCCAACTGAAGGCTGAGATAAATGACCTATTGTGTTTCATTGGAGATTTCTGATGCGGCAATGGACAGGCTGTGGGAGTTGCTGAGCTATTAGATCATTTCCCAGAGAAAGTGCTGCACCCAATATGTGTCTCCTT
Organism: Lemur catta; assembly: GCF_020740605.2. Classification (NCBI taxonomy): domain Eukaryota; kingdom Metazoa; phylum Chordata; class Mammalia; order Primates; family Lemuridae; genus Lemur; species Lemur catta. The sequence continues at coordinate 87,878,086 of NC_059132.1, read as the reverse complement.
TTTTCCTCTACAAAAGTGATGATTCATATATAATCAAAGCAGTATCTTTTCAACACTACAGTTAGAATTTTGAAAATCTCAAATAGCTTGAATTTTTCCAGTAGACTAATCATTTTTAATTTTTTTTTTATTTCAGGCAGTGGGAGAAAAATGAGTACTTTGTTCCTTTAATGAACATTCTTGAACAGAACAGCTCTCTACTTCTCATACCAGATGGAGAAGTAGCAGCACACTGAAGTTATTGGCAGAGAGGGAAGATGAATTTTATAAATCATTCCAAAGTAGAGGCACATTGAGGGAACCCTTGGGGAATTAGCAAAGAATGTGTTGTAGTTGCAAATGGAACCAGGATATTTATAAATTGTTTTTATTCAATAGATGAAAAGAAAGGTAGATATATAAAGGTGAAAGGAAATGTGGGAAAGCCTGGTTAATATTATCAGAAACTATAAAAACAGAACTGTTTCCTTTTCGTAATTATGAAACTTAGAAAAAAATTGTATATATTTGAAAATCCCTGTTATGTTGAAACTGGATTTACTATTGCAATGCACCTTAATAACAAAAAGATATACTGAATTTTTATTTCCAAGAGATAAGGCAATTTATTGATGGCATTGACAAGGGAAGTGGCTTGCTATGCATACCATCATGAGTAGTCATACTATCACAGTGCCTTAATTTATTTTCAAATTGACCTCTATTTTAAAGAATAATTTAATTTTTTACCACTTGCAAATAAGGTATGCTTAAACAATCGTCCATACTGTACCATAAGAGATGATAATACACACTGGCCTTTAGTATCAGTTTACATATCTCTAAGTACCTTGAGAAAATAATGAACATTAAAATAGGAAAAAAGAAACTGGTAAGGATAATTTCCAAAACTCTTATTAGCAAGACCAGTAAATATTCAATATGATAAGAGAGTAATGAATTAAAATCCACATAACTTCAGTCCCTAATAAATGGTGTATATTTAACTCTAGGATGGGAGAACCGTTCATATTTACAAAGTTATAAAATCCTGTTTTCCAGTGTCCACTAGCAGGTGGAAACCTTTCACCAAGTTCCCTCAGAAGATTGTGTTCAATTATGACATAGATATGGTATCATTTGGAATTATGGCTTATTTTTAATTTTGATAATTTTCCCACTTAACACAAGAACAAATCTAATTCTGTTTTGAGGCCATTGTTTTCATTCATTACTACATCTATGCAATCAAGAGTTGAAGGTCTCTTTATGCTAGGATGACAAACTATTTCCATTTGCCTGGGACTGAGCAGACTCTCAGGACATGGGACTTTCAGTACTAAAACTGAGAAAGACCTGGGCAAGCTGACAAATTGTTCAGTCTGTCTATACCTAATCTACCAGGTAACAATTAGGTAAAACAACTCTATAAGGTAAATGTAGCAGATAAACCAGCTTCATCAATTTGAATAAAGTTTGGTTTGTGACCAAGTTTTCAAGGAAAGTCTGATAAGAACTAAGGAACAATGGAAAATAATCTCTTGTGCCTACAGAGGAATTGGGAATTTAAACTCAATCCTATTATTGGCGAGAGCTGTGATTCACTCTTTACAATGTAGTTCTCATCCAATTCTTTCAGCTGACCCATGTTTAATACAGTAACTGGAAGTAAAGTGAGAATCATAATGAGGACGGATCTTCCAATATTCTTCTTAAATGTTTTCAGTGTCACTATAAGCTATTTGAAAGAGGAATAAATTTTGTACTCTACTTTTCATGGTATTCTCTGCAGTTTTGGACAAACTCAGTCACCATTCAGTCTCCTTTTGCTGAATACTTGGTTTATGTCAGTCACAGTGCTGAGCACTTCAGGTGTATTGGATAATTTCATCCTCACAACAGTCTTTTGAGATACTCAGTGGTGTGCGGAAGCCAACTCATCCCTGCTGGAGAGAATTAACCGGATACATCTCTTCCCAACTCCTTTTTAAGGGATGTCTTATTGGTAACCTGAAAGTGGTCATGGTAGAAGCAGTTACACTATAGAAATTGGGGGAAAAATACTACAAATCAGGGATTGTTTGTTTGTTTTGAAGAGCTGAATTACTGGCACTGCTGGAGGTAGGTAACTTTATATTTTACAGAGGAGCTATCTGAAGTTCAAAAAAAGCTAAGGAGCATGCCCAAGTTCACACAGCTAGTAAATAATACAGCTGTATGTGTGACTCTAATTCCTATATGTTTTATAACTGTGGTTCTTTGCTTTTCTTGCAAAATTATTAAAATTCATTCTTTTTCCTGGAATGCTGTAAAAGTGCTGTGTACACTGTATGACAGGGAAATTACATTACTATTTATGCCCTTCATATTTTTGGACATTTTAAATTAGTTCCTCTAACTTCACTTTAAAATAATTACTTATTTATATTCTACTACTTTATACCATAATAAATTTAAATCAGCTTAAAATGTAAAAATAACAAAAGTTAAAATAACAGGTTCTGAAGTAAGTGGAATTTTATTCTTTTGTTTCTTTGTAAAGTTTCTCCTAGGTCATAAAAAATTTAGAAGTGCATGTATAGACTAATGTATTCATTGTTGCTGGCCTCACTAGTATTAAATTAAGAATATAGTATTAATATATATGAACTAATTGCTGACACCAATTATAACAGAATGTTGCCAGAAGAAGAGATACTTCTTAATCTATATAAGAGATGTTTGATTTTTCTACCCGATTTGCTCAGATCCTGTTTTAAATGAAATCATACTTTTACTCCCTCATCATAATATTTTGGAGCTTTTTATTGGCCATTTATATTTCTCTGCTGAGCTTTCTTATTTTTTTCTATTCATTACAAAGATATTTTTCTTTAAATCATAAGAGGTACTTTAAAATCTGTGCTAATTCAAAAATCTTATATATTGATATTGATTACCATTGAATATCTTTTTTTCTTGAGAATCAGTCTCATTTTTCTTTTCTTTTTTTTCTTTTTTCAAATAATTCTTCTTTGTCTTCTAGACTTTGTGAATATTAAGTTTTAAAGATTCTGGATTCTATTATATTCCCATGAAGAATGTTGATTTGTGTTGCTGTTTCTGCCATCAATTAACTTGGTTGGAATTAAATTGTAAGCTCTCTTTTGGATAGCAGCGCAAAACTTAGTTCAGTGCTTTTATTCTTGGCCGGGGAGCCTGAAATCTGCCACACAAAAGGCATGGTTCAGGAGCCAACCAGGGATTTGGGCATAGTTTATACACAGAATTTGGGGGTCTCTATTCTATAAAGTCCATCTTTTCTGGGAGTTTTCCATCATTTTCCAGAAGTTGTTATTGCCCCAAATAAGGAAAATTATGGGCTTTTATTCAGAGATTTAGCCAGCACATACAGCATAGTCTAGAAACCTACAAGTTAGAAACTGCAAAATTGAGAAATTGTCCCTATACCTTCACTTTATCCAAAGTTTTATTCCTCCTAAATCTGCTTACTTTTTGTCATCCTCCAGGGCCTTTAATAGCTTTTATTTTCTTTTTGTTTCATTTTTTGCTTATCTAAGGACAAATTTCTATCATTTGAACCTTGTATTATTATCAGTTTTATAGCATATTAGCATTCTTCTTGGGTTACAAGTAAAAGAAATGCAATTCAGCCCATCTCAAAACAGGGAGATGAATGGCCCACAATACTGAAATATTCAGGGCATGACCTCAAGAATAGCTGGATCAACATTCTCAAACTGCATCACCAGGCGTTTGTCTTTTTTACATATATTCTGTCTGGACTATTCTTCTTCTTCAGAGGCTTTGTTCTGAAGAACCCTTTCTCTATATGTTTTTCAAAGCTCCAGGCCTAGATACTACCATACTAAAGACATCAACAGAAATAGAAGGCCTGACACTCAATGGTTCCAAATAAAAGTCTTGGAACCAGCTTCTATTTTTTGGTGGACTGAACAAGCCCTAAACTAATCCTATGACTGTAAATGACCAAATGTAGATTAACGTTTGGCCCCTGGAACTGGGCTATGAGTTCAACCTCATCTAAGCCACATAGCCTGGGATTCTCCCTAAAGAAAAATCAAGGTGATGGCACTAAATGAAAGAGAGGATGGCAGAGAGGTCAAACAACAGAATCCCTCTGATGGCACAGACAAGAAAAGCAAAGCATGTTAAGTTGAGAGAGGTGAAATGAGCAGTAACAGATGGTGACAATAGTGGGCTCTTGTTCACTGGCAGCTTTTTCCTAAGTCCTCTTTTGAGCCAAGTTCGAGGCCTCTTGAGCGTATATCCATTCTCTCACTCTTCTCATTAGCATTCTCATCCCCGCTCCCTTTACCAACAGGATCAGGGATTTAGTTCTGTTTCATTTTATCAACATAATCAAACTATTTTCCCTATGCTGCCCCCAAACAGCTGGGGATATATGTCCAACAAAAACTTCTGCCCCTCCAAAAGACTGAAGAGGCACAACACCCTTGTCAACAGCAATGAAAATATACCAAGAAAATAACAAAAGCAATAAAAATATACTAAGACAACAAAACAAAGTCTCCATGAAAAAAAATCAATAAATATAAACAATTTTTAAATAAAACTACATAGTTTCAAAAAATAATTACTTTGGGTTACAACATAATTTTTGTTCCTGATATAATTCATACAGATATGTAAAGACAATGTACAATTTTACTAGCTTGGGGTAAAAGTAAATTCATATTTATTTGAATGTGTGCATTATAATGGCTCTCAGATCTCAGCTACCTAGTCATTGTGGGGTCCACTATTCAGCTCAGGTGAAACATTCCTAGGTATTGTGCATTCATAGGCATATGAAATTTTTGTTTTTCTTAACATTCAGTGAACTCACTTCTAATACTGTTATTGCTGCTTTTATCTCTATTAATCATCTCTACAGAGAGATCCTTTAACTGTTTTTACTAGTCTTTGAAAGTGTCTTTTTTTCCTTTTATATAGAGAGAGCTGCTTCACGTTGCTAGGTTGGTCTCCAACAGCCTGTTCAGCCCCTCAGCCTTTTAATACTCTTCTCCTATGTATGTGGTTGTCCATCATAGACAGAAGTCTATTGTAACAGTAAAAGCACTGGCATCTTATTGTTCCAACTAAGAGATTGTGTATTAAACAAAATGTTCCCTTGAGATTTTTATACTAGAGAAATGAGCTATATTTTTCTACTTCCAGGTGCTTCCTCTGTAAATAGAGGCAGAATTCCAAAGAACAAATTGGGAATTACAATCTGTTGTCTCATCCATATGCCTTCCGATAGACATGATTTCTGCCCCCCCCCATAAACAAGACCATCACCCCACAAGAACCTTTGATGCCATACCTCACAATATCAACTAACATTTATCATTTTCTCAGACCATTGCAAAAAAATAAAAAAGCCTAAATTGTGATTGGGGAAGACATATTAAGCCAAAATATAAACTCACTTTCAAAAGATGACCTACTTTAACCATTCCCAAGAAGAAGTAAACTATAAAGGCATTTTTCTACATATCCATTTATCATTATGTAAGAATTAGCAGAACTCTGCCAAATAGCACATGTGGGATGTGTGTGTGTTCGGGGGGAGTGCATGTTTCTACTCATTCATGTACTTACATAGGTAGATACATATTTGTATAATATATATCATGTTACTTTGTACTCAGTGACGTTTACAAAGTCTTGCATCAGCAATTTTTTCATCCATCTTGAGAGCAGTGTTAATTGCTCAATTATACTAATGGCTGATATGTAACCCAGACTACAAACAGTTTCATTTAAAATTGGCAGTGCTAACTCACACCTGCAAAAAGGTGAGCATTTTTTTCCTAGCCTGGGAATATAAGAAGCTGCTTCTCATCACATAGCATACACCTAAGGAATAATATTTTTGTTTGCTTTTATTATTATGCAAAGCCAGAAAGCAGACTTCTGCATTTAAAGAAATTTGCTGAAGAACTTTAGGGAAAATTATGGCTCTCACAATGTAACCACATACTGGACAGGATGTTTATTTAAAACATTTGTTTGAATACATATGAAGCACAGACAGTAGGATTATGGAATGATCCTGCTTTTAAAGTAATCATTTTATTATTTATACAGCATTTGTCAACTTGAAAATACAATATTTTTATTTTTATTAAGCTATTTTATTAAGGGATACTATTTTCTTACTTTGTATAACAGGAGTAGACAACATGCAGTATTTATGGCAATCCCATTCTTACACTTAGTTTATTTAAATGGCAAAGATTAAGTAATTTAGAGATATGTGGGATAATCTAATTCTAGCATACAAAGTGTTATGATTAAAATATTAACTAGCTTCCATTTCCACTGATCCAAAATGAATCTATTAAATGATTTGGAGGGCTTGAATCTATATCAGGGGTAGGGAACCTGTGGCCTTAAGATCACATGTAGTCTTCTAGGTCCTTAAGTGCAGCCTTTTGACTGAATCCAAATTTTACAAAACAAATCCTTTTATCTCTATTGATACATTTTTGTTCACCTTTTATATTTTTATTTTATTTTTTAAAATGAGAATAATTAAAATACCAAAAAATAAAATAAGTTTCAATGAGACAATCCTCCCAGATTATTGACCGGCACAAGTAGAACATGTATTCACTATTAAATTGGAACTAATCAATCAGCATCTGTGTGCACATATGGTAGTAAAACTCAAAGGAAACCAAGTAAGTGGGAGAGGGGAGGAAGGGATGGGTAAACTTACATCTGATGGGCACACCTATAACTTTGACTCAAACTTCACAGAAGCAAAACGTAATCAAAACGTTTGTATCCCCATAATATTCTGAAATAAAAAAAGATAATATCATCTGCAAAAAAAAAATTAGTAAGTCAGAAGGGCTAAACTGATGGCTGCTACACTCATGATTTAGTTCTATAATAATTTCCCCCACCTGACTGATGCCACTATTGCAGGAGGCTGGTTGGTGGGAGTTTATGGGGATTGAGTACACCCATCTGTTATCAGCTTTTGACAATGATGCACTATGTTTCTGTTTGAAATGTAAATAGTTGCATACCTCCACAGTATTTTTTAATTCTGTATGCTTAACAGCCCATTGTGTTAAAGAAGACCAAGAGAACGCTGAAGGAAGAAAACAGATTTTTAAATGACGATTGGAAATTGCAATATCTTGTTTCTGCTAAAGATGAGATGATTTGCTTGCTTTGTGACACTGCATTTTCAACATTAAAGAAATTCAGTGCTCATTAGCATTATAATACTCATAAGGACCACAAATATTCTAAATTAAAAGGAGAGGCACAAAATGTTGTATTGCAGAAATTAAAAGAGGAAAAGCAAAAGCAAAGACAATTCTTTCAAGCAATAAGACTTGGAAATAAGGCCACTGAAGCAACTTATAAATTAGTTTATACATTTGGGGGGGAGCCATTCAGTGATGTAGAAATTGTGAAAGAATGCATTGTACAAGTCGTAGGATGCTTAGACCCCAATAACGTTTCAAAGTACAAACAACTGCCTCTTTCAAGGAGAACCATAACTGATTAGCAGCATGAATTAGCCTTCCACTTAACAGAACAACATCACACAATACTTCGGAAGGAAAATAGATATTATTCAATCATTTTGGATGAATCAACAGATACTGCTGATTCAGTGAAGGTTTTATACTTCATTTGGGTCATAACAGAAGATTTTCTTTGTTATGAAGAATCACTTTGTTTGGGCACTCTTGCAAACAGAGCACCAGGAATAGCTATTTTCAACAACTTTCAAGATAAATGTCATGAAGTTAGACTGAATTTGGTAAATTTACGGAGTGTATGTACAGACATTGCACCTTCCATGACAGGAAAACCTGAAATGTTTATTGCACAGATAAAAAATATTAACAGATCCAGATGCTCTCATTTTTTTTTCATTGTATCTTGCATCAGCAAAATCTCTGTGCTAAAGCTACTATTCTAAGTGATACTTTGCAACAAGTTATAAGTATTGTTAACTCTACTTGTGCAAACACAACATGGCATAGTCAGTTTCATAATATGCTAAAGTTGAACAATGAGGATTGTGGATTTACCAAATCATTCTAAAGTGTGTTGGCTGTTGTAGGGACAAATGTTAGCCAAAATTTTATCTCTGTGAGAACAGATAGTTAAATTTTATGCAGAACAGAATCATCAATGTGAATTATTACAAGAAGATTTCTATAGGGATGCAACATTTCTATGTGATATCATGTCAAATCAAAACAACATGAATATTTCTTTGCACGGTAAAACTAAGTCTATATATGATATGTGGCAAAAAAATCCAAGCATTTACAAAAAAGCTATGTTTTTTTCAAAATACCATTTCTTCAAAAGGAAATTTCAGTTAACATTTTCCCAGTTAGCAAAGGTCATTGATGAGGAGGATGATATATGTGAATCATTTGAAGAATACACAGCTGTTATAGACCTATTAATTGGAGAATATGATGAAAGGCTTACTGACTTTGAGAATCATGACATCACAGTCAAGTTAGCATTTCAGCCTCACCTAACTGATATCACCAAGGCACCTAAAGAACTACAGATGGAATTGATTGAGCTCTCAGTAGGTGACATTTTCAAGTCATTGTTTGATGCTAAGAAAGAGCCAATCGAAATATGGAAAAAGGCAGTAGAATACCCACATCTTTGGCAACATGCCTAAAAATGCTTTCTTGCTTTTTAGCCACTTATTGCTGTGAATCTACATTCTCCTACCTAACCCAAATCAAGACCCAAATCAAGAGCACAAATGACAGATACCCATCTAGAACATCAACTGAAACTGAGGACCTCCATAGTGCAACCAAATCTGCAAATGGTTTCCAAAAAAAAGCAGACAAAAACAAAGTCATTAAAGGTTAGTTAACTTTAAAATTAACAAATAGTTTTCATTTTTTTGAAATTATTAAGTACATAATAGTACTTAATACTACTACCAGTAGGTAGATTTTTACAAAATTATGTACATTTTTAAGTATATCTAATTGAAGTTTCTTGAATGTGGCCTTATTTGATTACAGCTAAATTAATGCAGGCTTCCAACATGAAAAGATTCCCCAACCCTGATCTATACCGTCACTTTCAATGTGTCAGTTTTCCTTCCCCCATTTCGCTACCAATGTCACGTTAAAGCTCCCCAACAGAACACAAGCTCTGTGAGGGCAAAGGCCTTTCCCACCTTGTTCATGTCTGTTCAAACATACTTTGAACATTACTTGATTCAATATATATCTGTTTAATAAATGAGTTAAAAAAGAAAATAAAAATATTTTTCTAGAATTTTCGACTGTATGTGTGTGTGTGAACAAGAGAGAGACAGACTGAATGACTATACACTGGGACTTCACTTTTAGCATTAAAAGCTATTTTGACCTTGGATGTTCTGAGAAATTTGGTTTTTCTTAATAAGAATTTTTGAGTTGGTCATTTGGGATGATAAATTCCTATATAATTTGTCCATTGAATAGTTTCATCTCCCTAGAGTTCTCATCAAAATAGTGTTTCTTGGACATATGCTGTGTGCCTGCAGGGATTCTGGGATAGACTAGGAATATAGGTAGGAAAAACATACATGTTTATCTCTTTATTTTGATAGTATGATGAATAAATAGTAGTATTAAAGTGACTGCTGAGTAGAACTCCATGGTATACATATACCACATTTTATTAATCCTCTCATGTATTGATGGGCACTTGGGTTGATTCCATATCTTTGCAATTGTGAATTGTACTGCTATAAACATTTGAGTGCAAGTGTCTTTTTTATAAAATGTCTTTTTTTCCTTTGGGTCAATACCTAGTAGTGGGATTGCTGGATCAAATGGTAGGTCTACTTTTAGTTATTTGAGATATCTCCATACTACTTTCCATAGAGGTTGTACTAGTCTGTAGTCCTTCCAACAGCGTATAAGTGTACCTTTCTCTCTGCATCCTCACCAGCATCTGTTTGGGGACTTTTTGATAAAAGCCATTCTCACTGGAGTTAGATAATATCTCATTGTGGGTTTGATTTGCATTTCCTTGATGATTAGAGACACTGAACATTTTTTTCATGTATTTATGAGCCATTAGTCTACCTTCTTTTAAAAAGTTTCTGTTCATGTTTTTGCCCATTTTTTAATGGGGTTGTTTGATTTTTTTTTCTTGCTGATTTGTTTGAGTTCTTTGTATATTCTGGTTACTAGCACTTTATCAGAAGTATATAGCATGCAAATCTTTTCTCCTATTCTGTCGGTTATCTGTTTGCTCTATTGATTATGTCCTTGGCTATGCCGAAGCTTTTTAATTTGATCAGGTCCCATTTATTTATTTATGTGGTTGATGTGATTGCTTTTGGGGTCTTCTTCATAAATTGCCTAGGCTGATATCTGTAAGAGTTTTTCCAACATTTTCTTCTAGAATTCTTATAGTTTCATGCCTTAGGTTTAAGCCTGTTATCCATCGTAAATTAATTTTTGTGAGAGGTGAGAGGTACAGATCTGTTTTGACTGTCTACTTGTGGCTATTCAATTTTCCCAGCACCGTTTATTGAATAGGGATTTTAGTGAAGTATTGCAAGAATGGAAAAATAAACACTACATGTACTCAATGCTAAGTTGGAACTAATCGATCAACACTTACGTGCACATAGGGAAGTAAAATTCAAGGGAAATCAAGTAGGTGGGAGGGGGGAGGAGTGGATGGGTAAATTCACATCTAACAGGTACAATACACACTAACAGACTGAAGGGAACACTTATAACTTCGACTCAAAGTGTACAAAAGCAAATTATGTAACCAAAATGTATGCACCCCCCTAAAAATCTGGAAAAAAAAAACTTCACTGCTTCACCAAGTACTAATATTTTAAGTCATTTCCTAAGGAGTTAAAAAAACAATAACTAAAGTTACCACTATTAGATTCAGTTTTTTCTACTACAATAGTTTAATTTTCTTTTTCAGGTCCCTAATTAATTGACAGAATAATAACTGATACACAAGAAATTTTGGCTTCTTGATCTCATCTCCACCCTTTGTCTTATTAATGCTATCATCAGCCATTCAGTATTTGGAAGTAAACCTAGATACAGACAAAGCTCCTCCTTTCTGTATATAAACTCAATTAGTGCAATAAATAAAACGAGTGCACTTAGGAAAAGAAACCAAGATACACTTATTGTTTATTGTGATGATGATTGTAAGATAGCAGAAATTGCTGAAAACCAGCATAGATGTTATTAGAATCAAGCTCTCTAGGTAAGTAAGAATTAAAGCTCATAAGAGCTTCTATTTATGTTGGTCTGAATGGAGAAAATAGATGCACAGATCATAAATTAATGCCTGGAAACAGCCTGTGAACTTTTGCCAGCAACAGCTAATTTGCAACAATGGGGGCTTCGTGAAAATGACAGTTTCAGTCGGCATGGGGAGGCGAGCAGAGCCATTTGAGAGGATGGAGAGTATGGTGCCTGCCAATTGATGTTGGCAGGGGATTGTCAACCTGCTGAGTACCAGGACTCATCAGCATATTCAATGTTATGAGCTCAGACATCGTCTTTGAAAACATAAGCCATGAGAGGGCAATGTGGCTGCAGACTGCAGAGAATAGCATTTCAGGCAGGTAGATGACAGAAATACTTATAAAAGTTGTGGTAACTGGGAAATGGGAATAGAAAGGAGTTAGCTACAAGGAGAAAAAGGTGAAAGGCCAGAAGCAAACTCACAAGAAATATGAGCATAATATTTTGAGTAATATTTTTCTGATTGCAAAAATAATGGGTGTAATGGAAAAAGAGAAAAAGACAAATACTGTCATGCTTTGCATAATAATGTTTTGGCCAACAATGAAATAATATACTACGGTGGTCCCATAAAATTATGATGGAGCTGAAAAATTCCTATTGCCTAGTGACGTGCTGTCATAACATCACAGCACAATGCACTACTCGTGGTTTTGTTGATGCTGGTGTCAACAAACCCACTGCAGGCAGTGCAAAGGCAATTTATGTAACCAAAGCATTTGTATCCCCTTAATACTCTGAAATAAAAAAATAAATAAATAAAGACCAGATCTCCAAAAAACGTTAAAAAATATAAAGATTTTAAAAATACAAAGAGCCTATTTAATAAGAATATAAAGAAAGAGAATATTTTGTACTATTGTTCAATGTGTTGTGTTTTAAGCTAAGCGTTATTACAAAAGGGTCAAAAAGTTAAAACAAATCCTTTCATTAAAAGTTTATAAAGTAAAAATTTACAGTAAACTAAGGTTAATTTATTATTTAGAAAAGAAAAGTTGTTTGCATTAATTTAGTATACCCTAAGTGTACAGTGTTTATAAGGTTCTACAGTAGCATACAGTAATGTCCCAGGCCTTCACATTCACTCACTGCTCACTCGTTGACTCACCCAGAACAACTTCCAGGCCTGCAGATATGTTTAGACACACAAATATTTACCATCGTGTTATAATTGCCTGTAGTCAGTACAGCAACCTGCTGTAGCCTAGGAGCAATACGCTAAACCACATAGCTTAGGTGTGTAGTAAGCTATATCATCTAGGTTTGTGTAAGTACACTCTGTGATGTTCACACAGTGGCGAGATCACCTAAAGACAGATTTCTCAGAACCTACCCCTGTCATTAAGTGATGCATGACTGTAATGGTAGATAATACAGAAAATTACAACAAAGTCAATAAAAGTAATTCCATCACCATTATCCCAAGTAGTACCGTTAAAACTTTATTATGAGATTTTTCTAGTATTTTTGGTTTAAGAATTTAAAATAATGCAAAAAATGAGTTATCAAGAGTTATGTTGGTCTAATCTCTTATAATGAAAATAATATTTACTTGCCTTATATTACAAAAAGCTAATTTATAAATTAGGGCTATTGAAACAAGCTACCAAAATGTTCTAAAGACCTTCTATTAACTTATAATGTTACCTATGTAATAGCAAATAGGTTTTTTGAGAATAGTTACCAATGTATATGGTGACAGAAAACAATGAGACTATAAACTATTTCTATGCTAGTTATATTACATTAAACTCCTCTGCTTCAAAATACCTTTGAACAGGTGTGATATGTCAGAAAAAAACCTCTCAGTGGTTCATTAAAAACCCTTAGTGAATGTTATATTTGTTATGCTTTTTGTTGCATTTTGGAAATACAAGTAACCATAAATAATCAGGTATAATGAAATAAAACTTTAATGCAGTGACTGATGAGTTTTCATATTTTGGGCTTCATGGAATTTCTCCACCTGTGTCTATCTTATCTCTCAGCCTAGGCGCTGAAGTCACAATTTTCTACAGAAAATAGTACTTGTGGAGCCAGTGACCCCCACCCATACTCCAACCCTTCCTTTTCCAAACCCAGAATAGATGATGATCATTTCTCTAGGAAGAGATGAAGAGAGATTAGAGAAAAAGTAAAGGAAGCAAACTCTGGGACTTTGCAGAGATAGAATAGGGCTTTGCAACTAGCAGAGGTATCTATGGGATGCTGAAAGTGAACTGGGGTGGGAAGTGATCTCCCCACATCCTCTGTGTGTCAGAATGCCTTGGAGAAAGAAACAAAATGAAACAAACTTTCCAATAGATCCAATAAAGTTTCAGACTTTAGTAGAGAGAAAGAAGTGGTTAAGAGGTTCAAGGATAAGATGAGTGTGAACTACAGAAATACCATGGATGTTGAAGCCTGGGAACCTCTGTAGATACCAGATTGAAAGAGCATCCTCTACATCTTCAAAACAGTGGACTCTATAGACTCTGGTAAGAGACAGAATGGCCTCAGACCTACCCAGTCTGCACCATAACTGATTTCATAATTATTTCAACTGATTTTCTAACTCCCTTGATCTTATTAGAATTGACTAGATTTTTCTTTCATCCAGTCGAATAGGGCTTGAGATTAAAAAAAAATCTAGCTACAAAATAGAAAACGATTACTTCATTTGCACCTTTATGCATTCAAACTCAACATACCTGTGTAGCTATTTCTAGTATATTTTAGACCACTACTTACATTCTCAATTAACCTTACAATAACTCCATATTGTAGGTATTACACTTTTCATTCATTCATTATTAAAAAAAAGTATTGAACACTATCAGGAGCTCAAGTCTGTGCTAGGTTCTGGATATTCCCTGTTGTAACAGACTCCTCTTGTATCTCACCTGATATCTTCCAGACCCAAATTAACCATTTTTATGGCAACCATGACCAAGATGGTGCAATCTGACCATCACTTATACCTCAATCATCCTTGGTACCTTGCATTTGCACGTTTGGTTTGGAAATCTGGGGAAGTTATCTGTATCCCATGAGGTGACCCTTGACCAAAGAGACCTGGAAGCTAGTGGATAAATGTTTAATATTCTCCCTTAAATCGACAATTTTGAAGTACTTGGTTGGTGGCTTCTTAGAATCTCATGGCATAACTGGGCCTCAATCATCCACAGTAGTTACTAACTCATCAAGGAACCTCAGCATGGGCATTCCCATCTTCTCTCTGTCTCTTCCCCTAGTGCCTTAGCCTGTTCCTTATCATTATCTCCCAAACAAACTAGTTATACACAAGTGTGTGTATGAGAATATCTGTGTGTATGTTGAAGGTAGAGAGCTGTGGCACTAATTTAACGAAACAGGTATAATTCATTGTCTTAGTGCATTCGGGCATCTATAACAAAATATCATAAACTGGGTGACTTATAAACAATAGAAATTTATTTCTCATAGTTCTGGTGATTGGGAAGTCCAAGATCAAGGTGTTGGCAGATTTGGTGTCTGGTGAGGGACAGACTCCCCATTGTAATTTTACACAATAGCAGGGATGAAGGCACTCTCTCAGGCCTCTGTTACAGAGACACTACTCGCAGCACTCATGAGGGCTTCACCCCCATGGCCTTATCACATCCAAGGTCTCCACCTACCTGCTAATACCATCACCTTGGGAGTTTAAGATTTTAACTTATGAATTTGGGGAGGATGTAACCATTCAGACCATAGCAATCATGGAAACTAACAGTTTTGTGTGAAATTGTTTTTAAAAATACCTTGCTATGAGAGAAATTTAGTCACTTTCTTGAAACTAGATAACTAATGAATTGAAACCAGTACTGTACATTTTCAAAATATGTTCTTTACACTGTAAAATGGAAACCAATAATTTATGGTACCATAGTCTGTGCTGTAGTGTTAAGAACCATACAGATTACTTAAAGATTTCTCTCAATAAATATACTGTGTTTTCCTCAAAGTAGGCAATGATACCAAGAAAGTAAGAAAAATGGGGGCTTATATGAAATAATTTAGGTTGAGATGTTTAGTAGAAGGTTCAAAGAAAGGAAGTTCAGGTCAAGAGCCACAAGAAGAAAGTATGGGAAAGTAAAAACAAAAACAAATTTTATTTAATTAGAAGAGGAGATGATATCAATGAGCAAGATATAAAAGAATTCGTAGAAACCATTTGGATGCTCAAATCCAAATAAAAATTTTTTTCCGTCCAAAAGTTCAAAATAAAGACTTCAGAAAAATAATGGACTTGAAGTTACAAAATTAATACTTCTACTACAACTTCAGAACCACCGTTGTCTGTCATATTGTTTCTGCTACATAGTTGCAGAGATTTTATTATGTTCTCTACAGAAAGAATATTTTTCAAAATTAATATAGATGGTCTTTAGTTATACATATTTGAATTTCAACCTAATTAGCATTATACAATGATATTCTTAAATGTAGGCACTATTCATGATGTTATTTTCCTCTAGTCAAAGTTTCATTTTGTATAGCATTATCCTATTTATAGAAGATATAGAATCAGTTATTAATATTTTGTTGCAGGAAATTTTAAATGTCTTACACAGGGTTTTAGCAGTCTCATAAATGCCCCGAGATGACAGTTGGAAGTCTGGTGGCTGTCATCAGGCAGTAGCAGTATGGGCTCAAGTGTTCCTACCTGGTTTCAACCGCAGCAGCTCAGCTTTAGTATGTTGCATTGGCTCCCTGAGAAGACATTATTCATAGAAATTTATTTTATTAAAATAATCAAGAAATAGAAAAATTAAAATGATATTACCAACTCAAGGAAATATAAGTCATTTGAATTTAAAACAATGGAGACAAAATTATAAATCTAAATGTGCCAAAAATTTTAAATCTTTACCTTGAATTGCAAAGTAACTGGATTTAAGAGGCTGATTATATGTTCAGTGCTGAAACAATAAGCACAACCAAATAACAAACCCAATATTCTAGAAATATGTGGTTGAACATCTTATCTTCAAGATAAGTAGGAATATTTCATTGTTTTAATCATGGGGATTTTAACAAATTCCTTGAACAATTATTGATTAAGCAGCTGGTTGGTGTCAGACACTTTGTGACAAAGAAGACTACACCAGGAAACAAAATGTGCTCTTGGAATATACATTCTAGTGAAGAAAAGGAGAAACATTAAGAAACAAAATAAATAAGCAAAGTATACATGTTAGGTGGTGTTTATTTTCTGACTACTTCTAACACAATTTACCACAAGTTGGGTGGCTTAAAACATCACAAATATATTCTCTTATAGTCTTGAAGGCCAGATATCTAATGCAAGGCTCTATGGGAGAATGTATTTCCTGGTCTTTTCTAGTTTATGGAGGCCACCTGCATTCCTTAACTTATAACACCCTCCTCACATCATTCCGATCTTTTCTTTCCTCATTGCATCTTCTTCTTCTGTGTTCAACTATCCTTTTGCCTCCCTCTTGTAAGTACGTGATTGCATTTAGGGAGCTGTGCACATGAATCATCCAGTAAAATCGCCTCGTCTCAAAATTCGTAATTTAATCACATCTGCAAAGTCTCTTTTGCCATATAAGGTAACCTTCACAGGTTCCAAGAATTAGGACCTGGATATTGTTAGGGGCCATTATTCAGCCTACCACTGAATCACTGGTAGTGATTAATGTAATAGGAAAAAAAGTCACGTAGAATAAGAGAGATTGAGACCCTTGAAATGCTGGTTTTAAATAGTGTCATCAGTGTAAGTGCCACTGAGTAAGTAACAATTGACCAAAGACTTAAGGCAGATAGTGAGTTAGCTGTGTGGATATCCAAGGCAGAGTACTCCAATCAGGGAAAACAGCTATTTAGTGGGCTCAAGGGGGTGTATCAGCATGAATAAAGTTGAATTTGGGAAGGGAAAAGAAGTGGAAGATAGGTGGAGTAGACTTCTATCTACTTTGTCTGCCACTGACTGTCTTTGAAGTGGGTTGATCTTATTTATTCTTAATTTTTAAACTATAGCTCATTTGTAGCTGGGTTTTGTGTGAATATGTGTTTGGAGGGTAAGCGTGCATGCTGAGCCTGAGAAATATTAGTTGTTTCATTTTGTTTTCCTGTGGGATTCACACGTGACCTGAGATGAGGAATTGTCCTTGAGTAGAAGTTGGCATTTGTCTCCATGGGGTTTCTCAGAGCGGCTCCCTGGCTTTGGTCTCATTTTCTTGGTGGTGTTATTTTTTTGGCTTTGGATTCCCTCAGGATATTTTAAATTCTGAATCCACAATACTTTGTAGTTCAGGCTTGCTTTCAGTTGCCTGTGTCTCCAGCCTCAAGTGGAGAAGACACATTGCCCTGCTGCTGCCCTGAACCAAGGGGCAATGGTTCCATAATTCTTTATTCTCTATCTAGGCACTATGTAGTACTTCTTGCAGTGTTCTGGATCTATGTGAGGATTTCACTTTCAGCTACTCATCTTTCCAGACCGTAGCCAGGTCTGCAGTTCTTGTGTAGGCATCAAGCTCTTGGCTCTGTCCAGGAAGGCTAACACCTGAGCCAGTCTCCTCCTGGGTTCCTGCACTGCCTTCTCTGCCTATGACTTCCATTTTCATTTCAGGCAATGGGAGTTATTTTATTTCATACACAGAGCTACAGGTTTAATTATTTTATAATATTTGGAAGCATTTTTTTTATTAAGACGGTGGAAGATCTCTCAGTCTACCAACTTGATAAGACTGGAATTGCCCACCTCCCCATACTTTTTTCATTTTTCATTGCATTTCCCTTTATGAAAGTGGGTGGGAAAGAATTATTTGTTTAAACATATTAAACATAATAAAAATCTGCCTTTCATATATAATTATTTTTTTTACCTGGTTTGGGTTCCTTTGAATTTATTTATATTGTTTCAATAATTTTCAAATCCTTGAAGAGCGATCATTACATGCATTTTCGAGATAATATTTTTGTAAATATTTCCACTATGAGAAACACTAACATTATAGCCTAATTATTTGATAATTATATGAACAATAAATCTCCACATGAAACCTAATTAGAACACTTGTTTTTTTCAAATTCTCAAGAAACATACTTTTTTAGCAATTGGATTTCATTAGATTTGCTAGGAAATGAACCGTTATTTAAAACTACTTGGAATCTTTTAAAAAATGTTCAACCAGGAACACTCTTTTAGGGAAAACTATTGTATTTTTAAGTGGAATGACAATCTAGTCTCTGTTCCTTAATTATATTAATTCAATTTGCTAATTACATTAATATTAGTAGCCTGTGTCAAAATAGATGTAATGCAAAACAATATTAAATCTTATTGAGACTAAATGGTAATGATACAGATCCTTCCTCACAGAGATAATTATCTGTGTAATAGACAGCATGGAAATGATATGCTTTGTGTATTTTTTATTCTCATTAATGATTGATTTGTTCAAGTCGTATTTGATTTTAAAAAGCAGAATGCTTTTAAATTCATTTAAAAATTCAGCTCACCAATTTGAGTGGATTACAAAATTATTTGACATAAATTTTATATTTTCAGCCGTCTAACAAGTTGTGTAAAACTGGACCATAGGTAAGCTGTTAAAAAAAATCTCTATTAACACCATGATCAGAAATAGTGTGATGAAGTATAAAGGAAGAAAACATTGCAAACCAGCCTATATGAAGGAAATAGCATGGGGTAGAGGAAAAATATCACAGTGCCTTAAAAACTTATTTGAATATGACATAAAATTTTAAAAGGACATTACAATTTCAAACACAGCACACATGACAAAGGAAATATTCTATAATCAATCAAGAGGGTACTCCAATTTGAGAATAATATATTCTGTGTAAATCTCTTTATAAAGGCCACGATCCTTATAAATTAAGATAATTATCAACACCATTATTTTCTCACTATAGATATCATATTCACTATCATTGCCATTAATAGAGGAACAGGAATATAGAGTAAAAAAAAAAAACACTTCACTCATTTCCCAAGAACTGATTTCCAGCCCTGGTTCCACTTACTTATTAACTATATGGTGCTGGATTAGGCCCATAAATCCTTTGCACTCTTTGCTTTCTGAATATTAGTGATAATAACGCCTGCCTTGGTAAACTCACATCCTTATCAGCATCAATTTTTTAAATGCATTATAAAACACTTTGAAAACTTATTATATGTTCTCATTTTAAAAATAGGAGTTTAGTTCTCTTTGTCTAGAATGGATTTTTATGCTAGAGCTGCAGGGGATAAAATTCTTTCATTTTACAGAACATAATGCATCTAAAATGTAACATCACTTTTTGCTATTTTAAACACAATCCCGTTTTTTGTCTGATTGTAAATATAAAACAAGCTCATTTGGCATATGCATTGTTTCATCACTAAATATAAAGCCATTATTCGGACAAAGCTATGTTACTTGCTTCATTAACAGTGGCAAACTTTTTTTTTTTATCTTTGCTTATTTGACTGATTTGTCTCCCAGCTGGAGTATTCATTATGCATGTTTTTCAGAACATGTTCATGAGTGGCATAATTTCTAAGTCTTTGCATATATAAAGACTGATTTCTGTTTGCTTGTCCATGATGTGCAATATTTGTGTATATGTAGTCACTGAAATAAAAAATCAATAACAATGATGAGAAATGGAAGAGGATTACTCCTGCTTACTTCCAGTTACTTTGGTTGGATTGTTATGACTTTAATATCTGTCTTCCATCACAAAGAACTCTCTAGAGCTATGCTGACCAAAGTATGCACCTATTTAAATTAAAATTAGTTATATTTAGATATCACTAAGAATTTATTTCATCAGTTACATCAGTCATATTTTAATTGCTCAATAGTCGCATGTGGTCATACTTTACCATACTGGGCCATATAGATACAAATTATTCCCAATAATAGAAATATTCATTGGACAACATTGCTTCTTAAGTGTCTGGCTTTGTCCAAAGATCTTTCACAGAAACAAATTATGAACTTGACCCAAGGCAGTGGATTTTACTTTTACAAAGTTTAGAAACTTTAACTTCCTCTAAGCTTCCTTTTAAGGCTTTATAATGAAGGGAATATCTTTCTCTGAATTAAGTGTGCATTAGCTAGCTACTCAATGATTTTTTTATTCTTCAGTTGTTCTCCTCACCCATAATTCATTCATTCACCATTCAATTATTCCCCAAACACTTACCTTTGGATTTAGAGAATTGAGTAGGACAGGGTGAATTGCTAGGGAATTTCAAGATAAGGAGGATAGAGAAGATAACCACATTTATCTAAATTTATAAGTTCTGAGAAGCCAAGCCCAGATCCATTAAGATTATAAAATTTCACTTCTTTGCTTCACTGTGGCCACATGTATAGTATCTACACCTTGTGGGATTTATTTCCAATAATAAAAGCTTAAATTTATCTGTTCCTGATTTTTCATAGTTTCATTTGCTTACAAAATATACTTTCAAGTGAAGTTCATTAAAGTTATATTCACTAATATGTATATATAGGAATTATTGCCAAAATCAATGATATATTCCCCCCAGAAGAACATATTGTGATGCTTTCATTAAAGAGTTATTTCAACACAATTTAAGAGGACTGCAATTTAAAAGCAAATGTATTTCCAACCACAGATGCACACTATAACTGAATTCCTGCAAAGCCAAACAAATGGAATAAAAATAAAAGTTTTAGTCTAGCCCATTACTTGGTACAATACAATCCAAAAACATTTTTAACTTCCTTTTTTTTTTTTTACTAAATTAAGTGAAATCAGGATTTCCCAGAAGATAGCCTGTTGCATCCTGAAATAAAATTAGAGTAAATGGGAAGCTATAACTTTATTAATGTCATGTATTTACTACATGGGGAGGTTGTAGGTATGAAGTTTTGGTAAAGAACAAATTTCTATTGTAATGATCCTACCAAAAGAGAAGATCAAGCATGTTAAAGGGTTAACCACAAATGTCCACAGAATTGGACCAGGAAGAAAAAAGTTAGAGCTAGATTTTGGAGCTGATTAAGGAGAAACCATCAGAAGGAAGGTAAAAGTAATACTTAATGTTAGAGCAGTGGTCCTGCTGTCTTAGAAAATAAATTACAAATAGTAACGGAAAAGAACTATGTGTGTATCTCTCTCCCTGCCTACTTCCTCTTCCTCTCTTCCAGGTTACTTTTTTCAGAATTATACAGAAAGATGAGTAAATGGCTTAGAATGGGTCAATTATCTCAGAGCAGTTTGCAGATTCCCAAATGGCCATAAGTAGAGTTACCATTGGATAAAAGAAACTAGAGTTGTGAGCACGAAATGAAAATGTTACCCATGGAGGTGGTAGGTCCCAATAGGTAGTGGGTTAGAACAGATGAGCTATCCTGATGAAGCACAAAGACCGAGAATTTGGAAATATGGGGAAATGCCTGTCAGTTTTAAAAATTTAATATTGCTTTAATATTTTTGTTTCTTATTCTCCGAAAATTAAACTTGGTTTTAACAATACAAAATCATGAGAGTATAAAAATGCAAGTTTTATATACAGGGAAAAATACTCTTTGGTTTCAACATAATAAATATTTTTAAGGATACTTCTAAAAAGGGATATTCATGTGAATCATAATCTTGGATCTTTATGTCAGATTGTACATCGTTGAGGGATGACAGCTACATTAGAAAAAGTCACATAATGTTTCTCAACAGATATGCTATTGGCATTTAGGGCACAATAGTTCTTTATTTTGTGGGACTTTCACATGCATTTTAGGATATTTGACATTTCTGCTACTACATAACAGCAGTTTTCCCTAGTCATTCAGTGACAAAAAAAAACCAAAACAAAACAACAAAAAATGCCCCTTCTCAACACATACGCCATATTTCCAAACGTTCCCTGGATTAGGACGGTGGGCTGGCTTCAACTCCATTAAATATGCCTAGGAAGGATTATAGAAGAAGAGGGAGCCCTGACTACTTGAAGGTATTAAGAGAGGTATGAGAGGAAATTTAAAGGTATTAATAGGTAATGAATAAGAAACGTATAATTAGTTTAGATCAGTTTTCTTAAAGCCATTGTTCCCCTGTGATTTCTTTACTCACCTGATGTTCCAGTAATTGCTTCTTGATATTACTTATTTATTTATTTAGTGGCTTGGTTAGTTATTTAGTTACAAAAACACACTTCTTACAAGAATTTTAAAAAAGATACATCAAACACACAAGGGTATATATAGGAGAAGCGACAGTCCCTCACTTTCCTACCTCTCCTTTTGTACTTCTCAGAATATTTTCTCTACTAAATTTTAAATAACCATTTAAGAATTTGTGAGTTTATATTTTAAACTCATTGCAAGCTTCAATTCTTTACAATCTACCTACATGGAAAGTTCAAAAGATGTTGCTGGTTCCATCATTAGATTAAACTGTACAAGCAAAAGTAACATTTCAAGGAGGTAATGATCTCATTTTTTATGATAATTCCTTCTCCTCCTGCTGGCTGGGGCCTTCTAACCTCAAGCTTGACCTCTCCAGTTTGGGAAAATTGGGTTGTGCAGATACAGTTCAATCTAATACAACAAGTATTTTTGAGTTCCCTAGATTTTTGGTGAGTATATGCAAGACGGTGTAAGGCAGTGAATGTCAGCTCTCAAAATGCTCAATGTTCAGGTAAATGGACTACCCCTAATGAAACGTGGCAAGTGCTATACCTATATGATTCCTGCTGATACCGCCTCTCCTAACCGAGTCTAGTGTGGCCCAAGTATCATATTATCAGGGCTCTATGGCTCAACGGGGTAATCTGATTCAAATCATAGACGCTCAAAGTGTCTCAGAGATAAAAAGTTCAATATGAGTTATTTCATCATTGAAGGAAATATGATCCAAAGTAAGAGTGATGTGTGTACATTCACTCAGAAAGCTTATTCATGATAAATGTTTTTGAAAGAGGGCTAAAGGTCAACCAAATAACATAGGCATATTTGGCAATGGCTTGCTGAATATTGTGTATTCAATTTTGTTTGTGTTTGTTGATTTTATTTTATTTTTTTACCCTATTTATTTCCTGTAAGCGTGCTTGGTCTTGGTGAGATAAGGAGAAAATGCAGTGGAGAATTATTAGGAGTGAAAGCAAGGTAGAACTTGATCAGTTAAAGGAGACAATTTGGAAGAAGCCTGCCTTAATCATACTGCATAAGCATTTCATCTTTGTATGAGCCTAGCTCTGGCCTCAGCTTATCTAATTAATTTTTTGCTCCCTAAAGCCTTCAATTAAAAAATGATAATTTTCATGTATGTAAATTTTACTGTACATTTTCTAAAAATCCATAAGTTTAGGGAGTGTGTAGTACTTCTGTACATCTGATATCCTCACTTCATTAAGACAGTCTGTATGTTATAATAAAGAATGATTCACTGTTGATCTATAAGGAAAAAAAGCAATTAGTGCTATTATTAACCAATTGATTATATACATGATTAAGTCTCACATAGATTAATAGACTCATTTTATTTTTTTTCCAAATAGTAGCCCTCTCCTTAAAACACTGAATGACATGTTGTGTATAATGGTGTACTTTTCATTAAAATACATTACTTTCTACTAAAAAGCTTCCTAGTAGAGAATCTGACAACATGACTTGTCTTGCTTCCTACTTATTTTAAAGCAAACATTATCAGAAAAAAAATGGGTAAGTAAATATTTTCACTGAAACAAATAATCTCAAGGGTTATTTAGCAAAATCTCAAGGTTCTATATGGTCTGCCTTTTTATAAAGCTTTGGCATCCTACCCAATTAAACCACAAATGGGATATATAGAAATTATTTCCCACCTCCTTCAGCATTTATTCTCTTCTTCTTAAAGGAATGTCTCACAGACTCTATAAGGAAAATGAAACATTTTCTCAAATAGTATTAAACAGTTACATATCTCATTGTTTGGGGATATAGGAAAAGAAGTATCTCCTAATTGCACTTAGTGCTTCTTAAATACACGTTGATGATGATGATTGATATAGTCTGCAGTGGGTACTAATCTCTATCATTGTTACATTCCTTGCCTATGCACACTATGGGAGATGGTTATACACTATATATGTCAGACATGTGAGCAAATGTTGATTTACATGGCACACAAAAAGTAGGATGATTTAAAAAACGTCTACTTGGTGATCATTACTCATTATGGATATACTGTCAGTATGCTAATATTTTGACCCCAAGATGAAAACTTTAGAGTTAAGAGAGTAGATGCAATATGTCAAGACTTATATTTGAGTGATAAGTCATTAATGGTTAGTGATACATATTTCAAGGATCGTACATCTCAATTTTTCATTGCTGGCACATGCTAAAGTTATACTGAGAAAGGCATTATGATTCAGCTTTTTTTTCTTTATGTTTTTTTTTTACATAGTCCAGGGTTCAGTTTCAGAAACAGTAAGCCTAATATGCTCCCCTTTCACTATCTGAACAGATAACCTTGTTCCTATTTTAATATTATTAAAACAATTATACATTAACTTGCTCACTTACCTCCACTGACTCTCTCAGCTTATTTGCATGTGTATAATCTCTACCCCCCCCCAATTACAATTGCAGGAAATGTTATCACTCCTATCAAATGCTAGTCTTTCCTGCTCCACTTGCCATCCACTCCTTCTCAAGGACTTTGCTCCTTGATTAACCCTTTTCTCTTATAGCATCAGTTTGTCCTTCTCCTCTCCACCAGTTCAATGAACATAGAAACAGTTATATCTTCAATTTTCAAAAAGAAAATTAAAAACTCTCACTTCTCACTTTTCATTTTCCCTACTGCTACATTTCTCTGATTTTCTTCACAGTTAAACCACTTGAAAAAAAATCATCTACAATCACATTTTACATCCTTTTCATCTTTCATTTTTTTCCTAAAATCTTTCCAAAATGACACTACATTCCAGACCTTGTGGAAGCTGCTATTTTCACAATAGATTTGCCCAATTTAATAATTATTTGTTTGAGTTTACTTTCTTGATCTTTTAATAGCATTCAACACAGTTGACATGTCTTGAAACATTTTTCTTGACTTCAGCCCTACCATTTTTCTGTTTTGCTTTTTTCTTCCATTTTGACTTGTCTTTCTCAAACTTCTTTGCATTTGATAAGTAAGCATCAAAGTGTCCTAACATATAGTTCTAAGCCCCTTTCTTTTCAAATAAATTTTTTCTCTAGATAATTAATCTCATCCATAACAATGGTTTTAAATAATATCTATAAAATCCAAAATCTGTATCTCTATAACTAAAATCCATAGACTCATAAACAGCTACCCATTCGGTTCCTTCCCTTGGGTGAGAAATAGCCATTTTAAATTTAACAGGATCAAAACAAAATACTTAATATTATTCCAAAATCTGCTCCTTTTTCTCTTGTCTTTATCTCAGTAGATTCAATCATTACTAACCCAGTTGCTCAAGCCAACACCAAGGAGTTATTGTTGATTCCTCTCTTTCTTTCACTACCCACCCAATCCACTAGCAAATTCTGTGATATTATTTCCAAAAATATGGTCCCTCTCCACTCAGTACTCTCCCTATCAGACAGTGTTCTTTTAAAAATGGAAACCACGTCATGTCTCCATACCCATCCTCCAGCTTAAGTACTTTACTCCACTGACTCATCATACAGAATCTCTACATTGTGCTTAGAATCTTTTCATCTCACCTAGATCAACTTCTAATCCTGGCTTCAGTCTTTCTGATCTGGTACCTCTGCTCCTCCTTGCACAACTCCTGCCTCTCTCTCCTTCACTTCCTGCTCTAAGCACATTTATCCTCCTATTTCTTATTCACACCTTAGCACATTGCAGAAGCCTTCTTTTTTTGAACAGAATGCTGTTCTCTCTTCCTGGAATATTCTTCTTCTTAATCTTGGAATATCTGTATCCTTCTTGTCATTCAAGCCTACAGCTGAAGTTCTGGTTATACAGGCCATCCACGGTAGCCCTATCCGGTTCTTAGTTCAAATCTCATCCATGCAGACAGGCCTTCTAATCACTTAATCTGAAAAAAAATTCATAGTAATTTGGTGGAATTTCGGGAGGGAGAAAAAGTAGATGTATGCATTCAACCTCCACCTGCTAATATTTTAAAAATTATTTGTAAAATTATTAATTTTCACCCCATCTCTCTCAGAGAATAAACGCTGCAGGATCATAGAAGTTGACAATCACTCTATTTTTAGCACTTAGTGCCAAACACATAATAGTCACATAGAGACATATTTGTTGAACAATAAAAAATGAATGAAGCAGAAAGAGCATGGGATTTGAAATCAGAGATTTTGAGGTAAATCCTAGGTCCTTTGGACACTATAATTTTGAGTAAATTCTATTATTTAATCTTACTCATTAAATAGATTACTGACAAGCTTAGTGTTACCAAAAAAAAAAAAAAAACAAAAAAACCCAGAAACATCTTCTACATAAATGAATTGTGGAAAGTAAACAAATGAGAATTATTATCCTTTTTAATTAAATAGATCTTTCCTATGGATTCCAGACCCCTGAAGACCAGAACTTCACTCTCTGAGCCTGACCAGCACAGGAGGAAAGACATAAAGATTCTCACTTTGGACAAAGCCCAACTAAATGTCCCAGGCATATCACTCAGCAGTAAAGCTTGTAGTTGACAAAATCTAGCCATGCATTGATAAATTCCAATCTATTTTTTAATTTCCCATTCATAAGGGTAATCATACAAAGATTGCCAGAAATATGAAAGAGAGAAAAACAAGCAAAAGAGTAAAGGGAATTTGACAGAAAAAGACAATGCTGAAAGATTAAAACTTGAAATGAAAAACAATATACTGAGAGAGATAAGAGAAGATATTGAATCCAATGGGGGGAAAAACAGGATTTTATTTTAAAAGGTAGGGGAGTTTTTGGAAATTAAAACTATAAGAAGAGAAATGGGAGAAAAATCAATGAAAATTTTGTGAGATAAACTTGAAAAACTCATCCAGTGAGAAAAGGAAAAATAAAGGTTATTATGCTCAGATTATTGGCTTGATCCTTTAATAGAAACAAAAATAAGTATGGCTTAAATACTATAGGTTAATTTCTCTCTCTCTCTCTGTCTCTTTCTCTCTCTCTCTCTCTCTCTCTCTCACACACACACACACACACACACACATAGACACACACACAAAGTCCAAACTAATCAGCAATATAGTAGGGAATTTATGCTTAATGAAATTACCTCGTGACTCAGGTTCCTTCTATTTTGTTGGTACTCATTCCCTAGAATTTACCCTTGGTTTATCAACGCAACACACATATTTCAGCAAGCTAGGAAAGAAAAAGGAAGTATGCAACTTCCTTTTAAGGACAATGTTGTGCATAAATGAAGGTTGTGCATATCTTTTGCTCACATATCCATTAGAACTCAGTCCCATGGCAATACATAATGATGAGGAGGGCTGTTGGATATTCATGTGCCAAGCTACAAATCCATTTCTATAAATTCAAGGAGGAAGGAAAGATTAGATAATGGAATTAATTAACATTCTCTGTCATAAAGAGAAAAAAGAGAACACAATTGCAAGACCATACCAAGAGGTTCAATACCCAAACAATAGAAAATCCAAGAGAAAACAGAAGAAAACAAGATGAAGAAAATCTCCATTAAATATTTTGAAGAAAATTCATCCATTTACTCAGGAAAATAAATGAAAGTAGACTCACACCAAGGCACTTTATTATGAAACGTTGGAACTCTAGTCACAAAGAAAATATTCTACAAGATTCCAGGTAGGTAACAGGATAGGGAACGGCCATATATAAATGATTGAGAGTCAGAATGTCTTTGGAATTTTCAATAGCATATTGGAAGCTAGAAAAAAAGAAGAAGCAATGCATCAGAAAATTCTGAATGCAAGAATAATTGCCAAACTAGAATTATTTTATCCACTCCATCTAAAAATTATAAGCAAGTTTATAATACATTTATCTACCATGTGCCTTTACTGAGAAAGATACTAGAGCATGTGCTCTTTCAAAACAGTAAGTAAACCAATAGAGAGTAAGAATCAAGAGGAACATGGAAGGAGGAGATTCAATAAATAAAAGGTGAGAGAAATTCTGAGGATGATGGTGCAGGGAAATCCCAGGATGACAGTTGGCTATAGGCTTAGAGCCACATCAGTCCAGACTGGAGGAGGATAAAAAATTTAGGAAAGACTTTGAAAGCAAGATGAAATTGACAGATCTTGCCATGTACCTGAACATCTTAAAAGAAAATTTAGGAAATTGTTAAAGATTTTTTATTTAAATTCAATAAGTACATAGAAAAACAAGCATACCAAAAACAAATGAAATAAAGGGTGATAGGAAGGATGCTTATAAACGGATAATGTGAAAAAGAAAAAAACCTGAATTCTCATCAGAAAAGTGGATCCATAATAAGGCTTAAAATGTAAGATTGTCAAGAGGTAGCAATGCAAGCCTGTAACTATGAGACGTAAATTAAATACCAAAATAATCACCTGAAAAAATAAAAGTGGAGCCCTAGTGGGGACGATAAAATGGTGGAGGGGAAAAGGAGCACTAGCATTTTCAAAGAGTTTTGATTAAATATTTAGCAGTTATAACATGTGGTGAGGTATAAAGAGCACCCCACTACCCAGTTGAGAGACAGAACATTACCATTAACTTTAGATGTCTGCCCCTACCCAGCCCGAAGCTGTGTCTCTGCCCACACGTGCTCTTTCCTTTGCGTTCAGAAGCACCATGGCTCCTGAATGGTGTACCTGGTGTGTGTGTGTGTGTGGCGAGGGGGAGGATGGAGTTTGAATATAACTAAACAATATGTTATTTAGTTTTGCATGTTTTTTTATCTCTTTATGAAAATGAAATGATGAAATCAAGGAAGGAAAGGGAAGGGAAGGGAAGGGGAGAGAAAGGAAGGGAACAAAAGGGAACAGAATGGAAGGGAGAGAGGAAAAGAAGAAAAACAGCATATCTGATATGTCAGGATGTCTGAATGTATTGAGGAGAAATTTATACTATTGTAAAGAAGTATTAAGGAATAATTTGATTAAAGAAAACAAAGAAAGAATGGACCAATTATTAATCTCAGGAAAATCAATAGGTTTACAAAAAAGGAAATATAATCATAATATACTATTTGAAACAACTGAGCCATGAAGTGTATTATAACAATATTGTGAAATCATAATAAGGCAAACATTGACTATTGATCTAACTAAAAATTATTACAAAGCTGGGAAGAGGAGAGGTGTGTAAGTGTTATAGGTGGGTGGAAGGTGTATATAGAATATATCCTCATCTGTCATAGAGAAAGGCAATATGCCTAAAATAAAGACTGAAAAAGTAACAGCATTAACATATTTGGAGATAAATGTCAAATGATATAGCTAAAGAAGGTTAAAAAAGTTGCTTCTGGAGGTAAGGGTAGGTGAGGTTAGGTGGGAGTTATTTTGGAAAACGAGAAGAGTGTACTGTTGCTTTTTTTCCCAACCCTGTAAGATCATTTGAATTTTATAACTATGTGCAGGTATAACTTTTATATTTTTAGTTTTTCTTTAGTGTATATATAAAGGGAAAAAGAAAATTACAATGTGAATGTGTCTGTGTGTATAAATCACAGTCTGGATTTTTTAATATTTGGATAGATCCAATTGAAATTGTTGTTTACTTAATTACTGAATAATAGAGATGAGCTTTAGAGTTGTTCAATGAGGAGTTAGGATGGTTTTCAGAGTACATATTTTGTAGTGAACCACATGCTTTTCAGCTTGGTACAAAAGACTGTAAGCTGACCAGGTATGATGAATGGACACAATTCTTCTAGTCTCATGTACTTCAAGAGTGTCATTTCTCTTGAGTAATAGAAAAGAGGGTGATCTCCATACAGATGGCACAAAGAAATCCCTGGGGACAATTACTACCCTTAGCCCACCACAGCATGGTCCTTACTTTCTTCTCCCTTTAGTCTCTCCCTTTTCCACCCACCCACAAAAACACAATAGCAAATTCAATCAGCTGTGGCTTGGAATTATCTATACTCAAAACAAATCACTGAGAGCCACTCAGCCTGAGTTTGTCTTTGTCTCTCAAAGAAAAGAACAGAAATAAAAAAGAGGACGGGGAGTGAGTAGGGTATGTGCCAGTGAAACGAATGCAAAGGCTCCCAAATAATCTCCCTACATGCTTGTTTTCCCATTCTCCTATGTCTAATTGGAAGCTGTGAATATCCACCACCCCACTGTTTCTCAGAAGTCTCATTAGAAGCCAACATGGTTCTGAATGAAAATAAGTGCAACATCTGCCATTGATATCTGTGTTTTGCAGGTGTCACTGCCAAGTGCCAATGCTGTCCCATATTTGCTCACCACTGCCCACGTGAGACCAAACCCACACTTAATAAGACAGAGACTGCATTGTCATGACACATGTGCAATAATATTCTCTGCATTTAAGCCCCAGAAGCACAGTTATTTAGCTAACATAGTCTTTTGCTATAATCATAGCAGTTTTTCTTCCGGCAGTAAAAGTCTCACCAACTACAGTTAGGCATTTTCTGCTTTCCAATTACTTGCTGAGGCTATGCCAAGTACAGAGTAATATTTTCATATATCATTAAACAAATGCAGTTGTGCTCCCCAAACAGGTTTCAGTTTGGGCTAAACTACATCCATTAAAGCTTTCATAAATGGCACACCCTTCAGCTTGTAGTTTCTTTTTACTCATAAATATTTAAACTGCACAGATAATACCTCAACTTCCCAGCAAGTGCTGCATTAGCCGAGCAATCTTTAAAGCATAAAACTTTGTAGCAAGAGAAAACTAGGAAGAGAGAAATGAGTTGTACCACTAACGAAAAACATACCAGATACATATTTCCTTATTTCCAAGAAATAATCTATTTCTTTCTCTCTCTCTGTATATGTAAGTAATAATTTGATAGATCTGTATATCAATTGCAGTATATTTAAGTACATTGGGTACTGTAAATTTATATTGAAAAATGAACAATATTCTACTTTCCAAACGCTTATGATTATTTTTAAAAGTGGAAAAATTAAACCTGAGCCTTGAGGCATAATTGTCAGGCTGAAGTGAAAAGATAAGTCTAATGCTATCATTTTTGTCAAAGAAAGTTTGAGGTGAAAGAAGCACTTTTTTACATAGTAGGTGAATTACTCTGGTTGAGTTATTCAGGGAACATTTGATTGGCAGGAACCAAAACCCATCCCAGCTAGCATAAGGGAAGGGAGATTTATGTTAAAAATGTAAGGACAGGTCACAGAATCCAACTGCAGAAGTCATGGGAAAGCAGCTGTCTCCTCTGTCTTTTAAGGCTGTGGTCCCCAACCTCGCGGGGGCGTATCACCACCTGAGCTCAGCCTTTCCCCCACCCCCGTCCATGGAAAAACTGTCTTCCATGAAACCAGTTCCTAGTGCCTCTAAGGTTGGGGACCGTCTAGGTGAGAGCCTCAAGGTGGCCAGGCTCTGTTTACTTCTCCCTCTGCTCTTACCCATTCTCTCTGGAAGAACTTCTGCAAGGTTCTTTCTTTCTTTCTTTCTTTATATATATATATATATATTTTGAGACAGAGTCTCACTCTGTTACCTGGGCTAGAGTGAGTGCAGCAACCTCAAACTCCTGGGCTTAAGCCATCCTACTGCCTCAGTCTCCTGAGTAGCTGGGACTATAGGCATGCGCCACCATGCTCTGCTAATTTTTTCTATATATATTTTTAGTTGGCCAGATAGTTTCTTTCTATTTTTAGGAGAGACGGGGTCTCGCTCTTGCTCAGGCTGGTCTCAAACTCCTGAGCTCAAACAATCCACCCGCCTCAGCCTCCCAGAGTGCTAGGATTACAGGTGCAAGGTTATTATTTTCAGTTTCCTAATAATCAGTTTACCACAGGTTTGGGGTCAACATTGGGACCAGCTCTCACCACAACTTTATATAATCCCACAATTTGAGGGACATCATCAGAAAAATGCTTTGTGTAATTCAAATTCTTGAGAGAAAGAGAGCTGAGTCAGACTGGATCAGGTGCACAATTCAGTTCAGTCACCTGAAACAAACATGGATTGCTAAATTTAATTTTATCAGAGACTAGAACAATTTAAAGGAAGCAAAATGAATGAGGAAGATATTCAACACATCTACTACAAAGTCTTTAAAAAACTTAGAGGTTGAGATTTTGAATGTAAAAGGGGACTTTTTCCAGAACAATTATATATTTTACATTGAAAGTTACAAATTATATTCACATATGTTATTATATATGATCTGTACGACATCCTTATGGTATATGGAAGGAAGATGATACCATCCCCACTTTAAAAAGTAGGATAGTGAAAGAAAGGTGGAACAGAATGGCTTTTGGATGACTAATTTGGACATAGCCTCTTTAAGGACTTCCTAGTATATCTAAACATTTCAAATACTTTAGCAACGTTAACCCAGGCTCTTATAATTTAAAAAGGGCTGTGTTCATGTGGGTTATGCACAAAGAAAGAAGTGGCACCCTCTATTTATCCCCTCCTTCTTCCATACTGGTTTACTGGAAGAATTCTTTTAAACATTAGCTGTTTATCAGTTTGAATGTGGCTTAAGTTTAGCATGACCAAAGAGCCATCTACTAAACTGGTAAAATTATTAAATAAAAGGGACACTATTAATAATTTGGATAGGATAACAGGCATAAATCTAGATTGTCCTGCATCAACCAAGTTGCATGACCATCCTTCTAGGATGGATGTAGTGTTAATGGCTTCTTGTAGAATACAATTCAGATTTATAAATCCTGTCTTCCCTATCCTGAGGAAGACTAAAGTAACGTGGTAAACTTGGATTTCAAGAGTTGGAACAGGATGAGTATTATTACAACAGGAAATACCTTGAAATGTGGCCAGGCCCAGAGTTTTCAGGGCTTTCTATCGATCTCTTGTATGCTAAAGACAAGCCTCGTTCTTCCACCACATGGTAATGAGAAATGAGTGCTCATTTCCTTAGGAATACTTGAGTTGTAAGAGTTCTTTAGAAAATATAAAAGCCCTTTATCATAAACATGTTTTATAAATATTTGCTTCCAAATTATAGCACGCTTTTGCTATTTATTAATAGTAAAATATTTTTAATTTTTATCAGTCCAAAATAGCAAAATCAGGGTGCCAACCTGGTTAGGTTCCTGGTGAAGGCTCTCTTTCTGGTTTTGCCCTCACTGGGCCTTTGCTTGGTACATGCAAGCAGACAGAGATCTCCTGTCTTTTCCTTTTTTATATAAGGGCATTAATTTCATCATGAGGGCTTTACCCTTCTGATCTAATCACATCCAAAGACCCCGCCTCTAAATACCACTGCATTAGAGATCAAGGTATCAAGGCATCAATTTTGGGAGGACACAAAGATTCAGTCCACAGTAACAATAAATATAGTGTCTGTCTTAGTCTATTTTGTGCTTCTATAACTGAATACCTGATACTGGGTATTCTCTTTATTTATCCACATTGCAAGTGAGGAAACTGAGGCACTGAGAGTTGAGAAGGTCTCCCCAAGTTCACACTGTCATTGGCACAGTGGTACATGAACCCTGGAGGAAGGGAAAAGAGGATAAGAATGAGAAAGCAAGAGGGGGCTTATCCAACCCACTCTTGAGATAAAGAACCCACTTTCTCAATAACGACATTAATCCATTCATGAAGGTAAAGCCTAATCACCTCTTAAAAACTCCACCTCTCAGCACTGTAGTATTGTGGCAACAAGTTCAAGTTTTTAACGCATGAACTTGGGGAACACGTTCAAACCATCGCATTGCCCAAATCATTAAAATAAAATTTGCATCATTATAGTGACAACTTTCAAAAACTGCTATGCGTTTTTTCATATTAAAATAATTAATTTGTGATAGTATCAGAATACCTCATTATAACTCAAATTCAATATGAAATTAAGTTTTGTTATATTAATCTCCTAGATTAGTTTTTTTGTCCACCTCTGAACTGTCTATAAAGACCTAATTAAGATAATCAAAATTAAGTTTAGTAGGAACATTGCATTTAAATGAATAATAGTTGGATTCCATCTATAAACTCCTCTTTTCAAAATGGTCCTCCATTAAAAGCATACCTAAAGCGTAATGTAGATAGCACTATAGCAATTTTAAATGATTTAAAGCTACTCTTACGATAATTTAATCCATTACTTATAATACCAACAAAAATCATCCTAATATCGAGTACCCCTACCTCCAACAATCTCCAAGCTCCAGGTGATTTCTTCCCAAAACACAGATAAGAGGTCATGATTTTACAGTCCTCGGAATTTCTCTGAACTTTTGAAAAGTAACATTTAACATTTCTTGGGCTCTTGCTATATATGCTAAGCTCTTTCCATATATTATTTGTAAGAGACTTAGTAGCCATAATTCAGGAATATGCTATTATTATTCCCTATTTACAGGTGTGGTTTAAAGGAATGAAGTAACTTGCCTAAGAGCAAACATATGACTCTCTAACATGGGCCTTAACCACTACAGCAAAGAGGATGTTAGTATGGAGCTTATATATAATGAGAGTTTAGTAAGATTTTCAGTGTTAACTCAGACTCATTTATTTTCAAAAGCTTAGAATGCTTGGATTTACAAGTTTATAAAGTTACATAGAATTCTGTGGTATACTACGTAATCCAAATAGACTAATATAATGTACGATGTTTATAGAGTGAAGAATGAATGAATGAGTAAATAATGAAGCAATATTCAGTAGTATTTGCAATTTTTACGAATGAGGATGAATTAGAAAGTTTAAGGTACAGCAAGGCTTAAAAATATTGAGGCAAAAAAGCTCCTTAAAACATTAGAGAAACAACTATTTGCTGTAGAAACTAATCAATCACTATATATTTCACATGCAAACGTAAAATTTAAATATCAGCATTTGCTTAATCTAGTTTCTAATTTTTCCATAATGCCAGTTATCTGAGAGGACAGATAATACTTTCCTGTACAATTAAGGTTTTTATTCCTTCAATTAAGCTTTATTTGAAATTGGTGAAAGTATAAAAAGTTTAATATGAGTAATTGACACAGTTATTTTAATGTGCATATGATTGTAAGTCATTATAGATGAAAAAATATAGTATTACAGTAACGTATTCAAACATTTTCTTTCAAATGTAGATTTGATATCCTGAACAAAAGTAATTCTAGTTTATTGGTTAAGCAAAGCAGTATATAAGCTTTTTTGTTTCTCTCTTTAGGAAAGTGCCTCATGTTCTTCTAAATATAATTTAAAACAACCTCGTTAATTGGAAATCACAAACTTCTCTATTGAAATTTATTTTTTAAATGTTTGGGAAAAATAACTCGATTTTCTTGAGAAATCAAAGAATTGATAAAAACAATTAAACTCACTGTGTTAGACCTAAGAGTATGGCTAAACACTGGTATAATTTATACCCCATTTAAGTATAAGAGAAAGAAAATGAAATTAAATAGAACATCTTTGCTTAACAGCCTTTGCCTCAGTTAAAGTGAACTTTGTACAAGTGTAAAGTGAAGCCAGAAACAAGCACATGGTTAAAGGGCAAGGGTGCTAACAGAGCAATCTGTCAGCACACAAAGCTGTGTGTTCCCTCTGTGGTGTGGCTTTGGCGCACGTGTGCGGTGGCACTGAAGTGGTGTTAATTCCAAATCAAACCCATATGTGCAGTCACTACCACTGTAGTGATTGTTTGACTTTTCCAAACTGTTAACAGTCACTTTTTATATTGCTTATAAAAATGGTAATTTATTCAGCCAGTCAGGCTCAAGGTTGACTGACAAAGATTGCAGACAATTTATTTACCTTAAATCCATATTTCCTTACTCAAGATGTGGTCAGAATTTTGAAGAAGCTATATACCTTGCAAACAGGAGTCTTATAATTCCGTAGGGCCTACTTGTGGGAAATACATCTAAATTCTAAAATGAAATTGCACATTTATAAATCACTAAGTGGCATTGTGGGAGCCTGCAGTACTTTCCCTTTGAAAAGAGTCAGGTTTACTCACAAAATAAAAGTTTTTCCCCTTGACTCTGCCTAAGAATGATAACATAGTGATCCCATCCATTCTTGTGATTCTATATGAGCACCACATAGAATGTACACTATGATCTGGAAAAGGCTTTATCACCTGAAATGTAGAATCTTTTGCAGATTGTTATCTTTTTTTCCTCTTTGTACTTGCGTGTCTAAATTTTCCAACTACTTCCACATTAGGGAAGAAACTTATAAAAGTTATTTTTTAAATGTGATTTTTTTGATCGACCTTTTGACTTTGAATCATTTGTAGTAGTATTATGATGAAATTCTTTCAATTTAATGGATCCTTGATATCATGCCAAATGCGTTATTTATTTTCAGTATATGATTAAGAAAACTATTTTTGAAATTTTGTATCGGATGTGTAAAGGATGTACAAAATCCTATTTCAATATAAACACAATTTCTAAACAAAACCATATGTTGCTGGCAGACCTTGGATAGTATTTAAAATCTGTTGGCTATCTATAAACATTACATTCTTGACAGAATGTTAAGTTCTTCTCTTAAAATATCCAACTTAGAAAAAAATGATTACTTTCATAAGGGTATTTTATCAGATTATACTAAAATCATAATAAAGGGGAAAGGTACATAAAGATAAAAAGTAAAAATTTGGGTTTTCTTAGTACATATGATAAGAGATGAAGAACAATGAATATTAAGAGACAAAAAATGAAGATGTCTGAACCCCACCCTCTATCTTGGAGGTACCATTTGACAAATGCCTGGTTGTCCATGTCAGAGGCTAGATTTTCAGGGGCTGAAGCCAAGGATAAAGTATCCTTTTTAAGGAACTTCAGAACTGAAGAAATTAGAATGACAACTCAATTAGGGAAAAACCTATTATGAAATACTGGGAAGATGAAAAACACTAACCCTGCCTATGGAACTAGAGGTCACATTCACTGAGGATGTAGATCCAATAGTTTGAACTGAGATAGAGATACAGGAAACTTGGAATTGGGTTTGGAACCAGTGTGGTAGATGTAGGGAAATTGTCACAAACAGCCTTGTGAGATCTGTGATTCTCTCTCTCGTTCTAATATTTGAGTGTTTCAGGAAGGCAGGAAGCATATGCAGGAGAAAAACATGATAGAGCAGGCAATGCTGTTGGCACATGCTAGCCTTCTGAGAGATGACCACTATCTTCTGAAAAATTATAGAAAAGAGGGGAAAATAGATGGAAGTGAGAGAAACTTTTAAAAAGTGCAAATATACTTATGCTTGATTTTCATACATTGAACTGTCCTTGCATTCCAGTATAAAACCTCACTTGGTCATGGATAACGTTTTAGGTTTCAGATTTAGCTTTCGTTTTTAGTTTTTAATATATAGCTATCTAAACTGAGCATTTCTATAACAATTACTTATTTCCTTTAAAAATAATTATGTTTTTACCCTAACATATTTTTCTTTACATTTATGCAATAAGAAAATTTGTCCCCTGAATTAATGGTGATACAAATGAAAAATAATTTTTGAAAACTAGGGAATGCATGATTATCAATTAAGAGCTGAGGCACAGAGGATAGAGCACAGTGAAAAAGTGTGAAAAACATGAAAGCCAGTAAGTATGTGACGAAGATGATGGTGTTTGTATTAGTTTGCTAGAGTTGCTATAACAAAGTGCCACTAACTGAATAGCTTAAATAACAAAAATTTAATGCCTTACAGTTTTAAAGGCTAAAGTCCAAAATCAAGGTGTTGGCAGGACCACCATTGTTCTGAGACAGTATAGAATACTTCCTTACCTCCTCTAGCTTCTGGTGTTTTCCAGCAATCTTTAGAGTTCCTCAGCTTGTAGATGTATCACTCCAGCCATATGGTTGTCTTCTCCCTATGTATCTTCACATCATCTTCCCTCTGTGTCTTTCTGTCTCTGAGTCTAAGTATCTACTTTTTATAAGGACATTAGTTATGTTTGATTAAAGCTCACCCTAACGATCTCATCTTAAGTTGCTTAAATCTTCAACAAGACTATTTCCAAATCAGATCACATTCGGAAGTGTTGGGGTTTAGGACTTCAACATATCTTTTGTGGGGGATATAATTCAACACATTGCAGTGTAAATATGCATTTCCAGTACTTTATTGTGCCCAGCTCTTAATATTCTATTTTCCTTCAGCAAAATCATGAAGTAAAGGAATCTATTATTATATTGTACCAGATCTTTTAATTCTGCCCATTTTTATTAATGGGCCTGATCCCTTTCTCTCCACATTGCATCAGGTATGATGAAATCAGTGTTCATATATATATTCTGTTCCCTTATCTTACCCTCCTCTCATCATA
This sequence comes from Lemur catta, assembly GCF_020740605.2. NCBI lineage: Eukaryota > Metazoa > Chordata > Mammalia > Primates > Lemuridae > Lemur > Lemur catta. The sequence continues at coordinate 87,839,404 of NC_059132.1, read as the reverse complement.
AGCAAACTGTTCCATGGTCTTGTATTCATACTTAATCATAAATAATAGCTCCAGGGAGTACATACATGTGAACTGAAATGGAAACCTTAAAACAAAGGAACAGAATGTGTCTTAACCCATTGAAGTGACTAACTCCATCTATTATGTGCATATTTTCAAAAAATGCAAAGGTAATTGTCTAGGAAATATGACTCTTTATTATGTAGAAACTAGAATGTTAATTTGATGTCATGTTGAAGGCAAAGTGAAGGAGATTCTTCTCCCTTTCTATATTTACAAAATACATGTACATAAGAAATATTTATATCTGAATTTTAGTGTGTGATCTGTAATTATTTGTGGCCTCTCAAGTGTATTATTACATATATAAAATATATGTAATATAAAATATAAAATATGTATAATATAAAATATATTATTACATATACAAAATACATAAAAGTATATTATTACATACATAAAATTTCTCTTTTTTTTTTTTTTTTTAAGGTTTAAGGGATAGGGTTAGGGTTAGGGGTTAGGGTTAGGGTTAGTGTTAAGTGTTCAGATAGGGTTAGTGTTAGAGTTAAGGTTTATGGTTAGGGTTAGCGGTTATGGTTAGGATCAGGGTTCAGTGTTAGTGTTAGGGTAAGGGTTTAGGTTTAGGGTTAGGGGTTAGGTGTAGCTTTAGGGTTAGGTCTAGGCTTTAGGGTAAGGTTCAGGGTTTAGGTGTTATGGTTATGGCTAGGAGGTAGGGTTAGAATTATGAGATTGGGGTTCTTGTCAGGGTAAGTGTTATGCATTAAGGTTAGTTTAAGGGGTTAAAGTTAGGTTTACGGTTAGGTTTACATGTTACAGTGAGCAACAGATTTAGGGTTAGGTGTTATGTTTAGGGTTAGGGATACGGGTTAGGGTAGTGTTTATGCTTAGTACATGGGCTCTGTCTGCACTACGGGGGCACGTTAGGAGGCTGGGATTATCGCTGGAAACCCACTCTATCCTAAGCTGGGTATGGGTCCCTGGGTTTCATACAGGACAGTGGCAGAGCCTTCTTTCACGCATGGCATGGGAGGTTAAGGTTAGGCTTTCTTAATTCTGAGAAAGCAAAAAGTCTGAGAATTAGATATAGGGTTAGGATTATGGTTGGGGTTAGGCATTAAGGTTAGTGTTAGGGTGAATGCTCAGTGTTAGGGGTTACGGTTATGACTAGGGTTAAGTTTTGGGCTCATGGTTATGGTTAGGGATATGGGTTAGGGTTACAGTTAATGGCTAGGGTTAGGGTCAGGGATAGGTCTAGGCATTAGGGTAAGTGTTAGGGTTAGGGTTAGGGTTAAGGTTTATGGATAGGGTTAGGTATTAGGGTTATTGTTAAGGGTTAGGGTTAGGCTTAGGTTTTAGGGTTATGGTTTAGGGTTAGGTTTAGGGTTGTTTGTAGGGTTAAGGTTAGGGTTAGCGGTTTAGGGTTAGGGTTAGGGTTTAGGTGTTACAGTTATGGCTAGAAGGTAGGGTTAGAGTTATGGAATAGTGGTTGTTGTTAGGGTAAAGGTTATGCATTAAGGTTAAGTTAAGGGGTAGGGTTAGGGTTAGGGTTAGGGTTATGGTTAGGTTTGTGTGTTAAGGTGAGCAATAGGGTTAGTGTTAGATGTTATGTTTATGATTAGGGTTATGGGTTAAATGTAGTGTCTATGCTTAGGGCATGGGCGCTGTCTGCACTAGTGGCATGGGTCAGGGTGCTGGGATAGTCGCCAGGAACCCACTCTATCGTATGCTGGATATGGGCCCTTGGGTTTCATGTAGGACTCAGTGGCAGAGCATCCTTTCACGCCTGGCATGGGAGGATTGTAGGCTTTCTTAACTCTAAGAATGGAAGAAGTCTGAGAATTAGATTTAGGGTTAGGATTATGGTTAGGGTTAGGGAATAACGTTAGTGTTAGAGTGAGGGTGTAGGTTTAGGGGTTAGAGTTAGGGTTAGGGTGGTTTTTTTTTTTTTTTTTATTTCAGCTCATCATGGGGGTACATAAGTTCAGGTCATATACATTGTCCCTGTCCCGCCCATCCCCCCGAGTCAGAGTCCCAAGCGCGTCCGCTCCCACTCTCCAGACAGTGCGCCTGGCACTCGCCATGTATTCATACCTCGATCCCCTCCCCCCCCCACCTCCCCGGGTCTGCACCCTCAAGCGTGACCATTCCCCAGAGGGTGCGCAATGCACTCGTCATGTAGGCATACACCCATCCCCTCCCCCCACCCCCCCATCCCAGTCTGATATCCAATTGGTATCCTTCCCTGATGTACATTTAGGTGATGATCAGGGAAACCAGTTTTCTGGTGAGTACATGTGATGCTTGTTTTTCCATTCTTTGGATACTTCACTTAGTATAATGGGTTCCAGCTCTCTCCAGGAGAACCAAAGAGATGTCGTATCATCGTTATTTCTTATAGCTGAGTAGTACTCCATGGTATACATATACCACAGTTTACTAATCCATTCGTGGATTGATGGGCACTTGGGTTGTTTCCACATCTTTGCGATTGTGAATTGTGCTGCTATAAACATTCGGGTACAGGTGTCTTTGTTAAAGAATGACTTTTGTTCTTCTGGGTATATGCCCAATAATGGAATTGCTGGATCAAATGGTAGGTCTACTTGAATCTGTTTAAGGTATCTCCATATTGCTTTCCATAGGGGTTGCACTAGTTTGCATTCCCACCAGCAGTGTATGAGTGTTCCTGTCTCTCCGCATCCACGCCAACACGTGTTGTTTTGGGATTTTTTGATAAAGGCCATTCTCACCGGAGTTAAGTGGTATCTCATTGTGGTTTTGATTTGCATTTCCCTGATGATTAGAGATGTTGAGCATTTTTTGATACGTTTTTTGGCCATTCTTATGTCTTCTTTTGAAAAATTTCTATTCATGTCCTTTGCCCATTTTTTGATAGGATTGTTTGATTTTTTCTTGCTGATTTTCCTGAGTTCTAAATAGATTCTTGTTATCAGTCTTTTATCTGATGTGTAGTATGCGAAAATTTTTTCCCATTCTGTAGGCTGTCTGTTTATTTTCGTGACTGTTTCTTTGGCTGTGCAGAAGCTTTTTAATTTAATCAGGTCCCATTCGTTTATTTTTGTTGTTGCTGCGATTGCCTTAGGGGTTTTCTTCATAAATTCTTTGCCTAGACCAACGTCTGTGAGAGTCTTTCCTACATTTTCTTCTAGAATTCTAATCGTTTCCCATTTAAGGTTTAAATCAGTTATCCACCGTGATTTGATTTTTGTGAGAGGTGAAATCTGTGGGTCCTGTTTCAGTCTTCTACATGTGGCTATCCAGTTTTCCCAGCACCATTTATTGAATAGGGACTCTTGTCCCCAGAGTATGTTTTTGTCTATTTTGTCAAAGATTAGATGATTATATGAGGATGGTTTTATATTTGGGTTTTCTGTTCTGTTCCACTGGTCTGTGTCCCTGCCCTTGTGCCAATACCAAGCAGTTTTAAGCACCACAGCTTTGTAGTATAGTTTGAAGTCTGGCAAATCAATACCTCCCATTTTGTTTTTATTGCTTAAGATTGCTTTTGCTATACGGGGTCTTCTCTGTTTCCATACAAAGTGTATAATTATTTTTTCTAAATCTGTGAAAAATGATGTTGGTAATTTAATAGGAATTGCATTGAATCTATAGATTACTTTGGGTAGTATAGACATTTTAACGATGTTAATTCTTCCAATCCATGAGCATGGTATGGATTTCCACTTATTTACGTGTTCTGCAATTTCCTTCCTTAGCGTTTCATAGTTCTCTTTATAGAGGTCCTTTACCTCTTTAGTTAAATATATTCCTAGATATTTTATTTTCTTTGTTGCTATTTTGAAAGGTATTGAGTCCTTAATTTGGTTCTCCGATTGAATGGTATTGGCATATATGAATGCCTCTGATTTGTGTGTATTGACTTTGTAACCTGAGACATTACTGAATTCGTTAATTAATTCCAGGAGTCTCTTGGTTGAGTCCTTGGGGTTTTCCAGATACAACATCATATCATCAGCGAAGAGTGAGAGTTTGATCTCTTCTGTCCCTATTTGGACACCTTTGATTCTGCTCTCTTGTCTGATAGCTCTCGCAAGGACTTCCAATACAATGTTGAAAAGTAATGGGGACAGTGGGCAGCCTTGTCTGGTTCCAGTTCTGAGTGGGAATGCTTTCAATTTTTCCCCATTCAGTATGATGTTGGCTGTGGGTTTGTCATATATGGCTTGTATTATTTTTAGGTAGGTCCCATTTATGCCTATGTTGTTAAGTGTTTTTATCATAAAAGGGTGTTGAATTTTGTCAAATGCTTTTTCTGCATCTATTGAGAGGATCATATGGTCTTTATTTTTGCTTCTATTTATGTGGTTAATTACATTTATAGATTTTCGTATGTTGAACCACCCCTGCATCTCTGGGATGAAGCCTACTTGGTCGTGATGAATTATTTTTTTAATCAGCACTTGGATATGATTTGCTAGGATTTTATTGAGAATTTTTGCATCTACGTTCATGAGAGAAATTGGTCTGTAGTTTTCTTTTTTTGTTGCATGCTTTCCTGGTTTTGGTATCAATGTTATATTGGCTTGGTAGAATGTGTTGGGGAGAATTCCATCCTTCTCAATATTGAAGAATAGTTTATGTAGGATGGGCACCAGTTCATCTTTGTATGTATGGTAAAATTCAGGTGTGAACCCATCTGGACCAGGGCTTTTCTTTTTGGGAAGGTTTTTTATTGCTGTTTCAATTTCAGTTCTTGATATTGGTCTATTCAGGAATTCTATTTCTTCCTGATTGAGCTTGGGAAGGCTGTGTGTTTCTAAAAATTTGTCCGTTTCCTCCTCATTTTCCAATTTGTGTGTATAAAGATTTTTGTAATATTCATAGATAATGTCATGTATCTCTGTGGCTTCGGTTGTGATTTCTCCTTTCATGTTCCTGATGGAAGTTATTAAAGATTTTTCTTTTCTGCTCTTGGTTAGTCTAGCCAGTGGTGTGTCTATTTTATTTATCTTTTCAAAGAACCAACTTTTTGTTTTATTAATTTCCCTTATAGTATTTTTGTTGTCTTTTTCATTTAATTCTGATTTGATCTTCACAATTTCTCGCCTTCTGCTGGGTTTGGGGTCAGTCTGTTCTTCTTTCTCCAGCTCTTTGAGTCTATTCATTAAGTTGTCTATTTGTAAGTTTTCTGTCTTTTTGAAATAGGCATTTATGGAAATGAATTTTCCTCTCAGGACTGCTTTAGCTGCATCCCATAGATTTTTGATAAGTTGTGTCACCTTTGTCGTTTAATTCAAAGAATGTTTTGATTTCTGACTTAATTTCTTCCTTTACAAAATTGTTATTCAGAAGAAGGTTGTTTAGCTTCCATGACCTTGAGTAGGAATGAGAGTTCCTGTTAGGGTTCATTATTACTTTTATTCCATTGTGATCTGAGAAGATGCAGGGTATGATTTCTATTTTTTTAATTTTTTTAAGACTTGCTTTATGGCCTAGGATATGGTCAATCTTAGAGAATGTTCCGTGAGCCGATGAGAAGAATGTATATTCCGTGGATTTAGGGTAGAATGTCCTGTAGATGTCAGTCAGGCCCATTTGTTCTAGCCTTCTGTTTAAGTCTACTATGTCTTTGCTTATTTTCTGCTTGGAGGATCTGTCCTGTGCTGTCAGTGGGGTGTTAAAGTCTCCAACTATTAAAGTGTTGTTGTCTATCATTTGGTTTAGATCGAGTAGGATTTGCTTTATGAATCTGGGTGCACCTAGATTGGGTGTATATATATTAAGTATGGTTATGTCTTCTTGTTGAATTGTGCCTTTCACCAGTATGTAGTAACCGTCTTTGTCTTTTATTACTTTTGTTGGTTTAAAGACTAAGTTATTGGAAATTAAAGAGAAATTCTCTATAAGTCATAGCCACTTATGTAGATTTGCCTATGCAGAAAGATTGAGATAAATGCCTATTTTCCAACTTTCTATCTCTTTGGCTGTACTTGAGACTTCAGCTAAATGACAATGAGCATATATAACTAAATGATTTGGGCCATATTGATTAATCTTAAATAACTACAAATATAAAAAATATTTTATTTGTTTTACTTGTGTAGTTTCTACCTCACTATTGGTGTATAGAGTATAGCAGAAAGCATGTCCTGTTTATAGAGGCTTTTCCAAAATCGTTTATTCCTTATTTTCTTTATTGCTCATGCTAATAACTGTGATTCATTTTCAGACCCAGTCAGACTCACAATAAATGTATCAATACCTTTTCTTTAAAAATAAAATAAGTATGTTACTCCTATTTGTTTGAAGTAATTAAAATAATGATTTTCAACTCTTTAATCTATAAAAGTATATTTCAGGCACAAAATCAAAAATATTGACTTAAAGGAAGAACTGACAAATTATACCAACTGTAAATTCCATGATAGTAACTTCATTTTGTCAACATGTATACATTTATATAACAGATAGATCCAACTGAGTTTTTTAAGAACAATAAAAAACATCCCTCAATCCATTTTCAAGAATTTTTTTATTGAAGGAAAATAAAAATAAGAGAAGTGAAGTTAATTAAAATGATTGGATTCTGACAGTTTTAGCAGAGTAAAAGATATATCCCATCAAAGGCAGGGTAATGCAATATGAAGAAAATAAATCAAATATTTAACAAAAATTTATATAGTTTTGCATTAATAAGACTAGATAATCTTTAGTTAATACGTAATGTACATACATTGACTTAAAGATAACATATTTCAAATATAATTTTAATGAGTCTTTCTTTTTTAAGGGTACCTGATATGGTTGACACAAATCTAAATCACTAGCATTAAGATTTCTTATCATTTTGCATTACTAAATATTAGGTGCATAAATAATTATCATGTATAAATATAGGCGAGTTGTTCAAAATAAGTTTTAAAATGCACACTGGTTCAACCATTCTTTATCTGACTACTAAAATTCAAATCTAATCCTCAGATGGAGAATAGTACTTTAAACCCAGTCATTTAACAGTCTATATCAGTCCCTCAAAATTACATTTTTTTATTAAAATAAATCCTATAAATAGCTTACTTTTAAGTTAATCCATGATAATTTATTATTTCATCTAGAAATATATTACATACCCTTTATTAAATATAAAATATTCAAATTTTATATTTTCAAAAGATTGAATATTATCCTATCAGAATATAGAAATCAGGACATGTGCCCATTCTTCTTTGCTCATTAGGGAACAAACAACACTCAGGGAACAGGTGTCCTCTCCGTTCTCTGCCAGCTTCCTGCCCACTGCCAGCCTGTGGTTCTATCTGGGTGCGAGAGCTGTGCGCCAGAGGTTGATAGCCCCCATCACGCTTGGCTTGAGTCCTTCCTTATATGGCTCTCAGGAAGAAATGCAAAATGAATAAAGATGAGAGGCACCTACCACAATAGCCTCTGGGAAAGTGTCCAAAATGTCTGAATAATCGCTACAGCAGGAGGGAAGCAATGATACTACCCTCTTCTGATTCAAGGAGGAATCCAAATCATTTCAGCTGAATTCATGAAGGGACCATCCTATGGCTTTACAATTCAATAACATCAAGTGAAAAAGAAATAAGATTAAATACATGCATTAACAATGGAACTGGAAAATAGTATTCTGAAATTGCTAATTCTATTGCCTGTGTATATGCATCATGTTAAAACATGTTCTGAATGTATATGTAGGAGCAGTTTATTGGTAGGAGCAGTTCAGTATAACTTTTTTGTAAACTTTGTTCAAGCTAAAAATAATATTTAATAAAATAATTTATGGAAACTAAATTTGACCCATAAGGATAAGTAGTATCTAAATAGGTGGGGAAAGAGAGCAACCTATAGAGAGGAGTCACTGGATCAAATGCCTAGAGGCAGGAATGGGCATGAGAATTGTTAGGGGGCTGAGTAAGGAGACCAGTCTGGCCAAATTAATGTAGACTTGGATGAGTAGTCGATAGCAATGAACATTAAATGGAAATTTAAGTGCTAGAGAACATTCAAAACTGAAAACATTGAGAAAGGAAGGACCACATAAAACCTTATCCATGGGGTAAAAGGGTAAGTGATATTTAGGAAACGTAAGCAGACAGCAATACATTACAAAGAAAGTTGAAAGGAATAAAAACCACTTAATATTATACCACTTATTGATAGTGCAATAACATTAATAATAATACCTTATTTCATCAAAATGTAGAAGACATCAATTGAATGATGTACCGTTGTGTATCAACTATTTTACAATCAAGAGGTGTTTCATATACATTAATTAATTCTCAAAAAGTCCCTATAAACTATTATTAGTACTACCAGTTATTATTATAGCCCCATTTCTACAAATTGGGAAAACCAAGGCATAGAGAAGTTAAGCAACCTCCCCTTGCCTATATATCTAGACAGTCAAGATTTTTGTTTAAATCCCATCCACTTTAAAAATAGGTAGGAAATAAATGGAGAAAAAAAGAAGGAAAAAATAGGCAGAAATAATGAGTGACTGCACAATTAATTACTAGAAGGCAAGGATGTGAATATTAACATAATTTCTATTATAAATATGAGAAAACTCTATGAATGATTGAATCTAATGGGTAAAGGAAAAACAGAAATTCATGCATTTTCCAAGTTTTAAAGTACAAAAAAATCTAAACCTGGAGAGGTTATACTAGCATTAAAGGGAATACTCAGAAGGGTAACTGGTTTCAGGGAATATCATATTTGCTTAGGAAACATTGAGTTTCAAATAATGTCAGGGTAACCGATTCGTATTGCCATTTAGCAGTTGCATATATGGGACAGAAACAAAGGTGAGAAGTCAAGGAGTCAAATTTGAACTAGTATTTGAAACTGTGAGATGAAATGTACCATATCATGTGAATGCCCAAGGAGACTAGCAGGAGATGTAGGACTGATACTCGAGTATAAACTGCAGTTATGAATCAGGAGGAAATGTGCTGGCTGCAGAGAAAGGGAAACTAGCAGGGAAGAGCAGAAGAACAAGACTCCTAAAGAGGCTCATCAATGAAGAGAGTATAAAGAATTTGAGATATTTAATAAAGCATGAATGGAGAAAAGGTTATTGAATTTGGATAGGCAGGTGGTGATATTACCAGAACAATTTCAGTAGTAGGGTGGTTTTTGAAGCCAGATTTGCGGGGGATTAAAATGGAAATGAATAGAAGCTGTGGCACAGGTGTAGGTCACACATTTTAGGAACTGGCAGTAAGAGGAAGAAGGAAAACAGAATGTTAGTTAACATGGAACTATGAAAAGGAGAAATTTAAAATGTCAGCAAAGGCAGCATTGGGTAACAAGAAAGACTTGAATGTAAAACATAATATGAAAATATGTCACAGAGAGAAGTTTGAGAGGTTCGATAGAGTTCATCCATTCACTGCACAGTATTTTATTTACTAACTATGGTTTCCAGAACTGCATAGTTCCTACCCTCAAGATACTTAAATCTAGTAAGAAAAACCCTGGCACAGTGATGTGAGCCTGTAATCCCAGCTACACAGAAGCCTGAGGCAGGGGGATCACTTGAATCCAGGAGTTCGAAACTATAGTGTATGATGATCAGGACTGTGAATAGCCATTGCACTCCAGCCTGGGCAACATAGTGAGACCCCATCTCTAAAAAAAAAAAAATCTAGTGACATTAAAAGGCAATTAAAGTACAGCAAATAATAAGTATATTAAAGGTAAGTGGGCAGGAAAAGTAAACACAAAAGAAAGGGCCTCCTATTTCAATCTGGGGACAAGATTCGCCGTGAAAGTGATGTCCAAACAGAGTTTAAAAACCTAAGGGTATTGAAGGTGGAGGGAGCAATGAGAAGAAAAACACAAAACTTATGGGGGAGCTTGGCTTTTTTAGAACCTACCAATAGTCCAGCGTGGCCGGTATCTAGAGTGAGAGGAGAATAATGATGAGAGATGCAGTTGAAGAGGTAAGCAAGGCCCATTCCACGGGGGTTCACATTTAGTAGATATTAGTTATATTCTATTTAATAATTAAGTTGCATACACGCCCAGAAAACATTTTTGGAAAATTTAAATTGATTAGAAGTATAGTCTTCATCTTTCTTAATAGAAAATATCAGATTTCCTATAAAAATCCATCTGTAATATTATTAAATGAATGTTATATTAGCTGTACAAAATCAACATTTAAGGCAGAAGACCTAAATTTATATTAGGATGCTATCAATTGCACTGTTACCTAGGGAAAGTCATTATCTCTCACAGGAAAATAATACATGTTACCTGTCTCTCAAAATTGATGTCATGATCATAATGTGAATGTGCTTTGTAATCTTTACAGCGCTATGCATATTGGTTGTGTTGTTAAAGTTACAGTAATGGTGGTGGTCCTTGCTAGATCGAAGAGTTAAGATTATAATTTATGGAGAATGAAAAGATACTTTTGTTTCTCAATTTGGGAGTAATGTATGAGGTATTATAGACATTTATTATAGGACTAAAGGGATAAAATCCAGGAGTATAATTTGAAGGCCACAATAGAAATAGAGTAAGGAAGAGAAAAGGATCTAGATTTAGATGAGGAATCCAGAACTTCACAGACAGAATTGCAACTGGTGCATTTCAAAGAAAAACATCCATAGGAATTGGTGATTGATTTGGTAGGGAGTGGGAAGAAGTCAAAAACATAGACCTAAGATTGTGCAGAGCAACAAAAAAAGCATTTTTTTAATGTATAGATGAAAAAATATTGAAGATATCCAACTGCAAACTAAACCAGAAGGAGATTTTGATTAAATATACATATTTGGGCATCCTGACCTATATAACACAATGTTCTTTGGAGAACAATTGAGAAGGAAAACAGATAATTGATTGATAGATAGGTAGATGATAGGTACATAGAGATGAAGAATAGACAATAGCTTTCTTCTTCCAATGTCACTAAAATTGTAGTGACTGCCTGGAGTATTATAGGTAAAAGGGCTCAGACCAGGCTATGTTATAATCTAATATTTGTATCTGTCATGGAAATGGTGGCACATATGTACACATATGCCACCATTTAAATATATAAGATTCAGAGATATGCTAAATATGTGCCTATGCTTTCTATAGCAGTGTGAGAAGGACGTTCTGTGGCTAGCATGTGCTCCAGCGCAGGCTTCGGGAATTGGAAGAAAAGGCGAGTGGCAGCTGGCAGGTCAGACGTGCTCTTTATTGTTGGGGTATACAGCTGTGGCGAAAAGCATGGCCGAGAACATGGTGAGCACTTATATATGGCTCTGAGCAATAGTGGCAACATGCCATGGGAAAGCGTGATCACACGGGTTCACACAGGAGATGACACTTTGGTCACATGAGTGTGCTGACTCACGCCTCCCAGGAAGGCCAGCCGGAAAAAACACTGTGGCAGTCATCTTAGTTTGGCCTAAGAAACCTGTTGCCTATGCAAATGCAATTTCCCTTACAAGCAGTTATTACAGTCTAGTTGCAGGCTTCTTTGTATATCTAAATTTTGATTATAAGTTCTTTAATGGTAAGAGTTATGTCTTTTTGTCTAATATGACCATGGCTTTTCATAATGCCTTTCACATAGCAAAAAATTTAGCAAATGTAGAAATGAATCAATTAATTACTGTGCATTTCAGAATTTGTCTTATAAATTAGGAGGAAATGAATATCTGTTCCATAAATTAGCACAGAACATCTCTAATCATTTTGGAATCACCAATTATTCATTGCAAAATGCTATGCAAATTCTTGGCTCTCAATAAGTATTTTCTCAATGGAATTGAAGGAACATAACATAACAAAAAAGGAAGCAACAGAATATATAGCCACATATTCCCCAATCATCCAAATTACAAAATGGGCTTGAAATTTCTTAATAATGACATATTTTAGAGGGTGCATCTTGAAGGGCCACAAACTATTATTATTAAAATAATGTAATTAAATCCAGACATCAACTCCATCTAAGGAATGTCCTGGAGTCTTTGTTGTTATGGGTGGTGTTATTAACTCAAAGGCAAGCAGGAAGGAAGGAAGGCAGGAAGACAGGAAGTCAGGGAGAAGGGAAAAGGGAGGGAGGGAAGGAAGGAGGAATGGAGGGAAGAAGGAAGAAAAAAGCAAACACATTTGGAACTCACTTTTTCCTCTCCTTTCCTATCCAAGCTAAGAAGCTTTTACTACTCCCATAGTATAACAAATAAAATTGATTTTTTTAAAAATTGTATTTTTACAATTGTCTGCTATAAATTGTAACTGACACTGAATGCACAATATAAATTTTGTACTTCCTTTGGCACTTTGTTTTAGTCATATTGCAATATGACCTGAAAATTAGGCAGCAGTTTGGTTGGATAACTCAATAGACAATTCTTTCCTTTCCTTCTAAAAAATCAGAATAGCCAAAGACTATCCATACAAGAACTTATTTCCCATATGATACAACATTTTCTTTCTACTTAACAGTGAAAAGCTTCTAATGAAAAAAATAGAATGCCTGCCAAAGTCAACAGGACTCTTTCCCATAGGAAATAAAAGAAAAGCAAATGATTGCTTGAATAAAGTTTTAGAAACACTAGTCTTTTTATTTCATTCCATAGAAAATAAATGGAAAATGACCTTTCGAAGATGTGTTACTAAGTAATGAACTCCAGTGGCCATAGCAATCCCCTAGCAAATTGCACAGCTGGCAGAGAAGTTAGTGACAGAGCAGGGGAAAACCACCTCCTTTAGCACCTACTACAGTTACTAGAATAGGACATTGAGTCGAATCAGAATGGGAATCCTTGTAGATAACAGACTTGTCATTATGCCACAAATCTTCTTATGAAATGAACTACACAAATTTTACTTCACCCAGGCCAGTTTTACAAACAACGTCATGGTTTTTTCTTAAGTCACAAAATTTCGGTAACTTACCAATCTGGCTCCTAGGTGTACCAGGTCTCAGAAAGATTAAAAACACCTGTTGCCAGGTCAGTGCGCTCCTTAACAATAAGCTGTTCCTCTCCAGCCTCTCTACGCTTTAGTGATTGTAAAGCCCCAGTTCTATTATTGGAGAATGCCTTGAAGAAAATGATACTGCTCTGCACTTTATAACTTCCTTGGCTCTCTTCGGTTTTCTAAGATAATAGCCAAAGGACAGAGAGAATATAATAGCATGTTGCTTGGAAGCCAATTGATATTGGTAGATCTCTAAAATCAATGTTCTCTTGGCCACTTGTGATCTGAGATGAATTAAAAGGAATTACTTTTTCTAAGTTAATTCAAATTGTCTTAGTATCTTCAGAAAGCTTTGGTGTAGGCATTAAATGATAACAATTATTAAGGTTTGCCATAGAAGGAATTTTTGAGGTCGGCGTTCATTCATCTATAGTGTCTATAGTTTTATTTAGAATTTAGTGTGCAATGTAGAGGCACATATATTATTGACATGAATAGAATCAAAGGATTAACTTTCACAATTTCCACACTTCTACCATCTCTGTTTTTGTATACAGTATAAACAGTTGGTAATCTTACAGTGGTTGTTTTCTTATGAGGTTCTGTCAGTCCAAGATGAAACTGATTTACATACCCAAGGCAAGAGCAAACCAATATAAATCACTTTATTTAAGCCTATAAATGTTTTATCTTGAATATTTATTGTTAATAACAATTTATAAAAATTCCTACTTACCTTTTTTAGATCTAAAATGTTTATTACTCTGATATTCTTCACACAGTGTTTTCCATTAGGCAACTTCCTTTCCTGGTACTCTGTACAACTTAGGTAGTACATACAATTTTGTGCCACAAAAACATAGATCCCACTGCCCAATGTCTAAGACCCCTAATCTACTTAGAGTCACAGAGCATTTTAAAACTTTTTAACCGTTGCTACTCAAAGTGTGGCCTATGTACCAGCAACAGCGGCTCCATGTGGGAACTAAGAATTGCAGAATCTTTGGCTCTACCCTGGATTTACTGAATCACCATTTGCATTTTAACAAGATTCCTAGATGAATCTTATTTAATAGATTAAAGTTTGAGAAGTGTTGCTTTAGACATTTTACATCAAAGCCTGTCCCATCAGAGGGAGGTGACTGTACTGCTCCTGCCTTTCAAAGATATTTGGTTTTGGCAACACAAAATATTGGTCTCCAAGTAGGGAGGCTTACTGGTGGCGTGTCACACCACTTAGAATCAACAGCTTCCTGTGAATCCAGATCTTCATCGTGGAGTAACCGTTTACCAGTTATCTTCATTTCATGGACTTCTAGTTTTAGCAATTTGTCTACAGACGCTACTATTATTTTATTCATTTGTTTGCTTCTCTTTAGATCTTTTGGCACTACCCACCTAAAACCTTTAGCAGAAAACATAGTAGTTTAGCAGTAAACATGGCAGTACTGTAGCTCTGGAACAACCTGTGCAACATCAACTGGTGACAGTGTTTTTCTCTCCCTTCTTCATGTGCCTTTTGTTCTATCTGATCAGTACTCAGCTGAATACGCCATGGGGACCCTCTGCAGATCTCACAGCGCCCTGTCCTCTCCCTTGCACTCTGTCTTGTGAACTCTAGCTGCTTTGATCTTCCTGGACTCAGCTCTATCCCCCCACGATGGAGAGTTTGCCAGGCTGCAACCTGGTTTCTCCTCTTTGAATCTGGAAACTCTCTCCAGGCAGTTAACTAGGTTGATTGAGAGACTCCCCCATACTCCACACCATTGTGTTTCTTGTCTTTCAAAGTTATTTGATGTTCAGAATCTTGAAAATCATTGTGAATTTGTTTGTTTTGTTTTCCCTATTTTAATCAGGAGGTAAATCTGGTCTATGTTATTTTATCTTGGCCTAAGTGGAAGTCTCAATTTTACCTTGATTGGAAAATGGCAAGCAATATTACATTTGCATAGAGAAATCATTTACACTAGCTCTGTGAAACTTCAGCTTATATTTTAAGTAAAATCAAGAGGTATTGTAGAATTTTGAGCAGAGGAATGGCATGAAAACGTGTGTATTTTTAAAGGAGGAAATTAAGGACTGTGGTTCATTTCTCACTGCAACTTCTGTATAGAATGTCCTCGGTAATGTGTTTTGATGACAGTGATAATGTAATACAGTTAATTACTTGCCTTTGCACCTGGCTACAGACTGCTGTACATTCATTTAGCACAAATATTGTAAGCACCTATTTAAGTCTCCATTTATTTGATAGTTATAATATGCCAGACTCCATGCTGGATGCTTGCTTCTTGCTTTCCCAACTAATTGTCACAAAAATTAGGTAAGTATATTATCCTCATTTGAGGCTTAGAAAGTTTAGGCATCTTCCTTAAGTTCACACATTTGGTAATAAAATTCAAAGTCAGGTCCATCTGGCTCCGATATCTGTGCTCTGTGCCATTATGCATACTGTCTACATTCAAGATACTGTATAACAAGTACATCAAGAAAATACAACTTCCTGACACTCTCAACCCCCTTCCCCATGATGCCCTGCACTGCCTTGGGACTCAGCAGAGAGTCCCTACCAGCAAGAAGGCCCTCACCTCTCAGTCTCCATAACTGTAAGAAATAAGTTCTTTTCCTTTATATATATACACATATATAAAGAAAATATAACTTTCTTTTCAATTCTTGCTGTAATAGAAATCGGCCCACCCCTAAAATCATTTTGTTCTCCTCTTTATTCTTAGAAGATTTTAGCAATTAACTCAATGTAACTCATTCCTGACATAATTGTTGGTGATTTTAGTATCTATGAAGATGATCCCAATATTTTTTCAATTCCTTAATTTCTGCCTTTTAAAATGTATGTTTTCATGCTATGCCTCTGCTAGAAATTCCATAATGGCTCTTGCTTTCACTTAAAAATAAAGACAAAAGTTTTTATGATGATGTATTAGTCAAGTTTCTCCAGAGAAACAGAAACAATAGGATATATATATATTAAATTAATTACATTATTATGGGAATTGGCTCACACAATTGTGGCAGCTGACAAGTCCCATCATCTGCCATCTAAGCTGGAAAACCGGGAAAACCAGTGATTTAATTCAGTCTGAGTCCAAAGACCTGAGAACCAAGGGAGCCAATGGTATAACTACCAGCCCAGGTGTGAAGGCCTCAGAACCAGGAGCTCCAATGTGCAAGGGTAGTAGAAGTTGAAAGTCTCAGCCTAAGAAGAGAGAGATACACATCCCAGCCCAAGAAAAGGGAGAGAGAGAATTTGATCTTTCTCTACTTTTTTATTCTATATGGGCCCACAATGGATTGGATAATGCTCACCCACATTGGTGAGGGTGGGTCTTCTTGACTCAATCTACTGATTGATTCAGGTGCTAGTGTTTTCCAGCAACACTCTCACAGACAAACTCAGAAATAATGTTTTACCAGTGGTCTGGGCATCCTTTAGCCCAGTCAAGCTGACACATAAAATGAACGATCACAGATGATAAGTAGATTGATCATATCATTTATTATTTAAAGCACAACACTGCTGACAGTAAAAGAAGGCAGTGGGCAACTGTGATGGTGTTAGGTAGGAATCAAATCTACAGGTGGTGGATATAGGCCAGGAGGGTGGTTCCTAGGGTTGGAGAAGCTGGGAACCAATTAGGAGAAGGGACTGCAGGAAAATGCAAAACACCTGATAATCATTTGGTTAATATCTCACACGTCCTGCAGGCCCCGCCCCCAGACCAAGCCAATAAAAGGAAAACCACCTGGGCGTCTTCGTCATCTTTCTCCACTCAGGGAGGCTAGTCCGTGCCTCTCTCTGGAATGTATTTTCACTTTATATAGTTTCTTTATTTTCTATAATAAGCTGTTTGTGTGGGATTGCTATGTATTTAGGATCATTCCATTATTGGCTCAACTCAGTACCAATACTCACTCCTGACACTGGGAGCCAAGGACCAGAGAACATCCAGATGGACCTAACATTTGGTGCTGAAACCCGGGAAAGAAACATCCCGCAGACTCCCGTAAGGTAAGACGATGGAGTGGTGTCTGTCTGCTGGAGGCTGCTTTGTTGCACTGTCTTAATGGCATTTGGCTTCCCCATGCTTGTTCCCCTGAATTTTCAGAACCTCTGTCTCTCTACCCTATCTCCACTGTTGGAATGGTAAATTACAAGCCCCCAGTGTATTCCGCAGTTTCTCTCTGCTCACTCCTTTTCTGGTGCTTCCCAGTTGCCCTACCTCCCTACTGGGAAAAGCTGTACTCTGTATGGTGCAACATTTGTTGTGCTGTATTCTATCTTTTCTCCTCTAGCCTTTGTGCTTTTTCAGCTGCACCAAACTTGACTTTGCAAAGTTTGGCCACTATTGCCTCGTTGATTTTATTAGAGGAAAAGGGAAGGTGGAAACCTCATACTTACTAGTTCTTTACCAGGCTTAGGGAAGCCTCTGTGTCTAACAAATCCTGTTCAGAAATGGGGGGAGGTTCTATATATTCAAGCTTTCATGGCCCTTTATTAGGATCCCGGCTTGAGGGGTGGGTGCAGGGTGTGCCTAGCCCTACATAACCTCCAGAAACCAAGAACTGTGCCAGACATCCTAGGTGATCCCCTGCTACTCCCCCCATAAGTCCTGCACTCCACCCTGGAGCCTCCTCAGTCCCCAATTCCAGGGAGAGGGGGGTTCTGCCATCTTTCTGGCACAGGATTTCAGCCACCGTTTGCAGACTGCTGAAATTGTGCTATTGTCTCATGGCTGGAATCTGGAGGTAAAAAATATTGTGTCTGTGTCTGTGTGATTTTTGATAGGTAGTACTAATCTTTGGTATTGTTGGTTTGGTGAAAATAGCTAAATGTTTTGGATTGTCAGCAAAAGTGCCCATGTGCTTAACTTTAAGGGCCTTATTGAGCTGAGTATCTAATTTTCACAGGCTATAAAAATGCTTAACAGAAAATAACTTAAAATAATAACTAAGATCTAAGAAAACTAATAAAATAAGAAACAAGAAATGACTAACAGATGCTTAGACAATTCAAAATTTCTTGTTTCTTAGGTTTTTGCTAAAATTTAAAGTTACTGAAAGTAGGAATTCAGGTCAATCCATCTGATTCTATATATGGGGTGTACCAAGAAATAGGATGTGTTGTGGAAGAGGCAAAAAGTGTGTTCTTATTAAAAATGTATTTGTAATTTTGTCTAATTCAGAGGTTGTTTTGAAGTCGATTCAAAGTATGGATTTGGAGGAAAAAGGCAAGCTATAAAAGTAATTAATAAGTGGAAAAGATATATAGAAAAGTGATGAGTATGGAAACATATTTTTGGTAAGAAAGGTGGTTAAATAGAAAGGAGAATAATTTTTTTTAAGAAAGGATCTTGTATGGGAGATTCTTGTCCTAAAATAACCGGAAGCTTAAGAGAAGGAAACCTTAGGATAAAACCTGAAAGTTGCAGTTGGTCTGTGTAAGTTTGATAGGGTTTGTGAAAGAGAATTTACGAAGAAATGTGGTATATAATCAACTTGGTTATAATTAAAGGGAAATTTCTGATGGGCAAAATATATCAAAATTTCAAAACTCAAATGGGCAATCTGCCGCTACACAGTTAAAATGGAATCTTTGTCTCTCTCTAGTCTCTGCCTGCTGTTAAAGCTGCAGTTACTAGGTTACTGTCTGCCATCGCGAACTTAAGGTTACAGGGAATAGCCAGTTCTGGCAGCAGTGTGAACAGTGAAAATTCATTTAAAACTAAAGAAAAAAGGGGCAGGGATCACGCTTCATCCCTGAACCAGTAGGAAAGATTACAGAAAATGAGATTTCCATTCTATTTGCTTTTGGAGCATGGGGGACAAAATCTTGAATGAGGTAGCTTCTTGTGTCGGAAGAACACAGCTATGAGATGTCAGCAGCCAACAATGCTAACAGCTAAGGAATGAGTGTCTTGGACCTGAATGGGTATCTGGTTAGCTCTCCACAGTGACCACTACACTCTTCTATCAAGAGTAGAATCCATGAGTATTGAACAATATATAAATATCTAGTTACCTCATCACCTTCTTTCACGTTAATGCACTAATTTACTCTTTCCTATTTCTCACAAGGTACTGGGCCCCACACAAAGGTTTATTCTCTATGCAAGCCAGTTTGGCAGGCCAATGCCTAATCTTTTTCTTGATCATGCATGCTCCATGTCCTAGGAACTAATTATCTCCTCTACCGAATTGTTTTCATGCAGAATTCTTGGAAATGGCATGGTTCTATATCTAACATGACTACTTTACTGAGTTACTATAAGGTTCCATAGCTGCTGTAGTTTCCTATTAACTTCCTGCTTTACCAAGCTATACAATTCTATGCAACTCATTCATTTACCCTCTTCATTTGTTCAGTTCTCTATTGATTTATTCAACAAACATTTACCTCATTCTCCTCTGTATTCTGCCATCCTGGCTGTATAATCAACACAGGAACCTTGCTACTCCTTTCCTGCACTCTAGCACTCTCCCTGTGACCCTCACGTAGAATTATAATAGTTTAGTGGCTGTGTTGGTTTTTTCTTGTGAGGAGGAAAAACACCAGGCACCTCTAGTCAGCCATCTTGCTGATGTTACTCCTGCCTATAATTTTTTTGTTTTTGTATCTTTCCTGGGAACAGTCACTTCTACTGTTTGTTTATACAGGGACAAGGTCTCTGACGTACCCTGATGTACCCATCCATTAAAACAACATGAAACTCCAAGGATGAGTACACACAGAGTGAAAGGAATGAGTTTATCTCATATCCTTACCCCCTTTAACTATGAGTCTGTATATGGTTTCCAAACTCCTGATAGAGTGACGCTTAGGACGATGGCTTCATTAGCACACTGCTTTGATGAACTGAGCTCACCAACCATAAACATTTAAAATGTAGCGACAGTCAGGTTCATTTTAGAAGGCATTTGGTTCTGGGGAAGAGGAGAAATATCATCTATATTATTTGGGAAGGCTTTCTGTGAGCCTTAAGTGAACATCCGGTTTTGTTGACTGAAATAGAAACAATTTCCCCTAGAATTGCTAGTCTTCCTTCCCTGTGACAGGTTCTCAATGAAAGAATCTCAAAGTGCCTTTATGTAATTAAGTGTTTGCCTGTGAGAGCCACTCTGACTCATTCCTCATCTTAAACTGTTTCCAGCTACTTCTTTTTGTCTTTTTAAGCTTCTGTTGGGTTTGTCCATTTTTTGAATGTATTCCTTTACCACTACTATTAATATTTCTTTGCCTGAAATAGTGCCCATCTCCTAACCTTCCCTTAGTCCTCTGCAAACAATACGTACCTATAGTTTGTTAACTTTTTTCTCTTTCCATTCTTTTTGTTTGAAAATAAAGTTCAACTGAATATATGAGATTATTCAACTGAAACATATATATGTATATATCTGGGTTAAGCAATTGAGGGCTCTTTAAAATGAAACATATATTTCTTTGGGGTTAATACTGTTAATGGAAAGATTCTCTATTTACTAGGGGCACATTAAGATAAGTTTAACATCTCCAGGGCTCAGTCACTTAAAAAAATAAGAGTATAAAGACATTCTGAGGAAATGCTAGACCTTCAAATTTATCTTACACTGCAGCAAGATTTTATGGCCTATTTTTAAGGACTTGGTACTATCTCTCCTGTTTAATGAGCAGCTTAATTTAAAGCTTATAATTATTAAGTATTCCAATGGAGTCATAAATAATGCAGTTTATAATATTCTTATCAAGCACATAAAGATACATTTGTCTTTCATTAACAACATACTTTTAAAGTAGCCTGACCTCTTCAGATGTATAAGAGCATGCAATTAGTGCAATTTGTCACAGGTCTTTTACACGTTAATAAGATGTAATTAATTGTCTGTTTTGTCTAATTAACTTTTCAGACACTGGCAGCTCTTGTTCTTTCACTAAAAAGCAAGAGTGCCCTATTTGCAATTCTAATATTTGACACAGAATTCTGACCATAAACTCAAGTCTACGAACCTTAAAAATAAAAGCATAAGGCAAATAACAACTCATCAAAGAAATATTATATATTTTCAGGATATTAATGTGTTTATGTAAAGAGTAAGAAAAATGCTACTACAAAGAACGTTACTCCAAAAGAGTGAAATACAGTCATATTAGAAAATAAATGATGAAAAAATATATAATCATTCCAAGGACATATTAACATGTAAGATGTTCTATAAATGATTTCATGTCTTCAATCATTCATTTGGTCATTCTTTCATTTGTTTATTAATTCATTCATTTATAGTGCCAAGTCTTTTCAAGACAGTCTGTTAGTAGCTGGAGATTTGAGGATAACCAAGTAAAAATACTGTCCTTAACAAAATGTATGTTATTAGGCCATGAAGTTAACAGTGAAATTAATTGACCCTTAGAGTAGATGCATATACTCTATGTATAATACTTATTTTTCTAGTGAAGTATGGACACCAGAGTAAAATTCTGTGGCATATTTGTTGAACATGTACTCATATATTCACTCCATTCATCATCTTCTTTAAACTGTAAAATTGATATATTTCAATTACAAATATTTGAAAAATTTCTTATGAATATTTCATTGATTTCATTGTAGAGTATTATTTAAAAGTATTGTTCAAAATATGACTTCAATTGATAAAATAATTATAATAGGTACAGTAATTTATGTAACACTGACTCTGAAACAAATCTGTGGGCCTTTTCAAAAATACAGCCTATAATTAATTCTAGGTAGAAACTCTACGGGGGACTGTGATGAACAGTCAAGGTTAAGAGGTGATTTCCCATTATAATACACTTATTTGTTTCCAAATTCCAAGTTTTGTGACAAATAATGCAACATTTTGCAATCTTCATCACTAAGTATTTTCTCAGGGCATTCCTCAGATTTGAAATCCCTCGAGCTAAGGCCAAATCTAAAAGTTTTATAAGCTCCTGATTCATATAGTCAAATTGCTTTCTAGAAAATTTCTAGAAATTTGACATTCTGAGAACATCAATTTCACTTAGACTGCATTAATTATTTTAAAAAATCATATTTGATAAAATTTGATGTGTCTATATCTTGCATTTTAATGCTGTTTCTCCTATATGTAACTAAGAATTAGGTATATAAAATATAAAATGTTTGCCTATCATATTAGTTCTAAATATTTTTTCTCATTCATCATTTTCATTGTAATGTAATGAAATACTAGGTAAAAGAATGTGCTCTGGAATCAGACCACCTGGGTTCCCATCCTGCCCCTGCCCACATTGGCCATGTTACCCTGTGTAAATGCCTTAAACTCTCTATACCTTAGTTCCTTCATCTTTACAAAAGGGACAATAACAGCACCTATCTCACTAAGTAATCTCAAGGATTAGATATGCTAATTAGTGTAAACCTCTTAGAAAAGCTCCCATTTCTGTTTGGTTGCTGTCCTTTCAGGAACTGTAATGTTCGATTGGATTACCATTCTGTTCTTCAATGTCCAAACCCATTCTTTATTAAAATTAATTCAAGTCTTTACCCACTGCATTCTTTAAGTCTTTTAAGTTTTTTAAGTTTATTATTTAAATTATTGATTGAATTTTCCATAAATTTCAAATGTGGTCTTTGCCACTAATATATTTTGAATTTCTAAGCTTTCTTTAATGTTAGCTAATTTTCTTTGCATTTTTTATCTTCATCTCAATTTTGATTTCTTATTATAGGTCCAAGCTCTTAGTTCTTAGGGACTACATTTTCTTTGATGTATTTGACTACACCAAGCATATAATGTAATATTTTCATAGTTTAATTTTAGAAATTTATTTTTACAGATATACTTAGTGTCTACTTTCCTTCTAAATCTTTTTGGGGAGGTTATGTTTTTTAAAAAGATATTTTTAGCTTACTCATATTTGAATAGAAAGATACTTACCTACATTTGCTGTTTTGCCAGCAATCAGGGTGGACAGTTTACTTTTGGTTCCTCTAATGGCTCAAATGGACGCTGGCAAAGCACTGCTCCCACCACCAAAATAGACTTAGGCCAATTTGAAATACCCTGCGTCTTCTCATTTAATGTTGGCACAATCCACAGAGATTGCAATTTATTTCAACATAGTTAGAGACTTTGAGGGCTGAGAAAATTCCATTGTTAAAAACCATCTCAGGACATACCAATCATAATCAATACCATAAAACTTTTATTATTGTCAAAGTACACTAAACACATCTAATTCATAAAGGTTATAGCCAGAGACAACTAGAATCAGAGAATGTTAAAACTAGAAAAGACTACTACCATACACAGTCAATGTCAGAATTTTGTATACAGGAGGACTGTCCGGAAAGTATCCAGCCTGGGTAGATGATTATTTAAGAGCCTGACACCTGAAGAAAGAAAGTCATAATTTAACTCTCAACTGGGATTTGATATTAGTGGATAAGGTAAAATTGACAAAAGCATGAAGAAAGTACAGATTTTTTGTTAGATTCATATATGAAATCTATCACTTTAAGAGTTACTGAAGCTATTTCTTCATAGGTACATTAAAAAAAGTGGAGTATATCCTTTTTAATCCAGTTTTTATAATTAAAAGTAGAATTATCTACATCACAAAAATCTAAAATTTCATTTGCAGATTCATCTCAACAAAGGATCCCTTTTTTAACTTTTAAAAACATATGGCTAAAAGCATCAAGCTTCAAGATAATATATATTTTGCTACTATATTGATCATCTAATAAATAATCCTATTTTATGAATAAATGCAAAACCTCATGTTTTATCAATTGGCTGCTAGATAAAAACCACTGCCTTTTAAAATTTGGTAATGGAGCCACTACTGCCACCTGGTGGCTTGTTATCTCAATTACAGAATCAGGTCTGGAAATGCAAACATTTTTAAATTCAATCATTTAAAGAAAAAAAAATTTCTGTGTATCAAGTATATATTAAAATTAATTTTGAAACAAAGTTTAGACATTATTACAAAACCAATCTGGGATAAAAATGGGTTAGAAATGCAAGAAACTGTTTAATGTTATTATTAAAAATAAAAGTTGTACGAACTGGTTTTGTTTTGTCTCTTCCTCTAGTTTCACATGCAAAACAATCAAACAATAAAAAACAAATAAAAAACAAGACCCCTAAAAACTATCTCTATTATATATAATATATTCATTTTTTGTTCCTGTTGCTAATCCTATTTGGCCCAATTATGTCTTTAGCATTCAGAAGAATCATTCATATTCTCTAGCAATCCTTGATCAAAGTTAGTCACTTCTTCTGGTTTTATGCCTATAACTGCTTTCAGATTATATAATACCCCATGGTTAAAACAGTTAAAAACAAACTTTTTACAATGTGTCACAGAAATTAGATTTTTTACTCAATCATCAGTAACATTCCCTAAATTATATACTCATTAATTATTTCAAATAAGTTTGAAAACACTAAAATAAAGTAAGCTTGCTTTAGTGTTCTCTCTATTATGAACATGGTAAGGCATACTAAGAAAAAGAGAGCATATACCACTTCCCAAACTCTGTGGATCACTCTGGTCTCCATATTTTTACCTAGAACACATGTGCTCTCAGGCATATAGATTGGAAAAAAATATGCTAAAAGGCTCATTTTCTTATAGGAAGCATTGCTAAATTATTTTGATAGCTCTATTTGGAGTTTTCTTTATGTCAAAACTGAGATTATTGACTGGAATGATGAAATATATCATCTATACTGTCTCTTTTGTCCCCTGCTATGAAGTTATGGCTATGAAGTGTAGACTTCACTATAATAAATTTGGAATATTTTCAACCTGGTGTTCTTTGCTTTGTTTACAATGGAGCTATGTCTTTGTGGGCTATGGTACAGCAGAGTGGCTGAGACAGAGGCGCAAATCTGAGTGCTGACGTTCAAATGGCAGCTCTACTCCTACCTTTTGGATTTGTACAAGTTGGTTAGTTAGCCTCTCTAAGTCTCAGTTTCCTCAATGTTAAATAAGAGCATAAACCACACCTAACTTTATTTGAGGAGCCATCAAGTTAAGGCATTTACATGATGTTTGGCAACTGCTAAGTACTCCATAAAATATGCTTATTGTTCATAATGAAACTTTGAAATAGTACATGATGATATTTATGAAGATTATATAGCATTTTAGATTTTTCGGGTAATTAATATCGCTTGCTTTTTTAAAACTGTAATTTCAAGGTCTTATGCCTTGAAGTTAAAAATGTTGAGGATTAGAACTACATTTTTAATTAAAGCACTTTGAGAAAGAAGTTGTTTGAAAATAAGATCTATTTTAGTGCTTAGTTTGCATTCCCAGAATTGAATTGAAGCCTTGATATTTGGTAAAATCATATTTTATAAATATCTTAATAGCTGATTAAAAAACATCAAGAGATAATATTAAACAACATAAATATAATTTCCTAATATGTCCGTTACATTGCTCAGAATACTGACAATTTAGAAAATATGAAGTCTTCACTTATGGTTGTGGAATAATTGTACGTATAAGTGATATATATTATATATATTTTACACACACATATACTTGTACTAATGGAGAGAAAGTATTCATGGCCAAAAAGGTAAAGTTTTAAGAGGAGAGTATTATTCTAAGTATAGGTGTTATGCTTTTATATAAAATTCTGTGGGATAAAAAACCAGCTAAGGTAAGGATTCTTTGTCTGATTCTAGAACACCCAAAATGATGTTATATAAATCTTCCCTTGCTATACTGTATATAGACTGACAGGGACAGAATGAAAACCAAAGCAAATATGAGGTAAAAATGATTTTTTATTACTTTAGGTATTTCTAGATGTCAGATAAAAATGGGAACATTGCTAAAAATTTTACAGAATGACAGCTCTGCCTTATGGATAAAATTCTATAGTTTGATGTATGAGGCAGAAAATGTGAAAAATATTATGAAGTACTACCCTGACATAATGATGGAAAGCTGCTGAAAGTGTGCTAACATGAGAGAAATATAATAGACTAAAGTTAAACAAGGAAGAATGCAATTCTTTTGAATCTCACATATCCCAGAAACATGAATTTTGGCTTTCAAAAATGCAAACCACTAGCTTTTGTTTTTTATTGACTTTTAAATGCACCACTTTAATGCCTTATTTAGAGACTAACCTGTCAATGTGTAACTTTGCATATTTATTTTGCAAATACAAAATAAACATGGGAAGTTTTTTAGTAATAGTAATATTCTAGTCTGCTGCAAATTATAGACTGTAATATAAATTACTAACTTAATGTAGTTACACTTGTATTCTACTTTTGCATATCTAAGTGATATTAGACATTTGATGCCTTAATTCATATGGTGCCTCCTACCCTCTTTTCTGTTCATAGTAGTAAAATTTGCCTTTCAGAAATAACCTAAGTCAAGGTGCTTGCCCTCCTCCCTCCAAGGAGTGAACACTTAGCCCACATTAAGCCAAATGTATGCTCTCCTCCTGAGATTTTCCTCTTAGGCTGAATTACATTAGTGGTGGCACTTGAAGAAATTAGCTCCTACTATCTGGAAACCTGGATCTGCCTTGATTCCTAAAATTTTCTAAGCTTGGTTAATCAATTACTGCTTTGAATCTCTATGAAACTCCTTATCACTCAAATAAATTTGTTTTTTGTTAAAATAGCTAAAGTGATTTCTGAGGCTTGCAGCCAAAAAACACATAAGTGGCACGTTTAATGGATGAGCTATGTAATATAGCATAAAACCTTATGACAGAGGCATATGCTTGAATGTGGTAGGATTTTCTTAATTCCTGTATTTCTATAAGTAATGCTGGCATGGAATTTCATTTCCAAGTAAGCTCTCTGGTTCACCGATTTTTCCCCCTATATTTCTAATGTCAAGAAGACTTTTCATGGGTTTGTATAAAATTAAATATTATATTCTTTATTATGACATATATGCAGATATAATCATTTCTACATTGATTCTCATTGACTCGACCTTAAGTAAGGGACCCTTCTTTGTAAATGCCATACATATAATTATTTGAATTTATATAAGATCCAAATTTTTCTATTGACTATAGACTTGTGACTTGGTCATAGCCAATAGAATACGGTAAAAGTGATGGGATGTCACTTCAATGACTTGGAGGAGTTTTCTTCCTAAGAGACTCTCTCCCTTGTTTTGAAAAAAAAAATCAAGCTGGAATTTTCTGAGCTGCCCTATGCAAAAGCTACATAGCAAGCAAAAAAGAAAGCCTGTGGGCAACAACCAGCAAGAATCAGAGCATACACACACACACACACACACACACACACACACACACACACACACACACACATTGTAGTAAGATCAAGTGTGATTTTATTATTTTTTTATCTGAAGAGATTTGGTTTCAAAATACAAAGGATTAGTTTCTTCATTTTTGTTTATGTGGTTAAACATTTTAATTTTTATTAACAAAAAGACAATTCAACTCTTTTAAGAAAATGAAATAAACGTTAAAACTCATTTAAAAATATTTACTGATTACCAGGCACTCTTCCAAATAATTTACATTGTTTTATGAACATAAATGTTTACAGATTAAGAAATCCAAATTAAAGCGATTGTGCAGTTTTTCTTCCTTGTCTTATATATTGGACGTTGACTAAAGAATGGATGAAATATAGGTATATTTTTCTTAAATATATTAATTGCTTCTCTATCAGATAACTGACTTAGTGTATAGTTGTAGAAAACAATATTGATCTCTCCGAACTAACCAAAGTCACCATCTGAACATCAAATAGAAGTGGCTTATATTTTTCTAGGAGACTTGGTACTTTCCTTAGATAAGTAAGTAACTTACACGACTGGAAGATGGCATTTTGTTGAAAATAAATTTAACATAAACCATTTGCTAAATATAGTTTTGCTTGGTAATTATGGGCTAATTCTAATACATGTGCATATGGATTTAAGATTTATATTAAAACATTAAATCTCAAATCATTGAAAACTAGAACAATTTTTGCATATAAAAATATACATGTCAACAATTTAAATATGCAAACAGCTACACTATTTTTTATTTTACATGGAAAATCACCCTGATTCTTTCAAAATAAACTAAAAATTTTGATTAAATGATTTCTAAATTAATTTCAAGTCTCAAAGCAAAATTGCCACATCTCAAGGACATCATAACCGCTGAAAAAATAGGTATAAATTTATCATTTATTATTTTTGTAGAATAATAATATAAACTAACATATAATTATTTTTATCAGTGTATCTGTTAATATTTAGTCACTTCTATGAATTGCACTCAATAGAATTAAATAAATATACTTTGAACATATATAATATATAAAAACTCAGATAAATACTGCAAAATATACAGAGATGAGCAATGACAATTATTAAACGTAATGAAAAATCACATGAAGTTGAATGGGTCAGAAAATTTTTCAGTGCTATAAAGATGAGGAAGGGGGAGAGAGGATGAGGACAAAGGGAAGGCTGGAAAAATATTTAGACTAATCAAATGCCTATTTTACCAGTATCTTTCTTTACTTACTAATATTCACAACAAACCTGAATTGTGAGTACTCTTTACTTCCTTTTAGAGATGAAACTTGAGGAATTGAAGTAATTTGCCCAATGTCCATTCCCTTTTCCACTGCCAGTAGCTACACCATTAGATGAGATGTTGGAAAACTTACACTAGTCTTTCCTCTTCTAAGTCTCAGGACAACTTATCATGGCCCAGCCATGTTCTCCCTTTCCTGTGCTCTTCTTTTCTCTTTTGAAGCAAACTCCAAATAGGTATTTTTGAGACAGCAGTTTCCTACTCATAAACACTTTTGTTTCCATGGGATGATAGACACAGATACACAGCCTCTTCCAACCACAGTACTTCCTTTTTAAAAAGAGTTTTACAGATAATTACCTTGATCCACTGCAAAGATTAAAAGGTAGTGAGCAGGAAAACTAGAGAGGAAATAGGATATTTTGAAGTTGGTGTTTATGACCCATTTTCACATTCTTTCAGAAAGTAGCTTTGATAAATAGCCTTTAAGACAGCCTGCAATGATCCCCACCTCCTGGTACTTGTGCTCTTGTGTAATCTCTCCCCTTTAGTGTGGGCTGAATTTATCCACTCCTTCCTAACACAGAGAATATAGCAAAAGTGATAATAGGTCACTTCTGAGATCAGGTAATAAGACTGTGGCTTTGTTTTTGGATAATTACTCTAACTCTCTTTTGGATCATTCACCCTGGGGAAAACCAGCTGCGGCATCATGAAGGATTCCCATGAAGAGGCTCACAGAGCAAGGACCAGAGCCTGTGAACAGCCATGCGACTGAGCTTGTAAATGGGATCCCCAGTCAAGAGCTTTACTATTTATTAATAAAACCTCAAGAGTGATCATCAACTAGAGGCACTCAAATGAATTACAACCAGATCCTGACACACAGAGGTGTGGGATAATAAATTATTATTTCTAAACAGCTAAATTTTGAGGCATTTTGGTACATAGCAATGAATAACACAGCAGTGCAAAACATCTCTAGACCTCACTCTCTGTTCTTTCACTTTGTAAAAAATGACACAGCAATTTTCCCCCTACCAAATATGTTCCAAGTTGTCATGGAGCATCTAAATGTACCATTCTAATGCCTAAATTAGGGGGCTAAAGTCAGTAGTAAGCATTGGCGATAAGTTTGAAATGAATCAAAATATTTGAGAAAAATTTTACTATATTAAAACAAGAATTTACTATGCCAAGAGATATTAGAACAAAAGGCTGCAGATAGAAAAATAAAATTATACGACACAGTAGATCACATTTTGTAGATCAACAATGGAAACAAGGACCAACTGAAAATACTGCTTTTCTGAAATAACTGCTCAAAAAAGAAAAAATAAGGGGATGAAAACTGGGCAAACCGCTTGCAAGAACAAAATTGATAAAGAAAATATGTCATAAGAATTCAATTAGTACTAGCTTAAATAGGGATCATTGGTCAAAGGTTTGAAAATATACAAAATAAAATTGAAAATGAAAAAAGAGTACAAAGAAATAGAAAATTAGAGATATGGAAAGTAGCATGTAATAAATCAGTATTTACAGAGAACAGAATAAATAAACCTAACAAAAAACTTAAATATATACTCAAAGACAAAATGTTAAAATAAAGGAAGGCCTGTATTTGTATCTTAAAGATCCCACATTGTCCCAGTGGGGGAAAATTATTAACATCAGGATAATCCTGGTTATGTTACTGAATTTCAGTACCATACTCACACACACATACAAAAAATCGTAAGGGAACTTAAGTAAAAGATGAAGTCACCTATAAAAGAGATCAAAAATTGAGTTGATATCAGACTTAGTAACACCATTCAAGGCTAAAAAACTGAGGAACAAAATCTATAATATTTTCAGGACTGTATCAGAAAACATGGCAACTATTCTACATCCTATATATGCTAATCTGGCTTTTGGAGTAAAACAAGTAACAGATGTCTATCATTAAACAAGAAAATATCAGGAACTAAAGTGAACATTACTCCTTCCAGAGAATACACTGTAACTAATTAAGACTCATGCAAGTAGTTGAAATGGCAGCCCAAGATGCAGTGGGGCTGAAGGAAGGGAGGAAGGAAACAAGGAAGGAATGTAAGAAGGGAGGAAGGAAAAGAGGGAGGGAGGAAGGAAGGAAAGAAGGGAGGGATGGAGGGAGGGAGGAGAAAAAAGAAAAAAGAGATGACACATATATATGGTTGCAATGTACTTAAGAAATATGCAGAGCTATACAGTAGTACCTGGTTTTGCTTTCTATGGTTTCAGTTTCCCTCAGTACAATACAATATGATATTTAGAGAGAGAGAGAGAGAGAGATCACATTTACATGACTTTATTACAACATACTGTTATAATTGTTCTATTTTATTAATAGTTAATGTTCTTAGTCTCTTACTGTGCCTAATGTATAAATTAAACTTTACCACAGGTATGTACATACAGGAAAAAGCATAATATACTTAGAGTTTGGTAATATCCATTGTGTTAGGCATCCCCTTAGGAGTCTTGGAACATGTGCTGCATGGATAAAGGGGCACTACTGTATTAAGTAAACTTAAAGATTTTGTGTAGGACATAAAGTAACACTTAAAAAAAGTGGAATTACAAACCTTGTTTTTCATTAGAAATCCTTAATATTTAAATATGTCATCTCTCTTCTAAATGAATTTGAAATTCAATATTATCTAATAGTTTCTGGAACTTGACAGTTTGAATATTAAAGTTCTTCACAAACAATTCAAAAAAATTAAAAATGATTAAAGGGAAAATAGTCTTATCACATAAATGAAAGATGTTATAAAACTTAAATAATTAAAATAAGTTCATATTAGAACATAAATGAGCAGAGAGATTAATGACACCATTAGAAAACTGAGAAATAAAAATGAACAAATAGGGAAATATAATATGTAATAAATTGCCATTCTGAAATAGGGAAGAAAATATAAGTACTCTGCAAATGTTGAAATATATGACTAGCCATCACAAAAAAATAATGCTAATTGTTAGCTCCTTTTGAGGCAAACATTAATTACAAATGAATCAAAAATTTATATATTAAAACTTGAATCTATAACAGTTCTAGGAGAACATGATAATATATTTAAAAATAAATTTTAACTGAGGAAGTCCTTTATAAGCAAAATTTTAAAAATTAGATGGAAAGATGCCATTTATGAAGTCAAAGAGAAATAATATTCAACAATGTGATTGCAGATAGAAATAGTGTATTCTTTTTTCTGTTGCTGTATAGTATTCAACAGCATGAATATAACAATTATTCTACTGTTGGTTGCTTCCAGTTTTTGGCTTTTATGAGTCAAGATACTATGAAAATTCTTTTATCTGTCTTTTGGTGGACATGTACACTCGTTTCTCTTGAGAATATACCTAGGAGTGGAATTTCTCATTGTTTAACATTGATGAGTATTGCCAAATAGAATATAAATCCAATGGGTCGTACCAGTTTCCAGTGTCACCAGTAATGTAAGGAAATTTCACCCACTACAGAAATCTTTGTCAACATTTGCTATTGGCAAACTTTTTATTTAGTCATTGATGTTTGTGTATTGATAGCCCCTTGTGGTTTAATTTGCATTTTTCTAATTACTAATGATATTGACCATCTTTACTATAAATATTGTCTATTTTAATATGTCCTTTTCTAAAGTGTCTCAAGTCTTTTGCCCATTTAATATTTGGATTATCTGTCTTATTTATTTGTAGGATTTCTTTATATAATCTCAGTGTAAGTCCTTTTTAAGTTGCATGTATTATAAGTGTTTTTTTTTTCCAATCCTTGACTTCCTTTTCATTCTTTTAAATATGTCTTTTGGTGAACACAAAGTCTTACATTTAATAACGCCTATTTCAGTTATCTATTGCTGCCCACGACAAAAATCAGTAGCTTAAAATATTGTATTATTTACTCACAATTCTACAATTTTGGGAGAACATGGTAGTCTCTGATACTTGGACTTCTTATGTGGCAGCTTTCTTCCCATAGCAGAAAGCAGCACGATGTCACGTCCTCCACATTCTATTGGTTAAAACACACCACAGCGTGATAATTGTGCAAAGACACAGGTACAAAGATTCTCATTGTAGCGTTGTTTACATTAGCAAAACCCTGGAAATAAATCAAATGCCCATTAATATAGAACTCATTAAATGTATCATAATATATTTGTACAATGCAATATGCACTCTGCTGCTAGTAAAATAATAAAATATGTCTAATTTGATGATATGGAATGAGCCACCATATATGCTGTATTATTTATTGGAAATAAAAAACTGCATGATAGGAAATTTCTATGTAACATTTCTTTTTTGTTAAAAATATAAATGTATTTGTGCATAGTCATAGGATAATTCTGGGAGGATACGTAAAATAATGCTATCAATGTTTACATATCAAAAAAGGCCCTGTAGAATCTTGTTTCAAAAGAAACTTTCATTTGATGTCCCTTTTAATTTATCATACACATATTTTAATTTTTACTAGAATATTAGTAATACAATATGCAAATGTAACTTTTTCAACATATCAACATTAGCAAATTGTCTTAGTTTGTTTGAGCCACCATAACAAAAAACATAGACTCAGTGACTCATACAAAAGACATTTATTGCTCATAGTTCTGGTGGCTAGAAGTCTGATATCTGAGTGTCAGCATGGTCAGGTTTTAGTGAAGTTTCTCTTCTTGGATTGCAGATGGCCACCTTCTCACTGTGTGCTCACATGGTAGAGAGAAAGCACTCCGATGACTTTTCCTCTTGTTAGAAGACCTTTAGTTCCATCATGGGGCCCTCCACCCTCATGACCTTACCTTAACCTAATTACCTGCCAAAAACACCACCTTCATATACCATCACATTGGGGGTTAGGGCATCAACATGACTCTTAGGGGGACACAAATATTCAGTTCATAACACAAAATGAATAGTGCTGAATGTGCGTGTGTGTATATATATATTTATTTTTTGTAAACATATAAAATATGTAACAACATATTTATATAAAAATATGCTGTCATTTCTTTTCGTTTGTTTTGATTTTAAAGTTTAAAGTTCTGCCTATACATTTCTGAGTATATGAAGGAGGAAGAAAATTGAATGCAGATAATAAAACAAGATGAGAATCCCAGTAGAATTTCAAACTAATCAGCAACACCCTCAAGCAAAAATGAATTACTCTGAGACAAATTTTTTAAATGGCTTCAGGAGTGTATAGAGATCTTTAAGATTAGTATATGGATGAACTGGAATTTATATTAGGTGACATGTGAAAACATCCACAAAAAGGTGCATGAATTTAATAATGACACAGAATATGAGATAGAAGTGATTATAAGTGGTATCGCTGTATCTCCTAAGACAGCATTCTTATGGGGTGCAAGTGCCTGCTTTTGTTCATTGTGGAAATCTTGACTTTAGTAACCCTAAAAGAACTACTTGGTCTTGGGTTCTATATGCCACTTTATAGCACATGGGAATCAGTGGAGATGGGAACAGATATTTTGGAATATTCATGAGATCTATTTATTTACTTGTTATATAAAAATATACTCATTAAAATAGAGTAGTCTTTGGGGTTCTGATGTCAACTTCTGGTTTTTACTGAAATCTGATGTAAACAGTGGCTAGTCTTAAGAGATTTCTTGTTGTATTTTCTATCTTTTTCTTCCTTGTATATGTTGTGTTAATCCAATTTATCATTTTATTCATCTTTATTAAAATGTCAGGTCATTTCTCACTACAAAACACACAGGAAAGTTTTATGCTCCATTATAGAGGCTTTAATTATTACCTTATCCCTGATTTCTGAGTCAGTCTCAAATGTCAGCTCTGTAAAAATTATAAAACACTTGTTTTTCTCCTTGCTGTTTAGAACTTTCCAGTAAGTAGACATTTATATTAATGAGCTCTATATGGTTTAGTGCTACTTTATCAATACAGATTATGCCAATAAGGTTTTATTTTCATCATTTATGAATGTTTTAGGCGGAAGCAGGGTTATGTTAGTGACCTTTGCATTGCAGAGAACTTGAACTGTGACTTGATTTTCAGATAAAATTGTTGAAAATGCAGATTTGAAAAGTAAACAAAAGCCATAAGTTTAGCCTGGAGCAGAGCTGGGAGGCAAGCTGGGTAAGAAATGCTTTCTGTGGACATTTGCCTTTAGGCAAAATCTTTCATTACAGCTGCTTCTCAAGCAGCCTCATCACCAGCTCGGCTTTGTGAGCAACTGCAAAATGCTAACGTTTGACTGTTTAGCCCTCTTTCTCTGCAACTTCCCTTTAGAGTTGGGTGGGAAAAATACAGTTGTAGCCTTGGGATAGAAAAATGTTCACATTCTACAGCTTTCAACTTTAGAAACTCTAATCCAACACCTACGTGTTGCCGAGATTTTGATTACAAGTTAAGAAAATAAAATCAATACTTCCTGATTCCTGTGATCCTTTGTGACTGCAATAACATTGCACTCACTTGCTTCATGTGGAATAAAGTTCTTACTGTAACTAAGTGAACCAGAAAACTCTAGACTCAAAAACCCAGACCTAAGTGATAAAATAAAGTTAAATGACAAAATGAATTTTTACTTTTTCATTGCTTCATATAGTTTATTTACTGTAGTGAACGTATATTCATATAATATGAAAAAACAAATGTCACATCTCATCTCTTCATTGAAAAGAACATGCTCTAGCCCATACTGCAGAAAAGAAAATTGTAAAATGGCAACATTACAACTTTAGTTTACCCAAAGAAACTGAGTGTTTTGATGCTGATTTTGTTATTTAAGGAGAACAACAATCTATTTTATGCTTTGTTTACTATGTATTTCTAATGTGGAAAGTGATGTTAAGAAACAATGGAAATAATAAATTATAGATAAAATAATTGTCAAGCAATCTTCAAACAAAAAGTATCAAGGCAAATGAAGTAAGAGCACCTTCATGAAATATGTAGGGGGTAATGAAGGCACTTATGGAATTAATTGCCTTGTTCTGAATTATATAACTGTGTGTAAGCACCTTACTTACATAGGTGAGAAAGCTGCTCCTCAAGGCATCAGTGTAAATATTTAAATCATATAATTCAGTCCCTAAAGTAAACCAAGTATAATAGGCAAAGCAAATGTCTTTCACACTTGACTCATAAGAATGTATGTCTTTTAAGCTTATTGTTTATTTTATAAGGATAGGCCTATAAAATAAGGATTAAAAAATAAAGAGTTACAAAACAATCTATTTCAGTAATAAATTGAATAAACACATTATACTGACATATAGTTCTTCATATGCTAGTTTGACAGCTATATGATTTTAATATCTGCATTCCCCTTTTAATAAAAATCAGTCTATAATAAATAAGAATGAAGCTAGAATAAATAAATAGCTTTTGTGAAGGCATAGTAATATTTAACTGTTTTGTATATACTTAAGAGGTACAAGTGCAGTTTTGTTATATAAATATATTGTGTCGTGGTGAAATCTGGGCTTTTAGTTTAACCATCACTCTAATAATGTACATTGTATTATGGGTACCATTAAGCAATTTCTCATCCCTCACTCCCTTCCCACCTTGCCACCCTTCCACATCTCCAATGTCTGTTATTCCATACTCTATGTTCATGTGTACACGTTATTTAGCTTCCACTTGTAAGTGAGAACGTGCAGTATTTGACTTTCTCTTTCTGAGTTATTTTATTGAAGATAATGGCCTCCAGTTCCATCCATGTTGCTACAAAAGCCATGATTTTATTATTTTTATGGCTGAGTAGTATTCCATTGTATACACACACATTATCTTTATCTAATCATCCATTGATAGACACTTAGGTTGATGCTATTGTGAATAATGCTGCAATATACATATGAGTACAGGTATCTTTTTAAAATAATGATTTCTTTTCCATTGGGTCAATACCCAGTAGTGGGATTGCTGGAAACAAAAGAATGAAACTGGACCTCTATGTCTTACCATATACAAAAATTAACTCAAGATGGATTAAAATCTTAAATATAAGACCTGAACCTATAAAAGTACCAGAATAAAACCTATTAAAACTCTTCTGGACATTGGCAAATTCATGACTAATGCCTCAAGAACAAATGCAACAAAAACAAAAATAGACAAAAGCGATTTAATTAAACTAAAATGCTTCTCTACAGCAAAAGAAACAATCAACAAAGTGAACAACGTGTAGAATGGACTGAGCCATGGAAATCACTTGTCTTAGCTAGGACTGTCATCACAAAATACAACGGACTGGGTGGCTTAAACTAGAAAAATTTACTTCTCACAGTACTAGAGGCTGTAAAGTTAAAGGTTGAGGTGCTGGTAAGGTAAATTTAACACTGAGGCCTCTTCTCTTGTTTTGTAGGTGGCTGCCACCTTACCGTGTGCTCGCATGATGTCTTTATCCATGGGTGGGAAAAGAGAGAGCAAGCTCTCTTCTTATAAGGGCACTAACTACATCATGGGAGCCTTGCCTTTATCACCTCATCTAACCCTAGTTACCTCCCAAAGGCCTTATCTTTAAATATTATCATGTTGGTGTTTGAGGTTTTAGCATTTAAATTTTGAAGGGATACAACCATTCATTCAGTCCACATGAGGAGCTTTAAGGTCTTATGATTTTTTTTTTTTAAGATAAATTTAAAAAAGGAATACTTGAGTGGCAACTTCAGATATACTGATTTAATTGGCCTGGGAGTAGACTGGACAAAAGGATTTTTGAAAATTCCCTAGATGATTCTAATATTGAACCAGGGACCTTTAGATCTTCAGTCTGACACTCTCCCAACTGTACTATTTTCATGTGATTCTAATATCTAGCCGAGCTTGCAAACTACTCTATCTAGAACAGAAAGAAACAGTCCACAAATATTAGTAGCAGGGGATTTATTATGATATACCCATATTATTTCAGGCATGTTAGAAGAAACTATATATATAATTGCTATGCTATCTATAGATAATTAAAGCTATTTAGTACAGTCCCAGAGTTCTCAAAATGTTAGGGCCCAGGACCCCTTCACACATAAAAACTATTGAGGACTTCAATAATTTTTTTTAATATGGATGATAGCTACCATTTGAAACAAATTGGCAAGATAAAGAGGCTAGATAGATGGGTACTGCATGAATTAAATGAGCATCAGAAAAGAAATTGTCTCGAAGCTTGCCTTTCTTTGCTGTCAGGACATAAAAGTGAACGATTTCTACACCATATTGTTACGTGTGATGAAAAATGGATTCTTTTTGACAATTGCAAGTGTTCCGCACAATGGTTGGATAAAGATGAAGTTCTGAAACACAGTTTAAAACTGAATGTTCATCAAAAAAAGCTAATGGTGTCTGTTTGGTGGTCCAGCGCTGGTATTATCCACTGCAGCTTCGTGAAATCTGGTCAATAGATTACAGCAGATGTCTACTGCAACCAATTGGATGCAATGATGAGGATGCTTGCAATTAAGTAGCTGAGACTGGTCAAAAGAGACAGGCCAATCCTCATGCAAGACAATGCTCAACCACATGTCACACAAACAACGTGGTTCAACAGAGGATGGACTTGGAAACTCTCTGTCATTCACCGTATTCGCCAGACCTTGCACCAACTGACTACCACTTCTTCCAGGGTTTGGACCACCTCTTGCAAGGAAAAATATTCAATTCTCAACAAGCTGTGGAAAACAGCTTTCATGATTTCATAGCCACTTGCTCTCCAGACTTTTTCGCTGCTGGCATAAACAAGCTACCATTAAGATGGCAAAACTGAGTCAATAGTTTAGGCATGTGCTTTGATTAATTGTACTGCTTCTTGTTTGAGATATCATAAACTAAACTTTCAGTTCAGGACTTGCAGGCTTTTTCTGCTTCTTCTCCAATTCATTAATCTTATTTCTTCTAAGTTCTTCACCATCCAACCACTGTGTGTCATCCACAAATAAAGACAGGTCTACATGAACAAAGTGGACAACCAAGTACATTGCTCAAAATTCTACTCACTGAAAACATTTCTCTTCCCGATGACCCCCTAAATAAGGTTGCAATGCCACAGGCTTCCATATAACTTTGGTGATTTTATAAAGAGCTATCTAGATGCCAGAGACATTCTTTTTTCTTCGTCGCCTAGTCGTAGGAATTCTCCATGAGGCCATAGGCAAGGGTTAAGAACAACATGGCAGTTGTGTGTACAGGGAGTGCAAGCTGTCTGCTCTTGCAGGCTATTTGTGGTTCAGGATCTATTTGGGCCTCCCTCCTCTCCTGGACATTGGGGACCCAGCAGGGCCATATGAGTTTACCTTCTAGGAGACATAGACTGACAAAAGCAAAAGAAGAAAGATAAATTTTGTATACAGTGGTAATAGTGTTAAGGAGAAAAATAAAACAGTTATGGAAAATTATTTAAGATTGGGATTTTATATAGGTGGTGAAGAAAGGACTCACAGACAAGGATATTTGAGTAAAGCAAATGAAAGAAGAGAAGAAGGAAGAAGCCATGTGTGGATCTGTGTGAAGAATGTTCCATGCAGAGTGAAAACCTGTGCAGATAAGCTGAGTTAAGAACATGCCCAGAATCTTAGGGCAGGCCAGCGTGACTGGAGGGAGGCCGAATGGTGAGAGAGGAGAAGAGTGGAAAATGATGAGAACAGAGATCCAATGACAGCCAGAATAGGGATGACATTATAAGCCATTATAAAGACTTTGTCATTTCTCTGGGTGAATTAGGAAGCCATTAGAAAGCTTTGAGCAAAGATATGACATAATCTGACTTACATTTAAGTTGGATCATATAGACTTCAGTATTCACAATAGACTGACTGAAGGGGATCAGGAAGGAAGTGGGGAGCCAAGTTCAAGGATCTGGTAATAGTCCAGGAGAACGATAATGGAGGCTTGGACTAGGGTGGGTTAGTGGGCAGGTGGTGAGCAGTGGTCATATCATTCAGCCAACAGGATTTTTTGATGCGTTAGATGCAGTTTATGAGAGAAAGAGAGGAAATGGTCGAAGACGAGGACCCCCAACCTATGGTGAGTTGTATAATTATTTCATTATATATTACAATGTAATAATAACAGAAATAAAGTGCACAATAAACGTAATGTGCTTGAATCATCCCAAAACCATCCCCCTGCCCCCCGCACCCCCAGTCCATGGAAAAATTATCTTCTGTGAAACGGTCCCTGGTGCCAAAAAGGTTGGGGACCACTGGTCTAAGAAACTGTAAGAAACTAAGATGGGTTACACTGTGAGAAGACAGACTGGAGAGGGTGGAAAATCA
Source organism: Lemur catta (assembly GCF_020740605.2). Classification (NCBI taxonomy): domain Eukaryota; kingdom Metazoa; phylum Chordata; class Mammalia; order Primates; family Lemuridae; genus Lemur; species Lemur catta. Next base: position 87,799,599 of record NC_059132.1, on the reverse strand, counting down.
TGTCGGTTCTGGAAATGTTAATTTTGGGTACTAAGACAGTTGTATGTAAGATATATACGTGTGTGTGTACACACACAAACACACACACATTCACATATAAATTTAGAAATCTGTGTGGAGGTGATATTTAAAGCTAGGGATTGTATGAGATCATTAAGCTAGTGAGTAACCCAGAGAGGAGAGAAGTAGTCTCCAAACTAAGCTCCGACTCTTCCAGTGTTAACAAGTCAGAGATATGAGTAAGAACAAGTATGAGAGATGGAGATGCAGGGGCCAGGGAAGAAACTGGAAATCCAGTAGTGTGTGCATCTCAAAAAAAATGTCCAGGAAGAGATAGGGATTAGGGATATATGTAAGACTTTTTAATTTAATGGTCCATACCTCCTAATATCTCTTTGATATTGTCCACTAGTTATTATTTATTTTACCCTGAATTTTGCATAATTTCCTTAGAGGAAATAGAGCAGGTTGATTGACAGCATAGACCACAGAGCCAGTTGACTTGTCACTAACAAATTCCAGCCAGCCAGAATATACTAATGAACATACTAGTAATAGCAATGAAAATAACAAATAATAATTAAATAATAGTATAGCAAGTACTTATGTAATACTTAGTTGTATACCTAGTAAGCACTCAATAAATATTAGCTATTACTATTATCTAGTTTCCAGGTCTCAAATTTTCTATTCACTGGTTACTAATCATTTGGTTAAATTGTTAACCAAGTTTTTAATTTCAATGGCCATTTCTCTGAAATTCATATTTAGTTCTTTTTCAAATATTTCTGTTCCTTTCTAGTTATTTATTTAATTTATTTGCCTCTTGTTCTTTTTTATAGCTTCAATTCTATATTATGTTTTTACTCATTTGAAGCATATCTTTCCATAACATTCACCAGTTTGCTTTATTCCCTAAAGTTTTGGAGTTCTACTCATCCTGCTTGTCATAGCTGTGACTCTCTCTCATAGGGAATATGTTTCTTTGAGTGTTTTGTAACTTTGGATCGTGAGCTTGCCTTCCCAGGGCTTTATCTATAGGGATCCTGTGTAGCCAGAGAGATTTTGCACTTGCACCTGCTACTGCCTCTGCATCAATACCTATTTTAATTTCCTACCACAGGGCTTCTGGAACCATTCTGGTTAATATAAAAACCCAGTAGATGTGGATCTATCATTTTGACTTCTCAAGATATGTTGATCCTTCCACACACTGGCTTCCTCATCATTCGCCCATGCAGTTATGCAGACTTCCTCTGGGCACTCCCTTCACATGAATACAGTCTCTGAGGGTCTCACCTGTACAGGGGAGTCCCAGCACTAAATCCTTGCTCAGGTTACAAAGAACAATAACTAAGAGCTCCCTGCCTCCCTGATGCCAGTTCATCTTCATACAATCTATCATACATTTCAGTTCTAGGGTTATTTCTTTTCTTGGGTGTTTCCTTTTTCCTCCTTGTGATCATGCCTCTTAAACTTTATTCCACATTTCTAGCAAAGTCAGAATATGTTTTTGGACATTGAGTCAGGGGATAGAGGCACATTGTTTATTTCACCAAATCCTCAAAGCTGGAAGTACTCTGAATAGATTACAGATTTTTCAAGCCTGAGAATCTATGTCAGGATTATGTAAGAAGATTGGCCATAACTGTACTAAAGGTATACACAAATACATGTCACTCAAGTCCACTTTATTGGAGATCAACTTGTAGTTTGTATGCATTTTCAGGCCAAGGTGAAAATCTCCAGGAATGCCAAAGACATGAACACATGATGATATTACCATTTGACTATTGAATCCTTTTTCTGTCCTTGCAAGCTGACATTTCAGTACTCTAGCACATGGATTTTTATTATGCTTACAGGATAGGGTAGGTAAAACAGAAACATTATATTCTCAGCAAAATAGCCAAAGTAGTCCTGCAATTTGTTTCTTAATCATCGCCATGACTCTGTCCTGTACCCATATTGTAAAGTAGTTTGTGACATATTATGATTCTACAAGAGTCATAAAATTTCACAAATTTGATTAAGCTGCTAAGATGGAGCTGAGACAAATTTCACTAATTTTGAATTTTGCCTTATTAATCATTTTTGGAACTCTGTGCTTGCTTATATTGTTTTCAATTCAAATATCAAAGTTAATTTTGTACCAAAAAGAAATTGTCTTTGGTTTAGAATTAAGAACACCTGTATAATTTTCTGTACTATTTGCCTGTTTAGGAAACCAGAAATGTGCTAGAAGAACAACAACAAAGATTACTATAGCACTGTCAGTTCCATTTTAACATGGTTAATGTTTAAGTGCAATACGTACAGAAATCAGGACAAGAATATAATTTGTTTTGCTCTAAATGTAATCGCTGTTTTGAGCATCTATGTTGTGTTTGATAAGATAGAACATATTTAGTTCTATTGAATAACTACAACTCCAATTTTATGAATGTGTTCAGTGTAATTTGAATTATCACGCAGGCGAACATATTTGAAAAAATAGCATTCTGATTCTGTATGACACTAAATTATTGTTACACTTGTTTGTAGTATTCACATTTGTTGAATTCACAGGACCATAAGTAACAAAACTATCTCATAAATAAAGTGTGAAGGAACTAATTTAAAGGTAGGAATGTTGAAAATTTTACATTGCACCACCAAATTACTTTAAGAAGAGAAATATAAAGAAATATAATCTGTGACAGTCCAAGCATACTTTAATTCTGTTTGTATTGTCCCGTGTGTAATAAGTTTCTGAGTTTTCTAAGCTCTAATTAGGAAAATTATATTGTTTTCATGGCTCAGTTTTCTGCCAAGTATGTTAAAGTTTTGTCTAAACAGTCCTACATAAATTCCCAAGTCATTTATATTTTTTGTTTTTGTGCTACTAATGATAGTCCCATCAGTTCAGTGACTGTAACTGTCAAGATGGTGGCAACCCAGTGATAGCTGGGGAATAGCACTTACACACGCCTAGTTCCTGTGCTCTGGGTCATACCACTGAGTCCTGCGGGTTTGTAAAAGGAACTGTGGATGGTGTATACTACATCCTCCCATGTCATATGTTTCGCATGTGTATATTTCTGTGATGCTTTTCATACTTTGCTTGAGTCCTATTTATGTCTTTTGATAAGTCAGAGAAACCTCTAACTTAAAAAAGATAAAAAATTAAAGTACAAATATTGCTTACTTAAAAACTGATAATAACACTTTTCAAGAATTAGGAGTTGTGTGTATGTGTGGGGTTGATATTTATAATATATATAAAAATTAAGTTACTTTTTCTGTTCATACTTTTTTCTTACTGCTCTATATAACATTTTGCTTTAAAAAAGAAATGCTTAATTAAAAATGAAGTAGGAACTCTATTTGATTAAATGCTTTGATTTCTCAGTAAGGAAGTAATTATTTGGGAGTACAGCCAGTACAACTTTTCTATATATCCATTACTTTTCAAATGATTCTTTAAAGATGAACAGGACTGCTTTTTCCCTCTCATTGCTTTTCAATATTATCAGAAAAATTCCTATAATGAAGAGAAAATTACTTCAGTAACATTTATGTCTTTATTACATTTCATGTACGGTTCACTTTAATAAATAACTTTATTAATTTCAAAGACTTTCAGCTCAACAATTATTCTGCTTTCCTCATTATTGTTGCTATTTAACTGCATCATTGTGGCCAATACTCTTTGCTTCACTATAATTTGTCTTTGAAAAAATAGTGGTTTTCTTTCAGAGAAACTATACCAACTGCTGCAATAAATTCCAACCCGGGAAAGTAGTCATTCACAGGCTGAGATAGTTGTTTCATTTGCATTGGGAATGTCACATGCTATAGCATATGAGGTCAGACATTCTATGGGCACTGAAGTAACAGTTATGTATCACTTTAATCTGCTTATACCAAATTCAGCACTGTATAAAATGAGACATTCTTCTTTTATAAAATATAAAATTTGAGTGAAGAATTGAACTTTAATTTGAATGATGAAAAATAGCAAAATCAATTTCTGCTATGCTATTTGTGAGAGCTGCAGATCTTCAGAGCTATGGAATGCATTTGTTGAATGTGACACTGTTATCAATAGTTTCAGGAGTAATGGCTCCAGGTCAGAATCCCACGTGTGGTCCTTCAGGCCTGGCCAGAGACAGATTCATTGGCTTTGCCTGGAAGGGCTCAGGGGAAAGTCACCCGCCACACACCAGAGGTAGTGCACAGCCAGACGTTACTGTTTTCTGGAGAAAGTTGTAGTCTGGAGCTCAAGGTCCCTTGGGCCCAGCATGCTCATGTGTATCTCTGGCCCAGCCACCTCCATTTGGAGGCCTTTTTATCAAGGGACTGAGCTGAAGTATTTTCCAGGAGCCTCTACCAAGACGTTCTTAGTGTAGGACTCTGGCTAAGATATTTTTCTCCACTCTGACTCAGTACTTTCCACTCTTAGCCCTCCCCTTCCCTTCTCTCAAACTCCTTGGGTCCATAAAAAGGCAGGAGACTTCTGTTTGAGGCTCCTGGGCAGTTAGAGATTTTCTCTTGCCTGTGCTGCATGTCATCTGACCTTCCCCTTCATGTGGAAAAATGGAACACTGGGGAACTGTTGCCTATTTTTGCCTCTTATTACATTATTACAGTAGGTGAATAAAGGCTGGATTGCTATTTTCAGTTTTTCTTGCTGTCCTAATTGACCACCTTGACACGTGAGAGCTTGACATGAAAACTCTTCACTATTCATTTAGTAGTTTTCCTTGAACAACATTTTTGACAAAACTAATGACTATAGACATTTTTGTATATTGGGAATTTTCAAATGGAGAAAATTCCCTCTTGCTTCTAAGAATACAGATAATACTGTCTATGTATACCCATATTTATAGAAAAAGCAAATAAGAATGATAAATGTCAGTTGATCTATCTAAAAATGATGGCATTTAAAATGAATAGTTGTGGAAACCATCCTCATAATTGATGCTGATTATGCAGCATTTCCTGTGCTCAAAATTTTGGGTTTTTTTGGTTTGCATTATTGTATTTTAAAATATGTGGCTTTGTGTAATCACAATTCCATATTCACACCCTAACAATTAATATAAGATAAATGTTGAATCTTCCTTCTTGACACTTTAGGCATCAGATTAATCTCTCATGAGAAAGAACTGGTTATTATTCAAGCTACATTAGTGAAGAGACCAATATTGTGTTCAGGAAAACAAAGTTTCATTGTCTAACAGATGCCTAATTAGGGAGTCAGCACTTGAACCAAGCGAGGCATGGAAATGGATTATATAGCATTTACATGTGAAGCACATTATTTATCAATAAGGGTAATAAATGCTGCTTTAAACAGAAAATCACCAAATCTTAGTTGAACTTTGAGCTGTTAATTTTTTGTCTTCTTTTTCAATAATTTAAATGACAGGATGTATCAGCTTTGCCAATAAAGCTTTCGTTAAGTTAAACAATTGATTATTTTTCCCAGTGACAAAACTCAATGAGCATAAAACTTCGTTCTTGTAAAGTTTTATTTTCAGAAACACACCATGAATTTTGCTAAATTTAATGAAGAATCTGTGAAATAGTGATGAAATAAAGCAAGTGTTCAGGCACTGCTAAAATCCGCAGATGAGCTGAATTAAGAAGATGGTCACTGGTAGAAATGAAATGTTCTGTAAAAAACAGCTGCTTTGTGTAATACATATGTCTAACAAAGAATGGATTGCTGTATTCTTTTTCAATCTTTTTTTCAAAAAAAGAAAAAGTGTTAGCCCCTTTAGATTTTGACCATATGCATATGTGGGCTGAATATTTTTTTCTTTTTGTATTATTTGGGCTAAATATTTTAACACCACTTCTGGGTTTTGAACAAAGAGAATCTTACACTACAATTAATCACAGTTACTGTACATAAAATGTTCTTATATGATTGACCACAAAATGCTCTGAGATCAGAAGCAATTGCTCTGCAATTTGGGGCATGGTAAGTGAAGTTTAATCTGATTTTAGAGGGAGGTTAGGGACTCCTCAAATTCACAACATAAGTAATGGCATAAAGAAAGTTTTGTAATTATAGACAATCACTACTACATATATCAAAGCTGTCAATTGATTTAGTTAAGGTTTTGCCCTGGCAAACCAAAATAAATAAAGAAATGCACAGATTCTCTCGAAACTCAAATTTCAACACTTACAATTCATATATCCATCAACATATCCTCTATTTTCTCATTTTTCTCTAGTTCAATTCCTCCATTTTTTGTCTCTTCCTCATTTGTTTTTTTCCCTCTTTGATGCTGAATAACTTGTTATTGGGTTTTGTTTATGTGTGTTTATGGATGTCTTTATAAAAATAACCCTTCTGTAAATCCCTAAGGGAAATTATATTGCCTATGACTGCATGACTGTTCTAGGAGAATGCCCAACTCTTGGTAAAGGTAACTCAAAATATACTAATTGTTTTGACATCTCAGTTCCAGGAAAACATTTGAACCATTGAACTTTTCTGTATTAAGTGTCCAGAGGAATAATAAACAGTATGTAATTAAATGCTAGGACTTTTTATTGGACTATAGCCCACGGTTTGGGAAGCGCTTCATAAAATTGTGATTAGTTTGCTTATTAAGAGTCAGGGCAGCTTAAGCTGATGTTTGTCCTTCCCATCCTATCTCTGGACAGCACCATCCAGACTCGTACAAGCCAGCTTGTTCTGTTCTTTTCTCTCCTTCCCAGCCTAGCACCTGAGAGCAGAGGAGTTTGATGCCTGGACTGGTTCTACGATAATCCTTCTCCTTCTACATTGGTGTAGTGAAATCCGAGAGAGATGGGACAGAAATGGCAACTTTCACTGAAGGGCCTTTCTATTGATTGTTACTATCTTGGCTAACACTGTATGGACATTAATAACCTCCGTGTGATGAGTATAAAATGCTGCCTCTTTCCTGAAGAGTTTCTGTGTCTCTTTTAGAGGCCCCTGAGGTGATGCCCAGACATAGGAGTTCCAATTCTAGGGCACCTGTGACATGGCTGACTGAGGGAGGACCAGTTCCGCCCCTTTGGAAAGCCTTTGAGGGTGGTCTGGTCCCAGTTGTTTGAAACCCTTTTTTGAACTGAGGCATATCAAGCCTCGTGTTCCCCAGGGGTCTGCCCTTGATGCCAATTCAGGAACACCCTCAAAGTCCCACTGAACATCTTGTTTCAGAAGTATACATCTTTAAAAATACCCCATGTGCTGCTGTGACTTTGTTGAAAACATTAGAAGATGGCCGAGCAGTGTTAATCACAGAGGCATGAGTACTACTAGGGAGCTTCAATGACCTATTTACCATTCAAGGCATGCTTAAAATAAACTACAGACGATAAAAAGAACTCTTGAGTTAAAGGATTATATTACTTAGGAAAATGTGTGTGTGTGTGTGTGTGTGTAGAAGGAAAGAGACCTAGAGCGAAGGAGCCAGAAAATGACCAATAGAGAGAACAATCTAGGTAACTGTGCTTCCCTAATGATTTTTCAGTTAGCTTGAGAACCAGTATTTGGGGAACATAATAGGGTCCATTTCAAGATCAAGTGACGGTGGAGTCCTCACTGAAGTGTAATGTAAATTGAGGATGTGGGATTTCAATTTCTGAGATACTGCTAAATGCCGCAAGGAAACTAAAATGGAAAGGAATGGATTTCAAAATGGATAGATTTCTTTTTTAATATACCTGAGTAAAAAATAAAAGATCTATTCTAATGAAAGTTAATCTTATATCTTAATGGAAGACCTTGTGGAGAAGTGAATGAAATGTTCTAAGTTTTGATCAAGTGGAGTATACACATGATTCTTTTTAAATGGGACATATTTACCCGATATAAAAAGCAATTGTCCCTTTCCCATTCATTTTCACATTCTGTCCTGCTCCTTTCAGGAAAAAAAATAAATGTATTTGGTAAATATAAATAATGTACTTGCACATCTATTTTTTATTTCATCAAATATGCAGAGTATCATGACAGACACTATTGGCTATCTATATAGTAGTTATTTTTTTTTTGCTTGCTTTATAGAATTCTGATGTTATCCTCACCTAGAAAATTGGGGCAATAATAGTAAGGACCTCATAGAGTTGTACTGAAGATGAAATGCATAAATATGTATACAATGCCTATAATGGTGTCTGCTAGAATAAAAACTCAGTAACAGTTATTAGTATTCAGGGAACAGTTTGTGGAGATAATGTGAGTTCTTTTTCAGCATCAGAGGAAGAATCCAAATTTGTGGACCAAACATAGGGCTGACATGTTTTGTTGTTTGTTAACAATTAGTTGAAGAGTCCGTATATAACTCTATTTGAGCAATGAGACGATACGGGAAGTCTATTCTGGGGACAGGGTGGCCTCTGGGAATACTTTTTTCCCTGACAAAAAGAGAGTACACACACACACACATAAACACACACACAAACCCAAGAATTTTTATTGACTCTCAGCTTGACTTTTTCTAGCATATAGAGTTGCTACTGATTTGTATACATTGATTTTGTAACCTGAGATTGTGAGGAATTTATTCATCAATTTTAGGAGTGTTTTGGTGGAATCTGTAGGTTTTTCTAGGTGTAGGATCATATTGTTGGCAAACAGGAAGACTTTGACCTCCTCTTTCCCAATTTGGATGCCCTTTCTTTCTTGCTCTTGACTGATTTCTCTGACTAGGACTACCAGTACTATGTTGCATAGAAATGGTGATCATTTGCATCCTTGTCTTGTCCTAGTTCTTAAGGGAAATGCCTTCAACTTTTCCCCATTCAGGTTGATAATTTGTGATCTTTGTCTTTTTGATGTAAGTAAGCATTGAAGGCTATGAATTTTCCCCTTATCACTGCCTTTGTTGTATTCATAGATTTTGAAAGCTTGTGTCCCTTTTGTCATTCAGTTCAAAGAATCTTTTGATTTCCATCTAAATTTTGTCATTGACCCAGGGATCATTCAGTAGCAGGTTGTTTAATTTTCATGACTTTGTGTAGATTTGAGAGTTTCTCCTGGAATTGATTTCTAGGTTTATTCCACTGTGGTCTTAGAAGGTACATGGTATGATTTCTATTTTTCTGAATTTGCTGATGTTTGTTTTGTGGTCTAAGATATGCCCAGTCTTGGAAAATGTCCCACATGATGATCAGAAGAATGTACATTCTGTAGTTCCAGTGTAGAGTCTTCTGTTAATATCTGTTAGGTCTGTTTGGTCTAGAGTCCCATTTAGGTCCAGTATTTCTTTGTTGATTCTCTGCTTCTATGATCTGTCCAGTTTTGTCAGTGGGTATAACCCCCCCCCAGTGATTATGATACTACTGTTTATTTCTTTGCTTAGACGTATGAATCTAGGAGCTCCTGTGTTAAATTCATATATATATTTAGGATTGTTAGGACTTCTTGCTGAATTTCCCCATTTATAATTATGTAATGACCATCCTTGTCTTTTTTTTTTTTACTACTTTTGATTTAAGTCAATTTTACCTAATATGAGAACGGTTACAACAGCTCACTTTCTGTTTCCATTTGTGTGGAACATTTTTGTTTTCACCCCTTTATTTTGAGTCTGTGGAAGTCCTTGCAAGTTAAGTGGGTTTCTTTGAGACTACATATACTTGGGCTATGATTTTTCATCCATTCATCCAGTCTATGTCTTTTAAGTAGGGCACTGAGACCATTCACATTCATATGTTAGTATTGTTAATGTGGGACACTGTTCTGTTCATCATGTTGAATGATACTTTATTTTGTTATCCCTCTTTTTCTGTTGTTTTATGAGAGCTCTGAGCTTTAACTTTTGGGTGTTTTTATACTAGCAGGTGTCTGTTGTGTTGTTACATGCATTGTACAATTTTTAGCATTTTTTGTAGGGCAGGTATAGTCGTGACAAATTTCCTTACTGTTAGCTTATCTGGAAAAGTCTTTATTTCTCCTTCATTTATGAAACTTAGTTTTTCAGGATACAAAATTTTTGACTAGCAGCTGCTCTGTTTAAGAAGACTAAAAATGGGGCTCCAATCCCTTCTGGCTTATAAAGTCTCTGCTGAGATATCTGCTGTTAGCCTGATGGGTTTTCCTTTGTAGTTTAGTTATTGCTTTCATTTTGCATCTTGTAGAACTTTCTCCTTCATTTTGACTTTGGCCAAGTTGATGACTATGTGTCTTGGAGATGTCCTATTTGCTATGAGTTTTCCAGCTATTCAATGACCATCTTGTGTCTGGATATCTGAATCTCTGGCAATATAAGGAAAGTTTTTCTTAATAATTCCCTCAAATAGATTTTCCATGATTTTTGCTTTTTCTTCTTCTCCCTCAGGGATACCTATAATTCTTTTATTGGCTCGCTTTACATAGTGCCATGTTTCTCTGAGTGATTGTTCATTTTCTTTATTCTTTTTTCTGCATCTTTGACTGACGGGGTTAGTTCAAAAGGCTTGTCTTCATGGTCCAAAATTCTTTCTTTTGCTTGGTCTAGCCTGTTATTGAAGCTTTTTGCTGCATTTTGAAATTCCCTAAATGAGTGTTTAAGTTTTGTAATATCATTTCTTATGTTGTCTATCTCTTTAGAGACATTTCATTTTCTTTCATTCATGTCCTGAAATATTTTCTTAGCTACTTTATTGGCTTTTAACTTTCTCTTCAATCTCATTCATCTTATTTGCCATCCGTATTCTGAATTCCATTTCTAATATTTTGATAATATCCTTTTGATTGTAGTCTGTTACTTTAGGTCTATTGTTATTCTTTGAGAGTGTCAAATTAGCTTGTTTTATTCATGTTGCCAGAGTTCTTATGTTGGTTTCTTCTCTGAAACCTCTTCTCTTAGTTCAGGCAAATAAGTTTGCAGTGCACCTGTTCTCCTTTGCTGGGAACTCTCCTATTTATTGAGAAGAAGATTTCCTAGATGGTATTTTGTGTCCTCTTCTGAAAGAATGATCTGGCAGAAGAGGAGAAGATGCACTGAGATCTTGTAATGTAGCTGTTCTGTGTTGTTCCATTTTCCTGTGACTATCACAGTCCAAGTTGGTGCTGGGGAAATCTTTGTGTGGAATGGTGGGTTGATCCTGACAGAACTTGTTCTGCTATCCAGCTCTCTCTCCCTACCCACACTGTAACATCTTTTGAGTCCTTCATCTTCCATCTCAACCACCCAGGTGTATTCTTATTTGACTCATTGATTTGGCATGTATTTAAGATTACTGGACATAGGAGCTCTTTAATATGTATTAAATTATTACTTCTCCCACATAAATCAACATATTCTATTATGTACATTTGTGTCTCCTGATTTGGGACCTGTTACTAAGTTCAGTACATAAGGCAAATATAATGATGCTTTAAAATATAATAAACTTGAGCTTTTTTAAAGTCATTGCATAAAGAAGAAACTTATTTCAATAGTGTAACCTTCCTTATAACTCTTCTATTGTTCTAACCAAGAAAATATAGGGAAATATATTAATAGCTAAAATGAAAATCAGGATAATTTTTTCAAATATGTCATGCTCTCATGTAGGGAGAGATAATCTTATATTCCAAAAATTAGTTGTAAGATAGATAATATTTTTTAATTCTGAGAAAATCTTAAATCTCATTTTTAGCACAATTCTAATGACTATAAAACAGAGACAGATGGCTCTTCATTACTCTATGAAAAGGACAGTCTCTTGGATATGAAGTCTATAGCAGATGCTTCAGGAGCTCTTTTTATTAGGAAAAAAATAAGGGGAATTCTCAGAAAAGGCTCATTATCTTATTAAGGGAAATTAAGCCATACTAAGCATTCATGAAATTAAATATTAAAGTGTATATTTACAGTATTCTATATCTTGAAAAAAGTATAATTTCTTGATGTTTAAGTTACTTTCATACACCTTACCTATCAGATTCAAATATTCTGTAAACTTTAAGTAAAAAGGAAAGTATGTTTGTGGCTTTCATTTTGCACTTCTTGATATCCTAATGATTAATATGCTCTGTTGTGATGTTAGTGTGCTACAGTACTGGAAGTCATATTGATAAGTCTATGTAAGTTAAACGCAAATTATAGAGAAAACTATCTAAAACTTAGTATTTCCCAAGCTTGTCAAATCTTCTAGCTAAAGTGGAATGGTAAGTGGATTTCTTGAGGCTTATATAACATCTACTGGATGTTCTGCTTTTCCTCATTGAAATTTAAAATGTGAGATGTTTAATTGCAAACTTTGAAATATCTATATTTTGGCCAACATATACTATGATAATTCTACTACAGTAAGTGATAACTAACATCCGGGCTAAACTAAACCACATGACCCGACTTTGGAGTAAGTCTAAAGAAAGGAACACGTTTTATTTCTAAATAATAATAAATTATAAATTGGAAAATTAACCACATATTTGAAAATCCAGTCAGCTGTAAAATTTTAACAGCCAAGAATGAAACTCCATGTGCAATATTTTCTGGCAAGTCTGAGTTCATAGAGCCTATTTCCACAATTAGCTACATATTAGTGTTGTAGTATTAAGGGTCCCCATTCATCATACTTTTTGACAAAGTTGATACTGGTTTTCATTTTTTTAAATTTTGTTAACATGTTCCATATTTTTTAGATTTTACTATTCCTTAAAAATGTGCTTCCTAACACCTGTGTCAATCAGAATTATCTGGTGTCTTAAAGTCTCTACATATCCTGAATGACTGTTACAGACACACTAAAGTTTGGCACGTATTGCTGAAATAGTAATTGTTATTTAGCAGTAAATATATAGGAGATGGGGAGGCTTAATTTGCTCAAGTCATTTTTATGTTTAAAGGGTCTTATTTTTCATAGCTTTATAAAATCTCAATGATTCATAGGTACTTTTTACATTGCAAGTGCCACACTTCCACAATTACAGGGATAAAAGTTCAAGAGACATGAGATTCTTTATATCCAATAAGATTTTTAACTTGTTCAAAATCAGCCAGGCATAGAAAGCTCATTAATAGTGAATGTGGAGAGATGAGCTGAAGAAATTACTTTTTGAGAGGAAAAAAAAAAGATAATCTGCCACTACACATTTTCTAGAGATTATAGAAAATGAAGTTTAGATATCTTTAATTTCTTCTAATGTTCATGAATTCAAGACTTTAAATTTAGCTATGATTCAAATCAATACGTGATATTGACAGGGATAGTATACAGAATGCATAAGGCCATAGATTTTGGACTGCTTTGGTTACCTCTGGAAAACTCTATAAGAAATAATCTACAAAGATTGGCATTGATCAAGCTTAAACCATTCCCTGACATGGGAACCTGCAACAATATAAGTGTAATAAGTTTCTAATAATAAGAGTATGTAAAGAAAATATAAAATACTACTTCACACATTATAGTAATTTCTTTATATCTGTATGTGTCTTTTATTTTGAAATAATTCCTGCACTGGAAATAACTATTATCTTCTGAAATTTTTCCCCTTCCAGTGCTAAAGCTTATGATGTTTATGAAATTCTTTCCCTTCCAGTTTACTAGGTGGGATAGATATATCTAAAAATGTAACATTGATTATATCAACAGAACTCATGATCACAGAATTAACAAAATTGTACTTAAATTCACAGCACTATCAAGTATCTTAGGAAATCCACATTCTTGGATGAAGTCTGATATTTGATTGGAGAGATATAATTGTAAGTAGGGAGATAATAAGGCTATGGAACAGTAATCTAATTTGGACATCAAAAGTATAAACCAAGGGAGAAAATTCAGTGGATGTGTGTACATGTGTACTATGTGTTGTCCTTGGCATGTTACTGGCCTTTCAGTTATGTGTCAAGAAAATATTTGTACCATATAATTTAAAGATTCGGTCAATTCACATTTATTGGAATGGCTGTAGTATGTGATTCAATTTACAGCTCTTGAATCTCAAAACAGTAACGCAGGAGTATAGTAGAATAATATTCTAGCATTCCATAGTCTAGTGATATCTCTATATCTATGTCAATTTATATCACTTGGTATCACATGTGTGTGTGTGTGTGTGTGTGTGTGTGTTTCCAGAACTAGAGAGCCAGGGTCAAAACATGGTTTTATGGTTTTAGTTTACTAGCTATGTGAACTGGGAACTAGGTTAATTTTTCTGTGCTTCCATTTCTTCATAAGTAAAATCAAGATGATAATGGCAGCACACTTCTATGATTGCTCTGTGGAATAAATTAGTTAATATATAAAACCCCTGTGGTAATAATAAACTCTCATAAATATTGGTTGCACATTTTATTATTAATCTTCTGAAGTTCTTTACCTGGAACATCTCCTGGAAATCTATGCTAAGAACCCTGGTGTGGCAAGTTGGCTGAATGAGATGCGGGGTTTCTGGTTCTGGATCTCTGTTCTCTTAGGGATGTGAACAAAAATAAAAAATAGGAAAAATAACTAAGGATTTTTTTTAGCTGAGTATTTTGAAGGTGGGGAGCCATCTTTAGTTATTTTCTGTCCTTAGTACTTAGCATGGTACTTGAAAATTAGTTTTTGTTTACTAAGAGTCTGCTAAATGAAAATCATGTTGTGGGCATTTATATTACAAAAAAACTACCCTGGGTAATTGAGGATGGAAGGGCTTATGATATTAATCCCAAAAGCGCTATATCCAAATACAAGAGAGGGCAATCCCAAAGTAGAGACAGGTTCAACACAGAGAAAGTGAAAAGCCAAGTTGACCACAGGGGCAAGCTCATTGTCACAGCAGGCAACAAAGAGGCATCTCTCTTATAAACTGTCCTCACACTCCTGAAATGGGAAGCAGGTAGGATGTAGAACTAACTGGCAGTGATAGCACCTGGAATCATGTCAATCTTGAAATAGGATTGGCAGAAAATAAGATTTGGAAAGGCAGCAAGATAGGGAAATGGCCAAAAAGCTACTCCATAGGAGTGTAGATATATTCAAGGTAGACTTCATAGACCTCAAAAGAATGAAACAATACGTTTTTGTATTCTCACAGTTGATTTTTGGCTTGAATCATCTTGTTTTGGGATTACTATGTTCACTTGGCTTTGCACTTTGTAGACAATGTGGTTGTTTTAGGTAAATTTGTTGTGTTGGCTAATTTTCTGGAAGAAAAAAACTAAATCATTTTTGAGAATTTGCTATATCCCAGGTACCATGTTGAGTGATTTCTCTCATTGCATCATTTAGTTTAAACAGAATAACATTCTCTGAGTTAATATCCTTTTTTATGTTGCTGAAAATATTATTACTTCTTAATTTTTTAACAAATTGAAGTAACACAGTATTACATAATTAATCAGACATTAATTGCCATTGATAATTAAGATTCTCCATAAATATTTTTGGGTTAGTAAATGAATAAGTTAAATAGCACTAAAATATGTTTTTTCTTTCTTGTGGTTTACCTCTAGAGGAAGCCGTTGTGCAATACTCTAATAAGGTTGGGTTTTTTTTTGTCTAATCTGATTAAGCTGAATTACAGTTTAGTGCCTGTTTTACTTGGGTTTCTTGCAATTTTAGAAACATGGAAAAACTGACAGGTGATACACAGGAAAAATATTAATTCTTTGGGAAGAAATCTATGACACACATAAGGGGTTAGGATTTGAAGATATAAATTAATAAATTATGTGATTAAGTTAGACTAGGTTGAATATAGGCATTGTGTTAGAAAGATATTTTTGATTCACAGCTAAGTCTGAAAATCTACATTTCACAGATAACATGTTTCATTCTGCAAGTGGAGAACATTGCCGACAGAAAGGATGTGGGTAGAGATTCCTTTTTCTTTTAGAGTTACACTAAGATTTGCTTTAAAAACCACTAAATATAGTGGAAGATATTACTGGTTATTTTATAGAACAAATGGGTTTTTGCCTTTTCTAATAACTCATTGGCTGATGAGGAGGACGAAGAGGAAGAAAATGTGTTAACATGGCAGGGTGGGGGAGAGAGAGAAAGAGAATGAGAGAAAATGGCTAGGTAGCATTTTTGAACAAATACTAAGTGCCAGACACTATTTTTAGCACGTTGTATATATCACTCAATCTTTGCAACACCATATGAGGCTCATGAGGTAGGTATTGTCCTTATCCTCACATTTTACAGATGAAAACTTGGGTGCTGACATACCCACCTAGTGAGTGGTGAAGCCAGGATTCACACTCAGGCAGTAGAGCTCCCGATATTTATAATCTGCTGCCTTATTAAAAATGTGGCAGAAATGAAACCCCTGTATCATAAAGAAAAAAGCTAAGCAGAAGTAGAGCGTATGACTAATGGTCAGAAAGGAGACATAAGGAAGGAGTGAGTGGGGAATGGCTTCGGGAAGTGATGAACAAGAAAAAAACAAGAATAGTTGGTGAGCCCCTGTGCAGACGGCCTCATCTAGAGCAGCTAACTTTTTAGTTTCCTTAGTGGCAAGGACCTGAGACAGAATAAAATTGCAGGTAGAGATTAGCAAAGGCGTTTTGCCATGGTCTCGCCCATATGCAGACAAGTGAAAAGAGATGCAACAGATATGGCACAAATAAGTGCACAAAATATTGCCATGTCTCAAATGTTTGTATGTTCTCCTTGTATAAATTTATTGCAGAAACATGCATTTTATTGGGAAAAATCCAAATAACACGAATAGAGTTACATTTCAAGTGAATTTTTTCAGATCTGCCCATCCTAGAACCTAGAGGAAGCCACTGTTAAAAAAGTTTTATTGGCCGGGCGTGGTAGCTCACGCCTGTAATCCTAGCACTCTGGGAGGCAGAGGTGGGTGGATTGTTTGAGCTCAGGAGTTCGAGACCAGCCTGAGCAAGAGTGAGACCCCGTCTCTACTAAAAATAGAAAAGAAATTATACGGACAGCTAAAAACAGATATATATATATATATATATATATATATAAAAAATTAGCCAGGCATGGTGGTACATGCCTGTAGTCCCAGCTACTTGGGAGGCTGAGGCAGGAGGATTGCTTGAGCCCAGGAGTTTGAGGTTGCTGTGAGCTAGGCTGACGCCACGGCACTCTAGCCCAGGCAACAGAGTGAGACTCTGTCTCAAAAAAAATAGTTTTATTGTTTTTTGTTTATTTGTTTGTTTTGGTCTATTTGGAGACATTCAAAGGATATGATACAGTTCTGCAATCTGTTAACTGTATGTCTTTGATGATTTTCCTATGACTACAGATATCATTTCCACAGTATATATGCTCCATATTTATGTAACAAATCACCTTGTTAATCTACTTTTTAATTTTATTTAACAATATTTATGTAATGCTTAGTATAGAGTATTATTACATACTATATATTATATACTATAATATTAATATTATAAATATTCTTAAGATAGCACTAATTTTATCTCTGGAAATATTGATGGGATAGGTACTCTCATTAGCCCCACTTAAAGATAAAGGAACAGGGACTCAGAGAGGTGAAATTACCCAACTTTTGTCATACAGCTGGAAAATGAGAGAGCTAAAATGTGGACATTGTTTTATTCTTTATTATAAATGCATATATTTTGGATTTGTTTTCTCATCTAGACATAATTTTGTTTTAATAAGTGATTTATCCAATTTTTATTTATCACAAATATTTTGGACTTTTATTCTGTCACCATTTTATTCATTTTGTACTTTCCCTTTTCCTTTCCTTTTTCTATATGGTTTTGTTCTATGCTTTAAATTGTTTCTCCAAGTAGCAATTTTACTGTGTTCCTTTTAACTTTAATTAATATATAGAAACTGCTAGATTAACAGCTTTCGAATATGTACGATGCTCCTGCTATGAACGTTGAGGGCATGAGGGACTTTACAGCTTCCCCACCTTTCTGCCCTTTTTTCCCCCAAGTTTTTTCTCCCCCTACTAAGTTTTATGCTATTGTCCTTCTATGGCCATAACCCCCAAAGTTGTCCTCATGAAATTCTATATTTAGAATTTTTTTTCCATATAAATAACCAATTATTTTAAAATCACACTTTTCATTCCTGATTTGTATACACTGACCAACTCATCTCTTGGTTGAGTATCTTAACCAACAAATTTTTCTTTATAAGGAAACGTTTATAGATAGCTTTATTCATTGATTATATGTGCATTAAAATAATTTGTTTTCATATTTATATAAATAAGATATGATTGTTATAAAATTTTTAGTGTACATTACTTCACTGAAACACTCTTTCTATATATGTATTGCTTAACTGTTGGCTGACATTTAATTTGCTAAAGTGAATCCTGAAGCCAGTTAGTATATGCCTTCATCTTGATTTTTCTGCCTGAAGACCACAGGATTCTTTCTTGACTTGAAGAAGTTCAATAATGTCATCAACATATGTGTCACTGTTCTTTATTTTGTATCAGATTTTCCTAGAACATATTTTGCATTTTTGATCTAGAGATTTAATTTTTCTATTTCAAAAAAATCTTTTTCCCTTCATTTGTTTTCTTATGTTTATTCTCTTGTCCTTCAGAAATTCAGTTATATTCATGTTTCATTTCCTTTGTTTTTCCATGTCTGTCATCTCATTAATCATATTTATCATTTTTTTTTTACCTCTTTTGTGTTGTATATTTTTCTCATGTTTATCCTTATTCCATTTTTGGTAGTATTTATTCTATAATATTTCTTTCTGGCTCCAATGTCGTTTTCATTTATGTAGTAATTTTATTATTTTCTTTCTATATTTTTTGTGCTTTGCTAATTTATGTTTTATCTTCTAGGGCTCACCTCCTTTATTTTTTAATCACTACTGCAATCTTTCTATCTTTTCCTTAAGTTTCTTTTTAGATTAGAATTTTTTTAAAGAAATATGTATTTGTGGGAAAGGTTTTTTTTGGTTACATGGGTTGAATTCTTTTTTCTGAAGTGTACTATTCATCTGAATTTTGATTATTATATTTATTACTCCTGCCTTTTCTATAGTATCTGAATACATGCTTGGTGTTGGAATTCTTTTGCTTGCAGTTCATCCTTGAACAAAATAATTTTATTTGGTGCAGTTGCTTGCTCAGAAATGGTTAAGGAAAGAAGGTGGAGATTGACCTAGGAATCATTATAACCTCAGCAAGAAAATGCAGAGAAATCAGCTTTTAGTATTCCTTCTTCAGGACAGTCACCCAGTGAGGAGCTGTTGGTTCTCAGGGAAGCTTGTTGCATTTATGTATTTTGTTTGGTGGTTAGTTTTGGGCTCTGCCTAAACAATTGAGTCCCTGGCTGTCATATTAAATGCTACTTATATTCTGTCCTCTACTATGATTCATCACCGTGATGTTTTTCCAGGATTAGAAACAGAGATTAGAGAAAATAGAGTCATCAACAGCATCCTTCCTCCATCCATATTGGTTTTTTTTTTAATGAGTTTCAGAAGATGAAACAGTATAAACAAGCTATTACTTTACTACCAATTTTCCCTCATTTTGGCCATTGAACATATCTCTTTTGAATTTCACTTTATGAGTTGCATCTAGCTCACTTTATTCTGTATGTGTCACAGTTTAGTTAGTATTTCCATGCAACTAGCAGTGAATTTCTTGCTTTGCATTTGTACCTTTCCAGGAAGCACCAATTAACACTGGAGAAAGGTCTGTGTCACTCTCGCTGCAGTGATTTTCACAGTGTTCTAAATGCAGTTGTGATTCAAGTGCCACAATGAACAGTTATGAAAAGTCCTTGAAATAGAACTTCACATTTTTTAAAATGGGAAAAAATTATTTCTGGACATACTAGAGCAATATTCATACACTTACTGAGATAATTTACAATTGAATAAATCAGAAGCTATTTACAATTTTTTAAGACAGAGTCTTACTCTGTCTCCTAGCTAGAGTGAAGTGGCATGATCATAGCTCACTGCAACCTTGAACTCTAGGCTCAGCCAGTCCTCCCCTATTGCAGCCTCCTGAGTAGCTAGGACTACAGGCATGCTACCATGCCCAGCCAAATTTTTATACTTTTATTTTTGCCAAGACAGGGTCTTGCTAGGTGCCTAGGTTGGTCTCAAACCCCTGCCTCAAGTAATCCTCCTGCCTCAGCCTCCTGCAGTGCTGGGATTACAGTCATGAGCCACTGAAGCCAGCATTAATGTTGGCATAAAAAACTTTGATATCACCTTTAATATCCAGTTTCTTATGTGTCTGCAGATGTTTTCTATTTTCATATGGACATATGATTTAAATCTGTGAAAACATGCAAATGTTTTTATGTCAAAAATGAGCATCTATTTGTATTTTAAGATTATCTTCCCTGCCTGAAGAGTGCTTAGAAGAAATGAGAATTCTAAGTGGGCAAATATTTTTAATATAAAGTGAAAATTGCTGCATACTAGCAATTATTGATCTCAACCAAGATAGGCCAATTGTTTCTAAATTCATTCATATATAATGTGATGTTTCTTTCCATGTTTCAGGTTTCTTGCCAGCACTACATTATACCATAGCAAGCGTAGGCAAAGCAGGACCTGCAGTCAAAATTAACCAACTGCCTGTTTTTTTATGTTCCATGAGCAAAGAATAATTTTTATATTTGTTAGTGATTCGGTAAAAATCAAATCAAAGGAAAAATAACATTCTGTGACATGTAAAAATTATATAAAATTCAAATTTCAATGACCATAAATAATTAAGTTTTATTGGCACACAATCATGCCCATTCTTATGGCTGCTTACATGTTACAACAGCAGAGTTGATAAGGTATTTCTTAATCCTGAGAAAACTACTCAAAGAATAGACAAAAATAAGGAAAATATTTTTATGTGGCAGGTGAATGATTGAACATAAAGGAGAGATAATAGGAAAGGATCTCTTCCCAATGTAATGGAGGGGTTAAGATTGCACAAAAATGAGCCTATATGGTTTGTATTCTTTAACGCATTTGATTTAACCGCTTAACAAAAAACCGCTTAACAAAAGATAATGTACTCCGGAGGCTAGAACACAACGAAGAATTATGGCATAATTTACTTTTTTTTCTTCTGGTATAAAGAACTTAATGCTTTTAATAATGAAAAAAATCTCCTCCAATAAAAAAATTATCTGAACATAAGAATTTACCAATACATGTAATTAAAGGTCTCTTGGGAAAAGTCTTTATACATTTTTTCTCTAAGTTTTTGCAGACCAGTAAGCTGTTTAGACAGTTAATTAAAATACAGATTTAAAGAGCACCAATTTCTATGTTGCCTAAGAAATTTTAAGGTTAGATATTTAGATATGAATTTGACTTATTTAGCAAAAATTTTTCCAAACTCATAAATACATTTGCATGTTTATATTTCACTTTGCCCTCTGCTTTTAAATTTGTTCTCAAGCTATGTGATAATATTCATGAAATTTCCTTTTTTAGTTGCAACATTTTTAGGTATTCAAGATAAGGTTTTATTGGTAGTCATAAATTCAGTTAAGCACAACTTTTGTAGTGTTATTTTAATGATAACTTTTGAAAAGTTCATAGCCTCTTTGATGCGTAGAGCTAAAGGTTATACTTTTGCTAGAAAGTACACACCCTTATATCCTGTCCAGCACACTTAAATAATCCTGGCTGTAGTTTTATTTTTTTCTTATCTCTCCATTTCTCTATCACATCCCATTAAAGTATAAGGGCTATGGTTTGATATGGATAAGAAATTTTGCAAAAAATATACTGTCTGTTCCATTTATATAAAATTCAAGACCAGCTAAAACTAATTGGTAGTAATAAAAGTCAGAAGAGTGGTTATGTCTGATGTCGAGTGGACATAGGATAGGTATTGACTGGACAGCAGCACAAGAGAACCTGCCACAGAAATGAAAATTTCCGTGTCTTGATCTGGGTGGTAACTACACAGGTATGGGTATGTGTAAAATGTATCAAGCCGTATACTTAGTTGTGTATTTTAATAAATTTTACCTCAATGTTTAGACAGAGAAAACCAGAAAGAGTAATAACACTACTATTCTAAAGTTTTTGAATTGTAGCTCATCAATAAAATTTGAAACAGTTGTATACTGAGTGAATATAAAGAGGCCAAGTCATGATTCCACGGATGGTGGGAAACTAGAAATCACCCCAAGGGGCCACCGGAAAGCAGCAAGAGCATCGGTGAAACACTCTGAGCCCAGCTTTCTGTTGTTCATTTATCAAACCTCTGAAATCACCACAGCTTTCTCTTCCTCCTGTTGCCATCATAAATTAAAAAAAAAAAAAAATCTGGGAAAGAAGGTAACAAACAGCAGCAGCTGTGATTATTGGCACAGAAGAAAGAGGAAAGCACAGAGATGGCAGCATGTAGCAGAACAGCCACAAAACTGGGCCAAGTAGCAGCAGCATACCCCAGGATGGCAGGGAACTGAATACCAGAAGAGCCATCCAGCAGCACTTCCACTTTCCAAAGCTACTAAGAAAATTTCAGCACAAATAATTGTTCATAGTCAATTCAGGAGTAAATAACCAATGATTCAAATGTCTCTTTTATAAAAACATGCCCAAGTTCTCAGTATAATAAATCAATTATACATTCTAACCTAGATTTTTTTAATAGCAGCATTCAGTTTGCTAAGTACTTAGATTTTGCTAGGTAAATCTGGGGTAAGATGAATACTTGTCTGATGACATGTTTAATGGCTATTTCAAATATCTAAGCAATTTCAGGTAGCCTGGGTAAGTAAGCACTGAACCTTGCATTTATGTGACTTTCAAGGATTAGAGAACAAGGGATAAAGCCTAGGATCACCCACTAGGGGAATTTAGAAGTGGACCATGAATAAAGCCCAAAGGAAAACAATTGAATAAATCCAAATGAGTCAGCTATTATAAAAAATAGAAATACACTGAGAGCCCAATATTACAAACAGAGGATGTAATGCTGCAATTAAAAAAAAAAACAAACATATATTAGGCAAATTTTACCCAAAGGAAAGTTTATGTTGCTTCATGAATGTAGAAAATAAGACTTTAAGTAAAAGGAAATATTAAAAATAAAAGGAATTATATATATTGACAAATGATTTAATTTTGGCAGAAAAAAATAAGCTTCTACACACCAAGCGATGTAGCTTTTCCATAAGTAAAAATCAGTTGACAGAATTACAAAGAGAAATTCTTAAATTCATCAGAACAATATGATTTTAACAGACCTTGCTTGAATAGGTCCATTGTCCAAAACCAGAAAGTATTGAAAAATATTAAAGAACATAATTAGTAAGCTTAACACAATAGGCATTTAAAGAATATCCTCCTGAACAATTATTTTTAAGTACACATCAAACATTTATTAAAGTTTATTTATACTTATACAAATTCAAAATGGTTATTATCATAAAATAACAAGATTTTAATTAGTTTAAGAAGTTTTAAAACTAACTACAATATCCCAGTCAGCTAAAATTTTAAGAATGCAAATCTAAATCAATCCTGGATCAAAAAGAAATCATACTAAGACTCAACAAATTTTAGATGTGAATCATCAAGAAATAGTTATAAGATTTGGCTTATGAGATATGCTGCCTACAAGAAATTCACTTCAGCTATGAAGAATCACAGAGACTGAAAGTGAAGGGATGTAAAAAGATATTTCATGTAAGTAGAATCCAAAAAGTACAGGTGTATAGAAGTATATAAGCTATACTTATATGAGATCAAATAGACTTTAAGTCAAAAATGCTTTAAAGGACAAAGAAAGCCATTATAATAACAAAGTTAATACTGGAGGAGGATATAACAAATAGGATATAACAAATCCTATCCACTTGAGATTTGTTGATTCTGAAAGTTCGTAGGATGAGAAGCTGAAAAGATAGGAAGAGTGGAAGCTGAGAAGATAAAAACTTAGGAAGAACTTCACACAATCTCACAGTGCTAGGGAGACAAAAGTTATTAAGTTCAAGGCTTCCAGATGGAAGGTTATGATTATGACTCTATGCTTTCAGTTGACACTCAAGAAAGAAAATTCTCATGCATTACTAGGAAGAATGAAAATTGTTTCAGTAAGCTTGCAAACATTTTTGTTTCAGTACAGAGAGATTCCTGTCTAAAAATTTCCTCAGGGGCCCAGGTTTTCAGAGGCCTCATCATCATCAAAATGGAATACACCTCTTACTGCACTGCAACTAGGGTGGAAGAGATTTTAAAGGGGAAAAAAGGCTTTTATGGGTCAGACCTTAGAACTGGTCATCACGTCCATCCACATTTCAATGGCAGGAAATTAGTCATATGTTCCAAATATTTTCCTTTGCTTTTTACTGATTTAACAGGAAAATTTCATATAAACTCCTTTAGTTACTTTATGTACACCAATGATAAATTTGTTATAAAAGGAAGTAAATTCTACAATTTTGAGAAACCAATGATATAAGAAGTTATTAAAGACTGTACACTGCTATGTAGGATAGATCTTCACAGCTGGTAATAGAAGTCTTAAAATAGAGGTTCTCATGTCATTCTGGTTGGTGACCCTTTGCAAAGGCTCAATACATTGTTTTATAATTTATGTCTAATTTGAATATGCCATAGTAAATTCCCCCAAGCAGTTGTTTTTGAGAGAAATTTTGATTTTCATTGATTTTTTTGTTACTATGCTTTTGAAATTTACCCACCAGTGTTTAAGGATAAACTTAAACCTGAGGAGGCATTCCTACTCACAGCATCTTCCCATAAGATTTTCCAGAAACATTAGGATGTGCTTTCTGCACAGGCATTAACTTATCAAAGTTTATTTTAGAAATCAGGAGTTGCAAATAAGTGCAAGAAGAGGTCATGATTAAGCAAGAAATGTATTGATCCCTGTGTCCATTTATCATGGAATTCACATTATAAATTTCATGATTGTACATAGAAACTTTTTTTGCAATATTTGTCTCGCCTTTGGCAGAGCTGAAACAAGATTGGATAATTGCTCATCTATTTTAGCAGTGGTTGATTCAATTCTCAACATTTTAATCTATCTCCCTCTCTAACTTACATGATCTGTTCAATTAATGTTGAGAGGTCAGCCAAATAAGGAAATAAAGCATTCAGCTAACATTTGTTAACTTGGCTGATAATCTGTTAAGCATTGTCTTCCGGTTCTTTATATAAATTGTCTTATTTAATTTATTTTAATTCTCACATTCATCTCACCTTGCATGTAAGGTGGATATTACAGGGATTGCCATTCAAGTGCTTTGCACAGTGTGATTTAATTGACAGCTTTTCTTATGACTGGTCCATGTCTTCCTAGTCATTAAATATTTAAAACATCATCTCTGATGATTACCATCCCATCTTACAGAAGAAAAAACTAGATTTTAGGGATCACTGCTAATAAATGAACATCTGGTAAAAGATGGAGTAGAGATACAAAATCCAAGAGCTTAATCTTTATCACATGTTATATTAAATACTATTTTAAAATAAATTGTAATCTGTATTTATTGAAAGACTTATTTTTGCAAGACCCTTGAGTCTTACCTTTAGAAAATTTGGGTAACATATAAAGAAAATATTTCTGTGCATTAAAATATATGTTTAATTATCAAAATGCAAAATCATAAATTATCAGACACAGGAATTACAATATTCCTGCTGTGATAGCTATATATATTTTCACTCTTCTTTACCCGTCACCAGATTATCACAACATAAACCCAAACCAAATAACAAAGTCATGGAAATATTAAGGTAATAGTTTTGACTTAGACAAGTGTGTGTATGTGTGTGTGTGTTTATGTGTATCTATATGTACTTGAGAATACAAAAAAAAATCAAACTATTAAGATAACAACTAGGAATTTCTTTACTTCTTTTCTTTATTTTACTCATATACATGCACACAAAACATTCATAGTATGAAAGGATATTTTTTTCTCCACCACAAAATTATGAGATATATTTAAATAAAGCAATCCTATTTTGGATTTTTGTTATCCTTGGACTAATAAAAAAATGAAAATTGAGTATTTATGGTTACAATAAAAACATTGGCAATCAACACAACTTATTCATACTTATAAAAATACATGGCATCTGGCTCTATCTGGAGGGAATCTATACTCTAGTTCAATTTTAGTTCCCTGCAACATATCCATAAGTCCCCAAACAGCTAATCATGAAAATATTAATGAAACAAGCACATGCTTTATTCATAAGTCTTGGTTTACTAGCCTCTTATTACATTGTCAGAGAAAAGGAATATTAAAATAAATGATATGTGTTCAGCATTGAAAATAAATCAAAAGAGCTACGATGTTAGTTATCATAAATTCCAGTCAAATGTCATTTTTGTCACCTTAAACAATTGACATTTTCAACAATTCTAGAATAATTTTATCTAGATATAATTGGCTGAGTGGAATAATTAAAAATCCTAAATATATAAGGTGTTGCAAGACAGTGCATAATTGATATTATATAATACAAAGCAATATTCTTATTATTGCTTTAGTTTTTTCAGAATTATCTAATAGGAGTTTATGCGATGAACCATAAATTTCTAATTCACTAAACTATGCACTCAATATTTACAAAAATTATCAATATAACTTATGGTAGTGCTTTATAAAAACAGAATTTACTTCTTTTGTATATGATTTGTTAAGGTGAAATATTTATTTAAAGGAAAAAAATCACTGTTTGCTGGCAGCAGAATTCTTTACAACTCCTAAAGAAATAGGCAACTATTCGTTGCACACCTCCAGGAGGTACCAATTCACAATGGATACTCGTGCAGTGAGCCTACAGAGCCAAATGTGCCTTTGGGTGGAATCATTTCAAGAATCAATATTACATCTAATTTCTAGTCTCTTATGCTCTCTTATCCTTTGCAAAAATCTTTCAGAATATTTCAAATGGTGTGGGCCTCTCTATCAGTTGAGTGGCTGATTTTTTGTGAAACTTCTTTTGCCTCATTAGTTTTGCATTGGCTGCTACTGCAGGGACCCCTTAGAGACATTTTTCCATTAGAGACATTTCAAACCCCATCTCTCCAGAAACTTGTGCCTTAGAACAGATTGAATGCTTCTAATCTGTACATTCATCCCGCTGTTTAGACTTTGTTAATTCATACATATGGCAGCAGTCAAAATTTAACAGAAAGTGCATTTAGAATTATGTTCAAAACAAAGGATGGCCCGGAACAGGAACGTCAAGTTAAATTTGCCATGCATTTACTGTGTCTCACAAATGACCCACAACAGAGTTACACTCTCATGAAGGATGACCAGTTAATTAACCTTCGTATAATTCAAAGTCATTCACTCATTACTGCAAGCCAGCAAAGTCATCACAAGGATAGCGTACTCATTCTTTCAATGTGAGGGAATCGTTGCCTTTATTTGTCAGAATTTCTGTCTTTGGATTTCAATACTAAAATGCTTGTCTTGCCTAGCGGTATACAATAGCTCTTCTAATAATGAATTTACATCACTATCTTTGTAAAAATCATTTATAAAAGACCATTGCAACGTTTGTAATTTCATAAATAGATTCTGTATTTAATTGGCTAAAATTCCATGTTTTTTGGACCCTTTTAAAAGTTGAATTTTATAGCTCTCACTCTCTCTCTAAAAAAGGAGTAATTTCTTTTAAAGTTCTCCCTAGTAATACTTAGTATAAACTTCTGACTTCAAAACATCCATTCCCAGCGTAAAATTTTCTCCTGGTTTGTACTCTCTATTGCTTATTACACATTCATTTAGTTCTCTTTCAAGCACCTCAAACTCAGTACTCCAAAAATAAACTTACCATCCTCTGCTCTCCTACAGTGTTCCCTGGGTTAGTAAAAGCACAGCCATCGTCCCAGTTACTGAGTCTAGAAATCTGAGAGTTAACCTAGGATCCTTCTCTGTCATCTTTCACATGCACTTGGCCACAACTGGTGAATTCTGCCTTCTTCCCTCCTCCCCCACTGAAAACCTCCTACACAAGGTCACCAACATCTCTGGCTTGGGCATTTGGAACAGCATCATAACTTTATCTGCTTCCCGTCTTTCTCCGTTACAATCCATCCTCCTTTCTTCAAGCCATGCAATATTAGTAAAACACAAATCTGACAATTCACTACCTTATTAAAAATTCCTTGATGATTTTCCATTTCTATTAGAATAAAGTCCAGATTTATCAAATTCCCTGCATGAATTCTTCTCAGCACATTTTCCAGCCTCAAATACTGGTATGCTCATCATCTAAATTCATCCTCACAAGCTCCTGGATAGCAGCTTTCCATCACTCTTTTATCAGTTTAAATAGTACACAAGCCAGGACACTTTCTCTGGTCTATTAGATTAAATCAGGTCCCCTGACTTGATTCTCATAAGTTCTTGTATTTCTCCTTTATTAACACCCTCTCCTGTAGTCTCTCCAGTTTCTCCCGAGCTTTTAAGTTAGCGTGAGTGTGTAACCCTCTACCTTGTTCATCTGTGTAATACCAGTCACTATCATGTATCTATCATTTAAAAGCAGAAACTTCAAAAAAGTACTTTCTAGCTTGACATTCAGTCTTTATATATAATGTATCAGCACAGGAAATATTTTTAAAGATACCAGACCTAGATTTAGGGGAGAGAACTAGCAGCCGGGGCTCTGAGCCAGACTCTCCGGTTTGAAGTTTAGATCCTGCCCCTCACTAGCTGTGTTACCTTGGGCAAGTTACTTCATGTCCCTGTGTTTCAATTTTCTCACCTACAAGGTAGAGCTACTATTTATACCTAGCTCATGGTTTTGTTGTGAAGGTTAAATGACACAATACTCGTACAGTGCTTACAATAGTACCTGGCACATAGAAAACCTGCTGTATACCTGTTAAGTGTTATTATTGCTAGTGTTTTAAATAGTACCATGTGGAGTCAAATTGCATTCAGTCTTGCTTTGAGACACTTCAACTTTGTCATCTTGGTCAACTGACTCAAGTACATAAAGCCTCAGATGATTCTTCTACATAAAATAAGGGGGACAGAAAGTGTTTCATAAAAGCATACCAACTAGTGCTAATGTTAAGCTATATTAGACAGTTGAACTGGAAAAGAGAGAATTTCTTGCTTAAGTTGAAATCTTCTTCATTTAAAGCTGTAGCATTCATATATTTGACATAAAACCTTAGTTCCTCTGATCTCAGTTGAAAATCTTTATTACTTACCATAATTAAAAATAGATGAATTTGCACATTAAGTACAAATGTCCAAGTTCAAGAAATTAAAATTAATAGTAACTTAAATGTAAAGTATCTTCCTGTGAACTGACCCAATGTGGAAAAAATGCTATCCGTTTTTTTTTCTCTAAAGTAAAGGTAAAATATTTATTCTCTTCCTATTTTTAGATTGCATCTCAGGACTATTAAAACTTATGACTCTGGACATATTTTTATAGATTCTTTCCTTATGTATATTCTTTTAAATGTAGATTAGTTTTATGTTAACTCTAATAATGGAAAGATTGAATTTTTACCTATTACTATTATTTTTCCCTTTGGTCATGAAATTTTAACATCACATTTCTCTGGCATCCTCATTGCAACTCACAGAATTTCCCTGTGATAGGGTATGTCATCTGGTACTCATTTCCCTGACACTTCATCATGCTGACCCATGCAAAGTTTTAAAGTAACACCAACTCGTATTATTAGCAATCCTATCATGGCATTATATTTAAGCTATTTTCCTTTACCTCATACAGAATGGAATAATTATTCTAAGTGTGAAATACTAATGTAAATATTTTCTGGCCAAATTGATTACACCACGTTCAACTAAGTAGTTTAGAAGCTAGCAATATCAGCAAAGCTGTTGCCTTTGCGTAAAGTTTCGATGTTTTACTGGTCGATGCAAAGGGGAAATACACCATGAGACAACTAGGCAAACTGTTCTGAGCTGGATCAGAGGTAAACCAGCACAAATCAAGCAGACCCTTCGCTCAAGAACAAAGCATATCAACACAACTGTTTCTTTAACAGCAGTTGCTCAAAGCAGAAAAAAATTTTCTCTCCGTAGTGATTAATGATGGATGGTGATCTGTTTCTCCAGCTTTTCAACATCCTTATTTTGGAGAATTTCCACCTTTATGATTCGAACTTCCCCAAGATAAAACCTACAAAACTTGATTTCCTCATTTTTGGTGCTCAGACTCAATGAGTGAGATTACTAATGCAAGACCTCAATTCAGAATTGACAAACACAAGAAGAAGAATCTGCATGGAATCCATTTTGCTTAAGGGTGGTAGCAGAGGCAGCTGGGTTTCTGAGCAGCAGTGCTTGCAGGATGGCATTCCTGCCTCTGAAATGATTCCAGTAATGGTGACAATAAATTGGAGTTCCTGGCAGGAGGGTGTGGAGTGTGGCAGTGGCAGCAGTTTAGTCAGCAAGCCAGTTCTGGGACGTGGTTTTGGTTTCCTGGAAGCTGAGTCTTGGGGCTAGTTCTTAAAGCACCCAAACCTTCCATGAATTAACCATTTTTTATTGTTGTTGTTGTTGTCGTTTATAAATACCTTTTCTGCTTCATCAGGCAGAGTCAGTTTCTGCTGCCTCCAACAAGAACATGAATATCATATCATGGAAGTCTATTTATAGCTCTGAATGTTAAAAGTCTAGCTGGAATTGCATATGGGGGGAGACAAAGAATAGAGCAATTAAATTATAAAACTATTTTTTAAGTACTAATAGTTATTAGGAGTGGTATAAGTGCTTGCCACACAATAACTCATTTAATCTTCAAAAAAACCTGGTGGAGATGGTATTATACCCCTAACGCCAGTGAGAAAACTGAGGCAGAAATTAACCAACTTGCCAAGATCTTGGTGGTGTTGATTACTAAGGCTCTGTGACAGAGGCAGATCTAAGTTACCAGTATTCTTGCTTAAGGGCCATTGAAAGATGAAATTGTTCCATATTTATGATAAGTTTAAAGTAGTAATGTATTGAATCATCTCACCATGTGTATTAGCTCTTGTTACCTATGTGATTCTCTTGTTTCCAAATGGCTATAATAAAAGTGAAAGCAGTGGCTGACCCTTTTCCCTTTCCAGGCACTTTTACCCCATGCTTATCTTCAAGTCCATGGTTCTCTCAAGTGTAACCCTTGTGTCTGCACTTTAACACGTTAAGCATCAACTTTCAAGCTTGCCCAGATGAATAGGTTCCTCTTCGCTTAGATGTCAACTTTTAGTCGGAGTAATCCTGGTTCTTTTCTTGTCAGTTGCAAGGAACACTTAGAGAATATAAACATTTTTATCTGGGCCATTTTAAGAAGGAATAAACTAACTTGAAACAGAAAAGCTGCTCAAAATCTAAGTTGAAGAAGTATTGAAAAATCCTATGGAAATTGTTAAGGCATTTCCCAAACAGAGTTGTTATTAACACTAGTAACCATTTGTCACTTCTAAGAATACATGACTACAGAATCAAAAGTGCTACTACAGATTTAAAACATAAAATAGATTTTAAAAGTATATATACATGTTTTAAAAAGTCAGATTATTCACAAAATACTAATAGTTGCAGAAAAATCTCTGCAAAGAAACCTGAACTATGTGTTTTTCCCCCAAGGAAAGGCCCACTATGTCTTTGAAATGGATTACTGAGGAGGGTACTTTAAAAATCCAAATAACATTAAACAAAGTTATAGATTAGATTAATAAGATAAATATCACCGTTAAAACTCCCATTATTTTGAAGTTACGCATTTAAAGATAACTGTTTTCTTTCAAAATCATAGTTGTGTCCAAGTACCTAAAGGCTTTTTTGTGTATGTCTTTTATGTCATTCAGTAGTTATCAAATTTTCTTTAAGTCCTGCATACCCATTATTCATTGTATTTCTATTTCTTTCCCTTCCCTCTTCCCTGTCCCCTGCCTCTCTCTTCCCTTCTCCCCACTCCTTCTCCCTCTGTTCTGCTCTTATCTATTGGTCACATGAATGCTACTACTGTTCATTTATTTTGTAATGGGTCACCTTAGTGAAATTTTGTGTTATTTCTAATAGTTTTTTAATTGATTCTCTTAGGTTTTCCTGGTACATCATTATGTTATCTGCAAAGAAATATTGTTTTGTTACTTCTTTCTAAATACTTATAATTTGTTTCATTATATTGCTTACTTGCATGGACTGGACTACTTCTTCCAACACAATGCTACTTAATAATAAAGATATCAACGTCTTTATCTATTTTTTCTGACAATCATCTCTTTCCAGTTTATCTTATATCTCTGCTCCTATGACCTCAGAGACTGTCAATTTTTAGTTGTCCTATTTCTTCAGCCACTCTTACTACTTCTTATAAGGCTGAATTGAATTTGCTACAGTTTTCTTACATTTGCTTTTATTTCTACATCGCATTTGTGCGTTTGGTACCATTCCTATATCTGTTTAAAAGCTGATGGCTTTATTTCCCACTATTTTCACTTTTCTTTATATATTTCAATCAGCTCCTGGGAAAAGGGAAGGTATGATCCTGCTTTTACTACCAACTTTAACTCCCAAAGAGCAGGGACCTTTGTCATTTTTTGTTCATTGCTGTTTCCAGTGACAAGAAGAGTGGTTTCAGTATCCCAGGTAAACTGTTTCTTCCTGCTTAGCAGAGGATGGTTTAGCTATAACTGGCTTTTGCAGAATTTAGAATCAAACAACTGAACTAGAGGAGCTCTAATTTCCTAATTTATAAAGTGAGAATAAGAATATTCCTGCTACTTCACATGATAGTTTAAAGGGACAATCTCTAACTATACATGTGATAATGCTTTATAAACTGTAAAAGTTCATATCATTATCCTTTATTCATATAGCTCTTTATTCATGTAGATCTTTTCATTAGTTCCTATTTCTTCTGCATTGGTATTAATATATAAATTCACTTTGATTTCTTTTTGTCAACTGTTTTTCTTTTTCTTCTCCCACATTACCATAAGTTTTTTTTTTCTGCTGAAATAGTATTTCTGGAAATTAAAGTTGATAGTTTTTTTGTTTGAACAAGCAAGGTTTTTATTTGACAATGAAAATGTGTCCCTTGTGATACCTATTTCTTACTAATCAAAACCCACTATTCCCTTCATTGCCATACCAAGGACTGTCTTCAAAGATAGGCCCCTGAGGTTTTGTACAGGTTTTTGAACAGGTTTTGTATTGATTTTGGTTAATCCAAGCTTTGAAAATATGTGATTTAGGAAAATGGTATTCAAATTTGAACTAAGTAATATTAATATGTAGGAAATACATTTTCTTCTTATTCAATTTCCAATTAAATAAAGCCTCACATTTGAATAAAGATAAACCATGTTTGGTTCTTGCTGCTTAAGTTCCTGCAAAAATAATCCCTGTACAAGCTTTTTGGAGATACAAGTCTGTACCTGATATTATTCTTTCACTTAATTATGTCAAGGAAAGACAAGATTGTACCATTTACTCATTTTAATATTTTAATTTTAACATTTAAGGATGATTCCTTTATATTATAAAAGGGAAAGTAAGAGCTAAATTGGAATAGTTCCCATGCATTTTCAGTTCAAAAATGAAAAATATCCTTGAAATAGTATCTGTTCTAAAAGCAAATCAAATTTTAATACCAAACAAATTTTAGATAATAAAGTATGGGGCTGTTATGGGCTGTATAGGTCTTTAAAGAAGTAATTAAATTAAAATTAGGTCATTAGGGTGTACCCTAATCCTATCCTAACTGGGGTATCTCAATGTGGAACCAACTCTGCAGTGCACATTGTGTTCCAGATCCTTCATAGAACCAGTTTGAAGCTTGCCTCCAGCAGAAAACACGTTTGCTTGGCCTTTTCCCCTGTTCTATCCTCTCCCCAAAGGTCATTCTTTCCTAAGAACATGCCCTCAATAACTCACTTGTGCAAGAATTCAGACTTTGCTCTGCTCAGGCTCTACACCTAGGGGAATTTACCCCAGGCAATTGGTGCCAAAAGTGCTCAGAGGAAGCAGACTCCGAGGATGGGAGTCTCCAGTTCCCTTACGTGTCAGTCAAAGGCAATGAGAACCCATCGCTGGAGGTGGGTAGAAAATTGATAGCCTCTAGCACAGGGCAGCCCTGAGATTTGCTGGTGCCTCCTTCATAATCTTCATTCTTTTTCATCGGATGAACTGAGATAGCATATAAGTGAAAGGGAAAAAACACTAATTGGTGCAATGACATAGGCGAAATAGTAACTTTTAAGTTCTGCAGAATTAGGTGGCTATTACAAAATGCCCTGTTGTATTAAGAAAGAAAATGAGAACTTCACATTTAAAAATAAAAAATACCTTTTCAAGTCCGAAAGGCTTCTTGGCAGCTCTTTAAAAGCCAACTATTCAATGGCAACTCCCCCACAAACTTTCTTCTTATATATGCTTCCTGGAAATTGTGACCAATGATAATCCTAAATAAGTTATGCCTGAATGTAGTGAATGGAACATGAGAAGCAAGGGGACCTGAATGGGATAAGCGGCAGACTATAGTAAGTGCTCTTGGTCCCCACTCACATCCCCTCAGCCAAACCAATTCATCCATCAACTAGCTGCTATGAATATTTCCTGCAAACATCATAGTTGCTCCACTCTCTGAAGAACAGTCCTTGCCAAAAATCACCCCTATCACTTAGGAAGTTACCCCATCACCATCACCGGCAACTCTGTCAATAACTGTCATGAAGAATGAGGCCTCTTGATGGGACCAACTTGGTCATGTTTTATGATGCACAAGTTGTTCTCCAGTGCTCCCATAGGACTGGGCTGAATCTAGTTTCCAGCAGAGACCACACTGCTGCACAGCCTTCTTCCTCCTGCCCTGTGTATTCTGCTTCCCTCACCTTCCTTCCCCCAAGTGCATTTTCTTAATCAGTCACTTTCACAGAAACTCCTGTCTTAGTCTCTGCTTCTG
Source organism: Lemur catta (assembly GCF_020740605.2). NCBI lineage: Eukaryota > Metazoa > Chordata > Mammalia > Primates > Lemuridae > Lemur > Lemur catta. Next base: position 87,764,811 of record NC_059132.1, on the reverse strand, counting down.
GGAAACTCAACCTAAGATCCTTCCTGATCATATTACTTCCTTACATCTCCCAGAGGTAAATACTCTTAAAATTGTGTTGTTTATATGCTTATAGATTTTATTATATATACATGTATATTTAAATGATACATAGCATTGTTTGCATATTTACAAAATTTATATAAATTGTAGCTTTCTGAAACTCACTTCTTCATTCTCAAAGTTTCTGAGATTTATACACATTTATATATATTGCTCTAATTAATCATTTCACTCTTCCACTTCACTGCATTTATTAAATTGAATTACTTCAAAGGTTATTTTTTAAATTTTTCTCCTACAAAAAAATGTAGCTATAAGCATTCTTGTACATAAGAACATCTATCTAAATTTGGCTCTTCCCAGGAAAGAAACTTCTAGGTAAAAGTGTATATGCCTCTTCAAAAACTTTATGCCAATTTTTTTTTAAGTGGTTGAAGTGATTTACTCTATCACAAGAAACATTGATTTATTCACAGTATTCTGCATTTGCAATAATAGTGGTATTCCCTGATATTTAATGTTTTCCAAATTTTTGAGTGTATAATCATACCATTGTAGTTTCAAGTTGCATTTCTCTGCTTACTAGGAGATATAGCATATTTTCAGTTCAATTACTTCAAGTTCCTAGGGCTGAAGAATCATGGTACATTTCCCACATCATAAACTTTATTGTTAATCATATAGTAGATAGCCCGAGAGAGGTGGCTCATGCCTGTAATCCTAGCACTCTGGGAGGCCGAGGTGGGAGGATTGCTTGAAGTCAGGAGTTCGAGACCAGCCTTAGCAAGAGCAAGACCCTATCTCTACTAAAAATAGAAAGAAATTAGCCAGACAACTAAAAATAGAAAAAATTAGCCAGACATGGTGGCATGGGCCTATAGTCCCAGCTACTCAGGAGGTTGAGGCAGGAAGATCGCTTGAGCCCAGGAGTTTTAGGTTTCTGTGAGCTGGGCTGGTGCCACAGCACTCTAGCCCAGACAACAGAGTGAGACTCTGTCTTAAAAAAAAAAAAAAAATTAGTAAAATAAATGAGGGAGTATTTTACATAGAGAATGTATGTAACTTGTATGTATTTTCTTAAAAAAAGAAAGGAAAATGAGCCACCATGCACTGACCACCCAGCTTAAGAAATTGCATGTTAATAACCTCATTGCATATCTGCTATCACTCCCTAATCACATTACAGTGGAAATAGTGGGCATCTCTGTCACGTTCCCTATCTTAAAAGGAATAATGCAATATTTTAAAAAAACCTGTATTTTCATAATCTAATTTAATGTATTGTTAGATTCATTTAGGCAATAATTTATTCCTTTTTGCATCCAATTCTATTAATATAAAATAGAAAATAGCCATTTTTAAAAATCTGGTAGAACACACACATAAAATCTTCTCAAGCTGTGTTGCCCTTTGAGAGAGGAAAATTTCAATGGCCATTTCAGATTCTTTATTGTGTATTGATCTGTGCAAGTTCTTTTTTCTCATTCTCAGAGAGAAAAGTAACTTACCCAATTTTCTGTTGCCATTTAATGGCAGAGATGAAAATTTAGCTGGGGGCTCACCGATTCCATTTTTTCAATCACTATGATGACTATCACACAGCTACATTTTATTTTAGAAAATCCCCTGCCCCTAAATATGGAGTATAGAGGAAGAACTAAATAAATAATATAGTGAAAACAACATATTTAGAAGATGACTCTTAATTAGCCTGAAATACAGATTGAAGGCAGATATAATAAAAGGAGAAAGATAAGTTAGTAAACTTAGCACAATAACCCAGTCGTGAGTTGAAGAGTACAGATTGCATTATTGTTGATTGTAAATGAACAAAAAGAAAATGGCAGAGCAATAGAACATGGAGTGAAATGTAAAAATAAATAAAAACCCTTAAAACTATGAACTTGAGATACACCGTTTCTTTGGCAGAAAGCAAAACAAAACAAAACACCTTACACTGTAAAAGGAAAGGCTGAAAGGAAGAACTGGTAGTGAATGAACTGAGTTATATATCCCGTTGGTGTGAAGGTATCTTTTTGCCCCTCCTGTATCTCTGTCCCTGTGGAGAGAGAATCATTAGTAAAGCATTGCTGCTTTCTGCCTACCCTCTCACTCATGCCTCCCAAAAGATGGAGGAATGATTTAAAGAGTTTCCGGGCATTAATTTCTTCCCTCTTTTCCTTATTCTTCTTCCTCTATTTTTCAGCTCTTTCCCATCTCCAAGCCACAAGTTCTGGAAAATCAAACTATTACTGTCCAATGAGGCCTCTGCCCTAGTCCAGAGCTCTCAGTGATGGGCTGGCTGAAACTGTGTGATTCTGGGTCTCAGTATTAGGATAAGCCACATTTTCTAATATAGCTTTACCATTAATAAAGGTTATATTTGACTTTTCAATCTGCCTATTCTTTGTCCAATTTGTCAATTAGTTCAGAACTCGGGAAAGGAAAATGAGTGATATTTTTTAGCTTCCTTGAGCATCACATATACATTGAGACACATACATTAATAAAATACATGAATGTTTAGAGATTTAAAATGAATGGATAGTTGATTTGTTTGAAACTGAAATACGAATTCGCAAAACATTCACACAGAGGGAAAGGGAAAATTAAAATCCCGGAAAATAATTACAGCAAATTGAGTTTCTAAATCCTGCTCCAAGAATCACCTACATAGAAAGAAACAGAGTGTATATTCCAGCACACAGAGACCTACTTGGAATAATAAGAGGTAAAGCAGAAACCAAGGGAAAAGTAATTTTAAAAAGGAAGAGATTCTTAGCAATATCCGATATCCCAGAGGGTTTGGAAAGAAGGATATAGGATGCAAATGACACTCTTCAAAAGGTACATTTCTATATGTGGTGGGCACTGAGCATTATGGTGGTTATCTTACAATTTTGTGAGAGAAGAGAGATTGAGAAAGAACAAATCATGAGATGCATGGGACAAGAGTTTTTAGCACCTAAAGTGCCTGATATTTCATTATTTTTGAGGGATTTAACAGTTCTAGCACAGTCTACAAATATGCTTAACACAGACCCTTTTTCCCACAGTGACTTGCAACCTAAGAATAACAGAACATAGAGAAGGATTCATGGCATGTGTATGTATGTGTGTTAAGTGTTGCGAATTGGCGAGGGAATTAAGTTTGTCAGGAATTGTGATAAAATTTGGTTTTTATGCTTGATTGGGAACTTTCAGTTCTTGACTCCTTCGGAGTAAAATCAAAGCAAAACACTCAAAAAAACCCCAACCAACCAAAAAAACTCCGATCACTTTCCATCATCTCTCTTGCTTCAACTTTGCTTTCCATTTCTTGATCTTTCCATCCCAATTTCTTTCTTTTTTTCTTTCTTTTTGGACTTTGCTAAATACTTTAGTATTTAAGTTTAGAGAAAAGCCTTGCTAAGATTGGATTTGATTTCAAAGAGAAAGATTTGATTTAATTTGCTTTTTACCTCTTGGTTTATCCTCATCTCAAAGATCTAACTAGTAATAAATTAATTCTAACTCTAAAGAGAATCACAAATCCAATCTCAATGGGGAAAAAAAGTGGTTTGCATTTTTACCCCTATCTCTATTCAAAGTTAGAAATTCCTTGTACTATCAACCTATCTTCAGTTCTGTGGATATTGATCGTGAAATAATATATAAATACACTGTCATTGTCTTTAGTTTTTTCTTCTGGGGAAATAGAGACTGGCTGTTCTAAAATTTCCACAGCACATTATAAATATTTACTGTAGGATACGAAAACAGACTGGACAGACAGCAAATATCTTGATCGAAACTCTAGGCTTTTTGCTAGAGCATAGCAGTCACTAGAATCTGCCATCAGAACTTTCTTGTCCATTGTTACATTTCATGTTCTAAAAAGTTTTACCATGCTTGCTGCCAATTAAGGAAATTAAGCAGAAATTTATTCTTCATGATGACAAGATCCGAAGTGTAACAGAAAAGACTTTCACACTGTTTTGACAACCTTACCCTAAAAGTAGCAAGCTTCTAAATTTATGATTTCAATGAACTAAAAGTAAAAACAAAGGCATTTGGGTGAATACTTTAATATTTAAAAATCTAGCTAAGATTATTTCTCTAACTCTTTAATGTCAAGTTCTGGAGATGAGCAAAACATTATCTGCTGTCCATCTGAACAATATGGCCTTCGGTTTCAACCTACCCAAAGATTGTACCAATGACCAAAAAAACTACTTAAATGGATTAAAAATTAGTGTTTACTTGATGAATATAAAATGTTGGAAGTGCCTGACAATTTCTCGCAGTACCTTCAGTTTAGTTTGAGATGTGTTTTTTCTTGCCTTTAAGAGTCACAGCATGGATCTAAACATACGCATGAAGGTTTTATTATTTCACCTTATTTCTTGATTGTATTCCTATCTATAAACCAACTTAATTATTCTGAGAAATATTTTAAAAATAAGTGCACAAATGTATGTATGCTTCTTTATTTCTTGGCTGTACTCATGAACCCAAAGACATTCGGGAGTTTTGTTTATCTGCTTATCTTTGATCAGACTTCCTCAGCTCACACAATCATTGCTGACCACGTAAGGACCTTCTTTGTTTAAATCTATGTTTAGTTTTTAACCCTGTCTCTTGCCGCTGCTGCCCCCACTCTCAGACTCACAAAGGTGATCTTCCAGAACCTATTTGATAAGTAAACTTTGATATTGATTTTGATTGGATTTTTGAGAAATGCAAAGTGTGGACCTATATATACAGGTGTTTTAGATTTACATAAATAAAATTTCACTATAGATTTCATCCCATTCCTTACTTTTTTAGTCCAAATTTTTCAAAAATATATCCACATTGTTGCTTATACCTATATCTCATTGCTTCTGGTTGCTATGTGATACACCACGTCAGGATTGATTACATTCTCTTGGGAGAGTATAAGGGTTTTTTTTATTGTTTTAAATTTTTCATTTCTTTTTTTAAAAAAAATTGACAAAATCATGTGTATTTATTGTATGCAACATGATGCTTTGAAGTATATACTTATTGTGGGATGGTTAAATCTAGCTAATAAACAAATGCATTAACTCTCATAGTTATCATTTTTGTGGTGAGATCACTTAACATCCACGCTGTTTTCCTTTTTCAAGAATACAACTTTATTAACTGTAGTCACTATGCTATGTATCTGTTGAACTTATTCCTCCAAAGGATTGATTACATTTGTTCATTTCACTATTAATTTATTTCTAAATCACCTCTAAAATCACACTTCTTCAAATAATGCTACATTGAAGCTATTTGAACGTGGCTCTAAAAGTTTTCTTAGGTACTTATCCTGCAGAGGAATTTTTGTCTCATACAGAGTATATTTTCTTAATCAATAGGTGCTTCCTAATTTTAGGCATTTATTGTTGTGCAAGTCTGTCTACACTTCTGCCTTGCAGTGAATGAGGATTCCTGTTTGCCTATATCCTAACCATTATTTAGTATTAAGCAACCTTCTAATTTTTGCCAGTCCAGCTGGTGTGAAATTATAACTTATTGTGGTGATTTTCATTTTCTGAATCTTTTTTTTTCCAGTTGTTGACCTGTAAGAATTCCTTGGTCTCTTCACTTTTTCTTGCCCTAATCTCATATTAATTTCAACACAATGTAGCATCCCTTCATAACTAAGTTGAGTTATGTCCCTTTGCTTTTTTACATAAATGGTGACCCTCTTTTTCTGTTAATTAATATTGCAAAAACGTTTCTTAGCCACTGTGTTGCACTATCTACAAATGCCATGCTAATTCATGAGTAACTTCAGAACCATGAGTTTGAAATAATAGAGAAACAAGAAAAAAGATAGGCATTACTGTAAAATAATAATTCATTATACATGAATTCTTACATTATGTTATATGAGAGAAGGGATTTGACAAAGTAGTCTTTTCTCTTTCCTAAGCATTTTCAAAACCCAAATCTAGCTCATTTTTTTGTTTGTTTTTTTCTGAGACAGAGTCTCACTCTGTTGCCCAGGCTAGAGTGTCGTGGCATCAGCCTAGCTCACCGCAACCTCAGACTCCTGGGCTCAAGCAATCCTTCTGCCTCAGCTTCCTGAGTAGCTGGGACTACAGACATGTGCCACCATGCCCAGCTAATTTTTTCTATATATTTTTAGTTGTCCATATAATTTCTTTCTATTTTTAGTAGAGACGGGGGGTCTTGCTCTTGCTCAGGCTGGTCTTGAACTCCTGAGCTCAAATGATATGCCTGCCTCGGCCTCCCAGAGAGCTAGGATTACAGGTGTGAGCCACCACGCCCGGCTCTAGCTCACTTTTTAAAGCACTGTCCATCTCTGACAACACAGGGCTACTCCCTTGAACTTCTCTAATATTTGGTTGCAACCACTTTCTATTTCTGGAATTTAAGACAATATATAAAGAAGCATTTTCCTGGGGCATTTCAACAACAGTAAATGTGATGGGTTATGGGTTCAACTCCGCCCATACTGAGCACTGAATTTAAAGTGTCAGAAGCTCCTATGAATTCCTTAGTATATTTGGAGTGTGTATGTGTGTGCGCGCATGTGCGTGTGTGAGAAAGAGAGAGAGAGAGAGAGAATTTGTGCTATGTGGGAATTTTTATAGTGTAGAATTTAAGGCAGGAGCCCCCTAGGTCAGGTTCTAAGAATAGCACTGGTCACATACATTATATCATTGTATTTAGGGGCTTGAGATTACTCAAGATTTGGCTAACCCCATCCACTCTGTGCTAAATACACGAGGGATGGATAACTGTTGGTCATGGCAGAGGTTGGGTAAGGGCAATGGTGGGATTAGCATTAAGTCAAGAAAGAGCTGCTTGCCAGGGTGCAATACTAAGAGAAAGAAAAAAGGGGGATTCTTAAGGATAGTAGACAATATTTAGTAAGTGTTTTATTTTAACCTCACAATAAACCAATGAGTTAATGCACAATATAGCTTGCATTTTAAGAAAAGAAAACTGAGGGAAAATGAAGTTAAATAACTTGTTTGATTCCCCATCACAAAGCAGAGCTGGGATCTGTACCCAGGGAGTCAGAGCCCAAAGCCAATGACAGTGACAACTGGAGTATATTTCCTCTATAACACTTTTCAGTAGAGTAGTTGTTCAAGTCATCAATCTTGTTTTCAAGGCTAAAATTCACTGAAACAAGCTAACATAAAGTAGATGTTACTATGAGACAGCGTGGTGTAACCTCAGAAAACTTTAAAGATATGCATAAACATGTAATCGTAACTCATGGGGTCTGAAACTTGGCTGTAATTGCTTTTCCAGACCCATTTTTATACTATATTTAGACTCCAGTGTCTACCATTGACTGACTCCTAATTTTCCCAAATCCCTTTTCCCTCCAGAAAGAAATATTGCCCAATTTTGTTTTTGTTTAATTGCAGTATAAATCTTGTGTATCAAATGTTTATAGATTGATTTTATTAGATCAGATTCAATCAACTCTAGTCAGCGATGAAGGTGACAAGGAGAGGTCATTACATGGTATAAATTTTTACTGATTTAACACAACTGAAAAGTCGGGAGGAATGAAGCTCAAGCAAGAATTACATTCAGTACCATGATCACCGACAGTTTTCTAATATTAACCACATGTATATTATCACCCCACATACTCTCTCCTCTAAGAGACATTCAGCCAATGCATCTTGTGCTAACGATATAGTTTTACGGTATATACTGTTTTCAGTATCAAAATCCAGTTCTGATGTTCATGCCATTCTGCATACTTTGAATTTTTTAGACACTACAAATATATATTGTATAGAATGATTGGGGAAAGCAACCACAACATTCAATATGCATAACTAGTCATAACTCCTGTTTAATTTTAACAAAATAAGAAATTACTACAAACTTCATTCGTGAGTCCTAATCACTGCAATTAGTTAGAGGTACGGTTAGACTAGGTCTAATTAGTTGGACAGTATACACCATGGCAAATGTCCTAATAGAAAGAAACCCGGTCCCTGACATGCTCAGCATATTCATAAGAATGAGGCACAAGGAACAACTATGCATCTATGTCACAGTGGAAGTCCTCTGGTGGAGGATGTGGTCTCAGTACCTACTAATCCCTTTTTCTTCCACTGGACCAACTCTCTGTGAAATTGCCAAAGAAGGGAGGAAATGAGCCTTTGGGACCACCCATATTTGTTTCTTTTCCTAAAGTTATATTGGTCTGGATTTTTTAATGGAATTCTGTTAGTCCAGGTTTTAGCTAAGTCACTGAGACCATTGAGACCACAGTTCAAAGTAAGGTTCTAGACCAATATGCAGGGGTTGTAAAAGGAGTTGTGAGAAAATTGGTCATGTGCTCTTAGTTAACTGTGTTTAACTTCTGGTCTGTAGAAGTGGTTAGTAATTTAGATTGAAATTCAAAGAAAATGTATTTAAGAAGATTTTCTCTGTGTGTCCCACCACTCCCAAAGAAAAGTACATTTTGCTCTCCCCTGAACTCAGGCCTAGGGAAAGGGCTTTGAAGAGATTCAGTAGAAAGCTTGGTAAATGTGCTCTGCTATTTGTGAGGTGATCACTAACCTAGCGTCTGAGTCATTCTTTAGAAATCTAAATGGCTGGATAGGCTAGGGTCTGTGTGAGAGTAGAACGTGAGCTGCAGTTTTAGGAGAATTTTATTTCTAGAATTTGTCAGAAGAAAGAATGACTGTTTCTTTGAATCAAATATGGGTTCTAGTTGGATGAAAGAGTTGGTGTGGGATTATGTTGGATGCTGCGAAGGCAACCATCTAGAGAAAAGGAAAAAAAAATCTCAGCAGAAAGAAGCTGAGGTTTGACAGTGTGTGCATAACCACTGAAAAAGAAATAAAGAACCAGGAGAAACAGAGATACATTTGTCTTATCAAGAAAACCATAGCTGACCAGTCTACAGATACTGGGGAGTTGGGGCGGGGATCATTTAAAAAAAAAAAAATGAGAGCACCTGATGAGACAGTCCATTAGGTTCAGGAAAGGGTAATACCAGAAGAGTGCTAGATAGATAACACTGTTCCTGCCCTTTCCTCTTCTCCTTCCTTCTTCAATCCCAAGGATCAGAGGTCACAGATGAATGAGGGGGGAGGCTGGAACTGGCAAAGCAGAGAAGAGCTGAGCCTTGCTGCTCCATCTCACTACAGCCTGACTTAGCTCAAAGAGTGGAGACTCAAAATGCATATGAATTTGTATTATGATTGCACTGTATGAGACCCATGAAGTCTCCAACAGAGTCTGTGTTCTATGATTCTTAGTGTCCACAGAACTTTTTGTACCTAATATTCACAGGAAAAGACAAGGTATATACTTCTGCACTATTTTTTATCCAGTTAAGGGAGAACAAGCGCTACCAATGTTAAAATGACAATGGAAAAAAATGATGAAAGTGTTTTATATTCACATCTCATGAGTCAGGCTTATTCAATTCACTGAAACCAAAGTACTGTTTGTTACTAATTTACCAATATAAAATGTTAATCATAGGAGAATCTGGGTGTGGGGTATGTGGGAACCCTCTGTGATGTCTTCACAATTTTGCTATAAACCAAAGATTGTTTTAAAATTTAAAATAAAAATAAAATAATATAAAAAATAACGTTTTAAATATTATATCACATTTAGATTTTATTTATCACTAATGTCAAAGTCAGCACTTTCATTAACATTTGTTGAGTATTTGGGTCATTAACACATCAGATTCCACTTGTTGATGTAAACCCTTGCAGATCTTTTCTCTAACATTTCATTACAGGCTATTTTTGTTTTGTGTGTGTGTGTTTGAGATAGAGTGTCACTTTGTTGCCCTGGCTAGAGTGAGTGCCGTGCGTCAGCCTAGCTCACAGCAACCTCAAACTCCTGGGCTTAAGCGATCCTACTGCCTCAGCCTCCCGAGTAGCTGGGACTACAGGCATGCGCCACCATGCCCGGCTAATTTTTTTTTTCTATATATGTTTTAGTTGGCCAGATAATTTCTTTCTATTTTTAGTAGAGACGGGGTCTCGCTCTTGGTCAGGCTGGTCTCGAACTCCTGGCCTCGAGCGATCCACCCGCCTCAGCCTCCCAGAGTGCTAGGATTACAAGCGTGAGCCACCACGCCCGGCCCAGGCTATTTTTTTAATCCAAGATGAGAGAAAAGAAGTTTGTAATCTCAAGGGTGAGGTCGAATTTTTAAAAATACATCTACATTTCTGAAATAAATTGCTGTGTAATGTAACTGCCAAGATTTAAATCATTCACATGAAACTGGCTGTATTCAGACTCAAAAAATATTCTAATAGATAATATAGAGAATGAAAAGAGAAAAAAAGAAAATTAATGAGCCATGGTTTAGTAAGACATCTGTACTCTTTCTCTCTGTTTGGGCTTTTCCATTGTCAGTTTGAGTAATGGGATGTCTTTAAATGTATCTCCTTTTGGATATCTTATATCTCCACGAGTCCATTTCATGTTCTTGCCACCAACATTTCCAGTAGATTTCTTCTAACATGTCAGAATGACAGATAAGTTTCCATAGACAGCCTTATAGAGAACTCATTATTGTTTGAAACCAGTGCAATTGCCCTTAAGGTTCCCTAACCAGAGGGCCTTTGGAGTGCCATGTCATTTTCAAACCCATGCTGGTAAAGGTGGCATTTCTGGGTTTAAAATAAGGGGGATAAGGTACCAGTCAAGGTCAAGTACTGATTTTTGCAAACATTTCTGATAATCTCCTGAGTAGGTGGGAAATGAAAATCTTAACTGTCCCAAATGCATCATATGGACTTTCAACATTTTTAAATCAAAGCTATCTGTAATTTCTTTTTGTATAACTTGGCCAGTGCTAGTAGAATAAAAGGTCTTCTAAATTTTACCTATTTGACTTTTTTTCAGATTGAAAGTTTGAATGAAGTAGCATTTCTAGAATATATAATTGCAATAAATGAGCATCAGTTTTTATCCCAGGAGATCTTTATAAATATGCACAAACGTATATCATTTTCTCCCTAAAAATACTTGTACAGATCACAAGATTTACTATCTCCATTAAAATTATGTCTTTCTGTCAAGTATTTGTAAAAAAGTGCTTGCGTGTGTTTATAAAGAAGTTGAAAGGTCATAAAAATACGGAAGAGTTTAGGACTCCATTAACTTCTAAACCTTTTAGACTCAGAAAAGATATTTTCATCCTTTAAGAGGAGACAGTACATAGTGTATAATTCATTAAAATGAGTAATGTGGATGAGAATTGCAGATTGAAGGAAAAGAATCAGATAATGTGAACAATTAACCATTTTTAGTGCAAGAGATTATCACTCTAAAAAGGAGCTCAGTGTGACAATTGGGAGATTAGAAGAATCTCTGGAAACCTGCAGTTTTAGGGTTTTTACCAGGCTGAATTTTCTGGTGTTACATGATTTATCTGATTTATGTTGTGTTCTTTTTATTGTGTATGCACCTTTCAATTGTGGGAATAAAAACTGATTAACTACAATAAGGCTTAAAAGAATCAAAACACTAGCATTTTGCCTACTTTTTAATGGGGTTGTTTCTTTTTTTCTTGTTGATTTGTTTCAGCTCTTTGTAGATTCTGGGTATTAGCCCTTCATTGGATGTGTAGTTTGCAAATATTTTCTCCCACTATGTAGGTTGTCTATTTGCTCTGTTGATTATTTCCTTAGCTGTGCAGAAGCTTTATAATTTGATCAAACCAATTCATTTTTTTTTTGCTGTAATTACCATTGGGGTCTTAGTCATAAATTCTTTGCCTAGAAACTAGAAGAATTTTCTCTACACTTTCTTCTAGATTTCTTATGGTTTCATGACTTACATTTAATTTTTTCATCTACCATGAATTAATTTCTGTGAATGGTGAAAGATAGTGGTCCTGTTTCATTCTTCTGCATGTGGTTATCCAATTCTCCCAGCACCGTTTATTGACTAGGGCTTCTTTTCCCCAGTGTACATTGTGGTCTGCTTTGAAAGACCAGTTGGCTGTATGTGGATGGTTTTATATCTGGGTTTTCTGTTCTGTTCCAGTGGTCTATGTCTCTATTTTGTGCCACTACCATGCTGTTTTGGTTACTACAGCTTTGCAGTGTAGTTTGAAGTCTGGTAATGTGATGCCTCCAGATTTGTTCTTTTTGCTTAAGATTGCTTTGACTATTCAGGCTCTTTTCTGGTTCCAAACAAAATGTAGAATTATTTTTTCTAGATCTGTGAAATATGCCATTGATATTTGATGGGAATTACATTGAATCTATAAGTTACTTTGAGTAGTATGTATATTTTAACAATGTTGATTCTATCCATCCATGAGCATGATATGTTTTTCCATTTGTTTTTGTCACCTGTGATTTCTTTCATGAGTGTTTCATAGTTCTCCTTATAGAGATCTTTCACCTCCTTGGTTAAGTGTAGTCCTAGGTATTTTATTTTCTTTGTACCTACTGTAACTGATATTGAGTCTTTGATTTGACTCTCAACTTGACTGTTATTAGCATATAGAAATACTACTGATTTGTGTACATTAATTTTGTAACTTTATACATGGATTAATTTATTTATCAATTCCAGGAGTCTCTTGGTGGAGTACTTGGGGTTTTCTAGATACAAGATAATATTGTCAGTGCAAAGTGATAGTTTGGCCTCCTCTTTCCCAATTTGGATACCTTTTAATTCTTTCTCTTGCCTTATTGCTTTGGCTAGGACTTCCAGCACTATGTTAAATAAAAAGTGGTACAGTGGACACCCTTGTCCTGTTCCAGTTCTTAGTTGGAGTACTTTCAACTTTTCCCCATTCGGTATGATGTTGGCTGCATGTTTGTCATATATGGCTTTTACAATTTTGAGATATATTCCTTCTATGCCTAGTTTTTTGAGGATTTTTATCATGAAAGGGTGCTGGATTTTATTGAATGCTTTTTCTGCATCTATTGATTCACTTTTGCTCTGTTTATGTGGTGAATCACATTTATTGATTTATGTATGTCTAACCATCCTTTCATCCCTGGCATGAAACCCACTTGGTCATGGTGGATTATTTTCTTGATATGCTGTTGAATTTGGTTTGCTGGGATTTTCTTGAGGATTTCTGTGTCTATATTCATAAGGGGTATTGCTCTGTAGTTTTCTTTTTTTGTTGTGTCCTTTTGGGGAAGGGATCTCTCCCTCTTATGTTATGGGATAATATCTGCAGTATGGGTACCAGTTCTTCTTTGTAGGTATAGTAGAATTTGTGAATTCATCTGGTCCAGGGCTTTTTTTTGCTGGAAGACTTTCTATTACTGCTTCAATGTAGCTCCTGATTACTGGTCTTCTCCGGAGTTCTATTTCTTCCTGATCGAGTCTTGGGAGGTTGTATGTTTCCAGGAATTTGTCCATTTCCTCTATCTTGTCTAGTTTGTGTGTGTAGAGATTTCTGTAGCATTCATGGATGATGCTTTGTATTTCTGTGCTACCAGTTGTAAAAAGTGGGAAAAAACATGAACAGAAGTTTTTCAAAGGAAGACAGACAAATGGCCAGTAAACATATTGAAAAATCTCAACATCACTACTCATCAGGGAAATGCAAATTAAAACTCAATGAGATACCTTATTATCCCTATCAGAATGGCTATGATTAAAAATCCAAAAACAACAGATACTGGTTTGGATGCAGAAAGAAAGGAATGCTTATACACTGTTGGTGGGGCTGCAAATTAGTATAACCCCCATGGAAAACACTATGGAGATTTCGCAAAGAACTAAAAGTAGACCTACCATTTGATCCAGCAATCCTACTACTGGGTATCTACCCAAGGAAAAGAAGTCATTTTATCAAAGAAACACCTGCACTTAAATATTTATTGCAGCACAATTCACAATTGCAAAGATCTGGACTCAACCCAAGGGCTCATCAATTGAAGAGTGGATTAACAAAATGTGGTACATGTATATCATGGAGTACTCTTCAGCCATAACAATGGCTGAATTAATGTATTTTGCAGCAATTTGGAAGGAATTGGAGACCTTTATTCTAAGCAAAGTATCTCAAAAATGGAAAAGCAAAAAGAATGAAATCCTGTCATTCACTGCAACATGGATGGAACTAGAGGATATTAAGTGAAATAAGCCAAGAATAGAAAGTTTAAACACTGCATGTTCTCACTTATATGTAGAAGCTAAAAAAAAGATGATCTCAGAGAAATTAAAAGAGAGGATACCAGAGGTTGCCACCTCTGGTATGTGACCTGAAATGCACCCCTCCTCACCTCTGCTTATTCGAATTCTACTGATCCATCAAGTTCTAACATATATATCTTCTCTTTTATGGAATCTTCTATGAAAAATAAGCTCACACTCATCCTTTACTTTACTTATAGATATTGCCACATCATTGGCATTTAACTTTCTAAATCCTTGTATGCATTTTAGTTTTTACTTTATGCATCAGATTTAGTTATTGACTACAAGTAACGGAACAAACTCTAGATAACTTCAGCAGAAAAAGAATTTACACAATCACTGCTTGCAGAAGCAGCCCTGTGGTATGAACAGGATCCAAGGGATAGCAGGAAACAGGAAAGTAGCCCAGGTTGGTTCCAGAAACAGTCTGAATAAATTGCACTCTCTCCACTGCCACAGCATCTCCAGCTCCCAATGCCATAAATTATGTCTTAACCTCCCTATGGATTTACTCCAAATGCTTAAAGTTTAAAGTCTCAGAAAGTTATGTCTCCTCTCCCCAACAATTGAAAGAAGAAATAACTATCTAAATTTTTCAGCTTCAGTTTGGTGGACAGTGAAGCCTTGACTCTCAACACAGCTTCGTCCAGAAGGGCCCTTCTAAACAGTGCAAATATTTAAATGTAATGAAGCTAAAATGCCTAGAAGTGTCTAACATATTTTTCAATTTATAATATAAACTTATTGAGGTCACAGCCTCCTTTTGTATATCATTTTTGCACTCCTCACTCTGCTTAAACCAACGTTGGCTGTGTATCATGCATTTTAACATTTGTTAAGAGGCTGGTGAGTAGAGGTTAAGTATAGGACAGCTCTCTCTCAAGCCTAAAATTCTATGTTTCTAAAACTTGATTCAAATAACTATTCTTATGGCCCTAGGACTTCTATAATCATTCACTTAAGCATATGCTACAGAATAGCTTTAATCATTGAACTCTATCAACAAACATTTACAGTGTGTGCATAACTGTAACATGGGCTTTAAGGAATCCTAAAGAAGTGTATGCCACAGTTCATGGACCAAAGACACTCATAATCCTGTTACAGGGACAAAATCTTTTTCATGGGAATAAACTTGAAAAAAAAGTCAAGGCAACAATAAGCAAGTGCATATGATATATAGAGGCTCTTGCATGGTTGCTAAGAAAATATCAGGTAACCAAAAGATTAATGTGGACTGTGTTTGCTTCAAAATCATGAGTGTAATTTGATTTATACAGCCCAAACTCAAGGACAGATAACATTCTCAAAATAAAAATCTGATAAATAATAATATTATGAAGCAGTTTGATTTATACATTAACAAAAAGTACCTACAATGCATTGTTAAAATAGACTTTAGAATATCAATCATCAATGTTTCAATTGAATGCATTGTATTTTTTGCTGATTTTACTTTCTTGAAAAATCCAATTTAGCATTCAAAATTGACATATTTTATTAATTTAGGTGTCTGTGAGCATTTACCACTGAAAGACTTTACTTAATGATATATGATCATTTCATTCTTTCTGATAAATCCAATTGTAGGAAAGAGACAGAGAAGTAAAAACAAACAAAAAAGCTTCATAGAGATTAAAATAAAGATTTAAAGATGGTTATATTATTTTACTAAAGCCTTTCTTAAAATAATCTTATGTTGGAATCTTTTTAAGAAAGGTGAAGTTTTGATGCTGTAGTATAGCAAATAAAAGTCAGAAAGATACTAGCACATTTCAATTATGACCCTGATGAAATTAGTGTTACTGCCAAAGAAGGCTCAGTTAACTTAGAAAAGCAGGATAAATCATTAGGTATTCTTCAAGTATAATAAAAATATTATCCAACTGGAAGACATTACAGTTAATAGTTTATGAAATGTGTACTTTACATATTAAGACAAATTAAAATTTGTGAAATATTTGTGAAATATTGCTTTTAGCAATTAAGTCCCTATTTTTTTTAGTTGGCAATTTTGTTACTGTTTCACTTAGTCGCAATTCATTCATTTAAAGCCAGTAATCATGTTGTGCTTACTTCTATACCTTCACAACAGAAACTAAGGATAAGCATGGGTATTCAGAAAAGATGAATCAATATTCTCTAAAAATCTGAACATTGTCCACATTGAATCAAGCAAATTATGCATTTTAATATTGAATTAAGAACCACTTGAATCCTTCTTTTTATGGGGGCTCACAAAACAAATTGATGCTCAAATTATAATTATTCTAGAAGTGTTTAACAAAGTATTTATAAACAAGTGCATAGAGCTCACTGTACAGAAACAATTAGGGATAATGTAGAACCCTGGGCTGTCCCCATAGCTCCATGGCCAGGCCTCAGGTAAAGAGGATGCTACAGTTACAGGGAAGAGCTGCCTTGAGAGGAGTTATGATCTTCTCTCAAAGGACACAGCCTCCATCCCCCACCTCCTCCTCTTTCCAATCTGCTGCTTAAATTCTCCATTGACCAAACCCTTGGAAACCAGTAATGTTGTTCACTCAACTCAGCCTTCTAGGAGCAGAGAACAGGGTGGGAAAGAGTAGAGAGCTGACACGGAGGGGCAAATGGGATTAATCCAGCATGTAGAAACTCATATTGAGTTCCTTCCTAGATTTTTAGCCTGTTAGCTGGCAAAATATAAATATATACATATTTTTTTCCTGGATTTTGCAGAGTAAAGAACGTACATTGCAAAGATCCATGGCAACCCCTAATAGAGTTTACTGAATAGTAGGAAAACAGCAAGTAAGATTAGTAGACATTAAGAGATTAATAATGAACCAAATCATATTTTAATGTGCTAATCAATTGCCTATCTTCTAATCAATGCATACAAAGAAAAGTTTATTTACCTGTATATTTTTTAGAAGTTTGGCAAAATTTTTAAAATAATTTTTCAAAAACCTCTTTAATGGAAAAAAATTAAAATGCAGGTAGATGATGTTTCCTTATTCTATAATAACAACATTTTATATTCTATCATTTATTTTGTTTCTTGTAGGCAAAAATACTTAATATAGATCTGGTATGTATTTAATGACATGAGGCCTTTGGCCTTTGGGAGTTCAGTGTAGTCAATATAAGCTCTAATTAAAACCAAACCTCTATGAACAAATTAAGATCATTTAAAATGCTGATTTGATGAAACTTTCTAAGCGTAAGTGATTTCAAGCCATTCACCACTTATAGGAATATATGCCATTTCCTTTTCCTCTATGTTTATTGCTGCTTTGATCTATGCTAAAAAAAAAAAAGTCACCATTTCAAGGATCAGTTATGTTTATGGCTTACTTTTTAAAAAAGTATGTTGAGTTTTTGGTCTGCATAACATCAGAAGGTTGAATATACATCCAATTGCAAATTTTCCAAGGTCAGAAATCATGTTCTCTATTCCATTGGCAATTGTTTGCATTTTTATTAAGGACTTACAAAGAAGTTACTGAATTCCTGTAGTTTCAAGTCTCAAATTTAAGTTCAGTACTTAGTTTCATTTCAGTACTAGAGTGACTGAATTGAGTTATGCCTTATTTTTTCTGCACATATTAAAATATCAAGCACACATTGCCAAGTGTTTCATTATGATTATATCTATCCTCTTGAAATGATATTCAATTTTTCCACTTCCTATATTGTTCTACTGGCATCCCATTGATGTTAAATCTAATTTCTTGAACACACATTTTCTGCACATTTTGAAAGCTATAAATTTTCCCAGTGGAACAACTTTAAAACAATAAGGCTAAATTGTCTGCAGCCCTGAAACTTTATTTATTACTGGACTTAGAACAGAGATCAAACTGAGCATTCTACTCTCACAACTGGGGTCTAGGAGGAAAGGCTGCGGTAAAATTCTGGGAATGTATCTCAAGTCAAGTGAGCCAAACCAAGATCACAAGATATTTGAGTTTAGAAAATGTCATTTGCCTTACTTCTTTCAGATTCCTAAAGTATTTTAAATGGCAGAGAAAATGTGAAACTTTAAAACTTTTAAAATCTCAAAGACAACTTACTACAGAATTTTGAAATATTTACTTGCTATTAGAAAAATAGCATGGGTCTTAGAAAACACTAGTTTTGCTTCTGTAATATACAGGTTTAATTTTGTAATACATAGATTCACAAAGCAGCAAGTTGCCTCCCTCCTTAGGTCTAGAATTTGTACCCATCAGGAAAACTGGACAATTGTCTTCTTAACGATAATTATTTTTTGAGGCAGGTAGTCATTCTAGATCTCCTCCTAGCTTTCCACATCAGTTCTTAAGCAGCTAATCTTAAAAGTCAACGACCTAGGCAGTCAACAAACTGGGCAGGTGGGCTGGAGAGAATGGGTGACGGAGAAGGGATGTGCCAGTGTTATACTGTTTCTTGGGATAAATGGTCCCAAAGAGTCAAGTGGAATATTTTAGAGAAAATATAACCCTAATTACCTTGAGTTTGAAGAATGGAAGACTTTGATTGTATTTTTTTTAGTAGGAGAAATCTCATCTCAAAGGGGAAGAATATTTTCCGGAAATCTAATATTAGACTGGCAGCTGATCACATCAACCTAAACTCTAGCTACAGGACTGGAAGGACATGTGACCAATCACCAAGACAGTAGAGAGCCCCAGCAAGTATATTCTAACCCCTTGCCTCTTTAGCAAACTGAGTCTGGTGGGAGCTCATCTCTCTTAGGAATGAGTAAGGCAAGAAAAAGTTCCTCATGGTCAATGAACAATACAAAAGAATATGAGAAGGGAATTGCAAAATCATCCTGAATATTTATGGAAGGTAAACACTTCTGAAAATATTCCACTGCTGTAATCAGGAAAAAAATTCAGGAAATCATTTGCCATTCTGAAAGAATAATGCAAGAAGATAGGACATGTATGAAATTATAATAGAATGAAAATCCATGAGCTGATATTCAATTGAAATGAAGATAAAATTAGATATGAGAGGAATTCCAAATAATTTAAAAATTATAATTTTCTGTGAAGATTCTCCAAGGCAGAATTGATAGCAAATGTATCCTGAATAGCTCCATGGGCAGAGATGATTAAAAGAATAACCAACTGATGGAAAATTGTAATAAAGGCAATTTTAATTGTGTACAACATATTTGTACATAAAATATTGTGCCCATCAATTATTATTATCTTAGGAAATAGGCCATTGTCCCAAATTCCCTGAGCATTCCATTTTATAATGCTCCATTTCCACGTTTATCTCCTAGACATGGAATTAATGTTCTTACAAGAAGTAAGATCAATTTTTAGATTAGTATCCTTTCTAGGTGAATTTTTCCAGTCAAAATCCCATCATTATTGTGTGGGAATGCCTTCTTCATATTAATCTCAGTAGGTTAATAGCAATAGATAATATTATTTGTTTAAATTTTTTCCATATTATCTAAAGAAACAAATTGTATATCATTTTAATTTGCATTTCCTTGTTTAGGATGTTGAATATTTTTTTAATGCACCTAAAGCAATCTTACTAATCAGTAAAAAATAAATACTATGATAGACACCAAGAAGAAAAACTCCAATGTATATGTGCCTTTAAAAAATGATGGGATTACTAGTTTTTGACTAGTCTAGGTTCTTTGTATTTTTGTATGAATCTTAGATTAGACTTTCCCATTTCTACAAAATGTCTGCTTGATTGTAGTTTGGAATTGCATTGAAACTATGAATCATTTTGTGGAGAATTAACATCTTAACAATCACTTTTGAAGGATCTTTATAATTTGCTCATTCATTTATTTATTCGA
Organism: Lemur catta; assembly: GCF_020740605.2. NCBI lineage: Eukaryota > Metazoa > Chordata > Mammalia > Primates > Lemuridae > Lemur > Lemur catta. The sequence continues at coordinate 87,744,839 of NC_059132.1, read as the reverse complement.
TATTTACTTACTGAACACCTTGCTTACGCTAGGCACTGCTCAAGGAACCCTGCACAAAGCAATGAATGAAAGAGACAAAAGCCCTCCTTTGTGGACTTCTATTCTAGCTGGGGAAGGCAGCAGTGAGGATGGGGGTGAGAACCACTGACAAACATAAATAAGAAAGTTATATAGTAAATTAGAAAATGATGGATGCCTTGTCAAAGAAAACAGAACAGGTAAGGGGAAAGAGGATTGAGGTCGGCAGTGGGTGCAGATTGCAATGCGTGGTTAGGGAGACTCCATGAAGAAAGTGACATTTGGGCAAAAAACTTGAAAGAAGGGACACAGTTAACGATGAAAATCTGGGAAAAAGAGCTTTCCAGGTAGAGCGGAGAGCTAACACTTGTTTGTGAAGGTGCAGGAGTCTTTGAATAAATGTAAGCCTTTTCTTCAAGGAAGCTGAAGTGGTAAGGTCAGAGAGAAAGGGGGCAACCCTCCAAACCATGTGAGTCATTTAAGGACTTCAGCATTTACTGAGTGAAATGGGAAGTCAGCGTAGGTGAAAAGCAGTAAAGCAAAAGGAAGAGCAATCTGAGGAACACAGTAAGTAAAGCAAATTAGGGCAGGGATGTTTAGTTAAGAATGAAAAAAAAGGTCAAGATGGCTCCCAGGTTCCACACCTGGGTGACCAGTAGCAATGATTCTGACAAAACTCTGATTTAGGAAAACAAGAAAATTTTAGGTGATGTGATTATATCAAGATAGATACATCAGCAAGGAATATATTTCCAGATGAAGAGAAGCTTTAAAAGAGGACATGGAAAATGTATATAACCTAAACTTATGTACCCCCATGATGAGCTGAAATAAAAAATATATATATATAAAAAAAAAAAAAAAAAAAAAAAAGATCAAGGTATAAATTCCAATGAAGAGTAGAACATTAATATGTCTGGAATTTTATTCTGATTCTAGCTAATTTTATTAATACTAATGCCTTCTGCACACTATTATGATGATGAAATGGAAGCATTAAAAAACAAACAGCAACAGTGTTGCAGAATAAGTAATTCATCAGTACCAATGTTCTGCTCATTTGAATTCAGATTTGCTAGGCTGGTTGTGTGAAGAGAATCGACGAGGAACGGCGATGTGCCACCCAGTGAACCGATGGGAGGCAAGTGCATTTAAAGATATGTCAGTGACTTACTGGGGCACAACCTGGAGCTTTGCATTGTGCCTCAGAAGAACAGTTGCTGCGGCTGAGAGAATATGGAGTTGAGAAGCAATCGACCACAGAGTTAACTCATTTTAGCAAAACCTTTGTGTTTTGCCAAGAGACAAAAAAATGACATTGCGCTCAAAAATAGGCCATGTAACTGAAAGCTTAAGATTGTAATCACAGAAAATAATCTCTCAGCACAATGTTTTGGAAATGACTCTGGGTTAATGACAGTGGCAACACCATTAGCCCATCTGCATGCATAAGCAGAAGTGTTTCACAGAATGAATTTAAACTGTGGAAGACTTCAAGTTCTGATGTTATACCCTTACAGTTCATTTCCCATACTAGAAACAAATATATCATTTAAGAAGCAAATAAGTAACATTTTCCACGTGAGAAACTTTAAGTTAAATAAATAATAGCAGTATAGATATAGTTTCTTCTGCAGCTCATAAAAGGCACAATTGAAGTAATTTTCCATGTGAAATGTAATCAATATGATTTTAAGTATTTTGGCATTTACATTTATGATACTCAAATTTACTGTTGGTATATCCCGATTGATACTAAGCTATCATACCTTCCTCAGTTAAAGAATTTACTGCTGTGTGTGAGAAGTCTCCAAATTAGGTAATTCAATTTTCAAAATCTAGCCAAGGATATTATACTTTGGATGCTGTACATACCACAAATGGATTTCTAAAATACATTTTCTAGTTATGTAGGAAGAAGAAAATTCAGAAATTAAATATGGGAACAATTTATAGATCAGCTCTATTGTTAGTCTATGTACAAATGAAACTGCAGTGCTCAGAAAAACCATGTAAATAATAGTTCCACATATTCAGTATGGCTGTAATAATTCAAAGACTGCATAACTACAAAACTAAAACTATGAATTTCTGTTATAATCCTAACTTGAAAATATCCCTGAAACTAAGCGCTTATATTTTACCCAAGAATTCTAAGAATGCCAGCAGAATTTACTCCATATACAACCCATTTATACTTGACCAAAACTGAATTAAAAAAGGATTCACTTTTCAGGATAATTTTTAAGTAGTGTCCAAGTCTGAGAATAAGAGCAGCATATAAAGGATCACAGCCAACAGATGATGGGTGGATCACTTTTATTTCATACCAGTGGAAACTAATCAGAACATTGACACTGGTGAGACAGACTAAAATAAAAAGGAAAGGAAAGGCAAGGCCAGGCGCAGTGGCTCACGTTTGTAATCCTGGCACTCTGGGAGGCCGAGGTGGAATCATAGCTTGAGGCCAGGAGTTGGAGACCAGCCTGAGCAAGAGCAAGACCCCTGTCTCCACTAAAAATAGAAAAAATTAGCCAAGTGTGGTGGCGCACACCTGTAGTCCCAACCACTTGAGAGGCTGAGGCAGGAGGATTGCTTAAGCCTAAGAGTTGAAGGTTGCAGCAAGCTATAATGACACCAGTGGACTCTAGCCAGGGCAACAGAGTGAGACTCTGTCTCAAAAAAAAAAAAGAAAGAAAAGGCCGGGCGCGGTGGCTCACGCCTGTAATCCTAGCACTCTGGGAGGCCGAGGTGGGTGTATTGCTCGAGGTCAGGAGTTCGAGACCAGCCTGAGCAAGAGCAAGACCCCGTCTCTACTAAAAATAGAAAGAAATTATCCAGACAACTAAAAATATATATGGAAAAAATTAGCCGAGCATGGTGGCACATGCCTGTAGTCCCAGCTACTCGGGAGGCTGAGGCAGTAGGATCACTTGAGCCCAGGAGTTTGAGGTTGCTGTGAGCTAGGCTGACGCCACGGCACTCACTCTAGCCAGGGCAACAAAGTGACACTCTGTCTCAAAAAAAAAAAAAGAAAGAAAGAAAGAAAGACAAAAAGAAAAGAAGGTAAAAGAAAGCTAAATTAACACATACAAAAACTAAAATTTTACAGAAATATTTCTAGTCATCTCCATACATGTTATTCAGTTTGTAAGTGAAAAGAACTATTTGAAGGGTAGCTGGTGCTTGAGGTAAACTTTTCTAATAAACTTTTTATTGTATTGAAAAGTGCAAAAGTTATTTCCTCACAAATTAATCTTATTAATAGAAAGTTTAAAGATATATATGTGTACTTTTTTAAAATCCAACATGTCTGGCCTTCAAAAATACCTCTTTCTTCAGGAACATAAGAGATTGTTTAGTCTTTTAGCGGGCATATAAATCATAATTATTACGCTGAAAAATGGTTGAAAGTAGTAGTATTCAAAGTGTGGTTCACAGACCAGAGCCAGTATACACACACGCTCTCTCTCTCTCTCACACACACACATATTCACACACACACAATTTAAACCTATCTTTCAGAATTTAAGAGTACACATTTTAACAATTTGACATTGCACGCACCCACCAGGAAAAGGGCAGTCTTTACCTGCGCCCATGGAGTGGGGGAAGGGGTCTGCAGTGAGATGCTGGGGACGCCCAGTCACCAGGGTCACCTGGCCCTGGCCTCAGATTTGTGCTAGTCCAGTGGTGCTCAGAGTACAATATGCTTGGAAAAAAGGTTGTTTTACCGGCCTCACCTGGGGATGGAGGAGTGGGAGCATACTAGGAATCAGGAAAAAATGAAAACAAAAACATGAAATTTTCATTGTGAAAATTTTTCAAAATTCCAAAAAAAAAAAAATATGTCAGTAAATGTGGTTTAGAGTTTATGTCTTGGAACTCTTCTGGATCTTAACTGTGATGGTGAACAAACGAACCTATACTAGTGATAAATTTATATAGAAATAAATACACACACCACACACGCACATACACACATATACACAGTACATGTAAAATTTGGTCTGAATAAAATTGCCAAATAGTATCAATGTCAATTTCCTGGTTGTGATATCATACTATACTGTTATCAGACGTTACCAGTGTGGGAAACTGAGTGAAGGGTACTCCCTAAACTATTTCTTACAACTGTATGTGAATCTACAAATATCTCAAAATTAAAAGTCTTTTTAAAAAGTACAGTAAAGATGAGCAATTCAGGAAACTAACATGAGGGGAGAGGTTTGAGAGATGATAGAATCAGTAAACACGAAGAATTATTAATTCACAATTAGACACAGATTCCAACAGTGCCCCCTCCTTCTAGCTAAGACTCCTTGCACTTCAACAAGAGCATGCAAATCCTGTTTTGAGCTGTTGGAAGCTGCTGGAAACCATTCTCTTCCTGAACAAACTCTTCTAGTTAAAGATATCTACGTGTTAAATATAATCTGATCACCACAAATCAGAGCATTAGTATTAAAAATGTTGTTGCCCTTTTATTCTTCCTAAGCATCTGCCTTGTATTCTAGGTTGTAGAACGTGATTTGCATGCTTACTTGTCTGATTTGAAGCCTCTTATGTTCAAGCACCCTCTTTCTACTTTCTTGATGAGAGACATGCCTTTGATAAATTCCATTTGTAACATCTGTAACAAGGCCCTTAAATTTTTATTGATCAATTAAAGACTGTCTTATTTCTAGAAGTAAGAAAATGTTTTGTTAAAATAATGCCATAAAATAAAAATGCTCTTAAGTGGAAAAGTATTATAAGAGTGAATCAAAATGAATTTCCTATCTTGCATTGCAAATAACAGTTTACCACTTCAATTAGAAGTATCGATTTAACTTACGGTGCACAAAATTATCTAATAAATTTAATGAATGAAACTTCACACACACAAAAGAGAAAGTTGTCTTGAACTTTGGCTTATGTGAAAAAGCCCACCTAACAAGATATTAATTTTAGGATTGGCTAAGTCATAATTTTGGAGTCAGTTGAAGTGACTTCAGTTTGTCAATAAATATTATGGTAATTTTTTAAAATGGTAATAATTCCTTTGACACTTCTCTCACCTGGTGGTGGAGTCAATGCTCTCTTCTTGAATCTGCCTGGACTTGTGACTATTTTGACCAATAGCGCACAGAGGAAAGTGAAATTATGTAACTTCCTGAACTATATCATAAAAGAAATACAGCTCCCACCCTACCCATTGGGCCACTCAGACTTGGAGCCACCATATACGAAATTCAACTACTCTAAGGCTACTATTCTATGAGCCACCATATAAAAAGGCCATATGTAGGCTCTCGAGTTGACTGCCCCAGCTGAAGTTCCAGCCAACAACCAACATCACCTACCAATCATGTAAGTGAGCTGTGTTAGACCCCCAGCTTGGTCAAGCCTGAAAATATCTGTAGCTACAGCCAACACCTTTTCAAATTCCTGGCTTACAAAACTGTGGGGGGAAAATGGTTATTGTTGCTAACTGGTTATGTCACTAATTTTGTTTTGTTTTTTTTTTTCCCTTTTTTTTTTTTTATTTCAGCTCATCATGGGGGTACATAAGTTCAGGTCATATACATTGTCCATGTCCTGCCCATCCCCCTGAGTCAGAGTCCCAAGCGCGTCCGTTCTCATTCTCCAGACAGTGCGCCTGGCACTCATCATGTATTCATACCTCCATCCCCTCCTCCCCCCACCTCCCCGGGTCTGCACCTTCAAGCATGACCATTCCCCAGAGGGTGTGCAACACACTCGTCATGTAGGCATACACCCATCCCCTCCCCCCACCCCCCCATCCCAGTCTGATATCCAATTGGTATCCTTCCCCGATGTACATTTAGGTGATGATCAGGGAAACCAGTTTTCTGGTGAGTACATGTGATGCTTGTTTTTCCATTCTTTGGATACTTCACTTAGTATAATGGGTTCCAGCTCTCTCCAGGAGAACCAAAGAGATGTCGTATCATCGTTATTTCTTATAGCTGAGTAGTACTCCATGGTATACATATACCACAGTTTACTAATCCATTCGTGGATTGATGGGCACTTGGGTTGTTTCCACATCTTTGCGATTGTGAATTGTGCTGCTATAAACATTCGGGTACAGGTGTCTTTGTTAAAGAATGACTTTTGTTCTTCTGGGTATATGCCCAATAATGGAATTGCTGGATCAAATGGTAGGTCTACTTGAATCTGTTTAAGGTATCTCCATATTGCTTTCCATAGGGGTTGCACTAGTTTGCATTCCCACCAGCAGTGTATGAGTGTTCCTGTCTCTCCGCATCCACGCCAACATGTGTTGTTTTGGGATTTTTTGGTAAAGGCCATTCTCACCAGAGTTAAGTGGTATCTCATTGTGGTTTTGATTTGCATTTCCCTGATGATTAGGGATGTTGAGCATTTTTTGATATGTTTTTTGGCCATTCTTATGTCTTCTTTTGAAAAATTTCTATTCATGTCCTTTGCCCATTTTTTGATAGGATTGTTTGATTTGTTCTTGCTGATTTTCCTGAGTTCTAAATAGATTCTTGTTATCAGTCTTTTATCTGATGTGTAGTATGCGAAAATTTTTTCCCATTCTGTAGGCTGTCTGTTTATTTTCGTGACTGTTTCTTTGGCTGTGCAGAAGCTTTTTAATTTAATCAGGTCCCAGTTGTTTATTTTTGTTGTTGCTGCGATTGCCTTAGGGGTTTTCTTCATAAATTCTTTGCCTAGACCAATGTCTGTAAGAGTCTTTCCTACATTTTCTTCTAGAATTCTAATCGTTTCCCATTTAAGGTTTAAATCAGTTATCCACCGTGATTTGATTTTTGTGAGAGGTGAAATCTGTGGGTCCTTTTTCAGTCTTCTACATGTGGCTATCCAGTTTTCCCAGCACCATTTATTGAATAGGGACTCTTGTCCCCAGAGTATGTTTTTGTCTATTTTGTCAAAGATTAGATGGTTATATGAGGATGGTTTTATATTTGGGTTTTCTGTTCTGTTCCACTGGTCTGTGTCCCTGCCCTTGTGCCAATATCAAGCAGTTTTAAGCACCACAGCTTTGTAGTATAGTTTGAAGTCTGGCAAATCAATACCTCCCATTTTGTTTTTATTGCTTAAGATTGCTTTTGCTATACGGGGTCTTCTCTGTTTCCATACAAAGTGTATAATTATTTTTTCTAAATCTGTGAAAAATGATGTTGGTAATTTAATAGGAATTGCATTGAATCTATAGATTACTCTGGGTAGTATAGACATTTTAACGATGTTAATTCTTCCTCCATGAGCATGGTATGGATTTCCACTTATTTACGTGTTCTGCAATTTCCTTCCTTAGCGTTTCATAGTTCTCTTTATAGAGGTCCTTTACCTCTTTAGTTAAATATATTCCTAGATATTTTATTTTCTTTGTTGCTATTTTGAAAGGTATTGAGTCCTTAATTTGGTTCTCCGATTGAATGGTATTGGCATATATGAATGCCTCTGATTTGTGTGTATTGACTTTGTAACCTGAGACATTACTGAATTCGTTAATTAATTCCAGGAGTCTCTTGGTTGAGTCCTTGGGGTTTTCCAGATACAACATCATATCATCAGCGAAGAGTGAGAGTTTGATCTCTTCTGTCCCTATTTGGACACCTTGATTCTGCTCTCTTGTCTGATAGCTCTTGCAAGGACTTCCAATACTATGTTGAAAAGTAATGGGGACAGTGGGCAGCCTTGTCTGGTTCCAGTTCTGAGTGGGAATGCTTAAAAAATTATTCTCAAAATTATGTCACTAATTTTGAGAATAATTTTTTACACAGGATTAGCAATTGAGTCCGTAAGTATAAATGACAATAAATTGGACAGGTAAGAAAGTAAAATACAAAAAGCATACAAAAGACAATGATCTTTTCCTTAAGTAACAAAGAGTTCTATTACTAGAATCTGGAGTATAAATTCTATTAATTGCAATTCTGACAGTAAGGAGATTAGCTACAATTTGTTGTAGGGTACAAAATTTCACCATCCAAATGAAGTTAAAAAATCAAGAGGATAAAATGGAAATATGATGAGGATGAGTATTTAAAGTTACCCAGAGAACACTGTACTGAATTGAAAAACTTAACTACAAAATCCAAGCTGAAAAGCATGATTAAGTTTTCACATTCCAGGGATTCCTTCAATACAGACAGAATTATTTCCCAAGAACCACCATTTTAACATGCAAATCAGATGAAGTCATTGCAATAATCAAGCCCAGATCTCATCTGCCTGTCCAGAATCTTGGACCATAACCCAAATCGGTAACTATGTCTTGGAACCAAGTTTGGGACCAAGAAACATTAGGCAGTCTGAGATACTAATTCCAATCCCTGTATTTGTATTATACATTGGTTTGTAATCACTGGGATACCTAGAAATAAATACAAGTATATGAAGCAAATCATAGCAGTAGTGTTAAGCTTAGCAATAAGTTTCCTAACCACAGTGATCATTTCACTGTCATTTAAATATTTGAAATGCTTAAAAGAATCTGATATATTTGAAGACATATTTGGCTTCTGATTTAATTTTAAATGCATAAGACAATTAGCTTAAGTTTTCAAACTGTGATAACATCGATATATAATATGAATTACTGTATTTAAAAATTTAGATTCCTTAATTTTTAAGTGGGGTTTAAGTGAATAGGTAGATTTTGTTAGATTTGTAAATTTGTCTTTTTCATATTGAAAAATCCAAAGAGTTTCAGATTATTAACTTTGTGACTATAGTTCAAAATGTGTTTACAAATTTAATCAATTATGTAAGTGGTGTTATATCTTGAGTTAAAATCTCAATTTGTCAAAATAATTGAGGTAATTTAACAATTGTTGGGGAATAAATTAAAATAATTTTTAATATTTTTGCAAAGTTACCACATTAGAAACAAAATGTATATGTTATATCTAAATGTGATAAAAGTAATTAAAATCTATAGCTTTAATAAGTAAATTATTAATTTAAACACAGGTATTGCAAATAGTGATTTTATACACAAAATTTCTATTCAGATACTTAGAAATATAATCAAAAGGATTTCCCTGGTTTTAGTATTTAATCAATAAAAATATAAAAGTCAGTATTATTTTAATAAATAATTTGAAACCAAATTATTATTAGCTATGTGTTGAGGTCTATATAATCTTATGAGGTCTAGAAGCTGCTTTATTGACAGTAGACTTCAATGAAAGCATCTTGACTTGAAGATACTAAAATCTAGAGATACAGGAAATTTATTGTCTATATAGTAAATACTTTAAATCTATATATCAGAGATCACTCACAAGTAAACACTGGGACAAAAGTGTTTTGGACTACACATATGAGCTTGGGCTACAAATTCACATAAAGACTGCCTTGTAACATTTCCATGAAGTTATATAATGGAAAATAAATTTCCTCCACTTGGAAAAGAGAGGCCATGTTCCCCATTGCCTCTCTTTGTAGAGTGGGCCTCCCTCTAATTTGTTCATACACTGTGGGTGTAGCACTTTGGGCCTTATTGAATGTCTCTTAGCTGACTACCCATGTTGTCTGGGGCTAGGTATTACCTCCTGTAGCCCACACCTCAAGTGGCTGTCAAAACAGAAGTGCAAGTTAGCCAGAGATTGTAGATTCTCTCATTTTAACTCCTTATCTCCCTATATCCCTATGTTCAATTTATTTTTAAAATTAAAGGAGCTTCTTTACCTTTATGCAAGGTCAAAAATACAATTAAAATAGAGTTTAAAAAATAGGTTTAAAAATATTAGATCACCATATTTCTACTTTTCTTTACCACTTGATTTTTAAGACGAACAATTTGAAAACAATTTAGCTATCACCACATTCCAACTATAAAATTATAATTCTAGTAACCTAAAAATTAGAAATGGATAATATCCGTCACTCAACCAACCAACATAAATGAAATACATTTCCATTACTTTCACAAAAATATTTTTTCATCATCATAAATGTAAAATGATGGTTTTTTTTATAACTTATTCTTTATTCTTTCTTCACAGAGAATCTGAATCAACATTATTAATATGACAGCTCTTATAGGTCAAACAAAAAGGGGAGAGAAAAGAGAATTAATTACTGATTTCAAAAATTGGCTTTGGACATTTTTGAAAATTTTACTGGGAAAAAATAGTCACTTTATTTAGTAAAATATTTTTCTAGTAAGTAATGAGAAAATAATGATAGTTGCTTTTTATTTATGATGGTTTTATGTATAGGAAACCGTAACTCAATATCTATATAAATATTCTTAGTAGAAGCCAGTTTATCTAAATTACTCAGCCCAAATCTATGCTTGTAAAGCAAAAACGAATATTTCTAAATCAGGCAAAAAAATTTCTCTTTTGTGAAATTACAAGGGCAATATGTTAAAATGGAAAATCTTTTAGCAGGAGGAAGTGGTTGATATATGTCATTATTCCTCCAATGTCTCAGCTATGAGACCTTGGCAAGTCATTCAAACATTTTGGGACTCAGTAATCCCATTTACCATATAGAATTAATTTATTGCCACCCTAAGGCCAGGAAGCATGACAGAGGATTGATGGAAATCTTTTAAAATTTGTAGGCCAATAATCTGTCACAGTCATTTTTTTCTTCTCTCTCTCTCTGTTGCCCTCCCCCACCTGCCACCCACCCCACATCCTCCCGACTGCACAGTAGTGTCTTAATCTTCATGCATTGTCTTCTGGGACACCTTTCAGTCTGTAAAGAAACAGTCATACACTTACAAACACTGACTCTTTCTGGAAGATAATGGCTGAACTAAAGACCTACGTAGAGAAGAAGGTAAAGTGAATTTCAGTTCATTAAATTGATGTCAATCATCCTCTAATAAAGATAAAGAAAAGGAACCAATAGTTACTACAGACTTTAAAGATCAAAAAAATTGTGGCCAAAGGTCTAAGGGAAGGGTCTTCTTGGTCTCCTGAGGGAAATAAAAAGTGCAGCAAGGAGACTGAGTCAAGACATTTGGGGAAGAGAGAGTATAGCCCTATCATTCCGTGTTCTAAGAACATATTTTATACTCTATGCTTCTGCAATATGGAGTCATATTCTTGGACTTCTTACAACTAGACATTCCAACTAGAAAACCCTGGATATCATTAGCTTTTCTGAGTAGTTGAGTTTATATTTCATTGCCTTCTCAATCCATTACACAGAGTAATTTTACTTAGCCAAAAATGATTTTATAGTGTTTTTTTAAAAATCCTAATTATAAGGGAATATGCAATGACTGCTTAGAGTTGCAGTCCTGGCTCATGATTTATTTTACAAGTCTTTCCTCACAGTTCTTTGCTAAATGGACATTCTTTGTGTTTTATTACAAGTTTCTTCCATTGCATCATGCTCTCAGTGGGATGGTGTGCCTATATTTTATTTTACTTCTGCCATTAATTACCTGTGGGCCTATATCATGTCTCTTGCAGACCCATTTATTATAATGGTGCCTGCTGGTGTCCCTGCAGCTAGCAGTCTGTCAGTATTTCCATTAGAAACCCCATTTCACAGGGGCTTAAAATTCAGCTGAAAATTGTGCTCTAGGCTGTACATGTTTAGAGTACATGGTATGAACTAGGAAACTCTTTATTTTTCGTTCTAAAAAGACAAATTTGGAAAAAAGCTATTCCAAAATTGATATGCATGTAGGCTCTAACTTTTGTGATGAAAAGGTTTTTTTTCCTAAAAAAATGTAATCTTATAAAAGTATTTATAGGTTTTTATTTTAGTATTTTCAAAATGGAAACATATGTCTACATAGTTTATGGGAAAATTAGTACAACCTAGGTGATAGGCACACTTTCATGTTTCTTTGTTTCTTTATTTTAATTTCATTAAATACACATGAAGGCTAATTTTTAAGGAATTTTGAAATGTGTATTTGTTCATGGAGACTCTCAGGAAATATTCTATTGACAATATAAAATTAAATTTTAAAAATGTTTTGAGAGTTATTTATAAAGTTGTTCATTGGACAGTCTTCACAGAAGACTGTTATTTACCATGAGAAATATTTTGGAATTCAGAAATCATAAATCTCCAGAAAGTTATCATCCCAAGAGATACTAAAATTATCCTTATTGAGAATAACATCAGTAGGGTTTTCCGATAAAATGCAGGAAGCCAGTTAAATATTAATTTCAAATAAAAAATTATTTTTAGTATAAGTATATACCAAATATTGCATGAGACATACTTACACTAAAAATGTACATATTTGTTATTTATCTGAGATTCTAATTTAGCAGAGTATCTTGTATTTTAATCATTTAAATCTTGCAACCATAACTATCAATGATTATTTTTCACATTCTTCAACCTAAAGTTAGAATTCAATGTTAGAGAACATCTGAGGAGTACAAGAATGGGAGAATAGTGTTGGCTTTCTTAAAACATTGCCTAGACTATAGAAACACTTCTTCAAAGAGTAAGTTTTTCATCAGGAAATATAATAACACATTCTTTTTTTTTAATTTCAGCTCTTTACGGGGGTACAAAAGTTCAGGTTATATATATTGCCCATGCCCCCCCATCCCCCTGAGTCTGAGCTTCAAGCGTGTCCATTCCCTAGACAGTGCTCATCGCACTCATCACATAGGTATGCACTCATCCCCTCCCCCATCCCCCCCAGTCAGAACTTCAAGCGTGTCCATTCCCCAGACAGTGCTCATGGCGTGGATGCAGAGAGACAGGAACACTCATACACTGCTGGTGGGACTGTAAACTAGTGCAACCCCTATGGAAAACAATATGGAGATACCTTAAACAGATTCAAGTAGATCTACCATTCGATCCAGCAATCCCATTATTGGGCATCTACCCAGAAGAACAAAAGTCATTCTATAAAAAAGACACCTGCACCCGAATGTTTATAGCAGCACAATTCACAATTGCAAAGATGTGGAAACAACCCACATGCCCATCAATTCATGAATGGATTAGCAAAATGTGGTATATGTATACCATGGAGTATTACTCAGCTATAAGAAATAATGGTGATATGTCATCTCTTTGGTTCTCCTGGAGAGAGTTGGAACCCATTCTATTAAGTGAAGTATCCCAAAAATGGAAAAATAAGCACCACAATAACACATTCTTGTGGATAAGAGTCAAAGGGGAATAATGTGATCAAGAGAAAAAAGAGAAGAATATTTAATAGAAAGAGGTTCCCTAAGGATGAGAATTGAGATACTTGAACGCAAAGACTCTAAGGAAAGGAAAAATAGTGATAAGGAAACTAAGTCATATCCAAGTCCACGGAGCCCCTTCTGGACTCTTTAATAAATATTTGATTTAATTCTGAAGTACAAAACTACTAAACACATTCAAGTACTTTTATTTTTGTTTCATAAAATTAACTCAGGATAAAAAGAACACATATAAAGGTAAATTTCAAAGTATTTGACTCATTCACACAACCAAAATTTTTCTTCAAGCATCTTCAAGAGGCTGGATGGAAATGAATGGAGCTACTATTGTAGTTGGGGGGATTGCTAGGGAATTAATAGGCAATAGGTGTTTGAATGAGTTGTGTTGTCACATCAGTTACTAGGGATGAAAAGGGTCAATCATAAAACATAAAATGCTTCACTAAGCATTAATTAAATATATGCCTAAAACAATAATATTCACACAGGATATCATAACACAAGAGTAGGATGAATAGCATGAGAAAAGTCTTATTTTACAATTAATTAGATGGCCCACAAATGAACAAAATATAAACACCTTCCTAAAACTTGTCAAAACATGGATGAATCCATGTTTCTGAATGTGAATTTATGTACAGGGCAAAAAAGAAAATGAAATCATAAGTATATGAGAAACAATAAATATTAAGTAAATATGAATGTATGAGCCAGAAGTATTGAATAAGACATAGCTTATGCTTTCAGGAATTTAAAACATAGTTGCAGCTACAAGACATGAAATAATTCAAAAGCATATCTCCTCATATATTTTATGTCCCAAGATGCTTGGTTTTTCCAGTTGCTTTTTAAAATTTATTTTTTTTTTGCTAGTAAATACTCTTGAATTTCAATTATTAAATATTGTTGTTTCTAACTAATTCTCACATTCTAAAGGTAGATTTAATTTTTTACTCTGGTAAATATGCATAATAAAAAATCTACCATTTTAACCATTTTTAAGGTTACAGTTGAATAGTATTAAGTACATTCACAGTGTTGTGTCATCATTACCATTATCTGTTTTCCAGAACTTTAGCGTCCCAAATGGAAACTCTATACCCCTTAAACATTAATTCCCCATTCTCCTCTCCCACCAGCCCCTGGTAACTGCTATTCTACTGTCTCTATGACCTTTTTTTAAATTAGGTTGATTTGGGAGTTTTGTTGCTTTTGTTGTTGAGTTGCAAGAGTTGATGATATATTCTGGATATTAACCCCTTATCAGATAAATGATTTGCAAAGATATTCTCCCATTCTGTGGGTTGTCTTTTCACTCTCTTGATGATGTCCTTTGGTGCACAAAACCATAATTTTGATGAAGTTAAATTTATCTTTTTTTTTCATTTTTTGACTGTGTTGCTGGTGTCTTATTGGATTTGATTTTTTAAAATAATTTTTTAGTGTACTTAATAAAGTGATTCATCAATCAGATAATTCCTTCTTAATAAAAATAATTGTTTAGAAATTCAAGTAATGACATATTATTAGCCTATCCACTACCAAAATTCCTGACTATAACAATAAAGTGTCTGTAAGAAAAATACAAATGCAACTGTTGTAAATTATTGGCAATTGACCAAAATGTAGCAAAATTTAGGGGATGTGGCTCCTCACATAGGGGAATCATCCTAACTGAAGTCCAGAACACCGAAGGCATTTCCCAGTTTGTATGGCACGTGGAGGAGAGAGCTAAGGGAGAAAGCACAGTCTCATGGGGCTGAGGAGCCAGACACTGGATATTGGTACTTCCAGAACTGAATATTGCAATGGGGAATCTTGGAAAGGATATAACTGCAGATTGGGTACTCCTAAAATCTGCATATTAGTTTCCCTCAAATCTTTGACTGACTCTGACACTGTATATGTACAAATATTCCAAAGAATCCAGCAGAAAGCAACATCTGGCACTTAGGAGCTAAACAGATATTTTAACACCTGCCCAGTAACTAGGAAGTAGTTTGCAGACCTTATCAAGTCCCAGCAAGTTGGGGAAGCTCAGTAAGCACACTGCATGTTTCACTATAACCTCAGAAGGGCCACACATTAGGAGTAAAGAATATAACCAGTGACTCAAGGTCACTCCCTATGTTAAGGAACAAAATTAAAATTGGCCTACTCTAATAGACCCTGCAACCATGCTTCCAGAAAAGCGAAGTGATACACTGGTAATTTAATTGCCTGATAGTACAAAATCCAACCTTCTTTGGAAAAAGTAATAAAATCTAGAGTCTTTGTAGCATATCATCTACAATTTCCAGTGGCCAGTCTAATATCTTAGTCATGCAAAGAAGCAGAAAATATGATCCATAATCAATAGAAGCTGATCTGCAGAGGACCTTGACAGGAATTAACAAGACAGTGATGTTTAATAATTGTTACAAATATGTTTAAAATGTCCAGGAAAGACATGTATATAATTGATCATTGGAATGAAGAATTTCAGAAGAGTTACAGAAACCTTTTTAAAAAAGAAAAGCACAGGACTAAGAAACACTATATCTAAAAAAATCCAATGGACATAAATTATGGCAGATTTAATTCTGCAGAAGATGAGTAACTTGCAGGTATGTGAATAGAGATTTCCAAACGTAAGCACATAGAGAAATGCTAATAATAATAGAATATAGAAGCAAAGATCTATGAAGAAGTAGCAAGTAGTCTAACATTTATGTGGTTGGAATTTTACAAACAAACGAAGGAGAAGATGGGGAAAAGATATTTAAGAAATAATAACCCAAAATGTCTAAATTTGACAGCAAATAAAAACTCTCAGCTCCAGCAATCTCAGTGAAGGATAAAAACACCATGAAGGATAAAAACAAAAAAATATACACCTAGTTGTATCATAATTAAACTGCTGGAAGCCAAATATGAAAATTAGATGTCAAAAGAAACCTGAGAAAAAATGTATTACATATATAGAATGAACAATACAAATGATGACTAACCTTCTTTCATCAGAAACCACAGGCTCTGACCTCCTTTTCTTCTTCCCTCATCTGTGGTTAAGAATTCTTGAGATTACATTGGGCCCACCAGTGGGGTAAATAAACCAGGATAATCTCCCCATATGCTGACTAGCAACCTTAATTCACCTGAAACCTTAATTCCTTTTTGCTATATAACATAACATATTCACAAACGGGTGGGGAAGCTGTGACCTAAAGGTGAAATGTGGCCTAGGTCCTTAAGTGTGGCCTTTTGACCAAATCCAAATTTTGCAAAACAAATCCTTTTACTAAAAGGGGTGAAACAGAGAAAGATGAAGCTTTTCTTGCCTCATTTGATGCTTACAAAAGAAGAATCTTGAAATCAGAAGGCCTCAGGTTCCCTACCCCAGCATGGCAGGAAACATTCTGTGATGGTTAATTTTATGCATCAACTTGACTGGGCCAGCCCAGAGTGCCCAGATATTTAGCCAAACATTATCCTGGGTGTGTGTGGGGGTGGGGGATGAGATTAATGTTTGAATCCATAAAATAAGTAAAACAGATTGCCCTCCCTAATGGAAGTGGGCCTCATCTAATCAACTGAAGACCTGAACAGAACAAAAAGGCTGAGTAAGAGGGATCTCTTCCTGCTTAACTGTCTGAGCTGGGACATTGATCTTTTCCAGCCTTCAAACTCGCACTGAAACATCAGCTCTTCTTGGATCTCAAACCCGCTGGCTTTAAGACCCTTTCATTTATGGTCAATTGATTTTCAGCAACAAGGGTGCCTAGAAAATTCAACAAGCGAAAGCATAGTCTTTTTAACCAAATACTCTAGGACAACGGGATATCCACATCCAAGAATGAAGCTGTGTCTTTCTTCACACCACATACAAAAATTAGCTCAAAATGAAGCATAAACTAAAAGTAAGTGATAAAACAATAAAACTCTTTGCATAAAACATAGGAGTGAATCTTCAGGAGCTTGGGTTGTCTTATAAATGATGACAAAAGCACAAGTGGCAAAAGAAAAAGTATACAAATTGGACTTTGCCAAAATTATAAAATTTTGTGCCTCAAAGGACACTACTGAGATATTGAAAAGACAATTTTTTTGCCTGCTTCTCATAAACAGAATGTTTACCCAAAACTTGCCTCTGATGTTAAGACTAATGACAGCACATATGCACTAAGAGGCTATGAAATGCATTTCCTCATAGAATGAAGCTTTCTAGGTGAGCAAGATGGCTCCCAAGAAGGTGCAAAAATGGCTTGAGAATGCCAGGAAAGGAGAACGGTTTAGAGTTTTATAATGGTTATGAAAGGAGGCTGCCTGAGAGACTCTGTACATGGTTGGATTCCCCTTCAGTGCCAGAGGTGGGAGAGCCCAGACTTTCTCATCAACTTCGTCAGCTGTGGGGCAGAAGGGGAAGACGTAAGAATAAGGTTTCAAAAGCTGCCAGGAGTAAAATATCAATAATGGCATCTGACTTAATCCACCAAGTAGAAAAAAGTGTTTGCAAATCATATAACTGATATATGTCTTGTATTTAGCATATAGAAAGTACTCTTTCAATTTAGTAAAAAAAAAAAAAAAAGATAACCAAATTTTTAAATGGAAAAAAAGATCTCATTAGAAATTTTTGCCTGAAAGATATATAAATGGCTAACAAGCACATGAAAAGATGCTCAGCATCATTAGCCATAGGGAAATGTAAATCAAAACTATAATGAGATACCACTTCATACCCACTAGGACGGCTAAAATAAAAAAGACAGATGATAACCAGTGTTGATGAGGATATGGAGAAATTGTAATCATCATATATTGCTGTGGGACTGCAAAGTGCTGTAGCCACATGAGAAATCAGTTTGGCATTTCCTCAAAATGTAAAACATAGAGTTACAATATGACCAGTAATTTCCACTCCTAGGTATATATCCAAGAGAAATGAAAACATATGTCCACAAAAAAAAAAATTGCACATGATGTTCATAGCAGCATTATTCATAATAACCAAGAAATGGAAATAATACAAACGTCCACCAATTGGTGAGTGGATAACACAATGTAACATAGCCATAAAATAAAATATTTGACAATAAAAAGAAACGATGTACCGATACATGCTGCAACATGAATAAACCTTGAAATCATTATGCTATGAAAGAATCCAGTCAGAAAAGATAATATATTATTCCATTTATATGAAATGCTCAGAATAGGCAAATCCATAGAGATAGAAAGTACATTAGTGGTTGCCTGGGAGTGAGAAGGAGCAATTGGGAGTGCTTTTTAAATGGTAGGGGGTTTGTGTTTTCAGTGTTGAAATTCTTCTAAAATTAGATAGTGGTGATGGTTATACAACTCTGCTCCTATATTAAAAATTGTCCAGTTGTGCATATTAAATGTGTAAATTGTAGGGTATGTGAATTATATCACAATAAAACCTACACACCACCTCCTGCAGACTGAAGATCTCTTAATAGTAATATTTATGATCCCCTTTGCATTTATGTGCAAATCTGGGAAGACATTTATTTTAGTCAGTATGTTGTACTAATGTGGTGAACATAGTTATTATATAGAGTGGTAGTGAAAATTATTTGAAGAATATAACTTTTTATGGCCCAAGTTGGATGAGTGCTGTATTCTGCAACTTTTCATCTCTGATGTGTTGAGTTGGGCCTACATTATTTTGCCCTTGGGGATGCCCTGTGTTTAATTTTCCTGCTGTTGTTTCATGTTCAATTATCCATTGGAAAAGGAGCCCTGGTAATGTGGGTCTGGAGGATAATGCTGACTCATAGCTGATGTCTGTTAGAAGGAGGGTGATCGTGTAACTTGTCTGGGTCAATCCTGTCTAACACCTGCGGCTCCAGTTTGGAAGATAAATTTTATGGTCATTCTACCTATAAAATGCTATTTTAAGGGCCTATGATTAGCAGTCCATTTAATAGGTTAGATTATTTACAAAGAATTCCTTTCAAATAAATCTACCTGACAATGTTTAAGGATGATGCATGATTACCTGGTAAAAGAATAAACCAAAGAAAGGAAGGGGTTACCATAAAGGTAAGTATAGTGCAGTGATTTTTATAAAGGAGTGAATTTGACACCTGGGTGAGATTTGGTAATGTCTGGAGACATTTTGTTTTGTCACAACTTGGTGAGGGGAGACAGGGTAGGAAGGAGTGCCCTGCTGGCATCTGACAGATAGAGACCAGCAATGCCCTAAACATCCTACAATTCCCAGGAGAGGTCTACAACAAGAATTATCGGGTAAAATATGTCTATAGTGCTAGAGTTAAGAAACTCTGAGACAATGTTTACATTTGAAAGGGAGGGATGTAAAGTATATGTATACTTTAATTAAGTCAGATATTTATATTTCCTGCAGTTTTTTGGAAGGAAGGCAGGCAGGCAGGCAGGCAGGCAGGCAAAATCTTCAACAGAACAATGACAAGAGGTAAGTATAAATATGTGTCAAATAATTATTTCCAAATATTTTAGGTATGAATTTTACAAACTTTTAAAGAAGGAATAATTGTCCATCTATATAAAGAAAAATAAAATATATTAATCTTTCCAATTTATTTTATTGAACAAAATAATCCATATAAGAAAATACCCCCTAAAAGAAGAGACTAAATTAATCTTACTTGTGAACATTTGTATAAATATTAGCATATTTATAGCAAAGCAAATTAGGAGATGGAAATTAAACATGCTTCAAAATTAAAAAAGTTATTAAATGTTATATTAATATTTTAGAAAGTTAAGAAATCTCCTTAGATTAGGGGAAATATTTATTAAAATTCATTCTTATTAATATATTTTAAGTAAGAAGATAATTTTTTAACATGATAAAAATATCCCAAGCAACTATTATACTAACTCATAATTAATAACCAGTTTAATATGGTTAATGTTGTATGAATTCACATTTAAATCAGAACAACAGAAAAGAAGTATGTTATTATCATTTAACTCTTACATTGTTCTAGAAATTCAAATTAGTCCAATAAGATTTTTAAATAGAAATAAAATTTTGAGACTTTGTAGATCCTGGCCTAGTTTTTCAACATTATTTTTTGCAAGATTCTGTACTGTATCCTCATTTATCTTTCTGTAGATAAGAGCCTTAAAATAATGAGAAGCTTTGTGATTTAAGTCCTTAGATATCATTTTTATTACAAAATAATATGTATAAGAGATGTAACCCATATTCAATCCTTAACTTTAACTCAGTCCTCATTTTTCTTGTTACTCTTACCAAATTTTTCTTAATTATACCCCTAACACTCTTAGGCAGGAAGGGGTAAGAGTCTGGGATGGACAAAGAATAGAGGTTTCACGTGTTACTTGGTAATTTTTAGGAGCTACAGGTTCAATAGTTAATATCTCAAGCAAATAAAAAGTGCTCCCAATTTCAAATTGCTTTATTAAAATGCCATGTATTAGATTCCAAGCAAGAGAATAGTACTGATGACAAGTCCACCTGTAAGGAAACATTTGCTAATGAGAACTTCCTTCTGATGCACATGGAAACTGGCATCTTGCTCTGGGCAAACATAAGATACAGTGTAAATTGTCCCCAGCTTAGCATTTCCATGTTAAAATTGATTGATTCAACAACTGGCGCATCGTTTGGAACAGGTGAAAGAGAAGATGAACACTGTAGAATACATGGAGCCACTATATCTCTAGCAATGTTAAGGGCAGCAAGAAGGTGATACTGCTGACTAATGATCCCTCTCAAAAATGCCTAATGGAAGCAATCATTTGTAAGCAAATAATATTGACCTGTGTTTTCTTATTCCTCCTGGTAGAAAGAACATAACTCTCCTTATATGATATGAATTACCATATACCAGATATCCAGTTCAATGTTTAACCAAAAGTAAGCATGCAAAAGTAATTTGCTTTTTTTCTTCCCATTGTATCTCATTAATTATAAAAACTCCATTAAAACTTTTTCCTTCTGATTTCTTTTTCTTCTGATTTAAGTTATGCAAACTATAGCTTAAAAGACTCCCTTTCCCAGATAACTAAGAGTGATGAAAACACATTTTTAAAGCTGCTTTTCTATTAGAAAATTAAATTTTATTTAATGATTTATACTATGTATTAATTAACAAATGAAGATTATAATATTTATTTAAATATATACTTGTCCACCTATTAGTTAATAGTGAAATGAAATTGTATTATCTAGTTTAGAAAATTGTTATTTACCATAAGTAACTTTTAAAATTAAATGCAAATTACTGAATTGGAATCACCATATATTCCTTAAGTATTACTTTGATTTTCTCAGCATAGTCAAAAATATGTACATTCTTTCCTTCAAAATATCTGATTTATACTATAGGAAGTTAGTTTAAGTTTTATCCCAGACATCTTAAGAAAAAATAAAGATAATAGAAAACTCTAAATAAGGGTGGCATAGCAAATCAAAATTCTAATACTTTCTGTTATAGTTCTCTTTTCTGAAGTTTGCTTCAGAGGACCAATAAAATATTGAGGTTAAAAAAACCCAAATAATATGTGTGAGACTTTAAACTAATTGTCATGGAAGTTAGTAAAAAAAAATACAATCACCTGGGATTTATTGTTTTCTAGTTTTGAACCTTCTATCCAGTGGATATGCCCTAATTTAAAATTAGTTCAAAATAGAAACATCAATTATCTAAATATCCATGGCAATGAATCAGCTCTTTTCTGATCAATATAAGTCAATCACTGAGTAATTGATTGGAATAGATCACTGTTAATTTTATTCACTTGGTGTTAGGACAGCTAGAAAAAAATAAATGAATCTCTTGATTTAAGTCTCTATCCCATAAGAACTATCATCCACAAAGAAAAGTAAAGTGATGGCCAACTTCTTGGTCAGACTACATAATGTCCTCTTCCTCTCTCCCTCCAGAAGGTGTTCGGAATTGATAAAAGTAAGCTCCTTTTCTCATAGTTTGTAATACCTTCTGTTAAATGGTATTAGTTATATTTATCCCTTTTTGTGTATTAGACAAATAGAAATTAAGAGATAGGCTTGTATTTGCCCTTTACACATTTTCAAATAAAAAGTATGGTTTTTCAAAAACATTTTGGTCAGAAGCTTTGTCAGTATAAATCATCTGTGAAAAGTAAGTCCAATGTGCCTCACAGAAGAAATGAAGCTACTACCTGGTATATTGTATTTGTTGTTCAGGAAGGATCTTGTCCATTTTTTGACTCTTGTATCCCCAAATGCTTGGAGCATATTATTGCTCATTAATGATATTCAGAATGAAGTAATTAATATTTTTATGTTGGAGTACACTTGAGTAACCCCCAGGTGTCCATAATTTGAAAACAATTGATATGAATTATCTATCTGCCCAAATGTATGTGATATGTGTAGCTGGTCTGATAGAGCTTGACTCTGTCATGACAGAACATTAAGTTTTCTTAGCCCATTTTTCTGGAGAGAAGTATGAATCATCAGTGGAGATTTTAATTCACTGCATTTCAGACATTTCTTCCTGAAAAGAGACGTGACCCTCTTGAAATGAGCACTGATGCTCAGGGACTCCCACTGGTCTTTTCTGT
Source organism: Lemur catta (assembly GCF_020740605.2). Taxonomy (NCBI): domain Eukaryota; kingdom Metazoa; phylum Chordata; class Mammalia; order Primates; family Lemuridae; genus Lemur; species Lemur catta. The sequence continues at coordinate 87,722,100 of NC_059132.1, read as the reverse complement.
TTGGGAGAGATGCTCAGACGGGAACAGGCAAGGTTTAACATATAAATCTTAGGAAAGTAATGCAGGAATATTCAACACATATGCTCGGACACATCAGAAGTCTGGAATTATGCTATTAACTTTGGACAAATGACACTTTTTAATCGTTTGTGTCTCAGATTATTCTCATTTTAAAGTGAAGAGGATAAAGGTGGTGGAAAAAATAATAAAATACTCTTTCAGAAAATAAAATAATTTATGGGTTAATATAACATTCGTAAAGGCCATATGAATACTCTGCTGTACCCGCTATAGCATAGCATAGCATATATTTATGTAAAAGCAAAGAGAATAGTATATAAGGCATTTGAAATAAGGGAATCAGAGTTTAATTTAAACATCTAAATTTCCTAGCATTATATTGATAAACAATATTTTCTCTCTTTTTATTGGTTTCTTTTGCTTTTAGTGAATTCTATTTTCTTATTTATTTCCATTACAAAAGCAAAAATATCATCATAGGAGTAATATGTCCTCATACTGAAAAATTAAATAGATTGTCCAAAACTTTAACAGAGTATCAATACTCACAATATTAGCCAAAACATTTTTACTATACTAAAAATAAATCACACAAATAGAAATATTAAGTTAAAATGTAACATTGCAATAGAATCTAGCAGAGTAAACATGTTCTACTGCATCTATTTTCTACTGATATAAAAATAAAGTTATAGTTTTAATTCTTTCCACTTTTTACCAGCCTATACATATTTATTGTGCTTTTCTTTACAGCCATAACAACTATAATACTTGAGAATTTTATTCTTTACAGAAATTTAGTGGCTTGTTTCCAAACATAGTTTCCCAGCAACACCTGAACATCTGCAGTTGGCAAATGTGTGCTTATAGTAGAGAATGGAAATGTCAAATAATCATTTATCAATAAAAATCATTCTTCTTTTTCTAGGATACTAATCTGTTAATAGCTAGATAATATCAGAATACACATTATAGCAGATTATATTTATGTTCCTCAAAGAGACCTTCAGTGCCTATTTGAGTCAAGTAAGGACTAGGTTCAACATTATTTGTTGAACTGAAACTAGGATGTTATATATAGTATCTTACCAGGTAGTCTAAGGGTAGGATATCAGGCTCTGTAGCAAGCAGTGGGTTGAATTTCTGATAGATAAACCAATATTAAATTAGAAAACAAATGTATAAGTTCCATCTGTGGTGCAAATCCAGTAATTAATTATAATCTATAAATTTAGTTACATCAATCATTTATTATAAACCTACAGTGATAAGTTACATATAACAACAACCAAAAAAAAACTATCCTGAAAATTAATAAATTACTACTTTACCTGGAGTTTACTTTTTTGTGTGTAGTGACTTTTTTACTTGTGGTTAATATGAATTTTACTTGTGGTTAAGTATGTTATTTCTATGACACAAATACAAGAAACAACAGTAAATGAAGAAAATTAAACTTTTCAGTAGGCTATATTGTCTTTTCTGAGGACCCTCATAATAATGACTTTTTCTTTAATGGTAAGAATTAAAGAATTGTATGGCTAGGCCAGGTGCAGTGGCTCACGCCTGTAATCCTAGCACTCTGGGAGGCCGAGGCTGGTGGATTGCTCGAGGTCAGGAGTTTGAGACCAGCCTCAGCAAGAGCGAGACCCTGTCTCTACTAAAAATAGAAAGAAATTATCTGGCCAACTAAAATAATATATATAGAAAAAATTAGCCGGGCATGGTGGCGCATCCCTGTAATCCCAGCTACTGGGGAGGCTGAGGCAGGAGGATCACTTAAGCCCAGGAGTTTGAGGTTGCCGTGAGCTGGGCTGACGCCATGGCACTCACTCTAGCCCGGGCAACACAGCGAGACTCTGCCTCAAAAAAAAAAAAAAAGAATTGTATGGCTAAATCTATGCCCGTTGACACCAATTCCTTCTGCCTCTGAACTCTTCTGTAAAATTATAGATATTATCACAAAGCTATCCAATGAAACATTCTTACAGTTTCCTCTCACCCTACTTTGTTTTGTTTTGTTTTTGAGAAGGGGCCTCACTCTCACTGAGACCAGGGTACAGTGGTGTGATCATAGCTCACTGCAGCCTCGAATTCCCGGGCTCCAGTGATTCTCCTGCCTCAGCCTCCCAAGTCGCTGGCACTACAGGCAAGAGCCACCATGCCTGGCACCTATTTTGGATTATAAATCAATTGAGGACAAAAAAAGTATTTCAAAAAATTTTATCATATTCTCAATAACACAATACATGATATAGATGATCAATAATTGTGTAAAAGCCCCTCATATCAAGGCAAATGTGATTTAAAAAGTATACAAACATGATAGCTGTTAATAATGACAGAAACTAGAGAATGATTTTCCAAAATGTGGAAAAGTTATTGTTTAATATACAGAATTATTTGCCTGCACCAAGCTTATTATATACAAAGGTGCAGTAGTTTTCCTACCTTTCAATTACTACATTGTAGCAGAATGCAAAATGGCAAATTTTTGGATTTCATTTACTCTGAATTTGAGTTTTTCCATTCCTTGCCAAATATTAATTCTTTTCCCTGACATTTCAAGGAAAAAAGCTATTGTTTTTACCCCTTGTAGATTCCAGGCACTCTAGATTATGTATTTTAATCTGACAACAATCACCTCATTATTTCCATTTCCTCCTGGAATGTGAGCTCCAAGAGAGCAGGGACTTTTTTAAATTTCATTTTCTGCTGTATCCATGAGGCCTGTTAACAGAGTAAAAGCTCAATAAACACTTTTTAGAATAATGAATCAAAGTAGAGAGGCAAATTATCACATGGCTAAGACTGCAAATCCTAAAATCAGACATTCTGGAATGACCTACCCACCACAAATGTGGTCATGTTACCAGTCACCAGCCCTGCCTGGCTTCAGCCTCTTCCTCAGCAAACTCCACAGTCTCCATCAGGTTGTTGAGAGGATCAAACAAATAATTCCCAATAAAGTACGCAGAAGAGTGCTTTGCACATATTATGCACTCAAAAAATGTTAGTGCTATTTTTGTTACATTAAATATAAGAAAATTGAAATTCAAAGATTTTTTATAGCCAAAATTGCATGTCTGGTAACAGAAGAAAATTCTTAACTAATTTGAGAGCCTGTGCTCATTCTACTAAAACTTTCTGACCACCCAAAACATTACGATGATATTTTGGAGAATAAAGTTTTCTTGAAGTCAAGTAAGACATTAGCACAAAGAAAAGCAATTATTTGCTTTAAGGAGAATATACATTCATACTATTAATAGTGATTTAGTACAACTCAGGCTTAAAACTTAACTTTGAGAGAATTACAGACAATGAGAATTGCCTTTAAGACAGGAATTAGGTAGCTGTAGTTGTTGCAATGTTACTCACAGGGAAGTAACACCCCACTTGAGGTAGGTAGCTCGGGTCTGCAGAGGACAGCCACCTCTGGACTTCTCAGTGATGCTGGTGGTCCTCTCACCAGTACTTTCCTGAAGGATTTGGTGAGTGGTTTGCCCTCTGGGCATGAACGTAACCCTCTGGGAAGTTTCTGGTCTCACCTCGTACATACATTTCAGTAGACCCACATCTAAGTATTTTTATTACTTTCTTTACCATCTAGCAGGTCAATGCAAGCATTTTGACTTCTTTCATTTTGGATTATCATTTTCTTTAGGATTCTACAAGCTACCCTAGTGTTACTTAAGCCAAAAGGCTACTGTAATCTCACAGTAACAACGTAACAATCCTAGGAAGTTTAACTTGCAGGTCTGTTTGTGTTGCTTTGTTCTTCTCTTCTCAAGGCATGGGATGATCAGGAGACAAACGGTGGAGAAACCCCAAGATTAGATCAGATGAGGAAAAATCAAGCCAGCAGGGGCCCATGGGAACAGTGTGTGGCACAGGTCTCAAAGACCCTGAGTTAACTAAAAGACTGTGCACCTATAAAAGAACCTAAACTTCTCTCAACAGGGAGACAGTAGTTCTTTAAGACAAGAGTATGTCATCCTCCTCATTTGCTGGCAAATTAATCAATCTTTTTTTCCTTCCTCCTCAACCCATTTGTTCCCATTTGTTTATTTGGCTTTGGGACAGGTACTGAGCTTTCAAACACTAGCAGCAGGGTTGCCCCTTCCTCAAGTCCTTGCGAGAGTGTCCTGAAAGGTTTCTTAAGCCAATGTATTTTTCTTTTCTTTAAGTTAAATATTTTATTAAAGGCTTTTGTTAATGTTTTCTTACGACAGATTTCCAACAAATCACCTTGGAGTGATGTTTGCAATGACGCTGCATGCACTATTTACGGCAATCAGCTTTGCAAAGACTGCTAACTACCACTCCCCATTGTCAGCAACAGGTGAGTTTGACACTAACATATTAATTATTTTTTATAAAGTAGTCACAGTTTGAATATATTTTCCAAACCCCAACTAAGATATTCATGTCTCTATGTTGTTAGTCATTGTGGGAATAATGAAAACAGAGGTTTTCTCTGCGCCAAAAAGATACTTAATGAAAACAGTTGTGATCAAATTATTCTTTAATTGCTATTCCCATTGCTCTCTCCACTGCCCCAGTTGATTGTGTTCAAAGTTTAGCTTTTTGTTGATTTATTGATTTTGCTTCCTTTTTAAATAATTTATTATGAGTGAGACATAACCATAGATAAAACTCATTATGATGCTCCCGATTTCATATATTATACCGCATTAGATGGAAATATTAATAGATCAATCTTGCACATGAAATGGAATAATTCAATACCAGATCTGCCACAATATCTTTCTCCTTACTCTGAATCACCACTATCAGATTAATCCGTCTGAACTGTTATGCAAACATGATTTCTCTTTTTATATGTTTTGGGGTGAATACACTCACATAACATTCATATATGTAAGATCTCTATACATATCTCTATATAAATGCAAAGGGTAACTAATAAAATTTACTAAATATTAATTGTTTGTTGCAAAGCGTAAAATTTGGGTGCTTTTTATTTAATATCATGTCTTAAAATTCCATATGCATTATTTCAGTTATTCCTCAGATAACCACATAATTTATCATCCAAATCAAGATTTGACTGAGAGTGAAAGGGACACTATTAATATCTCTGCTGGGACAAGTAGCAGGAAAGTAGACTACTCTGGGTAAACAAGGTGTGTCTCTGCCCTGTTGAATCCTCACAATGAGGGATTCTCATTCACAGAGAAACAAGTAAAGGACGTTAACCAGCCTGGGGTGACATAACTCCTAACTGGCAAAGTCAGGTTTCAAAATCCAGCTCCTGTGTTTTCAATTACCCCTTCTTGCATAATATGTCACTAGTCTATTCTGGTCCCTAAGGCCGTGTATGCTCTTTGCTCGTGCTTTCAAGGTGTTGATGTAAGATTTTCTGTGAATTTCTCTTATGACATTTATCTTAACTTTGTGTTATTGATGTCTGTGTACCTCTCTTATATCCATTCCTAAATTGTGCGCAAACTACTTATTTCAAATACAACATTTAACCTTTCCTGTGTCATAGTTATCTACTGCTGTGTAACAAATTACCCCCAAACTTCACGACTTTAAGCAACAAATATTTATTCTTCCTTTTTCAAGGGAGCACATGTGTGCAGCTGAATAGTTTTCTAAGCCTGTTTTCTATGAGTCCAATGACCTTTTATTTTGTACTGTCCTTGTCCTTTGTAGTGCAAGCTAGTAGTGCTTCTGCTGGTATATGATAACCCCCCAAAAATTTTGTGGCCTTCTGTGAATCTCATTGGAGTTTATTGTCAGAAAAAGGCCACACCCACAAATCCCTGAAGGGTGTGAATCAGCTTTTATTTAACAATCTTATAACAATGATTCTTTCAGTTACTACACATATAAACTTTCGAATCAGTTTTACAGTCCTATTGTTTCGGTCATTAATGAGGTAAATAAATCTTTGACTCCTGCTCGCTCAACTTGTATAAGAATTAAGTTTTTATATGTTTTGAAAATTATATTTTGAGAATAGATTAAGTCTGAGAACATGTAGTTTCTCTTAGCAACATAATTTTGTTGGTGATGTTGATGATAACATGTCATGAGTTCCTTTTTATTTAGAAAGCATTTTTGAAATTATGCTTTAATAAAGTTTATAAATGATGAATGGATATGAATATGAATAGAACATAATAGGACCTCTATGATAAATAATATGACTTTATTAAGCAGATAATTGGTAAGCTAAGCAGGTTTTCTCTTTCTTTTCACAAAATCTTATAAAATTCTAAAGTTGAAAAGAGTTGATAGACCTTGCTATTAGAAGAGTAGAGCTGGCTGGAACTTTCTGCTGGAACCTTTAAATATTTAAATTATTCCATTTATTGGAGTGTATAGTGAAGAATTTGAGTCTCCATGTGAGGCATTAAAAATTAATAAAAATGGGGATTCTTTTTCACTCTTTGTACTTTAAAGTTCACATTAAGGAGAAACCTTGTCAACTTCTTATTTAATCAAAAAGGCCATTAATTGAGGAACAAGTAGATGAAATGGCTAACTTACTTATCTGGAGAGATCATAGTAAGAAATAAGAAGTCAAATTTCATCACTCGCAGACTAACTGGAGGCTCTCCTTATTTCAGGTATGCAGAGCATAGAAAACTGGAATAAACTTCTATTTTATATGTTTTTTTTGTTACAGTATATTACAGGGGTACAAATGTTTAGGTTACATATATTGCCTTTGCCCCACCCAAGTCAGAGCTTCAAGTGTGTCCATCCCCCAGATGGTGCGCACTGCACCCCTTAGGGGTGTATATACCCAAGCCCTCCTCCCCCCTCCCACCTGCCCAACACCCTATAAATGTTATTATTATATGTGCACTTAAGTGTTGGTCAGGTAAGTCAATTTAACACCAATTTGATGGTGAGTACATGTGGTGCTTGTTTTTCCATTCTTGTGATACCTCACTTAGTAGAATGGGCTCCTGCTCTATCCAGGATAATACAAGAGGTGCTAGCTCACCATTGTTTTTTTGTGGCTGAGTAGATCTCCATGGTATACATATAACACATTTTATTAATCCACTCATGTATTCATGGGCACTTGGGTTGTTTCCACATCTTTGCAATTGTGAATTGTGCTGCTGTAAACATAGTAGTGCAGATGTCTTTTTTATAGAATGTCTTTTGTTCCTTTGGGTAGATGCCCAGTAATGGGATTCCTGGATCAAATGGTAGTTCTACTTGTAGCTCTTTGGGATATCTCCATACTACTTTCCACAGAGGTTGTACTAGTTTGCAGTCCCACCAGCAGTGTATGAGTGTTCCTATCTCTCCACATACATGCCAACATTTGTTGTTTTGGGACTTTTTGATAAAGGCCATTCTCATTGGAGATAAGTGATATCTCATTGTGGTTTTGTTTGCATTTCCCTGATGATTAACGATGTTGAAGAAGGTATCCACAGGCTCTAACCCAGAGAGGCTTGGAGACCAGCAACAAGAGTAAATGAAGCAGTTAAATTTCCCCTCCCTTGCATCTTGGACTGCTGGTGGGCTCCTGAGCTGCTGGAGAGACTTGCTAACACCAGCCCAGAGACGGCTGCCACTAGTGAGCAGTAAGTCTCTTAAGGATGGGGCACCAGGCTCCCAGCTCCCTCAGGCCACCTCCCACCCCAGAGACCCGAGCTGATTGGCAGGCACCATATTGCTTCATTCTCCCCTTCCCCTTCCCTACCCACGGCTGCGGAGAGAGAAAATTTAGCCACCACCCGGAGGCATCCACAGGGAACAGGACTTTTCCATTTGGGGCCCTAGAGCAGACTGAGGAGTACTTGTACTGTGAGCTCCCACCCACCAGCCCTCCCAGGTGCTGCTTGCCTGGTGACTCCAGCAGGATTGGGCAAATCCTGAGGCTGAGAGACATTGATCCAGCTTGGGAACCCGGTGAGTGACTTGAGACCAGCATTCTTCTCCCTGGCGGTCAGGGATTGATCTCTGGGAGACAGGTCTTCAGGCCAGATCCCATATATTCAGGTCTTGATTGCATTGCCTGGGGGCACAGAAGAGCTATTTGTGAAGAAGTCTACCAATGTGTGTGTGCCTTCAGGGGCAGATCAGAGTGGATCCTAGCCAAAGCGTGCTTGAGGGGCAACCCTCCCCCCACAGGAAAGTCGCCCTGAGGTCCTGCCTGCTGGCAGAGGCTCCAGAGAAACTCTGAAATAGGGGAAGGTGGAAAGGAGCGAGGCCTGCTCCAGACTGCGGGTCTCAGACAGGCCCCACAACACGCAGATTTTTCCGCTGAGTGGGGCCATTTCAGCCCCTCCCTGGCAGCTTTGCCCAGAAGCACAGAATAGACCTTTGACCCCTGCTAACAGCATCTGTGGAGCTTGAGGGCAGGTTCCCCCAACCCAGCTCTGCCCAGCCTCACTGACCCACCTGCCCCCGCTGAGGTGGAGAATAAGGACACACCTGGAAGTCCCAGGGCCCCACCCACCACCTGAGGCACTAGGGTGCCTCGCCAGAGGAACAAGAGCTGGTTACAGGACCCCCCCCAAAAAAACACTGCAGCTTGCTCCTTCCAGCAAGCGCCACCTACTGACAGGGAGGTCATTCTGCACACCCTTTTACTGGATCTACTGACTCATCACACAGGGTGTGATGGACTCTCACCCACAAACACCACCTACTGGCTCAGAGAGCAAACTGTGTAACTGTTTTATATGTTTTTAAGCAATATTCAGAAAAAAAACAAAACTATAGGCTTATTTTTATGGTATTTTCTGTGCATTCAACCAATTGCAGCAAAAACTCAGGCTCTCAACCTCAATGACAATTAATGACACTGAAAAAAATCACAAGTTAGGGAATTCATTTTGACAAATGATAATATGATGAAAGAAACCTCAGAAAAAGAAAGCTTTCTGCAGCATCAGTTTCTTACCTTAATTGTAGAATATGGAGATAAAGGAGCCATCATCTATAGTTTATGTAACTTGTATCTATTTATTTTCTGACTGTTTTTTGGAAAAGAGGCCTAAAAAGTATATTTAAGGAATTCAGAAAAAATTAAACATATCAACTATTTTGATATCCTTTATGCCTGATTTCCCTTCAGTCATATTCTAACTCCAGAGTGTGCACACCCTTTAATTCAGTGTAATAAATCATAAAATGATTTTTTTCTCAGCAAGACAAAAGGGACATTACTTGAAATGCTAGCATGGCATTGGGATAGTGGAGCAGGCTGATGCAATTATCTAGAAGGTCTGTTTATTCCTTCTTCATTCCTCTGTACCTGGGGAAAAATTATTATTCAGCACAGTTAGCTCTAGCATTGCATCAAGAGTGAGATTAGAAAGCACTGATTTATAAGGAGAATTATAGCTGGAATAAGAAATTCAGATAAGCAAAATGACTTAAAGGCTTTATTTTATTTTTTCTATATTTTTTACTCTGCTCTTTGCTATCTATGTTTAAGTTATATAATAATTAATATTAGAGTTTTACTGTTTTTGTCTATTTCCACTCCCATCCCAAATATGTAACTTTATCTTTGGTTGCTGTTTTGTCTTTGAAGCAATAGAATTCTACTATGTAGACATATAAATCATGCTGTTGCATGATAAATGTGCCATAGAACATTAGGTCCCATGTCCTGGGAGGGAAAAGAATATCATTTGAAGGGTACCACGTTCTTTATAGTCTATAGCAAATGGTTAGAGGTGGAAATCCTTGTCTAGTTGTTCTTACCTTTCCAATATAAGTAAGGTTTACTGGGCTTCCCCTGATCACATTTCTTGATTTCATTTATTTTTTTAAATGCACCAGTCAAATAGAAAATACTACAGATTGGAATCTATACAAGCAGAGCAACATACAAATCTTGCCGCTACAAGGGTGCACCTCTTTTCACTCATTGCTCTTGGACCTTTCCTGTCTTGCAGGCCACATGTTTTGAGATGGAGAATAATTTATTAGTTACTATAGCAGTGTCATATCACCAAGATGAATGAATGGGATTGAAAAATCAAAGTATTTTGTATTGTCCTTAATACAATCTGTTGAAAGAGACAGACAGCAGAACCGGTATAAGAGTTCAGACAATAGACACATGCCACATGCAGATTTCTTCTGCACACTACAACACAAAATGCCAATAAGGAAAAAAAATAAAATAAATGAACAAGAATTTAATACGCTTGAGGAGCATTTTAGAAATTATAGTATCTACTCTTGGTAAGCAAGAAGCTATAATCAATGTATTGTACTATGCTTAAGCAAAGTAATGACCATTGTAAGCCATTTGATTCTCCAGACAAATTATATTTCCTATCGTGCATCTTTTAATCCTTTTTGATAAGATTATTCCCAAATTCTTTGAAGTTTATTCTTCTCTTATAAAGAAGTTCCTGGTTTGGGTCATAGATGCCTAACTTCAAGTAGGCCACCTTTCCTCCCACAGAGGAAGGGACAAATTTAAAATATTCTTATTAAGGTGTATGATGACTGGTCTGCTTAAATTATTCAGAAATGTCCAGAGCAATATATAGAATGGTAATATTTTAAAAAGAAGTATTACAATTTTAAAGTATATCTGTGAAATCTATAATTATAAAATATTTTCTATTGCATTTCAAATCTTGACCATTAAACTTTCCTATCAAGATTATATAAAAGTTCTTTTATATTTGAGCTGTTTTTTTCAATATATATTGATAGGCTTAAGATTTAAGAAAATAATTTCCTTGTAACAAAAGCAGGGTAAAATGTCACTAAAAGTGCTCTAAATTTAATTTGTATATTACTAATTATAATTTTCCAGTTAGATATTAACAAGAGCCTAGGTGCCTATTTCAGACACTCCACAAGGTACCAAAGTTATTCTTTAGTAAATATTAACAATGAGCTCTGAAATATGAAAGTAACTGAATTTAAGATAATAGACCTTACTTAGAATTAAATATTCAGGCATTTTTAGCAGAGTTGGCACTGAAAATAAAAGTGTAACCCCTCACTATGTTGAAATGATGAATGTAAGTTGCAAGTCATTTTGATCTGATAGCAAGTGCACTGATTCATATTTCCCATTGACTAATCCAAATGGCATTGCATTATGCACTAATCTAAATGATAGTCATCCTGAATCACCTCGTTTGTATTGGGAAGAACCTGAATTTTAAAAGAGATTTGCAAACATGAGCTAGTGTTGACATTACTAAATCTAGTACATAGGAAGTTAGGAATGAAGAGCGAACTGATCTTGTCCCTTCCTTGTTAACCCTGAAACATCAAGGCAAGTCATCAAGCGTTTTATTTGCATTAAGGCCTATAAGTCTTGTGATAGGAGTGGAGGGGGAAACTGAGGCAGAGATTTCTGAACAGAGGACAGACACTCCAATCATGAAGATCAGGGTTCTGTGATAAAGGGGGATTAAAACACCTTTAGTTTTTCAGAAAGATGCTTTAGGGCTACAGGAAATTTTCCCACAGATAGGTGGAAGTGGAAAGGAACTATAAAGATCTAGAAGAAGATCTAGATCTAAAGATCTATTTTTTATTCATGAGTCGGAAAGATTTCTCCTTTAATCCTAATAGATCTTAAAGCAGCTATTCCTATAGAATAGTGAGAAAATGTACAATTTCTGGAACCAGACTACCTGGGTCCAGTGCTGGCTCGCCAACTGCATGATGGTGGAGAAGTTACTGCCTCTTAGCAGTAGGGTCCTTATCTGTAAGATGGGGCTGATAGACTGGTTGTGAAAGTGAAATGAGGTAATGTGTGTACAAATCAGCACAGTGCCAGGCGCACAGTAAAACCCCAGCCCTCAACTCCTGTTTGTATTATAAATCTCTCCTGCAGAGGGAGCAATAAACCTATAAATACAGGGGGGTTTTTTTGTTTGTTTTTTGTGTTTTTTTTTTTGTATGGGAAGCCAAGAGCTTTTTATTTTATTTATTTTATTTTATTTTGGCTGAAATTTAACTACATTTATTATTATTATTTATTTTTTAATTTCTGTATATTATATTATGGGCGTACAAACATTTTGATTACATGTAATGCGTTTGCCTCCCCCCAGCCAGGGCTACAAGCATGCCCTTCCCCCATACAGTGCTCTCTGCTTCCATGAGTTGTGAGTTTACTCACCCTCACGCCCACCCCCTCCACCTGACCCGTACCCAGTGGGTATTACTACCATGTGAGCACCTTAGTGTTTTTCAGTTAGTACAGGTTTCTTAAGGGCCCACAAAGCCCAAACTCCTCAGAGGGACAAACAGAAATGTTACAGCTTAGGGAAAGACAGTTTCCTCTTGGAGAAAGAATTACGATGACTCTCAGCAAAGAGTTTGGTTGTTGGCTGACTTCAGAAGACCCAGGAAATGAGAACAAGATCCAGAAAGACTACGGAAACCAGGAAGAGGAACACTGACACTTGGGAAGCCCAGCAATCCTGACAGTGGGGACGGAAATAGCCACAGTGTGAGTGCCAGCTAGAACGGGCTGCCTGAGGAATCTCTTCAGTTTATGGCAAACTTCTCAATGTGGAGGGAGCTGAAGGCCGGAGGGAGGTGGGGAGATAATAATGATAACAGCTGCCATAAACTTTACAATCCTCAGAACAGTTTTATGAGTTACAAGGAAACCGAGTAGTCCTTAAATATGCTTCCCAAGGTCTCAAAGTTAAAAGTGATGAAGCTGAGATTCTTGCCTATTATGGGTTTCTGTAGAAATGCCTTCAACAGTCTAAGTGTGTGTAGGACCACAAGTTTGCTGGGGAGTTCTTCTTTTCTTTTTCTTTTCCTTTTTTTTTTTTTTTTTAATGGCTCATCTGGTCTGGAGATACCATCTTAGCTCACTGGTGTTCTGCCTGTGTCCCAGTGAAAAACCATCCTGGTCTCCCCAAGGGGGCCATGGTTGGATTTTCTTCAGTTTCTACTAAGATCAGTAGCAAGCCAAAAGTTGTTCTCCAAAGGAGACTACAGTTTTTCTACAGAGGATGGCCTGGCTTTACTCCAAATCCTAAGTGTGTGTTGTGTGTCACCTCTAGGGGCCTGCCAAAGCCTCCAAATATCCTCTCTATCTGTCATTGAGATTTTGAGCATCATTGGACTTGCTATGTCATACGGTCCAAGTGACAGAGCAGCTTGCATAGCAGCTGGATCTGTATGTAGCAAAGTGTTCCTTTGTTCTGGGCTTCTCTCAAAGCTATTGACCAAAAATAAATGGGTCAATATACCACAAAAAAATGAGTTATATGCTCCTTTCAAATTCTAAAAATGCCTACTAGGGTATTATTCCTTTTTCTTGTGTGTTTCTGTTTAAACTTCATGATGAGGCCGTTCTAGTGACTTCCCTCACTCGCAGGTCAGGGAACCAGTATCTGACTATGTCTTTTCCAATCATGCATTTAGCAGTGGGTAAATGACCACAGAGTAGGTTTGAGGACCAACTGGGCCCACTTTGTGAGGACTGAAGCCAAAATCCATTGATTACCTGACCTCCAAAAGCCCCTTCTTTGACTGGCTGACCAGAGTGACATTTTGGATTTCCAGAAATTAATGTGATTTTGGAGCCAGTGTCCTATACTCCCCGCAAATGTGGAAAAACCTTGTTCAGTTGGCACAGGTCCCTTGGAGGAAGGCAGGACAGTGATTAACATTATACATTTTTGGCAATGTAGCAAGATCTTTGCTCAAGAGGACCCAGCTTCCCCTTCATCAAGGGATTCTGGGTCTATAAAGAGACTCAAGTATGGGAAATGATTAAAAGGCTGTGACTCTGTTTCCATGAACTAAGTTTGCTAGACTTAGAGCTTTTCTACTTATATGCATCAGTAGGACTTCAGTACCATCTACAGTCGATTCTCATTATTCACGGGAGTTACATTCTATGAGGCCACTATGAACACTGAATTAGCAAATAATGAACCATTGCTCCTAGGAGAAATACAATGTTAGGTCCCTGCACTTCTGGTCACAATATTTTTGTCAACCAGTCAATATATAACCTTGTTTTTGGTGTGTTTCTATTTAAATGCATTTTATTTAATGTATATTGTTTATTCTTTAACATTGAACTGATGGCCAAGAGCATGCTACTGCATGCCTGAGCAAAGCTTATCTAACATGTATTTTCTCTGTATGGCACATTACAAATTTACAAATACAGAATTAGTGAACAACAAGAATTGACTCTGTTTTAGTTCAGAGAATCAATTAGTCAATGCCAAAGAGCTCTGTGAGTCACACTAATCTGATTATGGCTTTGGCTCTGTCGTCTATTATGATGAATATGCCCACCTTGTCTTTGGCAATTAAGTGCCTCCACTTGTGCCCTGCCACTGTGGGATCCTATCATGCTTGTTACTTATAGAGATCCTAGTTTGATGGCAGCAGTTCCAATGTAATTTCTGACCTGCAGAGAAAAGCCATTACAGAACTCTTCAACAATATATTTATCAAAGCCATGTGGAAGAAAGTGTCCTCTAGACCATCCCAGGGTGGTTAAGCATGTCTTACATAATAAATCGATTCTATCATTTCAATCTTTATAAGCCTTTGGATTCTCTTCTCTTCAATATACAAAGGAGATTTTAACTTCCTTTTGGTCTATGTTCCAGTCAACCAGACAAACAAATTTAAAGCAATTGCTAGCCACTCTCAAGCTCAGCCATCAGATTTAGAATTCTTACATAGTGGGCTCATATCACTAAATTCATTCTGATCCAATTTTATATTTCTTCCAGCTTGATTCTATACCCTAGAGTTCCTTTCCCACACATATTCTCCAGATTTTTGTCACTATAAATTGGAAAAATCATGCAGTTCTTTGGTCTGTATCATACCTCCTTGCAGGTTACACTTTTACCACACCCATTTGGGGCTTGCTGGGACTTGGGTTTGATTATAAGTCTAGAAGCAATAAGAGGTTGTAGAAGTATGTCCCAAGAAAGATCAGCAGTGCCTTGCAAGTCAACCAACCCAGGGGAAGCCTTTATAGGTTCTTGAGACAAGGAGAGACCAACCACTTCAAGCAAAGCTAAAAGGGCTACTTCAACCGGCAAAGAATGCTTGGTGAAATACAGAGGTTCAAGCCCCTCCACAGCATCAGAATCTGCTCATGTGTCCTTGTTGCAATTTTCACAATCCCATTCCTTCCCAATCATTGTGTTAACTTTAACAAAAGAGCCCCTATGGGGTTGGGAAATCATTTGTGTTGCCATTCAGCCATGCTTAAGATTAAAATTGGGGTTTGTTTTTCAGAAATCTCAGCTCTGAACTACAGGACATGAATTATGTAATTGAAACTTTCAGGTCAGATCCCTTGTGCATACTTTGAGCTGGGAATTTAAAGCCCTATATTTGTCACATATTTTCTCCAAGTTCTCCAGCATAGTTATAAGCAACCAACCAATGCCATCATACTCATACTGTTAGTAAAAGTTTTCATGAGAGCAAATACCTGGTCACTCAGAGCCTTGCCCTCTGTCAGTACTTGATTACGAGTACCTAAAGGTGATAATTTATGTATATTATTTTTCCATTGTATGACATCGCCCCTCTCTCTTAAGTACTAGAAACAGGATCATTAATGACCTTTAGACTTAATCAGATCAGAAAACTAATTCCAGAACACTCATAACCAATTCAGATTAATCATTCTTAAGATTCTTTTCTTCTAGAACCATTTCTGATACCAAATGAGTATCAGGGTTTTATTAGAGAAACAGCATATATAGAGATATTTATGTAAATACTAAGTGATCTGTTACAGGGATTTGACCTTATGAAATTTGGGGAGCTGATTGAGCAGTCGCCTTTGCATTTGATTCTGGAGTTTGAAGTCCACAGCAGAGGCAGTTTGGAAGGAAAGATAAATATAACATGGTAGAGAGAAGGAACAAGCTGGAACTCACAACCATGAGCTGGAGCCCACAAGGACAAACTGTCAGTTCTTTTTGTCTGCCTGACATTGGTACAAAGGGCATCCTGCAGAGGCAAGGGCCCTTCTTCATGGAGCTCAGCACACGCACTTGGCCCAGGAGTCAGAAAAGGTAAAGGAGCCTCTGACAGAAGGTGGAACAGTTGCTGACCCGGCTACTGCATCACACGCACAGGTGAGACAGCAGGTGAGTAACGCGAGTGAGCTACAAAATGGCTGCTGCTTCCTCTCCAGCCTCCACATCTCCCACAAGAATCTCTCTTCATTTCATCATACCCAGAAACATACAGGAAAGGTAATTTTAGAAAATTTGTTCATCCTTTCCAAGTTAATACATTACAAAGCCACCACCATATCATTAAAACTACTCTGAAGGATGCGACATTCAGAGCAAAACAAGATCGCTGATGCTGATTCCAGGGACGACAACAGAAAGTGAATGAGACAAGCTGGTTTCATTACAAAGGGAATGGGCAGGTTAAAACAGGCACCTCAAGAAGGAAGACATAAAAAATGAACAAGGAAGAAGTCAAAACAGAGATTTCTGACACTAATTCAAAGTTGTCTCTACACTGACTAAATATGATTTGAGAGGAGGAGAAAAGAAATCCTTGCCTTCTGGACTTCAAATATATTTCGAATAAGTTGGAGTAAGACTGGATTCTTTCAGGTGAAGAGCTATAACTGTGTGCCTTTTCCAGCTTTGATAGGTCCTAATAGAAAATTTATAATTAGGGCACAAAAGACTCTTTTCTCATATAAAATGCTTCTGCATGTATGCTCTTAGAAAATTTTTCAGCCAGAGCACTAGCGTGGTGCAAAATCTTCAACACTATCTAGGCAATCTTATGCCCCAGCTAGTAATCTTACGCCCCTGCTAGTAATCTTACTGGGATAGGATTCATGAAGTAGTGAGGAAACTGAGTTAAAGCAATTGGTCCACAGAGTCTTTAGCACTAGGCTAAAACTGTCCTGATCATTATAGGGCTTGGAATACAAAGAGAGTCGCCAGTAGGTGAAGAGGTGCGGATTTCCCAAAATAGCAATTCACAGCATAGGGTTTTGACCCATTTTTAATATCTCCTTACCAACTTGGTAGCCAGAGAACCTGTGTGATCAGCATAGAATGTGAGGACATTAAGAAGCAAATGCTACTATCTACAAAGTTACAGGAGCAGAAGTAATTTAGGCATGCCACTTAAAAAATGTAAAGTCCATAGGTCCCAAATTTTAAAACATAAGTCTGATTCAAAGAGTGGAAATATTAACATTCTAAAGAAAAAAATAAAACAAATGTGATATTCTAAGAAAGAATTAAAACAAATGAGAAAATGTATAGTATAGCTGTCAGATAATTTAAATTAACCTTAACATTTGATAATAGAAACGACATTTTTCAATTATGTATAATTATGTAGCCTCATGCCTAGATGTGTTATAGAAAGAACAACAGTTTGGTGGACTACTTTGAAGGCCACTTAAAGAATGAGTTATGGGTCTCATTACAGTCTTTGATTCAGAGTTTAACATGTAGATAAAAAAATAGACGCTACCACGCTTACAGCCAACCATTCCAACTATTTAGCCACATCACCTTGATCAATGGCTACACAATAGACTTTATACTCACAGAAGTAATTTGCAAAGCAAAGACACTTTTGGGGGGGTGGAGGAGGTCAATATCCTTCTTCAAACTCATAAAAGTGATTTAAAAAGAGTGTTTCAAGTCCAAGTTCTCCTTCCTTTCCAACATACTGGAGTACCTTGTTGAACAGCACATAATAGTAAAAGAACATTTAACAATCTGCTTCACGTACACCTCTTTTCCAGCCAAATTGCACCTATAAAGCTAAAACAGAACCTCATTGGATTTTCGACAAACATGAACTGCATATTTTATGATTTGTGCAGTAGTTACAGTGTGTTGTCATTTCTTAATTAGCATATATATGGGTGCCTTTCTTTCATCGCACGTTATTATTGTTGCAGTAATTCAATAAAAGTATCCTAAACATTTACATTGTGGAGCATTTTTATGATTTATACCAACAGAATGGCATACACAGTGTTGTACATCTGCTTTCAAAGTCATTGCTTTATTTCACATTCTCATATCCCTTTTAAGAATAAGAAATATTGTAGTTTTTCAGAGTATGCCTTTATTTTTTATCATTTCTGTATATCTATGAATTTCATTATTTTACATACTCCACAACAATGCTCACATCAATTCTGCTGAATGGTGACAGTTTTTTTCTGAATGACAGAGTAGTGAATTGTCATTTTAATCCACTGCATTGAATTTTTATTATTTAAAAAAAATAAGCAGCATTTCCCTGTTTGGTCACCAATTAGACTTACATTCTGCCTCTTCAAAATGACTCATGAATAGTCAAAAGCACAAGTCTTCCATACAGCAACTAAATACATGTTTAAAGGAAACTTACAATTTCTTTATGGTATGATAGTTTCCTAAACCGTTTTCAACTTCAAGGGTCAAGGGAACAGGATATAACTGAGCAAAATCATCATGTAAAACACACCCTTAGGTCTTAAAGTTGTTTCCCTTTGCATTATCATACCTATTTTGACACAGCAGAGTCATAGTGTTCTGCTTTGGTTTCAAAATCCCAGGCTCTGAAACTTCTTCATTTGCACAGCTCTGTTATATGCACTTCCTGCCTTTGCATTTATCCTGCTCACATCTCTGCTTGGCCTCCTTTAAATATAGAGAAAGCAAGTAGCACCTTTAGAAAAATGACAAAGAGATCTTTTTTTTTTTTTTTTTTTTTTGAGACAGAGTCTCACTCTGTTGCCCGGGCTAGAGTGAGTGCCGTGGCGTCAGCCTAGCTCACAGCAACCTCAAACTCCTGGGCTCAAGCAATCCTCCTGCCTCAGCCTCCCGAATAGCTGGGACTACAGGCATGCGCCACCATGCCCGGCTAATTTTTTTCTATACATATTTTTAGCTGTCCATATAATTTCTTTCTATTTTTAGTAGAGACAGGGTCTCGCTCTTGCTCAGGCTGGTCTCAAACTCCTGAGCTCAAACAATCTGCCCGCCTCGGCCTCCCAGAGTGCTAGGATTACAGGCGTGAGCCACCGTGCCCAGCCAACAAAGAGATCTTTTGAAGTAATAGTTGGTGTTTACACATCAAAATTATGAATTTCTAATAGGAGATTTGGGGAAGACAGTATGTTAAACCTTAAGGCGTGTGTTTGAGTGATCTGCAAATACACCAGAAGTAGAAGATAGTGGTTGAGCTCTGGTCAGGATCAGAGTGAGAAGCATTTGTGTGTCCAGCATTCTAAGCACCTACACTTATTGTTTCCCAACCAGTTTCTAGGGAATCTCTGTGCATGCAGAGATAGCCACAAGAGAAAGAAAAAGACTAAGTATTGTTTTAATACCAAGCAACTGAAAAGGCTAGACCTGCCTTAAGTCTAGCAGGGATAGAGACATCCATTCTTTCCCTCCACGAGAAATTTCAGAGAGGAAGAATGACAAGGACCACACAGGGAAAGGAAAATGACATCAGGGTTGGAACACCAGAGAACAGTGAGGAGGTTCAGACCAGCATGACTGTCAGAGTAACACGAGCAGCGGATAAGAAGGCCAGTGATCGGAGACACAAATGTAGAGCCTCACTTACAGAAAGGCAAATTTTAAGGGTTACGAAGGAAAATGGACAAAACATTCAAGATTCCACAGGAGGAACAATAACAATAATAATAATAATTGCTGATACTTAGAAAATTCTTCAAACTTGTTAAAAACTGTTTGAAATATTTTACATATATTATTTCATTTAATACTCAAGTCATTCCTATGAGCAAGGGGCAATTATTATCTTCTCTTTACAGATAAGGAGATTGAGAGAGAGTGAGCTTAGGTTACTTACCTACAGTTACTTACAACAACAAAAAAAGTGGTAAGCTGAGCTTTAAAAGGAGGTAATCTAGGTATAGTCTGTGCTCTCCATCACCACAGAATCCTTGGCAGGGAAGAGGGGAGGCTTAAGTTTGTATGTCCAGGGCCTCCACCTTATAGTATGGCAATTTCTAAATTTTGTAATTCATTCACTCATCCATTTATTCATACATTATGTCCTGCCCTTTACTCAGCTTACCCTGGTTGTGCCATAAGTGGTAACTATATAATCCAAAACCATTTTCAGGCCCAAATGCCCACTCCTTTACTAGAGGAAGCCATGTTCTCACCAGCCCATAATAAGATAAGTCTTGAGTGTTTGCTTTCCAATCCCTAACTCAGTAATACAGAAAGTTCAGAGTCCAGAATTCCTCTGCTACTACAGCATAGCTATATTTTTAGCAGTTTTTTGCATTATACTGAAAATATGTCAATACAAATATAAAAGGAAATATTTCTCTTGGAAATAATATATTGATAATTAGTATTTGACAAAATGTTTTTTTGTAACATTGCTAGAGGACCAAGTTGAGTCACACAAATGCACATACTCAAAAAGGTTTTGAATTCTCACATATCTTCAATAAAGTGCATGTGAATCAACATCAGTGTATAAAGAAGAAAAAGTACAATTCTTTAAGTGAACTGACAATTATGCAAATGTTAAATGCCATTCAGACTTGGTTTTATATAAGACACATTCACATAAAGATAAGAAAAATCTTTTCGTCGGTTTGTACATATCCCTACACAGCTCTGCCCCTAAAACTTATTTATCAGTGAACAAAATAAATATAGAGTATGGTAAATCTTCATGCTGTTTTACCAGCAGGTGACTTGGTTGATCTGAAATGGAAATAAATCTACAATCTACCTCCTCATTTTTCTTCATACTACCATATCTTGGAGATGCAGAGTAAATTAAAGGTCACTCAGTGACTCATATCTAAACACTGCATGGTTAATCCTGACAATCCACTTCCTGAGAGTTTCAAGCAATTATGCTCTGAGCTCCACAATCGATAAAATGTACTGGAGTCTTGAATCCATTGAAGCATTTTAAAATTCAGCCAGTATAGCCCTTCATGCAAGTGTTCCATTGCTTTTTCCCCAATGTGTTAGCCCTCCTGGGAGCTGACACAAAGTAGCTATTCCACACTTCAGAAAGGAAGTGCCAGTTGCCAGATTTGAAATTGCTGCTGGGATTACATCAAATTCCCAAACCATCCCACAGCAGAAACAAACAGCTAGTCTCATATGTTAAGATAGAAAGATGAGATTGAAGAGACAAACTTTTGCAGAATCTTTTGCAGCAACTGTTGGGTAACCACTGATAAGACTTGAAATTAAGGAGATTTAGCTATAATAGCAGGTGGGGTAAAAGGTAAAGACTTGTAACTAGGACATTGAAGGGCGCGTGTATACACACACACACACACACACACGGATACACACAGTGGAATATTATTCAGCCTTACAAACTGAGGAGATCCTGCCATTTGCCACAAAATGGATTGTGCTAGAGGAGATTAGGCAAAGTGAAATGAGCCAGACACAGAAAGAAAAATATTGCGTGATCTCACATGTGGAATCTAAAAAAAATATCTCACATAGATAGATAGATAGATAGACAATAAAACACTGGTTTACCAGGATTAGGGGAAAGGAGGAAATGAAGACACAGGTCAGATGAACAAAGTAGCAAATATATAGGATGAACAAATAGAAATATCCAAAGTACAACATGAGGACTGTAGATAATATTAGTATATTGCATTCAGGATTTTTGCATAATGAGTAGAGTAAAGCTTCTCTTGCCATAGTGGGGAAAAATGGGTAACTGTGAGATGATGGATATTAGAAACCATGTTACTGTGTGTGTGTGTGTGTGTGTGTGTGTGTGTGTGTGTGTGTGTATTAAACAATACATACATCTTATCATTTTGTATACACAATAATTTTTTTAAAATGTGATGGTTGATAATTTTAGAAAGTTTTTAAAACAGATTTAATTAGTAAGTCATTCTTTATCACAGCATGCATTGCCTTGTGTTTTAGTTATTTCTGCAGCGTTTGTGTTCAAAATAGGCTGTAACATTCATGGAAGTGGCTACTTCCAACTATGTTTTGCTCATCTTTGCATCCTTACAGATCCCAATGATGCTATGCACTTGACAGGTATTTAATTGAGTCCTCTAAACTGATGAACATTTAAGTGATCATCTTAAACATAGAAAGTCTTGAATTTAAGTAATTACCAAATCAGAAAGTGGCCAGATGGCTATTTAAAAAATTAAAAACTCATATGTTTCTGTCATTCTATAGGGACTATTCAGTCACTGGATGTTATTACAGATGAGCGCTTAGAAAGAATTTTCTCCCATCCTCTGTCCTTCAAGTGAGCATTTAGCTACCATTCTAAACAAACAAGAATCTATTCTTTTACTACAGAACTCCAGGGAAATAAGGCACAGCCCTCCTCAGTAAACCATGCCACTAATATTACCCTGTATTAAACTTTTGTGAGTGAATTTATTGACTAATTGAAAATATGTCAATGGGAGAATTTAATCTTAAATGTACAATATTCACAATACAGCAGACTTTGAAGTTACTGTCAAAAGCCAGAAGTCTTCTGGATATATTAAAAATTCAGTCAAAACTTTCAAAGTCTTGCTCTATGGATTGTTTGAGGGTTGCTATTACAACGCTCGAAAATCAGGTATAGTGTAGAAAAATTAAAGTCTGGTTAAGGTCCATTAATTATAATGCAATGCCTCAGCCAAACAACAGCTTGGCCTTAAATCAATACTCAATTAAATACTTCCTGCAGTTCTAGTCATTAATTGCTCTGCAGCTTAAAAAATAACATTCTAACGACTTGTAGAAAGGTAATCAAAATTGCTGTGTGAAACTTATGTTTGCTTCTTTTGCGATTATCTTTCATCAAGAAGGAAAATTAACTTCTTTAGTGACTTGAAGTCCATACATTTCAAATCCATTCAAACTATTGAAAATTGAATATAATAACAAATAATAGATTTTTGGTTGTAGAATAACAGTTTGTCTTAAATTAAAGAACAAACAACACAAAAATGGCATTCTCAATCTTCCTGAAATTGTCATCATTGAAAAAAAATCATTTCCATATTATATTTTTAGTTGGGTACATATAGAACTCTTGATGCCTATTCAGTATTGGATGGGAAATGTTTACAAGGTAACATCTTCCAGCTGCTGCTGGCAAGGGAACATTTAATGGTTAAAAAGGAAATGCCATCTTGCCCTGTAAGGAGGAATAGCTCTTCAGCTCAACTCCACGCACGAAGTGACTCATCCTGCCAAAGGTGATTTACAATGACCATCCTACTGATGCATCTTACAGAATGCTGATTGGGAAGCAGTACAAATACAGAAACAGAGAAAGGAGATGTGGAACTAAGGATGCCCACATTAGAAAGAGAGCTGCAGAACCTATTAATAGAAAACTCACAGAAATCATCATTGTATCTACAGAACAAGGATAAAAGAACAAAATTGAGGGCAACAATACAAATATAAACACCACGCAGGCAGCAAGCATCAGGTGTTTGATTGCAAATGTAATCACAGAAATTCAGAAAGTAGGTTATTGAAATGAAGTCATACCTCAGTCCTATACAGCCTGGAGCAAGATACTGAAGGAACGAGAAGAGAAACTGCAGAACAGAGACAATTCAAATCAAAGAGGAGAAGTGCCCTGGAAAATGATCCTTTTCCTCGTCTTTCCTTCACATATACATGTTTTAGTGTGGATAGCTTAGAAGTATGTGTTGTGCAGGGTAATTTTAAAATTTATGGTGGGTTTGAAACTGTCCATTTTGATTCAGATGTGCAGAAACAACTTTCTGTATTTCTCCCCAGTGAATTCAACTTGTTCTCTGAGCTTCCTTTTAAAAATGTAATCCAGGCTTCTCCAGGCAACTCAGTCACATCTGGTTGAAAAGATATCTTTGGGGGTAATTATCGAGTTAATAGATATGTAAAACTCAGATAATTCATGTTTCAAACTCTCTAGCAATGATATATATATATATATATATATATATATATATATACAATTCTTGTATGCTTGCTTTTTGTTCTACTTCTCTGTGGGAAAGCTTTTGAGAAAAAGAATTTATTGACAGAGCACCACAACAGAGAGGCCCAGGGAATGTATTTTTTTAAGGCCCTCCTTGGGTTCCAGTGGACTATGTTACTCTTCCTGTAAGTCTTTTGTGGCTGCCTTGGTTCTTTCTGCATCCACATCTGATGTAAGTGGTCCCATCCTGCCTTTGCACATCTACAAGCATCCTTGCTAATGGCCAGAGCCCCTAGCACAGTCTTGATGTCTGTCTACACATTGGGTTTCCTCCTTCTCTCAACCCCAGATCTCCTAAGATTTACCAACCTTCTTTGCAATTTACCAACCTTCTTTGCAATTCCACATTCTTCATTAAGGTGTGAAGCTATTTCTTGATTTTCCTCACACCAAATCTTTCATAACTCTGGGATGTAGTGAAAGACAATATCTCAATCCTTCTTTCTGCCTGAAAATGCAAAAGCTTCATATAAAACCCTTTGGGCATTCCATCTGGGGAGCATTATGAAGCTTTGCCTCCCAGAAGGGAACAGAAAACATGCTCCTTTTTCCTGAAATTGCCAAAAATGTGGGAATGGGCTTCTCATTGAAGCCTGAATGCGCTCCTTTCTCTCTTATTCCAGGGCTTTCCTCCAGCTGTGGAGGGGCTTTTATCGAATTTCTGTTTGGCAGGAAATTGTCCTTAAGTTATCCTTCCTACTTGGTAGCAAAAACTTCTTGTTCAATCCTCCAAGCTTTTTTTCCTGATGTTTAAAGGGAAGATTCTAGAATTTGGAAGACTATTCAAATGTTTGTCCTCTGCAATTAGAAACCTAAATTTTAATAATATAATCTAGGAAATGGACTTCGAGAGCTTATTTTAAAGGGTGATGGGTTGACTGTGTCCATTTTGTTCGCTATACATGTCAACTATGCCAATCCTAACGCGATAGTGTACTTCTTGGAAGGAATCTGAGATGGTAGCAGACACCTTGCTGAGTACTCGTATGTATTATCCATTCTACACCCATAACATTGAACAAATGAAGATACTGGAGATTAAGCAACTCATCCAAGACCACACAGTTAGTGATGACACGAGGAATTGAAGCCAGGCAGCCTTCATGCAGTGCCTACACTCTTTGCTTGCTATGCTACGCTACTGAAGGCAGTCCGTACTGATCCTATAGGGGAGCAGTCACATACAAGGAAGTAAAAGACAGAAATCCTATTCAAAATATTACATATATATATATATATATAAATACATTTACTGATGTCTAATTTCATGTGCAGTAAAATATATACTTCTAAATACTTGATTGGGGTTTCAGTCATTCTCAAAAAATGTTTTAGTCACCCTGGGAAAATCCTGGATTAAAAACCTTTTTAATACTATTATCTGTTATTTCCAGATATGGGAAATGTAATAGATATAGGAGTGCATAATAATATACAAAACTAGGGAAGCACGTCCTCTTACCTGCTGCTACTGCTTCTTTGCTATGACCCACAGAACATGTGTGGGAAACATGCCCCCTGAGCAGGAACCCAGGTGCTAGACATCACTGTTTGTGACTACTGCTGAAGGCTCTACCAAAAGTACAACCCCCTCAAAAAAAAAAAAAAAAAAACTTGTGGGGTTTTGGCTTTTTCCTTCCTGCTACCCTCCAATCACCTGCCAGTGCCTCCATTATAAGAAAATGTATCAGAAGCCAGCTGATGAAGAGATTTCTAGGATTCTCAAATCAATTGTATTGGTGTATATGTCTACCCTTATGCCAGAACCACAATGTTTTGATTACTATAGATTTGTAGTAAATTTTGAAAGTGGAAAGTAAGAGTCTTTCAACTTTGTTTCTCTTTTTCAAGATTGTTTTGGCCAATTGGGAACCCTACAATTCCATGTGAATTTGAGAGTTGGCTTTTCCATTTCTGCTAAAAAAAAAAAAAAAAAAAAAAAAAAAAAAAAAAACCTGTTGGATTTTTGATAAGGATTGTGTTAAATTTTTAGATTGCTTTGGGTAGTATTTCTATCTTAATAATTAATTATTAATTAAGTCTTAATTAATAATTAAGTCTTCCAATTAGTAAACATGGGATATCTTTCCATTTATTTTGGTCATCTTTAATTTCTTTTAGTTATGTTTTGTAGTTTTCAGTGTATGTCTTTCATTTCTTTGGTTAAGTTTACTCCCTTGATACTATTGTAAATGGAATTCCTTTCTTAATTTCTTTTTTAAGATCGTTCATTTATTGTGTATAGACATACAACTAATTTTTTTGTATGTTTACCTGGTATTCCACAACTTTGCTGAATATGTTAATTTGTTTTAATAGTTCTTTTGTAGATATTTTTAGATTTTCTATATACAAGATAATGTCAGCTATGGTTAGATGTGTATAGGTAGAAACATAACTGATATTTATTTGTTGATCTTATAAGCTGCAACTTTGCTAAATTTTTATTAGCTTTTCCAATTTCTGCATTAAAAATCTTTATGCTTTTTATGGTTAATGTATTTTACAAATTACATTGCTTACCATATATTTCTTGTGCCATTTTTTCTCTGGATTTATGTTTCTTCTTAAGAGGATATTTTAAATTTTTCTTAAATAGTCATTTAGCTTGAAAACAGTTTTTACTTCAAACAGTTAAATTCTCTCAATACTTTGAAAAATATTTCTTCATTATTATCTAACATTTATTGTTAATAATAGGAAGACTTTGTCAGTTTGATTAGAATTCCTTTTTAGTTAATCTACATTTCTCTCTTGTGACTTCAAAGACATTTTTAAAATGCTAGATGTCCTGTAAATTTACTATAAAATACATAGATTTGGATTTACTTATTCAATTTGGTCTTTGCAGTGTTCCTTTGTTTTTCAAAGGTGAAAGGACTTTTAAATATCTTTTCAAATCTTGCTTTTCATCATTCTATCTTATCTTCATGAAATACTAGCTAGAGGAGAGGTTAGCAAATTTTTCCTGTAAAGGGACAAATGGTAGATATTTTAGCCATTGCAGGCCATACAGTTTCTGTCACAACTATTTAATTCTGTCATTGTAGCAAAAAGCACCCATAAATGATATGTAAATGAATGGACATGACTGAGTTCCAATAAAATTTTATTTGCAAAATATAAACTGTAGGCTGGATTTAGCCTGTGGGCTATAGTTTGCCTACCCCTGACTTAGGCACATACTGGTATCTTTCAACCTCCACGTTTACATTTTTTTCCTTCTGTTTATCTTGTGCTATATTCTGAGTGAATCCTTTTAAACAAGGATCCAATTCACTAATTGTCTTTATGACTGTGTCTAGTCTAGAAAACTCAACCAGTGGATTTCTTCTTATTTCAGTGACTGCTTCTTCATTTCCAGTATTTCTAACTCTTTGTAGCTTATATCTATTATAGTTATACAATTTTTGTTTCTTTTTTAATGTTATTGATATACTTCCTCATGAAAATAAAAAATACTAATATAAAAGTTATTTGGGGACCATTTATATTAGTTTGCAAGGGCTCCCATAATAAAATACCATACACTAGGTAGCTTAAACAACAGAAATTTATTTTCTTAAACTTCTAGAAGCTAAGAGTTCAAGACCAACGTATTGGCAAGTTTGGTTTCTTCTGAAGCTTCTCTCCTCAGCTTGCGGATGGCTGCTTTCTCCCTTAGCCTCCGGGGGTGACAGTAATGCTAGCAGGGCTCTCTTTGACTCTTCCCATGATCTCTCTGGTAAGCTATCCGCTTCATTTGGTATCAGACCCTATCATAAGGTTTCCCTAATTACCAGCTTTATTGTTTTTGACAATGTCCTGGAACTTAAATTGTTCAGTAGTGTGACCTGATGCAATTTGGGCTCTTTTACAGGATTATTTTTTAGGCCAGTATTTGAGGTTTTTTTCTGACCCTAGCAGAACTCTTCTTAGGTGTCTCTTTTCCTGTTTTTCTTTTTTCTGTTGACTTAGCTTGTCTGTGGTTAGAGTATTGCTCTTAATTAAGAGGAACTGTTTTTTTCAGCGGCCCCGTTAGCCTTGAGCTTCTTAGTTCTTTTGGGGAGAACATTAGATCTCTCTTTTCCTATCACTGCTTGTCCCTGTGGACAAATTCTCTAAGCCACTATTCTTGGTACTGAGCAGCACTGTAGCCCCCACTCTTCTGAGTATGCCTCTCTCATGAAACTTCTACCCTGTGAGCAAGTTAGGGTTAGGGCAATCATGGTCCAGGTATTCTCAACTTCCCCTGCATGCGTACAGTCACCATCCAATGGATAGGGGCAGATGGAGGGAGATAGCCCCTCACCTCTCTGCCATACTCAACAGGAATTTATCATCTTCAACTTGTAGTTGGAGGCAATGAGAAATACTGGTGGCTTTCTTTTATGGTGCAATAAGGTAAGCCTTTATTGGTAGCTGAGGGAAGAAGCAGCCCCACCTTTTTGGCCACACCCACCCTGAGTACAGCTTCTGTTAAGCTGGGCTGGAGTGGGCGTGAGAGGGGAAATGGGTTGTGGCTCAAATGCCACAGATTCTTATCTTATTTTGCTTTAGTATATTTTATTGAATAAATGTTTCTTCCTTTGCTATATGTCCTTAAAACTATTTCCAGAGGCTATAAATGGTTGTTTTTTGTTTTGTTTTGTTTTTAATAAGTCTTATCACATTTTCATGTTTCACTGTCATCTTGGAAGTGAAACTCTTGAATTTCAGTTTTAAATGTACAATAATGTAATGATCCCAAACTCAAGTCCTTATATCAGTGGCTTTTATTTTTTCTATCTCATTAATGTATTGTCATATTCCTATTATTTAGGTCATTATGACTAAGGGTATTGATATTTCCATTCAACTTAAAGCAAAGAAAAATTCTACAAATATGGTTTTTCCTCAGAGCTAACCATACAGCTTTATGCCCACATAATCTTCTACTATTACTTTCCAACAGGTGGCAGAATAGGTTGATATCAGAAATGAAAGAAACACTTCAGATTACTATAGGCGACCAATTAAAAGGTATATTTATGCTGATAAACAGCTGTGTGCTCGCAGATTTATGATGGGAATTACATGATTTTAAAAGCATCAGTTTTAATCTCTCAGCCCAGGTAGTCACTTCCATTATTTAAAATAATCCAGAAAAATCTTTAGACAGGCCAGGATCATATAATTCTAGAGTTAGAATTGATCTTACTGGGCATTTGGTACAAGCATTTCATTTATACAGGGGGTCACTTGTTAGTGTCAGAGGTGAGACCAAATTCACATCTTCTGAACCAAGATCACTATAATTTACTCTAGTATTCTGCTTTTTCTATCAGTTGTACTTAATTTAATGGCTATGCTAATATAATGTAGCTGAAAAGTTAATTTTTATCTGGTTAAGTTGGGTAAATTGGGATACAGCTCAGACGCTCTCCACTCCTATAATTTATTTTTAATGTATAATTTGAAAAGCCGCATCTTGTATCTGTGACTTCTAGCTTGACGTATCTCCTATTTCTTCATTGCTATTTTCTAAATTGCTATAATTTTGATGCTATATGTAAAGTGTCTTTTTCAAATAGAATTTCATTTTGTAGTTTTACTTTTTTTAGTTCATTGTTATGATTGGTTCATCATGACTGGTGTTTGCAATAATAATTTATTAAACTCCTCCAACTTTGTTGGCATAATTTTTCTATGTTTTTTTCAACTAAAGAGTATTGAATAAGGCATACAATAACATGTTCCCTCATTGTATTTTTCCCAGTTGGTTACATAGCCCTCTCTCATTACCTTTCATTTTATAGCAATTCAATCTCATCCAAATTAAAGGACTGCCAAGTAATAGAATACAAATAAAATTTCAGATAAAAATGCACTCAGTTGCATTTTATACATGTAAATAATGTGTACTTATTACTACTATATCTTTCTATTTTAAAAGGAATTCCATATTCTATGAGATCAGAGCACAGTGGCATCAGTTAAAATATTTTAATTCATTGCCTAATTTAATAATTTTACAATGTATACATATGTCCAAACATCACATTAAATACCTTAAATATATAATATTTATTGGTCAAGTATATCTCAATAAAGCTGTTGGGTAAAGTTACAACCCACTCTTGAAAAACCTTTTTTCCTGCTCTACATTTTTTAAATGACATTTGCCACCTTCTAATATAGTATATTTTTCTTGTTTTTTGTGACTGTGGCTTATTTTTCTTTCTTCCCATTTTTCTACTTAAAAATGAGCTCCATGAGGGCAGGGATCTTTATGTAATTTGTTGACTGATGTATTCTATGTGACTACGAAGATGCTTGGCTCTGTGGAATGACTTAATGATGTTTATTGACTGTCTACTATGTTTACGTCCCTGGGCTTAGCTGGTAAAGAAAAAAGATGGGTGAAGCCTCAAGATATATATATTTAAAATGTATTTGGTAAGCTTAGCACTACAGCAATATGTCAGCAATAGTAGCAGAGCTGGACCCCTTTGTTTTCAAATTAATTAAAGAGGATTTGTAATATAACTTGCATCAGGAAAAGAGCCAGTATCTCTCGATAACGAGAACAGAGTTAGCAGGAGGAATAGGATTATTTTACAGAGAAAACAAATCCACAGTGTAGAATATTAGATTTTTAAAATATTCCTGTGGGGGAAAAGTGGTCTCTCCCAGTTGGATCATTTGGCTGTCCATTCTCCTTCCCCCAGGGAATCATTCCTCTCCCAAACAAGTGCAGGAATCTGGCTGAGCCGAAAACACTTTCATTCCATGTCTTATTCTGGAGCATGAATTCATTTATTCATCTCTTCATTCATTTGATCAATTTGTATTAATCCTTATCCATGTGTTGGGAACTATTTTAGGCTTTGGGGATAGAGCAGCGAATAAAATATACTAAAATTACTGTTCTTTAATCTACAACATACAAGCGTCAACTTGTGAATTAACAATATGCAAAAATGGATTAAATTATTTTGGAAAGAGAGGGAGACAAGACCACAGAAAATTGAAAAGCCCTAAAAAACCTAAGAGGGCTACTGAGGAAAGAGAGAAGAGGTAAAGTTGGGAAGTAGAACTGTTCACACGTCAAACCCCTGGAGGCTTATGTGTCATTCATGTGGGACTCCCTTAAAAGGCTTAGGCTAGCACTGGGAAATGCAGCAGCTATTAGCCACTTGTGGCTGCTGAGCTCTTGAAATGTAGCTAATATGGCTTAAGTCTAGGCAGAAATATTAATATGTGAGTCATCAGGGCAATAACTTGTCCCCCTTCTGCATAGTTCAGATTTATCCCCGGAAGTCAAAATAGCTTCCAGGAATTGCCAAAGCTAATTCAAGTAGGAGGAGATGAAATACAAGAGTCTTTATGGTAAATTCCTTTTGGCTACCATGATTATACCTTCAGAAACACTGAAATTCAAAAAATTCCAGAAACTGTACTAGCCAAATTAAAAACATGCCATAGTCATGCAGGTGTGCACACTGTAACCTCTAGTTTGATGTTTCTCGGAATATGAGCATGCTCGTATTTGTGTGTAAGTAGCTGCCTTGGAAGAGGCAAGCACAATAGAGCCTTCCTCATCCAACAATAGGCAGCGTCAGATACACTTTCATTCCAGGATGAGCAAAGAACACTATAGTGGTTATCTTGTTATAAAAACCAAGCGAGCAAATAGTATGGCTGACAAGTCCCATAACCACCACTACCTTGTCATTTTATTTCATAAAATAACCAGAAATATCATCCTGTGGAACAAGACTATCAAATTAGTTTAACTTAAATCTATCAAAAATAAGTAAGTTAGTCAAGCTCCTAACCAAAGCAGGAAACTCTCTGTCATTATCTTTAACAAGTAGTTATGTGACAATTCACTGCCAGTCAGCATGACTTTGGGTCTCACAAGTCAA
Organism: Lemur catta; assembly: GCF_020740605.2. NCBI lineage: Eukaryota > Metazoa > Chordata > Mammalia > Primates > Lemuridae > Lemur > Lemur catta. Next base: position 87,690,226 of record NC_059132.1, on the reverse strand, counting down.
GCAAATCTACTTTAAAAATTTTGTATTGCTAACATCTTCCTCCTGTTGAGTTCCAATTTCTCAACCTGAAGTTTCCACACTTTGCTCCAAATTTTTCTCCGAGTCCCTTTGAAACTACATCAAATAAATCTAGCGTATCTCTTATAAGAAAGTGCTTCAAGTATGTCACATGTTATAAATACTCTTTCTCCTTATCCTTTCCACATCTACAAGAATCATCTTTCCCAAGTTAAATATTTTTCATTCTGTCAATGCTTTCTCATCTGATTTTAACCTGTAAGAGTCCAGTGTGCAGGAAACAGGATTAGGTTTGTTAGTTTTAGATTCTGATCTACTATAAATCCCAAATTGCAGGTTTGAGTTTTATTTTTTAAGTCTAAGTGCTAGATTTATTTTTTTCCTGTTGATTTTACCACATTTAGGATGAGGACCTCCCAATGTTTTTTAGTATTTTATTTTGAATACTGCTTTTATTATCCAATAATTTAGCTGCAGCTACAGTTTTTGAAACACCCATAGATTTTATTCATCCATCTTCTTGGTATTTCTAAGCTGTCGATAATGTGTTAAATAAGATAAGCCAATAACTGAGCACTTAGATAAATCATACCACTAGAAATCTTTCATTCTGATTAGGAAAGATACATTATTCTTTCCAGGTAAGCTGTTAAAATTTGGAAGACAGAATCTTGGGTTTATTTATTAGTTCATTTAACAAATATTTGTTGAATGTTTTCTATATGCTAGATACTCTTTTAAGAATACGAATGCTAAGATGAATAAGATACAAATAACGAGACAACTTTTGCAATATAAAGGAGTTCATTCGTGGTGCCACAGGTTAGGTAGAAAAATAAATAATTGCTCTTCCTATAAAGCAGTGCTACTACCTAGAAATAATAAGACTGCATTCATTAAAAATCTTATTAGACATCAGGTAATGAAAACCCAACTTTTACGAGTTAAACAACTTAAGGTTAGTTTTTGTTTTGTTTTGTTTTACATATAATGAGTATAGTGGAAGTCGGTTGCTAGATTGGTTTATCAGATTAATGACATCAGAGACCAGGTCTTTGAGAGTCTCTTGCCATTTCCATTATGCTCACAAAATTGCTAGTGCAGCCCCAGCCATTATATGCTCAATTATATGTTCAATGCCAGGAGAATGGGATGGGGAAAGGGAAGACTCCCATTTCAAGAAAACAAAAGATTTCCCCACACCAAAATTTAGTTCATGGCTCATTGCTGAGAACCATGTGATGTGGCCATGACTGGCCAGAGGTATTAAGGAAGTAGGGGGTTAAAATGGGGGTTAGCTGAGTTTACTAACAGTGCCTACCAAATTTTGGGCACATGACTGTGGGAAGCAACTCCACCTGAATGACAGAGCTGAGAGAGGCCCTCACAGAATTGCTGAACTGAATGTTGAAATCATGAATAGAAGTTTTTCAAGTACATAGTAGACAAGGATGAGATATGCACTTTTATCATGGGAAAAAAAGTAACAATATTTGCCAATGCAGATCTGAGACAATGCTGTGTTGGTATAGGTGAATATGACAAGGTGACAGGTGGAAGCCTGTGTTTTCCTCCTTTCTTGTTTTGCATGTGGCACAGGCTTTTCAGAGTTCATGTTAGTCACAGAGACTGCAAGTGGATTGTCCTTGATCCCAAACCCAGCACATCCTGTGCTCTGGCTACTTTCTCAGTCCCATCTTTCCCTGAGTCCTGTCCAGTGTTCATTACTTCCCATTCCTGACATGCTCTCTCTTAATTGCTGTGTCAAAGCTTTTCTGAAGCAGAATACTTCTCAATCCTAATTGCATTGTTGCCTAAAGCAAAAAATGATCCCTTGAAATGTTCAGTTCTATGAGGAAATACAAACACTTTTTTGGTTATTTTCTTAAGACAGTTTGATTTGGTCTCCTGTCACTTGAATTCTGTTTCTTGAAAAAGAGTCTTGATGAACAGGGACTTACAAACAACCTTGGAAACTAATCTTCAATGGAACACACTTTGGTAAATACTGGTATCTATTGATGTGATAGGCAGAATTCTAAAATGACCCCAAGATCTTCACCCTTTGGTGTTAAACTCTTCCCACATCCTTCCCAGACACCTCTGTGACTTACTTCTAGCCATTTGAACATGGCAGAAATAATAGGATGTCTATCCCATGGTTAGGTTTTGTTATATAGTAAAGTTAATTGGATGTCACTTTTATGATTACAGTATGCCATCCAATATTATTTTTTTAGCAGACTGTTATGAGAGGTTGACTTGCTGGCCATGAAGAAGCTAACGATAATATTCTGAGTTACCTATTGAGATCATGTGACAGAGAATTGTAGGCAACCTGCAGGAGCTAAGAGAAGCTTCCAGCTTACATCAGAAAAAAGCCAGCACCCTTAGTCATACAGCTACATGGAAATAAATTCTGCTGACAACCTGAATGAGCATAGAAGTAGATTCTTCCCCAGTTAAGCCTCTAGATGAGAATATAGCCCAGTGATCCCTTGAATGAAGTCTTGTGAATATTGATTATGAAAGCCAAAGAATTATTCCCACAAAACTTAAGCTATACATTTGGATTATAGCTCTCTGAAAGATAATGTAAAAAGAAATAAAACCATTTATTTATCTTATTTTTATTGTATAAACACACTATTTCTTGTTCACATAAATAACAATAGGAGGGTGACTCAAAGTACCCCTGTATTCAATGCTGTGCAAGCTCCTGACTCTTAAATTGAGAACTCTGGTAGTGTCTGAGCTGGAGTACATGGTCTAAATGCTCCAAGAAGAGACATCCATTCATTCCATGAATCTAAAGTCTTGAGAACATCACACTCATGCATAGCTGAGAAAGGATGAGGAGGAGAGGGACAAAGAGAAAGAAGTGGAGCAGAAGAGAATACCATGTCCATGTTTCAGGAAGAGCCTTTACTCAGTCCACCCAGCCAGCTACATGGAACCAAGAGGCAAAAGAGGGATAAGATTGCACGTGGATGTGCACAGAGTTTTCTTGCACACTAACTCCACCCATGAATCAGTGTGGCTTGGGTACCTGCTCTGCACACTGACTAATCAAACTAATATCTCTTCCTCCCTTGGAGGAGCTAAAAATGGTATAGGCAGAGGTGAACATGGCCTGAGAAGAACCTAACATTTCCATCTCTCCCTCATATCTTCTTATTTTTTATTATGTTTTAATCCATATTAACCTATTATCCAATAATAGGTAATTCAAGACTCAACCAAGGAATTGGTGTCTCTCATAGGAAAACAGCTCTTTTTGTAGCTTCCTCGGTCTAGTGAAGTAGAAAACTAAGTTTTTGCCCACTAAGTCTCTGATATAGGTCAGAAGAGACATTCAACATTAACTCTGAAACACATTTAATACTATATGAAATTCTCTCCCTGTTCTACTTCTAATCCCAATTTATGCCCAGCTACATGATCCAACATGGTTCACGGGAGGGGGTTATACAGTGAGCACCATGTGTTAATCAGAACTCTTTCTATTATAAGTAACAGAACACCATCCCAAACTAGCTTTAAGCAAAGACAGTTGTTTCACATAATTAAAAAATCCAGATGTGGCAGCAGTGTCAGACATGTGCTTCGAAGTATGACATCAGAACTTGGTTGCACTCCATCGTTTAGTTCTGCTGCCCTTTCTGTTGGCCTGATTCCCAGGCCCGCTCTTTCCATGTCACTGAAAACAGAATCAATATCGTGTTGGTCTGTACATCCTTCTCCCTTACTAATCCCCACAGAGAGAAGGCTTATGTCACATGCCTATCCCTGAAACAATGATCCCAGAGACTCTGAGTGTCCAGGATTTGGTAACATTGCAGCCCTGGAGTCAGGAAGTGCAGTCAGCCCCTCCCAGTCATATGAACTAAGAAGGGAGAAGGATGACTCCATAAAGTGAAACAGGAATGTCTTACTAGTGAATGGATACCCAGCAGGCCAAAAGTAGCAGATGCCTTAGGCACACAATAGGCCATCACAGTCCAAATACTAGAATGGAACATATTCCCAAATATGAACATAATCAACAATCTCTTATTATCTTTTTACCACACAAAAATTAAAATGCCAAATAAAAATTCGGCCTCCTTGTAAATTTAAGTAGTAAAAATATTGAAGTCCAATATTCTTCCCTTCCTACATATATATATACATATATATATTTAGTTCAACTCCACAGATTTCATTCAGAATTCAGGGCAAATTGGTGCTTTTTATCCAGCATCTTGAGCCCTGAAAAATACATCATCCACTGAAATGCATATAACTCTTTAAATACTTCCAAAGTTGAATTTGAATGAATGCAATACAAATCTCTTGTATGTCAAAGAGTTATATTAGTATATGATAGTCCCTGCCCCTAGCCAGATGGGCACATTGCTTCATTGAATAAAGTTGGAATTGTTACTTAAAAAAAAAAAAAAGAGAGAGACTGTTGTGGGAAAGTCACAGTCTCTGCCCCAGGCCATCGTATTTATTTTCTTACATGGTCAGTAGAATAAAAGCAAAACAGACCCAAGGTCTGAGGTATTTTTCTGACTAGCAAGAAAATGTACACAGTCTTTATAGTGGTGAGTTAAATAAAAACAAAACCATGAGGTCATAGCCCATAGGTTAATTATCACAAGGTTAGTGAGAAAATTCAATTACCAATGACAGATATAGTCTATAAATTTGTGACCAAATGCAATTTTCTAACACATCTGTTTTATAAGTCTTGCAGTCATAGCTTGCAGTTAGTTAAAAGGTTATATCTTAAGAGAGCACAATGGAACCTTTGTATGAACAGCTGAACATGAGAGGAGAGTTTCCACTCTTCTTGGTTAAAGAGATACAAATGCAGACTCCTAAGGGTGAATTGAAGAATCATCCACAGGAATTAAATCTGAACATGGCCATTGCCCTTTCTGGAAAATTCTCTAACAACTCTTTGATCGTTGGTGGGAGAATATTCACATGCCCACTTTTATTCCTCTTAAAATTCTATCATTCATCATCATAGTACATATTTTAATTTTAATCAGGCAAGAATTAAAATTTCCTTAAATGTATGATTTTCATTTGCACCAGAGGCTCATTGTGCTGCCATTTGCTCTTCCCTAAACCTTAAGAAAGCCTCAGGGAATCTTTATCTCTTTGCTGTTTCCCATGGCATGTCCAAAACTTGAGCTGTGAGAGGCCCAATGGGAAGTAGCCGTCTTGGCCAGATGCTCTGACCTGATCTTGCCTTTTCTCAGCATTAAATCTCCCACAGCATGAACGATCTTCATTACTCTAGTATCAGCATAAAAGTTTGCTTCCCACCTTTATTTTGTTGCTCTAGCTGGACCTGACTCTACTATTCGCAAGTTAAGGCTAAGGAACAGGATAAAATGTAAAAGGCTAACAAAATTCTTGACAACAAGATAAGGATGATTAGAATATTGAGCAGCTAATTTGGTACTACTCACCAACGTTCAGTACTAATAACCCAAAACCCCAAAACTTCCCACAATAAAGACCTGGCAATATTTATCCTGGCATTTGAGGTTTAATGCCACAGTTGAAAAAAAGCTTGTTTTGGTGATGAAATTTTCTGATTCTGGCTAGAGCTTGTCCGTGTCCTCCGGAACTCTAGCTCTAGGATGTAGCCTTGCAGTCATGGACTGTAAGAGTGCTGGCCCTGAGACCTACAGAGGGACTGCCCATCTGTGGCTCCATTCTTCTGTTGGAAGTTACCACCTAACCTCTCTAACACAAGCTCCAGACTATTCTTTTGAGTTACACCACAGTCAGGTCCGGTAAAACCACCTACATTAACCAACTCTGTTAAATCCACCAGGGCAGCAGCAACTTCCTTTTGTAGAACATTGTTCCAAATGATTCCTCTTCTTAGACCTCCACAACACCACAGGGAGTGCTAATGTCTCAGTGATTTGCATATCTCTGTATTACTTCCTTAAACTGAACTGTGAGATGTTATCATTACCTGGTAGCCTAGAATAGAAAATGGAAGAGAGAATCATCCCTTTTGGCTGAATAATTCCAACAAGAAACCACACTTTTTTTTTTTTTTTTTCTGAGACAGAGTCTCACTCTGCTGCCCGGGCTAGAATGCCATGGCATCAGCCTAGCTGACAGCAACCTCTGACTTCTAGGCTCCAGTGATCCTCCTGCCTCAGCCTCCTGGGTAGCTGGGACTATAGGCGCTCACCACTGCACCTGGCTAATTTTTTTCTATTTTTATTACAGATGGGGTCTCCCTCTTGCTCAGGCTTCTCAAACTCCTGACCTCAAGCAATCCTTCCACCTCAGCCTCCCAGAGTGCTAGGATTACAGGCATGAGCCACTGTGCCCATAGGTAGTTGCAGCTACTTGAGAGGCTGAGGCAGGAGGATCATTCCAGCCCAGGAGTTCAAGGAGCAGTGAACTATGATGAGGCCACTGCACTCCAGCCTGGGTGACAGAGCAAGACCCTGTCTAAAAAAAAAAAAAAAAGAAAGAAAGAAAAGAAGAAAATTCCACAGCCTAATCAAAATTGCATCCCGAATATCTTACTTCAATAAAGCAAGACTAAAAGAATTCTTTCAGTGGAAAATGAATCTTTCCTAAATAAATATTTTCATTTTGCTATAGTGCAAGAACAACCTATTAATCAACTCCTGAAAGTTCTGCCATAGACAAGAACCTCAATCAGTGCCATTTGATATGTATCCCATAGACTGGTGGTGATCTACAAATTTCTACCAGTCCACATGAGATATATACACAAATTCAGAATAAGCACTGAGAGATTTATATAACAATTTGACATTGTCATGCAACCCAAGCACATGATCAATGCATTCTACAAAAGTGTTGGTCTGTGACTATGTGAAACCTAAACAAACAAATAATAACAACAAACAGTTCTTTATCACAGATAGTTTGAGAAGCTTTAGTCTAGTTGGTTTAGCTTGAGTATTTTCAAGAAAGGTTTACTGGTTGCCTAAAATAACTATAGAAAATTGTCATTAATGAAACTATATAAAACATCATTTTGAACAAGAGGCTTACTGGAGTGTCTGCTAGGATTAATTATTTGCATAATGTGTCCCAAAGTAGCCAAATGAATTGACCTATTTTAGAGAACATCATCAAATACAATGATGTTAATTCTAGATTGACCCATCTTAAGACATTCCTTCTTCTGACAGGAGATGAAGAGCAGGAGGAATTGTCCATTCCAGCCAAGTGAAACCATAAATTAGCATCAATATGACAAATGAAATTTATTTGCAGTGGAAAAATAATTATTTTTACTACCACAATCCTCACACACAATCTGCCTTCTAAGCAGGGTGAAGGATGTTTTAAGAAACACTGGAGACAATTTGGGAAGAGATGTCTAAGCATAATTGTTTTATAAAATGTGAGAGCTGTATGAAGTCTCTGTTTTCATTAAACCTGTACCTCTCACTAACTACTTATACAGCGAAAAGAAAAGGATAGTAGTAGTTGGGAATGTAAAGTAATATTGAATCTTGCCTCAAGGTTGACCAAGGCCAAAAAACAAATAATAACACGAGAAAAAGAAATTATGAAAATGGAGCCAGTAACATCAAATTTACATATAGGATATTTGTCAGTCTCTTCTCAAAAATTATGAGGAAAGTGGGGTCAGAAGATCAATAACTCTCAAAATATAATTTAAAACATGGTAGAGGCAGCAGAAACCTCAAAAATGTTGTTTAGTTTATCCTCAGAGCATTTCTACTGACCTAACTCTTGTAGTGGTTCTGGCTAATGTTTACTAGGAGCAAGTATAACCAGGAGTTCATCTTGAGTTCTTACGAAATACAAGCAAAACATTCTGATCCACAAAGAGTCCACTTCTGGGCCAAAGAGTGTTCTTGTCATAAGCTGATAAATAGAGTATTGTGAGTCAGTACTGGAGTAGGTTTGGTAGCCTGAAACCAAAATGCAGCAGAATTACTGGAGACTTCCACACTAATAATTTATCAAAGAGGAAACTCACAATGTTTAGATGGAATTCCTGAAAATTTAAGAGTTAATATTCAGAGATGTTTATATGAACATGGGATAAAACATACTCTGTTTCTGAGAAAAGAGACTGATGAGGGGTTACAGTATAATTCTGTTTTCAGAATTGTATTTTTAAAAGTCTTCAGTAAACAGATAACTAAAGATCCAAGTCCTTGAGTTATTTCATTAATTGCAAATTTTTAAATCAACTGAATTATATGAGGCAGTTGAAGTGTTCTAACCAAGGATGGACTTTCAGATGTAAAAAATTTTGACAATTTTTCTGTAATTATTGAGATAAAAATTAACTATCAAGTCAAAAATAGCCTCATCGCTGGTTTGGCAGTGCAAACTGCATACCTACCACCCAATCTTATTATATTTTAAGCATTTAAAAGCAATAAGCAATACAAAAGAATAAATAGAATGAGATCCTGAGTAGTCCACTTATCATTCTACCTCTCTAGCCTCAGTGATTTTCTTTCTTTTTGTTTTCTCCTTGTTCACACAGCACTTGTCAAACCAGGAACTTCAAGTCTAAGATCCGTATCTTTCCACATGAAATAGATCATATTGTATTAATAGCAATTATCTGTTCATAAGAGATGGGGAATCCTCCCTTTTAATATAGCCAAAACAGTTTTGAAACATTCTCAAAAAAAATTTAATATAATAAAATAAAATTTCCCTTACTCTTTCTTACCCTCTTCAAAACCATCATCTTACTAATCTATTTAAGGATATAAGTAGATGTAGATATCTACATCCATGTTAGGTAAATCAAAATATTTAATCTAAATTCAGACCAAAGCAAATAATGAGCCAATTCTAATACTATCAATAATTTTGTGTGAGGGGCTAAAATATAAGTGAATTTTTCCTAAGTGAAAGTGGTTTGTTTTCCAAATTTTCCCCTTAGGCTGACATTTAATGATACAAAATTTTACTTATAAATACATTGAAAATAAGCTTTCCATTACATGGACACAGCTCTTGGTCAAGAATTGTATCATCTTAAATCAGTTTTCCCCAGGCCAACTTTTTTTTTTCTTCTACAGGTATCCATAAGAGTTCCTACAAATAATTATCTCTGATATATAATATATTTAATAAATCAAGTTAAAAGCTTGTCACAACTTAAATATCTGGACAGACATCATCTGCCTTGGAGGAAGGGATAGTAGCATAAAATAAATCATACAGAAAACCAAATTAGAAGGGAAAAAGCAACTTTTGAGGGGAGTATGGGTCAGACAGATTAATAGCTTTTCTTTGCCATTTTTCCCCCTTTATAGTTGAAGACAATATGGGCTTAAAACATGGAACTTGAAGAAAGCTATTTTTGTAAACTTCTAGGTTGCCTCTAGATCTATAGTATTAAAATCCACTAAATAAAAAACAATCTATACAGGAAGACTGTACATTAGTTTTCTCGCCAAGTCACAATTCTGGAGCGGAATCCTTGAATTTGGAAGGCAATTTCCATAGACTCTGCCAGATATGAAAATACACAATCATTATCCGTATGCAGTTTAAAGTTAAATCTGTTGGTGCCAGTTGGACGATGCAGTTCACTCAAACCAAGGACTAACAAATCCAGCAGGAGTGCTGAGGAAAGAGAGTTTGCTGTCTTCCTGGAACAGGTCATATGCACAGGTCCTGAGCTAGCTGGAATGGAAGCCAAACAAGTGTATCTCACATTATGACTGGGAAGAGTAGAACAGGCTGTTGACTGGGGACAGCCTGAGGGTTCAATTACTTACCATTTTATCTCATTCTAATTAATTGGTGTTGATCGGTTTGGTCGCAAAAAAATTGTAAATTCCTAATAGAGTTTTAATTTATGTTCTTTTTTTTTAAATCTAATATTCTACTCAGCATGGTGCTGTTTATAGAATTTCCCTTGTTGAACTGTGGTTAAATTGAACTGTACACATGCTAATCTCTGAGAGAAAGATGAGTTTTTTTAAAAAATTAAAAACATCAGTCATGCTAAAGACAATTAAATGGGGTAGATCACTTTAAATAATAGGAGTTTTAAATCAAACTTCTATTTTGGGAATGTTGAAAAATATTTTTCTATAGTCCCACTTCTACAAAGACATTCTTCAGTTTGTGTTGGAGTCTTGTCAGTTTGTGTAGCTTATATTGGAGCCTGGTCAAATTCTTCTACACTCTTCCTGCATTTCTTTGTGTAATGGCCCCTCATTCCCCAAAGTCTATCTCTGTTGTTAATTTCCTGAGGATTGTATAGAATACTGCTTAAATGAGAAACATCAGTACTAAGGATGTAGGCAATGCCTTAATTGATCAGATAAACATGGTTCATTTAGTTTTGCTTTAACTCAGACTTCAAAGTACCAGGCTGTATGTTTGCTTCATTTTGGCAGAAGCAAAAAGGCTGGATCTCTTCAGGAGGTAAGGAAGCTATGGAAATTAGGCATCTGCCCAAAATCTAGGATGAAGGGTAAATACTGAAAACCCATTTTAATGTCTACTTTGAACTGAAAAGAAAAGGACTTATGAAAACATTTGAAGATAGGAAAAAGACAATTTTCAAGACCGTGAACTTGAACCCATTTGACAGCAGAGAATGTGGTCTCGGGGCCACAGAATATTGGTCTCCCTTCATTAAAGTCCTGTCAGCCCTATTGAGATGAAACACAGGTTCTAAATTCTCCTTCACTCTTCCAACTGCCATATGTTAGCCCTAGGTATGGACTTGCCTGGGGAGGATTTATATGTGCCTTTTGAACTTCTAACAGAGTCTCTCTTTTGAGTAACCACTTAAAAGAAGATTAAATTTAATTAGACTGTATTTTTTCCTGTGACATGTGCCTTCAAAGTCCACTTTATTACATTCTTCTATCCCAGTAGCGTACTAATGCTGTCAGGCGCAGGGCACCTTCAGATGCAAGAAGAAAGGAGGGAGATATTTATATACTCACTTAATCCCCTGGGAGTATTTTAGGAATGGCTGACATTTGACATCCATGCCTGCCCAGCAACACTGCCTGAGCAAGTGTTGCTCGGGGATCAACTGAAACCTGTGACAATTCAGGTGAATAACCTAAGCCCTCCACACACCTGCCCTAGCCAGGGGCTCAAGTCTCCTTGCATTTGATCAGCTGCTTACACCCTAACTCATTCTCTTGTGATGTTTCTCTTATTCTCTGAATGTATTGGTGTTAACTACACCTTGATAATAATTGGTACCAACTCCCTTATGGAGAAGTATTTGTTTTAACCTGAAACCTGGGTATGATTTACTTAATGATTATTTCAGATTCTAATCTGCTCAACTATGTTTATCCATTTACTATACGTAGTATTTGTGTTCAAATGGCATCTGTGTCAATGACTTTAGAGGGATTGATGGGAAGCAAGTACCTCAATCCCTATTCAACAACTAGATCAAGCTGAACGTCACTAGACAGAAGATTCAGTAATTTTTTTTTATTGGTAGACTTTTGAGAGAAGGAAAACTGACATAGAGGAGCAGACAGGAACAAAAAGGTGAAAGCATTTACAGCCTGGTACTAAAGCCTCATTCCTCTTAGAGGGGAAAAGAAATGCAACTGCTCAGATGCTTTTCGGATGCCTTTGCTTAAGGCTATTGTTACGAAGCACAGATGAACGTAGTTTTATCTCTTCATGATTGTGTTGTTGTTGTGGCCAGGGTGGTGTGGGATTTTACCAACCCTTCCCTACATGGCTGCATTTTTTTTACAAAGATAAAGAAGAAAGAAAATGAACAATTTTTAAAGCAATGTCTTCTTCATCTTGACGTGTTACCAAACGATGCCAGAGCATCTCTGTGGCCCTCACTGCTGGGCTGGCTGCTCCCTTCCCCGTGGGCCACTCAGACGTCCCCACCACATGGGCAGGGGGAGGCAGAAGGTGGTGGTGGTTTTTCAGACTTTTCTTTTTCATTGGCATGACAGTGCCCAGCAGTCTAGTCCATTCTTCCCTTTTTCACCGGCGTGAAGGTGCACAGTTGCTTAGCGAAAGAATGACCGGCGGCTAAGGGAGCAAAGAGGAAAGAAAGGAGCAGCCCAGCCTGGCCTTTCTCTGTGGCCTGAAACTGCCTGAAGTTAATTGCTCACATAAGAGGAATAACTGGTGGTGCTGTAATTGAATTTTTATGGAAATAAACAGGTGGCAGATTTACTATAGCTGTGGGGATAGTAGGGGGTGAAATGCTGTAGCCACATTAACCTGTTTAACTTAATAGCTTTGGTACTCACAGGAAAAAAAAAAAAGCAATGTTGCTCTTTGAGTCAGTTGGATGCCAAATGTAAATAACTACAATTACCCTAGCATGCCCGTGTGGTTGAGCAAAAAGGGGCATTGTGCCAACTTTGACTTGGTTTTCATGTTTATTAATTAAGCTCCAGGAAGTTTCAAAAACAGAAGTTTTAACTCACAATGAACCTTCGAAAGAGAGGAAGAAGAAAGAATTTGGCAAAGGGAAAGCAGACAGACAGACAGACAAACAGAGAAAGGCTCTGCTTACATTGAAGGCACAACATAAATCTGTGGGGGAGGCACATCGCAGAAGGGTCTGTACCGGACACTTCCCCGGGAAGGATGAACTAAACACTAGCTTTGCACCATGCTGCCTCCCAGTGGTCTAGCTTTGGAAATGCATTTTTATATTAAAGAAAAATTGGAGACTGGTGAAATATGCAAAGAACACCATTAGCTTATTAACATACCTAACATTTACTTTTAAGCCAAACAATAAAGATGAGAGTCTGTGTTGACATTTTTGCTGATTTTCCTTCAGGCAAAAACATGTAGTATGTATGTATATGTGTATGTGTGTGTGTGTGTATCTCAACAGGGATTGAAATATATTTCAAAGAAAAAAATGATACTAATAAGAGACAGAAGCACACACTTTCAGGGAGGCAGCCCACTAGCACTGTGAACACTAAGGTCAATAAAATGTGGGCATCCTCCGCCAGCTTCCCCAGGTTTGAGTGCTGGGCAGATTCTCAGATAAGGACTTTAAATATAAAACAGAGTTTGCTAAGTACTAAAAAGCATTTGAAGAGAAATGGGCATGAGGGTGAAGTAGAAGGTATCAGAAACTCATTTATAAATTAGAAGCATTTTACCATGTTATTTGAATCACCTGATCAAATACCTAATACTCAAGGTTATCAAAACCAGAGGAATCCAGCCAACCATTGAAATTGAATTTGGAATGTTTGGGGTTTGTTTTTACTATTTTAGATTAGGCTTAAGAAGTGAGAGAGCCTGAAGGGTACTCTCTTTTTCTATCAGTTTTGTTTTAAGCCCATGAACCCTCAGTAAATCCTTGCTAAGTATATCGCGCTGTACTGACTGCATTGCAGGGGCACGTTTACCTCAGATGCTGGAGTCCTTCAGTGCACGGTCTCAGGCTCTTTCCTATTCACTCTTCACTTCTTCCATATCCCTGACCTCACTTTCCATCTGTTGACCACTGACTTTTATAATAATTTTATCTCCAAACCAGTTCTCACTCCTCACCCTCATGTCTAATTTCTCACTCAACTTTTTCAGGTCTCTTAAATACTTTACAGATCCAAGAGCATTGGCCCTAATTTTATTCTCATTTATTATATATGACATATATATATGTCATAAATATACATGATATGTATCATATATATGAGATATATATCCTGGTATATAAGCCAGAAATGTAAGAATATTGCCTTACATATTCTACTGCCTTGTGCCCAATATTCAATCCATCACCAACAGTCCATCACCAATCCTACTAGTATCACCCCCTAGATATCACATAAATCCACCTGCTTATTCCTACATCCATACAACAAACTCTCATGTGAATTCCTACCACAGCTTGATGACATATCTTGCCACTCTCTGATCATAACACATACTGCAACTAGAGAAGTCTTTTAAATATCTAATCATATCTCCCCTGCTTAAAACTATGTACTTGATTTCTCATTGTTCTTAAGACAGAAGCAGATTCTGCAAGTTTGGCCCCCTGTCTACCACTCCAATCTGCTCTTTTGTCATTCCACCCCTTGCACTCCTCACTCTGGGTATACTGTGTTCCATTTAGTTCTCAAGCACACTGTTCTCTCCTGCTATGGAGTCATTACACAGACTTTTCTGTCTGTGGTTTTTAACACTTACCTCTGCCTTAGGGCTCATCTGAAGTGTCACTTGCTGACTTTTCCCACCTTTCTTGTTCCCTCCTCCCAAAACCCCTGCATACGTATACACACACACACACACACACACACACACACACACACACACAGGACAACAGGTTCCCCTATAACACAAGCTCATGGAGTTATCTTGAGCAGTGCCAGTCTAGTTTGTACCATTGAAGTATTAGCACTACAAAAGCAAAGACCATGTCAAGAGTTGCTCATCATTGTACCCCTGACTTCTAGCACAGAGCATGAATCTTTGCTGATACTGAATAAGTATTTGTTAAATGGACAGCTGGGGTACAATTTATAATCACCCAATATCTCTCTGTCTTCTAAGCCTATACACCTTCTGCGCAAACTGAAATAGAGACAAGAAAATAACATCAACCCAACATCTTTCATGCTTTTGATAATATTTTTAATTTTCCTGCTTCACCCATGGCTGCAATATTGTTTTGGATTTAAGCACTTTAGTAGGTACGGACAAGTCCAGAAGTTTGGCATTTCCTATCATAACAGCTCTTCACAGTTCAGGGATCCAGCTGGGGATTCTGCCAGTTGCTTGGGAGACGTATTCTACTTATGTACTCAGAAAAATAGCCACAAGACTGGACTACCTAGAGGCCAACTCAGATCAAAACTCAATTTATAACCTGAAGTACAATTTGTCATTCTGATAAGTAAAGACAGTGTGAGTCTCAGTCTTCAGGAATTAGTGTAGCTCAGAGTTAGTGTTTAACAATGTCCCAAAGCTCTTGTTACTTCCCTTTTCTGGGGCCTGTTTACTATATGTGTTTTTACTATATAGAATTTTATAGCTTCTTTGCATTCTATTCACATTCTATTGCATTCCACTCACACATAGCTAATACCTGGCATGAAATCTCTGTGTAGCCAGATTCCAGGATATTATCAGCATGACCTGAAACGCAAGCAGTCTATTTTTGTCACGAAGTCAAAACAATAACATTTTGTACCTTAAAATGTTTATGTGAAAGTTGACCCCTAAAAACACATTACCCTTAGAATGTCATATCACTGTTCATGATGCTTGCTAGATCACTGGTACAAAAGATCAGTAGCCCTTTGGAATTCTTTCTCTAAAATGATAGCATTTCCTAGAAATTCTGAATAAACTCCAAGCAAAGAATAGGCAAACTAGATTAAGAACTGCTTATCTGCAATACTAGTAAATAACCACAGATTGTTTGCTGAAGGCTAGGAAGAAGATTTATTGCACATACGGGTGATATTATTGTTGAATCCATCACCAAAGAACTCTTGCTTATGGAACTCGGGTCTGAGAATTGGGAAAGGATGAGCAACTCTCTGTAACAGTAACTCATGTAAGACCTATGCTTCCCAGTTGTGGAGTGTTTTCCATAACACAAATCAAGAAGGACTAATGTACTATCACATGTTTCAGTCAAGGCATCCTATCATTGGCCAAGCACTACCAAAGATCCCTGTGATTCAGGACATTCTGTGGGATGAGCTTACCCTTACCCTGCTGTTTATTATGACAACCACAATAATTTTGCCTCTTAACTCTGAATACTGACAGTTGGCTGCTGCCCTAGAATAGTTTCTTCCTCATTTCTATTGGGGAAACCATTCCAACTGAGGCATCTGCCACCAACATCCCCAGCCTGGGAAGAACAGTAGCACAAACTCTTTTCAAAACTGCTGCCACTCCCCTCACCAACACATTTCTCAAAACCCTCTGAGGGAAAAATTAGGGTAAAGGTAATTTGAATACGATAATTCCACCCCAGATTACTTGCTACCCTTTCCTATATTATGTAAGGGATTTCTATGATCTCAACTTCACTATCTCAAGGCACCAGTGAACCCAAATTATAGTCAAGCAAATGAACTAAGAATCAGACCCATGGCCACTCTGGGGAACGGTTTTCATACAAAAGCTCAGACTGATACATTCATCCTTTTGTAAAATTATACTTTGTCCAAGGTCAATCACTCTCAGAAATCATCATTCTTACACATAGTTGCAAGTTTTGTTATTATAAAATAGAAGGAAAAAAAAAAACCTCTCCATTCAGGTTTTACAATGCAATTGACTTCTCTGGGCTATGATGGGATCTAACCACCAGTTAGAAGTGCAGAGATAAGAGGAGGTTGGGGATGGGAGGTGGGTTGGTGGTTCTGAGTAGTAAACAGATTCTCCCTTGCAAAGTCAGCCCCTAAGAAAAAGGAATACAGTCTCCACGCAAGAAAAGATAGTCCTATCAAAGAAGGGAGAAGTACTTCTGCCTGTCCCAGGAACAGTAATGTGCTGGCGAATGTTTAACAATCCACTCTTCAGCATGAGAGGAAGGGATAGCCTTGATTTGTAGCGTTTCAAATACTTCCACTGTGGCTGACTTCAAGTTGTCATCACAACATCACTGACACAGTCAGAGAGAGATAAATGCAGTTGGCTCTCACGAGCTAGCAAGATCTGGCTCCAGTGCACCACCACAGAGGGGGAGAAGACCTTTAAGTTCAAATCTTTGAAATCATCTCACGTTGTCTGATCCTGATGCTTAGGATCCCACGCTTTTCTGACCATGGCTCTCACTTCCACGTACAAGAACCTGCAAGGTTGTAAAGTTGGCTTCTAGTACCATTTGGCAGCTACAACATTAAACTTGGGAGTTGGATAATCGACTATATGGAAATTGAAAGAAGCTGAGAGAATTGAGAGTCTTTTGGCATTGTTAGAGTTCTGGAGATTCAATCTTTGCCATAATTGAGAATTTAAGGAGATTAACTTATCATTTACCTTTATTTTTCAGCTATTCAGTGCTCTCAAAATATCCCCTGCATCCCTATAGTCTTTTATTTTATATTTTTAATGACAGTGGCAACTTGGTTTCCCTAAAGCCTTGTCTTGAATAAGCATTTCATTCCAAGGGAATTTTTCCTTCCAGAGACCAGAGGGCATGTTTAATTAGCTCCTTCACCACTGCATGTGATGGGCTGCCAGAGTCCTGTCTCTGAGGACTAATAGGATTTCATTCCTTTTGCCTCTAGCCAAAAAATCAGTCCCACGTACTTATGTCTCACTCCACTTTTCCTAAGACTCCCATTACATTAAACCCATTCCCAGGTACCACCTTCTGTAACAGTTGAGTTTTTAATTCAAAGAAAGATAAACCAAATATGTTTCAATTAAGGCAAAGATATTAGTTAACTCATAGGATTATGTGAAACTTAGAAAATGAGGCTCAGAAAGTATTAATAGGTGGGATGCAAGGGAGATTAGTCAACAGGAAACATTACATAGAAAAAGTCTAGATTGGGGCACTGAAACTCTACAGCCAGCACCATCACCCTTGTTCCAGTCTCTGCTGCTGCTGCCGCTGCCGCTGCTACTATGGCTCTGTGAATAATTTCTCCTCTGTCCCCAGATGGGACCATCTGACTGCCAAGCCAAGACTACGTGCCTGTGTCCTCTCTGCCTGGGTATAGAAAGATAGAGCATCTGATCTCTTCATCCCTGAACATAAAGCCCTACCTCCTGCCAAGACTTGAAAACTCTATTTAGAAAGAGTGTTCAGATGCCCAATAGTCCAAAACTATCACAATTGCACTCCATAGATAGGAATTGTGGCTTCCACAGAACAGCTTCAAAGAACGAGGGAGCAGAAAGTGAGGCTGCAATAGAGACAGGAGTAAATTAAATGAAGAACAATAACGGAAACTGTAGACTAATCGTTCAAGAACGTGTTAGAAACAGAAGAGATAGCAGCGTGAAGGGCAATGCAGGTGTGGAAGTCACGTGTTGTTTCTTTTCCTTTATGAGGGGGTAAATGCAAATCAATCAGAGAGTGCACTAAGAGAAAAATGCTGGATATTTCAGCAATTGAGGAAGTAACTGAAAAATGAATAGAAATGGGTAAAATTAAGGAAAACGTGTTTGGATTAACTTTATAAAAGAGGAGGATAACTATTTTCTAAAATAGGAGAGAAGGAAAGAATTAATGGAGATAATGGCATTGTAAACCATAGGGGCCAGGTTATAGTTGTTTACTAAAGGGGATCAGGCAGCCTTGATCTTTTCACTTTAATACGACATAAGAGCAGTGTCCAAAGTTTAAGGAATAAAGTGGTGTTAGAAACCTGAGCTGAGTGAAAAACATTTAGAAAAGCCCCTGTGAAAAGTGGTAGTGAACTACTAGTGGAACTGAGGACCATGTCCTATCTGAATTCCTAAAAAGCTGTTTGATAGTAGTCACTGATGTTGAGCTGATAGATTTTTTCCACTGGGGAAAAACGTATATGCTAAATCCAGCTTCCACAGCCCTAGTAAAAGCCTTCAGTGTGATTATACAAACAACAGGGGCAGAAGATTTTAGCCACACACTCCCACACATAAAAGGCGCAAAGATTCACCTTCTTTTAGTTACAGTAAGTAGAATAAAATATTGCACAGGGATGAAATGATTGTGACAAATGATAAATGAGTGCCAAATATAGCTGTCTGTGGCAGATTTATCTGTGGCTTTGTGGTGTCTTTGATGCCTAAAGGAACTAGATTTAACCACCCATTAAGAGTCCAGATCAGGCCTTGGATTCACCTTGGTCTTTTGAGGTTTGTCCCTTTTCCACAGAATCTTCCAGATGCATTTTTATAATGATACTATATCAGGCTACTGAGATCAACTGCCAAAGCCCAATCTACTACAGAAATCTTCCTAGAAGAGAAGAATGTTTCATCAGAGACAGTCATTCATCCTAGCTCACACCTCTCCTGCTTCTGATCTTCCACTGTTAAAAGCATAACGTACTGGAGGAAGATTGTGCTATATTTCATGAGTGCTCTGTGCCGCCACCAAGGGACAGTCCCATCTGTTATTTGCTCTCAGCTTTGCTTACTGATAAAACAGGAAGGACAGCTTGCTGATGGGCTCTTTGAAGCAAATGGATTCTCTCTTTCCTGCAATTAATGTTTATAAATTATTTCTACAGTAGACAGCATGTATGGTACCATGATTTCAAAATTAGTTTCAATAAATTAAGGGTCTGCATTCATTACAAGAGGAGCTTGATTACAATACAACTCATGGGGTTTACTGTTGCACTCTACCTTTCGTGAAAATTGATGCATGAAATCAAACACTGTCATTAATTCTGCTGATTATCAGCCTCTCGTAAGAAGATTTTAAGATCATATGTTCAGTTGTTGAAATTTCATCTTGAGTGTAGGATACGATCGAGTTCTAATTTTTCACAGAAAACAGGATTCCGAACACTTCAAAATTTCAGAGACTTGGTTAATAGCCCTTTGGTGGCAGCAAAGGGAAATGGCTTATGAGAACAAAGCACAAATATAACGGAAGTGATTTGTGTTTTTTTTCCCCAGAATTATTCTTTTGTCTTAATCGCACCATTCTTAGAGTGGAGAAATAATTGTATATTTTATAACCTCTGCACTATTTTAAAGGGATTTCCATAAACTTAGAAGATGAATCTCTTTTTCTAAACTGGAAAACATTCTTTTAATTCAGCTTTTCATGTTTCCTTTCTCTCCCTGGCATATTATCTATGCATACTTGTCCATGTTTTCTCTATAAAGTAAGTATTCTCTCAAGTCAGAAAGTAGTACATTTTCTTAGGAAAAAGTTCCCATGACATTTTTATTAGGATTGCCACTTCTAAAGTTTCGGGCTAGGAATTTTAATTTACAAGCAACACCAATCAGTTTGAAGTAAAGTGGTCTGTCACCATCCATGAGGGAGTGGTTCCAGAACCTTCCCCGGACACCAAAATCCATGGATGCTCAAGTCCCTCATATAAAATAGCATAATATTTGCATATAACCTCTGCATATCCTCCTATATACTTTAAATCATCTCTAGATTATTTATAATACCTAATATTATGTAAGTGCTATGTAAATAGGTATTGTTTAGGGAAAAGTTATAAGAAAAAAAACCAGCCTGCACATGCTCAGTATAGATGCAATTTTTTTTTAGAATATTTTCAGTCCATGCAGAACCCAGGGCTCCTAAGGGTCGACTTTGCAAACAAAAAAACAATGGAATGTCATTTCTAAAGACACCAGGTAGGAGAAAAAGGCCTTTGAGCAGTGGAAGAGTCATTAAAAGACTCTTAAAAGCCCAAAGAGGCAACCATCACTTAACCCTTGTATAGGATACATAGAGAAACAGCACACCTGCAAGGAGGGAGGATCAAGGGAGAAGAGGAATACCACTATTTCTAGCTGAAGAAACATAATACACCATTTTGCCTGAAATACCTGCTCTTTAGTATCCATTAACAAAAATGAAATGAAAGAAAAAATTACTGGGATATGGAACAAAAAAAATAGGCATGAAGCCTCCCCATACCATTAACAGATATATTTACGAGAAGCAATTTTACAATAATGTGTATTGCACACTCTCTGGCATTTCATTTTATATTGTAAAACCTATAGAAAACATGCTCTGTGTTGCCTGTGCTCATTACACCATGAGAGTAAACTAGAAAGGATGGCAGAGATCCAAAAACTACAACTAATAGTACAATATACAATAAATTCATTTTTTAAGATTAAATTTAGTGAAATTTGAATTACAATTTTCTCTATCAACTCCATCATTCCATGAAATGTGAGACAAGGCCCCTTGGAGACCGCACACATTAATAAAGAGTAGAAACAATAAAATATTCAGGGAGGTTATAGTTGTGATTAAATCTGGTTTATTTATTTATTTTTTAACCTTCCAAGTGTCCAGTCATTCTTGGGAGATTGAAGTAGTATTAAAAACAGCACTGAACAAGTGTGTTATTTTTCTTCCTATGTTGACCCATATTTAAGGCTGACTACGAAGATATAATCACTGGCTACTAACAACAAGTAGTTTTCTTTTGATATGGTATTTTTAAAGTTTCTAATGCTTTATTTTAGAATTTTCAATTTTCTAATGGAAGGACATATGGAAAGTAGGCTGCATAGGGTTAGTATAAGTTCTTTTTTTTTTTTTTGAGGCAGAGTCCTGCTCTGTCACCCCTGGCTAGAGTACTGTGGCATCAGCCTAGCTCACAGCAACCTCACACTCCTGGGCTCAAGCAATCCTTCTGCCTCAGCCTCCCAAGTAGTTGGGACTACAGGCATGCGCCACCATGCCCGGCTAATTTTTTCTATATATTTTTAGTTGTCTAGCTAATTTCTTTCTATTTTTTTAGTACAGACCAGGTCTCGCTCTTGCTCAGGCTGGTCTTGAACTCCTGAGCTCAAACGATCCACCTGCCTTGGCCTCCCAAGTCCTAGGATTACAGACGTGAGCCACCGCGCCCGGCCCTTAGTATAAGTTCTTAAATAAAACATCATGGTATGTGACTATAAAGGAACAAAGTTGTTTACATATTAAAACTACGTATCATTCAAATGGGTATTTTTCTTCAAAGTAACCTCCCCAAGAAACTATTATTCCAGTGATAACTTTGTTCTAAGTGTTTTGAAAACACCACTTTTGGAATTGACTTTGTATGCATTTCCAGTCATACAAGAAACTTGGCACTAAATTCAGCTTTGCCATATCCCATGTAATAACTCGAATTCTGCTGCATCCCCCAATATATCAAAATTATTTTTATTTACTCAGAATATTTGCTGCCTCCTAATTTCATTTGCAGAACCATCTATTAAATTGAAGGATTAAAAAAGACAAAAAATCATGGTTAGAACTAATTTAAATACAGATGCATGATCCCTAAAATTTTGCATCATAATATCCTAAAATAAACTACATGAGTGGTCATGAACCAACCCACTAATCCACTACTATTTTACTACTGATTTGGTTACATGAGGATACATTACATCACTAGATAAATGTTTAGGAGGAATAGTTGCCCACACACCCCAGCTGAAATGTCACAAGCTAGGTAAATATATTTTGGTGTTCATTTGACACTTTAAGGCATCTCAGTACTAGTGCAAATTCTGCAGCCAGCTTGGGACTATTCCTTACTCTTGGCATAGTTGTTTGCAATTCAAAGAATGATAATGTTCCTCCATTTAGGAGGGCAAAAATTTAAGGATCAAATCTTCATAAATTATAATCTCCAAGCTGAAAAATGCCTCTCATTTCTTATCATTGTGAATAAAATTGTTTGTTCTTTAAAAATTGTTAAAATATTGGCTGATGGAGTAGCATGGCAGATTTTTTAAAGAAAAAAGTAGCAAGTACCTACAATATGTAATGAAGTATAAAGATACAATTCCTCTCTTGTAAAAAACACTAATAAAATAAAATGGCAACATTTAGTATGATAATCCTCTTCCAAAAGTATCACTGCATTACTGTAATTATTGTTTTCCATAAGACCTATTGTCTTGGAAGGGATGGTGGCAAATGTCACTAAAACAAGTTTGTAAGCTATTATGTGCTCTATTAATAACATAAAAAATTGTTACCATTTATGGAGAATTTACTATAATCCAGACACTACGCTTAGCAGTTATATAATCTTCATCTCAGGCCTGTAAAGGAGGCATTATCAACCTTCTTTTAAAGATAAGTAGATGGAGGTTCAGAGAGGTTAATAACTTGCTCTTGGTTTCATCTCTAAGTAGTACAGCCAAAATTTAAACCCAAGTCTAACTTTGAAGTTTGCATTCTTATCGACTATTTCTGAGAGTTTAAATTTCACTTATCCTCGCTTTTGAAAGTTTAGTAAAAAAAAATCTCAGTCTCTAGGAGTTGAAATGTATAAACGGTTGTATATGACAACATCTATCAGCTAAAGAAATGCAATTTAAACAATATTTAAAGCTGTATTTAAATTCCAAGTCCTATTTCTCATTTCAAAAATGATTCAATAAATTTCTTGCCCTGCTGGATTACCACCAGAATGGCATATGATATGTCTGGAATCTACTGTCTAGTCCCAAATGGCCAGAGGACAAAAGCTGCTTTCATGTCATTTCTAAGCAAAAGCTGAAAGGCCAAAAATCACCGAAGAAATTTGCTCAGGTGAGATTTTCAGTTCAATTTTGTTCTCCCTTGAGGTTCAAACAAACTTCAGATAATCATCTTGAACTTGGTGATGAACCAGACTCAGACTATGGCTTCTCAGAGGGTCAACCCTTCCATTTAGAATAAGGCAAAGCTTAAAGCGAGGAGCCAAATGGGGTCAGATGCTCAATACTAAGCAAAAGCCTCAGCTGTCGTATTGAAACAATGTTGACAACATGGCAGGCTTTAAAATAAATCCCCTGTGGAGGCTATTGATATCAGGCTCACTTTCCCTTCTGTCTCCGCTCCAGCCTGGCTGCTTTCTGGAAGACATGCCAATCATGCACGGCACTTGCTAGAAACCGCAAGACTGTACAACATGCCAGTATTTATTCCAGCAACAGGAGCCAGTCCAGGGCACATACATAAGGCAACTTCCTTGACTCCCCAGCATAAGGTAAAGCACGCTGACACACAAGTGCCCAGCCAACCAGAAAGCAGCTAAAGCCACCACAGTTCTCCCTACTCAGCAGTTAACCCTTTCTAGTCAACTGTATTGAAGAAAGTGAGAGTTGAACACCATGAGTTCTTGTCCTAAATGATTCATTTTGGCAACTGCTTTGAGAATGTTTATTAATTTCAATGAGGCAACATCAGTGCATTTATTTTTTTTTTGGAATACAAGAATCTGGCTCACCAACTTGAAGTTAAGCATCATGTAAGGGTTAGAAATATGAATTAATGATCTATTAGAGTGGTACCATCTCTCTATAATAAACCAACCTGGACTGCTTCAAGTATAGCCTAACAGTTTCACCTGAATCATGACTGCATTTAAGATCTGGATTTCATGACTGTGATTAATTTTGTGTGTCAACTTGACTGAGCCAAGGGATGCCCAGATATCTGGTTAAATCATTATTTCACGATGTGTCTGTGAGGGTATTTCTGGAAAAGATTAGCATTTGAACTGGTAAACTGAGTAAAGCAGATGGCCCTCCCCGATGTGGGTGGGTGTCACCAAATCCACTGAGGGCCCCAAAACAACGAAAAGATGGAGGACAGTTGAATGCAGCATGCCTGACTGCTGGAGCTAAGTTATCAGTCTTCTCCTGCCCCTGGGACTCCTCCAGACTCCAGCTGGAATGTACACTATTAGGTCTCTGGCTCTCAGGCCTTTGTGCTACATCTCTGGCTTTCCTGGGTCTCCAGCTTGCAGGTGGCAGGTCATGGGACTTTATGGCCTCCATAGTTGAGTAAGCCAATCTCTTATAATAAATCTCGTTTAAATATACACACACATACACACACACACACACACACACACACATTCCTATTGGTTCTATTTATCTTGAGAACCCTGACTTATGCAATGAACTTTCAGTGTGCATGTGACACAGTCAATTATAGAGAGCTATCCATGCTGTGAGGGAAATTAACTTTTTGATATATTGCTCTTCTATTCTAAAATGATTGATTTTCCTATAGATATAAAAGAATAGTACAATGTCAATAAGTATAATTTGATTTTAAGGTGAGATTGTTTTAAATGACTCACATTGTCTTTGTGTTTTGGGGTTATGTAACTGCTAACCAATGTATCTTTCAGTTATAAAATTCTGAAGCTGATATAGAGCTATCTCAGTAAGGTTACTGGGGATGCCCAGGAGAATGGCTTTCTTATAATTCAAACTTGAAAAACTGCTGAAATGATGAAAGAAAACATTGAGAAAAGCTTTGTTAGCATAATCCTGTCCTTTGGCCAATCACCTTTTCACTTCTCTCAGAGTACTACAGCTATGGACAATTAAAAAGCTAAAACTTGAAGGGGCCATAAGATGGCCTGATTCAGTCATTTACTGGATCACGATGCTTTATTCAGAGGCCACCGCAAAAGTGGTGAGAAAAGAGAGCGGCTGGCTGCTCACGTCTGCTCCAGCCAGAGCAGCTCCCACCACTTGTCCAGCCACTGGTCTCCGAAGCAGGGTTTCTCTTGGAAAAATAAAATTGCACTTCTAAAAGAAAAATTAAAAACCATGCATCTTGTCATTTTATAGGTAATCAACATGAAACTGAGAAAGGTGAAATGATCAGGCTTATGTCATTCCCTGTGTTAACGACCCCATTAGAAGTGCAGACTCCTCCTACTCCCTGGGGCTAGAACCAGGAAGACTAGAGTTTTGCTCATGTTGTTGTTCCTCGTGTCAACATCATCTGATCCCTTCTTTTTTCCCCCCGAATATCCTCCTCATTTTCCCAAAACAAATGTATAAAGCTCTTTTGGAACCCTGGCGGATTTTATCCAGTTAGCCACATGGTTATGCAAAGTCTGAAGGGAAGCACTGGGAGGAACTGATGTCCGGGTGAGGGAAAATTCAGAGCTATGGTGAAATATTCACTTCTTTTCAGGATCATCACTATTATCATCATCATGATTATGTCATCATCACTGTCTTTATCATTATCGCTTCTATTCACAGTGCAGTCTATGATGGTTTATTAACATACATATTACCTAATTTGATTACCAGTCAACAAGCCCTATGAAGTAGTTTAATAAACTAAGTACTATGAAAATCAAGAATCCTTTTGCACTGTTTTTCACTTTTAGATGTACTGCTTTGTAACCATCCACAAGTTCCTTAGCATATGCAATTTCTCTCATAAAATAGATCTTAATATTTTTGAAGCCATCTCTTATTTCTCCTGTGATTTATTTATCATCTAAATGTCTGTCAAAAAGACACGTTTATATCAAAGAATCTGCAAATCACTGGTTAGACAAACTAGAAATAAAATCAACACCTTTAACTGCACCGTCCAATGGAAAAAAGGGCAGAGAGTGGAGATCAACTTCAGACTAACTGCAGGATGCTGCAGCCTTATGTTGACCTCCTTGCGGCTTTTGATGCTATAATGATCATGCCCTCCTTCCTGGAACTTCCTATTTCCTTTGTTTCGTATACCACTGCTTCCTTTGTAGCTCTTGGAAGTTTCCTTCCAAGTACGATTTTATGGTTTTGCTGACCCTCCACATATTTTCATACTTTTGGGTATTTGCTTATGATTTATTTCTTTTTTTCTTTCTGCTTGAACTTCTCACCTTTCAAAATTCAGCTCAACTACCACTTCCTTTCCAAGGGCTTTCCTGACCAACCAGGTAAGATGGAGCAGGGACCTCTCTTAAGGGGTCTTCTGGGGTCCCCCCAAGCATAGAAATAAAGGAAAAATCTTGAGTCCCTTCAAGAGAAATTCCAGGTACCAAGCAAGCCTTGAAAAGTAAATGAGCAACCTGACAGGCAAGAATGTAATAACAACAGTCTCCCAAGCAAGCCAGAGCCACAAGGTGTTTTGGTTCTTTATAGAAACTATTAATAAAAAATAATATCTTAGCATATGTTCTTAAATTATTTTTCAGAAACCCCTACCAGAGAGAAAATGCAGATCACTATCACATAGACCTCAGAAAAAGGGGAACTGAGGACTGAACTCTGGCCACTGGGTTTTGTTCCAAATGTCTTCCTAGCAGGCCTGGAGAAAGGCACACCCACAGGCCAAACCAATGTATAACTTCCATGTATTAGTTACAGTTTGCCTGCAACTTCTGCTTTCCTGAAATGTACGCTTACTTTTAAAAATCCTTGCTTATAAACCATTAGAGTTGGGATCTTAAGTTTTAGCTGCCCGTTCTTCCTTGGTGCCACGCAATAAATGTCTTTTTTTAATCACTGCAAATCTCAGGGTCAGTGTTTGGCTTTGCTGTGCCAGGGGAGCCGAACAAAGTTCAGCTGAATAACACTGAACTGAATAATTCAATAATTCCAGGTTGGAATTATTTGTCCCCTCCTCTTTTCTTTTCTTTTCTTTTTTCTGTGTGTAATTTATTTAATTTTTCAAATAGAGATTACATTCATATGATTCAAAATGCAAAAATATAAATAGGCATACAGTGAAAAGTCTCCTTTGCACTATTGTTTTATGTTGCCCAGTTTCCCTTCCCATTGGTTGATTTTTGTGTTTCCAAAAATACTTATACATGAATAAGCAAAGACAAGCATTTTTTCCCTCTAGTTTTATGCAAATGGTAGGGTGCTCTGCAGTATGTTCTATACATTCCTTTTTTTTTTTTTCACTTAGTGATGTGTTTTGGAGGGAGGTGTTTTCATATTAGGTGATTTTTAACTTTTGCTTTTATATAAATAGTATCATACATATGTCATTTTGCAAATACATAATAATATTCCTAGAGAATAAACTGGAATTTTTCTATCAGAGTGTGTGAAATTATGAAAAATATTTTCAGTTGTCCTCTATATGTGTTCTACCAATTTATACATTCTCGAGAAATATGTGAAGTGCTTATTTCCCCCACAGTGTTGATAAAGTTAGCAGGAGATTCCAGGTCTCCTAAGGATGAAAGTTTGTGCCTTGCCTTAGTGCAATTGTCCCACCTGGGAAGAAGGACAAAGTGGGTCCCAGGCACGCATCTTGGTCTTGCCCCACCTTAATCCTGGCCTGAGCTACTGCCATATCTGGGGGAGGAGGGAATATTCTACAAATCTGCCAATTATAATGTGGCATGCCAGCTGCAAAAGAATGCAGAGGACTCTCTAGCCAAGCAGCATAAGTACCATAGAGTCCAGAAATTGACCTGGAACAACACACATGCATAGTAATGCAACTCCCAACTGTCCAATCAAAATGGTTCCATGGTGGCATCTGAGCCACCAGGGAGGTCCCAATCCAGGCACTATAAAACAAGATGCAAATCATAACCAATCCTTTTCTTTTTGTCCTTCCTTTTGCTTTCCCTTTGCTGTGACAGTAGGTCCAGTTATCATCTGTGGCATATGTATCATGCTCTGTAAATTTATATCTTGCTCTTGCTCTATAATCCTATCTCTCTCTCCTCAATAAACCTCATTGTCATGCTTGCCTGACTTTGGTGTGTCTGGTCATTCTTAGGCCATGAGTGTGCCAAGAACAGACATTTCAGACTGAAATTTGGCAATAACATGATGTTACCAACCTATCTCTCTTATTCGATTTTAATAGACAAGAGATGTTCTTTAAACATAACTTTATATTGTATTTCTTTTCTTATGATTGAGGCTGAGCACCTTTTCATATTTTTAAGGGTTATGTGTATCTCCTTTTTAATAAATTATCTATTTATATCATTTTCACATATTTCTACTTGGTAATTAGTCTTATTCATTCGTAGATGCTTTTTACATGTTAGGAAAATTAGATCTTTTTGTCATACAAATTGAAATTTCTTTCAGTATGTGTTTATTGTTTTTTGACTCTGCTTATAATAACCTTCCTTATTTTCTACCTGCTATAGGGGAGAAAAAATAATTTTCTCTATTCTTCATATTTCTCAATTGGCACTCCTTATAAGAAAAGATATATTAATAGGAGAAAAACAAATGGACTTTATTAACATATATATATATAAAATATGTGTACACACACACACACACACACACACACACACACACACACACGAGACACCCAGGAAATGAGTAATTCTTTAGAGTAGATTGCAAAGAAAGCATTTAAACTTCAGGCTTAAATGCCATTGTTCTCTAAAACAAAGAAAGAAGGATGTGGGCAAAGGCCTGATTAAGATGATTAAGATGAGATGACCAGGAAAAGCACCTTAACCAAAGATAACATTTATTATGAAGATTTAAGTCAATACCTACTCCGTTTAGTCATCCCTTTCTTCCTGGTGCAGAGAAGATGTCTTTACATATGGAGATTTTCTTTATAGATGTCGGTTTCTCTTACAAAAGGTCAATTTTTTAAAAATCTGAAATTGTCTGTAGTTTTTCAAAACAACCAGCTCAAAATAATCAGTATGCCATAGAATCATATTTTGTGGTTGCATATTTTGGTCTCCTACAGCCATATTTTGGGGTGGTATGTTGTGAGCCCAATCGCTGCCCATGAACTATTGTTCATTTATTATGGAACTCATCATATTATGTCATAATTATTTCTCTATTTGTTATTAGACTTCAAGTATCTCAAAGGTAAATATCATGTCTTATTTGACTTTTCATGTCTCGTATACATTACCACAATACCAGGTACCTAAACATCAGCAACAAATGAATTATTAGTGTTTGTTTTATTTTTTTTCTTTTGAGCTTAAATTGCTGTTAAATTGGAATGATTAACTTAGTGTTAGCTACATGTAACAGCATTTACAGCACTGGTTTTTTGGCCCTAATTCTCCTTCTTCCTATACTATCGATATTTAACTGAACGAGACCAGAATATCAACCCTAAAATATGACTGTAGGAGACCAAAATATGCCACCCCAAAATATGCCTTTTTCGCATAAGGATTATTTTGAACTCATTATTTTAAGAAACTGCACATACATGGGAAGCTCTGAAAATAGAATAGAAGTTACCCTTTTGTAAAGGGAAATTTACATCTATAATAGAAATTGCCATTTGTAAGAGTGTCTCCCTCTCTGTACCAGGGAGAGAAGGATGTCTCCAAATCAATAGGAAGACACTGACTTAAATCTGCATGGCAAACCTTATCCTTGTTTGCCTTGTTTTTCTTGGTTACTTCCTCATTACTGGTCCCCCTCAACTCCCATATTTTTTGTTTCAGCAGAGAATGGTATTTAAGCTTGAACTAAGCCACCTTTTTGAAATTTATTCATTTCTCTGGAAATCTCCTGTGTATACCTGAGGAATACACAGGTTTGTTTTTCACTTGTTTATCTTTTGTTACAGGGGTCCTAGCTTAGTACTCAGAAAAGGTAGAAAAATATTATTTTCTTCTTCTACAATAACAAGCAGAAATTATTCAGCAGATTGGTTTTTATTTGGAGTACAATTTTTAAAATGTCAGCAAGAAAAGACACGTGTGTGTGTGTGTGTGTGTGTGTGTGTGTGTGTGTTCATGAGTATGAGGTGGAGGTTGGGGAGGCAAGCTCACACAATCATTTAAGGGTCTGAGTTTCATTTTTAATCTATAAGATAAATAAAGACCAGAGTAAAGCCTCCTGGAACATACTGAAGATTTCGTGCCAAGATCCCTAGTCCCAGAAAGCTACTTAGAAATGATAGCTTTGAAATAAATCAATGGAAATTTCAAGGAAATAAGAGACATAACCTCCAACAAATCCAACATCAATCAGTCCTACTTCTGTGCATTCTTTATTTTCCTCCTTACACGTTGTACATACAAGTTTTAGGGTATCTTTTTATAGGAAAAAAGTAAAAACAATTTTCTAGGACATCAACCATTTATTCTCATGCTATTGCCTTTCAAACGTTTCTGTAGTTGAATGAAAACACAGTGACTCCCCAGCCTGTTTTTAAAACAAAGATTATTATACATCTGGTCAGTTGGGGGCAGAAGTAAGGTGTGGAATTTCACATTACATTTTCTTCCATAATTTTCTTTTTGCTTCAAACCTTGATAAGGAGCC
Organism: Lemur catta; assembly: GCF_020740605.2. Classification (NCBI taxonomy): domain Eukaryota; kingdom Metazoa; phylum Chordata; class Mammalia; order Primates; family Lemuridae; genus Lemur; species Lemur catta. The sequence continues at coordinate 87,659,563 of NC_059132.1, read as the reverse complement.
AAGATGGCTCCTCACTTTGTTTGGTTTTGAGGTCTCTGTGCTAGCATGCAATTGCATAAGAGCAATTTACCATGACTTACCTCCCTCTTTTTTTTTTTTTTGCCACTGATGATTACACAAAAAATAAACAGTTTTCCTATGGTGCTCAATAGCACTCAAATGTGCCAGGGCAAAGACCCCCTTTCAAAAAAATGAAATAAAACATATGGAAGGGAACTAAGAACTCTTGTCAAAATTATTCCACTGTGAAATTAGTTACATTCCATGAGAAAATATAATCATGCCAAGGGTTTCTTTCTTCAGTGACTCTCACATAAACTACAGCAGGAAAAAAAAAAATCTGATGTTCAGCTTCATAAGCTGTCAGTGCCATTGGCTACCTAAACCCATTCATATTTGATTATTTTCAGTCCACTGCAATTTCTATACAGCCCTGGTGGATATTTCCTTGGTTCATTAAATAAAACATTCACATCAGTCTATAATTGTGTTTCCACCGTCCCTGCTATAATTAACACAGCAACAGATTAAAAAATACTACTTAAAATAGCTGGCATAGAATTCACTTCCAAACAGAGTACACATAAAAAAGATTATCCAACAGAGATCTGCCAAATGTACTGTAAACTGGAAGAGTTTCAGCATCCCTTAAACACTTGGCTAGAAGCTAACTGAACCACATCTCTGCTATCAGTAGAGCATGAAACTCTGAGATTTGCTTCAGTTTCCATCTAGTCTTTGCCAGTTAAAACTAAAGACTTCCACAGGGTAAATACATATTTCCATTTTTACTGGCATTGTCTACTTTCTCTTCCATAAGCTTTACATTTCCCTCTCAAGGGTGCTTGAGCCATTAATGATCATGACATTCTGGACAGCACTGTGGTCTAACAACCTTTCCCAACTTTCATCATCATCCTCATCTCCACAAAGCCCTGCTGCTGCGCACACAGTTGTGAAATTGCACTATGCAAAGAAAATATGATAATAGACTTCATCCTTTTTCCTATAGTAATGTATTACAGAAAACACACACACACACACACGCACGCACGCACGCACGCACGCACACACACACAGAGCCAGTACCCAGAAAGAGAGAGAGGGCTCAAGGCATACAGTAAACCTGCTCAAAATCCTCATTGGATTTCCATTTCTTATCAAATCAAATGCAATTTTCTCTGCTTGTCATTCAAAGACTTCTACAATATGAACCTAGCTTATCTTTCCAGCCTAATTTTACCAATCTCCTGAACGTCTCTCCTATCCTTAGTAAACTAGATTACTCACAGTCCCTGTGTCCCACAGTGCTTTCCTATTGTCTGATCCTGCCCTCTAGAAAGAAAAAAAAATCAGGGCCCTGGAGTCAGCTAGTCTGGAGGATGGGGTGTCAGACGCCTGGATCCTTGGATCTGGGGAAGGAAGAGAGGGAAGCAGAGATGAAGAGGTGCCCTGGTAACCCAGCAGGCTGCTGGTGGGGAAGTGGGGAGTGATCTGATTTGGAGAGTCTCTCAGAGTTGCTGATGAGAAAAGTCATGCAGGCCATCCAAATAACTTGTCAGTTTAAATGAGTGCTAGAGAAATGAGGATTCTATAATGAAACCAATAAAAGAGAGACAGAACAGGAGACATGCTTCAAAGTGGAGAGTGAGAGATGCAGTCTAAAGCTCTGTAAATGAGAGGAGAAATAAAGTGAGTTTTCCTGTAGTGACTGCTTCTCTGGGAGCTGGGAACAGAGTTAGGGATGTGAATGGAACTGAATGCCACCTGGCTGCTTATAATCATGGCATTCTTTCTGCATGGGACACCTGCTTCCTCTGGTTCAAATCATATTGATTCTTCCAGACCCATTTCACATATCACCTCTTCCATGAAACCTTTTTCTATCTCTTCAAAAGAGGCCACCCTTTCCTCTTCTGCACTCCATCAGGCATTGATGGTACTTCTTGATGGCCTTCCTTACTAGATTGTGTAGTACAGTCTTTGGTTCATCTCATACTTTTTAGCACATTCTATGCACTTTATAGATTTACTCTTTCTTAATATCAACTTTAGCAACTACATACTGTGACACATAACTGTTATTCAACAAATATTGTTAACATTATTTTAACTAACATCTGAGGAGACAGCAAATATTGGCATGATCTACAGAATAAGGAAAGCAGTATCAATGTCCAAATATATCTTTGAATGCTCTCCCAGTTGGCCAATGTTATTGGCATTCTTCCAACATATTTCACAGAGATAACTAGACATGTTCAACTTATATTGAATATTTACTTACAATTCATGAACCCAATCAATCTGATAATTTATTACAATAAAATTATTTACTATAATCTCAAGGCATATGAGGGATGCTTAAATATTAACACAAAAATATAGATATGTCTACTTTAATAGTCTCTTCAGTTGTTCTTGGCACAGCTGAAAGACCATCTTACTTCACCTAAAAGTCTGATAACCAAGACTAATTTAGGTTATGTTTTGATTAAAATTTAGTTTGTTTTCATACTTAATTTAACAGTCCTTTTTCACTGTATTATTTTTTTGTTAAGTACACTGTTGTGGAAATGTATACTAGAAATAAACATTTCTTATATGCTCATAGTAGGATGGATAGGGAAAATCTTACAGTATCAGAAACAAAATATTTCTTAAATGTTCTTTGAGTTAGCTTCTAGGAAAATTGAAGAAAAAATTTCAACCAGGTTTATGTGACATTATAAAATGTGTTTTATGATTAAATATTACTGCAGACTTTATCTCATTCTACTTATTTCCTATTCTCCAATTTCTTAGAAAAAATGGGTCTCATAATCTTATGAGCCCCTTTAAATATTTTAAGCAATGCAGGGTATAAATAATAAACACATAATATTAAAGTGATCTACTCTTACTTGCACTTCAGTATTCTAAAGTCAAATATGTCCCATAGGAATACTATATAGGAATATAATATGATTAAGTGAAAAAGAAATGATCATTTTTAGTACATTTTCTTGACAATAGCATGATTTCAAAGCTATCTGAAAGTTTCAGCAAAAATCTGTCAATCTAACTTGTTTCTAACACTAAGGAAAGCCATTTCTTTTTTCTTTTTTTATTATAAATTAACAATTATAATTATACATATTTATGGGATACAAAATGCTGTTATAATTTATGAATTCAATGTGAAATAATTAAATCAACCTAGTTAAAATATCCCCTTCCCAAAATATTTAACATTTTTTGTGGTGAGAAAGTTTGAAATTTACTCTCTTTGCAATTTTGAAATGTACTATACTCTATTATTAACCATATTCACCACACTGTGCAATAGATCTTAAAAGAAAGTATATTCCCCCTAAGAGTTTGTAATCTTTGACCATCATCTTTTCATTTCTCCCACCCCTCAGTCTCTGTAACCACCATTCTACTCTCTGCTTGTATGTGTTCAATTGTTTTAGATTTCACACATAAGTCAGAACATGCAGTATTTGTCTTTCTGTGCCTGGTTTATTTCACTTAGAACATAGCATAATGTTCTTCAATTCCAACCATGTTGTTGCAAGTGACGTAATTTCCTTCTTTTTATTTTAAGGCTGAATTCCATTCTATTCCATCATGTATATACACCACATTTTCATGAACCATTAATCTATTGATGCACATTTAGGTTGATTCCATTAACTTGGCTATTGTGAATAGTGCTGCAATGAACATGGCAGTACAGACAACTCTTAGACAAACTGATTTCAAATCTTTTGGGTAAATACCCAAAAATACGATTGTTGGATCATATGATAATTCTATTTTTAGTTTCTTGAGGAAATTTCATACAGTTGTCCATAGTGGCTGTACTAATTTACATTTTCATTCTTTTCTCTACATCTTCATCAACACTTATCTTTCATTTTTTGAAAATACTCAATCTGACAGGTGCAAGGTGATATATCATTGTGATTTTAATTTGCATTTCCCTAATGATTAGCAATGTTGAGCATTTTTTCACATATTTATAGGCCATTTGTATATCTTCTTTTGAAAAATGTCTATTAAAATCTCTTGCCCATTTTTTAATTGGGATTTTTGTTTAATAGCTATTGAGTTGTTTGAGTACTTTATGTATTTTGGATACTAACCTTTTATCAGATATATGGCTTGTGAATATTTTCTTCCTTTGCTGTGCAGAAGTTTTTTGTTTTATGTAACCCCCTTTGTTTATTTTTGCTTCTGTTGCCTGTTATTTTGGGGTAAAATCCAAAAAAATCATTGCCCAGACTACTATGTCATATAGTTTCTATGTTTTTTCTAATAGTTTTACATTTGTGGTCTTAAGTTTAGTCTTTAATTCAATCTGAGTTGATTTTTGTATATGGTGTGAGATAAAGGTTCACTTTCATTCTCTGCATATGAATAACCAATTTTCCCAACACCATATATCGAAGAGGTTATCCATTTTTTGCTGTGTATTTTTGGCACCTTTGTTGAAAAGTAATTGACCATACATGTGTGAATCTATTTCTGGGATCTCTGTTCTGCTCCACTGGTTGATTTTTTTTTTTACCAATACCACATTGTTTTAATTACTATAGCTATGTAGTATCATTTAAATCAGGCACTGTGATACCTCCAGTTTGTTTGTTTATTTATTTATTTATTTATTTTTATTCATGATTGCCTTGGCTATTGAGGTTTTCTGTGGTTCTGCATGAATTCTAGCATTGTTTTCTTTTGATTTCTATAAAAAATGACATTGGAAATTTTATAGGGATTGCATTAAATCTGTAGATTGCTTTGGGTAGCATGAACATTATAACAATTCTTTCAATCCACAAGCATGGGATATCTTTCCATTTATTTATTTCTCCTTCAATTTTTTCATCAATGTTTTATAGTTTTCAATGTAAAGGTATTTTATTCCTTTGGTTAAATTTATTCCTAAGCATTTTATTTTCTTTTTTGTAGCTATTGTAAATGGGACTGCTCTCTGAATTTCTTTTTCAGATAGTTAGTGTATAGAAATGCTACTGATTTTTGCATGTTGATTTTATATCCTGAAACTCTACTGTATTCATTTATTAATTCTAACAGTTTTTTGGTGGCATCTGTAGGGTTTTGGCATCATGTCATCAGCAAGCAGTGACAATTTAACTTCTTTCTTTCCTATTTAGATGTCTATTGTTTCTTTACATTTCACAATTGTTCTGGCAAAGACTTCCAATACTTTGTTCAATATAAGTGGCAAGAGTTGGCATCCTTGTCTTATTCTAGATCTTGGAAGAAAGGCTTTCCATTTTTCACCATTGAGTATAATGTTAGCTGTGGGCTTCTCATTTATGGCCTTTATTATATTGATGTACATTCCTTCTATAACTAACTTGGTGAGAATTTTTATCAGGAAAGAATGTTGAAATTTGTCTAATAATTTTTCTTCATCTATTGAGATAATCATATGTTTTTTGTCTCTCATTCAGTTAATGTGATATATCACGTTTATTGATTTGAGTATGTTGAACCATTCTATTTAAATATTAAATAAATAGTAGTAAAATTTGGCTCGCTAGCATTTTGCTTAGGATTTTTGCACCTATGTTCAGCAAGAATGTTGGCTTGTATTTTCTCCTCTTGTAATGTTCTTGTCTGGCTTTGGTATCAGGGTAACGTGATCTTGAAAGAGGTAAAGAGGCAGTGCAGTCAGAGTGAGATCATTCTTCTCATCCTTCTAATTTGAATTTAATTCAGTTCTGCAGACCACATGGGTATCTTAGGCTTGTTTCTAAATGTTGAGGTTTTCAAAAGGATGTTCTAGTCTGTGAATAGTTACTAGTTGAACTTGCTGTGTGTGATTGGGGATGAAGCCTGAGACATTCACCATCTTGCTGATGTCACTCCCATTTATTCATTTTTACCTCTTACTTTCTCCTTTAAAGGGTAAATAAAACTCTTACCTGTCTACCCGTATCACTTTTGTGATTCTATCATAAAGTAAAAAGGTGAGAAATCTTGGATTTCAAAATACCTTCTCATAATTACAGAGCTGGAAGATTATAAGAAATTCAGAGTGGCCATGTTTATTGAGAACTGTGCTCTCCAAGGTTATAGGATCACATCGAGGAAATAGACCATAGATATGATACATTGTTGACCATTCAGTACTCAGAAGACCCTTCTTGAATACTGTACTTTAAAAATAGATGGTTCTTCCACTAAAATAAAATAAAAACTTAAAATCTGAAGCTGATTAATAGCAATATCATTGTAAATGTAATGAAATTTTGTCATAATGTTCTTTTTTGGTTCCATGGCTTTAATATTCTTAGTAATGTTTCTCTCTCTCTCCCCCCACTGTATATATAGATTTTATTTGCATATTTTTATTTTTAATTAAAATGTTCCAAAACTTAATATTTTAACTAAAAATAATTATTGGAAGTCTTATGCTGCATGTGAAGTTTCACAAGCACAATATCTATTCTCTTTTTAATATGTGTAAATGAACTCTCTATAATGCCTTTTATGAATTGGTTATTTAAATGTGTGGAAGTGAGCAAATGTTACTGCTGACTCAAAAGAAGGCACTTGCTGTGTGGGCAGAGAATGTTGAAGCTATTTGTGAAAGTACGAATATGTCACCTAAATTAATGTGGTAGACTTGCCTCATAAGTCATCTCCACTATTCTGCTCTACCACACTGCTGGAAAGAGTAGAGGTCAATATTGTACTCATTTAGAACATACAGGGCCTATTTATCCACTATGGGGCTCATATCCCTTCATGTAGTCAGGATACAATAAGACTCAGGTTAAAAACTTCTTTAGGAAACCAATTATTCAAGACAATGTATTGGCTATTAAACTTGAACAAATATTTCAAAATCTTGCTTGCTGCCCCCTGTTATTGAATGTCATTGCTGGCCTACATGTACACCTACAGGCTGAGATTTCAGCATTGTTAAATAAGCTACTCACTCCAACGCGATAAATTGTTTCCTTCCTCATGTGTCCATTGAATCCTTGTTTCTTTGTCTTATCTTTTCCAAAATCCTTTAAAAAGGTGCATGACATTTCTCTGCTTAATTAGACTTGAGAACTAAACTTTTTGCAAATGGAGTGCTGTATTAAACATAATGGCCATATTCACAAAAAGAAAAAAAGGGAGAGCAGCATGTGGAGAATAACAGAGAAATAAGGAGGTACTAACACTGTCCGAAGCAAGCTTCATGTGGTAAACATTTTGCTTCTGGTTCTCTATTTGCTAAAGAAAATAGTGTACTATATGTATCTAACATAAAGACTGATGAGCTATTTCTGAATATTTAGATTAATAATTGCTACTTATAGGAATTAATTATAACCAGTCATAAAAAATACATGCATATTAAACAAATGGACTCTCCCTATCCCTATGGGCCAATTTCCAACAGTAAGCATATTTTTGGTACTATTTAGTACCCATAGTTGCACAAAAAGTTATGCTTCAGTTTTCTTGTTCAGGAAATCAGCTGAGTCAGTGCATCCATATGGTGCCCTAAATTCTACTGAAAAGTCAGTGAATCGTGTGTGTGAATGACAGTGGACCATTTGATGACCTCATTTTCTTTTCCATTGTTTGGGGTTCTAAAACTTTGAGTTCATTTTGATTGCTAAATATTAAGTATCTGTAACTGGTTAGAGTTGTTGAGAATTTTAGTGACTGAGAAGATGGTAGAAAAAGTCTAGAAATTGGGGAAAATTTCACAGCTGGTATGATGGTAGATGATCACCTGGGTTCCTCATTTTCTAATGCTTTTCCTGCTAACTCTTTGTTTCAAAGCCTAGCTACTTACTCCCCTAGCAACCTTCTTTCAGATTAATTTTTTTAAAATACCCATTGCGCACCAATTATACATAAAACTCTGAGATGGATTTTTGATTACAAAAATATTAAAAGAATGTAATTCACATTTTCAAGGTGGTATGTTATAAATGCAGCAGGTAAGATAAGCATGTATGGAAATGGAGGTACAGAATAGACAAGAACACGTGGGTGTTATGGAAAGTTTTCAGCAACAGAAAGCAGGAGAAATCAAGCAGAGTCCCAACATGGCAATCTGGAGCAGACACGCCTGTGTGCTCAGCATACATTCATGACTTTCTCCCTCTAGACACACTTGTGCCTCAATAACTGCACTCTAGACACTGATCCTGTATCACTTCTATTAGTTATATTTCAATTTGTCCAAATGTGCTTTGGTTCTCAGCCCTCTCTTGGCATAAGAAATAGGATGGTAGAGTGGCCACTATCCTCCTGAAAAATAGATCCCATCTTCAGTAGCTTACTGAAAGGCTGGTAATAATTTATTCCTACCAACCTAATCCAAAAAGTCAAGGAAGGAACAGCCCATCACCCAGATGGAGAAAGAAAGGCAATTTTTCTGTGATTTTAAATGCATGAAAAGGAAAAAAAAAAAATGCCTATCACAGCATTGGCTACAAACTGCACACACAATAAATTGTTGTGAAGATTGATTAAGCTCCCAGGTGTTGCTGTGACTATTAATCAATGACATCAGCAACTTACTACTTCACATGTCAAAAACAATAGTGAAAAATCAATAGGCACAACTAAATACGGTTGTAATTTGTTCAGGTAATCTTAGAAATCTAGTGAAAATGGGAGACAAAGCAGATGTTAAATGGTACAGAAATCTAGGCATTCTGATTTTTGTTATTACTATACTGGCAGAGTTTGGTTTTACATTGTAAAATTTTAGAATAGACTTTGGTTCACAATGTGTTCCAGGTTTAAGAGACAAAGCATTCTTATGTGAAACCTGACTGCAATTGCTGTAATTGTTTCCCTATCTTTATGAAGCCTTAAAAAAATACTTTATTCCACCACTTTTCACACCCTTTATTTTTATGCCTACTGGAATAAGTTTGAGCTGAATATTTAACCTACTCACTTTAGCAAGCATTTTCAATCATCAAAATGCTGATGTGAAGATAGCCGAATGTGATATGAGAAAACAGAATGGATCAGTAGAATTACCTAAAACTTAATGTCATTCAAAAGCAGAGCGGCCATCTCTGATCTTTTTTATACTTTTTCATATTGTCTAATTTAGTATGCAGAATATAATAGGTTCTTAGTGTTTCTGGGTAAAATTTGATAAAGATGAATACTCTTATATTGTGAGGACACACTCAGTTATGTCTTGTCACCATCTCTTACAACGTGGTCTTTAGGGAAGCAAGAGGCCATCCAACCTCTCAGGATTAAGCCTTGAAAAGTAGATTTGCTAAGGTAGATGTCAATAAAGCCAGCTACAGGATCAAAGTGTTTTAAAGTGGAGACTTGGCCAGCAGTTTATGTGAAAATATCTCTTAGAGGAGAACAAAATATAGCAGAAAAAACACTGGGATGGGAGTTGGCTAATAGAATTCTGTCTTATAGTTTCACATAATTGTGTTTACATTGGACGAATCTCTTCAACTTACTAGGTCTCAATTTGCTCATCTGTAAAGCGAACCACATTGAACCCCAAAATCTTCTATGTATGTCAGGGTGAATTTTTTTTACCAGCATATTTAGTTTTATCTAGTAAACCAGTATACATGAGAAATATAACAGAAGTCTTTAAAATTAACCTTTAATAATCATTTTATAATAATAATTGAAATAAAATCATGGTGAAAATGGAGCATCTTATTTGACTCCTTCACCAGGACCTTGTCTTTCTCCGTTATTTTTTCCTCCACTTCTTTATGCCGTTGGAACATGTGTGCACAAGCCCATGTATGGTCCTTCTGCCAGGCATGCTTGGCTTCTTGGATTCCCTCACAAGATCCAACTTGTTTGCTTGGACCAGTGCTTCCGTGATTTCTTAGCAATGATTTCTCTGATCTTCCAACATCTTCCTTCCAGAGCTTGACTTCCTCAGCACTCTCCCGCATGTAGCTGTAGTCTAAGCCCTTTCACAAATGCCAATAAATCCCTTATTCCATGGATATACAGTGGCTCTGTTCTTTCAGCTGAAAACTAGAGGATACAATGGTGTTAGGTAACATGTTGATCACCAATTACAATCTCTAACTTCTTTTCGTTGTATTTAGTCTATACCTTCAATCTCTTTGTACTCACTTTACTTTGAACGTCCCTGATACACTGAATGAATGCAGAATTACAACAGATCTTTACCAGGCAGAACACAGGGTCTTGAAGACTGCTTCTTGCTAAACATAGCTCTTTTTCCATTCTACAAATAAGAAAACAGCATTAGGAAAGAAAGACAAATGTTTTTAGGCAGTTCTCATTCTAAGGCTACTTCTAAAACTGTCCCTGAGGAGAGGAAAGAGGCAGAAAAGTAGTTATCAGGTGGAACTCCAGTAATTGTCCCTGAGATGGCCATACATTTGAAAATCAATTCTTTCTAGTATAAGAAAAATTAACATGAAATTCAGAAAATGATAGAAAACTGGAAAGTAGGCAGGAAAGAAATACTTTGCTAATGAAAATCAGTATATATGTAAAACATATTTTAAGATTAAACCTAAACTATATTTTGATTGACAAATAGATTTCAATTTGTTAAATGACACAGGAAACATAACTACTGGTAAAAGTGAGGGAATATATAACTGTTAACTACTTTGAAAGGCACTCTTTGACTCCTTTGTCCTGTCGTTTTTCTAGTCCCTTTCTAAGTGGCAATGCCCTATCAAATGCTCAGATGCAAAAACTAGAGTTCAAGTCATTGTCAACACTCATCTTCACTTTTTTTTATTCCATCTTACATTTCTAAATCACATTTATTTCATAACGTTAAACTCAAGGCAGATGAAATCCCATGACAAAAGAATCAAACAAGTCCAAATTGATCTCTTAAGTGGATCAATAGAAACTTAACTGAAATGGATTGGGGATTTTATCAAACTTGATGTAGTAGAACACTAATAAGATCACTTCCAATTCACACATATAGAACTAAATTTTCAGCACAAATTGATCTGATTGCTAAGGATAAATGGTCACCTTTAATAATGGATTAAGGCAGTAAAGAATTATTTTTTAATACAAAAATGCTCTTTATTTTTTAAACTCATGGATATTGCCTGAACTTTTCTTCTTATACCAAATTTTATTTGTTTCTTATATGGTTTGGCTTGCAGATTTGACTTTAGAATTGTTTTGATTTTTATAATTTGATCTTAATTCTATTTTTTAAGCCAGAAATATTTTCTGAAGTGTTTTCAAATGGAAATTTTGTCACAACCAGAGAAGCCATGATGATATAAATATATTGCTCCAGTGAACCATAAAATCCCTAAAAGCTGTTTGGAAAATAATGCAAATAACGGTAAATCTGTCAATGTGACGCAGGATTCACTGTTTCAAATGTTTTGTCCATTTTGTGGCTACTAATTTGATAATTCAGATACATGTTTCATGAAAGATCTGATACATGGTAGAATTTATTAAAATTACTCATAGAATTTATACATAAAAATTTGCTTCCAAATGTTCCAGTGGGTTGGAGTAAAAACACAGTTCTGAATAATGAACAAAGATTGTATTTTTCTAAAAAACAAAAACCCTAATCCATCCTCCAATCCATTTGAAATCTTAGAAGCTTCATTCATCCTAACGTCAACCTCTTCATTCCCACATGGAGTGACTAGTTTCTGCAATTGTCTCAAGTGTTGGCTAAAAATTACAGAGAACAAATTTTACTTTTCTCCAACAAAATGAAAGTGTTGCAGTGAAATTCTCTGATCCTGGAATATCTTATTAACTTTGCTAGTGAATGCATGTGGATGCATACATATTCTGGACCTTTCTTCCTAGAGTCATGCAATCTCTCTCTTTCTCTCTCTCTCTCTCCCTCTCTCTCTCTCTCTTTCTATATATATATATCCATCTCCAGCTCTAGCTCTCTCTCTCCCCCCTCTCTCCTTCTCTGTCTTCTGTATCTCTCTTTGAGCCTTTTACTCTAGCGATTCCATCTCTCCTCATCTTACCTCTATTAGGTAAATAGACCCAAAGGCAGATAGCTTCTCTATATCTATGAAAACACTCAAAAACGTAGCCAGGGCTTGGAGAAAAGGTATTTTGTTTATGCACTCTGCTCTCCTATGGTTGTGCTCTGCATTTGAAATCCTTAAACATACTCGTGTTTCAGTAAGGGAATAGGGCATGCAGATTCTTTTGCTTCTAAGTTCTTAGGTGCACTTAGGCCAGAAATCTGGACTCCATCTAAAATGTTTTACATTTTTAATGCTTCAGGATAACTCACAAGAGTTTGGCATTAAGGGTGGGCCTATAACCCTAGAAACTCCTACAGTGTCTTTTCCCTGTGTTACCTTCTCTGTTCATTTTTGCCAAGAACTACAAGAAGAGCTTATTTGTCTAGAGTAGATTTTGGATATTTGTGAATCACTAGGACCATACCACCACAAGGTCACACCAACATCTTTTAACATGAGAACTATAGGAAGTATACAAATGAACAAGGCATTATACTGACTCTCAAATGACTTGGAATTATCTGTGACTTCTCTGATACCATTCTCCCCTAGTCTTTCTCTTTACCCTTTATTTTTTTCTTTTATTGTTTTTGAAAATAATTTTATTGTATTTTATGACTATAGAAGAAACAAACTCATTGTAAAATAAATATTTGCAAAATCTGGAAAGCTATAAAAATAAAATAAATAAAAACTCACATATAATCCCATAAGCCAGAGACAATCACTGTTTATGTTTTAGAAAGAACCTACTGTGTGTTTAAGACTAAAATTTATGGAATTAAAGAGTTAAATAGGAAATCTCTTTCTACTTTCAGACCAAAGTCCAAATAACAGTCACATGTTTTACCAATTCAAGGCAAGGAAGGGCCACCTTTTCAGAAAGGAGAATATTCAAGAGATTCTAGAGAAGAGATATCTTAAATTTTGTAACTATCCCCATTGTACTCACACATCCAACATGGATATGTGGGAAAGGATCCAAATGGGAGAGAGAGAGTAAATATAAATGGCCCTAGTACCTGTGAGAAAAAGGACGCTTCAGGCCACCAAGAGTACCAGACCACTCCAGCTCAGCACAGAGAAAGCCCGGAACATCTACAAGTGGGTGATAGTACATCTTTGTTTCTAAGCAACACATCTCCTAGAGTCTCATTTAAGTGAAGTATTTCCATCCCTTCTGAGTAAGGAGTCAAGAGGTGTGAGGAAACAGGATTTGAGCTCCTTTGAGAGGCCAAAACCATCATGAGTAGGGATAACTAAAGTGAAGTAGTGCTGGAAATTATTTAATGTAAGGTTGCTGAGCAAATGAGACATGAGAGTCATTGTTTACTGTAAGATCAAATATTATTATTTCCTCTCCTATAATGTCCCTCTTGGAGGAATGTTTCCAAATCCTCACCCTGTTGAACTTGGGAGTAGGTATGAGGCTTGCTTTGGCCCAAGAAATATGCATGAAGTAATATGAATTGATGAGAGGCAGAAGCTTTAAGGACCCATGTGTGGTCCGCCATGTCTCTTTTCTCTCTGCAGAGACAAAATTCCAGAAAGAGATGGCTTCATGACCTTAAGTTCTAGAGGGACTGCCACAAGGAGTAGAAGCAGACTTAACAAGTGAGGACATTAGCATGAGAGAGAAATAAACATTTGTCATTCTTAGCCAATAGAATTTTTGAGTCATTTATTCCCACGGTATGTTATAGCCTATTCTGATGGATATAAGCCAAGTGCCAAAGCTTTCACAAACTTGTGGAGGATGTAATAGATGACACTAACAAGTCGTAGTAGTTCTAATACGTCTCTAGGAACAGAGGTGCAAAAGAGATTTGTCTTTTTATGTAAGGGTGAAAGGTAAAAACTTATGAAAATTGCACAGATTCAGTTTTTCCACTATGTATATGATTTTCATTCATACATTATTTATTTTTACCTAACATAATACTGTGAGCATTTTTCATGTGTTAAACATTTTTAGAAAATATAATTTTTAGTGGCTATGTTCCATCCCATTTATTCACTTATTTGCCATTGGTATTTAGTCTTCTATTATTTATCACTGTCATTGAAACTATAAAAATTACCTTCATCCTGACATTCAAATTTTGAGTACATCATTTTACAAACTTAGTTGGCTATAACTTTTTCTTTCTTTAAAATATTTTTGTATTTTTCCTTGCATTAGTTTGTAGCTCCTTATATATACATATCATGTTTGTTATTTTCACTTAATATCCCTTGATACTTATTCCAGTAAATTATATAGAGCTACTAGATAGTAATTACAACTAGCCAGCTAACCATGGTGTGCTGTAAACATACTTTTCTCTGACTCGTAGAGAAAACAGAAAGGATGGTGATCTAACTGCGTAAACATGTACCTTGCATTATATAGAAAGGACAATTCTAGCATTTGAATTGAGTTTTTTTTTTCTGCATTTGATATAGATTACCAGGCTCTCATCAGAGTTCTTTAGAAGACAATTTAAGAAAAGTGGCAAAAGTCAGTATTTTAATATATCCCAGTTGCTATTTTCCTCATTGTTCAAGCTATTAAACAGAATAAGAATTTACAAAGTTAAGATTATGACTGATTCAATTGTGAAACAGAAAAATTTCTGAGAATGAAAGAAAAACTTAAGTCTATCTAATTAATCATCCATAGTGGCTGCCCAGTCATGTAGACGGTCTGGATGATTCTGAAAGGAGGTGATGTGATAGAACTTAGTTTCACTCAAATTATCTTGTATACCATAAAATTAGATTCTAAATTTACCAAAAGTAATGTATGGGCAAGACAGAGAGGGAGGTAGGGTTGAGAAGGATAGCCAAATCTCTGACTTAAGCAACAACAGAAATGGTAATACCAATGTCAAAGATGCAGAAACCCAAGTTAGGGGCTGAATCAAGGGAAAGTCTCATGTAAACATGGGCATGTAAAAATATGTGAGGCCAGAGTGTTTGGTGTGTTTATCCATTTGTCAGTGTGGTAGTAATTTGCTACACTTATCAACCTGGTTGGTACAGTATCTAATCCTATTCATTAGCTAGTTACAGCCCGTGATTTAAACTTACAAAAGAACCAAAAAGCAGTGGAGACATAAGAAAATGTTTTACCAAGGCAGTAAAGTAGTGAAAATAAATGCTTACACAATAATATGCTTTAGCTCATTTGGAGTAAGTGCTGGCTATTAAATATAGTCAAAAGAGATACCATGCTGTGAATTACAGGGTCTTAAACATCCCTTTAACTGATATTTGACTTGTTAGAGTGTAATGGTGGGTGGAGAGAGGAGTATAACAATAAATAATAGAAGACAAATTCTAGGCCTGTCAGCAATGATTTCTTATGTATTATTTTCACTTAAACACTGAAGGAAATGACAAAGGCATAAATAGAATGAAAGCCAACTTAATGAAGTCTTTTTTATACAGTTCAGCAACACTGCATCTAAACCAGACAAGGCAATTTCAGCACTTAAGTCAGACCTCAGGACTGGTTTGCTAGGATCAAAACTGAGATATGCTTCTAAAATCATCTTTGTTAGAGTTAAAAGGGTCAATATCTTCATGTCAACTGCATTTTGAATGTTTTTTCAACTTGATAGTATCTACAAAATCCTTTTAGAATTATAAGGTTTACTCAATAGTAGCAAAAGCTATGCTGCAGATTAGTGCCTACTTAGTCACTTCGGAATTTTGAGTGTAGCAATAAATCTAAAATAAAGAAACACTATGAACTTCCAAAGGTTAAGAGGACTCCAGTACAAGCAAGTCTACCTTGTAGCTTTTGAGGATACTTATATCTGAACTATGATTGATCTAAATTTACATTGTCATTGCAAAATCAAAACAAGTCAAAGGTTGTGCTGTCTTAACCTTCCACACACAAATAGTTGTCTGTGAAGAAAAGTTGCTTCAAAAAAGTCAATTGGCATTGAATTAATCCAATCATTTGAGTATATTATTGAAGATCTATTTTATATCAGACTCCATGTATGTACAAATATAAATCAAATATTATTACATATATCTTCTCTGTCTCTCTTAGGGACTTAGCTATATGGCTGGAATTATAAATTTTAAAGAGTTGAAAAGCCAAGTGTTCTTCACAATTGCTGCAATTCCAAAGCCTTATTTTATCTTGATGCCATCTACTTGCTTGACCTACTCATAAAGAAAAATTAGTTCCTTCAACTGTAAACACACACACACACACACACACACACACACACACACACACACACTCTCCTACCTATTCTCAAGTTCAGTAATGCTTTTAAAATTTAGTACTCACAAGTCCAGAATTATATGGCAGAATGCATGGCCTTCTCCCATTTCTCTCCATCCCTGCTTAGACCTCTCTCTTTTTCTCCTTATCATTAATCATGTGAATTGATGAACATAATCGGTAGCTGCATCCTTCTGGCCACATTCACACTATGCTCTAGCCACACGACCAGGTGACATTCATCATTCACTCTACATCAAACTTTCTACTCAAGAAGTTTTCAAAATTTAAATACAATTTTATTGCAAGAACCCTTATTTAAATAAAGTCCTATGGAAATAAATGTCAACTAACTCAAATGAAAGCATTCGTACTCTGATTTTGGTGAAAAGTGTGGGGTCACATCTATTCACTCTTCTATACTGATACAAAATGTGGTAACCATTAGTGGGAATTTGGGGACCACAGGGTAAAACCATTGTTATGTTCCCCTGGCTCCCAGGACACACTAATTTCAACTTTCCATTTCTGACAGGTTCTTCTCAGTCAATGCTGAGGGCTTCTCATCTGTCAGACATATGTAAAATGCTAGCTTCCTGTTGGTCTCCTCACTCTTGATCGTTCCTTTTTCCTCTGTACAGTTTTTTTCTCCTTAACTTCATACATGGTACACCTCCAGGTTGGAATGCTTTTCACAATATTAATCCTCCCATACTCTTTGCCCAGTTAGCCTTTAATACCTTGTTTATGAATCATCCCTCTAGAATCTCACCTCTATACTCCTTCACAGAATTAGGAATTACTGTTAGATGCTCCCATAATTCCCCATTCATGCCTCTGTAGGGCCCTTGTAATACTGTCTTATATCTGTTTATGGTTTTCTCTTTCATCAGACTATTAATTACTTTTAAAAAACTGGGCTTTATACTTGACCTCACAATACTTAACTTGAGACATAGTAGTTGCTTGTTCAATGAGTAAATTATTGAATTAAACTATATTATACTGTGTATCTATGAAAAGATGAGATTCTAGCAAAGTGAAGGGAATTCTTTAACATAAGAATGGTTGTTGGTTTGGTTGCTGTTGTGTTTTGCTATTGTTATTCCCCCTGTAAGCCACATTTCCTTCCCCTGGCCTTCTAAGTTTCCCTCTAAGAACTACTTTAACTGCAATCTAAAAATGCTGACTTGCTGCTTGCTTCATTATCATCCACTTCTAAATATTTTGTAAGTTTTTTACCCGAGTTTTTTTTTTCAAATTTTACACTAATAAATTAGTGCTTTTTATTGTATGTCGTCAGTTACATTTTGATAGATTTAACAACACAAAAGTGCCAAATTCCTAAGAAGCTGAATCTTAAAACATTGATATGACATTTTATGTGATAGTTCAATATAAATTTCTGTAAAATTTTGCTACCTTTTATTTTTGTAAACCTGAAATTCACAGAGTTACAATTAAGGTCATGATACATTCATTCAGCAATTAATAAATGGTATAATTTGTTTTGTCTTGTTAATCTTTTTAATTATTTTTTAATTTCAGAATATTACAGGGGCATTGGTTACATATATTGCCTTTGCACCACCCAAGTCGTAGCTACAAGCGTGCCCAATCCCCAGACATCAGACATCGTAGCCATTAAGTGTGAATTCACCCATCCCCTCCTCCCCTGTCCTACCTACCCAATGTCCTATGTTACTTCCATATGTGCACATTAGTGTTGATCAATTAGTAGCAATTTAATGGTGAGTACATGTGGTGTTTGTTTTTCCATTCTTATGATACTTCACTTAGAAGAGTGGGCTCCAGCTCCATCCAGGATAGTACAAGGTGTATTAGTGCATCATTTTTTCATGGCTTAGTAGTACTCCATGGTATACATATACCACATTTTATTAATCCACTCATGTATTGATGGGCACTTGGGCTGTTTCCACATCTTTGCAATTGTGAATTGTGCTGCTATGAACATCCAAATGAACATTTTTTTTTTTATAGAATGTCTTTTTTTCCTTTGGGTAGATGCCTTGTAGTGGAATTGCTGGGTCAAATGGTAGCTCTACTTTGAGTTCTTTGAGGCATCTCCATATTACTTTCCATAGAGGTTGTACTAGTTTGCAGTCCCACCAGCAGTCTAAGAGCGTTCCCATCTCTCCGCATCCATGCCAACATTTGTAGTTTGGGGACTTTTTGATAAAAGCCATTCTCACTAGAGTTAAGTGATATCTCATTGTGGTTTTGATTTGCATTTCCCTGGTGATTAAAGATGGTGAGCATTTTTTCATATGTTTCTTGGCCATTAGTCTGTCGTCTTTCTTTTGAAAAGTTTCTGTTCATGTCCTTTGCCCACTTTTTAATGGGGTTGCTTGATTTTTTCTGAGTTTTTTTTTAACAATTTTTTAAGATTGCAGATATACAAGATTTTAAGCTATCCTTCTATTATTGATTTCTAATTTTGCCATATTATTGCCATAGTCTCCATGATATTGAATCCTTAGAATTTAATTGGTTTTCACTGAGTCCAAATAGACGTTCAATTTCTGTGAATGATCCATGAGTGTTCAAAAATTATATTTGTGTATTATATGCTAAATATATACATTGTATATTAGTAAGCTTAATTTTACACGTGTATATGTATACACATTAAACACATTCTATATCTTCATGTTTTGTCAGGTTGATTTAAACAGTTTCTGAGGATGTGATAAAATCTACAACTAAAACTGGTAATTCATCCAATTCATCCCTATTGTTCTGGCTGCTGCTCAGGCCTGCCCCACTCCTAACAAAACAGAAACTTCTGAAATCAAGGGGGAAGTGTAATTTTTAATTAGAAGTAAAATGATTTTTACTAGCTATGGCCTCGTGGCAGGTTTATAGAAATGAGGCCTGTAATTTGAGTTGAATTGACTTATTATTTTCTGGGTTTTCCACTGGTGAGAAAATCTGCCAAATTACAATTTCATTCTTAACATCCACCTACAACCAGATGAGGCATTGTCCAGATAAACACCAGTATGCCCTGTGATCAATGGATATCCTAAAGAACAAGGTAATATTCATCCTCAGTCCTCTCATTGATGGAAGTGTCTTCTGCTTTTGCCCAGTAAGCAAGAAAAATTCAATGTTTATGAATAAATTAAAAATAAAACATTTGGTGGTCAGACAATAGGAATAATTTTAAGATGCTTTTATTTAAAGGCATCTAAAATGTGCCAGATGCTTAGTGTATGATTTTGCACAAACCATTTAACTCCAACCTGCCTCAACTTCTTTATGATAGTGTGAACCTCCTAAAATTGTCATGAGGAGTGAGTGAGTTAATATATAATTAGTGCTTACAATGAGGTTAAAGTCATATAATATGCATTTGATAAATAGTAGCTGTTTGTATCTAATCACTTGCTGCATTTTGCTTTTCATATTCCTTCCAATTTCTTCATGTATCCATGCTTTATGTGTAGGTGTAACTGTGCATGTGGGGCGTGTGTATATGTGTATGTGTGTGTAGAGTAAACCTTTTATAAATATTACATTCTCTGGGAATTCCACCTCTTCAAAATCATTCACCCATTTACTTGTACATGCACCTGAGGGCCATTATTGGACTCTATTTGGGGTTAGAATTTAGTGCCTGTTATTGTGAGTTAAAGATTTGAAGTATTGAGTTGTTCTCTTGATTGAGGGAGATGTATAGCCTCAGGCATTGTATAGAAAAAGCCAGTACATGAAAGAATAGAAGTATAATACAATCACACAGAGACATAGAGATAAAAAATGGAGAGGGGCTATTACCTGGTTTTGTGTAGCTTTCTATTTCCAGATTTTAGGCCTTTTCTGAGACCATACTGCATTCTTGACAAGGAGTTTTTCAAGACATTACTATGCCCTTGAAATACACCTCCTTTTCCTTCCACTACTTGAATTGGTTTCTGTTATTTGCATCTGAAAGAGTCCTAAACAATACAATATAATAGATCACAACAAGCTTGTTAAGGCTGAAATTTGTGTCCTTGCCTGCTTCTGGGATCAGAGGATAATACGGTAAGTATCGTTTGACATCCTTTCACTTACTACATACCTGAGCCACAAAGTCCAGGATGTCTGCCATCCATCCAACTCGAACACATGTGAGAAATAAAGGATAACATCAATGGAAGTGTTCTGAAACTATAATGAATTGTTTCATCATGTAAAACAAACATCCATCCTACACCCAAAGAGTCTTAGTAGACGTCCACTGCTCTGTTCCCTTTTAGTTCTCCTGCCTCGCTCCGGTCCCTACCCAGCTCGAGCAAGCCTACTCCATGGGCTGTGCTCTTCCCTTTATCGCCAATGGAAAGTCACAGTTCACATCATCTTCAACTGTCCATTTTATTTACCCATTAATCAAAAAGTATATGTTTAGACTAATATTTTCCAGGCACCCTACTTAATTGAGGTTGTAGATACAAAGTGCAAAAGACATGGTTTCTGAACCCAAGTGTCATCTCTCTGCAGAGTCCCTCTAAGTGTGATGGGGTGGGGAAAGGAAGAGATGGTTCCTTCCCAAACCTGATGTTTGCTTCCAGGTAGGAGCTGCATTAGGGAAACACTTTTGTCCTCTTTCTAGAATAGTAGTGTCTTCAACTTATTGGTGAGTTCGGAAGGAAAACAAAAAGATTGGTTATGTGTCTTTTCTTCTTGAGAACTAGCCTGACCACATAGGGCATTAATTCTGCTGTGCTACCCCACACTGTAAGTTTTACAGGGTCAGAGATCCATGAGAAGGAGCTTAAATGGTACAAGGCCACCTGCAATGGAATGAGCAACTCTTTGTAACTCCAGAGTCCAATATTAGGAAGCCCACTTACTCATACCTATGAGTCATAATCTCCTATATTTGCTGTATTAGCATAAGGGTGATTTTTTTTTCTTCTATCTGCCTTACAACTTTGACTTATGCTTAATTGATATACAGTCCAAGCGAGGAAGAGAGGGTTATTTATAAACTTCCTCAAGAACATTGATGATGTGTATCTGGAGTTCCTGTCCTCCTCTCACCTGAGCTTTTGCCCTGTAATCTAATGATCGAGGATGTATACAGATAGAATTTTCACCACCCAAATTCAGCACTTCATGAATAGGAATGTGTTCCAATCTTCAATCACCCCATAAAAGGAAATCAGAAGTTTATCACCAAACCTGCCTATTACAGTCACATCCTTCCTTATTCATCAGCTCATTCAGGCCTGAAACCTAAAAGTCACCAACCACCCATCCTCTCCGTCCTCCATTGGTAAATTAGGCACAAAGTCCTACAGTTTTTTTTTTCTTTAGAATTTTTCATCTATCTACCATGTTATCAGCAATTCTAATCTAGACTTCTTCACACCTGCTTCTTATAAAGCTTGTCAGCTAGACTTTGCTGATCCCAGCCTTGTCCTTAGGAACTAGCTAACTGTCTAGCAGGGTTGACAACATATCTTTGCTCAGTTGTCACTTTGACCACCTTATTCCCTCCAGAAATGCCTTCAGTGGATTGCATCTTCAGATCAAATTGTTTTCCTCACTGAAAGGCTCTTCATAAGGAGACATGGTACAACCAAACTCTTCATATTTGCAATCCTTTGTTCTCCTTAGTCTTAACTCTTTTATGAACCAAAAGTGTGGTACACTTTTGCTAAATGTCTTTACTTTGTAAACCACATACACATCATCATCCAACATCAACCTCTACCCTCTTATTTGTCACCTCCAAATTCTTAAGGACTAATGCAAAGTCCAACAAGTCTTATGCCTTAACTAATTTACAGTTGTAACATACAATTTCACAGTTAATCACACACTATATTAAATTGTATGTTCCTGTGGTTTATTATAGATTCATCTTTATCCAAGTTGAATTACTTTGAGTTTCTAGGGCTGAAGAATCATGGTACATTTCCCACATCATAAAATGTATTGTTAATCACATAGTAGATAGGCCAGGAGAGGTGGCTCACCCCTGTAATCCTAGCACTCTGGGAGGCCAAGGTAGAGGATCACTTGAGGTCAGAAGTTTGAGACCAGCCTGAGAAAGAGCAAGACCCCATGTCTACTAAAAATTAGAAAAATTAGCCAGGCATGGTGGCACACACCTGTAGTCCCAGCTACTTGGGAGGCCGAGGCAGGAGGATCGCTTGAGCCCAGGAGTTTGAGGTTGCTGTGAACTAGGCTGATGCCATGGCATCCTACTCAGGGAAATAGAATTAGACTCTGTCTCAAAAAAAAAAAAAAAAAAAAAACATATAGTAGATAAAAAATAAATATTTAATGATTGATTGCTTCATAAATAAAACAAAGTCATTGTCTTCACCTAAGAGATGATTTGATTCAATAGTCTGAAATTTGAGAATGATTTGATACTCAGAATTTCTACTCTGACCTCTTTGATTTTTTCCACTGCCCTAGGCAAGCCATTTTAGCTATTTGGATTCATTTTCTTAATCCAAAAATGTAAGTAAGGCTTGTCATCTGTCTTATTCATAGTGAGTGGAGAGGAGTATCCTGGTCAATGCAAAGTACACGACTAATGCAAAGTTTAATAAAAATGATAAATAGCGTCTATTACAAAATCGACCCATTGTTCAATTTCTTCTGCCCTTTCAGTTCTTTGATTCAATATTCTTTCACTGAAATCTGAGAGCTTTAATTTGAGAAAGTGTTTTACTAATAATTGTAGACTTTCTACATTAACCTTTTTTTTAATCATTAGGTACACCTGGAGGATATGAAATTATTCTTTTAAGGAAATCAATATATCACTAAAAATGCATAGAAAAACATCTGGCAACAGGATTTCAGGGAAATTTGTGTATGAAAACATTATATCAGAGAATTTCTTGTTTTCCATGGAAAGTTTCTTTAAATAATTTAAAATAATATTTTCTCTCTTTATTTTTTAATTCCTTAAGCAAAATCCATGTTCTCTTACTAGAAGAACCACTTTTCTTATAATTTATGAAGAGTGGAAAAAAGAAAAAAATCCCATTTTAAAGTATCAGGAAAATCTTTAAATAATTTTATTACATTGAGGATTTTCAAATTAATGATACTTTTACTTGTGAGACAATAACATTGTTAATAACATGTCATGTGAATTAGGTTTTGGTTAATGTTTGAATGTGAGCAAAAAAAAAAAATTTTAGAAGTTAAGATTGGATTGAAAAATTAAAGCAACAGAAGTATCTTTCTTTCTTTCTTCCTTTCTTTGCCCAGGCTGGAGTGCAGCACTGTGATCATAGCTCACTGCAGCCTCATTGAACTCCTGATCTCAAGCAATCCTCCTGCCTCAGCCTCCCACGTGGCACTACAGATGCACACCACTATGCCTAGCTCAGAAGAATATTTCTTTAAAAAACAATCACAGACTATCCTAGAGATGATAGTCAGTGAGTGTTGAATAATGTAGATCAGATATAAACTAACTTGGAAGAGATGAGAAACAAGAGACAACAGTACAACAATGCTAAGGACAGACAGTATAATTTCTGGAAAGATTTGCCACATTTCTTAATTATATAATTCCTCCAATTATTTTCTCTTTCAAAACATATGTCTTAAGCCTATTGCAGTTTATAAACACTTTTGGCAGTACGAACTAATTAGGTAAAATAAAAGAATAATACAAATGAAATAAAAGTCAAATCATGTTTTTGCTATTAGAAATAATTCTATTTGGAGGTGTTAGAACAGGGAAAGATTTAAAATTTTGTTAAAGCTCAATGTTTATATTACATGTGAATTTCATTTGTCTGTGCTATCTCTATCATATGAGATAAAGACCAAAATCTAGAACAGTACCTAATAATTCCTCTGCAACTGCTCCTCTCTAGAGTGTATTCTGTACTTGGCCCCAGTGCTCCATTTGCACCAGTCTTCCATTTATTTCCTTAAACAAGCCTTTGCTTTTTCTGTCTTAGGGCCTTTGTCACACAGTTCACTTAGCCTCCTCACCTTTCCTCCTTTTACCTGGTTAATGTGCACTCATCCTTCAATATCAACACATACTACATCCTTAGGAAAGCCTTCCCCAACCTCCTAGGCTAGCTCACATTCACCTGGTCATACTGTCTTATAGCACATGAGACTTACACTGATTTGTAACTATACCATTGAGTGATTAAGAAAAAACCTTTCGGCCGAGCACTGTGGCTCAGCCTGTAATACTGGGAGGCCAAGGTGGGAAGATTGCTTGAGGCCAGGAGTTTGAGACCATCCTGAGCAAGAACGAGATCCTTTCTTTGCAAAAAAAAAAAAAAGAAAAATTAGCCAGGCTTGGTTCAGCCAGCCTGTAGTCCCAGCAACTTTGGAGGCTGAGGCAGGAGGATCACTTGAGCCCAGGAATTTGAGGTTGTGGTGAGCTGTGATAATGCCACTGCACTCTAGCCTGGGCAACAGAACAAGACCCTGTCTCAAAAAAAAAAAAAAAAAAAGAAAGAAATAGAAAAAGAAAAAATCTCTCTCTCCCCTCTCCCTGACTAGATGGAAAATTCATGAGGCAATACCTAACCCATTAACTATTGCATGTCTAGCACCCACAATATGGATTGGCATAGGGGAGATGCTTAGCTAATTTTTGCTGAAATGAATAACTAAACTTTATCTTTAGATAATTGAGTCACAAATTATGAAAGGAACATGGCAACGTGAGAATAAAAAGTAAACACAGTAAGTTTAAGGCAGAATTCAGAACATAAAAGAAAATTTTATGATGTCTTTAGATCTTAGGGAATGGAATACATGATAATGACAGGCTATATAATTACAATGTTAATTACTATGACAAAAATAAAATTAGTTTCTCATATTTTTAATAAAAATTAAAGTGAGAGGAAAATAACTAGCTTGCCCACACATTTTTTAGGGTTATATTCATTTACACTTACTAAGTTATTGTAGCTGGAGGGTATTTCGATTTTTGTAATGTTTAGTCTGCATTAATACCTCCAAAATCCCATTTAATGCCTTTTAGAGATTAATAAATCTTAGAAGCTAAAATTTTAAGGGAATTGAATCCTAAGTATGTTATTATTTCTGAATTCTTTCAGACATCAAACATTTTTTTAGATCATTGTTTCAGTCAGTGACTGCTTGTGACCAGGTATTCTTAAACTTAAGACCATAAAAACAATAAGAGGGCTATGAAGTCCTGACCTTCGGAGTCAGATCTCTAGGGAGTCTGCAAATACAATTTTTAGGGCTTGTGGAAACAAAAGCAATAGTTCACTCATCGACACAACGCCTATCTACCTCATCCTATCATACATAATCATCTCAAATCTTTATAAATTAGACATAGCCTAAAAATTCAAGTAGAAAATTATTAAATATATTCCAGTTGCAAAAGTCTATGTGAACCTGAACCGGCATTTTTGAAAGGCTGATAGTTCAAAAACCAATTACTAGACATTATATTTTCATTAAATATATATTCTGCCATATTCATTAATTTTAAAATACATATACCTACATATCACATGGTTTGTATTTCTTTTCAAAATAATATAAATTTAACAGATGCCAAAGTTATTAGGTTTTTTTTTCATTGTTCTCTCAAAACATTTTACCAGGGAAAAGTGTTATTTAAACCCTCATGTCTGTTTCAAAGTGAAGTTTGGTAATCAAAAATTTAGGTTTCTTTCTGCTCTACATTTTAGACCACTAATTTTTTTCAAGATAGAATGAGAAAGATATCTTATCAAGAATGTAGGAACCTAAATGTCTTTTTGCAAGAAGAATTCATAACAGGTTTTTGACTAAGGGTTTCTTTCATCAAACCTACCTTCCCATGGAGATTGAGAGAAAGAGAGAGAGAAAGAATCATACTTCCCAGTCAGGTTGCTTTTGTTCTAAAGGTAAGAGGTTTTACAGAAATTCTATTTCTATAGGACCTAATGGTTTGCTTAAATTTAGAGATTAAAAACAAAAAAAAAAAAACCTGCTTCTAATTTCATCAAGGAAAAGCTTATCATAAAACCTAATGTCATTCGTTCATGCATTCATTTATTGAATTTATAAATTTAATCAATATCAATTGAGTACCTACTATGCTTTAATCTGCCAAAAATCTGCAAATCCAGCCAGAGAAATGAGTCCATTAAATCAATTACAACAGTGTGCAATGAGTTCTACAAAAGAGACGTGACCCAGATGATGAAGGATTTCAGGGGTTGGGGCTGGAAACAGCTTGAGGAAGGTTTCTGGAAGAGGTGACTTTGGAACTCAGTCTTGAATGTTGGGTAGAAGTTTGCCATGAGCAGAGGAAGGAGATGGGAATAGAAGAGAAAAATATAATTTCTGTAAGAATGTAGAGTGTGTAAAAAAATGGCATTTTTTTTTTTTTGTTCTTGAACTACTGAAAAGACTGCAGAGAATGTAGAAAGCTGGAGAAAGCAAGCTTTGTATAATAGCTGGAGAAAAAAAGGTGACAGATTATGGAAATCCCTATATGTTATATGCATCAGTCTGAATTGTATTCATCCATAAAAAATAGATGTGAAACCATTGGAAATTTTGGCCTTATTTGCATTTCAGGAAGAACATTCTGGCAAAACATGTGAAGGTTGCATTACAGAGAGATAAGAGACAAGACTCTTGTTAAAGGCAAGAAATGAAAAGATTATGAAGTTGCACAGGTGAAAATAGAAAAGGAACTAGATATTTCAGACCAGAGGCCAGATGGATATGGACCACAAAGAAGAAGAGAATTTACAGAGGACTGAATCTGCCACCACTTTCAGTTTTTAGTACTGGAAATTGATATTAAGTAGGGTGTTCCAAATTCACAGAGTCAGTGATAGATAAATTCCATTTAAATGACTAGACACTGCTAAAAAAGAAAGCAAAACATGACATTTATTATGTAAACTATCAAAGGTTTATTTAAATTTTCTTTTAAAATATGTTCAAGTAAAAATATGTACAAAACCAGATATACCAAGATTGAAGCAACTAGAAGCATGACCGTTTTATACATACACATAAATACAACTGAAATCCAATTCAATGCAAAATGGAGTGACATTATATTGCACCAAAATGTATTCCATACAAAAGCACATGTATCAAGAGTTTCCATCAGATGAAAGCACACTTATTTCATATCATCTTACCACTTACACAAAATAGCCCATAAACACCATCTGGCAGTGTGAGTACTGCACCAGAACTCTCCCCAGAGGGAAATCATTTAGCTATAGAAAAATCCATTTTATTTCACATATCACATGCTGGTACAGGCATCAGTGCCAAGGAACCCTAAGAAACACAACAAAACTGCAAATGAAAGTCCCTTTGCACCACTTATAGTTTCATAGTTAAATATGTTAGTACTCCTAATAGGATTGGAATGTAGATGCAGAGAAGTCATTTCACTCTTTAAGAATTTATCAATCAATGTAAGGCATCATGTTAAATTTTCATAAAATACATGCAATCACTTTTACTAAGTTTCATTATCACAATGCCAGAGTGAAGAAATCCTGCTTGAGATGTGGACCAGTGAGCATGGCCAGGGTCACTTTTTCTCAGCTGGATCTCTCTGTTCCTGCATTTTATATCACTAGACCCTAAAATCCACCATGCCCCTGCAGTTTTGAGAATGGTACAAGGTCAAGACAAATGCATTCCAGACCCTAGTTAGGAATTTATCTCATCTATAAATTACAATGTAAGCACAGATCAAATAGATGGCTGCCAGCATAACCCTCAAGAGTAACCTGACTACCAGTTTCCCACCAGGCTAAATTGATTCCCCTGTTGCAAATTACTGATGCTTGTCATAGAATATGAAAGGTATTGAAACACATTCATACCTAGTACCTAATAATATGTTCATATGAACATACCAACACACATACAAATTATTCTACACCTTGAAAACTGAGAAAGAATTTACTTTCACTAGAGCAAATTTTTAGACAAAACTCTCTAA
The DNA here is from genome assembly GCF_020740605.2 of Lemur catta. Taxonomy (NCBI): domain Eukaryota; kingdom Metazoa; phylum Chordata; class Mammalia; order Primates; family Lemuridae; genus Lemur; species Lemur catta. The sequence continues at coordinate 87,631,374 of NC_059132.1, read as the reverse complement.
AACCATTTTTTATAAAGTAAATTCAGATATACTTACAATAAAAAGACATGAAAGATTCATCATGAGATGAATTCTGAGTCAATAACTAAAAACCATCTCTACCAGTGCATCACTACCATGTAATCCACTCTATGATAAGTAAGAAACAAGCTCTATGAAATTTAGAGTCAAATCCTTGTCAGAAAAGCAAGACAAATTAAGTTCACCAAGCATTCAGTACAAGAAGCCATTTGTCTTGCCTTTTTCTGACATGTGCTTACTATAAAACCACAGGTAGCCAACATTTACTATCAGTGAAATACAACTACATGTTTGTTCACCTGTTTGCCGCAGAGAGAAAACAATGTATTTCATGGCATTAAGTAAAAAACTCTTAACACATCTGATGTTTATGTTTGCAAAGTTCCCAAATGTTGAGAAGTGCTACCAAAAACTTATTACTATTGTGCTACAACCCAGCTACAGAGAGAGAGAAATTTTGGGCCAATGTCTCTATTCAAAATAACCAAATTTTAAAGCAAAATGTATCCTAACATTACTACATATTCTAGGAACTGTCCTAAAAGAGTTAAGTGTTATTTCACTTTCTGAACATGAATAACATCCAAAAAGAACCCAGTTTTCAAGATTTAAGTATTAAATGTTTAGTTCCAGATTAATAGCAGTTACATTAATATTCACAAAGGAAAACTATTAGGTAACAAATGTCTCCAAGGAGAGGATCAGATTACTTAAAATTGTTGAAGAATTCTGGTGGTTTCTCACCTTCAGAGCAATAAGAAAGTGCTATGGGGTAGTGCTTGAAATAATTAATATATGTGGTAGTTTAATGTAGATCATTTCTAGTCTGTTGTAAGCATATATTCATTTCAAGCAATCTGTTTCATTTCTCCAAAGTATATTTCTACTTTAATATATACTTTATATTGTATTAGTAAATGGAAAGAGACAGTTCAAACGTAGGACCAGGGAACCACATTGCCTTGCCTCCCAGTGTGATATGACTGTGCTTTCGAGCATATGCCCAATAAAGTTAATTATTAGGAATATGTGAGGTCTAATTTTACAAGCCAGACCACTCACAACCCAACCAATTATACAGCTGTAACATCCAAAAGCCTGATATGTTTTCCCATAAGATGCTGTGCAGAATGCTTGGTCACACAAGGTGATCAAAATAGAGTCACCTCTGCAAAAGAGACACCTATGCATTAGTCTTCCCACCCCCTCCTCTGGCTTTGAGTATGGTTTTTAGAGGCTTCAACATGAGGTAATAAGGACTTAGCGAGCAATTCTCCTAACCAATAAATTAATTCACTTGAAAGTCATACTTTCCTTTTTAAAATCAGTAGTGTACATGTCAAGGGGAAAAAAGCATATATTCATGTTCAAACAAGTGTGGCCATCTGTATAGCTCTCATATCCTAATGCTCCAGTTTCTTGAGAGAATTATTATCAATAAAACTGTAAAGGCAGTTATTGACACTATAAATGTACCCTTGATCCAAGTGCACTGAAATACACACATGTAACAGAGAGATATTTAGAGACTGTAACCATCCTCTGTGCATTTTAAAGCCAATGGTAACAAAGAGGAAGATGAAAAAACTCACAAAAAAGTAAGCCTAACTGGTAGATTCACACTAAGGAAACTAGGAAATGGTATAAATTCAAATTAAGATTCACTTCCTACTTTGAGCATGTATGTCAAGCAATAAAAGAGAGTAATTAATTCATTCAAATAAAATAGAGAAATAGTTCAAAAAGATCAAGTGATCTTTTTGAGATCTTTATCTCACAACATAAGGAAAATAGGTGAACTTTCTGTTAAACTATAATTTATGCATTTGTGAATCTAATCTAAAATTAGACAAAACATTTAATTTTAGACACCAACTAATTTGAAAATGTAACAGAAGAAAGAATTACCTCCAAAAATTGACTGTTAAAAAATCTTTTTAAAGTACAGTACTAATAAAACTAAGGCCTACTTGGAGGTCACACTTTTAGGCATTATATTAATATATATTAGGATAGATTTAAACATACTGTTAAAAATACTGTTTATGAGAAAATTATTACATATATAGATAATAATTCTTTACTCCTAAGTAATGTAAACAGAAGCTACCATGACGACTCATTATCTACTCTAATTTATATCCACTATGAGCTTCTCGCCAGTTACACCATGCCATATTTTAATTCCTGACTTTGAATGGTTAGGAAAGTAAAATGTAACTCTGTAAACTTTATCAGCACCAACACACTGCATGTCATGTAGGGTAAAATGAAGCAAGATTACATTCAAGTAAAATCAAATTGCTTAAGTCATCTGCATTCAAATCCCAAATCACTTTATATTTCTTTACAAACTAATAAAAAGAGCTAAGATTCAAATCATATTCATTGTTTCTCTACCATTCAGAATGAAGATGAAACTATCTCCTTATATATCACATAATATATATTATGAGAAATCCACTTATATTATATAGAGATACTTTAATTACTCACAACTTTAATGTTTAAAATTATATTTTACAAATAAGCCATGCTTATTTCTGATAGAAAAAAATAATGGGAGTTACTTTACCTTACTCACAGGGACAAATTCAGATTTTTGTGGGGCCAGAATTATACACAATTTTGCTGGTCTTCTTCAAGAAAATTAAAACAAAATTCCTAGTTCAAAGTTAGGTCCAGGACCTTGGAAGAGGCATGTTTAAGTGAGGGGCACTGAAGCTTATATTTCACTAGCCTCTTGGGCTATCCACCTATGCACAGCAGACAACTAATTTTTAATATTTCTCTGACTATATTGCATAAGTCCAAAATATTGTTACCTCTAATCACATACTATAATTTTCTGCTCCTCTGACCTTCAGTTTTCTCTCTTTTCATAACTTATGCCTCAATTACAAGAGGTCAACTTTAACAAAGGTCAAACTTGCTCCCTTTCTTAGCATTAGCTTCATCTGCAAATCAAGATAAAATAATGAGTTTCCTGAAGTCTGATTACAGTTTACGAAGATTTCTCTTATGTAATTATATGCTTTAACCATCTGTTGATATATCAAATAGCAATTGAGAAAATAATTTCATTAGACATACAAGACAATCTGGAAATTTGTTTCAATGTGCATATTTTGGTGTTAGAGAAACTGCCATGCATTGCTAATATAACCTGATAAACTGTCCAAATTTTGTGCCAGCAGGGCTGGGGGCTGTGGCGTAAGTGCACAAGCGTGTGCATGCACACACCTGACCTTTATGTTTGGAACTGCAGTCAAATCTTTGATCTTCTAAGGAAAGACAAGAACAGGGTCTACTTTCAGCTGACCTAATCACCGTTTATAATATTCCAGTTTTCTTCATTTGATCAAAGGAATATAATCTAATACTTTAAATAATGGGTCAAAACAGCATTGTGAGGAAAATAGTTACCACAAATATAACATTCATAATTATGTAATGAGAATCATTCCTTTCTTAACCAATTTTTTTGGCTTTATAAGTCTTCACTAGTCTTTTAAAATCATAATTAAATATGGGACTCAGTGTATCCCCTGCCAAAAATATTGAAAATGGCATATTAGTTATTTTAAACAGTATTTGTCACTTTTACTTTTTGAAGTTATAATAACTCATAGTATATATATAAACATTTGAATATGCACACTGGTACCAATATAGCACATGTAAATATGTGTATCATTTTTAAAAATATGAGAAAAAAATTTACTTAGTATAAAAATATGCATTATTTATATATATATATGTGTGTGTGTGTGTGTGTGTGTGTGTGTGTGTGTGTGTGTGTGTGTGTGTGTAAGGGAGAGTTTTTGAACCAGAATCTGCTTTACATACTATCATTTTGAATAAAAATTATGAATATTGATTCCCTGATTAAAGACACCCTGTGTCTTCTCATGATATGCCCTAAAAATAAGCTGAAGTACAACTTCATCTTCATCACTTTTTAAAAAAATTACTGGCTGACTTTGTGTCTGGTTAAAATGGTATTACAATGGCAGTAGAAATTTAATAATGTAAAAATCACTTTTGAAAAGAAGAGAAAAAATAATGAACATGTATTCCAGTTCGTTTGTACAAGCATACATTTAAAGAGGTATTAGAACCAAGAATAAACAAATAAATAAAATGATGAGATCAATCTTCTGCTGTCAATATAGCACATTAACCTCAGGAATAGCCAAGAACTGTACAAATCTCTCCAGGAGACTTTACTAGTTTTTTTCATTAAGGCAAGGAAAAACTCAAGAAGAGTTTGCATGTTTAGATTCTATGAGCCTTGACTGTGCAAAAGACAGGGAGATAAAAGAAATTTTTACTTCTCACAAGACAGAATAGGTAGAGGTGGACAAATGGATAATGTATATTGAAAATATGGATTATAGATCAAATTCTGAAAACCTTATGCTATAAGTAAGAGGAAGGAATTGTTATGAATCCAGTTAGAGACCCAAACACTAGGTTTGGCTAAAAAAATGTCAGTCTTGGATATATATTAAATGTCATCAAGAGCAAAAATTGAAATTAGTAAATTGAAATTGCTCCAAATCATCATTTCTTCTTTGGACAATTGTCTGTAAATTCTATGTTTGCTCTTAATAATTTTAATCAGTATAATTCTCTCAAAAATTCTCATTTTCAAATAGATAAAAATTAAAAGATGAAATGTACTCTAACCATAACCATTTCATCTTAGATGTATATAAATAATAGTTTAAAATTTCCTTATTATATTATTCTTATTTGTAAATTCCACAATATTTTCCAATATTAGGAAAACGACACCCTCCGAACACACACACTTAGGCACAATTCCTCCTTCTTTTGATGAACTTATTATTCGTTATCTCTTTTACAAGTTGAATGATAATAAAGGTGAGGAAATTACTGATAAACCCTAGATATAGAAGTGGAATTTTTTTAGAAATATCAGTTGTAAATCTTATTTAACAATGACATTTCTTCATCAATTTTAATATTAATATACACTTTTTCCTAATTGATCTATCTGGACAGTTTATCCAAAGAGCTATTTTAACAGAATATAAAATATACAAAAGAAATGCACAAACTCTCAAAATTCATTATGATGTAAAAATAGCCTAAACGTTTTTCAATGTTCAGAATTACTAACATTTCATGTAGACATTATTATAGGGATGGGCCTAATATTTGGGATATTTTCTTTATTGGTGATTTCTCTCACATTGATATCGTAATTTGAAGACTTAAAAATGCACATGTTTAGATATATTCATCCAGGGGTAAATTATTAGTGAAGCAGGTAGATGTTCTTAAGAGGATTTTAATATGAAACTGATTCTCTCTAAGAAGTGTTAACACACTTTCCAGATCAAACAGACTGATGTGAAAATGAAATGGCACATAACTGTGGAACTGACAATGAGTGAAAAAACGCTAACATAATATATTCTCAAGGATTTTTCCTCCAACATAAATCTTATATTTATCTCATAAACAATAGCCCCTCGAATAATGTATTCAACATATCCCCTCTGACCTTTGTTCAAAATGCTCTGGGTATATCCGATTAAAAGATGAGTGATATCTAAATTGGTATCTAAAGGGGAAGCAATGCAATGTCAACGTAAAATAAATTTCTTTTTGTCCTCTTTGCCTTAATAATGATGTGTGTTTTTTTAAGAAGAATACAAAACATTTTTTCACAGTATAGCCACCTATGGTATATAAAACCGTGTTTACAAAACCCACATATACAGAAAACACCTCAGTCTTCAATTTGAAGGTTCTTAGCCATGGGAAGTAAGATATGGTGTAGAGAATGACCACTAAAATAACTGTCCATTTTCTTAGTCTTTTTCCCTAACTCCAACAGGTAGGTATCAGACGCTCGAGAACTGTGTGAACTCATATACAATTGCATATTAGCTTTCTATAACTACATGGAGTTATAAGTAAATTTCTTAGAAATTAGTTTAAATATACTAAATGATACAAATAGAAATAATTGATTCCTTTAGTCCGTCACCAAAGTTGCGATTCTCTGGATTTTCAGAAAATGAAGGAAAGATCCATATTGTGTCGCTGCCCTTGGGCAGATGGCCAAGATTTCAAATTCCTTAGTTCATAAATTATGACAATCTTCTTCTGGTACTACTTCAAGTATTATCTGTAATGTTCTGGTTATTCTGTCTACAAAGAAATAAAGAAGAGAAATTAAAAATGCATGGAAATCAGAAATGCATAAAAACAGCAAAATATGAATTATTTGTGGTTGAATACTGAAAACACACAACCGCCTATTTCATAGAGAACTTTCAAGAATTATTTACTTCATTAGAATCCTATCATGCTCAATTAATTTATTTGTCACTTCTGTAACTTCCCATGATGGCTTCTCAGCAAGAATACATTAATATTTTGCATTCAAATAAGAACTTTTATTCATGAACCAGGAGGCTGAGAATATTTTGAGACAATAGAACCAAGATATGAATAAATGTTCAAAATACACTTCTTATTAAAATTGTTTTGTTCTTTTTGCACCTATGAGATTGCAACCTGTTCCTCAGAAGAATCAGTAGAAGAATCAGAATATTATTTCCAGTCTAACTTGTAGCATATTATTGAGGAAATTATCTCTAAGCGCCTCATTCACCTCATCAGTAGAATGAGGGACTAAATCAGTGTTTCTCAAAGTGTGGTTCCTGGACCAGCAACATTAGCATCACTTGAGATATTAGAAATGAATATTTTCAAGCTCAACCCTAGACCTCAACCCTGAAGGCAGGGCCTAGCAATCTGTAATTCTGATAGACACAAAAATGTAGGAACCACTGGGTTAGATGATTTCTAAGGTCATTTCATCTTGGCAGTCCTAGAACTCTGAGACCCCATTTTCCAGGGACATTAGTTCTTGTTCACCTCTTATCTTTGTAATCAATCCCTATAGAAATTCTTCAACTTCCTACCAGACCTGAAGAAGTCTAGAGCCCATCCTCTTGATGGTTTCAGACACAAATCTTCTCTCATCTGGACATATAATATTTGTCCTCATTTATGACTTGTTCCCTGTAGTAGCCCTTTCCAAGAAATATTTAATGATATTACAAAAGTATTTCTTTCATCCTTTGCTGTATAAGTGTGTTCAACAAAGATGTTGTCCTCAGCACATTAATTTTACAGACAATATTAATTGTCAAGGGCCCAACACAGTGCTGGCCAACAATAAGCTCTACATAAATATTTCTTAAATACACTATTTTTCACAGCCCACTCTTTACATTGAGATGTAAGTGCAGAATAAGAGAGCAATTAAAGCTCATATTTACAGAAGAGGGAAATTGTAAAATTGTCCTATAAAAATAGACCTTTGTGTGAAAAGTAAGTATCAATCATAGTAACGGAGATGTGACATGTTTAGGCAGAGAAGGGACTAGTGCTATCTGACAGTAGGTTGAAAAAACAAGAGGTTCGGGCATCTGCAATGGCCGAATGAAAAGCAGTGGTGTGAAGAAGACATCCTCTCTGGCCTTGTCTCCCTGAAGAGTTCCCGCCCGCCCCAGCCTCCTGAACTAATCTCCACAATGTCTGCCCTCCACACCCAATACCAAAGCCTTTTCCAAAAGTGTTTCTCTATATTCTGGGCCCCCTACACCTGTGCTTTATTAGACACCTTGCCTCCTCCCATGTCATATCCCTGGCTCCATCCCAGATAAATAAAGAGCAACTTCAATCTTGCTGCTTTCCAAGTATGTCACTTTCCTTCCTAAAATCTGTTTAGATCCTCCATTCAGAAGCACAAGGGCTAAAGAATTTCTCTTCTGGTTCCACACACTTTCTGCAGTCTTCTACTCCTCCATGTTCAATCAGCCCTATCAACAATGTCCTCTGTAGCTTTCTTATGCTCTCTCTGGAGATATCAAGATTTGACTAATTTTCATTGTAATGAAGGTTTCCGCAGAGTCATTGATTTTGGCCATTAGTACCTTTTGGAGTCACACTAACTTTTCCTTCTGGGTTATCTTACAGCAGTATTTCAGACAGGGGTACTCAGTGAAGGCAAGTAAGCCTCTAAACCAGCCTCCAGCTTGCTGGAAACACCGCAGAGCATGTGGCATTTGACTGCCATTTCTACAGCCATGCTCATGAAAAGGCTTTGGCTTGGGGATCATCACCCCTATGATGTTACTGCTTTAAATAAAGATGAGCCAATGAGTCTGTGCTTGGTGTTTTCAGTAACTGCAAGCTACGGGACCAAATCACAATTGCAGTATGTTACTTTTACCTTTCATATTCAGTAGTTATCCTTGAAATAAGTTGAAATAACAAATGATCTTGAAAAATCTGATTTACCCAACTGTACCTGGTACCAACATGGGAACTACAACAAAAATTGAATAAGTTCATGAAGTAGCACAAAGCCAATCTTCCCTGGAAGTCATAATAAGAATAATAGTAAGTGATTTTTCAAAGGCTTCAAAATCTTTTCACAAGTGTGATCTCATTTTATCCTTACAATGAAGATAGTTTGGGTCCGTAAGAAATGTAGGCAAGTTTAATTAATTGAAATTGGACTGCAGTCTTCATGAAAAGGCTGTTAAATGCATTAATTAGCTTTGGGTGACTTATCATAAGTTATCATGATACATGCAACATAAGCTTTTAGGACTCTGGAGTTGCAAAATCACTGTCCACAAAGATGCATTACAGTCATTCTGCTGGTGTTGCCCAGTGTGATTTTTTATAATAAAAGATTTTGTTTGAATAAGGCTGTTTACTGTATTTCTCCCTGAGCAAAAAGGACCAACTTCCAGCCACCTCATACACTCTCACCTGTCACAGGTTTTGGCTGATAAATAGAGAGACAGTGGAGTAGCAAGACTGGGGATTTGCCAGGTCTTACTACCTTTGTATATTTGTATATATCAGTGGGGCATTTGCCCCTTTTGCCTTGCGTGAGAATCCTGGGTTTCTGTAAGTAAATAAATAATATAAATAACCAACGAGGAGAATTAACCACTCTGTCACAGATGGCAGAGAAAAGCTTTACACGGTATCTGCCTATTCCCCAAAGAGCACGTTTTCTTTTCTCCCTGGAAACACTATCAAACAAAAAGTGGTTCAATACTGGCATCCTGTGGCCAGAAAAATTCGTCAAATCTCTGAAAATCTCAGATCCTTGTGTTATGAACATTCCCTGGCTGTCCCTAAGCAGCCTTTTACCATTTTCTGAACACTGTTCGGTCACCTCTCATTTTTCATGGAAACAACCTAGGTAAGATGTATTTTGATAGACTATCATTTTCACAGGGCTAATCTACTCATCTATGTTAGGGTAAAAATAAATGATAGCCTAAAATTTAAATAACCAAGCAAAGCAATATATTAAATCACTGAATAAACTGCTCCAAACAAAGGCTCTCTTGGTCTCCAAGTTCACACTGAGTTTCTCTCTAACAAAAAGATCATAGAGTAGTTGGGAGAAAGGTTGGGGTGGTGGTTTAGGACTCTGTTGTTCAGTGTGTCTGTGTGTGAGTGTTTTGTTTTGGCCAAAGGCTAAGAAAATAACTTGCTATTGCAGCAATAAATATCATGAATTTTCTTTATTTTACTACAAGAATGCTGCCTAAGAGGAAAATCAAACAAAATTATGGAGGATTGTTGCTTTTTGCTACTCACTTTCAAGGCAGCTATAAAGATAAAGAGTCACAGTGATCACAGTTTAAAGGCAGAATTGCCATGCTCCCTGGTAAGACTTAACAGCATTTTTGAGAACCAAATAACTGTTATGGGACTGCTCCATGGATGCTAGTTTCACAAAAGGCTAACACTAAATTTGGAGGCCTTGGAGATGTTCAAAACATCAGTAGCAAGGATCAGGCATGAGAATTGCTTGCTGGTATGAACTGACAAAGACATATGTACAAAGTACATATATGTTAGCAAAAGAAAAGAACTTTGAGTTGGCTGACTACAAACAGGAGGATGAAAACACCTACTAAGTGGGATAGGACAACGACTTTGCTTTTCCATTATGTTCCCTCTGATTCTACTCCTATTCTAGTGTTACCGGCTCTTTCTTCCTAAATTCTCTTGGTTTTCCATGGTGCTCAGGGGTTTGAACTATCTCTAGCTAGGATGGGAAATAGACATAGATCTCACAGTGGTGAGTGCTAATCTGTCTTAAATGGTAAATGTTATTTAACAATACCTTTTCTGTTCTTCTGAATAGGCTCTATAGTAAGTGTCTACAAAAGAGAAAACTTACATAAAAATATTCTACATAAAACCAGTGTGATCTATAAGAAATGCAGATTAAATGCTTGGTTAAGGCACTCAATGTGCCTATGTTAGTCTTAAAGTGCCTAACTTGTATAGTAACACTTCTGTGAGAGATAACATTACCAGCTAGAAAACAAAATCCAGGTATAAATAGTAGTATGAGATCTAAAGATGCCAAATGATAATTAAAAGCTAATAAAGAGTAGTAGTAAAACTCTGTTTTAAATGACTGGCCTCTAAATGAGTTTGCATAGCATACTATAGATTCAATATGTATATTCAGATTTTGTTGTTGTTTTTTAGTAACATTGACATTATTTATTGATAATTTTACCAGAAATCTCCCTTAAGCTTTTAACTTGGATTTTAAAAATTAATTACAGTAAAGTAAGTAAATTAAAACAAAGATGCACAAAAGTGTATTCTAAACCCACCAGCAAAAATATATCTGCTCCTCTAGCTATATATTTGACCTCTCTCTTTCTCTTTTTCTTCTACAAGGCATCCAATCTAGAAAGAGCATACTTTGAAGTCCAGCAGATGTGGGTTCAAATCCTAGCTCTACAGTTTAAAATCTGTACACTGAGAAATAAATTCTCCAACTCCCTGAGCCCTGGTTTCCCCATCTGGGTCTGGGATTAACACCACCTCGCACATCAATCTTCGTGAGGATTGACTAAAATGATGACATAGGGGAGAGGGCTCAGAAGAGTCCCTGACAGAGACAAAGGCTTTCAACACTGGCTGTTCACAAGCACCTTCCGACTTAGTGATCTACTATGTTTTCTTCTCCCCCAACTTAACTGGTCACCGTGTCCTGCTGGGTTTTCCTCTTTAATAGTTTTCCCTTTCTCCCATACCCTGCTGAAACTGCCTGTGTTCAGACTCCCTTCCATTCGCATCAAGATTGCTGCAATAACCACGAAACTTGATTCTCTGACTTCAGCCCCAACCCTCTCTAATCCATCCACACTGCCTCCAGGGTGATTTTTCTAAAATACTTCGAAACTCCCTGAATTTGCGTGTCAGCTCTTCTACTTCATATCTGTATGACTTGGAACATGCTATAATTCAAAATCTATAAAATGAAGATAATCATTTTTTCCTACTTCAGAAGCCTGTTTTAAGAACTAAATAAGGGCATACATGTGCAAACACATAGAATTCACACAATAAATGGGAGCTGCTATACTTCTCTTCATTGTTCTTGCTATCATGATCCGTCTGTGAGTCACTGTTCCTACTGACATAGAGTTATAGTCATGATATTGAAGACACTTGCAGGCTTCTGCCTAACTCCACCACAAATCTCGTGTCACGCATCAAGTTATGATATACAATCACTAAACTGCATTCAACCCAGAAGAAAAATAATTAGGTTAGGAAAGGATTCAAAAGAGCAATTAGGTCATTTACAGAACTGCTGATAAAATCCAATCTAAAAAAGCAGTTCTCATAAGAAGTGATTAGAGCATCCATACTAAATACACTGAAAGGATTCAATGGCTATACCCTGAGTGCCCTTCCTGGAAAAAAAAAAAAAAAAAGCATTTCCAATTAAAATGCAATAATGTACTCAAACTAGCAATTATGCCACTTATATTTTTTAATTTTAAGATTTGCATGTTATGTATGTGCACCTCTGTAGGTTTTCTATAACACTGTCTCTCACAAGGTCCTGAAAATGCTTAAAAATCTTACCTGACATTCTTCTAAACCACTTGGGCTTCTTGTCCCATATGATAAAGAGATAGTATGCAGGCACTCCAGTCAGAGTGATGACAAAGCCAATCCCTGTACTGAATGGGTCCGAATAAAGAGACAGGGCAACCATGAAGAGACAAGTGAAGGAAAACAAAGCTGGGATGAACAGTGGTACCTGGAACATGGAACAGAAAAAAAAAATCACTTCAAACATAGTTCAAAAGACAGAAGGTGGTTTCAAGATGAGCATGTCAGTCATGTGATATACTTTAGTCACATGACCAGGTGACAGGCAGCAATGTACTTTGCCCTAGTAGCAAAATTCTTTCATGGGGCACAAAGAGTGCCCCATTTAAATGTACTCCCTTAAATTTAATTCAGTTTAATTTAATTGTTTTAAAATCCTTGGATAGAACAAAATCTAAGCATAAAAAGGGAGGAGGGGGTGGGTATATTCATACCTAACGGGTGCAGTGTGCACTGTCAGGTAGAGGGACATGATTGTAGCTCTGACTCAGGCGGGGCAAAGGCAATATATGTAACCTAAACATTTCTACCCCCGTAATATGCTGAAATTTGAAAAAGGGCTATTTCATAAGAGATGTTCTGTTGGCATTATTTTACTAGTTAAAAACCATTATGATTTATGTTTTTGATTTTAAAAGATTGGCTCTTTGATCATTATGATTAGAATCCACTTTAACATGGAGTCGAGAGCACTGGCTGATAAGTTACATGTTAAAGTCTTTCAGTGCGTATCGATTTGCTGTTGAGATTCACAATAAGAACTGACAGGAATAAAACAGGCCAACTCCTATTCAACCACTAATAAAGATGCTGCCAGCATTAGGCAATGAATATAATTAGAAACAAATTCTGACAACATGACTGACAGCCTTATCTGTGCTATTTCTTAAAAGCAAATAAATAATGAGGTCAAATCAATCCACGAACATTCAAGGCTGAAGGGGATGACAGGCAGAGTCTTCAGCCCTCCCCAGAGGAAGTGCTTAGTTTTGCTACACGGGCATTCTACTAAGTGTTAAGTTCATAGGTCTTCTCTTTTTCTGTATATTTTGCTTTTCATTGCTTTTAGAGTGTATAATGTACAGAAAAAGCAATGTATCAAGCCACAACATTTACCTACTTAAAATGCCTATTTTGTAAAGCAGCAGCCTTTTAGAGAAGTATCTGCCGCTCTTTCTCAGCACGGCTGTGCACAACTACTCGGCATGAAGACACAAGTATCCCATACTTTGGACATATCAGGTCATTGGAGACATTCATGAAAAACCAGCATAACAAACATCCATCAATACCATCTTTTTTTTCAAAAATATGACATACAAAGTTCAGTATATTACATAAAAATTTTGACTATTTTTCCCAAGTAAAATAAATCCAGTAGGAAGGCACTGCCTGCAAGAGTTAAACATTTTACTCCACAGGATGCCGGCCCTGCCCAGCCTCCCCATCACCAAGTTATGACAAAGGGAGGACTAGGTATTGGGAGAAAGATTTATGTAAACCCATCAAGATTACTGAGGTTACCTTGAAAGGACGATGCATATCTGGGCGTTTGTATCGAAGATAAATCAGGCCAGCAACTGCCAGCCCAATAAAAAGCCACCTGGCAAAACTGAGGAAATTCAAAAGACTATCCAGGTCTCCAGAGAAGAGCATTATCATTGTCAAAGGATGCTGGGTGTGAGGGGAAAGGGAAAAAAAAAACAAGCTTGGTGAATTAAATGAGAACACAGGTGATAACAAACAATGAGGTCACTACTCATTATTATCTTTTTCAAATGATTATTTATACTGATAAACTAGCAGCAGGGTTAAAACCACAATTTGACTAATTCTTTTCTATGTTCTGCTCTTACAATGCATTTACACACCAGTAGCAATGTGAGAGTGCCATTATCATTACCCTTTATTCAAGTGGAAGTTTATAGGAATGTTTTATTTTGGTTTTAGTTTCCTCTACGCTTGAGAGAAGAGAATGTGTTTTCAAAGAGCAAAAGAAAGGATACTCAATGATTCAAAATGTAAAGACCCCAAGACTGAGATGACTAGTAAATAGCCAATAATAAACATTAAAAATGCACCCAACTGGAAAATTCACATAAAGCTCAGCAAATGCTCTCCGATGAGCTCTCGGCTATATGTACACATGAACTACAGCCACTTAGGGGTGATTCTGGGGGTTCTTGATTGCAAAACATTGACCTTTTTTCTTCCATATTTGGTCTCCACATGTGTGACCCTCAAGACCACAGAGGAGATGAGCACAGAGATCGGCTTAGCAAGTCTCTGCAGCTGCACATGCCAAGGACAGCATGACTGATAGCAGAGGCTTAAAACGAAAGCCCTCTTCATGGAATAATACATTCCGTTCCCACAAGTGACATTAACTTCCAGATTCCGCACCGAGAGTACGTGTACTTTAAAAAGAAATTTCAAGGAAACGTTCTGAAACAAATTAAATGCATGAAAAAAAAAATGTTCAATGCATTCTATGGTGCTCCTGACAACAGATTCCACTTGAGAGAAATGTTACAAAATCATAGGGCAAAATGAATATAACATTACCAGTGGGTATTTGAGGATTTTTACACCTTATACAGTCTTTTGTACCCTACATTTCACAAACACTTTTCTCTGCATAAAGAATTCTACAACTCAAGTTTAAGTTCTGGTGTGTTTATTTTTTATCCTGTAGAGTTGCTCTCAAATGTCTCACTTTTAATCACAAAATCATTCTACTGTCCAGGATTTCACCAATTCTTTGAATAATTTTGTGTGCATTTCATTATAAGGTGCCCATGATGAGACAGCTGGGTATTTTTTGGACTGGAGCTTTTAGCTTTACTTTCTGTAAGTACTAATAGTAGGGGACCTATTACTCAGCATCCTTTCCTGTGAGGCTCTGTGTTAGGGAGAGGAGCCAAGCTAATCATTTTCCTTAGACCTTGCAAATTTCTGCAAAGGTGAAAGAGAAGTGATGTGGCTATTGCCCCAAAGCATCAAATACACATCAGAAACACTGAATAAAGAGAAGGGATGGAAAATATCCTACCTCCCAAACTCCACCATGGCATACATTAGTAATGAATGAGAAAGTAAAGCACTACCTAAAGTCTGATTTGGCTTCCTCTTTGCTAACCTGTTATTCAAGGTTATATCTAGATATACTTGTTAATATGCATTACCAAAACAATAACAGCTGGAAGAGGAGTGTGCTTGCGGACATGAATCATGGAGAGGATTTCTGGAAGGTGACCCTCTCGAGACGCAACATAGAATAACCTGATGGGAGAAAAATGTGGGTGGAGTTGACTATATGATTGATCATTTCAAAGGGAAAAAATCAGAAATCCCAGAGAAAACTTGCATCTTTTTCATACCAAATGGTTTGGCATTTCCTAGATGATTACTTAGGTTTCACTTTTCAGGTAAGGTAGAGAATATGATAGGCAATCTAAATTTGCAGTTTACAAAATCTGCCAACATTATATTAGTCTTTGAGGAGAAACAATAGTAATGCCTGATTCAGCATAGCTCTCTCTACATATTAATAGCTGATGGTGAATTTAGTTCTATCTTCCTAGTATTATATGTGTGTTGTCAATTCAGATCAACAAACACACACACATGCACAGACACATGTAGACACACACATACAGCATTCATATTTATCTGATTGGGTTTTAATCTCATCATATATTAATGTTAAGTAACAATGATACCAACAATGTCAGATATGTAGTACATTAATTTCACCTTACAAATGAAAAATGAATTAAATAAACATAATTGTCAAAAATATTTTTTTCAAAAGGCACTATTGCTTCAAACAAAACAAAGGGGATACAGATGGCGGGGTGGTGATTTCTGTTGTCTCTTACTTTACTTTTATCTTGATATCTTTAGAGAAACGAAAGATTTTATCACCAGAAATGAAAAGCCATTGTTAGACTCTGCAGACATACTATTAAAAAATGCCACACGTCCATTTTCAGAGTAGGCTAGGAGTAGACAAGCAGTGCCCTCTAATGGGCAGAATAAAACCTGCTGTTAATACTTGAACCAACATTGCAATCTTGCACGTCCCCTTAAGAACAAAGGTTTGAAGGTACTATTTCTTTTCTTTTTAAAGTTATCCTTATCACATCCAATCTCAAAAACAGAAATGTGTTTCTGCAAATATGTGAACTCACTCACCTGGAGACAGCAAACACACCACCATTCATGGAGCCAAAGCAGGAGAGGGCAACAAAGATCGGAACTGCTAATGAGAAATTTCCCAGTAGCCGCTCAGAAAAGGTCTAGCGAAAGAAAGAATGAAGCAAATTAATGCTTTGCTAGAAAGTGGAATAAAATGAAACAATTTAGGCCAAACTTGCTCTATGACTCACTGTTACCCTGGTGATATGTGTATGTTTTAAAATCCTTCTCTTTGGTTAGGGTCAGACTCACTCCGTGGACTATAATCAAAAGCAGGTACCATGGCATTGCCTGTTGCAAGACTATAGGCAGAGGTCTAAACAAGCACCTTCTCTCTACCTTCAAAAAGCAATGATCCATTTACCGAATCTTTATCAACTATGATGGGTATTGTCTCTGACTCTGGTAAATGGAAAAAAGCTCAATTCAGAAGTTCTACTTTTGGAGACAGAAATCCTTCTGCACAATACCTTCTCTTTAGCCTGGAAAGCCACATTTTTATGGTGAAATACAAATGTACACTGAGAAGTATTACAGATATTTGTTTTGTATACCAATCCCACTGTTAGGAAGTCAATAAAATAATTGATGACTTCATAATTTATACCATATATATAAGCAACCCTGAAAATCTTTTTTCCAGAAAAATCACACCAGCTGAACCCATGTTTTTGGAGTCACTCCCTCCCTCTCAGGTAGCCTATCAATTCCTTTCATGGTTCCTTATAAAAAGGCTAGAACACAAATATAAGTTCAACAAGCCACAGAAATATATAAAAGGTAAACAAAACTTCTGCAATTTTCTTGTATGCCATGATATGTGCAACATTGCAAATTTCCATGAAGGATGTAGTTTTCCTAAAAATTATGTGGGATTCTTTATTTGTCCTTGATGCAGCTGGTGCTTTGTAATTAATGGACCACATTATGCCCAAAGAATAAGCACTGCCCTTTGTCTAGAAAGATGAGATGACTGACCCGACATCAATAAGCATTGTATATTTGAGTGTCTGGTAGGAGTTGGGCAAAGTCTTTTGAATACAGTGAACTCATACATAGGTTCACACAAAGTAAGATAATTTATTCCTTGTGAATGCTGCTGATATGAAGTAATACAATTTTTAAAGGAACTGACTTCAAGTGATGGGAAGTTAATTTTTCACCCTTCATTGTTATGGGGTCATGAGTGAATGGTCTCCTACTCGCTAAGTTTTTATGCAAAATAAAAGTATGTGTTGCAGAATAACAATCCTATAACATGATCTGGTGTCAAATAAATTTTGGAAAATGCTATAACATTATGTGTATCCACTTGTCAGGGAGTTAAAATGCACATTGGTATCTTTAATTTTCTGAGAAGCACTATAACGACATCTGTTTAACTTTAAATAACCCAGAGTTTCCCAAATATATTAACATCTTAGGACTAGTATTCTAAAGGATATGCTAGAAAAAACAAATTTATATGGTCCACATGAAAATTCTTAAGTGGTACTTTGGGAAAGGGATTTTAAATTAGCATTTGAAAAGTTTACAAACAGGAAAGAGTATAAAATTGAATGAAGATTTTTATACCAAAAAATCCCACATTCATTTAGGTTCACTAACTGTCCACCTATCCTTAAGGACATGTTGGAAGAATAATGCCTTCTACTCAACAATGCCTTGACAGATTTTCAAGCATGTATATGTGGAAATATTCTACAAGAAATTATTAAAAATAAAGATAAATCGTATAGGATTTTAGCTGTATCAGTTACATGGAATATGCTAAGGGGTGCTCTAAATTTTTAAAATACTCATTATCATTCAGGTCAAGAAAAGATTACTGAATTTCAAAACACTTTCTGCTGGAGGGACCTACTATAAAATTGAATCAACTCATTAACCTAAATTCAAATTGGCATTTTCCCAACCTGGACTTACCACTGCCACTGCATTTGAAAGCAACAGCTCCTCAGCGCTAATGGTGGTAAAGTAGGCCACATTTGTCAGCACATAGCCTATGGTGACGATGGCCATGGATATACATATTGCAAGGGGGATGTTTCTGAAATGCACAAAGGAATCACACATTAGTTATCTTTTGTTAGTCATTCTCTGATACCAAAGGACATAACAAGCTAATTCAAATGAAGAATGGAATGGTATCTACAATAATTATAGGCTCCGTTGGGTATGTATAAACATTTCATTAGGGCAAAGAACCACATAGTCCTTTGTAATTTGGTAAGATCCATGGGGGCAGATACTTCATCTGTCTTGTCTACCACTATACCCCAGAACTTACGGATCTATCCCATTCCTGTACTCTGTAAGCGCTTCAACAGTGTTTCTCAAACTTGAGCACGATCAGAATCGCCTGGAGGGCTTGTTATAACACAGACTGCTGAGCCCCACCCCAGAGTTTCTGACCCAGTAGGATTTGCATTTCTCACAAGTTCCTAGGTGATTCTGATAATGCTGACCAGGAGACCAAGGTTTGAGAATAACTGTCCCATAAACATTTCTAATACTAATTCACTGCCTTGACACCTTTCTAACACTAGTGCTCAAAAACATTTGTCATGTTCAGTGTTTTCCTTCTCAGTAGCTTCCCTTACAAGCAGATGAATGCAGACTTTTAGAAGCGTGAGAGTGGGATATATGTACCTTTCTAAATCATGGCAATAATAATTTTGTATATAACACAAGAAGCACAGAAGTGTTCACAATAATGACTTTGCCCTGCCCTGCTGTGAGTTCAAAGGAATCTCAAGATCATGAGTATCTAATAAAGCAACAGCGCAGATAATCCCATGAAATTAAAGGTGACATGCTGTGAACTACAGATGACTGGACGGTGCCGACAGCATGTGGCATCAAGAAGTGCCCAGCACAAATGCAATATTATGTCTTCATTTAATGCACCGGGAAAGCCAGGTAGTAACTGACCCTGGTAATTTGATTCCATGTTACTGATACACATTACTTGCTTAACATAATCGCCTCTTCAGACTCTTTCCAGTTCAGGCAACTTAAACCTTCCACTCCCTGCACAAAGGCTGATAGTTTTTTTAGCCATAGTGCGTATCGGCCCTCATGGAGTCTTCACCCTGCTGGATGCCACTAATGAAGACCCCAATATAATTTCTTCCAAGATTAAAAAAGCAGTCCAGAAGCAGGGGGAAAAAAAGGCACAGGCTGCCTCACTACCCGAGCTGGGTGTGTTTGGCACACTAAGTCTCAGCTCATTATGCTGAACAGCAACATCCCCTGCTGAGAACAGGCAAACCTAGCCAGTCAGCGGCTGCCATTCATTGTGCTAGCTTGGAGCCTGACACTTCCCCTGATCCCCAAAGCCTTAAGCCTTGATGGTGAAACACATTGACCTCTAAATCTTGACATCCTAATATGAAAGTAGCAGATGTTCCCCTTCCCCGGTGTGAAGAGGGTCCTGTGGAATTTTCCATTAACACCATAACATGCATTGCTAGTTGTGATTGATAAATGCTAAATTTAAGCAAAGGAAATCGCTAGGTCAATCAAACACAAAGGGGTGAACTGCATAAAGCAAATTGAAGATGAATTCTGTTCCTTTGAAAAAGGGCTACATGTGAATGCAAAAGGATAAAAAGGAGAACATGAAGGTGTATAACAGCTTTTTAATCACTCATTGTATTATTTTAAACTTGAATCCTCTCAGCTTTTATAATAACCCCATATGGGAAGTAAATTCTTTTTATAGAAGAGACGAGCAGAGGGGGAGAGAAAAAGACTCTATTCCTTGTAAACATATGATTAAGATATGTAAAAGTTCCATTAATTAAAATGCAAGGTGGCTTATTAAGTGCAGTGAAGTAACTTAACCTGTCCAGGCCAGTAGTGCTGTCATATCACCTGCTGCTACAAAATGGCAGAAGAAATAAGTCTGAAATTGGGGACTGTGGCTCTTCCAGCATAAAACTTAGCTCCCCAGCCTGGCTCCTCCAAGTCAGCCTCCCTGCCTGTTCTCTGCCTAGACATCATGGTCTCTCTGAAGGTTGTTTTCTATACTGATCCTACCAGAAAGGATCCTAGAAAAACCAACATTCTAGGTTAGTTTCCCTTCTTTCTCAGTTTGTTAATAACAGAAACAAGAGTAGTAGCTGCTGCCATTGGGCTGCTGTGTGCCCAACCTTTTATTTGGCACTTTACATATTTGCCTCATTTTGTCCTTGCAAAATCCCATGCATTGGGAACATCAGCACCATTTTTTTTAACAACTTGACTATCAGCCAAATACACTATATAGATATGGGGAGGAGGACAGGACAGGGAGCGGGGGTCTAACCTTGTTACTGCGCACAACATACCCAGTGATTTCTCTCTAATTAGATAAAAATTAAGCAATGGGAGCGGGAGGGGGTGTGGCAAATAGCCCCTAATTTCTATCCTTAGATTCCATTTCAATTTGACAGAGCGAAGGGGTGGGGAGCCCATCTCTGCTGCCTTGGCATAAACAGCCACTATTTACAGAGGAGAGCAGTTGACTTGTTCAGAAGGGCTTGGCACCAAGTGGTTAACTCCTGGTTTCAAGCATCAAAGCGTAAGAGCCACTGGGTGAGCTGATAAAAGCTATTAGGCCACGCCAGAGCAATCTTTCTGGAGGCTTTAGATGCAGAGGACAGATAACAAAGGCTAGTAACCCAAGATTAAGGCAAATGGCACATGATAATAAAAGGAATTAGAGGAAGGAACCTGGAGGCCACTAGTATTTCAAAGCCTCTGTTACTGTGAGGTATCCACCAATCCTAAATGCAGGAAAAGGCATTGTCTTTAAGCTGAATAAAAATGACTCACACTTGAGTTCTATTCTTTCTCAAATGTTTGTACATGTTTATTATGACTAACAAGACACAAATTTATTGAAAATAGTTACTTAATCCTTAAGAGCTTTTTGTCATTACGTATGTTCTTTTCAATTAACAGACATTAACTGTCTGAGTCTAATATTTTTATTAGTTGCAAATGGTCCCCAATCTAAAAGGTCTTACGTACTCTTCCTTTCTTATGGGTTTATTTTAAATTGGCATCTATAACCAGTCTATGTCACACATGGACAAATTTCATTTTATTTGCACTTATTAAATGGAAGTTTCCAAAACATCTGCTTAGAAGCACTTTTATTCTAAGGGACAGACCTCCTCAGGAATCCAAATGGCCTGACACTGATGGCTGGTGGCCTATATTTGTGTAATCTGCAAAGCACTAGCAAATGCATCTTATTTTATCTTTAAATATATGCATGCCATTTTGAATTCTTTGTGGAATGAGAAAGAGCATAAACAAATAAACAATATTTACAGCAACCCACTGAAATAGGAGGTGATATTCCCAACCTTTAAACCAGAAAACCAAGGCTCAGAAAGGTTAAGGGACATGACTATTTTTTTGTGAAAGTAGTAAGCGAAAGGGCTGGAAACTGAACCCACATCTTCCAGCTCTAAGTTCCACACACATGATATATCTTGTCCTGAGATCAGGCTGTTTTGTGCCTATGTTAACCCTAGGTACAAGGTCCCTAGAATCCATACACACTGACAAACGTGTATTGTATTTTATATAAATGATACAAAGATCAGAAGGCCAATTATCGCAGTGAGACATTTTAAACCAAGTATATTTTCTATACACCTAATAGTCGCCACAAATAAACTTGCAGATAATGCAGCACAAGACGCATTTTTAATATGTTTTGCAATTCTATGATAGAATATCAGAAATTACTATTGTTTCCAAGTGCATCATTTTGGCTAAAAGTGACCCTTGCTATGAAAACAGAATGAGTAAAACTAGCTTGATTCTCCAGATAAGTCAAGAAAACCTGAAGGTTAGAGGGATTTTTGACATCAGACCACACAAGTAAGTCTCTAATCACTTGAATTTAGGATATTCCAAGATTGTTTTGTAACGTGAACAAAATCTTCTGAGATTTGTGCAAACCAAAAGAAGTCCCTACAATTCCCTGCGTTGGATACACACAATGAAGACCACAGAACTCATTGGTCATGGGGCACCTAAGCTTGTCTTTGTGCCAGCGGCTGGGCATGATGGCAGACAGTTCTGTAAAACCTACTCTTGTGTGTTCTGGAAACTTCTAAGAGAATTGATTGATGCTTCACATTTTCTATTTAAAATCATTAATATTTTAACACCTGGATTTGCCATTAAGGAAAAAGACGGGATGGGGAAAAAGGAAGAATTAAGGGCAAGAAAATGACAAATTTCTTAAAAGTGTGAGAAGCAAAAATAAAGGGAAACTGGGGATTATTTCTTTACATATAATTGAAATGGAACTGTGATTTATCTCAACATACAGCATTTATAATTATTTTAAGTACCTTTCAATTCCAAGTATTTCTTTAAGAATCACACTTGTTTCTTTTTCTTTATAGTGACCGTGTAGATACCTTGAAAGCTTTTCTATAGCTCTCACCCAGAAATGATTCAAACATCTCTTCTCTCTTTCTGATCCACTAATTTACTTTTTGCAGAATTACTCTGCTTATTTTATTACCACTTCTATTAATGTTACTCTACCCTTCAAACTTCAGTCATGTGCTACAGCCAAAAAAATAAATGAGTATATTTCAAAGAAAAGCTATTCATATTTTTCATTCATGTGATTTTTCTTCCATACATTTTGACATACTTTTTGTGACTCTTGCTGACACCAAACTCTCCAGAGTCCCCCAGACATGGAACTGTCCTGTCTGGCTCTCTGGTTTCTGACATTTCTAGCAGAGACTGAATTACAAGTAAGTGTTCAAGAAAACAAATAGTTTTCCAGACTTGAAAAAATTAGACTACAGATGACTGGAATCATACAAATTGTACAAATTTGGTTGTGTATTTTCAGTGATTTTGCCTTGTTGGCATTTAGCGCTATGACTATATCTCTAGTTTTCCACTGTGAGTGGGAATTGGGCTATTAAAAACATTATAAAAATGCATTTGAGGAAACAGAGCAAGTAGTTGAGGGGAAGGCATAGGTTGTCACTGAAAGAAAAAAATGTAGCAAGAGAAGAAAACATTGACTAAACCTATTTATGAACATTCTTAAAGGTCCATGGTTCATGTTCTTGCTTAATGTTAATTCTGGGCCAAGGCTGAACATGGTGATGTGATGAACATATTGTCACACAAATGCACACAGTGATCCCACTGATTTCTAGCATTAAACACCTGCCCTCCACTTCTCACTGAACCATGGCAAGGCTATGGTTGTTTTTACTGAGACATTTTAAATTTCAATACCACAGATGTCTAATCTAAGTCTCACCATTCTCCATTGTCCACAGATGAAGAACTCCATAAACAAAAAAGAGAAGACAGAGAAACCTGTAGGGAAATGCAAGAAATGAACAGACACAGATTAAAAGACTGCAAGGCAAAAGGAGGCTCTTGGAAAAATGTACAGGGATGCATAAAAGAGGGAGAAAAGTGCAGTAAAACCACATAGAAAAAAGGCAAAAAGGGTCACCTTTAGCCAAAACCACATGGAAAAATAAACTAAAATGGAAACTTACAACTCAGAAACAAGATAATAAACAATCAGAAACATATATAAGCATTTTATCCCTTAAATACTTTATTTTTATCTTACTATTTGAATAAAGTCATGAATAAATAAAATTATTCAGCAAAATATAGCTTGAGAGTAAATTTTCATTAGTTTGCATTTCATATAAACAAAAAATTTGCATTGTCTGCATCTCATTTTTTCTCATTTTCTAAAGATTTAGAATGTGTCTTCCAGATATATTACCGTTATCCATGTTTCTCATGGATAAACACAAATATATTTATAGGCAAGTTCTAGTGTATAAAACCAAAATTTGTTTCAAATAAAATGGTAGCAATTAAATAACTAAGGAGACAAAATATTTGAATAGTAATAAATTAAATTTAATGCTAATATTCAATTCTTATTTGTGTTATTTTGTATTTATAATATTTCATTTAAAATTATATTATTTTCCTCAGGATTTGGTCTATAGAACACTAAGATAATGCAACATCTCAGTGAGTCATTTTTTATAATAGTGTTTCTGAGATGCAGATTTATGGCTGAGACAATTAACTATCCACCAAAAGTTTGTGTTTCTCTTTCCAAAGTATAAGTTGTTTCTGAGAAGCAGCTACCCAGACAGAAACCACATTTTCCAGCCTCTTTTGTATTAGGGGGGATTTTCATTCTTGCAAACAGAATGTGAATAGATGTGTAAACTGAAGGTGAACATGGTTAGGAAGTGAGTTACCTTGTCACCTCCTTTTTCTGACTCAGAGCTAGTTGGGAAGGACCCAGGAATCTGGACCCAGGACCCACAGAATCAATATGTAGAAGACAGCCCACCTGCCAGCCAGTGACATGAACTGTTACATGATTTAAAAACTAAACTTTTGGGTGTTTAAAGCCATTGAAATTCTGTGGTTTATCCGTTGTAGTAGCTAGCATTACTCTAATTAAAAAAATAAAGGGCCTCATTATGTCAAGACTTGTTTTGTAGCTTTTTATTAATTACTCTTAAAATGAGTCTTAATTGGACTTAAAATGGGTCCTCATAAAATTTTATTTTATAGTATATTATTTGTTTTACAAGAGGGCAGTAAATGATATATTTATAAATTATAAATATATATTTTATAATTTATAAATTTATATAATTTAAATTTATATAATATAAATTATACATATAATTTATAAAATGATACTTCAAATGAAAATATCACATAAAAATCATTTTCATCTGAAAAACCTAGGAAGGAGAAAAATAAATTATTATTCAAACTTCCCAAAACTAGAACAAAGATAGAACTCATTGGTCACTATTTTGAAATAAAAAGTCCTTTGCACTTCTGAAAATCACCACCAATCCAATAGAGATCAAAGCACAATTGCCCTTTGTTTTGCTCAAGGACACATAATAAGACATGTAACATTAAATAAATGTACTCCTATACTAAGAACAAGGTCATGTAAAATAAATATACATACTTTGGCATGGTAAATGGGATTAGAGTTGAAATTTCCTCAGGCCATAAGCACTTATCTTAGAAGGAACTGATACTACTCATAACTAAACATACATAAACCAGGTTCAGCCACATTTCTAATAGCTGCTCAATAAGAAATGGAACAAGTAAACATGGGGACATTCATTCAGGGCAAATTAACTACTGCTTCTACCACCAAAAATTGCCTCCAATATTGTTGACCAACTATGGCAAGTCTAATTAATAGTAATCATTTTACTTCAATATCCAGTAGTCAAATCAATAACTGGCTTTCCAATTGGGTGCTCTGGGAATCATATGAGAAGGTGGACAGGGGTTAGGATTCCTGACTATCCTGGTCTCACTCACTCCAACCAGGTAATTCCTTTTTTACTGGTGTTATGTATTGATATCCTATCAAACACATGAATGTGCTCCAGTGCTCTAAGATAGTTTTAAAATCACTGTTCTAGATGCTATAAATGATTTCTTTAGATCACTTTGTGGACCCATTGTTGGCTTCCTAAAGTATAGTTTAAAAAAATATATGAATTGGTTTTATACAGTGCCTATATATGAATGATTATATAGATAAGTATATACATATTTGACCCTAAATTTGAAAATAATATTTCACTGTAACAAATCCCTATTCATACTACCAGGGTAACTGAGGGAAAAATAATTTTAGCAATTAAAGCTAATCTTAGTAGGAAAAGTATAAAGTTGATAGGGGAGCCAATAGCTATGGCCTGGCCTTAGTTAAAGTGGTAAATCCACATGGCAGGGCCACAGAGGACATGACATAGCAGCTTAATGGAGCAGAGGGAAAGGGGGGGATGAGAAAAAACAGAGTTGACGGGCTAAGCACCCTGCCGGTTTAGAGAGATAATATGTCATTGTCAAGAAACTGATGATGAAGATGCCTGGTTGGAGCAGTTGACAGTTCCCTGAAAAGGTCACAAAGGCTCTCAGAATAGCAGAACCTCCTGCAAAGCCCTCCCTCTTCTCTCCTCGGGCTGTCCATTTATAAAGATTCATATTCCCAGCAGAAATGGAAATGTTGTGATCTTTTATCTTGCAGCTCAAAAGTTAAAACTTTTGAAAACTAAGCTTCTGCGCATTCATTTTATATTTACCAATGCCTTTTCTTAGACTACAAAGATTCATAAACAAACCTCTCTCTACGGACAGTTTTCTCAAGTCAAGTGCACCATCCGATGGCTCAGGGACTACCTGCCCAAGGAAAATAGAAGTGGTGCATATATTCATCCATCCCTTAATTTCCTTTCTCTTCCATAGTTTCTCTCAGGTCCACTCCCCAAAATTCCTATAACCAAGAAAACTTTCCATATATACCATCCCAAATGTACATTGTCTTTGGTGACATCTTTTCTTTGAAGTTTTGTCTTTGATATTTGTTTTAACTTGATTTGATAGAATCATGGAAAATTCTCTGGGTTCCAATCTGAAGGCTGGGTTTAGTCACGTCCCTGTCACTAGCAGAAACACAGGAGATCACTGGATCTCTCTGGGATTACAATTCCCCACCAGTTGAAGAGGGTATTGAATTAATGAAATCTAAAGTCCATTCCCTTGAAAGCTCACAACTCAATAATTTTAGCAAATAAAGCTAATCCATAAAGATTAACAGAATTCTTTGAAAACTCAGTTAAGCACTTGATTATGTACCAGAGCATCCTAAGGAAATGTGTGCCTTTGCTTTGCTCTGTCATTCAAAGGAGAGAATAGGATGCCAACTTTACAATCTTCTCCTGTCTTCTGAAGATGGGAGTCTGTCCTCAAGCGGGGATACAGCACATCAAAGTACCTTCCATCATTACAACTTCAAAGTGTCAGCCTGGCTGAAAAAAATGATCATTACAGAAGATCATTTAAAGGATAAGTGGTCTGTTCACTCTTCTGCATTCTAACATGGCTGCCTGTACATCAGGTCAGACCTTTGGAAGGCCACACATATCAACCATACTACCACAGACACCTATGCAATGTCTCCATAAATCCTACTTCTTATATCTTTAGCTTTTATCAAAACTTTATTGCAAGAAAATACTTTTAAATCATCTGAATTTCAGGAGGGCATGTGTAGTAAAGTTATTAAGGATATTGTCAACTGCATCTGTCAACATTTTTGACGCAGAGTTCATTCATTTAACCAAAGTTTATTAAATATCCTCTGTATGGCAGACATTATTATAAGTAAAGGAATAAAGACATCAACCACCACACAAAAAAATTCATCCTCTCATGGAATCTAAAATTCAAACAGGACAAGACATGGGGACCATCTGCCGGGAACACTGTTTCCTCCAGATCTTCACATGGTCACCCTATTCTTGACAGTTAGTCTCAGATCAAAGTCTCCCCCTCAGAGAAATCTTCTTTCCTTTTTCTAACTGGGCCTCCCATCCTAGTTCTCTCCATCACCTACTGTTTTTAATACAAGGATAAGCAAAACATCTTCTGACTCCTCATAGTCTTTTCAGATATCTTTATGTATTTATACTTACTGAAGTCTACAAATGGCCTAAGACTGTGCACTCAATATTATAGTCTTCCAAACAATTAAAAGCACACTTCCAATAGTGATGAGAAGACACAATACTTATCAAATTTAAATTATTTCCACCAACCTAACCTAGCATTTTGATTCTTCCTCTTTATATTATTTTCACAGACGTGAGACTAATCTGTGCAAACCTCCCAAAAGAAGATTTAAAAAAAATAAATAAACGGAAGCAGTGAAGAGAAGAAAGAAAAGAAAGTTAAGAGGCAGCTTTAACAGAGAAAGGAAATGTTTATTCTACCAAATCCTTATGTGAATTCTAAATTATTAAATCTCTGAGAACACCTGATTTATGAACAGGATGACGCTGCCCCTAGCCAAAATTATTTTTAATAAAAAGCAGGAAACCTCCTGAAGTTCATCTCAGATTTAATATCAAACACAGCGGCCACACATGAACATTTCTCTATAAAACACGGAAACAGCATGGTGCGAGCAGCTGGCAGCCATCAGCGGGAAGTCGGGTGCAAACAAACAGGGTATCAGTGCCATGGAAGGGATCAGACCTCACAGATCTAGAGAAACCAACCAGGGAAAAAGAACCACAGGCTGAAATGATGTCAATGCTAGGAAGGAAAAGAGGCACAAGTAAGGCTCACTTCTGAATATACTCCAGCATCCAGCTCACTCTCCCTGTCAAAACACCAGCCTTCCTTCGTGACCACTGGAGTAGAAAGAGCAACACAAGTGTCTTTTGCGGTGAATTTTTATGTATAATTTAGAATATACCAAGTGAGGTAAAACCACCATGGGAAAACAAAGGCTAGCAGTGAAATAAGCTAACATTGCCATTGTCATTTTGCACGAAAAGTAGCAAACATCTAAGAAATTCATAAAAATATGATTCAAATATTTTCCTACAGATATGTAGTTCAAAGAGATGAAAGATGTCCAGGAGGAAAAGGTATGTTATTCTTGCTACTGTGTATTTTTTAGGAACTGTGTTTATTACCATTTTTATAGCATATGTAGGGAAGGATTAATTCTCAGGATTATATATCCGACTACTTGAATATATATAAAATAATTATTTTATTCATGTTTAATCCCTTATAAGGCAATTTCAGTAATTATGATGATCATAAAGAAATACTTTTGCCTGTTTACATTGATATTTTGATATTTGTTATTTTGTTACAAATATTCTGGAAAGTAGAAAATCATATTTAAAAGGTGCTCTATTAATAGGGTTCAGGGGGCAAAAAAAAAAAAAAGGCCAAAAAGAAAAAAGAGGAAGACTAATGTGATTGGGAGGTACTTGGGATGTTACTTTAATTAGTTAACATTTTTTTAAATCTGAAAGAAGAAAAAGAAGTCAAGTTAATTAATTGTAGTACACAGAAAAATTAATTTCTGGACCATAAAAGACTCAGTCGCACACATAGAACATATCTTTACGTAGTGCAGATTTTATTATGAAATATAACACTGCCAAGATAATTTGAAAAACCATAAGCTTTAAATTTTAAAGCACTATATGCTTTAAAACTATATATCTCTTTGTATGCACAAAAAGCTAAGAGTAGAAACTGCCTCCATGCAAATATGTTATACCCAATGTTGATTTATTCAGAGAAAAAGAATAATAATTGAGGCTACCTCTGGTTAAGAAAAAAAGTATATAAACTTTCAATAATGATTGTATAGTTATGGGCTGCTATATTGACAGAAAGGTAAATGGAATAGATTACCTTGAAAAATGAGTTAGTATATAACATAAATACTTAACATATACCATGACAAGTATCATAATTTATAATGTAAGTAAGTATCATAAACTAAGGGATACTATGACTGTTGACAATACTGGGATATTGAGAAACTTAAGGAAAACTCAAGACCCTACATTAAATTATGCTAAAAAAAAATCCATTCCAGATAAGGTAAAGAGTTGAATGTAAAAAAGAAACCAGGAAACACAAACAGAAAACATAAGTGAGACTTAAATGATCTAGAGATAAAGTAAAATGTATGATCATAAAAGTAATATACAGAAATAAAAAACAGTGACTCTATTTAACTACAAATCTAAAGTTCTATAAACTGAAGTCATAAAGAAAACTGAGTGATCTGAAAAACTGGGACAAACTTTTTGCGAACAATAGATAAATAATTAATACCCATAACATACAAAGAATTCTGATGAGTCACCAGTATTCATGCTCCAAAATGGTAACCACATGTAGCTACTAAACATAGGGGAAGTATTAATCCTCACTAGTGAACGAATGAAAGCAATTTAAAACCATGGGGTAAAATTTTTGCTTTTCAATTAGCAAAGATTTTTGTAAATAATGACACTAATGCTAAATGCTTACTAAATGTAAGTATTCTTAACTATTGCTATTGGGAAAGGAAATTGATATGCACACTTTGGAAAGCAACATGGTAATAGAAAAGGAAGCCTTTTAAACGTTCATTGCCTTTGACACAGTAATTCTCTTCTAGAAATCTATCCTAAGAGGATAATTGGACATGTAAAGATTTATATATGAAATATATAATCCAGCATTATTACATTAAGAAAAATTAGAAATGATTTCAATGCCTAACAAGAAAATGAGTAAATAATTATAGATTTCCCCCAAAGAAATATTAGACCGCCATTAAAAATGTTGTTTACTAAGATTTTAGTGATACAGGAAAATCTAATAAAAATGACATGAAATGAAAAAAGTTGGATAGGTCTATAGTTACATGAGTAGAAAGAGCTAGAGTTGAGCTTGAGATGTAGCAAATCTAGATGTCAGGGCACACTCTGAGGCACCTTCGAGCTGCTGGGGATACAGCAGTATGGACAAAGACAAGGCCCTGGCCCTCCTGGGGGAAACAGACAATAAACAAACCAACAAGCAAATGCATAATATATAATGCCAAATTTATGAAGAAAAGTGCATATGTACATTTATCTCAAGCAATATAATGCAATGCATGTGTGCACATACGCAGAGGGGGAAAACAAATGTCAAAATAATAAGTGAGTACTTTGATGTGATTAAGAGATTATAGGCGATTTTAAATCTCTTCTTCATAATTTTTTGGCATTTTAAAATTTGACAGAAAGTGGGGGGACTACGTATTGTTATTGAAAATACTATGAGAATCATAAAGTTTTACTTTGATTTCTTCTAATAGGGTAGAGAATACATACACAAATTTTCCTTCCTGTCACTCTACTACATGGATCATTGGACCACAACTACTAGGTGATTTGTGTCCCAGCTATTTAAAAATAGAACAAACGAGGTGTCTGTCAGGAGAATAACAAGATAATCAGCATATCCTGTGCTTCTGAGTGGCCCTGGATCAGAGGGACAGTGGAGGAGGCAGGGTTAGGATGTAAGGGAATTCCACCCGGCTGTTGCTATAGAAATGGCAATAACAGGATCAGTATTAACACCATCTTTTAGACTCAAGAACAGGAAATACCTGCTCTGCCTAGTCACAGGCCTGAATCATAAAGTCAATGGTTTGAAAAGCACCTACGTATCCAAACTGAAGCTTCCTCCACCGCTGCAGTTCAGAGTTCATGCTGTGGCTTGGCATAAAGACAAACAGCTCCATGGCTCAGATAAGGACACCACTGAGTTCAATTTGCAGCTGCTTTTGCCCAACATTTGCCACTTGATCACCTCTCCTTGGCAAGAGGACATCGCATTATGAGGATCAAATAGCTAAATGCTTACATACATTTAAAACACATTTAACCTTTTCTTCCACAAGACCCTGAGCAGCTACAGAATAGTATCTTAAAATCATGACTTCTACTTGCTATCTCACTCACTCGTTTCTTTTGTCATTTTCTGGCTGAAAACAAAAGTTAATCTTGTTTTCTATATCAATTTCTCTTTTTCTTGCCCCTGGCCAGAATATAAAAAGTGAGATTTGTATTGTTTGACAATATCAATAACAGAAAAATTAATATTGCCCCTCAATGAGATATCAAGCCTGTGTTAAGAATGAATGTATCTGTAAAGATGTTAAAGACAATGAAAACAGCTATTTCCTTATAATATGCTAACATTTCAGTATTTCCTAATCATAAAGTTTCTGTTTTAATATTGCAACCAAATGACCTTCACCAAACGACCCGAAATAGATTACTTACTTCAACTAGCCTGGCACCCTCCTTCATTATCTGTTTGAATAACAGCTTTAGAAAGTGGAATGCAGGCAAATGTTAATGCTCTTACACATTTTTAAAAGCAGTTTTGTTCTATTCTCAAATGGCATATAGGTCACTTCTAATGATTACATTTTCCCCCAGCTAATTGCAAGGCTAAAATCTTGCCATCTCAGATTTGTATTCAACAACACTAAGTGTTTGGAAAGAGTATTCGAAAGGGATCAGGATTTCAACTTGTAAATATAGGCAGATTAATCCGTCTCTATGGTTTCCGTTTCTTTACCTTTAAAATGAAAGGGTTGGAAATCCAATGGTTACTTCCCTTCTAACTCTAACATACCAGGCTTTTGTGATTTATTCTATCAAGGTCAACTTTACTGTGGTTTTAATTATGACAACGAGTGAGTCTAATAAGCCAAGCTGAGTCAATGTGTGAATGGAAGAAGGTAAGTAGGTAGAGAATGATTTGTGCACACAAGTAATATGAAAATTGAAATAATTTTGAAATTTAGAGACATTACTACGTCCTTTGCTATCTCTCCCTGGGAGACTGACCATGACAGTAGAATGTCAAGGAGGAGGGACAAATGGCATCATGAGAATCCAACAGGAGAAATACTTTGGAGAAGATGGAACTTGGGATGCCTGTGAAAAACAGTGTGTGAGGGGTAGTCTACCCGGCCCTAGAAATGACTTTGCTCATAAAATCATGCATTCTAATCTTTAACCTCTCACTTTGTGTTATGTGACTACATATTATAAGCTTTAGTTTTTACATATTATGGCCTACTTAAGTGCTATGCCATAAACTTAATTTCATAAACTATTTTCCATACCGTATTGTATAGCTTAATATATAAAACAGCGGCCTTTGTATTCAATATTTTTCGATTACCGCATTCTCAATTAATATGCATCAGTATTGATTACGGTTATGCTTTTGTCACAGATCTATCTGTTCCACTTCTATAGTTTTAAGAAAGAGAATATAAGAAAAGGAAAGAAAGAAAATATAGCATACCAGTAAATAGTTATCCAGGAAAACCATCTGATTTAAAAAACTGTGAGGTTACCTCCTTAGCAAGCCAATTATACAAATGCGATATGTTCTTGAAAATGAACTCCCAATATTGGAGATGAGAAATGCCTAACTCTGAGACTGAGATAATTGCTGCTTCCCATGGCAAGGCGTTTCTAAAAAGGGTGTCTTCTCCCAGCACTAAGCAGTGCAGAAGGAAAAAAAACAGCTTTTCCGTGTTCACAAATCCTGATCTGATAATCCCTATGAGGTTACAAATGAGCTAATGAAATGTTTAATAATAATAAAAAGCAAATGGTCTTGCAATGAATGAGTATCTAGTATGAGCAAGGCATTGTCAAACACATCAGCATATTATTTCTAGTTCTCATAAAAACTCTGCAAGGTGAGCATTAGAATACCCACTTAACAATTGGGGAAAGAAATGATGCACTTTTGAAAGTTATTACAAAGATCTCTCCCTCTTTTTCTTTAGGTAGGCAGCATAGTATTATAAATAAATAAATGCAACCCTAACTGGATCATTTGGAACATCTAATACTTGAAGACAGCAGACCTACTAGAGAAGATCCCTTTCATGTAATTGCATCTATGGGCAATTATAGGCAATTCTCTATATGTCTATGCTTTTTTCAAATTCATTTTTATATTTTTAAAGACAGGCTCTCACTCTTTCGCTCAGGCTGGAGTGCAGTGGCTCGATCACAGCTCACTGCAGCCTGGAGTTCCTACACTCAAGTGATTCTCCTGCCTCAGCCTCCCGAGTATTGTCTATGCTCTTGAGAAAAATAATGAATCACATAGTAAAAGACTAATAGAAACCTCCTGCACCACAGAGGTTTACAGACCATTTTATACCTTCTATCGGCATATATGATAAAAATAGTAAATAGAATAAGGGATTCATCATCATACAACATCAATAAGCCCCTTAACAAGCATTATTAACATTTCTATTCCTCCCAATATAGTCCATATATCACAGAGCCCTATACTTAAGATGACCCCACTAAATTAGGTTCCATAGCCAGGATCTGACCCTAGATTTTCAGATCTAATAACTAAGTTCCCACCTTGCAGGGTGCCAATTTGGAGTCATTTCCTCTGTTCACCCCTTCAAACTTCTTACCATTTTCTGAGATAACTCAGGAAACTTTGGTCCTGCCTAATTGCATAATCATCATAGGATCTGGAAATTGGCCATGGTATCCCTTTCTTTTTATTTGTGTCCTTGACACTTTTTCTTAGAGGTCCCTGAGAATTTTTCTGTTTACATTTCTGCCCTTAGGCCATGCTCGCGTGGTGATACCCTCTCCTTGTCAAGCTAGGTATTGTATGTCATCTACAAGAATCATAGAACATGCTAGAGTTGAAGGGAAACTCAGAATTTCCTATTCTACCATTTCTTTTCTGCAGCTGATAAACCAGACTCAGAGAGGATAACAAATGTAGCTAAGGGCACAAAATTAACTATTTCCAAAACAAGAGCCATTATACCATCATTATATAAAACAGCCTAAGCCACCTGACTCCAAGTTCAGAGCTATTTCCACAACACCAGGGTGAATATCACTGTGCCTGCCAGGTTACTTGCCCCCCCAATCTGATGCTTATCCTGTACTGGCATTGCTATTTCCCTCTCCTCCTTACACCCACCTTTCACCTAGAATATCAAATGATTCAAAATATTTCCAAACTCTGACCCAGGATTTCTATTTGACCTTAAACTCTAACTAAGGATTTCCTTTATCTTATCAGTACATGGCCACTTTTTCCTTTCCCTCTAATAACATAGGCCTGAAGTGTAGTGTATATTCACTAATCTAAAACTAGAGCCATAATATTTTAGAACTAGGAGCAAATTTAGGCAATGGTCTACCTATGTTTTCAACCTGAATATCTCAATGTCTGCCATCAAGTTAATCTTCTTCCCCCAGCACTGTTTCCTACACACCAAAAACTTGCAACATGTCCCCTATCCCATTGGCTACTGACTAGGATCCACAATTCTTGCAATGGAGGCTAAGGCTCACCATATCCCATCATGCACATACTACATCCACCTTGAATTTGACTCCTCTTCACATCCTTTGCTTTAGCCAAAGCAGCCTACACATTTTCCCCTGAAACCAACAAGACCTTGTGTATTTCTGACCTGAAACATCTTGGCTTCCTTGTTCTTGTTTTCTCGGTCCTACCCTTCCTGGCCATTAAACCACCTTGTATCCTCATGAAGCAATTTCTGTTTTAATTTTCAAAGACCAGTAGTCATGGTAGAAAGCATATAAACTGCAGAACAGGCAAACATAGATTATAATCTTAATCTTTTCATTAGATAACAACATGGCCAGAAGTTACTTCACTTCTCTGAGCTTCCGCTTTCTCCACTGCAGAATGGACATAATATACATCATATTATTAAAAATAATCTGAAATGCCACTTTTACCCTGTAATTCATCTACTAGTCAGATAACAAATACAGTTTATATTTTTAATAAAGGCCTCATATTTTAGGCAAAAATTCATTAAAACCATCTGGGGGTAAACTTGTGCTTATATTCTCCTGTTTTGTACCAACTCGAAAGTTTCTTTTCCAGAAAAAGTAAAAATAAAATGTTAAAATGCATGACACCAGACACTCAGATCAAGACCTTGTTTGGCAGATTTCATGAAGGAGTTTCTTGGTAAGATAATGAACATAAAAATAAGTGACTGCAGTGAAAGTACAAACAGACCATCCATGATATTAGCACAATCAGCCAACAGTGTGACAATGACAATATGAGTGTGGGCATACAAATATTTGGTTCAGGAGTAAAAAAAAAATCTAACAAATTCTGATTATGATGTGTGAGCATATTGTCACCTGAGGGAGGTTAGCAGACTATAAAATAAATAGCAATTCTCATCATCTTCTGAACCTTTTAACTACAAATAATTGGGCACTTTGCTGACGATGCAGAACAACTTTTCAAGATGATTAATAGGTCATGTGTGGTAGAAAAGGCACTCCCCACCCCTGTTCATAAAACAATTATGCTAATCCTCTAATTTTTTTCAAAGATTATAAAATATTCTAATCTTTGCAGAATATAGGTTTTGGTTGCAGACGGTGTTTGTATATTACTTGTCAAACTCATTAACATTTTTGAATTTCACATATTTTATCCTCACAACCCCCTGAGAACTATAATATAGGGATTATTATCCTCCATTTAAAAGTGGTAAACAAAGATTCAGAAGCAATTTAGAGGTCTGTCCAAGGTCAAACAGCTAGTTAAAAAGAGATGGGATTAGAATTTTGATTTCCTGAACCAGTGCTATTTTCAAAGACTCAGCAAGTACATATTTTTATAGTTCATCAAAATGAAGGAAATTTTTTTTTCTCTGGGCAGTCTCAACTTCATTTGGTTCATTTTAGATGTTTATATTGATAAGACAGTTTTAGCTTGTGCCTGTACAAATTCAAAAGTTTCTCCTTGTCCTGAGCAGATTGATAAGCTGAGTCAATGTTTGACTGTGACTAGAACAAAATGGTCAAAATGATTTCAGTGCATGGTGTGTGTAAATATAATAACCTGAATGCATCTTGTCTCTGCCCATAATGAACAACATGTGACATGATTCTCTTTCAGTGAGAATCTCAAACAACATCGAATCTGCATAATTGCCCAAGCAGCAGCAGTCCATGGACTAGATGTTAGTGGTCTAAAAAGGTTTTTACCAAGTATGCTCCAGAATGTAAAACTTACTTATGAGCCACATTTGGGGCATAATCACTTAACTTTCATATCCAGATATAGACAAGAGAATGAAGGTAACTTATGTGCATAAGTAAAAATATGGATGAAGGCAGCTACAAAAATGTGAATTTAAAAACAGGAGACAATACTTAATTGAGGTTGACTTAATAGTTCTGTTTATGGAAGGTATTTCTTTTCAGATAAGACGCATTCTAACTTCTAACTGGAATCTCTGCTGTATGTTATTTAACTCCTCATTTGGGTTGTACCTATTGCGCTCTAAGACATTTGACCCACACTACTTATGCCACCTGACCAACAATTTATCTAAGCTTGAAATGGTCATAGCAATTAGCAGGCTGCTAATCAGTATAAGCAGATGAAAAAGATTGGCATCCCTGTTCAAGGAAGTTATAGTCAGTGCCTCCTCTCATTTTATATGAATTATTGCTGTTTAAAGATATCATAAAGGAGATTTGTGCATCTGGTTTAAAAACTAAATTAGATGATCTTGAGGGTGCCCTTTAATTTTGAAATTCTGTGATTCTATCATTCTACTCATCATACCACTTGCGATCTCTTTTTGGGGGGCTAGTTAAAGGGAACAGAAACATAGGGTAAGATTAAGTCAACCACTGTTATTGCTCCAAAGACATGAGTTTATTATTCTAGACTCAAAATATAAACTTCTAAGATTAAAATTAGAATTTAGAAACAACTAATATGGAAGGAAGTAAAACATTCAAAAGCATTGCCCTTCAAATGTTGCCTCATAATGGGGTTGGAATCCTTAAAATTAAAAAAAAAAAAGAAAAAGCTAAATGGATTCCACAAAGCACTTGAAGGATTAATATCTGTCTTCTTTGATTACTCCATGATAAAATATTATAATATAATCCTATAATTTCTGCACCACTTATTTGACACTTCAGCCTTACATGAACAAACTGTCTTTGAGCCAAATGTATTTTTTATGCATATGTGAAGCTGAGAAATGCAAGAATTTTGATCCCAAGGTACATCAACCACATGTTCCATTAGTGAGAAATTTTTAGACTGAACAAAAGCAAGGAAGAGCAATTTGGTGACCTTGTTTTATGAACATAAAATCATCTCTTCTCTGTGACATCTGGCCAAATACCGACCTTTTTGTCTGCCTCAGTGGCTCAACCAGTTTAATTCTATTGTGAAACATTTAAAAATGGATTTACCAAGCTTTATGTATATTCCAGAAGAAGAACACAAAATAGAATGATTCTAATTTGAGTGCTAATTATTTCAACAATTGAAGGAAAGCAGTGTCACATTTTAAGATAATTCTAACGATGCCTCATTGTTATTAATAAAGAGATGCCTCATTTTGCCAAAGGGAGTATCTTTGTAAACTTGGATGTGAATTCAATTTCACAATTTAACTCTATTAAGAGACCTCATTCTTCAAGAGATTCATTTGGCAAAAACTTTTATAAATTAAATCTGTTTAACAATCCAGATTTTTCTATATACATTTATTTATACTGAAGTAACTTTCTATAAAAATTAGCTTACATATTTTAAAAACACGTATCACTTGAGTGTATTAGAAACTCTGGAATTATTCTAAGGATGTAGACATCACCCTGTAATAAAAAGTTACAAAATATATATATTGCTGTAATTTGCACATATATAGTCAAGTCATTCTATGCTATTTTCTAGCAACTATTAAGTTAGAAATACTTAAAGCATATGAATAGGAAGATTCATCTCTCTCAGAAAGCTGCATTCTTAAAATACCAAAATTTAAGATAAAAGACTTCACATTAACTTTTAATCTTTAGTCATACAAGTTTGCTACAACCTATTTGGGCAAGATATTTTTTTTCATTCACCTGTATTTTTAATTAGGTTAACAGTTTTATGTGTCCTATAAGCAGCAGGTCTTATATAATGAGAAATTATTAATAATAGTCCATAAAATTAAAATACTCATACTAAGAATTTAAAACTGCAAGATCTGAACTGAGTGCAAATAATGTGTTTGTTTGTGAACCATTCGTGCACCAATCTGATAGAACACACCGCCTTAAAGGTCTTTGGGCATTTTTTCCAGACCAAGTTTCTCTTCTAATTTATCATTGGTACAAGGTGTGATGACTTTGAGACATCAATTAATATAAATTGGAAGCAGGCAAAGTATTAATTAAACGTGACATTCTGATTATTTAAACCTTCTATTAAAGTTGATTATTCAGAGTATGTTGATAGCCTGTTCTTCAAAATGACTGATGATATCAAGCTTTACTGACTTCCTCTAAGTCTACCATTTCCAAGTCTACAAAACAGAAGGAATAAATGAAGTGAGAAGAACACTGGAACAAGTCTCATAGACAAACTGACTAATCTCAGACCCCCAAGGTCAAAGCAAAGCAATTCATTTCTCAGCTTTCATCAACACAAGACATGATTTATCAATCTAAGAGCAGGATTACAAACATTATACATCTCAATGATATGTTCTTTGCACTGTGTAACTTTTTGAACAATGACAGATTGCATAGTCCCCACAAAAGTAATATCATAAAGCAAAACTCATTATATTCGCAAAAGTACTTTAATTTTTTAAAAAATATGTTTTATACATTAGCAATCATTATTACTACCTACACCATTGGGGGATACAATAGCATTTTAAAATTCAGGTATTCTTTGGGATTTTATCACCTCAATGGTCTCAACGTTGGGCATTCATGTTCCTCAAAATACTATTCTTACCCTAATATATTCATTTGTGGAATCAGACACTGTGCTGTAGGTAATTATTAAAGGCAATATTCTTATGCTATCATAAAAGTTCAATGGCAATTATTGTATTTGAAATATTGCTACTTCCATAAGTCTAAAGCTACTCTTGGAGAAGAAAACACTGTAAGAAAGATGATAGTAAAATTTCTTAACATTATAAATGTAATCACATACAAAGGAATTTTGTCCAAGTTTCTCTCTCCCTTGTTACAACACTGAAGGAACTGCTCTATATGGCATGTTTATAAATAGCAGCTAAGAAATTATTTTATAGAGTAATGTTAGGTAATTTGAAAGATTTCTTCAAATGAAATTACATGCAAAGGGTAGTCAATTGAGATCATGAAAAGTTACTCTGCATTCTGTATATTTTTAATCACAGTATTATTTTCACTGATCTAAATTAATTAACACCTTTTCCATTAGGTCACAATTTTAGGAAAATTTTATTGCCTAGGTGGAGGAGGATAGTAAAAGGTGTTGTATCTTCAGCTTATGATTCATTTCACCAGCTGCCAGAAGGTTGCATGTTGCAGCACACCTGGACACATGCACCCATGACTGATTGGGAAACACATTTATCTTGGCACGTCACAAAGGAGATGGAATCATAATTATTCTCCCTTGTAACTAAAGGTATTTTGGAGCTGTATCTACCTACAAAATAATGCAAATTTCACACCTGGACTAGGTCCACATAATTTTACCATCTGTTCTTGATATTCAACCATAAGTATTTCCCAAAGCATTCTGTGTTTAAAAAATAAAATTCAGTTTTAAATGACGTAACATTGCAGGAGATGTCACTTTCAAAAGTAAGACAATAACTAAGTCACTCAAAACTCTGAGTTGCTTTGGTTGATAAATACATAATACAATATTAACCTTTACTGTACATTAAGGAGATTTTGTATATTTCTCATATTTTAATTTTGAAAAAAATAAATGTGTTGGCTAAGTTTTACACAAACTCCTCCATGTAAAAATTGAATATCTAAGTACCTTGTGTGAAAGAATAAAGAGGCATCAGAGGTTTCATTTTTCTTAAGTCTTAGGAGTTAGTCATTACACTGACCTCAAAAATTTAGAGGTTCTTAATCTCTTCTGAGCATTTCATTAGTTTAAGAGCTTAAAACAATACACCAAATTAAAAGTATTCTAGATATATTTAATGAACTATGCAGAATTGTGATTTTCAGAAATTGAAAATATTCCATCCAATATAACTACTGATAGTAATCTTTGTTTTAATAGTTATTTTTAAATTATTGTAAAACTCATACCTTATGTTTTTCCCTTTAAAGGGCAAGTTTATTTTTTTCTAAATATAAAAATTCAATGAAATCTGTACACAGGAATAAGAGAAAAGATTTTTTGAGTAAGGCCTCAAAGTACAAGCAACAAAAGCAAAAATAGATAAATGGCATTACATCAAACTTAAAAGCTTCTGCACAGCAAACAATCAACAGACTGAAGAGACAACCTACAGAATGAGAAATAAACATGTGCAAACTATGCATCTGACAATAGATTAATAACAAGAATACATAAAAACTCAAACAGCAAAAAAAAAATAATCTGAAAAATGGGAAAATAATCTGAATAGACATTTCCCAAAAGAAGACATATAGATGGCCAACAGGTATATTAAAAAACATACTCAACATCTGCAAGCATCAGGGAAATGCAAATCAAAACCACAATGAGATATCATCTCATCCCAGTTAAAATGGCTTGTATCAAAAAGACAAAAAATAACAGATGGTGGCAAGGATATGGAGAAAGGGAAGCTCTCATATGCTGTTGGTAGGAATATAAATTAATACAGCCATTATGAAAAATAGAATAGAGGTTCCTCAAAACACTAAAAATAGAACTATTATATGACCTGGCAGTCCCACTGCCGAGTACACATCTAAAAGAAAGGAAATTGGTATACTAAAGAAATATCTGTACTCCCGTGTCTATCACAGCACTAGTCACAATGGCTAGGATGTGGAATCAAACCAACTGCCTATGGACAGATGAATGGATAAAGAAAGTATGGTACATACATATAATAGAATATTATTCAGCCACAAAAAAGAATGAAATTCTGTCATTTGCAGCAACATGAGGTGAGCCTGGAAGACATTAGGTTAAGTGAAACAAGCCAGGCACGGAAAGACAAATATCTCATGCCTTCACTCCATGTGTGGGAGCTTAAAGTGTTGATCTCATGGAGGTAGAGAGTAGAACGGTCATTACCAGAAGCTGGGAAGGGTGAGGAGAGGCGGATGAAGAGAGGTTGGGTAATGAGTTAGATAGGAGGAAATACAGTTAGATAGGAGGATAAATTCTAGTGTTCAATAACACAGTAGGGTGACTGTAGTTATCAATAATTTATTGCATATTTAAAAATAGCTAGAAGAGAAGATTTGGAATGTTCTTAACACAAAAAAAATTGACAAATATCTGAAGTGATGGGTATCTCAATTACCCTGATTTGATCATTACACATTGTATGCATGCATCAAAATATCACATGTACCCCCCAAAATGTTTTATGTATCAAAAAAAGAATAATAGATATCAAAAAATGCATATTCAACTTCAGAACTGAAAGTTTAGAGCGTAGGCTTCAATATGGTATAAAAGAATTTTTCATGTCTTTCAAAAGCACTGAAGAAAAATAATTGCTTGGACTATTGAAACCTAAAAAACATTATGTGAATAACATTTTACCTTGCTCTAAAAAAAGGATATAACCATAATAGTAATAATGACAACAATTATGTGGAGATTAAAAAATGATAGCAACTAATCTAAGCACTTTATACATATTAATTCATCAACACAACCCAATGAGGTACATGCTATTATTTCCACGTTTTGAGGTAAGGAAATTTCTTTGCTACAGAAAAAACAAAAAGCTACTGAATGAATCATTACCATCACTGGTCCTTAGTATTTATATGCACTGAGTCATGGACATTATCAATATGTGAAACTAAGGCCCTTCAATTTAAAAAAGGAGAGAGAGAAAGAGTCCATAACTGGTATGCTACTCTGCTGGGACATATCAGAAATTTAGGCTAGAATAATAATGACATAAATAGTTCAAAGATAAGCTTAATATATGCAAACACAGTGAAACAAAAACTATGTTCAAACTTTTATATAACATTAAAAGAGAATGTGAACTATATGTATATCACTGATGTACCATATAATAAATATCCACAAACCCACAATTTGCCATTTTTGTAAGAAGTATACGCTTCTATTAGATTCTAGTAACTGGTTTCTGTAAAATGTTTTTAGAGTTAAAAAACACAGTCACAATCCATAGTAACTTCTTTTACATAATAGAAATTCAATAAATATTTCATATAAAATCTAGTAAGCTATCTTTTCTCTGTGTTGCCACTTATATACTAATTATTCTCAAAAACTAAAAAGATAGGTCAACCTGGTCACCCAGCAAACCTGCGGCCTCAAGGCCACATGTGGCTCTCCAGATCACCTTATTAATATTAATAATGGATTAATATTAATTAATGATTATTAATAAATAGATTTGTTCTGTGAAGTTTGGATTCAGTCAAAAGACCACACTCAAGGATCCAGAAGGCCAGATGAGGCCCCAAGGCCACAGGTTCCCCACCCTTAGACCATAGCTTATCATTTCCAAGTAATGCTAGACAGAACTAGTTCCTGGTAAATATGTGTTCTCTACCTATAATTCCAGTTATAAATATGACAATGCTGTCATAAATTGGTCATATTTCTTAATAAAACAGCTTGTCACATGTTTAAATTACATATTGATTTGCATAGCAGTTGAATCTGATGCCATGAAACATCATTTTAACCTCAATTGCTGGCTTAAGTGTTCTAAACTCTTGACATCCCTGGTACTTGGCCAGATCTAATTGGTTTATTATCTCCCAAGATACCTGGTGCCAGAATTTCTTAGTCTATCTTAATTGGAATTGTCAACCCTTAGGCATATTCCCTGATGTCCCGGCTATTTCCTACTGACTCACCTTTGTTCCTGCTGTCCCTTTTCCTAGAAATCAGTGTGTGTTTGTTCGTGTGTATGAATGTGTCTCTTTCTCTCTCTTCTCTTTACCTAAGGAACATTAGCTCATCATTTCAGACACTATGGAAGCAACATCACCCTGGTTAGAGTTAAGTATTTCCCATTTTCCTCTTTGCCAAACCGGGTAAATACTCTATTATGGTATCAATCACACTGTTACATTTGTTTGATTAAACGTTTGACTCATTTACTGAACAATAAAATACTTGAAGACAAGTCTCACTGATCATGTAAGATGTTCCTAGCACAATGGTTGGAACATAGCAGATATTCATTAAAAATGAAATGAATTAAACAACTATAAAATTTAGTCTACATTTTACAGTATGGTTCTTAGATATTCCCTCTTTTGTCCATGATTTTTTTTTTGCTGTTTTTCTGCATGAAGTCAATGTTTATACACAAATCATAAAAATAATTCATTTTCTAAGTGAGTACATTTTAGAAACACTATGTAAATCATCATCAAATCATCTAACTATAAAATTGTTACCTAGGAAGAAAGAGTAAAAACAATCTCAGCTATTAAAATTTACAACTTCCTATCACATTCCCCAGGTATTTCTAGGCTTTCATAACTAATTGTCCATTAATTACATTACTCTCTTTAATTGGATAGTCATGAAAAAAGTTTACATGAATTTTTAGAAACAATCAACTTTTTTAGTTTAAGCTACGCTGTGTGTAGCTGAAAGTCTATGTTAAGTTATATGTATGTGTTTATATGAAATAGGTTACCTAAAATATAACTGTATTCTTTCCTGCTTTCAGGTTATGAGGCACTTTAATATGAATGTAGAATATATAATTAAGTTACTTGTATATAATTCATGATAAAATCAAATAAATTTTATCTGCCTAAGAGAATATTAATGCTTATGATGACAATAAAGTTGACTAGTGCACACTGAATTACTTATTCAGATCTACTTTTTCAACTATGTAATCTTAAACTTTATTCTTCACAAAAATTTCAGAGTAAATATGGCTACTTACTTTTCAGGGTTTTCCACTTCTTCAGTAACAAAAT
Organism: Lemur catta; assembly: GCF_020740605.2. Taxonomy (NCBI): domain Eukaryota; kingdom Metazoa; phylum Chordata; class Mammalia; order Primates; family Lemuridae; genus Lemur; species Lemur catta. The sequence continues at coordinate 87,586,729 of NC_059132.1, read as the reverse complement.
TGAGGTAAAACCTAAAATATATAAATAATAAATAATTTACATACTATTTTAATATATTTTACCATTATAGTCCAACGTTTCAAATTTTAGGTATTTAAAACTGAACTAACGGCCGGGCGCGGTGGCTCACGCCTGTAATCCTAGCCCTCTGGGAGGCTGAGGTGGGTGGATCACTCGAGGTCAGGAGTTCGAGACCAGCCTGAGCGAAACCCCGTCTCTACTAAAAAAATAGAAATAAATTATCTGGACAACTAAAAATATATATAGAAAAAATTAGCCGGGCATGGTGGCGCATGCCTGTAGTCCCAGCTACTCGGGAGGCTGAGGCAAGAGGATCACTTGAGCCCAGGAGTTTGAGGTTGCTGTGAGCTAGGCTGACACCATGGCACTCACTCTAGCCCAGGCAACAAAGTGAGACTCTGTCTCAAAAAAACAAACAAACAAACAAACAAACAAACAAAAAAAACTGATCTAAGAATTATGAAAACTTCATAAAAAATACTTTTACTAAGATGAATATATCCAACAACCAAAAATTCCCACAAATCATTTTTTGATAAGCACTATTTGTGAAGTGCTTATCATATGTCAGATACTGGCAGTATACACGTGAAAAGTCCACAAGAAGCTCATGGTTTACAGGATGGCCTACGTAGAGCATGATGCAGTGTAGAAGCATTGCTGGAGCAAGGACATGGGAGCCAGAGGACAGGTCTAGCCCAATATAGTAGGTCAAAGAAGGTTTTCTAGAGGAGGCATCTCCCAACTCGAGCCTTCAAGGGTTGCTTAGCCACCCTGAGCCCTGGTGAGGTGGTGTGAGGACATTCCAGACTGAGCATAGCACATGAGCACAGAAGTGTGGCCAAGTGGCTATGCATGGGGATATGACAAACAAGTTCAGTGTTCTGCGGTACAAGTGTGGCAGAGGGAGTGGGAACAGAATTTAAGTACAAGATGACCTTTGAATCCTGGGAATCCAAGTATTAGTGGTGGAGACAAGTCAATCAAAACTTACAGGGCAATACAAGTGTCACAGCAACATTTCTGAGCTTTAGGGAACTGCTATTGGCTTCTTAGAGAGTATAAATGTAGTACACAAGTAGGAACTGAAAATGGTATAAATAATAGTGTATTGTACATTTCAAAATAGCTAAGAGAGTAAATTTCAAATGTTCTCACCATGAAAAATGATGTTTTTGAGATGAATATATTAATGATTTAATTTTTCTATATTATATTCATAAATTACTCTGTACCCCATAAATATATACAGATGCTCCTTGACTTACAATTTGGAGCTATGTCCTAAAAAACCCATCATAAGTAGAAAGTATCTTAAGTCAAAAATGCACTTAATACACAAATAAACCCATCAGAGAGATGAAAAATCATTAAGTTGGTCCATCAAAAGTCAGGGGCCATCTGTACAACCATAGTTTATCAATTTACAATTAAAAATAAAAATTTTTAAAAAGATAGTAAATTCTCAATTTGTGCTTTTTCCTTCCAGTTTACTGTTTTCCAGTAAGCATCCCAAATAGCCTCAAGTCACAAGACTATGAAGTTACCATTTTTTTTTTGTATATTTAGGCAGTTAAGGCACATTGTTAGTCATTATACCACAAGCTGACAACTAAAGATCAGAAAATTTTGAAAATTTCCAAAGTCCAAAACACTTTTCTGAATCTCTTATATGACAAGAAGCATTCTAGTCATGCAATATTTCACTTTCAAGTTATACAGAATTGCAAGTATTACTCTAAAGTCAGTCCCTAGAGAAAGTCACATTCCTTTCCTTCACTTTGTGACTCTACTAATCCCACCCAGGAATGCCTACTGCCTTGCATCCTTGATTTTGCTTTCTAGCCTAAAGGGACTGCTGGAGACCCCTTAAATCACTCATAGTTCTTTCTTAATGTTCCACGATGTCAGCTTGAGTCAGATTCCACCCTCAGAAAAAGCATATATAGATAACTGGATCATGAAAATGGAAAAAACCTAAAATCATTATAGAAAGAGCTAGACCTATAAAGACAAAGACTTTTCTACTTCTTCATCTTGTAGGTTTAAGAAATTTTTATAAAATAAAAAAGACATATTTTCAATATACTCTTCTGTTATCTTAATAATCTTTAGAAAGTAAAGATAACCTGTTACATAGGTATGCAGGAGCTCAGGTGCATAGGTACAAATTCTCTAAAGCCTAAAATCAAATGCTTGGAATATTCGCCTAGCAGCCCTTAATATACTTAAGTATCTCGCAACCTAAGTCAAGGATGAGGAAACCTGTCTTGCTCCATATTTATAAAAACCCCATCTAAATTCACAAGTAGGCAATTGAGGTTCTAGGTTAAGGTGTCTACAATTTTAAGGACTATATTTTGAGTACCAACAATTGAAAACCTGAGAGAACAGGAACAACAAAGGTGATCTAAAAAGTTAGCAGCCACGGATGTTTTTAATGACTAGAAAGTAAGTTTCTAAAAATAGAGTTTGTGTCTATACCAGGAAAGCAAGCAACAATCAGTACTTATATCTGGAATATGCACTCCAAGAGGGATTTGATGTGTTTGTCATAAGCCTGAGGCAACAGGAAGAAAAAATAAAACCACACACCAAAAAACAAAAACACAAAAGAAAAAAATCCTACACACTAAGAAATATTTCTGTGCTTCTTATGTCAAAAATAGCCAGTTTCTTCTTACCAGTTGTTTTAGAAAGCGTTCTTTTCTAACAATGTTAAAGCAAGAAAGGAAATATTTATGAAAAAGGAACACATTTTCAGATATTTGCCATAGCTCCAGAGAATAGAGAAAAGGAAAGGGCTGGGGGTAGGGAGGCAGTAGAAAGGAGAAAGCTTTTTATTTTAGTCCAAACATTCGTATCCTGTGGGAAATCCACCTTTATGCTCTCCTAGTCTCCAGAAATTAGTCCATAGTATTCTCTTTGGTTTACATCTCTTCATGGCCTCTAGAGAATATTCACAAGATCTATTGTTCCAGCTTTTCCACGATTGTGCATAAAAGGCACTACCATGCCAGCAATACATTCCAATACCCAACTAGGTGAATTATTTTAAAAAGAAGCTTATTCTTTAGATTATATTTGACACAATGGTACAAAATAATCCCAGCAGGTGCCTTAGAAACACTAAATCCATTGAGGATAGGATCTAAAAGGAAGAAAAAAGATACTGAAAAACTATTTTCTATCCCCAAATTAAAAAAAAAAAAAAAAAGGTCACACCAAGCAATATTTAGCTTTGGATCAGGATATGGGATTGAAATTGGTTGGGCTCCCCAGGGCCACAAGAGAGACTGGCAGATGTATTTCTCTGAATGTGGACATTGGCAATAATATTGCAGTTGTTCTGACCCAACTCCATGACCTGGCTGGGTTAATGATTTCTTTTCTCCTAATCAGGTTTCTGTGAAGCAGTTTTTTTCATTCTAGAAAGGTTCTTTGCTCCTCAGAAACAAAAGCCTGCTCTATTTGGATTCCTCAAGGTTTGGTGCTGTCTTTACCCTATGCAAGCAGAGCAAGGTCTCCAGGACAGCAACAGTCTTGCTGCTTTTATTCAGGATCACATGCGGGCAGTAAGTTCTGATGACAATAGCTGCTTTGCTCGGTCTTAATCATTTACAATACCACCACCTTTTCTTTTCTTTTCTTTTTTCTTTTTTTTTTTTGGCCAAATATTATCATAGCAACAGCCTAGGGAGTGGTGGCTCATTTGCAGTTCCCCACTGATAATTCTACAACTGAGTCTTGTAATTATATCATGAAGGACAGACAGAGGCCAGAAAGGTAGGGATCACAATTGGAAAGTGAATAAATGCCCCTCTCTTTGGGAATTCTTTTAGTCTCCATCTTGTTCCATTTACATCCAGATAATAACTTTTCTTCTGGAACTCCTAACCAACAGACTATTTTTTTTTTTTTTTTCTAAGCACAGCTTCCTTTCTCGAAGACTGATGACCATAGATTAACAGCCAGATTATTTCTACCTCTTCACAAAGCAGCATTCGGGTAGCACGACCACCTGCTATAGAAGCACGGTTACTTATCTGTCCCCTACATAAGCCACTTGTATCAGATAACATTCCATTTAAAATCCTGGACTTATTTTCCAATACTGTGATTGAACCCTCAGGGATATGGAAAATGAACAGTTTCTTGTTCTTTAACATAGGGAGTAGACATGAGGATTATATGGGTAAAAGTATAAAAATAGTTCATGCCCACTCCTTAGGCCCTATAAAAAGAGTAACATTTGAGGTTCAGCATCAAGTAGATCAAATATTAATAAGATAATTCAACTTAAAAAGAATCTTTATACATGGAGAAATACATCAGCCCTCAAAAGCCTACAGAAATGGAGAAAATTTGCTCTACATGAAGCAGGTGACCTGAATTTTCAGTTCTGAGTGATGGAAAAGTGGGGAGGGTAAAAGAATTAAGGTTCCGTGGGAACAGATGCATGATACTCACAGGCAAAAGAACTTCATTCAACAGAAATTAATCAAATCTCCCTTGTGACTATGTCCACATTCCACATTCCTGATTGCGTATTGCTCAGTTCCCAACACTTGGCGATAGCTGAAAGCTTTTGCTACCTCCTCGCTTTGCTCTGTCATCTCCTGGTGACCCTCCCAGTGGCTTGGCTGCAGCCCCAGGGCGCAGAGCTCTGATCCAGGCTGAATAGCCATAGAACAGTTGATTCTGTTCTAACCCTGTGATCATGCTCAGTTCTTTTCTCTGCCTAGTGCCACATTGTGCTTTGGACAAAAGTAAAAAGACTTCAAAAATAACTGAGTGATTCAAAACTAGTGCTTACACACAATGACTATAAAAATATTCCTGGAATATACAAATGCTTTTCACTGATCTCCTTAGAGCTACAATCTTCTAACAATCTTCAAACATATTTTGCTTCAAAGGCCATGTTAAGATTTTAAGTTCCTGTACTCTGTTAATTCTCCTCCAATGCTATATTTTCATAATTCAGTGAGATTAATGGGGTAAACACTCCATTTATTTTGAAATATATCTTTACATTCCATGCATTAGCTGGAAGGTAAGATCCTAAACACTAAAGAAACAAAAGGAAATTATATTTGTGTTGGAAATGCATTGACATCAGTTTTGAACTAATGTAGTTTCCCAATATTTTTAGGCTCATAGAACATTCTCACAGCTAAAGCTATGTAACTATTAATTTTATAAATAATGTAAAAAGAAACATTGCTATTATTTACTCCAAACCAATGAAATTTATTCTTACTATAATGATTTTGATGTTTAAATAATGTTTTTATACTTAGTGGGTTTTCTTGCAACTGTCACTTCAACTACATTTTACTAGGTAAATAAAATGTATTTAGAAAAAAATCCCACTCTTCTCCATGATTATAGTTTTTCAAATACCTGAAAAAAGCAAGGCATATACACAAAGTTAAAATACCTTAACCAGAACCGTAAGTATTACAGAGGGACATGCATCAAAGAAAATTTATCCATGACTCATGATGTTAATCATCTTTGCTGTATATTTTTCTTTTCAGATCTTGGGGAAATTTTAAGGAACTTCCTTTAAAATGTAACAGCATGTCTAGTACAGTTGATTTCATTATCTTGGTTTCCCTTTCCCTGCCTTTAGAGTTATCATTTTACCTCCTGGGAATGTCTTACTTATTTCCATATCAAAGTTATTTTTCTTTCTCATGGGAAGGTGGAAAAATTGATTAATCACTATTTGTTAATACCCTTGGAGCTTTAGCTGAAAGGCCCTTTGACAAGCAAGGCACTATTCTTTGGTACCTCATGGTGCTATTACTTCCTTAGTAATTCAGACTGGCTCCTAAGACTCAGCATTTTTTTATGACATCAGGCTAAATCTAGTAGTCACCTTTACTAGAAACCTGTTATGTTTAAGTCATATGCATAGTAATCAGCCTGGTGAAGGGGATCACACCATATTTCTTAATTTAAGTAGAGCATAGCACATTGGATCATGGTTTCTCACATTTGCCTAGCACTTTGCTTGGTACTTAACAAAAGTACCAAGCACAGTGCTTGAAGGAATTAATGCACTATACAAACCACCAGGTCTGGAGATATCAACTTACCAGCCAGCATATGCATACATTCCATAATAAAAAGCTAGGGGTAACCCCATAATACTAGCATCTCTTCCTGAAAAGGCATCTTTAAAGTGCTGTGTTTGACCTGCAATCGGAATAAGAAGATTTTAGGGTTTTTCAAAGAATGGGTTATTATTTTCTCTTTAACCACAAACATGGGGAAAGGATTGTGAACCACATCATTTCAGGTCTAGATTTCTTACTCTCTGCTCATGACCAACTTTATCTATTAATACTGCACCTATTCCAGAGGAGTCCAAAAAATATATCGGTCACTACTAATACTATTTCACACTTCTCTTTTACTAAAGTTATAGCAAAGATGAAAATGGCATTTAAAAAAAAAATCCCTTGTTTGAGTGTGCCTCTACTGTGACCATCAGAGAAGACTAAAAAATCTTCTGTAATCCATAGTCTTTAGGAATCTGATAGAATTATTAAAGATAATTCACTGCTTGGATACAAAGAAATATCCAAGGGTCTCTTCTTAAGGAGGAGGTGGCAAGAAACCTCAGAACCACTTCTCCACATCATTTAACTTGCTGCTTTCTGTTTATCAGATGTAGTTCAGTAGATACCTGCCTCCTAGAACAGGGGTTGGAAAACACTGAGGCCCACATCTTGCCACCCCAACCTGCTAGCCTCTCATGTAAATACTCTTGTAAATAAAGTTTTGTTAGAGCATAACAAGGCCAATTCATTTAAGTATTGTCCATGGCTGGTTTCACTCTATAACAGCAGAGTTGAGTAATTTCAACAGAGACCTTATAACTCACAAAGTTAAAAATATTCACTATCTGGTCCTTTACAGAAGAAGTCCACTGACCCTGAGACCTTGTCCTAGAGAATGGCATGGTTTCCTTATAGAAACATCAAAAAGATATTTGTATTTAACTTCAAAATAAATAGGTTTCAAAGTGTTGTATCAATATGTGGATTGAATGCTTGTATTCATCACATATTAATATTTCTCTATTTTGTGAACACAGTGGACCTTTTTCTTGCATATCTTTTGGATAGTTTAAAAAGTTAGAAATTCAAAAAAATGAAATAAAATAAAATAAAAAGTTAGAAGTTCAGATTTACTTTGGTCAGTTAATAGTCAAACTTAAGCATAAAAAAAGGCTTTTATTTCCCAAAGAAACAAGCAATGAAACTACCCAAATGGGATATGTATTAATAACTTTGTTTTAAAATAGATCTTCATGTAATTAAATGAAAGGGGTATAGGAGGTGGCTGAAGTATTTGAGATACTCTATCTTCACAGTCAAATCTTAGTTGTTGCTTGCATCATCCAGGAACAAGATATACTGATAATAACATGTGTGAATATGAAGACCAAAAATGGAGAATGTGGAGTTACACACTAGATCATTTTTCCCTCAAAGTAAACAATTCTCATAGGTCATTTTTAAAATAGTAGCGTGAATTCAGAAATCTCCATTTTACTAAAACATTTCTGTGTACTTATAGGAGAAAAATATAAATACTGAAATTCAGATAAAAACATCTATTGAGTATTCTTTTTCATGATTTGTGGTCTCTCTGGCATAAAGGGGGCATATTTCTAAGAGTGTAGCACCAAATAATTAATAAGAAAAATCAAACTCTGTAAATACTGAGTCACAAGCACCGATCTTCAAAAGTGCTATTTTGAAAGTACCACAAGAGAGAAGCATTTTATTTCTAAACTTCAGCAATATTTTGTCTGCATAACAGAGGTCTCAGGAAGACTAAGGTCATAATACTCAAAGGGAAGTTCAACAAATACTTATAACTGAATACAACTATGTTCTGGGTCTGATTAGAGTGGAAATAAATGCACAGTCTGTGTTAGCAAAGTCTTTGTCTTCCTAGAGTTTCAGATTGATGTAAAAAAATATGTGATCACGTTAGAGATAAAGAAAAGTACAATTTTATAGTAATGGAGTAAATATATCTGCTAAGAATGATCTCTAAAATATTAAAATTTACATTAAATATGGTAATGTTCTTAGGGAATTTTTCCATTAGGTGACATCGTGAAGAAGGTTGGTCACTTTAAGAACTGACATCATAATTATTAACTAAAGTATCCCTCTATTGTAACTGCCAAACAGAATTCAAGGGATATATCATGACCCCTACCCTTGAGAGATTTGCAGTACAGTATTTGGGGAACCAAACTTTAACTTTTGCGCATATATAAGTATGTAGCAAAAATTGACTATAATGCTCCCTGTAGGGTCTTATACCAAAAAGAAAAAGAAAGAAAGAAAATAAATCTTAATTTCAAGGGATAGTATATCATCTTTTCGAATCTAAACTAGAACAAAGGAGGGCCAATGACCTAGAGATTCTGCACTCCTTACAGAAGACTAAAGATTTAGCCCAAAGAAAGAAAGCACCAACAAAACATGTTTGCCTACATCCCAAATGAATACAGAATACGAGCAGGCCAGCTCTGTGGAGGCCAAGGTGAATTAGAAGAACTAACTCATGTCTTCTCTTCACTGCAAGCTCTGGTGCTCAAAATCTCCATTGTGTTTATTTTGAGTTGGCTGAGGTTGCTGGATTTGATAAAAGCATTTCCGCCAGCAGGGCTCTAAGATCTCCCACTAGGCTTATTAAACGGGCAACAGCATCTCCCTTTCCCAGCTACAGAGTGACTGATCTTTCAATGTTTGTTATTGTTTAATGCCTCTACCAACAGCGATGATTTTGCTGAACTTTGGCATTTCCTTTTGCCTTGCGTAATTCTTCTCCTGCAACGTCATGAAATTTCTCTATAAATTCCCTTTCTTGGAACAGACAACATCAATGTAAACTAAATATTTAGCATGCCCAAGTTATATGTCACTCCTTTACAATTTTTTTCTCACGTTCCTTTTTATTGCCTACTATTATGGCCATTGCTAATTAAAAATTTCATGTGGACCTCCTTCTCTTCCAACAATTTCCACTGAATCCAAGCAATGGCAAGGGCCTTCTTCACCAAAACAACTGAAACTGTAAATTTCACCACTAAACTTCTTTTTTTATTATACAGTAAACTTTATAAAGCAAATAATATCAGAAGATGTTACCTTTCTGAAGAAATGCAAAATTTACATTAAAATGGTGCAGCAATAAAAATTAATTTTTGCAACTATTTTTATTGTCATATAATATTAATATTTACTTTTTAGGACTGTTGTTCCCATATCTGACTCCTCTTCTAAGAATACCACTCTCAAGGTAAAAGAAATGATAACCAAAAAGAAAAAAAATACTATTGATCATCTTTTGTTATTTTCCAGATATCTTTTTTGTTTTAATCTTTATTACTATTATTAGACAATTTTAAAGTAAAAATAAAAGGACATATTTATCTGTAGTTAAAACTAAATGGCAGATTTGTTTTTTCCACTTGAAGTTTTCACTGCAAACAGTTTGTACTGAGAGAATTCACTGATGCCTTATTTTGTTGCTTGGCTCAGTCTTAATCCTCTTGCTGCCATTCAACTGTAAATACCAACTCACCCACAATGGAGCAGCCTTTCAAATCAATTAGATGACAGTATAGAATTTAAGTTCCACAAGCAGAGACTAATTAAGGATTCTGCTAATACAAGCAAAAGTTAGTGTTAAAAGAGACCAAAAGCAGATAATGTGTTTTAAAAAGCATTTACTTTTCAGTCCATACCTTTAATTAGCTGCATAACTCCAGGGACTATAATTATCAGAATTGCTGTGAGCTTGCAAAAGGTTAGGAGAATCTGGATCCGGGCACTCCAGCTGACACTCATGCTATTTAGGACCATCACCGTAGCTGCAAAGGAATAGATGCAGTTACAAAAGGTGAATCCTCATTGTCACGAAGTCATCTTAGGTCCTTGTTCCTCAAAGTGTAATCTATGCATCAGCAGTGTTGGCATTACCTAGAAGTGCTTTAGAAATGTAGACTCTCAGGCCCTGCCCCAGACTTAAGGAATACAAATCTACTCTTCAACAAGCTCTCCAGGAGATTTTTATGGACATTATTAAAGTTTGAGAAGCCTAAATAAAACCTCTGGACAATAAAAATTCCCCTCTTGTTCTTTGTGTACATCAATAAGAGTGGGCATATATTGCAGTACTCTTAATAATCATATCAAAAATCTTCTAACCAAACCCTGAAGTCATCACAGCATGCAATCAGATTGCTGATATTGACTCTTTAGCTTCCTATGGCAACTATTTCCTAGCTCACGCCTGCCAGTGTGAATCACACTCAAGAAGGGGCAAGAAGAAGAGAAGTTGGCTAAAACCTTATTCTTCATTCTCAGGACTAGCCTTAGCCAGCATTTTTCTTTTTGGTTTTCCTCTCCACATTCCAAATAACACATTAAGCAGTGACTTTCAATCTATCATATACATATATGTTTCCAAGACATGTTTTGGGGCTTGAGTAAAATATCATAAAGTGATGAGCCCAAAAGAGTTCCTCCCAAACTAGGATGCACACTGGGTTCAAAGCCAGTAGAATTTCCCATTCTTAATGATGCTCTCTACAGTTTCCCAAGCAATAATCACTATCCACTCCATCTTCTGGACCATGAAAATCTAGAGGGTAGAACAAGAGCTATTTATTTCTGTACTGCCAGTATTCAGCTCCATGCCTGGCCCAGGTAGATTATTAACACATTTTTTGTTGAAGGAATGAATGAACTGGATCTTCAGTTAGAAATTCTAAGGCACAAGGTGAATGTTGGTGCTCTAAGACCTTCCTTCTCTACTCTGCTGGAATGTCTGAGGTTAGTCTAGACAGTGGATTTCAACTTTATGCTCCTTCCAAAACCCCATGTTTATAGTTAACAACAACAAAACAAAAGCTATTTCATTCCTGACACTTGCAGTTATTATGTACAAGCTTTATTTTTATAAAGGTATATTCCCCTAAACAAATATCAAAAATGTATAAAGATATTTCTCAGGGGATGAAACAAAACACAGAATTCTCTCAATTCAAGTTGCAATTGGAAGTTTTCCTATGTACAGTAATAAGAGTTATCTCCATAGTTTCCATTGCCTGATACAATCACTAGCTCATTTCAGAATTTAAGAATCAGGGCAATTATCAATACATAATGTATAATGGCAAAAATTTTAAAATAACATAGATCCCTAAAGGAAGGCTAATTAAGGTATGTCCTTTTAATGGTTTACATGCAGCTATTTAAAATTATGGTGGAATTAAATATTTATTACAAGAAAGGGTATCCATGTATATTAGTAATATACGAAGTTACAGAGAGATGGATTGACAGAGACAGAAAGAAAAAAAGAACTGAAAGAATATTTATCAAAACATTAATGGCAGGTATCCATAGATGATAGAACACCAAATAATTTTTAAAATTTTTGTATTTATTTTTCTTAACTATTTTAACAAATTTTAGAATGAACATGTAGCATTTTGGTGACTATAGTTAACAACACTGAATTGTATACTTGAAATTTACTTAAATGTTCTCATCACAAAACAAAACCAAAAAGAAAAGTGGGGGTAACTAGGTGAGGTGTTTGATGTGTGAATCAAGTGAAAACTCAATTGTTTTCACAAAATATATGTATATCAAATCATCACATTGTACACCTTAAAAATCATATAATTTTATTTTCCAAATAGACCTCAATAAAGCTGGGAAATTTTAAAAACTAAATAAGCAATGAAGCACATTTTATTTCATTTTATTTTTAATTTTTAGTCTTAGTCATTCAACCAAGCACATTTTTGACAAAAATTCAAAGATAGGAAAAAAAAGGATCAGAAGATCCCACACAAAGTGTAATAGGGGTTATTAATGAAGAAATATTGCAAAGGCATACTGATGAGAATGATCAGAAAGGCCAAAGCCCTGAATAAGCTACAGGGGAGGCTAAGAGGGCATATTTTATCTGTGTTTGAAACTGAAAACATGAAGGGATAAACAGGTCCATTGTCAGTGGTAAAGTGCATTATTTTATCAGAGAAATGACAATTATTTATCTCTCCACAATATAAGGCACTTATATTTTGAAAATAATTTAGTGTAATTCCTCTCCCCTCTTCATCATCCAGTGAGTCCTTTCCTTTTTTATGCAAATGACTGTGTGATGAGTCATCATATGAAAATGATTATTTTTTTAATTAAGGAGGTTAAACATTAGCATGGAAGTGAAAAAATTGGTCTCATGTTCCCACCAGCAACAAAAGAGCACTGTTTTCTTTTAAATAGAGCTCCTAAAACTCAAAGCACTCTCTTTTTCTGAAAGTACTCTACAGTAGGAATGAGCTGTGGTATAGAGAAGAAGAGAGAAAAAGAAAGAAGAAAGAGAAAAAGAGAAAAAAGAGGCAGGCAGGCACCCAGGATGAAAGGAAGGAAGAAGAAAGAGGGAGGCATTCTTATTTTTGGAACCCCTAACCATCTATACATTTAAAAAGAGAAAAGAGCATTTGTTACTTTCATTAAGGATATAAATACCTAATGCCTATTGAAATTGAAAAACAAACAGGTATTTGGGATTTTATTTTATATTTTGTAAAGTTTTGTTAGTCAAATGGAAGACAAAAATCAAGCAAATATTATGAATATTTATGAATAATCTCACTTTACTTTCCTCTCAGCTGAAATAAAAATTCTGGTTCAGATGCTATTGGGAATGTAAATTAGTACAGCCACTATGGAAAACAGTATGGAGTTTCCTCAAAAAACTAAAAATAAATCTATCATATAATCCAGTAATCTCACTGCTATGTACATATCCAAAAGAAAGGAAATCAATATCTCAAAGAGATATCTGCATGCCCATGTTCATTCCAGCACTATGCACAAGAGCCAAGATATGGAATCAACTTAAGTACCGATCAGCAGATGAATTAATAAAGAAAATGTGATATATATACACAATGGAATAGTACTTAGCCATAAAAAAGAATAAAATGCTGTCAAAATAGCTAGAAGAGAAGATTTGGAATGTTCCCAACACAAAGAAGCAAGTGGGTAAGGTGATGGATATCCCAATTACCCTGATTTGATCATTATACATTCTATGCATGTATCAAAACATCTCATATACCCCATAAATATGTATAATTATTATATATCAAAAAGTTTTTAAATAAAATATGTGCAAAATATTTTTGAAAACAATTCATCAAAGAAGATATATAGATTGCAAATAAGTACATAAAAAGATGCATCAATAGTCATGACAGAAATACAAATCAAAAATACAATGAGATATCACTAAACATCTATTAGAATGTCTGAATTTAAAAAGACTGACCATATCAATTGTAGACAAAAATGTGGAGCCTACATACACTGCTGGTGGGAATACAGAATGGTACAACCACTTTGGAAAGGAGTTAGCAGTTTCTTTAAAAGTTAAACATATGCCTACCACATGACCCACACATTTTACTACCAGGTATTTACCCAAGAGAAATGTCAGCATGTGGCCTTACAAAGGCTTGTACCTGAATATTAACAGTGGCTTTATTTGTAATAGCTCAAAACTGGAAACAACCCAAATGTTCATTAACATATGAAAGGATAGACAAATTGTGGCATACCTGTATAATGCAATACTACTCAGCCATTAAAAGGATTGAACTATTGAGATATAACAATGATGTGGATGATTCTCGAAATAATTATGCCAGACAAATAAGCCAGAAGCCAGACAAATAGGAGTTCATGCTCTATGATTCCAAATAAAATTCTAGAAAAGAGAAACTATAGTGACAGAAAGATCAGTAGTTGCCTGGGATGAGGGAATTGGGAAGGAAGGAGGAAGAGCTTGGAAAAGGGGCAGGTAAGAGTGTAAGGGATGATGAATGTATTCAATATCTGGATTGTGGTGATGGTTTCACAAGTGTATCCACACTACGTCACACTTCATCACATTCTACATTCTAAGAGTGTGCTTTATTGTATGTTAATTGGCTGAAGCAACATGGCGGAGTGGAGGTGACCTCCTGGATTTGTGCTCCCAGAGAGGAAGGTGTGTATCTCCACCTGCCACAACGCTAGAGGATTGCTCCTCCACAGGAAGGGTGGGGTGAACCCACGGAGAATCACCGTGGGACACGGGGAACAGGAAAAAACAGAGGCGAGTAGGAAATCAGACCGAGATAATTTGGAGAGTGCGGGATGGAAAACAGACAGCGGAGTGCGGGACGGCCGTACCTGCCTCACCGGCGAGTGGGCGGGTTCAGCCCCACAGCAAAGCGGCTTGATCTCCCCACTGACCCCCACATCCACTCGGTCAGGGACCTGACTGAAATTGGTGCAGAATCACTGCGGGAGACGTGGAGCTCCGAGGACAGGTGACACAGGCGGGCGAGAGCTTGGACTCGGGCGGGTCTCCTTGGTGCCCTTTCTCTTGGAGGGACAGACGCGGACCTGCACCGAGGTGAGGGGCCGCGAGCGTGAAATAGTAAAGCGGGACTTTTTTCCTCTTTTCTCCCCCTAAGGCGGCTTTCCGGCTGGGAAGCCGCTGTGGGCCCTGGCGTCTGGCGAGCTCTGAACGCTCTCCCCTGGCGCCTCTGACCTGCGGACGCGCGGTCGCCATCTTGGTTCCCACAGCTAAGCGGAAAGAACCTTGGACTCTGGCGGGTCTCCCGTGCCCTATCTCTTAAAGGGACAGACGCGGACCTGCACCAAGGTGACGGGCCGCGAGCGTGAAATATTAAAGTGGGACTTTTTTGCTCTTTTCTCCCCCTACGGCGGCTTTCCGGCTGGGGAGCTGCTGTGGGCCCTGGCGCCTGCCGAGCTCTGAACGCTCTCCCCTGGCGCCTCCGACCTGCGGACGCGCGGTCGCCATCTTGGTTCCCACACCTAAGCGGAAAGGACCTTGGACTCTGGCGGGTCTCCCGTGCTCTATCTCTTAAAGGGACAGACGCGGACCTGCACCGAGGTGAGGGGCCGCGAGCGTGAAATATTAAAGTGGGACTTTTTTGCTCTTTCCTCCCCCTATGGCGGCTTTCCGGCTGGGAAGCCGCTGTGGGCCCTGGCGTCTGCCGAGCTCTGAACGCTCTCCCCTGGCGCCTCTGACCTGCGGACGCGCGGTCGCCATCTTGGTTCCCACAGCTAAGCGGAAAGAACCTTGGACTCTGGCGGGTCTCCCGTGCCCTATCTCTTAAAGGGACAGACGCGGACCTGCACCAAGGTGAGGGGCCGCGAGCGTGAAATATTAAAGTGGGACTTTTTTGCTCTTTTCTCCCCCTACGGCGGCTTTCTGGCTGGGAAGCCGCTGTGGGCCCTGGCGCCTGCTGACTCTGAACGCTCTCCCCTGGCGCCTCCGACCTGCGGACGCGCGGTCGCCATCTTGTTCCCACAGCTAAGCGGAAAGGACCTTGGACTCTGGCGGGTCTCCGCGGTGCTGGTGCCCTGTCTCTTAAAGGGACAGATGCAGACCTGCACCGAGGCGAGGGGCCGGGAGCGTGAAATATTAAAGCGAGATTTTTTTTTTTTTAGTTTCTCTCTTTCTTTCTTTCTCTTTTCTTTCCTGTTTTCTCTTTCTTCTCCTTGTTATTCATATTGTTTCTCTCTTTTTTTTTTTTTTCTTTTTTCCTTTCTTTTTCTTTTCTCCTTTCCGGTGGCCCTCCAGCCCAGAAGCTACTGTATACTCCTGAGTGCTCCAGACCCCCAGCTCTGATTCCTATCGGACCCTGAAAATTGCCCCCCAGTGCCAGTGATCTGCAGGTGGGCAGCAGCAATTGTGCGGGCCAAGGTCTAACTGCTGCAGAGCCATAGGGTGCCAGGCGGCTCCCCAGGAGGCTCCATCCCCTGATCTATAGACCCTCTCCAGGTCCCCTTCCCAGGTGTGAACACTGAGTGCTTCCCCAGACGCAAGAGTGTGGAGCCCGGACCTTGGGAACACTGGGACAGTGTAGACCTTTGCCCGTGGGAGCTGCAGCAGCTGGGGCACTGAGGGAGTGAGGGCACTGCCTCCTCTGCCTAGCCAGTGTCTTTCCTGCGGAAAGAGACAGAAACCACACATCCAGAGGAAGAACCAAAAGTCGGGGGGGGGGGGGAAGAAAAAGAAAAAGAGAGGGAGAAGAGGCTTTCTGCTTGCAAATAGTGTGAATCCTGCCTACTAACTGAAAGTCCACAACACAGTGATTTAACTTGCCAAACTGGTCTTAGGTCAAGCCAACCCTCTGGGGGTGGACCCATCAGAAGCAGTCTCCCAACTGAGATAGAAAAAAAAAAAAACTCTAAACAACACACAACAGTCTCCCCCTCTAGATAAAGGAAGCAACATACCTAGACTGTTTCACAGCCTAAGAACAGAGTACAAGACGTGCTGTTAACTAGACTAAAGCTGTGAGAAAAAATCTAACGATAGAGCCAGATAGGAAGGGCTCAGCGGAAAAATATGGGGAGCACAAAAAACCAAACGGAAACCTCGCCCCCAAAGAGAAACACCAACTCTCCTCCAATTGGCACAAGCCAGTTTCAGAATACCAACATGTTGCCAGAAGAATTTCAGTCTTGGGTTATAAGTAAGCTGAATGATATACAAGAAAAAATTGATATCCAACGCAAAGAAACCACAAAAAAATTCCAGGATTTGGAAGAAAAATTCACTAAAGAAATAGAAATATTGAAGAAAAACCAAACTGAACTCCTAGAAATGAGGGATTTATTCAGGGAGCTACAAAACACAGTGGAAAGTCTCAAGAACAGGGTAGATCAAATAGAAGACAGAATCTCAGAGATCGAAGATAACTCTTTCCAATTAAATAAGACAGTCACAGAGATAGAGCAAAGAAATAAGAAAAAAGATCAGAGTCTTCAAGAAATGTGGGATTATGTGAAGAAACCTAACGTGAGAGTTATAGGCATCCCTGAAGGTGAAGAAGATAATAAGCAAGGGCTGGATAAACTATTTGAAGACATAATACAAGAAAATTTCCCAGGCCTTGCTAAAACTTTAGATATACAGGTTCAAGAAGCTCAAAGAACCCCTGGTAGATTCATAGCAAATAGGAAAACACCACGCCACGTAGTCGTCAGACTGACCAAAATATCCACTAAAGAGACCCTTCTTCGAGCTGTAAGGAGAAAGAAACAAGTAACATACAAAGGGAGACCCATTAGAATTACGCCAGATTTCTCAAATGAAACTTTACAAGCAAGAAGAAGTTGGGGCCCCATTCTCACTCTTCTGAAACAGAATAATGCCCAGCCTAGAATCTTGTACCCAGCTAAGCTAAGCTTTCTATATGAAGGAGAAATTAAGACATTCTCAGATAAACAAGGACTGAGGGAATTCACCAAGACAAGACCACACCTCCAAGAAGTACTCAAAAGAGAGTTACACATGGATCATCACAACAAAGACCCACGAATGTAAAACCACCCAAGAGCTAAAGATCAAATTCTAGCCACCACAATGGCTCAAGAGAGAAAACATAGAAAAGAAGTTCTACCCAATAAGATAAACAGAAATCTGTCCCAATTATCAGTTCTCTCACTAAATGTCAATGGCCTGAACTCCCCACTCAAGAGACATAGACTGGGCCAATGGATAAAAAAACACAAACCAAGTATCTGCTGCCTTCAGGAAACTCACTTAACCGGCAAAGATGCATTTAGACTGAAAATAAAAGGATGGAACTTGATATTTCAAGCAAATGGTAGCCAAAAGAAAGCTGGTGTGGCAGTTTTAATTTCCAATAACTTAGTCTTTAAACCAACAAAAGTAATAAAAGACAAAGACGGTTACTACATACTGGTGAAAGGCACAATTCAACAAGAAGACATAACCATACTTAATATATATGCACCCAATCTAGGTGCACCCAGATTCATAAAGCAAATCCTACTCGATCTAAACCAAATGATAGACAACAACACTTTAATAGTTGGAGACTTTAACACCCCACTGACAGCACAGGACAGATCCTCCAAGCAGAAAATAAGCAAAGACATAGTAGACTTAAACAGAATGCTAGAACAAATGGGCCTGACTGACATCTACAGGACATTCTACCCGAAATCCACTGAATATACATTCTTCTCATCGGCTCACGGAACATTCTCTAAGATTGACCATATCCTAGGTCATAAAGCAAGTCTTAAAAAAATTTAAAAAATAGAAATCATACCCTGCATCTTCTCAGATCACAATGGAATAAAAGTAATAATGAACCCTAACAGGAACTCTCATTCCTACTCAAAGTCATGGAAGCTAAACAACCTTCTTCTGAATAACAATTTTTTAAAGGAAGAAATTAAGTCAGAAATCAAAACATTCTTTGAATTAAATGACAAAGGTGACACAACTTATCAAAATCTATGGGATGCAGCTAAAGCAGTCCTGAGAGGAAAATTCATTTCCGTAAATGCCTATTTCAAAAAGACAGACAACTTACAAATAGACAAATTAATGAATAGACTCAAAGAGCTGGAGAAAGAAGAACACACTGACCCCAAACCCAGCAGAAGGCGAGAAATTGTTAAGATCAAATCAGAATTAAATGAAAAAGACAACAAAAATACTATAAGGGAAATTAATAAAACAAAAAGTTGGTTCTTTGAAAAGATAAATAAAATAGACACACCACTGGCTAGACTAACCAAGAGCAGAAAAGAAAAATCTTTAATAACTTCCATCAGGAACATGAAAGGAGAAATCACAACCGAAGCCACAGAGATACATGACATTATCTATGAATATTACAAAAATCTTTATGCACACAAATTGGAAAATGAGGAGGAAATGGACAAATTTTTAGAAACACACAGCCTTCCCAAGCTCAATCAGGAAGAAATAGAATTCCTGAATAGACCAATATCAAGAACTGAAATTGAAACAGCAATAAAAAACCTTCCCAAAAAGAAAAGCCCTGGTCCAGATGGGTTCACACCTGAATTTTACCGTACATACAAAGATGAACTGGTGCCCATCCTACATAAACTATTCTTCAATATTGAGAAGGATGGAATTCTCCCCAACACATTCTACCAAGCCAATATAACATTGATACCAAAACCAGGAAAGGATGCAACAAAAAAAGAAAACTACAGACCAATTTCTCTCATGAACGTAGATGCAAAAAATCTCAATAAAATCCTAGCAAATCGTATCCAAGTGCTGATTAAAAACATAATTCATCACGACCAAGTAGGCTTCATCCCAGAGATGCAGAGGTGGTTCAACATACGAAAATCTATAAATGTAATTAACCACATAAATAGAAGCAAAAATAAAGACCATATGATCCTCTCAATAGATGCAGAAAAAGCTTTTGACAAAATTCAACACCCTTTTATGATAAAAACACTTAACAACATAGGCATAAATGGGACCTACCTAAAAATAATACAAGCCATATATGACAAACCCACAGCCAACATCATACTGAATGGGGAAAAATTGAAAGCATTCCCACTCAGAACTGGAACCAGACAAGGCTGCCCACTGTCCCCATAACTTTTCAACATTGTATTGGAAGTCCTTGCGAGAGCTATCAGACAAGAGAGCAGAATCAAAGGTGTCCAAATAGGGACAGAAGAGATCAAACTCTCACTCTTCGCTGATGACATGATGTTGTATCTGGAAAACCTGAAGGACTCAACCAAGAGACTTCTGGAATTAATTAATGAATTCAGTAATGTCTCAGGTTACAGAGTCAATACACACAAATCAGAGGCATTCATATATGCCAATACCATTCAATCGGAGAACCAAATTAAGGACTCAATACCTTTCAAAATAGCAACAAAGAAAATAAAATATCTAGGAATATATTTAACTAAAGAGGTAAAGGACCTCTATAAAGAGAACTATGAAACGCTAAGGAAGGAAATTGCAGAACACGTAAATAAGTGGAAATCCATACCATGCTCATGGATTGGAAGAATTAACATCGTTAAAATGTCTATACTACCCAAAGTAATCTATAGATTCAATGCAATTCCTATTAAATTACCAACATCATTTTTCACAGATTTAGAAAAAATAATTATACACTTTGTATGGAATCAGAGAAGACCCCGTATAGCAAAAGCAATCTTAAGCAATAAAAACAAAATGGGAGGTATTGATTTGCCAGACTTCAAACTATACTACAAAGCTGTGGTTCTTAAAACTGCTTGGTATTGGCACAAGGGCAGGGACACAGACCAGTGGAACAGAACAGAAAACCCAAATATAAAACCATCCTCATATAACCATCTAATCTTTGACAAAATAGACAAAAACATATTGTATGTTAATTATACCTCAATAAAACTTTACAAGACGGATTTTTCTCAAAGGTTTCTCTAAAGCCTGTTTTATCTGAGCATCCAGACCTCGCACTCATTATTTGCTACACTAAATTCTGAGATGCACCTGTATGACCCTCAAAGTACAGCTTAGCAAATAAGAAGGCAGCCAGCACAGAGGCACAGTGAAGCTCTCCAGTGTGTATAGCTGCTGCTTCATCGTGTGTCTTTAAAGCAAAATTTAAGTCTACATATGTTGCTTATCCAACAATATTGAAAAGGGATTGGGATTCACTAAATGCAAGAGTTTTCTGAGTTCCCCAAACAAATAATATCTACTTTTTAAAATATACCCACATTGTGATAATCAAAGAAATCTGAGCCAGCTCTCTAGTCCTAGCTTTACTTCCTCTGAATTATAATTGCTAATTTCACATATGAGGAAATAATTGTATCAGTTTCGGCTTACTTTTTTACTTGCCTTAAATTTTACCAAAATAAAAATACAGGGCATATAGTTTTTATTTACTTATTTATAGTGCAGTTTCCTAAGAACTGAAATGCAGCAATGAAAGCTGTACCTATAAATCCTGGAGATAAGAAATACATATTTGAAGGGAGTTGTATTTGAAGAGGATGTTTAGGGGAAGGTTAAGGACTGAAGCTGTGATTTAAGGACTGGCAAGTATTTCCTTCCACATTCTGTGTAATTCAAGTCTGTCTTTGGTTTTGAAGAGTGAGATTACAGAGTCTGGATATATTGGGTTTTCTCCCCAGGTTCAGATTCTTCTTGGCTTCTGACTTCTGACTGCTTCATGCTAAACCAATAAAATATATGGCTGCTGTACATGTGTGCTACATGTTGAGATGTGGGTTGTTCTACTGCTTTTTGTCATGGCTGCCTGGGTTCTTTGATCCATTTCCTGGATGCATTAAGTTCAGAAAGGGTGTGTAGCACTAAATACCTTTAAAAAGCAGAGAGATCATCAATATCTAGGCTATCACTATTGGGAATAAAAATGATAAGCATCACATAAATGTAAACTATCATTTTATGGCATGCATTGTATAAAGACTTTACATGGATAATGTTATTTTTAATTCTCATATTTCTATGACATGGTTACTATTGTTGGCCTTATTTTTCAGATAAGCACCTGAGACTTGCGATATTATTTAACTTGCTCACATAGGTACCTTGTTCACATAGGTAGTAAGTGTGCAGATAGGATTGCAGCCCAGGTAATCTGACTCCAGAACTCACATTTCTACCATTAATGCTCAGATAACAATGGGGAAGTAGCTCAAAAGACATATATGGAAGTAACATTCATCAGAAATCAAGCAGGTAGGAGGGGGGAGGCAGGAAAGGGTAAATTCACACCTACTGGGTACAATGCACACTATCTAGGGGATGTGCATGGTACAAGAGCAATTTATGTAACCAAATCGTTTGTACCCCCATAATATTCTGAAAGAAAAGACATATATGATCTTACTAGTATGCCTAGTTTTTTTAAACTCATGATGGCTCTTCCTCTCTGCAAAGGTTTATGTGTATCTAACTGGACTTTCAAGACACATTGATTCCACATTTTGTCATCCTCCTAAAGAATATGATGCTTGTTCTGTAGTACTTGCATATTTTAATACTATGCATATCTACCTAAGAATTGGTTGTCTTGATAATGTAGTTATGGTAGAAGAAGAGTAGATACAGCCAGACTTCAGAAGATTGGAGCCACTTCACGTGCTATATTTGAAATGCTAACACAGAAATAGTATTGGATTTTCTTTCATGTAATTTAGTGGTGCCAGGAAAATACACATTTAAAATATATTTGTAGAACTGGCTAATTTTTTTTTCACAATGCAATCACAAATGCTGTTTTGTTTGTTTCTCCCAGTTACTCCTACAAGTTTTGAAAAGTAGGATGGGGCTCTTAACTTATCTGTATAAAATAAATCAGCAAGGAAGGGATTGATCTGAGACTAGATCTCATATCTTAAGGAAAATATTTTATTATAATGTTCTGCCATTCTAGTATATCCTTGTACAGGGTCTAGTTTCAGGAGAATAGAACAGACTAAATATTTTAAATATTGAATATACTTCTATGCTGATTGAAGCCACAAAAGCAGTGAAAATTCATGGACTTCCACAGAAGGAAAAGTAACTCATGTCAGTATCAGGCTATAGGAGAGCAGCCAAATGGGAATATATAAGATTTTCTAGCTAAACTCTCATGCATCTGGGCATGTTTACCAGAATGGACAGGTTTTGGGATAAGCAAAAGCTTTTCATTTTTACCAATTTGACAGAAATGATGTATAGCACTTTTAAAACTGGGGTTAAATCAGCATTTAGTTAACTCCTCATCCTCAGCCCATCGTTGTTCCTCAAATGGTTGGTGAACATTTCACAAAATTTGAAATTCTGTTCTATGATTTAATGAGGCCCTTCAGGTTTGTGCTTTTTCTGCACTTAACTAGAGATCTCAAACTACCACAAACTGTTTCCTTCCCCAAGGATCACAAGGAAGCAATTCATGCAATTAAAGTCTATTTTCTACATCTCAGTAACCTTCCACCCCTAACAGGTAGAAAAATCACCTACTCACTTTGAAGAGTGCAGGATGTGAGAGATTTGCCGCTAGGTAAATTCCTCCTTTCTCTATCTTCATCTCTACTCCCTTTGCTCCATGAAAGCTAAATTCTTCTTAAAGACAGTTAGACTTTCCCAATTAGGCCATTGATTTACATTACCTACCACTGAGTCATAAGAATATCCAGGTTTCTTTTTCAGAGCTTCTGACTATGAAACACATTTCCTCCTCAGAATCTCTGGCTTGCAAAAGGAACATCAAAATTTATAAGCTGTTATAACTAGTGGCAAAAATAGAAGGAAATGTCTGAGTTCATCTAAGATTTACTCAGGCTACCTGGTAACTACTCCATGACCAATCTACTACAGATGTTTTATAAAACCCAGAATGCTTAGTTATCCTTTCCCATAGCTGCTTTAGAGTTTGGTTTGAACAGTTTTCCTTTTAATCCTCTAAAATACAAATTTTCCCTTTAAAATGATTAATAGCATTGGGATAGATAAGAAGACAGTCATTTAGACTTATAAAAAATATATTATTATTATCCATCTAATTTCAAGTCCAAAGTGGGCACAATTTGTGGATTTGTAAATGTTTATATAGGATCTACTTAAAGTCTTCTGGTTGTAGCTTTTAATGAATAACTTCTGTTGTTAATTTACAGAGCTCCCAAAAATGCTACCTCTGCCCTTCTAATTTTTAATGTAATAGTTGTGAATATATAAATAGTTCTGACTCAATTATTCAAGGAACAAGAATATGGTGGATATAATAATGGCTGTTAGTCCAATACCTTATGGAACACCAGAGTTATCAAGAACTTTCTATGGCCAAGGCATTAAAAATCTGACTTAATTTTATCTTTCCACACCCATTCAAGGTAGATTATATTTTCATAGGCATTTTACCAATAAATAAAACCGAGGCTTAAAGAGTTTTAACAATTAGCCCAGGATCACATTACTAAGAAATTGTGAAACTAAGTTTCAATTCCAGGTTTTGCCTCCAGAGCCTAAACTATAATCACTCCGCTAAAATGGTTCATCCCACAAAAATTCATGGTGCTGGATCTAAACATCATCATTGAGCAAACTCTATTGCATTTTACCACCATTTTCCTACTGCTTGAAAAAATTAAAGCTATCTAATCCTCCAAGCTCAACAAGTACACAGACTATGGATTTTTCTGCTATAGAAAAAATTCTTAGACCTCTTCTCATAAAATCAGTCAGCAAACAAATAATTATGGTGCACAAACAACATGCTAAGAGATTTTTGAGGGGCTAGAAATACAGCAATGGATAGGTTCCTAGTCTCAAGGAACATCAAATGATGTTTTTTCAAAAAGTATAAATAGCTATCATTTGTATTGTGTTCTTAATAAATTACAGTCATCTCCAATTTACATATATCGTCTCATTTAATATCATTTAATCTAGGAAGACACAGAAATGTTAAGTGATTTGCCCCCAAGTATCGCATCTGTAGGTTTTGTTAAAGGAAAATTGAATCAGGTACACCAGTATTTTTCCAGAACTCAGAAAGGTCGACTTTGAGCATTTTTCTTTGTCTTTTCACAGCTTTCACAGAAGAACAATTGTGTATACATTTGGTGAATAAAGCAGAAAACCCAAAATGAACCTATTTAAGTTCAGAAATATATGTACCTAGCACTAGAGATGTTTTTATGTGTAATTCCCAATGCTTTCCTGAAAACTAACCACTCACCTCTCTGTTGTCAAATGTGCATTGTTCTTTTCATTGTTCTGTTGAAACACCTTAGCAATGCATAACTAAAAATTCTTTCATGAGTATGCATTTCAGTTATTCCTGTGTAACTTTGTATTTCTGAGTAGTTAAAACTTAATCCAATATGATTATATTAATTCTTAAAACAGTGATTTGAACAGCATCTAGAATTAAGTTGTCCTTTTCCATAATAGTCAAGGATTTGGCATCTGGAATCCCGTAGGAAGTTGGGGTTGTACCTGGGTTCATCACTGATGTAATTTTGTATATGTTCCTCTTTTCTTTTTTTTTTTTTTTTAATTTCTAATATCTGTGCCCATTGATAAAAGATGAACAACTTCCTAATTTGGAGGCCATAAAGAAATCTCCTGGTTAAGGAATGCTACTAATAATTAAATCTTGAAAGAAAACTCTTATGACCAACAATAGGCAGCTACAACTATAACACTGAAAGTGGCAGCTGCTAACAGTATAAAACGTATGAACATGAGATACACACTCAACACATAACATAACTCCATGATGATACATACATGATTTATAATTTAATGTATGACTGAGGTAAAATAATTTCCAATTCTAATAATCTCTAAAATAATTGAGTTTTCACCTTTAAAAGTCTCCTTTATGTACAATGCACTCAATATTTTATTAACAAGGTGGGTTTTGTTTGCCTATTTTAAAAATTAGCCATTGTTGGCACTCAGAAAAGAATACCCCAAAATGAAGGCCTCAGAAATAGCCTCAGAAGCAAAAGTTTTTCTCTGAATTTCTCCAGCCCTTCTTTCTCTCAGTCTCATTCTCCCCTGAGGCTAGCCATGGAAACTAGATTCCCTCTTCCCTAAGGCAGGTCATAGAAACCAGAGCCCCTTTTCCCCAAAGCCAGCCATAAAACTTAAAAATATTACTTTAACTTTCCATCTGCTTTTCTGTGTAAAAATTGGCCAAAAAAAATTATCTGATCTATCTTGTTTGACTGTAGGTCATAAGATCCTCATTAGAGAGAGGGTCCTGTCCCACACCCAGGAGAAAAGAACATATGTTCAGAAAGGCCAAGAATAATCTAGACAGACAAGGCTTGCTGGGTTTCCCACTTAGTCTGTTAGCATTAGATCATATACTTTTTATCCAATCATATTTTTCTACTGCTCTCCATACTTTGTTGAGCTTAAGCATAATTTCCCCTATATTTTGGGTCTTCTTTCTAAAGGCTTCTATCCATACACATTAAATTAATTTTGTATAGCTCTTCTCCAATTAATCTGCCTTTTGTGAGTTGATTTTTCAGCAAACCTTCAGAAGGCAAAGAGGAACTTTCTCCTTGACCCATACACCACTGTATCTTTTGACCCAATGCAAAACTGGTATGTAATGTAGTATCAGAGGCTACTTCAAATGCATATTCTTTTCTTTATCTTCTAACACAAATTTGGAACTATAAGCAAAAAAAAAAAAAAAAAAAAAGATGGTATGTGGAGCAGTCCCACTGTGCGAAAAGTCTAAAGAAACTTTGTCTCCAATCACCTTTGTATTATTATTTTCTTTTTCACCCTTATACCTATAATACTCACTTATGCCCACAGCTGTAATGAGCTTGATTGCAAGTTCAGGAATTTCACATTGAATGAAAAATGGTTCCAGAATGTAGCGTCCAAATGCCAGGGATATCACAGCAGTAGCTGCAGGGCTAAAAAATATATACATTTAGGTTAAACACAGGAAAAAAAATAGCATTTTCACTAAACTTTTTCTACCTTGAAGTATTGCTATTTAGCATATCGTACTGGACAGTACGATAAATTTGTTGATTTTCTTCTTTTCCTAGAGAGTCTTTTCCTTCCAAACAAAATTATTTTTCCTGTTCTCCATCATTTATACAATATTTGATGTGGAAATTATAATCTGATCATGTCATTTTAGCACTTTCAAAACATGCTCAGGCTATATAAAAATCTTTCACATTGCATTTAAGACTCCATGTGGTCTAAGCCCTTTCTACCTCTTCAGTTGGCTTTCTCCCACTAGAATAATCTGAATTTCCTTGCCTGGACTCTTGTCAACTCATTGACTATTTTTTTATACTTCAGATCTTATTTCAATCTTCCTTTGCCCAGGGAAGCTTCTCCAACCTCTGAATGGGCCAGATTTCCTGGAGTATACACTTACTGAAGCCCATGGCTTCTCTTCCAAACACTCAACACAGTAGCACTTTTATATTCACTTATGTGTTTTCTTGATTGATAACTATTTTCCCCACTTCACCTCAAGCTCCATGAGACTGTGTTTACCTTAATCACAATTTTATTTACAGTGTTCAGTACAGTGTCTATCATATACTAGAAACAAAATGCACACTGAATATATAGTGAATGAGTGAATTTGATTTAATGATCCCTGTTGTGTACTGATGGATGATACTTGTTTCCTTGAAATCTGTGTTTTACAGATTATTTCTGGTAATACTAACTTAATCTGAAGTTATAATTTTAATGGGAAGTATTTAGGTACCATGGGTATTGGTAATAGAAGAGGTATGTTTAATTACTTAGATATCTTGTCCCTGCTCAAGTCATTTGTTATTCTGCCTATTTGAAAGACCAACCCAGCAATATGAGTCCATCATAACAAAGAGACATATAAACACATTTAAAAAGCTTCCGTAATACCCTGGGAAGACTGCCAAAACAAGAAAAAAAAGAAAAAACCTTCTAGAATACATCTAGGTAATTTCCTGTCAGTATACATACACACATACACACACACACATACCACACACAAACACACACACCCCACACACCCACCATGAAACAGTTCTCTTGAAATTAAAGGAACATTTTATTTTCAGCTACTTGGGTGCAGGAATTGTGGCTCATTCAACTTTAGATCTCTTTATCTTGCCATTTACCATTCAGTAATAGTTTGTGGAATAAATAAATGAATTAATGAATACCATATCTCTGCTACTGCAAGATGTAAGATATACTTAGGTGGAATGACCATGTGATCATAATGCCAAGGAATGAACCAATATCACACAGCTAATACACGGCTGACGATGCATTCAAGTCTGACTATATCAGGCCCATAGCCAACAGGCTAGCACTAGAAATAAGTAGTGCACCCATTTGAATGCCGAGTATGTTGTATTCAAAATATTTTAACTTTAAACCCTTAATCACTTATTCAAAAAGACTTTTAATATCTACAATACACAGGGCACTGACTTAAGTAGTAAAAGGGTTACAAAAAGTGTAAGACCTCATCTTACATGCTTGAAATGTTTGCAGTTTTAACAGGGAAACAATAAAGATACCTAAAATATTAAGTAAGAACACAAGAGTCATGTTCAATGTCAAATGAGAAGCAGAGACTGCATTTTTCAAAAGAATTAAGAGATGGGAGAAATAATATAAATTAGAATAAACAGGAAAGTAACTGTGGGAAAGATAGAATTTGAGTTGACCTTTGAAAAGTACATAAGATTCAGATAATCAAAAAGGAGCAAAGGTACATCTTAGCAGAGGGATTTTAGAAAAGGAACAAAATACTCCTTTATCATTATCTCATTATAACAAATGTAAACAATGCAGAGCTGTTAATAATGAGAACAGACTTAATGAAGTATGTACTATTTTGAAGATCTTTGTTAAAAGAGACTCCAAAAAAAATCATGATTATTGTTAGGCCAATACTTGTTAGGTCTGCATTTGCCGCTTAACCACAAATGACCAGATAAAAGCTCACGTGAGCTCTCAGCTATGTATGTCTGATAATTTTACAGCAAGAGCAAGTTTCCCTAGTTAATTCTATTAAACTCTGTAGTCGGAATGTGCAAGTCACATCCTATGGGAGCAATTAGCCTGAAGGAACGGTGATACTCTGAATCGCTCATATGACATCATCAGTTTCCCACAAAGTTGAAAGAAATCTGCTTTTCACAGTGACTTAGCACTATTTGGTTTGATTATAAACCAACATAATCAGGAAGGTGGATACATTCTTACAACAATAAAATCAAAAAAGATTTTAGCAACTGTACTTCCTGATTTGCTTACTGTGAGGAAGTGAGTCATTGATGTCATGTAAACTTGATTTTTTATAAAGTATAAGACTTGGTGACACACTAAATTGTTAGGCACAAAAGTTGCTTAGTCACAAAAACTGAGTCAAGTTAAATGACTTACTGGTAGAGTCTACAATAAGAGAAAACTCCAACTCCTAGCATACTGTTTAATTTTGTCTGGTTAGTCAAAAGGTGAATTTTGATGTTTACTTTCAAGCAAATATCTTTCCTAGAAATGTCAAAGAGAGTAACTGAAGATTGAAGAAAAGCAGGTACTTTAAAAGTTTGACATCGCTGGTGAACCACTTTTCAGTAACAAAACTGCATTAAAAATATTAATCCAGAAAGGTATTTTGTCACAGGTTTTATGTCCTAGGTAGACATGTTTTTAACATAGTCACATGACATGCATATTTCCATCTAGTTTAAAATAATCCAAGTGATTCGGAAGGTAACAAACAGATTTATTTTTCCTTAATTTTTTTTCTATCTATACTCTTACCGTATTATGAGCAGTTCCACCCAGACTCGTACAAAAGCTGGCAATGGACCAAAGACTTCCAGAATATATGTGTAATGACCACCAGATTTCTTTATACTTGTTCCCAATTCAGCATAAGACAAAGCTCCTGTGTAATATTTATAACAAAAAGGTACAAATTTAATATATTATGAAGCCATCCAGCATTAGAATTGACACAACAATGTTGATGTTGCGTGAGACGTAGCTACCTTCTTTGGCCTGAATGGCATCCTTATTTCATGACAAATAATCGTCATCTAATTGCTAAGACCCACCAAGTTCCTCTTCTAACTTCCTCACATTTGAGACCTAGTTTATTCTATTTGAGCAATGTAATTTTACTTGAAATGATAAAGATAAACTTCTAAAACAATCTTACGTTTCAGAATTTTGAGTTGAAAACCTAGAAATAGGGGAAAAAGAGAAGACAGATGCCAATTTTTAGAAGAACACGACCTCACACCAAGACAAGGAATTATCCCAGTTGACTTCATTATATTGAGAACCCTTTTAATAAATGATATTTCTGTGGCAAATCAGGATAAATAAGGTTTATCTGCTCTTCAAAAAGTATGGACTCTGTGCCTTGCAAGACTTCATTTAATTTGTAGGATATATTTTTTTCAACAAAATAAATTCTGACTCAGATGAGCTGTTTCTAAAGAAGGTTATCTTGGATGTTTTTGGAGTGTACACTCTGGGTGGTTGAAAGAACATACTTTTTAAAAAGATGTTAAAATTTATATTTGTGTACATTATATCAAATTAAGTATAAATGAAACTTTTAACATGTAGCAATACAATTCACATGGAATTGGAAAAGTTATGTAACCCCCTAAAATCTCAGTTTCATTTCCTGTAAAATGGAGATCTCAATTTTCGCCTCATAAGGGAGTTGTGTGTATAAACATGGCAACGTGTACCAAGGACAGTACTGGGCCTAAGACAGGGCAATCACCACATGAAATATAGCTATATTTACTAATGTGAGCAATTAGTTATCAAGAAAATAAAAAATACATCTTGTCATTATGTGAAAAGTTCTATTTGTATTGCTAAGTGCTCAAATGGGACGCATAATTTTTGCCCAAGCTACTTTGGAACATAGGAATACGGAAAACTATTACTAATCAGTAATGCCTCAGATAGAACTGTCCAATATAAATATAATTTGAATATTCAGTGAAATCTTAATATCACTTATCTGATTCCTGAACCTAGTATTACATCAGAGTCACCTGGGAATAATTTTTAATTCAAAAGCCATCAAAACGAAAAACACTCTAAGACCATATGCAAGACCTACTCTCCAATCAAGAAAGTATAGAATCGCTAAAAGAGAAATTCAAGTATCTCTATTATTTTAAAATTCCCACAGATAATTCTGAAGTAACAAGTTTGCAGACTTATATTGGGGGGACCCGGATATACTTTTTCTTTTTAGAACCAATTATAACTAGCTGCAATTCACCCTCTATGGGGAAACAGTCGCCATGTTGGTAGGCTGTCCAGAAAAGCACACAACATAAAATTTTATTGGAAAGAGTCTTAAGTACCTCAGAATTTATTGTCAGAGAATCAATACCTAGACCTGTGTATGCTTTGCTGAAACTCCAGGATGGTTGCCCTAGGTTTACATTGAGTTCTGGGAGAATGGTTTTCATTTAAAAGTCTCAAGCTTCATAGCCATTTTTCCCAGATAAAAAAAGTTCAGAACAAGATATAAAAATCCATGTATTGACCCTGGCTTTAAAAAAAAATTGTAAACCAAATATACAGATTCTTTACACTTTGTCCCAGAATTCTAGAATTTAAAGAAAAAGAAGGATTTCTTTTTATTACACTTTGCTTTGCTTGCTGTTAGGGAGGAACTACTGTCAAAAAGCTCCTAGCAACTTAAGTGACAAACGCAATGCAAATATAGATGAGCAGGTTAATACACATGCATACTCCCTGCAATTAGTAATCAAAGAGTATCAACTCAAGTGTAACTTTAACTAGTCCCCTTAGCTGTTTTCTCTGTTTTTCTTTGTTGGAGCTTTTGCTTAAGATGATATACTTATGCATAAGTGTAACTAGTTCAATACCCAGAGTAATCTATCTTTTGACATCTGAATAAATTTTTATTGTGTGCAAAATTTCAATGACATAGTGAGAGCTGCATCCATAGGTATACAAAGTCTAGGAAACTGGTTGTGGTTTTTTTTTTTTTTGATTAGATGTTGATTCATTCTGACTATACCAAATACTGTAGGAAGATTTAAAGGCTGAGGGTGCTCAAAGTCATTTAAGATGATCAACAATTAGGTTTCTCTTTGTTTACCTGTAAATTCTCATGCCAGAACCATTTTAATGTTAATAATAGCTAAGAGTTCTACCAGTCTTTCATAATCATATAACTCCAAACTATTCTATAAGGACAGGGACTAGTACTGAACAAATAATGACACAATTGTAACTAAATATTTTTAAAGCACAAGCTAGTCACATAAATAATACTACAAACTCTTTCTAAAAATCTCACAATCATTCCTCTGAAGCTATTTCTATAGTATGACTTTAACAAGTTTTATTTAAAATAACTTCTTTATAAAAATGAAAATTTGAGTTCTCTAGATGAATGCCCAAACCAATGAATTAAAACATCATAAGACCTGAGTAAAAAGAATGAATGGATTGGTACACAGGACCAAGAGTTAGTACTTGGTCCTAGAGTTAGGACAAAAAGTTAGTAACTTTAAAGTTTAGTACCTTTTAAAATCAAAGCACACTATTTTCCAGAGAAGAGCAAATATATCTTAGACATTTACCTCATAGCATAAATCAAGTTTAATTTTTATTTGACAATTCACCTGTTTTTGTCATCTTTACAAATAACTCAGGTAGCTTTCTAGTAATTTGCCCTCCTCATGAAGGAGGCATTTATTACCTCTTTACTATTAATTCTCAAATCAATAGAAGGAACATAAATTTTGAAGACAAATTAATAATCATGCTTCTACCAGTTCTCCTCAGAAATAATTCAGTGAACAGGTGGACAAATTAGCTGTGTCCCTAGAGACCGAGTGAAACATAGATGGAAAAAACAGATCTGGGCAAGCCCAGCAGCCTGACACCCAACTGAAGTTTTAAAACTTACACTGCAGAAGTTTATAGGTATGGAGAAGAAATGAGAGGTTGAAAAAAAAATTGAAATATGCTTAGGTCATTACAACAGTGCCACTCATGATAGGGATTGAGTTATGTGCCATCCTACATCTTTCTGTGTAAAGGACTTTTGAAAGAATGTTAGGAACTGAAAAGCACATGCACTTAAAAAGAAATAAAAAGCAAAGGACTGCCCATTTGTTTTGCTAATGAAAAGTCAGTCAGACTTCTGCTGAACACTCAGCTCTGCGTCCTCATAGGCCACGCCAGGTTTCACTTCCCAGGCGTTCATTGAGCGTGCCTGCTGCCAGAACGCCCCACGCATAGGTAACCACACACAACTACCCGGCACAGAAAGCCCGCGTGTACTTTCCTGGGTCATCAAAGTTAGCTTTTGCTCTCATCACCACAGGGAAAAGTCAGATAATAGTCTGTCTTAGCCGGGAAAAGAAAGTACAGGCTGCAGGAAGCAATTTGAGGGAATTCAGGATCACACCAACAGTGGACACTGTTGTGTGGGTAGTTCACATACCTAAACAAAATAAAAAAATAAATTGGTGTAGCCTTTGCCGTTCATTCACTCCCCCAAAATTATCCTTTGCTTTCCCAGAGAGCAAACTTCCCAGCCCCACAGCCACACACCCCCCCAGAGAAAAAGTTGCACTCACCAAACAGCGACAGGACCCCACAGACCGTCCAGACGATGAGAGACATGCCCACGCTGCCCGTGTTCTGGAGCACGCCCTTAGGAGAGATGAAGATTCCTGCTCCAATGATGGTGCCAATGATGATGGAGATTCCCCTCAGCAAAGTGATTTTCTTCTTAAGCACCACTTTCTCCTGTCCCGGTGGCTCTTTGCTGCCCACGGAAGGCAGCCTCCCGTTAACATTTCCCTGCAGGTAACCTCCTTTGGAGATGGTGGATACGACAGGCTTTCTGACCATAGTAGTGACACACAGGGGAAAATAAAACAGAGAGGGGAGAAAAAAAAAAACCCAAACTTTCAACTTTGGTGTCTCTTGGAGTGACTGATCGATGTCTTCCTCTTTGCTTTTCAGACTGCCTCCCTCAGCGCTATTGCATTCACAGGTAAAAACTCAAAGGTATATTTTATCCTTCACAGCTATCTAATTACTACTTAGAAACACCTGTGTATTCATGGCGCTCTCAGTTCTCCACCTCCTCCTTCTACCAACGTTGCTGCCGCTGCCGCTGCTGCTGCTGCTGCCCTATCATTACAGACCAGCTCAGCTTCCTCGTGGGCTTGTATTTAAGCTCCTGCCTGTCACACCAACTTACTACAGCTAAATGATGATGCAAATTCTCCAGGTTTGCATCAGCCACATGAGAAGGCTCCAGCATTACTCAGCCTTTTTTTTTTTAAAAACAGTAGCAGCATGTTGCTCAACTGACCTAAGCTTTTCGGAGAACAAAGCACACACTTTAAAGAGATCTTAACCAATCCAAAAGTAGTAAATTCGGAACGGACCATCCCAGAGAGTTAAAGCAACTCCTAGTGAGAGACAAAAGCTCTTCAAGCAAAAAGAAAATCAAAAATGAAACAGGAAATGATTACTTCATTTTAAGGAGTTTCTTTTTTAACTCGTGTATAAAACATTTTACACACAACTGTTTTGTTATCAGAACGTACACCAAAGCTGCATGGTTTATAACAACAAAATTTAAATTTCATGATTTGTATCGTGCTTATTTTTATTTTTTTTTATTGTGAGTTACTTAGCAACAGTCAAATCTAATATTTACAAAGCTAGAACTTTGCATAACTGCTGTCATACAACTGTGAGCTTACTCAACGTTAAAAGATACAATTATTTCTTACCACTCATAATAAGCCAGTACTTAAAATCACCATCTGATGTGTGACAAATTTAAAAATCACAATGACTCCAGAAAATAGTCATTTTCTGATTCTCATCAGTACTAGGTGATTTTCTGAACTAAGTAGAAGGTACAAATTCATTTGCATATTGTTCCATTGAATTACCAAGAAAATTCTAAGTTCAAAAGTAACCAATAATTAAACTACATAAAACTATGCATATAGCAAAAGCCTGAAATGGAAAACATGGAATAATAGTTGCAGAAGGTAATGGTATTAAGTGTGATTTTTTTCTAAATTATATAAACTAATATTATACTATGATTATAAATTTAAAATGCATTAAAAATATAAGCTAAGATCAAAATCTTTACTTCAATCGAAAAGGCAAAATGCTTTTAAACTCTTCTACCTTTCTCAACCAAGTGTCTAAAAAACAAATACCAAAAGAAAAGAAATCCTTGATATCACTTTTGGCTACGGTTATACGTGGTTTTGGATTCAGTGAGAAGAATCGGATGTTATTATTACCCTGAAGCTATATCTACACACACCATTAAATATGCTTCTGAACCTCTGAACAAAAATAACAAACAAAAAACCTGTGTGTGAGAGGTGGGCTGGGGTGGGAGGGGGAGGGGGAGAAGGTGTCATCACGGTCAGGATGATCAAAGAAAAAAATAGCTATTAGGAAGTAGCATAGAAAAGGTCATAGCCATTTACCGTTATGTCGGCACCTGAGAAAATTAATACCATATCAATGCCTTACCATCCAAATGATTGAGGCTACATCATTTCCTTTTTAAATTATCTGCCTAAAATCTATATAATTTGCTTTGAGTATACCAAGTCAAGGTTTTTATAAAGTCAAAATAAATACTTTTTCTCAGCTGTTATGTTGTTCAAAAAATAAAAATGGGTCATTTTCCTCATTCAATCTTGTTGAAAATCCTAAAGAAGGAAGCTAAAGAAAGATTCTTTTCCTCCCAATTCTCTCCTCCTAGGTATCCTTCCACTCACACAATTCTTCTGATTAATGAATGTAAGGGGGAGAGGAGAAGCCTTTGTTTCCCGAAAAGAGGAAAACATTAGCTCTGAAGAAATATGAGTTAGAACACTAGGAATCTCAGGGAACAACTTTCTGTTTTTAATTAACACAGTTCCACACTTCAATTTTAGATTTTGTTATAAATGACTGAACTAATAAGTTGAGCCTAAAACCCCACTGAGATAGGACGTTAGATAAATTATAAAGGAGGAAAAATGTTCTTTCAATATTAAATAACATTCTCCTCCTTTGCAGTATTTTAAAAAAATTGTGAAGAAAAGTTGCTGATGTTAGACCAACAGCCCAAATGATTGTACTATATAAGTGAGAGTCACACTCAAAATTTCTGCAAAGCTGCACATAGGTACCGAAGACACCAGTACACCTCTTTCAGCCACCCAGAAATTTGTAGAAAATGCAGGTTATAAAGAAAATGTTAAATTACTTTCAATGTTAACAAATTTATAATTGCCAGTTCTAAACTTGTAAACTAAGAATCTGGATGGCCTTCAAATAGGTGTGCATCATAAAAATGAGTTCAAAGCAAATGAATTTGTATTCTTCCTCCTGCCTTTAATCATTCCTGTCAAATTAAGAGACCATTCCAGTGCTATTTGCAAATATTTATTTTGTGCTTACTGTGCACAAAAAATAGTCCCATCTCCCTGAAAGCATCTCATGAAAGAAACAGACGTGATACACTGTGGTAGCTACTATTTTCTGGTAACACTTTCTATCCTGTAATTATAAATTCAGGCATATAATCCAGGCCTGGCCAAAAGTAATCATTTCTGTGGATGCGGAGTATTGGAATGTGACTTGAGCTGGGGGATTTCTAACCAGAATTAGAATTATCTTTTCTCATCTGTTGTAGGTTAGTCATAAAGGTGTGACCCCAGAACAAATTGTAGCTCCACCCTCTGCCATGTTGTGAAAATCCTCATGGAATAAGAGAGAATATGCATAGACAAGAGATATTTAGGAAGTCTTACCTTCATCAAGCCCTGTTTTAGTTCCTGAGAGACCCAGTTTGGCTCTGGATCCTGAAAATCTTCCTTTGATTCTATAAGCTACCTAATTTCCTTGCTAGGTTTGCTACCTACTACCACACACAAAAATGAGTTATACATGGATGGTGAAGCTACATGTGAATAGCGCATTATTAAAGTTTCTAGAACTGGGTTGCCCAGGATGACAGCCATTGGACACATGTGGTTATCAGCTCTTGCAATGTGGTTAGAATTTGAAATCTTAGTTTTAAAAACAAGAACAAAAAATGCTTAATAATTTTTATTATTCATATGATTTTAACCTGTTTTATTTTAGTTTTAATGTAGTTAATAAAAATTAAAATTACATCTGTGGCTCAAATTCGTGGCTTACATTTTATTTCTAATGGCCAGTGCTGATCTACAAGAAAACACAGAACATGTTCCTGAATTTGACGTTAGCAGGGATTTCTTAAAAGGGACACACAAAGTGCTAATGTAAAAAACAGAGAGAGAGAGAGATAATGGAATACATTAAAATTAACAATTTCAGTTTATCAAAAGATGTTAATAGATATCAGAATGGGAGTGAATCATAGAATAGGAGAAGATGTTTGCAATTTGCAAGGGTCTCATATCCAGAATAAATGATGCATTCCTATTAAGTCAATAAGAAAAAGACAACCCAATAGAAAATGGCCAAAAAAATGGAAGAAACACTCAAGAAAATACCCAATTCATCTGTGAAAAACTGCACAACAGTATTAGACATTAGAGCAATTAAAACTAAAATCACAATGGGATATTAATTCCCACTTGGAGTGGTTCACATGAGAAAGACTGATGGTACCAGCAGTGGTGACAATGTGGAGTAACTAGAACTTTGATTCTGCTGCTCGGAGTGTAAACTGGAGCATCCATTGTGGAAAACTGGTTATATCTATTATAGTTAAACAGACACATAGCCTTCGACCAAGAAATCCAACTTCTGGGAATATGCCCAAGAAAAATGTAGGGCATCCTGTACCAAAAGACAGGGATGAGAATATTCATAGTACCTACATTCATTTGGAAATAACCCAAGTGTCAATAAACACTAGAATAGATAGATGTATTGTTGTATTTATGCAGTGAAATACTGCAATGCAATAAAAAAGAATGAGCAATAGTAATATAAAATAATATGGGTGAGTCTCACACAATGCTAGAAGACAGACACAAAAAGTACATATGATATGATTCCATTTACCTAAAGTTTAAAAACTAACAAAATGACTCTGTGGTATGAGAACTCTGATAGTTATCTTTGAAGATAAGCGTTTCTAGTGATTCAGAGGTTTCACCCAGGCAGTTCTAGGGTCCTGGTAAGGTATTCTTTTATAACTTGGGTAGTAATTACCGGAATGCCTTAACTTTGTGATAATACACTGACACTTAATTTCGTACTTTTCTGGATTTATGTTATAATTCAATTTTTTAAAAACAAGCATTACAGTTGAAGAGTTATTATGTCCTCTCAAAAACAGCTTAAACCAACAAATAAGCAAAACTATAGAACATTTGGGGAGTGTGATCATATGATGACATGCCAAATAATATGAAAACATAGACTAAAGGGACACATTTCTGGAAAACAAATAGATTCTATTATGTCACTAGAAGAAACAGAAAAAATGATAGAAGGACAATCATTTATGGTGATGATCAAGGATATTCTTGACTCAAAAACAAACCTAGGATTCATTTGTTTTACTGTAAGTCCTATCAAATTTTCATGAAATAAATAATCTCTTTCTGGGGAATTTATTTCAGAGAATGAAAAAACGAGGAAAAACTGCCCAATTCATTTTTGTGAGTCTAGTGCAGAAGTTGGCAAACACTTCCTGTAAAAGGCCAGATAGTTTATATTTTAGGCTTTTGGCCTCACATGGTCCCTGTTCATGTTCTTCATGTATATATGTGTGTGTGTGTGTGTGCGCTACAGTACTTTAAAAAATCATTCTTAGCTCTTGTGTACCTTGCCAACTCTTTATCTAGTCATATCTTGATTGCAAATAGCATAAGGCAATATGAAGTCATTGCAATGGCTAATGACAGAGGGTTTTGTAAATAAAGGTTTATTAGAACACAGCCATGCCCACTCATTTATATATTGTTTATGGCTGCTTTCACACTACAACAGCAGAGTTGAGTACCTGCAAAGGAGACTGAATGGCCCACAAAATGGAAAGTGTTTACTATTTGCCTCTTTACAGAAAAAGTTTCCTTATCTGGCTTAAGAGAATATCTAGCAATTGACAACCCATTCCCACTTTGATTTTTCTCTCTTATTAGTATCTTTCTTTGCATATTCCTCACTGGAGCATTTGAAATTGCTATTGCCTCTGCCTGAAATCTTATTCCTCTAACATCTACATGCTACATTCTTTCACGTACTGTACTAAATCCTGTCACAATAATAATTACATTGCAGAGTCAGTTCTATTAATTTTCTCTGTGCCTCATTAGATTGTGAGCTCCCTGATCTTGGACTTTATTTTTATTTCTGCATCTTGAAATGCCTAGCACATTATCTGTTACAAAGTAGTAAGTATTAAATATATTTCATAATTATTAACTCAAAAATATAAACAACACTATTGTATAGCTCTATTGGGAAAGAGAAAGAACTAAATTGAGGGCAGGGAGGAGTAATAAGAGACCAAATCATCACCTTTCATAGTAGAAAGCTGATACATAGCTGTGGTCCCCAACCTCCAGGCCATGGACTGGTACAGGTCAGTGGCCTGTTAGGAACTGGGCCACACAGCAGGAGGTGAGTGGTGGGTGAGCAAGCAGAAGCTTCAACGGTATTTACAGTCGCTCCTCATCACTTGCATTACTGCCTGAGCTCCACCTCCTGTCAGATCAGTGACAGCATTAGATTCTCATAGGAGCATGAACCCTACTGTAAACTGCACATGTGAGGGATCTAGGTTGTGCGCTCCTTATGACAGTCTAATGCCTGATGATCTGAGGTGGAGCTGAGGTGGTGATGCTAGCACTGGGGAGCAGCTGCAAATGCAGAATATCATTAGCAGAGAGGTTTGACTACATGATAAATGTAAAGTGCTTGAATCATCTGTGGAAAAATTGTCTTCCATGAAACTGGTCCCTGAGGCCAAAAATGTTGGGGACCACTAATGTATAGCATGCAAAACTAGAACTATAAAATAACAATACAAGCATATTGTTTAGAGATAGGGAGGCAAAGAACAGGAGAAAAATTATATTCAGAGAGAAAAGTTGCCTCCAGTGAGCAAAAAAGAAAAAA
Organism: Lemur catta; assembly: GCF_020740605.2. Taxonomy (NCBI): domain Eukaryota; kingdom Metazoa; phylum Chordata; class Mammalia; order Primates; family Lemuridae; genus Lemur; species Lemur catta. The sequence goes on along the minus strand of NC_059132.1, from coordinate 87,547,099 downwards.
TAGGTCCTGGAGGGATGGAGAGGGATATTTAAAACAAGGACACCTGTTCGGGTTATTGTAGAATAACTTGAATTTTCAAACTATGTTCTTGTTCTTAATAAAAATAAAACTAAAAATTAAAATTAAACCAAGTATTGCTAAATTTTAGATGAAATAAAATAAAAATTAAAAAGTGATTAAAGTAAGATTTCTAGGATCCTTTCATTTGCAGATAGTAGGGTAGAGATATTAATTCATTTAGATTATGTGAAGTTATTTATTCATGTTAATAATTGAATGGCAATCATAAAAAAGGAGGGAAGAGAGGAAAGGAAGGAGAGAGAGAAAAAAATAAAGGGAAAGAGAAATAGAAGAGAGGGAGGGAGGAAGGAAAGAAGGAAAAGAAAAAAAAAGAAAATGAAAAGAAATCATATATAAATCCTAAGCCAGAAAAAAGAAAATAAAAAAGGTAAAGTCATAAAATGTAACCAAAATGTTTGTATCCTCATAATATCCTGAAAAAAAAACAAACAAACCTGTCACTCCAAATTGTCATCAAGAAAACAGGAAAAGAAAAAGAAAAAGGTAAGCTCAATAAAAATACATAAAATAAAATAAAATATATCCTAATATATCAATAATATCAGTAAATTTAAATGGATTAAAATCAGTCCAAAGACATAGAAAATCAGTCCAAAGACAGTTAGATTGTTTATAAAAAAAAAACCCAACAACAAGTTCTATTTACAAAAAGCATGAGGTTAAAACAAAATAGCTTTAAGGCAAAAAATTATTAAGGATGAAGAGAGTCATTGTACAAATAAAACATCTTTAGGCATCTAAGAACATAGCTATAAAATATGTGAAGTAAATACAAAGAAATTACAAGGAAAATTGATATACAATTGTTGGGAAATTTAATAAACCTCTCTCAATATTTATTAAATCAATAAGAAAAAAATATTATCACTTATATTCAACTGCTGATGTTCTATCTTGATTTCCTCATATCACTTTTCCTATTTCTGGATGCTCATTCCCTAGCTTGTGTTTTTGCATTAAAAAGGTATACGTTTGACTCTCCTTGGACGACTGCCCTTGGACTAACGAAGTCACTTTTCCCATGGGAGTAGAGAAAGGCAATGCCTTGGAGTTTACATCCATTATGGGTTAGCTAATCACTCCCTGATTTGAGAATATGAAAGTTCAACATATTTGCCTTAAGTTGAGACAAACTCTAAGGTGTAATTTACCCTCCAGAGTTCTTCTTGCAGGATCAGCCTGAGAGTTTACCTAAAATTGTACGTTTCCTCGTCTTCTTTCCCCTCCCTATCCTGCTTCCTGCACGCCCTAACTAGCGTTTCCTTAGAAAATCACTTGCACATAATTCCTCGTTCCATGGTCTTTTTCTAGAGAACCTGATATTGAAAGTAGTCTAAAGCACAGACTCTAAGAAAGATATCTCGCCTGCTGAGTGGCAGTGAGGACCCCATCACTAGTGATAAGTAGAGTATCGATAGCTCCTGTCAGGCTGTTTCATTGCAGATACTAAGACTTTCACCTGGGTGAACTGGGAGAGGATACAGTTGGAAAGGGATACACCGCCTTGTGTAGTCTCTGGTGCTTGGGAACACTAGAAGTAGTCCTCATAATTTCAGGAACAAGATAAAAAAAATCTATTGTCACCTCTGTCACTTAACATTTATGTGTGCATTCATACAAGAGTAACATTCATCCGGTGTCAGGCAGATGGGAGAGGAGGAGGGGACTGTCTGGGGGATGGACATGCTTGAAGCTCTGCCTCAGGTGGGGCAGAGGCAATATATGTAACCTAAACATTTGTGCCCCCGTAATATGCTGAAATAAAAAAAAAATTTTTTAAATAAATAACATTATGTGTGCATTAACTAGTTACTGTAATTAGATAAGAAAAAGAACTTAAGCATGAAAAAATGAAAAATTTAACACAAGACCTCATTGTTTTACGGTTAATTATCTGGAAAAAATAAAATATTCAACAACCACTACCAAAAAAATCTCTACTACAATGACTATTTAAGGTAATAGTTAAAAATAAATAACTATACAAAATCAGTACATTTTATATATACAAACAGCAAGTTAAAGGAAATAATAAAAGACATCATGACATTTTCAATAGCAACAAAGCATTTAAAGGCCAAGAAAAAATTAACAACAATTTTTTTCTCTTTTTTAAAAATTTTTTTTATTTCAGCATATTACGGGGGTACAAATGTTTACGTTACATATATTGCCTTTGCAGGAGAGACAGGAACACTCATACACTGCTGGTGGGACTGCAAACTAGTACAACCTCTGTGGAAAGCAATATGGAGATACCTCAAAGAGCTGCAAGTAGAACAAAAAATTCGTAAAATGTATATTTTTAAAAATCAGCTTGACCATATAGAAAGGTATGTCATGATCTTGGACAGAAATAATATCATGAACTGTCAATTTCCTAAGTTAATTTATAAATGGAAACTTAATAACAAATGAAAATGCCAAGAGTATTTTCAAACTAGAAAAAGCAATTTTACAGTTATATGAAAATATTATTTTTATGTCAAAAATTGAGGAAATGTTAGGATATCAAAATATACTATAATTTTTCAGTAATTAAAACTTAATGGTGAAGGTATATTAAAAACAGAGTAATAAAACAGAATGCAAAATCCAGAAATTGATTCAAATAAATTCATGATTTTACCAAATCATAAAAGTATCATCTCAAACCAGAGGAAAAAATATGAACTATTTAATAATGATGTTGGGAAACCTGGATAAACTTTAAAAAAAAACATAAGTACACATCATACAACAGGAATAAAATCATAATTAATCAAAGATATAAAGGTAAAAATGAAATTATAAAAGTCCTATAGTGAAACATGGTAGAATTCCCTTAGAATCTGGAGTGCAGAAGCTTTATCTAACTGACACAAACTCTAGGAGCCATGAAAAAAAGAATAACTTTAAGAAGATAAATTTCTTTAAACCTGCTGGCAAAAAAAAAAAAAATTATAATGTCAAAAAATTAAAACATAAATCATAAAAATACAGTATATTTGATATCACAGCCAAAGCTCTATTCTCTTTAAATTTAACAATTTCATACAAGTCAATAGGAAAAAGACAAAGAACCCAATAAAAAAAATGCACAAAGGAATATTAATAAACTCTTCACAGTAAAAGAAATACATATGGTTTTTGTACATATGCAAAAATGTTCAATCTTACTCATATTGAGAAAAATGCAGTTCCATAAATCAAGGATGTGCTCAATGACAAATGAAGCTGGTCAAAAAGAGAAGCTTTCTTGAAGTAGCAGCTATTGGCCAAACTTGGCATAATTTGAGCATCCAAAAAGACAATGATTTCAATGAATTATAACACATTTTTTAAAATGATGAGTATAGTTTAATTAGAAGAGAAAGGAGAATAAAAAGAGCATTCTTTAAAGAATCACAGCCAATAGATGTAAAAGGAATGAAAGAATTAGAAAAATCAATGATTTTGCAATTCATTGCAATAGTTGATTCAGACAAAGATCATGAGTGTCAAAACCATTAGGTGAAACATTGTTGAAAAAGAGAATATTCACATACTTCTGAATTAACTGTCCAGAGATTACTTACAAATTTCAAAGAGAAAAACATATCTTTACAGCAAGGAGTTCTAATTGTCACTACCTTAATTAAGTGACCAAAGTGAACATCATATCAATAGTGCCTGTTGACATAACCAATATTAGTAATCCAATATCACCTATGTAGAGTCATTGCCAAAAATGTTTAACCTGAATCCAGTGATGAGGAAATAACCAGAAAAATCCAAAATATGAGAAAATCTATTCAAGAACTGGCCTGGAATATTCAAAAGCTCAATGTAATGAAATATGAAAGGGAAGACTGTTCTAAAGTAGAAGAAACTAAAGGGACACAGCAACCTAATCCAGTTTGTGAAACTTTATTGAACTCCTGATTTAAAAAATATATCTATAAAATATATATTTTGAAAAATTGAGAAAATATGAATAATAATTGTATTTTGGATTATTCATTGAATTATTAATTTTCTTAGGCATGATAAAATTATGATTTCATAGGAGAATATCATTATTCTGCAGAGATGCATGTAAAATATATGTGGGTAAAGTATCATGATGTATGTAATTTATTGCCAAATGATCCAGCAAAAATATGTGTAAAGAAAGATTGGTCAAATGCAGTAAACTATTACCATTGCATCAGAGTTTGTAATAATAAAAGTTTGGAAGCTACATCAATATCTATCAAAAGGAAATGCTTAAATAATTATTCAGCTATACAATCGAATACTAACCAGCTTTCTTTAAAAAAACTTAAAAATCTCTTAATGTAGTGATGTAGGTAGATTTCTAAAATATATATGATATTAAATAAAGAAAGTAGGGCAATAATTGCATGTGTGTGTAATTTTGATTGCATAAAAATCTCTCCATGGAAATTGAGCAGATAAGGATAAGACCGGGGGAGGGAATTTTTCACTTTATACTTTTTTTTATTGCTGTTTAACAGTTAACCATTGTGAATGAGCACCTATTTTAACAACAACAACAAATGTAACAAAGAACAATGAAGAAAGTCCAAAGAATGTAGAGCAGAGGGGGATAATAAGGTAATAACGGAAACAAATAAATATAATGATAAGAAAAAACAAAACAACATCTATTTTTCTGAAAAGCTACAAATTAAGCACACTTTTGGCAAGATGGCTCATGGTAAAAAGAGACAAGGCATAAGTAAATCGTAAGAGAAAAATAGAGGTAATAACTAACAACAAAATACAGGTTTTTAAAATATTTTATGAGAATGTGTAGGAGTAAATTTTATATCATCAGAAGAGTGAAAAATATTTTAAACATGACAAATATCTACATGATTTGCTCCCTCCCTGAACAACTTCTCCCTTCTAATGTCACCTAATCAATAAGGCTTTCTTTTGGCCATCAGATATGAAATACTATCCCCCACACTTAAAGCTTACCCTGTTTTGCCTTTCTTCGTATCAATTACTAATACTGCTGAGATGAGAGAAGGGACTTTGTCTGTTGTGTTTGCTACTGTATCCCCAGGAAGTGATAAACACTTTAAAATCCAAGGTTATGGTATACAAAGAGAGAGGGTTTGAAAGGTCCAGGGTGTCCATGGCATTATTTATAAAGAAATAAAAAGATAAGTAAAAATGTGGCCCCACCTGGACTAATAATGCTGTGTCATGTCCCTATATACAGGAATAGAAATATTATGAATGTAATTTGTGTGAGAGGTCCTGCAGGAAAGAAAAAAAGTAATTGTATCTCTGATCTCATAGTAATAAATCTTAACTAGCTACTTTACACAGGAAATGAAAGAGAAATTTTACCTCTCAGGTTGGCAAATATTGAAGATGGAGATAACATCCACATGTTGGTGAGGATATGGGTGAAAGGAAACCTAAATATGGACCTGAGAATGTAAATTTATACAATAACTTCAGGGAGCAATATAGAAATATCTAGAAAAGTCAAAGTTGCACTTGCCCCTGTGAGTTAGGAATTTCACTTCCAGGCATCTGCCTTAAAGAAATTCCCATACAAATACTCAAACAAGACAAGTGCCAGGATCCTTCCTTGCAGGAATGTTTATAACACCAAAAATGTAGAAACATCACAGGGGAATGGATAAGCTGTGGTTTATTCCTACTGGTAAAGTGTATGAACAAAATTTGCATGTATTAACAACTCAAAAATAGAAAGTCAAGTGAAAGGCAAATTGCAGTAGGGTACACAGAGTATGATACCACTTTTGTAGAGTTTAAAAGTACACAGTACAATTTTGCTTATTGTTTATGAATCCATTCCCTATGTAGTAAAGGAACAAAAACACACATGGGGGTATTACCAATTCCTGAATAGTGGTTACCTTTGAGGAGGCAAGACAGCAAGAGAGTTACAAGGATAAAGCTTTGCTGGGATCCTTAATGTTTTATTTCTTTAAAATAAAAATAAGGTGTGCACTCAAGGAATATGGCAAAATAGCATCTTTTAAATTCAAATTGTACATACTGAGTTTGTTATATTGTTTTCTAACTTTTTCTGTAGGTTTTAATTATTTAATCAATAAAATTGAATTTAATGATACAACAATATAGTCTGACATCTCATTTCTACCTAAAGTTCCAATAAGCATCAACCTGTCCAATAAGAATTCACAGCATATACCAGCAAGGGAATTCTTGGAATCCTTGGAATCATTAGATGTGTCTAGTCTTGCCTGTAATTATTTCACTCAACTAAGCCTAAATTCCAGCATGAAAGAGGAAAGAGATTTGGGGAAGAGTGTTTAGCCTCCTGTAATATAAATTTTTATCAATCATCAGGAAATGCCTGAAAGTGCTCTTTTGAAACATACAGTAGAAGTTATATTAAACCTAAACAAACTAAAATCATTCACAAATGAGCAATTTCAAATCACTTCAAGTAAATAGAGTAATTAAAATCTTTCATTTCTTGTACTATGATTCTTTTTAAGAAATAGGTAAACTCCAGAAAAAATACATAGAAGCAATGTAAGAAAAATTACAAATACACGTATAAATGCAGGTCATATGAACATAATGACCATAATTCTTGTAATATTTCCATTTCAAAATTTCAAGCTATAAAAAAATTGTGAGTCTGGATTTCAATCATGATATTGAGTCATCACAATAGAGCCACCAGCAAGTCTCAACTTGGATTTCCACTCCTACTCTTTTAAGAAGCAGGAAATCTTATAATCTCTGAAAAGGATCTGCCTTTCATCACTACTGACAGCATATCTACAATATGATTTATGTCAAGGTTTTCTGGAATAATTTGTTAGAGGCCCTCTGTACTTCACAGTGTGTACTGGGAAAGTGATTGTTAAAGGAATTTGCCCGAGGAAATAGTTACAAATAAAATAAAAACATTATGGAAAGGGAGGTAGAGTAGAGAATCCAAGTCTCCAACATAAACAAATTTACACATTTTATTAAAGAAAACAAGTAATAAACTACAAGTTCAAACCTAGTTAAGTTCAGTCATGAGTTATACAAAAATATCAATGTGAAATTCAGGGCCAGAATTCACTGAAACAGTGCCTATTAAAATGACCAACTCACTGTGACAGTTGTCATAAAAAACTCTAAATAATTTCTAAAATCAAAAAGAGTGAAATTATTTTGCTAAAATTTGATTATTTTTCAAATCTGTTGTTAAATATTTGAATTATTTTTATAAATCAAATTCTCCTTCCATTTGAATATCCTTTGAAGGCACATAAATAATTTACAAAGTCATATATGCCTGACTGACAACAGCCCTTAGATGAGAACCTCCACTCCGAACAAGCCAGGCCAGTTCATTGACCTCTTCAGTCTACACATCTGCCCTGTGCATCTGACCATTTATTCCTTCCCTTGGCAAACATTTAATGACTATTTACCATGTTCCAGGTCTTACAGTAGGTGGGACTATATAGTGGTTAATAATAATGATAGTAAGAGTGTGCATTAGGTGCCTGGCGCTGTGTAAACAATTTAGAGTTCCTCCCATCATGAAGTTTACAATGTAGTAGTAGGGAGGGAGCAACTAGTAAATTTTACTTTTTATTGTTTTTTTTTCTTATTTTTAAATTTCAGAATACTATGGGGGTACAAACATTTAGGTTACATATATTGCCTTTGCACCACCTGAGTCAGGGCTATAAGTTTGCCCATCCCCCAGACAGTGCGCACCCCACCATTAGGCATGAATATACCCATCCCCTCCTCCCCCCTCCCACCTGCCCAACACCGATGAGTGTTACTTCCATATGTGTTGATCCATTAGTACCAATTTGATAGTGAGTATATGTGGTGCTTGTTTACCAATTCTTATGATACTTCACTTAGGAGAATGGACTCCAGCTCCATCCAGGATAAAAACTAGTAAATTTTAATAAAGGCTAAGAACAGTACCTATCGGAGTCTAAATAACAGGAAGATGGTCTGAAAGGCAGGATTGGTGTCCCTGAGAAAGCGTAAGAAATTGCCAGTTTCTACCAATTACTTCTTATCTAGCCCCAGTTGCCCAATATTGCTTTTCTCTGAAAACCAATGCTGTATCCTACCTACCATGCTGAGCCTTTTCTTCCCTCTTTCATGCTTCTCTCCCATGTCCTGACTGGCTGTTCACTGAAGAACCCACACTCAGCCTCCATATTCAGGTAAGTATACTTCATCCCATTGAATATGCAGTAACTCACATGAGCACTCGTGCACAGTTATTTTTCTGCATGAGGTTAGTAAAACCAAATAGAATGCAGGTGTTGCTAATTAAAAGATAACTTTCCCCAAAATCTTACACACTACTCTTACCCTAATTTGTTCTCTATCATTGCTAGGAAGAAAATGAGAGGAGAGCAGGAAAGAGGATGGAATAAAAAAAGGGACAAAGAAGAGAAAGAAAAATAGAGAGGATAAGAAGGAAAGGAAGGGAAGAGAGGGAAAACAGCAGAAAGTTCATGCTCTCCATTCAAGGAGAAAGAACTTTAGCACATCTTTTTCTTCTCTTCCTTTTTTCTTCTTCCTCTTCTCTCCTTCACTCTCCCCCTTGTGTCCCTTCCCACCTCCTTTGGCTACAAATACACATAAGTGTGCAATTTAAAACTGATATCATGGAATATCCTCAGAATTCCTTCCTAAATGCAGATTATACTGTAATGCAAAAGTCAGCCCCTGGATGCAGTAAGTGTTCCGTGGTATTGAAATCATTTTAAGTAAAGCTGACAATTCTCACTTCTCATATTTGCTATGGATTTGGAGAGGAAAGAAGATGACACCTAGCTATCTGCCAGCCGCCATTGGCACTGAGTTTTAACTGTTGCTGAATTTTCTGTCCCTACCCTGCCTTTGCTTCTTGCTCATACATTTGATTTTCCTCACCTCTCTACCCATTGGACACTGCCCCCAGCCCTTCCTCACACACCCAAATAGCAACCACTCAAAGTTGCATATTTACATGTGACAAGCAGACTAGTGTGAAGTTTTGATGCAAATGCAGCTGGAAAGGTGGAGTTTATATATCCCAGCAACACAGGGAACAACTTGAAATTGAAAATTAGATATTTCTGGTTTCAAAGTCTCCTAGCCATTTCGGATGATGAGATTTGTGCCCTCCACCCTCTTTCATGTAGAATGCCAACCATTGCCTACATTTCTAGTTGTCTGTTTTCCTTCACTTACTTTCATCTTCTCTCTCATTCTCTGGCTGCTTAGAGAAACTCAAAGTTCTTTTCTACTTTACCATTCATAGCAATTTGTTTGCCTTTGCCTCATTCCCAGCCCAGCCTACGGTATACTGAGAGACAAACCCAGTGGCCCATCATGGTACTTGTCTCAAGAAACACATTCATTCCACCTAAGAGAAATTCCCTCTCAGTTCTTAAATTAACAAGATCTTTTTTCCTCTATATTACAATTTTGAAAGCACAATTGTAAAAGAAAATAAAAAAAAATAAAAGGAAAAGCAAACAAAACAAAGTCTACAAGGAATAATATTGAAAGGTAAAATATGCTATAATAAATTATTTAAAAGTCCTGACTAATACAGTAACAGTGCTTTATTGAAACAATTATAATGGGATTCTCTCCAACATATAGCACAATACAACTTGTATTCAATTTGTATGTATGTGTGTGTATCTATCAGTTTCTAAAATAGCAGCAAAAATCTAATATATGGTATAAAAATGTGAGGGCAAAGAGAAAAGAATGTTAAGATTTTGGCTAATTGGCAAACAAAAGCAGAAACCTCAAAATGCAGGCGTTGTTATAATCCTGGAAATCAAATCGATTGTGCATATCTGTTGGGGACTTAGGAGCTGCGGGGGGCGGGATGGGGAGGAGTGAGGTTAAGTTTAAAAGGTGGAGAAGCTGAATGTGTTTGGTGAAGGGGAGAACTTCTAAAGTAGCCACTCAAATGACAGAATATGTCAACGTGGTACCTTTGTTCTGCCTTTCACTAAAACTTTGAATTGATCAGTCTGCTAAGTAAATGAGCAAACAAGAAACTTAGCAGTCTGTCCTATCCAACCCTACAATGATCAAACACACAACAGCTTGTGAAAGAACCAAAAAAGGAAAGCCAGGCAGGAGCTAACCAACAACATACATCACGTGCTGTGAAAGTGTCAATGAATATGGAGCGAACATTTTTTTGAAAAAGAAGTTAAAGGAAAAAATATTTGATGGTTGTTCAAGAGAACGTGGGTAAAGTTTTAAAGTACAGCAGGTAGTTGTGCTGTGCTTGGGGATTACAGGCTCAAATACAGCATGATGGACAATAACAAATTTAACAAGCCTCTAAATTAGAAGTGAGTGTTTAATTTGGTAAAGAGGCCTTTTTTCCTTCTACTAACGGCAAGTCAGAATGTAGCCCTTTCGGTTAAAAATCCAGTTGCAACATTCAGTGCATTTGCCATAGCTAGTTCCTTGACCAGATTTTTGTGGCTTAGATTTCTTGATAAGAACAGTAGTAAATTGGGCCAGTTATAGCTTTGGAGTCTTGGTATTCAACATGCCAAAGAAATAAGTAACATTAGTGCCACATACGTTTTCCTAGCAAACTAAGTCAACACTGGCTTGCATTTTAAAAGAAAGGGAGGGAGGGAGGGAGGAAGGGAGGGAAAGAAACTGTTTTTTTAAAATGTGTAGACGGCTGGATGCTTTATGGTCATTTTAATTGAAAGTGTGCTATGGTGTAAATGTATGTGCCCACCTAAAATTTCTATTTTGGAAACCTAATGCCCAATATGATGGTAATAGGAGGTAGGCCATTGGGAAGTGATTAGATCACATGGGCAGTGCCCTCATGAATGAAAATAGTGCCTTTATTAAAGAGTTCCCAGAGAGCTGCCTTGCCTCTTCTGCCATCTGAGGATGCAGCGAGAAGGTGCCTTCTATAAACCAGGAAATGGGCTTTCACCATACCCCAAATCTGCCTGCACATTGATCTTGGACATCCCAGCCTCCAGAACTATAAGACATAAATTCCTACTGTTTATAAACTACTGGTCTATAGGATTTGGTTATAGCAGCCTGAGCAGAATAAGACAGAGTGCCATGAAAAAGTAACCAATTACAGTAACTATGACACATGTTTAAATATAAGAATGAATGTATTTATTTTTACTTTTTTAAAAAATAGATTTAGGGAGAACAAATGCAGTTTTATCTCATGGATATATTATTATAAATTACCTGTTTATCTTATCCATTGTCTGTCTTTCCCACCCATATACAAACTCTAAGAAATCGGGAAATTTTATCTCTTTTATTACTCCAGCCCCTTTGCCTAGAACTGTGCCACAGAAATAGAAGATATTCTAGTGTCCTTGTTTAAATTGATGCTTTCGTTGTCTTTTAAATGAGTGAGAGCCAGACCAGGGCCCATTATTCCTTGTAAACCTCATCTGCCGTATTTTGAACAGCATACTGCCCTCAACTATTCTCCATTTGCAGGAATGGGTACTTTATGGGGCTCACCTTCTAATAATTTTACACATCCCTGGGTTGTACACTTTACCTCTCAATTTTCACATGGCAATTTCAAATATGACTGGGATACATGCCATAATGGAAATAGCTCTAAACCTCTTATTCTAATTTGTTAAAAATTTCCTCCCCCTTATAAACAGTCATCTTCTGCTATTGATGTTTTACTCTGCTAGTCACACATGATCCCACTTAATGTGCACAAAAACCCAATGGGGTATATACTACAATCCCTTATTTACAGATGAGGGAACAGATTCTCAGAGAGTTTAAGGAAACTGACAGTTAGTAAATCCCATGAGGAGTGATTTGAACTTAAGGATGTCTCTCTCCTGAGGAGTACCAAAAATGGCAGAATAGAAGCAGCCTGACAGCAGGCTGCTCCCAAGGAAAGAAGTGAAAAGTGCAGGCAGCTGCCTACATATGGATCGCTCTTCTCTGAAGCAACATTGTGAAATCACAGAGAAGCACAGCGGGCCACTCAGCATGGAAAAGAAAAGTGACAGGGTGGTAAATATAACAAGATCAGAGAATGCACGGGGAAGAATAGGAAGATAGAGCACTTGGGTGCCATGCTCATCCTGCTGGTGCGGTGCAAATTGGAAGATGACTTTCTCTACCCCCACAGCCCTCTGCTTGGTTGGACTAGGGCCCTGCCTGGAGTCTGTGCAGAGCCACTGCACCAGACAACAGGTGCGGTGAGGATCAGGCAGCAAAGCTCTCAGGTGCATCACACCAGGTCTGCACTGGACTGGGGGTGTGGGGTGGGGAGAGTGGACTAACAACTTCCTTGAGCCATACCCTGTAACGTGAAGCCAAGCACCTCTCCCTTAGAGCGCAATGGGATCTGAGCATGGGAAGTGACCAGGGCGCAGCAGGTTCTGACTTGAGAGGCTTTAGGCAACTGCTTCAGCAGGTCTGGGAAGGGCATGGAGAACTCAGCAGTCCCTGGCCTCTGGAACTGACCTCTGCCCACCTGACTTGGCATCCGTAGAGCCCCTGAGCATGTGGAACAGATGGCCACGTGCTTAGCCCTGATTCTGCCCTCCAGGCCCAAACTGCCTTCTGCCTGCTTGGCGCTGACATCGGCCTCCAGGTTGGATCAGCCCCGCCATCTGCACAGCCCTGCTTCTGTCCCAGAGGCCCTGCTCAGAAGCTCTGCTTCCAGCTCCTCCCAGTCCAGACTCTGAGTCTCCCACGCTGGAGCCAAGGCTCCATCTATGTGCCTCCAGAACTCCCACCAGGCCCTGAGACACCATCCCCAAGACTCCAACACTGCACCTGAACTTCAACACCCCACCTCAGAGGCCTGACCATTGCCTCAGGGCCAAAGGAAGTGCTCCACAGTTCAATGCCCAGCCAGACTCCTCCCAGCCTTGAGCAACCAGTACACTGCGACCTGGTTTGAACAAATGGCCACAGCCCAGAAACTCACAACAACCTCACCCAGCTGCATCCCCATTCTCTAACCAATAGCCACATGCAGAAGAATGAAACAGAACCCACGTATCTCACCACTCACAAAATTAATTCAATGGATAAAGGATTTAAATGTAAGGAATGAAACCATAAGAATTCTAGAAGAAAATGTTGGAAAAACTCTTACAGGTATTAGCCTAGGCAAAGAGTTTATGAATAAGACCCCAATGGCAATCACAGCAACAACAAAAATAAATAAATGAGACCTGATTAAGTGAAAAAGCTTCTGCACAGCCAAGGAAATAATTAACAGAGCAAACAGACAAACTAGAGAATGGGAGAAAATATTCGCAAGCTATACATCCAGTAAAGAACTAATAACCAGAATCTACAAAGAACTCAAGCAAATCAGCAAGTAGGAAATAAAAAACAACATTATTAAAAGATGGGCAAAAGAAATGAACATAAGCTTTTCAAAAGAAGATAGACTAATGACCAATAAACATGAAATAATGCTCAACGTCACTAATCATCAGGAAAATGCAAATCAAAACCAAAATGAGATATCACCTTACCCCAGCCAGAATGACTTTTATTAAAAAGTCCAAAAACAATAGTTGCTGGCAGGGATGCAGAGAGAAAGGAACACTTATACACTGTTCGTGGGACTGCAAATTAGTTCAGCCTCCAAGGAAAACAGCATGGGGATTCCTCAAAGAACTAAAATTAGACCTTCCATTGGATCCAGCAATCCTACTACTTGGTATCTACCCAAAGGAAAATAAGTCATTTTATCAAAAAGACACTTGCACTAGAATATTTATTGCAGCACAATTCACAATTGCAAAGATGTGGAATCAACCCAAGTGCCCAATCACTTCATGAGTGGATTAATAAAATGTGGTATATGTATACCATGGAGTACTACCCAGCCATGAAAAAGATAAATTAATACCTTTTGCAACAATCTGGATGTAACTGGAGACCATTCTCCTAAGTGAAGTGTCTCAAGAATGAAAAAAATACACACCACATGTACTCATTAGTAAATTGGAACTAACTGATGAACACACATGTTCACAGAGGGAAGTAAAACTCAATGAAAATCAACCAGGGGGTGGGGGGAGATAGGAGAAGGCGAGGAGTAAAAACCTACCTAACGGGTACTATACACACTATTTGGGTGACCAGCATACCTTTAGCCAGGACTCAAGCATTACAAAAGTGATCCATGGGCCGGGCGCGGTGGCTCACGCCTGTAATCCTAGCTCTGGGAGGCCGAGGCGGGTGGATCGCTCGAGGTCAGGAGTTCGAGACCAGCCTGAGCAAGAGTGAGACCCCGTCTCTACTAAAAATAGAAAGAAATTATCTGGCCAACTAAAAATATATATACAAAAAAATTAGCCGGGCATGGTGGCTCATGCCTGTAGTCCCAGCTACTAGGGAGGCTGAGGCAGTAGGATCGCTTAAGCCCAGGAGTCTGAGGTTGCTGTGAGCTAGGCTGATGCCACGGCACTCACTCTAGCCCGGGCAACAAAGTGACACTCTGTCTCAAAAAAAAAAAAAAAAAAGTGATCCATGTAACCTAAAACATTTGTACCCCCTTAATATTTTGAAATTTTAAAAAGCTTCAAAAAAAAGATGTCTCTCCTAAGTCTATGTTCTCAGCACTCTGCTATATGTCCTCTTCAACTGTGGAAAATCTGACATCATTTTTAAAGAGTTTTGAAGTCTAAAACTACATATTTTCTTGGATCCCTACAGAAAAATTAGTAGTTGAGATATATAAAAGTATTTCTAGTCTGTACAAATTCCAATAATGACAAATGCTTTTTTTGTATTTCTTATAATATGTGCAAACTCCAAATACAGCTTTGCAGCTAAACATCCTCTGTGTTGTTGTAGAAGGCAGTGATCAATTCTGCTGGTAAGGGATGGTGTAAGAATAATCAGGATATCCATTTAAGATTTAAGTCAGACCTAAGAAGAAACTGATTTATAAAATTGACTCAAAGAATAAAGGGCCACTCTCAAAAGAATATAAACACTGAAAACAAAAGGAGAAGGGAGATTAAAAAAATAAAAACACTTGAGTCAGCACAGGTTCTCCGTAGTAAGAAATAAATTAAAAACAAAAATGGAGAAGACATCCTGAGTATGAAATAAAAGTCTTCTGGATGAGCAGTATCAGATCACATAAAATGCCCTCAGAGTTAGAGTTGAATTGTCTTCAGTGGATTCTAGAGGGTCTCGTTTTTCTGACATCTCAATATACATATTGCATCTTCCTAAATGACAAATGCTCACACAGAAAGGACATTGCTTGGAGCTCAGCCAAGGACATTTACCAGTTTATAGCAGCACAGTCTATATTTTATCCCTGCATTTTTATTGAGATCATTATTTTAGCCTCACAAATATTTTTCAAAATCTATTCTGACATTTTCCTTTTTTGACTATCTGAGAAGTGTCAGAGCTCGACTCTTCACTTTTACAATATGCTCTTCAGTTTAGCATGTGAACAGTTATGTCTAAAAAGTTTCAACCAGATCATAACAGAAAAATACCAGCCTGTTGAGTTGAATGCATTGCATAAATAATTTCCAGTGATTATCTCCAAGGATATTTTATAGTTGAGGACTTGTGTCATTCTCCTATTTTAAAAACAATTACATTTAAAATACATCCCTAATGATTGCCCAGGTATAGGTTTCTTGAGAATAGTAATCATGTGCCTAATTGACAAATCACTTCATCATGTACTTCCTATTGCTTTTGTTGATTAATAACTCTTTTAATTGACTGAATTGCAGTATGCAAACATAATATTTGAAAACTAGGAAAAGCTAGGAGTTTTAAGGTAGCAATTATACTTAAATCAAATCCCACAAAATCTAATTAAAAATACAATTCTATTTCCTCATTACCTAGGGGGAATAATCAGGGGGCATTGATCTTTTGCTCTTTGCTTTAGTTGCAATTGATATAGATACTAGTTTTGCATGTTATAGTGGAGTCAGTATACCAATCTTATTTAATTCTAATTGCTCTATGCCATAGACCAGGGAGGTAGACATGGAGGCAAGTTGCAGCTTTAGTTAAAGTCATTAACTTTCAGTTCCTTAGAATCAATCAGTGCCTGCTCCAATGTTTTAGAGAACCTTGGGCTCTACTATTTCTGCAAATCTTTGTTAAGAAGAATAAGATTTTTGGTAGTCCTTGGCACAGTGAGAAAAAAAACATTCAAAACTACTATAGTCAAGGGATAGAAATTCTTAAAGGATCAACTGAATTCAACCAGAATCTGAAGTTTTACTACATTCAATGGATTTTGTTGTATTACATTTATTTTAAACAGAACCAGGTGGCCAACACCAAAGATACATTCATTAGAAACCCATTCTCAAGGTATATCTATGTGCAGTAAAAACAAGCACCTCCTGAAAGACAATGCACAAATAAAAACAGTTGGCCTACAAATGTGAAGTATCGGAACATTTACAGGGTGATTTATTCTGATCTTCAGATACTAAAATAAGATTTGAATTCATAAATAACTTCAGCCGTAACTGTTCATTTGCTCTCTTGACATTAGTGATATCATTGCCAACAATTGTGTAACTAGATCTTGATTAAACTTAGGTTTATTTTAATTTGAAAAGCATCTCATTAAGATAATCCTAATTGCTAACTTTTTGGAGTGCTTGCTACATTCACTTAAGTGCTTGGCATTTATTTGTTCATTTAGTCCTTATAACAAGAACATTAGAACTTACCCCAGCGGGTTGTCCTGATGTCTAATGAGTTTATATATGACAAGTGATTGGTTTCTGGCACATAAAATTTTAATAAGTGCTAAACATTTGGCAAGTATAATCATTATCAACATTTTACAGTTAGAGAGAAACTTTAAATAATAGAGCTTCCAGGATCATGATCTTGTCCACAATTCTGTGGTTAGAATGGACAGTATGAAATTAGAAGGCATGTGCATAAGAAACAGAATAGGTATCTCTTTAATGTCTAATTCTTTTCCCATACAGTTCTACTTCCTTGACTTTATTTTTTACTAACCTCCGTTTCATACTCTCTCTGACAATAAAGCATTCCTTGCTTCAGAGTGACCTTTGAGTCCCAGTGTAAGCTACTTCTTACTCTGGAACAACTTCCAGGAAAGTATATTGTATATTATGTCTATTGTTTGTTTCAAGGTCTACCTATTTTCTGAAGCTTTCTTGGGTTTACTCCATCTCTTTCTTGTCTGTATAATCCCTGACCTCTTAATATTCTTCCTTTTTTTCCTTTCTATTGAGAAGTATGATTAGGAATACATCTGTTATTTTCTCTTCTGGATTCTTGAGAAGTAGCAACTTTAGCTGAAGTCTCAGTCATTATTCTGTACAAAGCCCTAATCTACTATAAACTTTAAGCTTCTAAGAATACCTACATCAAGAAGACTTGATCTTTGCCAACATGTTCCAAAGAACGATGGTCTTATCACATAAAATTATTTCAAAAATTTGATTACAAAATTCAAATTTCTACATATACCAAGTATTGCACAATTGTGAAATATATTCCCAAGATTCAAATGACTTCTTTTTCTCCATTTAATGGGTCTGAATTTCAAAAGCAAAAACATACCTTCTATCCATTAATAAAGTGTATGTTGTGTGCCTAGCTACTGAAGTAGAGTGTACAATTACACAAGGAGCCCCCAATGTTCATTCAAATAATAAATCACCATGGTATTTAGAAAGTATTGTGCCATGAATCAAAACTTTTATTAGAATCATAAGATGTTTTACTTATGTTACACTAGAGTGACTGGGAAATATCACACAGATTTTCCATATGAAGTTACATAAATTTTTCTGATACTAGATTTACATTTGATACATATTGATATGACAGTCTTAAACTCTAGAAGGATTCTTACACTAGAGAGGGAGTGTAACAGATAAAGACTGGCTCTCTGCACTTATTCTGTACCAAGTGTTAATGGGACATTAGGAAAATGATTTATCTTATCTAGGTCTCTATTTTCTCATCTGCAAAATGGACAGATTAATGAAATCCTGACTTGTTTCTAGGTTTTATCAAACATTTCTAAATATTCCATATAATTTCTTAATGACTGGAAAAACATTATTCTTAAGAAGGATTTAATTTAGTCACCACATTCTATGTACAATATCTATGGCATTCATACTCCATCATTGAAAATTAATGGTACAGTGCTACACTTCTGATAGAATGATAATAAAAGCTATAAACTATGCTACTGTGAGCAGTTTTATAATTTACCTTACTTAATATATTTCTATAATAAATATTTGCTTGATCTTTATCAAAAAATAATCTATTAAGAAAGATTGGGGAGGAAAATGAGAACATATACATGTTGCACATAACTTTTCAATTGGGTATTTTTTTTAAAAATGAACTAGTTCCTTAAAGTAATTACAAAAAGTAAATATATTTTCAGAGAGGCAGAAGTAAGAATGGTGGTATTTTAGGGCAGTTTGTTCCATTATTAGGATATAAATATTCCTGCCAAATTCTCCCTCTCCCCTTTGCTTCTGGACCTCTGTTTTTCTACTCTCAACTTATAAATGCTAAGTGATCTAGGAGACATGTCAAAAGGCAAACACAAATATATCATCTTAGTAAATCACACGCATTTTCCAAGCATGGACATTGGCACAGTTTTTATGAAGAATATCTTTATTTTTAATGATCTCTATCCACATCAAGTCTGATTATCAATGGTTGTAGAAAACATATTCAGAGGGGAGAGACATTCAACACTGAAGACCAGGATGCTAAGAGTAAATAATGACTTATTACGAATAATTCATTTCAGATAACTCCAGAGATTTATTCAAGTAGATGCTCCTGGGTTCTGATGCCTGACAGCTGTGTGAGGTGCAGAAATGTTGGCTATTTCTATAGTGGCTATCAAAAGTAAGAGCTTTTAAACACTTTTTTTTCAAATAGCTTTTTGTAATGGAAGGGAAAATATCAGGGAGAGTGGAAATCAAATTATTTTTTGGGCTTCTCTTCCAACCACTTTAAAATAGATTCGGAGGTTGTCTTGCTAAAGAATTTGCCAGCAACGTACAAATAACTCCATTTACAAAGTAAAATGAACAAAGATGGTATGACTATAAACACATAAGCTACCTTTCTGGATTTGTCTTTGTTTATCTCATCACTTGGTATTTTGCTTGATTTAAGCTTGATTATTCCTGTTAGGATATATTGAAGGAAAGCATTATTTGAAAGGAAAAGATAGAATAAAGATCCAGGTAATAGAGTCTAAGAAGAAAACCTCCACTTGGCTTACTGCTTTATTTTTTAGGATATTGATCTTTATTGTTTACTTATAGACTTTTAAAACTAGGAAGGAAATGACACATTATTGAGCTCAACTACCCATTTTAAAGTAAAGGAATTTTTGTTTTCATGAAATGCAAAAATCATTGCTGAACTATAATATTGTATATTTTTAACATAGGACCTATACAATAGGAAATGTACAATATTATACACTTCCTATTATAAATATTCTTTGATTCTGTCTTTAATATTGTTATTTATCCCAAAGAACACCTTTTCAGCAAAGTAAACCTTAAAATTGCATAGCAATTGGAACTTTATTTTCAAATATATTTTCAAGTAACACTGTCCAACTTTGAAGCCCTAGACTTAGGAACACATGTGCAAATTTTTTTAAAGGTACCCAGTGACCTTAGGAGAGGTCACACCTCATCAAACTGGTTATATTATGTGCAGTTCAATGTCGGGCCTGCTAAATCAATTAGAAAAGACATAAACTGAAATATGGGCTGTGTCTTGCTAGAATAAAAAATCAGATGTTATGTCTGTTTTTTAGTTTGATATGTACCCTTGATCTTCAGCTCTCATACCAACTATGGATGTTACGTTTTTTATGCTTTGAAAAGTATTTACAGGTATGAGATCCCAATTTTTTAAGCAAAAGGATTATTTCTTCACAATTCAAATAACCTAAAAAATAAAATACTTTCTCTATAAACTACATCTTATTGTAACTACTGGGATATCACATAATAAACAGTAAAATAGAAATCTAGTCTTTTATGGTTCTATGTTAAAAAACATATACACATATACATATACACACCTTTATATTTAATTATCGTATACTTACATATCCGCCTACATTTGAATGTATATTAATTATGTCACTCAACTAAAAATTAATACATTGTGTAATTTTGAATTTTTTATTCAAAATCTGTAAACTGAATGCAAATTTGATAACCATGGGGTTACAAACCACAAACAAGCATAAACATGACCAGAAATGGAGATGTTTTTCTCTTTCTTTCTGATACTAATTCTGTGGAATTTGTTCAGAATATCAAGGTAAAGTTTGGAGAGAGAAGGTAACCAGGAACCACTAACATCTGTGACCATTACATCTATGTATGGGAAAAAAAAGTTTTAATAAGAATTTATGGAAAAATATCATTGTCAATATTATAACAATCAGGAAGGAGAGAATAGGGAGAAGAAAGATAAACTATAAGCTAATGCTGTGTTTAAGTAGAGCTCTATCTTGCATTTTATTCCACTTTATTTAAGGGCTGCTCAGGAATATGTTTTTATTTACCTTTGTAATTTTTTTCTCAATAATAAAAGTCTTCAAAGATACTGTTTACTAAAATCTATATTGCTCTAAAGAAAACGATTTTTTTAAAAAACACAGATTCTACTCAATGGGCATAGTTAGAACCGTAAGGCTCCCAAGAAAATTTTAGAGAATACTCTTAAATCTTTGTAAGTTTTTAAAATAAGAACTGCCATGCACAGATTATTGGGTCAATATTTATGTTTGAATAGAGAGAAACAGAACTTTAAAACACAAAATATTTATGCTTGGCTGTAGCACTTTACATTCTCCAAAATGTTTTAATGCACTCAACCTTAATTTGGTTGTTACAACTACTCAGTATCATAAGTAACTTTATTATTATTATATACCCTAAGCATCCCCTGTATAGCAATTTGGTTCTCTGCTTTTATCCTAGCACTGTTGTCTTTTATACTTTTCCCATGACAACAACCACCAAAAAACATTTGAGCTTAACCTGGTAGGTAGATCATAAAGAATCCATTTTATATGAACCTGTGTTCCAAATTATTATATAAAATATCAGCAACCTACCATTGATCCCTATTTTAAATATCTGAACACTAGTATGTCCAGTTATAAGAAAAGACCATTCACTGTTGGCAGAGACATGATATTGTCTTTGTTAAAATGCTTCAAAAAATAGAAATACTTTATATGCACTTCATATATACAGCACATCTCTGTATATATGTAAATTTGTGATCACTATCTAAATTACAAATTTAAAAGTGCAAAATAAGCAGCACTAGAATTCAACGTGATGAGGAATATTTTATTCTCAGATTTGGAAAGATGTTTTTTTGACTTGGTTATTCTACCCATAATTTGGCAGAATGAAGAAACAAGAATTTTAATCCGAGGCTCCTCAGATGCTGGCTTTATTTAAAATTACAAGCATTATCAGCTCATTCAAGTGCCTAGACAATAAAATTGTCAGTAGTTTAAAAGTGATGTCAAGATTTAATTCTTAATCTAGATGATTAAAATGAAATGAATAGTAACTCCTGAATATATAGTTTTCGAAACACTAGCCAATATTATTTTAAAGGAACTTTGTGAAGGTTTTCTAGGGAGCAGAAAGACTATCCCAGGCATCCTGGTCCAAGTCATCCTGAAGTTTCCTCCAGTCCATCATGTTTGTGTGTTTCCTGGCCAACAGAAGGCTGGGGCTCTTTAAATATTTGTGTCATATTGTTGACTCGGGGCAACAGAGTAGAATCCTGAGAAACAAGGATCAAGAGGGAATTGCTTTCAATCATGTGCTCAGTTACATAAAAGATATTCATCTCTTCCCTTTTCCCGGCTCCAACACCCTGCAGGATCCAGAGGCTATAAGAGCAGAGTTGCCAGAAGAAATACAAGATGACCACTTAAATTTGAGTTTCAGATAAACAAAAAAATTCAGTGTAAGTATGTCACACACAGTATTTGGAATATACTTACACTAAAAAAAAAAATTGTAGTTTATCTGAAATTTAAATTTAACTGGGCGATTTTTGTTTTTCTTTCTGTTTCGTTATGTTGCTCATTCTAAGAGAAAGGAGGTAGTGTCCCAGGATTAGAGCCTTCCCCATTGCTACCTCCACATCAAATTCAAGGCTGATCAGTGAGGGGACGATAAGAGTTTAGACAGAAGTGAGTCTGAGGCTGGGCGCAGTAGCTCACACCTGTAACGCTAGCCCTCTGGGAGTCCAAGGTGGAAGGATTGTTTGAGGTTAAGAGTTCGAGACCAGCCTGAGCAGGAGTGAGACCCTGCCTCTACAAAAAATAGAAAAATTAGCTGGGCGCGCTGGCACGCACCTGTAGTCCCAGCTACTCGGGAGGCTGAGCAGGATCACTTGAGCCCAGGAGTTTAAGGTTGCTGTGAGCTATGATGATGCCAGTGCATGCTAGCACTCTAGCCTGGGCAACAGAACAAGGCCCTCTCTCCAGAGGAAAAAAAAAAGGAAAAAAAAAGGAAAGGAAAGGAAAGGAAAGAAAGAAAAAAGAAATGAGACTGAAATTCTAGACCAGACTGAACTCGTTTATGTATGAAAAGGAAAATTCTAAGTCCTCCATAAATCTTATTAAAGGGTGACAAGGAGAAAAGATAAAATAGTTTCATGTGTCTGTGCCTCATCTTTTTCAGGTTTTTTTCAACAAGACAATTAAATGTCCAGAGCTTGATATGATAACCAAATTTAACCCTGGATTGTCATTAATCCTAATGTGGGATGTATCTATCTCCACACAAACTAATAACTGCTATTCCTAGAAATAGATGCAATGAGCATTTTAGAAAAATAGTCATGACATTCTCTGAGGACAGATGCGAAAGTTTTGATGTGAGTTCTCAGAGATCAGTGCAGGTTTGGGAAATACCAAAGAGCTGAGATGGTGCTAAAAGTGAGGACTCCCCAGCCTGTTCTTTAAAGACCCTGTGCAGACATAAAGTGCTTGACTGGATGTTTAAGTGGGAGTCTCATAAATGCAACCTTGATAGAGCTTGCTGAGGATGGTGATTTCTCTGCAGTCTCCAGAGAGCTCTTGTGAAAGAGCGATATCTAGAAAGTGATATTGAAACACAAACTCAGATACCAACTTTTCTTAAAAAAAAAACAACCAAAACTAACTCTTCCTAAAGAAAGAAGTAAAAAACCTGTATAAGTGGTCCAAGTCTTATATCCTAGCATCTCTTTCTAAAGTGTTTGGGGACGCCATCAGAGAAGTAGACTCGTCTAATAGAATGGACAGAGTAACATATGCTGTCCAGCTATTTGTGGGAATTAGGAAGGCATAAAAACACAGGGAATTCTGGAACTGTCCCAGGGGAAGAAACCTTTGGGTTCTGGTTACAATAGGTCATTGAGATACTTAGAGAATTGTTACCTGATATGGAAAAGAAAATCTCTTCCTCTCTGCCCCCGAGAATATCATGTGCTAAAAATGCCTCTACTCAGAAAGCTATAAGAAAGATCAGGAGAGAGCTGCAGGAATACAATGTCTAAAGATGTATCAGAAGGCAAGGAAAGAAATTGTCCACATATATGTCATGGTTAGAAATTTTGCTTCAAAAGGGTGTTCAGAAAGTGATTACAGGTAGCAGAAATGACAACCAGGTTTAACTGGCAAAAGTCATTGCTATGGCCATAGTTAATGTTTTTGAAGGCAGGCACAAGCTGCAAGAATAACAAGGGAAGCCTACTGGTATGGACCAAATGTTTGTGCTGTGGTTTGAATGTGTCCCCCAGAAAGCATGTGTTGGAAACTTAATCCCAGTGCAACAGTGTTGGGATGTAGGGCCTATGGAGAGGTGATTAAGAGTGAGAAACAAGGAAAATAAATTCTCTACGTTTATATCATGGTTAGAAACCTTACTCCAAAGAGCTGTTTAGAAAGGGATCAAAGGTAGCAGAAATGGTAACCAGGTTCAACTGTGGCCATAGTTAATGTTTTCAAAGGTAAGCACAAGCTGCAAGAATAACAAAGAAAGTCTACTGTTACGGGCTGAATGTTTGTGCTATGGTTTGAATGTGTCTCTCAAAAAGTATGTTGGAAATTTAATTCCCAGCACAACAGTATGGGGAGGTGAGGCTCATTGAGGGGTAATTTGGCCATGAGGGCTTTGCCCTCATGAATGGACTAATGCCATTATCTCAGAAGTAGATTCATTACAAAAGTGGGAGTTCAGTCTCCTTCTCTCACTCTTTCTCTCTTTCTACCTCGCTCTCTCTCACCCTTTTTTACTCTCTCACCTTACACCATGGGATGACACAGCAAGAAAGATTTTCCCAGATGCGGGATCCTTCATTTTGGACTTCCCAGCCTCCAGAACTGTGAGCCAATTAATTTTTGTTTATTATAAACTGCCCAGTCTATGGTATTCTGTTAGAGAAGTACAAAATGGACTAATGCAGTTTGTGTCTCCCCACGATTCATACGTTGAAGTCCTAACCCCCAGTGTAATGGTATTAGGAGACTGGGCCTCTGGGAGGTAATCAGATTTAGATGAGGTCATGAGGGTGGAGCTCCATGATATTGGTGCCCTAATAAGAAGAAGAAACACCAAAGCTTCCTGTTTCCATCATGTATGGGCACAATAAGAAAGTAGACATCTGTAAGCCAGCAAGAGGG
Organism: Lemur catta; assembly: GCF_020740605.2. Classification (NCBI taxonomy): domain Eukaryota; kingdom Metazoa; phylum Chordata; class Mammalia; order Primates; family Lemuridae; genus Lemur; species Lemur catta. The sequence continues at coordinate 87,522,303 of NC_059132.1, read as the reverse complement.
CTCTTACCAAGAACCAAATCTACCAGCACCTTAATCTTGAACTTTCCAGCCTCCAGTAGTGTGAGAAATAAATGTCTATTGTTTAAGCCATCCATTCTATGGTACTTTTTTTTTTGAAGCTCGAGCAGACTAAGACATCTACCATCCTCCTGAAGTTAATGAAGTTAAATTGGGAAAAGAAGGATAGGGAGGTCGAAGTCACTGAGAAAAGGAAGAGGGAAAAGACCAGATTATTTACAGTCATGAAGATCCCCAGCAGGACTTTAAGAGAACAGATGACTACTTCTTGGAATATTGTTCATGTGATGACTTTGGAGGTTTGGAATGAATAAATCAGACAGACCAACTCTGTTTCCCTGAGTGAGTGCTTAAGTATCTGATACCAACTTGGTAGGTCTTCTGCTCCTGAACTGATAGGATTCTACCAGAAAGTAAAAAATAATACAGAAGGCCTAACTTATTGTAGGAAAAAAGATAAACTGTCCTGCATAAGGTGGTAAGAGAAGCCCTCTCTGAGAATGCAGCATTTTATGCCATATTATCAAAAGGAAATCAACAAATTCAGCTTGTAAAAGAGCACTAGAGAAATGGTATTGTATCCATAGAATATACAGTTTGTTTAATGTTATTTTACCCTTGCCACATCTTCTATTCTTCAGAATAATTATTTCTTTTATACTTCCATATTGCCTATTATAAATTTAAGAAGAAAATTAATCTGTATCATTTTAGTTAAATATTCTAATTAATCACTCATTATCTATTGAGTTCTGTCTGCCCAGCTGTTCTCATAGTACTTAACAATGCAGGTCTAGAGACCAGTTTTTATTTTTAAACAAAAGTGGCACAATACAAATAAAAATTATACAACCAAATCAGATGGAATGATTTGAAAAAATTCTAATAAATATTTGTAGAAAGATTAATAAAATGACATTTTTATTCAAGATTTTGAAGAACAGGATTAAGATTAGTCTGATATATTTGCAAGTCTTCAAAAACCAGAAATACAATGATAGTATTTGCACACAAGTACACAGAGGGAAGTAAAACTCAGTGAAAATCAATCAGAGAGGAGGGGGGAGCAGGGAATGGGCAAAAACTTACCTACCAGGTACAATGAACACTGTTTGGGTGATGGGCACATTTATACCTGTGACCCAAGCATTACAAAAACAATTCATGCAAACAAAAACATTTGTACCCCGCTAATATTTCAAAATTTTAGGAAAATGAAATAAATTGCATGCTTCTGTAGAATTTTAATTTAGAGAATATTTTTTAATTTTATTGTTGATAATTGATATTTACTGATATTATAATGGGCTTACTGTCTATTTCTTTTCTACAATGTTCAGAATCTTCCATTATTATCAATATGAAATGTTCCACCTGAAGAATAAGAGGAAGTAAATTAATTATACAAATAAATTAATAAGTAAATAAATAAATGTATGTGCATCTATATGTTTAACTGTAAACAAATAAATACATGCACAGATAGATTACTAATTTAGGACTCAAGTAATTTAGCAGGCATGGATAATACCATCTGCAATTTAACAAGTAAAAAAAATTCAGTTTAGTGTAAAATTTTGTTATATTCTGCATATAGAAGGTAAACCTCACAAGCAAATCCTCACTATTAGCAAGAAGTAAGATTTAAAAGTAAATTAATGGGAAGTAACTGAGGATTATCACACATTAATTTGGACATATGGGAGGCATACAAGCCACTCTATTGCCAAACACAGTGACTGAATCAGGTGGCTTAGAGGGTAATTTACAAATTTGAATGGCATTATACTGGAGATATGAAAATGCCATAATTCCAAAAACTATTACACCATTCTATCCTACACAATTTAATATTATCACTGAGTGCTTATCTTTTCTCTGTTCAATAACCACTATCTTTTCCTTAATAAAATAATAATTATAGGAGTAAGTCAATATGAAAACAATACATTATAAAATTATCTTCTAATTTTCAAGATATTAAGAGCAGCCAACACTTTATAATGCATAATATGGAGCAGCAGCAATAAACATTGTATGTGCTTTGAATGAATTATTTAATTTATCCCTCACAGCAAACCTTAAAGCAAGGATATTTATTATCTCCATTTTACAGATGAAGAAAGTGAAGTGTAAATAGGTTGAATTACATGCTTGAGGTCACAAAACTAGTCAGTTGCAGATGTGGGATCTGAATCCAGGTAATATGAATCCAGAGTCTATATTCTTCATTATTATTCTACAGCGGCTTACAGTAAGTATACAGATAAAAGTAAGAACATTAACCTTTTCCAAAATATAATCAGTGTTTAATAATTTATAATATCAATTTATTGTAGTGCTTTTCTTGGTATTAAAACATCTGTGTGCTAAGTTTATAGCATAAGGATTCTGCCTCATTTGTAGATATTATTATTACAAAAATGCATTTATAAGTTCTGATTCCAATAAAAGCATATCCAATGACTTGGATCAACTCTTTTCATAAAAACAGCTAGAAAAATTGGTACAAAACATTTTATCTTTTAGTCTGTTTGAAGATCTCAAAGAGCTAACAAAGAAGTCATGAATTTCAAGGCCAACATCTAGGGGATAAAGAGAAAACTTAGGGTGGCTAATAGTTGTTTATAAATATGTTCAACGTCATATGAGAGATTTTGAATTAGCATCACTCAGAAATACTGTTATACAATTCTATCCTATGCAGTTGAATAGGATGTAAGAGGTGAGCCTGACATTTAGAGCCTCTTTTCTCCTAGGGGAATGTGCTTATTTCAAACTTAGCATCTAAGAGGCCTACATGCTCTAGGCTGAATAGAGCTATTGATATTTGTGTGAGGCAAAGGGGAGAAGTTTTAAGCGTCCAGGGTGCTGGTAAATCTCCCATGCTTTAGATTGGGCACCTAAAGTCTACAACTTAGAATACATAGGAAATACACCAGTCCTCACAGGGCCTGAAGCCCACCTTAAAATGAAATAAATGTGTTTAAATGATCTAGAATTGCTAATATTCGTATCCACTTGCCAGATGCCAAGGCAAATATTCTCTGAATAAACATACCTGTATCTTAAACCTCCAATTACTTTTACTGATTTTCATAGCTATTCATTTGCAAATAAATAGACACATAAAGAGAAAGTTTAACTTGATTTAAAAAAAATAAACAATAAATAGTAGAAACACTTCTTCAGAGAAGCCAGGTAAACAAAAGAGAAGTTAAAATAAATATGCTGCCTAAATTTAAGAAAATATAAGACATGACTAAGAATTTTGGCAGAAAACCTGAAACTATAAAAAAAGAAGCAATAGGAACTCTAACTAAAAAGTAAAATAACAAAAATGGAAAACTCAATGGATAGATTGAACAGCAAATTAGATACAACTAAAGAAAGAATTGGTAAACTAGAAGATAAGCAAAAAGAAAATAAGCAGCCTAAAACATGGAAAGATGAATGGAATATACAGAAAAGAGTACAGATGATATAAACAATACAGTAAGAAGGTGAAAGAGTCTATAATATGTGAAACTGAAGAGAAGAGAGGTAATAGGGCAGCAGTAATATTTGAAGAAACAATAGCCGAGAATTTTCACCAATTGTTACAGTCATACATTGAGATACTATAAAACAATAAAAATGAATGGCTTCCATATACATCAGGACAACATGGACCAATCTCATTCACATAAAATTGAGGCAAAGAAGGCAAACACAAAAGAGTACATACTATATGATTCTATTAATATAAAGTTCAAAACCAGACAAAATTATATTAGAATTTGAAAGGTCAGAATAGTGGTTATTTTTTGGACAGAGGGAAAGGATACTAATTTGGTGGGTCACAAGGCAGACTTCTGAGTATCGATGGTGTTCTATTTCTTCACTTTGGTCCTGGTTACCCAAGTATATTTACTTTGTAATAATTGATATATATTGTGTTTACTTTAGTATATATTTGTTACATTTCACATAAAAGTTTAAAAACAAAACAAAGATGACAATTATAATGTGCTAGAGAGAAAAATGCTAATTCCAGAAATAAAAAAAATTATGATTTCAATATGGTTCTTAAATTAAGATTTATATTTTAAATATGTAATTCTTAATAAGATCTTTCTATAGGTCTTTCTAACTTTATGTTCTTTTCATATTTTCTGTAATTGAGGACTTTCATGATTTTAAAAAATGATCTAATGTACCTTACTTTAGAAAAAAGAAACTTTTTTGATGTTGCTTATACAGTTTTTTTTTTTATTTTCTATTTTTCTGATTTCCAAAATGGTCAGGTAGAATATACAAATAATAGAAGCTACGTGTGAATGTCTTTACTTTTTTCAGAATCATGACTTTTTAAAAATACTAATAAATTCAGGAGAAACTGTTAGTCATAATATTTATTATGATTTGGACCTAAGGCAGCAAGTAACAAGAGGTGTCCATGTTCAACTATATGATTAAGTCAAATCTTGATCACTTGCTTGACATGGTATCATTGTTGCATAATAATCTTTGTCATAATATCTGTGACCTCAAATTGTATTTTAATAAGGCTTAAAGAAAGTATACACAATCATAAATAGTTGAAACAATTTAGTGATTTTAATACGAAAACATTAGCATGCCAAACATAAGCAAATGCATGAAATTATCTTATCATTAGGTGTGAATGCCAAAATTGAGGGGTTATTTTATTGTTTAACACACTCCTGGGGGACAGGACACCTAATCATTCATAATCAAAACTGTAAATAACTGTTGATAATCTAAGACATGAATTACTCTAAGACTTGCTGAGAGAGGTCTGAAAAGACATTTCTTCAAGAGTAGAGAAATAGTACCTTTCATCATCAATAATAAATGAATGTTGAAAATGCCAAGAGAAACATTATAAGAATTGATCTATAGCTCTGCCTTCTTTTAAAATTTTCTTTTTATGTGGTTTTATCCTTTTTTTTTCCAAATAGTATCTCAAACCACAAGTTTTATCCTCTTAAATCAGGACAACTTGCAAGAAAATAACAAAATTTAAATGTACATCACTGTAAGATTTTTTCCTATAAATAAATCCATGAATCAGCAAGTACTTAGATACCTATTTGGACCTCTATCATTGGGTTTATCACAGCATCCTAACACAGTTTATTTCTTTATTCTCCCAGTGCACTGTCAGACCTCCACAGGCAGGAAAAATATCTTATTTATATCCCCAGGACCTTATAAAATATGGTACTCATTAACACTTGTTGAACTAAACTGATACCTAAAAAGTAGCCTTATTCCTATTATCCTCCTCAATTAAATTAACAAGATATCATAACACTAGCATATAATTTAAAATGAAAATCAGTGGAATGAGGCTTCCCCAAGTTCATTCTCTCCTTCTTCCTTCTTAATAGAAGTCCAATTTTTAACTGTGCACTTGACACCCAATAAAATGACTACATTTCCCTATCCTCCTTGCAGGTTAGTATGGTCATATTAGCATGACTGCTTTGTTAATGAGCTCCTTCAAAATGAGGGGGGAAATGGACACATTTTTTTGCTCTCCTTTGCTACCTCTTGCTTTTATCCTGGAAAGCAGATGTAATGACTGAAGCTGTATTATCAATGCTGGTCATGGTAGAAACCATATAATGAGTTTGTGGAGGAGAAAGATAGGAGTTTGTGCTCCTGATGATATCATGAAGACACTACACAAACTCTGGAATAAAATACTTCCAGGACTTGTTTGTGAGATAAAATTAAATATTTATCTTGTTTAGGCTACTGTTATTTTGTTTTGTTTTATTCCTGTTGTATAAGCTAGCACTAATCCCTACTGCATAAGGCATACTATACAGAAGAAGAAAAGCAACATATTATATCAAAAATAAAATGTATTGCTGGACATATGCCTTCATGGAGCCATTGCTATGATAATGTTCAGTAAGAGGAACAAAGGTTTGCTTACCTAGCATAAACTGAGTGTGTTAAAATAACAGTAAATTAATCTCATTGCATATACCCACCACATATAAACCATCACTGTGCCATATACACAGCTGAAAATTTATCTCCCTTAAGCAACATATATGTGCCTGAAATTGTGTTAATATTTCTTAAGAGAACATTCTCAGAGCATTGCGTGATTTATACAGCCAATCTGCTTTGCCAAGATTACTGGAAAGTAATTCAAGGCCAGCACCAATTGGGTATAATTAGGTCCATCAGATTCCCCATGTCTTATTTCTATCCTATTTCCCCAGTAACAAAGTTTTTCTTTCTTTGATTCTATAATTAAGCCCCTTTCCTTATAATCTCATTACACCAAGCTAACAAAATAAGACCAAGGTTAGAGCAATATCTGCCGGCATGTGTATTTATTTAAAATGCAGATTCAAGTAAGTAGAATGGCAACAGATAGGGCTATTGGGACATGTACAGAAAAGAATTCTTACTAGGTTCAGGTGTAGGCTGGTGCCAAGCAGATTAAACAATTATTTAGTTTTTAAGGGAATAGAAAAATAAAGTAGAATTGGAAAGGAGGCTCTCTCTACAGAGTTGGGTATACGTGGGTATTGACTAGCCAGAAAAGAGACCAAGAAATGGAATCGGGCAGGAGCAGGCCTTCAAGGCAAGCGTGGTAAGAGTAAGCAGTGTGTCTAGAGAAGCAGATCCTGAGAGAAATCTTACTATAAGCAATACACCAATACACATTATCACTTAACTTAAAAATACTTAGAGTATTTACTACATATGAATCATGATGCCAGGGAGTATGGGAGATTCAAAGATACATGTGATAATGTGTCCAGCATCATAAGTTTAGCAGAGTAGATTATAAATTTATAGAAATAACTATAGTAAAAGGCAGAAAGAAATAAGAGCTAGGACAGTTACCCATAAAACTCAAAGACTTCCTTAATGACAAACAAGCATGAACATGTAAATCCTTTTCATAAAAAAAGAAAAGCAACTGGTTAATATAAAAATATTTAACCACACTTGCAATAAATCAAAAGAAAAACATCTATAAAGACATCATTTTTAATAGTCTTAAAAAAGCAATAAGTGGCCTTGACTTTTTAAACAGATTTACACACACAGACACACAAAGGACTGGGGAAATTAGAGAAGTAAACTCAGACACATTGGCTTTTCAGAAGGCATCGTCTAATAATTAGATAGATCTAGTTTCACAGAATTCTATTTTAAAAAACGGATTATTCAAATTCTTAATGTCTTCCAGTTCTTGCTCTGTTGCTCAGGCTGGAGTGCAGTGGCCTGATCATAGCTCACTGCAGCCTGAAACTACCGGGCTCAACAGATCTTCCTGCCTCTGTCTTCCAAGTAGCTGGGGCTATAGGCGCATGCCACTACGCCTGGCTGTTTTTTTTAATTTAATTTTAATTTTTTAGGGACAGGGTCTTGCTATGTTGCCCAGTCTGGTCTCAAACTTCTAGCCTCAAGGGATTCTCCTGCCTCAGCCTCCCAAGTTGCTGAGATTACAGGCATGAAACACCATGTTCACTAACGATATTATCTTTAAGCTTTCACATTAGCCAAAAAAAGTTTTTAAATTATATTATCCAATGGTATGATGAACACTGTACTGCAAAGTAGTGCTGGTAAATGCCTAACAACCTGCTCTCTGGAGAAAAATAAAACACCATCTATTTTTGTAGCATTGCTGATTTCCATGGTATAAAGACCTTCACCATGGCTGACTTCAAGAAATCACCAACTCAATGTCACTAAACGCTGCACTGGGAAGAGATGCTCATAGTAGATTCTCATGGGCTGATCTAAGTAAGCTCCAGCACACCTCTGATTGTGTGCACTCCTTAAAGGACTATAAATTATATAAATCTCTTGTAACAGTTATTTGGTGATACGTTTCATTTGCCTTCAAACTATACCATTTGACTCAGTAATTTTATATCTGGAATCTATCCTAAATAATTTCAAATAATTTTTAACTTTACACAAAAAGTTGTTTGTCATCATAATAATTATGATAGTGTTAATAATTAAATATTAAGTAAAGTATAACATACCTACATTAAATCATTAATTTTTATAGCAATTAAAATATATTTATAAAAAGTATGGAATAACAGAAAACTGTTTTCTTTATAGAATTGAATTGAAAAGGCAAAAAAAGTGATCATGTGTGGTATGAATACAACTATTTTTTAAAAATTATACATAGAAAAAAAGAAGTGATAATATATTTAAATATTAATATGAGATTTTGTGTGAATTTCTGTACCTTTATAGCCCAGCACATAAGAAATATTTGAAAAATATTTGTCAATCTTAAATATGTTCTATTTTTCTATATTTCCTGATTTGTTTTCATGAATTTGAACTTATATAATAAAAAACAGTAAGCATTAAAAAGAACAATTTATTGTGCTTACTACAAGAGGAATATAAAACCAGCGTTGCTGGTTCAAGAGGATTCTGGGCAAATAATACATAAAATAATTAGGGAATAATACATGATAGAAGAAGAGAAAGAGTGCAGAGAAAAAAGAAGGTAGGCAAGATGATACCTAAGTTAGAATGTATTTTCTTAACCACAAAACTTTTTTTGAGATTGAAAAACCATGTATATTTAGAGACAGAAGAGGAGAAAGGGAACTTGTTCACAGAGGAGGACTGACTTAAAAGCAAGAGCCCTCATGATTTGGCAAGAGATTAATCTAAATCACATAAAGGGTCTAGAAGTCGGCAAACTATGTCCCATGTAGCAAATTCTTCCCACTGTCTATTTTTGTCAACAATGTTTTAATGGACCACAGCAATGTCTATCAGTTTATGGGCTAAGTAGTTGGGACAGACGCTGTCTGGCTAAAATATGTACTATCTGACCCCTTACAGAAAAAGGTTGGCAACCCTTGGTTTAGAAGAAGAGGTTAAAAATGTGATAATTCATATTTTTACATAAAATTTTGTGGAATGAGATCTATCTAATCATTATAAAAGGTCTTCTGACAAGCCAATGTGTCTGACTTTACTTCTTTAATTTCTATAGTCCTTTGTGTGGATGTCTGTTTGGTAGCAAATCCACTTAAAAGTCAAGGCCACTTACTGTTAAATTAGAATTGGGACTATAGATACAAAATGCTTTAAACAAAATGGAGATTGATTACAAATTCAAATGCATTAACATTATGTGAATGGTCAATTAAATAACTAATTATGTTGAAAAATTAATTGCCTGCTTAAGTGAACGACCACACCCCACCACATACCCTTTCACAGCCCACACAGGTGTTCCGGGTCTCTTAGACTTCTCAAACGATTTGGAGTTCGTATTTAATGGCTGAAATAGCCAGACACATATTTTAACACACTCAGTTTATCTATTGCTTCTACAAACATATAACTAATAACATATAACAAACAAAGTTAATACCAGAAACCATGTAAGCATTTAGGAATAGGATAAAGAAAGATGGTCTCTGACCTCAAAAAGCTGGTCTCTCTCTCTCTCCCCCATGTTTCATATTTAGGACTCATTCTAAAAACTACACATTCCTATGGCATTTAGTTTATATCTCTATAAGGGAATGGGCAAAGAAATAAAAACTGCTACTGTTACATTTATATTTTTTGGTTTGTGAAAATGTTTGGGCCTATTTGTACTCATACTTGCTCCCAGGATGGTATGGAAGAGAGAGGTTGAAATTAAAAGGAGCATATTTATTCTGTATAACTAAGTATTATCAACTTCTGATTCAATCTAGTCACTTGGGAAGCTTTTCCTAAAATTTGGGAAATAGAGTTGGAGACGGATTTTGGTTAGCATGAAGCTGAACCGCAGCAATATGTTGGGAGTCTGGAACCGAAAGAAATACATTATGAATGAGTGATGTCCACGTGGTGGAATGTCGGATCTAAGAGAGGAATTTCAGAATAACATCTTAGGTTCAAGTATAGTCGGTCTCTGTGTTGTAATGAACCTTCTCTGTCTCTACAGCTTCACTTACCCAACCCAACAGCCTTATATTGGTGGTTCTTTTGGAAAATGGAGGTGTCCACACTTGGGGTGAAGCCCTGAGAACTAGGAGGAAACAGACAGGAGTGATGATAAGTGATCCAGAACTGAGTTTGGAGTGAGATGCAGGAAGGACTTCCTAGGAGATTGTAAGCACCACCAGGCAAGAATCATCATAAACACCAGAAAAGGCACTGAACTCAACAGTGCGTGCGATAGGGTCTTGAGTTGTTCTATTTGGACATAAAAGCAGCTTTAGGAACTTGGTAATTTTCAGTTATCATTATGAATCTGAGTTTTGCTTCATGTTATACTTATTTAGATCTCATCGACCTCCTTCAATGGAATGTAAGCAGGTCATATTTATCTTTATATTCTTCCTATACCAAATCTTACTGTATTATAGAACAGGGGCTTATTAAATTAAACAGAAAAAGAATTTCAAAGGCCACAGAAAGATGATCTTTGCTGCATCATAAGAAGCAATGTAGAATTGATTGAGGGCTAAGTAAACTGCTTTTGTCTACTTGAGTGTCCTCAACTGAAAATAGTTTCTCCACAATCAAAACAGGAGAAGGGTGGAAAATGTGAGCATTGGGGAAGGGATGTTCAGGGAGAACTTTTTATGTAGCAAAACCTCCAGCTGGAAAAACGAATGATTTTAAGGAGGGGAATACATTTGCCTGTTGGGTAAAGAGAAAACAGAAAGTCCCTGATGCAAATTTGATTTATTCTGTAAATCACATACAACATGGGCCCGAAATTTCTAAACATAGCAGTACAATAAAATCACTAAAAACAGATTTGTAGGTTTATTAAAAACATATGGCCACGTTCAACCTCTGGAGATTCTGATAGTCTTGGTCTGAAAGTCTAAAATCTATATTTTTATTATATTTCCCACAATATATTAAAATCCCAAAGGAAATTTTCTACTCCTTTTGGTCTTTTTAACCTTAGGTCTGGCATGCTTACCAAATTAATTAATAATGTGTTCACCATGCAATATCTCTCTTGGCTTCGTAAGTTAGAAATTTATCAATAAAAATATTTTAATGTAATCTAATTCTCATTTTGTTTTGCTTTAAATGAATCCTCACAATACCAGTATCATATATATCTAATACATTCTTCATCCTGCTCACACAGTAGAAAACTTAAGGAATGGCTAAAATGAGGCTCTTGGCTAGGAACAAAACAGCAGCAAAAAATGGGAAAAAGGAGTATTGTATTAATTTTTATTGTGTTATTGTTAGCCAAGATGATATTATCAACAGCACATATAACAGAAAATGCTGTTTTCATACTTTAGATTTCCAATCTATTGCTGTATTCTTACACTTACCTTGAATACTATGATAGATATATAGATAGATAGTTGCATAAACATAGAGACAGAGAGACAGCTAGAGCTAGAGCTAAAGATATGGAGATAGAAAAAGTAAGGAATCTTTGAATATAAAACATGCCACACAAAAAAATCAGTTACAAAAGACAATGGAATCTAAAGATTTTCCAGTGTAAATCCTTCATTATCTGTTTTACCGTAAAGGTAATAATGTCAGTTTCCATCACACAATCATGTGATGAAATAGTGAAGAAGGCGGTTTCAGTGTTATCATTCATCTATTCATGAGATTCTAATTCAGAGCATCAATTTCGTTCAGCAATTCAAACTGAGAGGGTTACAATACATTTTTAAAGAAAGCCAGAAGGACAGAATAACTGCTGCAAATCTCATTTTCTGATGGGAGGTAGCATAAGTATTTGGAGTCCACACAGTACCAACAAATGTTGTGCCAATGATTTGAAACGATCTAGGGGGATAAAAAAGTCTATCCCTCGCCTTTGCCCCATTGAAAGAGCACAGTCCTAGTGCAGGTATACTGACTCTACACCACAGCTTTCAAAACTATCCATTACTATCACCACGTTGCCTTATTCCAAAATGTATACTCCTAATTTTCATATACACACACATACATATGCACAGACACACACACTGACACACTCTCTCTCTCTTCTGGTTCTGGAAAAAGGATGCATTTCACAATCAATAAGTATATTTAATGTAGTTTTGTTTTCCATGAAAGATATTATTAAATCAAAGGTATATTTTGCAACTGATGCCATATTAAAATTGAGAAAATACTGTATTCGAGCCCCCAAATTTCAGTTAATGTTTGTTTTTATGGTCAATAGAAACTGTGCTACACTGATGCTATAAGCCTAGCTCTGGAGAGAAAGGAATTTCCTTGGAATTCAAGAAAAGAACTTTGGGAAGAGTATCCAAAGTGTTCTTTGGATAAGGACGCTATCTACTATCCACTTATACCAGGTGCCATTAATTTAACAAGTTCTTTGCCAATCCAAATGTCACAACCGTTCCATTACTTCTTTCAGATTCCATGCAGTCAGAAGGTTACTGCTCTGCCCTAACTAGATTAACAAAAACTGACCAAGATCAGAAAAATAATAAAAATAAGTTGAAAAGATAATTCAGACAGCTCTAAAAATTACCAAAGTAGGTCCCATATTTACATTTTTCCAGAGAAAGAGGGTAAGTACTTTCTAGGTGTGCTAGAACCGGCTCTTATGGGCTCACTAGGGCTGATTCCTAAATTTTCAAGGATCAGGTGAGCCAATTGGTACATTGTTAGTTGTTTGAAATTGACCATAGTGGGAGTATACAAAATACAGAAAGCAGGAAATACTACAAGTCAGAGCCTTTTATTTCCTTCAAAGAGCCAATTTATGTACTTGGCACATACAAAAACATGTTACAGTAGAATGTTTGTATTTTATAAAGAAGTAAAAATATCTCTTATTGAAAAACATCACTTTGGAGCAACTGTTTCTCTTCTTAAAAATTTATAAACTATTTATGTCTCCATTTTGAGAAATTATCTGGAAAACACATGCAACTCTGTTAAAAGGAAAGAATTAGTTACCTTTAAAAGCTGTATTTTGGAGGAGAGAGAAGATGGCGGAGTGGAGGTGACCTCATGGATTTCTGCTCCCGGAGAGGAAGGCGTGGATCTCCACCTGCCACAACACTGGAGGATTGCTCCTCCACAGGAAGGGTGAGGTGAACCCACGGAGAATCACCGTGGGACACGGGGAACAGGAAAAAACAGAGGCGAGTGGGAAATCAGACCGAGATAATTTGGAGAGTGCGGGACGGAAAACAGACAGCGGAGTGCGGGACGGCCGTACCTGCCTCACCGGCGAGTGGGGCGGGTGCAGCCCCACAGCAAAGCGGCTTGATCTCCCCACTGACCCCCACATCCACTCGGTCAAGGATCTGACTGAAATCGGTGCAGAATCACCGCGGGAGACCTGGAGCTCCGAGGACAGGTGACATAGGCAGGCGAGAGCTTGGACTCTGGCGGCTCTCTGGCGCCCTGTCTCTTAAAGGGACAGACGCGGGCCTGCGCCGAGGCGAGGGGCCGCGAGCGTGAAATATTAAAGCGGGACTTTTTTGCTTTTTTTTTTTTTGCCCCTACGGCAGCTCTCCGGCTGGGGAGCTGCTGTGGGCCCTGGCGCCTGCCGAGCTCTGAACGCTCTCCCCGGGCGCCTGCAACCGGCGGATGCGCGGTCGCCATCTTGGTTCCCACAGCTAAGCCTCTGGCGGGTCTCCAGCGCCCTATCTCATAAAGGGACAGACGCGGGCCTGCGCCGAGGTGAGGGGCCATGAGCGTGAAATATTAAAGCGAGATTTTTTCTTTCTTTTTTTTTTTTTTTTATTTTATTTCTCTCTTTCTTTCTTTCTTTCTCTTTTCTTTCTTGTTTTCTCTTTATTCTCCTTGTTATTCATATTGTTTCTCTCTCTCTCTTTTTTTTTTTTTTTTCTTTTTCTTTTTTTTCTTTTTTCCTTTCCGGTGGCCCTCCAGCCCAAGAGCTACTGTATACTCCTGAGTGCTCCAGACCTCCAGGTCTGATTCCTATTGGTCCCTGAATATTGCCCCCCAGTACCAGTGAACTGCGGGTGGGCAGCAGCAATTGTGCGGGCCAAGGTCTAACTGCTGCAGAGCCATAGGGTGCCAGGCGGCTCCCCAGGAGGCTCCATCCCCTGATCCATAGACCCTCTCCAGGTCCCCTTCCCAGGTGTGAACACTGAGTGCTTCCCCAGACGCAAGAGTGTGGAGCCTGGACCTTGGGAACACTGGGACAGTGTAGACTCTTGCCCGTGGGAGCTGCAGCAGCTGGGGCACTGAGGGAGTGAGGGCACTGCCTCCTCTGCCTAGCCAGTGTCTTTCCTGCAGAAAGAGACAGAAACCACACATCCAGAGGAAGAACCAAAAGTCAGGGGGGGAAGAAGAAGGAAGACGAAGAGAGAGGAAGGGAAGAAAGAGGAAAGAGGGAGAGGAAAAAAAAGAAAAAGAAGAAGGAAGGGAAAGAAAAATAGAGGGAGAAGAGGCTTTCTGCTTGCAAATAGTGTGAATCCTGCCTACTAACTGAAAGTCCACAACACAGTGATTTAACTTGCCAAACTGGTCTTAGGTCAAGCCAACCCTCTGGGGGTGGACCCATCAGAAGCAGTCTCCCAACTGAGATAGAAAAAAGAAACTCTAAACAACACACAACAGTCTCCCCCTATAGATAAAGGAAGCAACATTCCAAGACTGTTCCACAGCCTAAGAACAGAGTACAAGACGTGCTGTTAACTAGACTAAAGCTGTGAGAAAAGATCTAACGATAGAGCCAGATGGGAAGGGCTCAGCAGAAAAATATGGGGAGCACAAAAAACCAAACGGAAACCTCGCCCCCAAAGAGAAATACCAACTCTCCTCCAATTGGCACAAGCCAGTTTCAGAATACCAACATGTTACCAGAAGAATTTCAGTCTTGGGTTATAAATAAGCTGAATGATATACAAGAAAAAATTGATATCCACCGCAAAGAAACCGCAAAAAAATTCCAGGATTTGGAAGAAAAATTCACTAAAGAAATAGACGTATTGAAAAAAAACCAAACTGAACTCCTAGAAATGAGGGATTTATTCAGGGAGCTACAAAACACAGTGGAAAGTCTCAAGAACAGGGTAGATCAAATAGAAGACAGAATCTCAGAAATCGAAGATAACTCTTTCCAATTAAATAAGACAGTCACAGAGATAGAGCAAAGAAATAAGAAAAAAGATCAGAGTCTTCAAGAAATGTGGGATTATGTGAAGAAACCTAACGTGAGAGTTATAGGCATCCCTGAAGGTGAAGAAGATAATAAGCAAGGGCTGGATAAACTATTTGAAGACATAATACAAGAAAATTTCCCAGGCCTTGCTAAAACTTTAGATATACAGGTTCAAGAAGCTCAAAGAACCCCTGGTAGATTCATAGCAAATAGGAAAACACCACGCCACGTAGTCGTCAGACTGACCAAAATATCCACTAAAGAGACCCTTCTTCGAGCTGTAAGGAGAAAGAAACAAGTAACATACAAAGGGAGACCCATTAGAATTACGCCAGATTTCTCAAATGAAACTTTACAAGCAAGAAGAAGTTGGGGCCCCATTCTCACTCTTCTGAAACAGAATAATGCCCAGCCTAGAATCTTGTACCCAGCTAAGCTAAGCTTTCTATATGAAGGAGAAATTAAGACATTCTCAGATAAACAAGGACTGAGGGAATTCACCAAGACAAGACCACCCCTCCAAGAAGTACTCAAAAGAGAGTTACACACGGATCATCACAACAAAGGCCCACGAATGTAAAGCCACCCAAGAACTAAAGATCAAATTCTAGCCACCACAATGGCTCAAGAGAGAAAACATAGCAAAGAAGTTCTACCCAATAAGATAAACAGAAATCTGTCCCAATTATCAGTTCTCTCACTAAATGTCAATGGCCTGAATTCCCCACTCAAGAGACATAGACTGGGCCAATGGATAAAAAAACACAAACCAAGTATCTGCTGCCTTCAGGAAACACACTTAACCGGCAAAGATGCATTTAGACTGAAAATAAAAGGATGGAACTTGATATTTCAAGCAAATGGTAGCCAAAAGAAAGCTGGTGTGGCAGTTTTAATTTCCAATAACTTAGTCTTTAAACCAACAAAAGTAATAAAAGACAAAGACGGTTACTACATACTGGTGAAAGGCACAATTCAACAAGAAGACATAACCATACTTAATATATATACACCCAATCTAGGTGCACCCAGATTCATAAAGCAAATCCTACTCGATCTAAACCAAATGATAGACAACAACACTTTAATAGTTGGAGACTTTAACACCCCACTGACAGCACAGGACAGATCCTCCAAGCAGAAAATAAGCAAAGACATAGTAGACTTAAACAGAAGGCTAGAACAAATGGGCCTGACTGACATCTACAGGACATTCTACCCTAAATCCACTGAATATACATTCTTCTCATCGGCTCACGGAACATTCTCTAAGATTGACCATATCCTAGGCCATAAAGCAAGTCTTAAAAAAATTTAAAAAATAGAAATCATACCCTGCATCTTCTCAGACCACAATGGAATAAAAGTAATAATGAACCCTAACAGGAACTCTCATTCCTACTCAAGGTCATGGAAGCTAAACAACCTTCTTCTGAATAACAATTTTGTAAAGGAAGAAATTAAGTCAGAAATCAAAACATTCTTTGAATTAAACGACAAAGGTGACACAACTTATCAAAATCTATGGGATGCAGCTAAAGCAGTCCTGAGAGGAAAATTCATTTCCATAAATGCCTATTTCAAAAAGACAGACAACTTACAAATAGACAACTTAATGAATAGACTCAAAGAGCTAGAGAAAGAAGAACAGACTGACCCCAAACCCAGCAGAAGGCGAGAAATTGTTAAGATCAAATCAGAATTAAATGAAAAAGACAACAAAAATACTATAAGGGAAATTAATAAAACAAAAAGTTGGTTCTTTGAAAAGATAAATAAAATAGACACACCACTGGCTAGACTAACCAAGAGCAGAAAAGAAAAATCTTTAATAACTTCCATCAGGAACATGAAAGGAGAAATCACAACCGAAGCCACAGAGATACATGACATTATCTATGAATATTACAAAAATCTTTATGCACACAAATTGGAAAATGAGGAGGAAATGGACAAATTTTTAGAAACACACAGCCTTCACAAGCTCAATCAGGAAGAAATAGAATTCCTGAATAGACCAATATCAAGAACTGAAATTGAAACAGCAATAAAAAACCTTCCCAAAAAGAAAAGCCCTGGTCCAGATGGGTTCACACCTGAATTTTACCATACATACAAAGATGAACTGGTGCCCATCCTACATAAACTATTCTTCAATATTGAGAAGGATGGAATTCTCCCCAACACATTCTACCAAGCCAATATAACATTGATACCAAAACCAGGAAAGGATGCAACAAAAAAAGAAAACTACAGACCAATTTCTCTCATGAACGTAGATGCAAAAATTCTCAATAAAATCCTAGCAAATCGTATCCAAGTGCTGATTAAAAAAATAATTCATCACGACCAAGTAGGCTTCATCCCAGAGATGCAGGGGTGGTTCAACATACGAAAATCTATAAATGTAATTAACCACATAAATAGAAGCAAAAATAAAGACCATATGATCCTCTCAATAGATGCAGAAAAAGCATTTGACAAAATTCAACACCCTTTTATGATAAAAACACTTAACAACATAGGCATAAATGGGACCTACCTAAAAATAATACAAGCCATATATGACAAACCCACAGCCAACATCATACTGAATGGGGAAAAATTGAAAGCATTCCCACTCAGAACTGGAACCAGACAAGGCTGCCCACTGTCCCCATAACTTTTCAACATTGTATTGGAAGTCCTTGCGAGAGCTATCAGACAAGAGAGCAGAATCAAAGGTGTCCAAATAGGGACAGAAGAGATCAAACTCTCACTCTTCGCTGATGATATGATGTTGTATCTGGAAAACCCCAAGGACTCAACCAAGAGACTCCTGGAATTAATTAACGAATTCAGTAATGTCTCAGGTTACAAAGTCAATACACACAAATCAGAGGCATTCATATATGCCAATACCATTCAATTGGAGAACCAAATTAAGGACTCAATACCTTTCAAAATAGCAACAAAGAAAATAAAATATCTAGGAATATATTTAACTAAAGAGGTAAAGGACCTCTATAAAGAGAACTATGAAACGCTAAGGAAGGAAATTGCAGAACACGTAAATAAGTGGAAATCCATACCATGCTCATGGATTGGAAGAATTAACATTGTTAAAATGTCTATACTACCCAAAGTAATCTATAGATTCAATGCAATTCCTATTAAATTACCAACATCATTTTTCACAGATTTAGAAAAAATAATTATACACTTTGTATGGAAACAGAGAAGACCCCGTATAGCAAAAGCAATCTTAAGCAATAAAAACAAAATGGGAGGTATTGATTTGCCAGACTTCAAACTATACTACAAAGCTGTGGTGCTTAAAACTGCTTGGTATTGGCACAAGGGCAGGGACACAGACCAGTGGAACAGAACAGAAAACCCAAATATAAAACCATCCTCATATAATCATCTAATCTTTGACAAAATAGACAAAAACATACTCTGGGGACAAGAGTCCCTATTCAATAAATGGTGCTGGGAAAACTGGATAGCCACATGTAGAAGACTGAAACAGGACCCACAGATTTCACCTCTCACAAAAATCAAATCACGGTGGATAACAGATTTAAACCTTAAATGGGAAACGATTAGAATTCTAGAAGAAAATGTAGGAAAGACTCTCACAGACGTTGGTCTAGGCAAAGAATTTATGAAGAAAACCCCTAAGGCAATTGCAGCAACAACAAAAATAAACGAATGGGACCTGATTAAATTAAAAAGCTTCTGCACAGCCAAAGAAACAGTCACGAAAATAAACAGACAGCCTACAGAATGGGAAAAAATTTTCGCATACTACACATCAGATAAAAGACTGATAACAAGAATCTATTTAGAACTCAGGAAATTCAGCAAGAAAAAATCAAACAATCCTATCAAAAAATGGGCAAAGGACATGAATAGAAATTTTTCAAAAGAAGACATAAGAATGGCCAAAAAACGTATCAAAAAATGCTCAACATCCCTAATCATCAGGGAAATGCAAATCAAAACCACAATGAGATACCACTTAACTCCGGTGAGAATGGCCTTTATCAAAAAATCCCAAAACAACACGTGTTGGCGTGGATGCGGAGAGACAGGAACACTCATACACTGCTGGTGGGAATGCAAACTAGTGCAACCCCTATGGAAAGCAATATGGAGATACCTTAAACAGATTCAAGTAGACCTACCATTTGATCCAGCAATTCCAGTATTGGGCATATACCCAGAAGAACAAAAGTCATTCTTTAACAAAGACACCTGTACCCGAATGTTTATAGCAGCACAATTCACAATCGCAAAGATGTGGAAACAACCCAAACGCCCATCAATCCATGAATGGATTAGTAAACTGTGGTATATGTATACCATGGAGTACTACTCAGCTATAAGAAATAACGATGATACGACATCTCTTTGGTTCTCCTGGAGAGAGCTGGAACCCATCATACTAAGTGAAGTATCCAAAGAATGGAAAAACAAGCATCACATGTACTCACCAGAAAACTGGTTTCCCTGATCATCACCTAAATGTACATCGGGGAAGGATACCAATTGGATATCAGACTGGGATGGGGGGGTGGGGGGAGGGGATGGGTGTATGCCTACATGACGAGTGCATTGCGCACCCTCTGGGGAATGGTCATGCTTGAGGGTGCAGACCCGGGGAGGTGGGGGGGGAGGGGATCGAGGTATGAATACATGGCGAGTGCCAGGCGCACTGTCTGGAGAGTGGGAGCGGACGCGCTTGGGACTCTGACTCGGGGGGATGGGCGGGACAGGGACAATGTATATGACCTGAACTTATGTACCCCCATGATGAGCTGAAATAAAAAAAAATATAAAAATAAAAAAAAATAAAAAAAAAAAAGCTGTATTTTGGATCAAAAATCAAATTGATGTAATTTTAACCTAGCCCCATCAACCCAACATCATTTAAAAATATTTACTTTTCATTATTTCCAAAGACCCATGTTCTTAACCCTAACCAAAATACTGAGGTGAATTCAAAATTAAATTACACACACACACAGGTGTGCACGCATGCACTAAAGGGGGCCATATTGCTCCAATCCAAATACAGTGATTATCATCCACAAAGAAGATACCACTTGGGGTGTCTGAAATTTACAGGGAAGACAGCAGAGCTCCCAGCAAGCATAATGCATCTGAGATGTCTCCCCATAAATACTACAAGCACAAAATAATATTCCCTCACTGTTGAAATCTGACTTCCTGCTGCATTGAAAACACAGGCCTCTGAATCGTGAATTGGGGATAAAGTATAAAATGTTTTTAAGTTTCTTCTACTTTTTATATGTGAATGCCTTGAGAAAATTTTAAAGACTTTTTAAAATCAAATGTTTTAAAGTGTTGAATTGAGTCCAAATATGGAACTAAATAGGTCATGAATATCACAGTATGGTTTTATAATTTTTATAAATGTTGAAGAGTACGTTTCTTGGGAGCATAGTAGTATTCATGTAATTGTTTCTCATGTTCAAAATTCTCAGTTAATCTGGTTATGGCAAGGTAATCTGTCCACTGTATTAGGAGAAGAAGGTTATAGCCAACAATATAACATAAATAGAACACACATTTGCTACATGTTCTATAGGAAAGAAAAATCCTTCATAAAGTTTAAGACTCAAATCAAATCTTAGCAGCAACCTGAAACAAAATTTTATTGCTAGGCAAAAACAATGAGAATGCCAGGTCATCAGGAACTCAAATATTTCAGTGTACTTATTTTGTTAGGAAAGAAATATATTTATAAAAATAGATGAAGGTATTGAAGATTAAAGTAACTGTGGGTAGCATATCTCTCTTCAGCTTTCTTTTTAACTATGAATTATTTTTAAACAATGAGTATACATAATTTAACTCAATTTTAGTTTGGTCATAAATACAAAATATCCAAAGGTATGTTCTAGTGTATATTAGTTTCTTTGTTGTTCTTTAAATTCTTGGATTATTCCCCCATTCCAGGGCGTTTGCATTTGCTATTTCCTCTGTCTGGAATGCTCTTCTCTCAGATATCGAGATGTTCATTCCCTCACTTCCTCCAGGCCTTTGCCTAAATATCACCCTGTCAGTGAGTCCTTCCTATGTGAAAGAGCAAATGACACCCCCTTTCTCCACCCAGCACTTCGTAGCTCTCCTACCACTTCTCCACAGTACTTATCACCACAATATACATATACATGTGCTTTCAAAAATTGTTGTTTTCTACTTACTGTCACGAGAGCAAGATCATTAACTGTTTTACTCACAACTAAATCCTGAGCACCTAAAGCAATGCCCACATGTAGTGATATTTCTTTTTTTTTTTTTTTTGAGACAGAGTCTCACTCTGTTGCCTGGGCTAGAGTGAGTGCCGTGGCATCAGCCTAGCTCACAGCAACCTCAAACTCCTGGGCTCAAGCGATCCTCCTGCCTCAGCCTCCTGAGTAGCTGGGACTACAGGCATTCACCACCATGCCCGGCTAATTTTTTTTTTTCTATATATATTTTTAGATGTCCATATAACTTCTTTCTATTTTTAGTAGAGACGGGCTCTCGCCCAGGCTGGTCTCGAACTCCTGACCTCGAGCGATCCACCCGCCTCGGCCTCCCAGAGTGCTAGGATTACAGGCTTGAGCCACTGCGCCCGGCCAGTAATATTACAATTAATAAATCTTCACAGGATCAGAAGGAACTCAAATGTTCTCTGATAACTTCAGCATTAATTCAGAGTAAAACCACAACTAGAATTAGTGCCCCCAAATCCTAGTGTTTAAACATAGGAAACACTATTTCCATACAATCCTGTTATATAATTTTATCATCCTGATAGAAAATGGAAAAGGGCTGTTATATCACCAAAATAAAGCTATTTACAATTTTATTTACTCTAGCATGCAAACTATAGGAGAACAAAGATCTCTTTGGACCAAAACTATACATAGGTGTGGAAACTAAAGATGGAATCAAAAGACTGTTATAAATACAAGATTGATTTTTACATTAGCAAAAAATTATTTTATAGGTGGATACTGTACACCAATCTATAGTTTGAGTCTCAGTAACTTAAAAGGCAAATCACCCAAATTATATATGTAGCCCACAGTGATGGTTGAGAATTTTTTGTTTCTCACAGGCTTGAGCTTCGGAAGTGGGTTATAAACATCTCTAGGAGATAAGAATAACCACTATTATCAGAGCACTCTCTATGTTCCAGGAGTTGTGTCTGCATCAGCCACTAACCCACAATCCGCAGGTAGGTATTACTATCCCATTTTTATAGATTAAAAAACATGGAGCTATTAGGATTTATGCATTGAATGCATATTGAAATTATCAGAGAACATTTGGATTCCTTCTCACTCTGCAGTTATATTAATTCATTTAAGATTTATTAAATGAGCAATCACTGTATGCAGATATTACTCAGGAACTTACCAATGAGTAAAACAGATAATGCTCATGATACAAATAATTGATTGAATAACTAAACAAATGGGAAGATAAGTGACAAATCTCTCAGAAAAATTCTGAATAATTTACATAAATCTCCCCTATCAAGGATGTGTAGCTTAACTCCTTATCCACTGACTATAAGGTGAGCTTATTGGCTTATTGATTTACTGCTAAGTACGGAGAGGGGGAAGAGGAGGAAGAGTGACTCTACAGTGGGGAAACCTGGCCACACTAACTCAGCCAGGTGGTCAAGGTCAACCTCATCAATGACGAGTCATGCCAATAGCCCGTGCACGCGCTAGGATGTGATGAGACTGGCATCTCATCTTTGTGATCCTACTCCCCAAGACACATAACCTTGGTCTAATCACGAGAAAAGCCTCCTATAAACCAAACTGGAGGACAGTGTACAAAATACCTGGCCGGCACTCCTCAAAACTGTCAAGGTCATCAAAAACAGGGCAAGTCAGAGAAAGGATCACACAGGAAGCTAAGGAGACATGAGAACGAAATGTAATGTGCCAGCCTGAGCAAGAGTGAGACCCCGTCTCTACTAAAAAAAAAAATAGAAAGAAATTATCTGGCCAACTAAAAATATATATACAAAAAATTGGCCGGGCATGGTGGCGCATGTCTGTGGTCCTAGCTACTCGGGAGGCTGAGGCAGGAGGATCGCTTGAGCCCAGGAGTTTGAGGTTGCTGTGAGCTAGGCTGACGCCACGGCACTCACTCTAGCCTGGGCAACAGAGTGAGACTCTGTCTCAAAAAAAAAAAAAAAAAGAAATGTAATGTGGTATCCTAGATGGGATCCTGCCACAGAAAAGGACATTAGGGAATAATTAGTGGAATGTAAATAAAATGTTGAGTTAATAAATAATGTGCCTTTAGTGTGACAAATGCACCATAGTAATGTCAAATATTAACAATAGAGAAAACTGGGTAAGGAATACACAGGAACTCTGCACTAGCTTGCAACTTTTCTGTGACTCTAAAATGATTTTAAAATTAAACTTTTTTAAAAACACATGCATGTATACATACATACACACACACACACACACACACACACACACACACACACACATATATATATATATCTCCAATCACTTAGACAAAATTGCAAAGAAGACATACTCCCATTCCTGATAAAGTACATTTACTGTCCCCCTAACAAAAAATGATGCAAAATAGTCCCCAAGATATTCAAACTGGTACCACCATGAAGGATCATGTTTTACCTTGGATCAGTGGGAGTGACTCTATTGGCTAAGCATAAGAGAAAGATTGGAGAGTATAATTATCTGGATAAAAGATTTTGGTTTTTCTAATTTCAGGGATGGATAAGAGCTTCAAAATCTCCCCCGAGCATTGGAGTAACAGGAAATCTTTCCTTCTTATGAATAGGAAAAGGCTCATTAAAAATTTCTGCTACTTGGGGGGAAAATCAGAAGGGGTTACTTCAGAGATATAGGGAGTAGATTCCAAAATAGGGTAGCTATGGGAGTAGTAAATCACAAGAAAACAACTGCTAGAGATCCCATTGGGGTCCGGTGATGGAAAAACTCATCTGCTCAGTGGAATGTGATTGAGTCATCCGAGGGAGTGATTCCCAATCGGGGGAGACCAAGGCACCAAAGGCACTGTTGTTTCAAAGGTGCCATATGGGCATTGTAGACTTCAGGTTTACGGGGTTTTGTTGTTGCTAATTAAATCTCTCTCTCAAACACACATTAAGAATGTTTACTAGTTAGAATATATTTTTTCCTCCTGTGAGACAAGCTAGTGAACTCTTATCCTCTCATAATGTAAATTTGCCATCTATGTCAAAAATCCTGAATGTAAAAGTTCAGGTAAAATTCTCAATTTGAGAGAATCCCAAACACAAAAATGGGGCTATATAGAAGCAGCATTATGAAGAATAAATTCAATTTTTGCCTCGATTACTTTGTGTCTCTTCCCATATATACACTGATCAAAAGAAGACGTGGAAAAAAATTTCTTGCTTTGAAAATGAGCTCTGTCCTTCTGAAAAAGAACCAAAAGAGACACACTCTTCATGCAAAATAAGAAGTATGTATCTTTCTACTGGGCTCTGGCCATTTACTGCTCTTATGTATGATAGCTTTCCCTTGCTGTAATAATTTATTGCCTATTAGTTCACTATTTTGCAGGCTCACTTTTCTCTCTTTGGCTGCATGGGTGACTCCATTAGTGGTAATGAACTGTGTCATGGGTAATCACACCATCAAGACCCATCTACCTAAACCCCAAAGGTTGAAACCTTCTTAGCTCTCAGTCCTACAAAGAGAAAAAGAGCAATGACCTGCAAAAGTAGAGACCTGAGAACCTCTGGAGATATTAAGTTTAAGCTTAATAGTGAGTCATTAATAAATAAGCTGCAGGACAATTATCAATATGAAGCACATTTAATAATTAATATCTTCCAAACAAAAGAGAAATGAAATACCAAGTGGAATTAGACAGAGGTTATATTCCGTTCCCCTTGAAGATCCTGCCTTGAAGGGGAATTCACAAACTGTTTAAAATTATGAAAGAGCCATTTTCCCAAAGCTCAAGAAGTGAGCCATTTAGCAAATAACATTCTTAACACTCATCCTTGTGTGCTCTTATAAGCTTTATCCATGCTGGATTCGAAAAGCACAACTTCTCCCATTTAATTACAACTTTTCATCTTTCATCGCAGTATCAAAGGTTTGGGTGTGTCTGTGTGATTAATAAAAATGAGTAGCCAAAATAGTTGAAATATAGCATCTTTCATCTGTCATTCTTATGATGTAAGATTCTTAGGCTATAATTTTTTGGCAGTAACTTCCAGTTTCTATGGACAATACTGATATTTGATGACTTATCCTTTGTTAAGTAAGGAATTTATATTTATTGAGTATTTACCAGGGTAGATGTATTGTTGCATTGGCTATCACCAAGCATCTTCCAGCATGCTGTGAACACAGGTATTCCACACTTTTAAAATTGAATACATATGTTTATTCTGTTCAAAATACTCTCAATTCTACTTAAATTTGACGGTCAAATTTTACTAAAAACACATTTTAAGGTGATAATGATAATACTAATAATAAATAATAATAGAGCAAATACTATCTTAAGTTTTTTGTTTGTTTGTTTGTTTTAGAGAGAGGGTCTCACTCTGTTGCCCAAGCTGGAGTAGGGTGGTGTGATCATAGCTCATTGCAACCTTGAACTCCTGGGCTCCAGGGATCCTCCTGCCTCAGTCTCCAGAGTAGCTGGGACTACAGGCACGTGCCACCACACCTGGCTATTTTTAAAATTTTTTTTAGAGAGGGGGATCTCACTGTGTTGCCCAGGCTGGTCTTGAAATCTTGACCTCAAGTGATCCTCCCATCTCAGCCTCCCAAAATGCTGGAATTACAGGCAAGAGCCACTGCACCTGGCCACTTAACAAGTTTTAATACTTAAGAAAGTATTAGAAAAAGGACATAATGCTCATTCTCATCAATGATTTCTCCCTAGCTGAGCTGAACAATATTAGGAAGCCTTAGATTTCAGAAAGTCTCCTGCCTACGAGGGTCAGACAGGCAGTTAGCATCATGATAAAAAGGAAAATGAAAGAGAAACAAAATTACCATGGGAAATATGAACTTGGCATAAACTTGTCAAAAAGAAGTCATCTATTTAAACAGAATTGAATTTGGATCCCTTGTATGTGTAGTTTCTCATAAGATTAGCTGCAAAATATCACATTCAGCTAATTTCAGGAAATGCCCTCTCTGCCCTGTAGTACCTATTGGAATTCTAGCCATCTTTCAAAGCTTAGGTCACAGCATTTCCTTTCCAAAGTCATTGGTTCTTATTCTGTTCCTTTCTCCATTTTAAACTCTATTAAATGTAGGGTTTTGCCACACAAATAAACATATTACAGAAGCTTATCATTGTAAGGCAGATAATTTCTGTGTCACTCTCCTTTCTTTCACAAGAAACTGAGCCTTCAGAATGCGGAAATTTCTCCTTCCTGTGTTTCTTCACTGTAGCTACCAATGAGCTAGGCACATACAACACTCAGTAAATGCTCATAAGTTGATTACTGGGTAGATACTAAATGATCCTCTGATTTTATATGCGTGTTTCACTTTGGGCATGTGGCATCACTTTTTATTCTCTTAGAAGTATTTTATTTTATTTTAATTTATTCTGATTTATTTTTCTGATTCTGACGTGCAAATGTTCTTCCTCTTCCTTTCGATCAATGCAATGCTAAACTTCATTAAAATCCATCCTTAAACCCAGCTTCTTCCAGAACGTCCCTCTGATGCCCTGTGTGTAGTGATCTCTCCTTTAGCAATTGTAATTGCAATGATGCTACATGGTCTTAAACATTATTGCCTTACACTATTCTTCAGTATTTTCTATTGCACAATTTATTTCCCCAAGATAACAAGCTCCCTTAAGGGCAGGGGATGTGCCTTCTACTTTCTTTGTATCCTCCACAAAAATAAACACATTAAACCTAAGGAAATATGGATTGATCTGGCTTCAGATTGATATGCTCTGTCACATTTTGTGGTCCCTTCAGTCTTCAATTAGCTGATCCACCACATGCTTTTTCCTACCAAAGAGTAATTTTTGTTTTGTTTTTTTTTGCTTTACAACTTAACCATACAGGAATTTTATTTAACAGCTCAGACTTCTTAATATGCACCAGCCATTTCACTTGGATTTTCAATAAGATGTTTCTAAGAAGCCCCCAGTTCCTGAGGATTTTAAAGATTTTTTTTTTTAATTTTCATTCCAGTTTTTCCTAGTATTCGTATTTGTCCACAGTTCCCTTTTCTAAAATTAAGTAATGAAATGATGGACTTGTTTATTTGTTTTCCCATGGCAGCCAAAATACTGATATAAATGTAATTAGATTGAGAGAATTATAACAGAAACATTCATCCATGAATTACTGTCCCATTTCCTTTCTGCTCCTTAGATACACTCACTCTATTTGTCATTGCAGGTTCTGAAAGTCTTGTCTAGAGAAGTAGCCTTCTCACCAAATCATGGACTCACGGACAGAACTCTTAGTTTAGACATGGTCACATTTTCTTCCATTTTACAAATCTGGAGACAGATTTGTTTTGTATTATTACAGCAAATATGTTTTTATTGTTAAATGAACAGTGTGCTTATGGAGAAAAGCATAAAGTATTTTGAATTACCTAAAATTTATTAAAATGAAGATAACTAAGGATTTCACTTTGTGTGTCTTAAAGAGGTCTCTAAGAGTACATTGCCAAAAGTATGTAATATTCATTTTTAAAGCAAAGAAAGAAAAAATAGAGTGTGTATAAATGTTAGTGGATGTGAATTTTATTGGAATGTATTTACACTTTCACCATCACCTAGCATAGAACTACTATTATTTAATATTTTAAAATTTTCAATAAGGATTTTTGGATCGTGTGTGTGTGTGTGTGTGTGTGTTTGTATGTGTGTAATTGTCAGATACTTAATATAGACAATTGAATTTTTAATTTATTAAGACATGATTACAAACACCTTTTTCAATTGCTTTACTGGTTAAAACAATACATTCTTTTGCTACCAATATCAGTGATTCATAGATTTATGAGCTTCTCTCCATTGTAATAGTACTTGCTTTGTAAATAATATATGCTTTCCTCAAAGTAATTGTAACTCTGAAAGAGAAAACTGTGATGTTATCTTTAAAAATATGGAGAGGTAATAGAGAATTCTGAAGAATAGAAGATAATATTGAAAAGAATAAATATTGAAAACAAAATATATATTTTATAATTAACTATATAAAATATGATTCAAAGTCTTCTTTTAGTGCCTTCATTTATTTTTTAAAAATGGAGTCATATATATAGGGAGAGATAGAGAGAAAGAAAGAGAGAAAGACTGTGTTATAATAGGCAAACATGTATCTGCCTACCTTTCAGTTGCCAGCCCAATCCCCTTTTCTTTGTAATAGTTTCCTCTGTCTTTCAGCATCAGCTCTCTCAAGCCCACTCCTCAACTCCTTATCTAGTCGTTTCTCAATTTACAATGAATTTAATAAGAATAATAAATTATTTCCTGACCAGTAAAGCAACTGAAAGAGGCAAATATCATTAGACCTTAATTTAACAAATCAATGTTCAGCGGTCCTGACCCTGGGCAGTGAGAAGTCCTGGCATAACAACATGCTGTCTGAACTCTGATGACGTCTCTGTAACACAGTAAGGGGGGCTTCTTGCTGCTCTATTTGAATCCATTCTTTACTGGTGCTCCTTCCCATGCAACACAGACCTGTTGGTGCTTTATGCTTTCTACGACATTGAGGTAAATTCAAAAAGTGAATGACATTTTCACAAAGCTTTATAAATAGTCTAGAGAGGGAATCTCATTTCCACGTCTCTTGTCTCTACACATGTTGTTTTTACGCCCCGACTCCTGTCCCTTCTTGTTCCCTCCTTTCGTCTTGCTCCATCAGGACTCACCTAAGACACCCCCTTTGCAGGAAGTCTTTGCTGACTCTCCCAGGCCAGACAAGATGCTCTGCCTCTCTGTCTCTGTGCTCCTGTGCGTTGATCTCTAATGATACTCACTCCTACTCCGTAATGGCCTGTTTCCTTGTCTATCTTTTAAACAATTCTGTCACCCACACTGAGTTCCCTCTCTGTGAGTACTGTGTCTTTAACCTCTCTGTCACTGTAAGCTATCACATCACTAGGGTGCCTGAATTATAAATGTGAATGAATGAATTGCCGTATCTGTGAACAGCTCCCTTCTTCTCGCAGGATAGTCTAGACCTTCCAGCCTGGTTCCAGATTCACTCCCTTCTTCCTTTCCATCTTCATCTCCTCTAACGTTTCTCGAATTGTCTGGTCATGCAATGGTCCAGTCTTCCTGGACTTACCCTTTCTCACACAGGCTTTGCAGTCTCACGCTACAGGTCTCAAATGGCCATTCTAATGAAAATAGTTTCTGTGTTGTATGCAGTGAAAATCAAAGTTGGGCTTAAATGTTGCTGCCTCTATGCTCCCTGAACACTTTGGTCATAATGCTGATATAGCACAAGGTACATTGTGTCATAGCTGGTGGTATATCTATCTTTCCCACCACACTGTACTCGTTACTGAGCAAGAGACATTTGGTTTATCTCTGTGCTTTCAGAGAAGTTAAGTGATTTGCTTAAGATCAAAAAACTGACAAAAAGCATACACAAGCCCAGGTATTCTGCCTCCAAGTCCAGTACCCTAAAAATATTTCTTATGAACTCCTTTTTATTTTTCATACCTACTCAGGAGCTTTATTGTTTTTACTAATATTAACACTAATAGCAAATACAAATAGATGTATATTTTTCCTTTTATCTTCTTGTAATATGCAGTTCTCAAAAAACTCTGGAAACTAAAATAAATACATAATAGGTGGTAAATGCAGAGGCCTTTGTTGGGGAAAATTCTGAATGGAGAGCCAGGCACCAGCATATATGCCAAAAACTATGCAAACTTCTGTAATAGCCTCTACGATTATTATGAGGCTTCTTTTGCTGATATCTCCTACTCCTAAGTAGTTAGAGTTCTGATGCACATGATGACTAATGATGGTTGACTAAATTGCTTTAATATCCCTACATGGAAAAAAAAGGCTTTTTGAAATATCTCTATATGAAAATCAGTTTCGGAGAAGAAATTGCCTGTTAAGCTATAATGAAGCCCAACTGCAACCTGCCAATGTCTGGTATATTTTATAGACTGTGTCTCCAGACCTCATTCACATTTGCTGACAGCAGTTCAGATGTTCAACGGAGGGCTCCGGGGGCAGGAGTGAGGGAGGAAGGACTCATTTTAAGTAGGCCAATTCGGCTTGAAATAAGTGCAGTCTGAGCATAGGTCTTGGAATCTGAGGCTTTCTGAACTGTAATCCTAGCTCAGACACTGATCTCTCCTGTGACCTGGGATAAATTACTCAACCTTTTTGCCTTGGTTTCCAGATCCTCTAAATAGGGATAATAATCCTGACCTCAGAAGGCTAGCATATGAATTAAACATCTGCAAGGCCTGCTCTTAAAGACAGGCAGAGCGAAGCATCTCATTCTTGCAGAAATAATAACTATTTCAACTCAAGTTAACGAGAATTATTTCTGCTAAAGGGGCAAAAGATGGCTGATTCTGGTATCTAGTTAGATTGAAAGTGTTGATGTCAACTCAAAAGGACGTCAAACTCATAAATGAAAGAAATATTAGGCTGAAAACAAAACAAAAACAAAACATTGACTTCTCACAAAACCGCCATGCCTGGTTGGTTCTTTTACTGTGACAAGCTGTTGTTTGAGGTTAGCCTTCCTGAGCACTGCTCCACAAGCTGAGGCTTTTCGGAATATCCGTGTGGTTTATTTCAATAGTTTACAGATATATTTAGTTAGAGAAAGATTAAACTATACTTACCAACAGTTCCAGAACGAGACTTTTCCATACCTGGAAGTTGTATCAGGAGTGCTATTTTAGATTAGATAGAATAATAAGATTCTGTTATCTTAGCAATACAATCAAAATATATAGAATCAAGTCACTTTTAGAGTGAGGAACGTGTTCTATAACATCACATGTGCAAATATGTTATTCCAAATTCACTGAAGTGAAGATTAATGTTTCCATAAGAAAAAATGTAAAAGAGAGGAAATGCATTCTTAGAAAGGTTGACTCCAGACCAGTGTAATATATTTTTATGTCCACGTTTCTTTTTCTTTTCTCACCATTATCTTTCTCTCTCATCACACAGAATCTGTTTTCCTAAATTAACAACAAAACAGAAAATGGTGGGTACCTGTCCTTGAATTAGTTATCTACTGCTATGTAACAAATCACCCCAAAACTTAGTGGCTTAAATGAATAATATTTATTATCTCACAGTTTCTGTTGCTCAGGAATCTGGGCATGGCTTAGCGAGGTCCTCTGGCCTGGGTCTCTCACAGTCATGATGCAATCAAGGTGTCGAGAGGAGCATCAGTCATTTCAAGGCTCAACTGGAAAAGGATCTGCTTCCAAGCTCACTTGGAACATGGTTGTTGGCAAGATCCAGTTCTCCACAGGCTGTTGGACTGAGGGCCTCAGTTCCTCATTGGCTATTGTCCTGACGTCACTCTCAGTGCCTTGCCAAATGGGCCTTTCCATAGGGCAACTTGTAACACAGCAACACAGCAATTTACTTCATTAAAACATGCAAGTAAGAAGAGCTGAAAAAGAGAAAAGAGAGAATGTCAACAAGTCAGAAAGCAGTCTTTTGTAACTTAGTATCAGAAGTGACATCCCGTCTCTGTCGCCATATTCTATTCATCAAAGCCAGTTGCTATCTCCAGCCCACACTCAAGGGAAGGAGATTACACAGGTTATAAATACCAGAAGGCAGAGATCATTGGCAACCGTCGTAGAAGGCTACCTGCCACAGACCTCTGAGTACTGTATACTACATCTAACTTCCTTTCCAACATTATTGTTAATCAAGAGTGTTTTTTAGTAATATCACAAGCTTTACTTCCTAGTAAATATTTCCATGACATTGCTACAAGATGTAAAAAGGCTCTTAAAGTATCATAGTAAGCTTTAAAATAGCAAGACAAGAGTCACCCAAATCACTCAGGGAAGTATAGGTGTGTCACCGGCAGCGTGACTTGCAGGAGACCCACAAGAAGGCAGGGGTTCTGTGAAAAGGATGAAGTGGCATTATGCTGTGACAATAGCATCAACTTATTTTATAATTCATTCCAACTGGTTTTCAAATAATGGCTCTCAGATAATGCAATTCTTGTGTGTTGGGGAAAAACCAAAGCTTGGATCTACATTAGTTCATGTTCATAAAGTGAGACTTTATAAACTTTACTAACATTCCATGTCACACTATTTCCAATTTGCATAAAATATGACCACATTCTATGCATATGTGAACACTTGTAAAACTAAGGCCTGTATTCCATATATGTCTTTATGTGAAATGTTTTTCAAATTTGCTTCATTAGCTCATTTGGCCCATGGTGTTAATTAAAAGTCATATGCTTGATATTCATGTAAGTCACCTAGTTTTGCAAGAGAAAAAAATTGTTGCTGAAAGTTTATAAAACCAACTCTAGGCTATTTTTATATATGTATTACATTTTATACACAACACACATATACACATACATATATATATATATAAAACATATATTTTGGGGTATTAAAGCATATAGATAGATTGGGGGGGAAGGATTTATCACTACCCTTATGAGAACAACTCAAGTTCCATCACCTACAAAGAAAGGGTTGACATCATGATTTATATATTCCTTCTCAACAGTAGTCATTTTTTTGGAAAAATAATACCTACCTGAGAATGCCCATTCACCTTTCACTCTGATATTGTTAAATATGTATTTGATTAGAAATGCTAGTTTTAAAATGTTTGCTAAGAGTCCTGTTATAGTTGTAGAAGATACTTTTACTCACTAGCAACTACTTTTTTAAAAAATAAATTTCATTTATTCTAAAATGCTTTATAACTGTTATTTCCAAATATATGGCTATTTAGAGTATCTTCAGTTTAGTGATCTGAGATAGGCTATATTACAAAAGATGCATTTCCATTTTTGTATCATCCAAGAGATGAAAAATAGGAAGTTCATTTGTTTTCAAACATTGTATCTATGATGAATTAGCTGCTGACTTTATGACGAAAGATTCCCCTCCACAAAAGTTTCAAAGCATCACTTGTGTGTCTGAAAAGCAGAAGTTCACTCTGAGTCAATAGTTTCAACTGCTACAAGTCAATAGAACTCATAGTGTGTTAACTGAGGAACAGTAACTAGAAAAAGAATTAAACTAACTACTCCTTTCTTCTGTTAACTTACCAGACCACTATCTTTCATTTTTGGCATCAACTTTCCAGTGGAGTATTGATACATTAGAATGCCTGTGGGTAAAATCCTCATGCATAACAAAGTGTTGTAAAAGATACTTGAATAATCTATAGATATCGTATATTTTTCTAGGGCAGCCATAATAACAAAGTGCTACCACAAACTAAGTGGCTTAAATAATAGAAATGTATTGTCTCACTGTTTTATCGTCTCACTGTTTCGGAGGCTAGATATCTGAAATCAAGGTGTTGGCAACATTGGTTCCTTCTGAGGGCTGTGAGAGTCTTTCTAGGCCTCTCTCCTACGTGTAGACAGTGTTCTTCCTGTATTTTCACATCCCCTTCCCTCTATACATGTCCAAATTCCCCTTTTCTGTGTCCAAATTCCCCTTTTCATAAGGACACCAGTCATGCTGGATTAAGTTAAACCCTAACAACACTACTTTAACTTGATTACTTCTATCAAAATTTGTTGATTTGTGCCCCATCAACAAATAGGGTCACAGTCTGAAGTCCTGGGGGTTAGGACTTCAACACGGGAATTCGGAAGGGGACACAATTTGACCATAGACTGGTTGGCTTATAAAAAACAGCAATTTATTTCTCACAGTTCTGGAGTCTGGGAAGTCCAAGAGAAAGGTGCTGCTAGATTTGGTGTCTGGGGAGTGTCCTCTTCACAGATGGCCATCTTTTTGCTGTGTACTCACATGGTGGAAGGGACAAGGGACCTCTCTTGGGCTCTTTCATAAGGGCACTAATCCAATTCATGTAAGAAAGTATTAGAGGGTGTATGATAACTATTTCAAATTTCTGAAGGACTGGGTTGAAAAAGAAGGATGAGATTTGTCTGGGCTGCTCTAAAAGACAAAACTGAAATGAATATATGAAGTTAGAGAAGTAGCATTTTCACTAAATATAAGGAAATACATTCTTTGAGAACCTGTGTAATATGCTACAAGAGAGGCTTTGGATTTTGTAGTCATTGAGATGATAATATAAAATCTCAGCACTAGTAACTGCTAGCTGGGGACCTTGAACTGGTTTTTTTTTTTTTTTTTTTGCTTTCTCTCTGCTTTAGCTACTAGGCTTTAGTGAAATGGAGGGAAGGACACCTATTTCATATGTTTGCTGTGAAAGCTGAATGAGATGATGTATATTCAGTATCTATCACTGTGCTCAGCACAGATCAGAACCTTAGAAAAGATAGTTATTAATATCATTAGCATTACTATATAGAGTTTTCTAATTATTGCAAAGTGAAGAGATTATTTTGAAATATTAAAATACAGGGTAGAGGGCCGCTTCTCACAGATATTATAGGAATTCTTAATACTGTTTGGAAGCTGGATAGAGGATCTCTAAGGTGACTTGTAAATTAATATTTTATAGCTCTAGAAGTAGATGATAAGCTGGAAGTAGATGGAGCAGCTTAGGTTTTATATCTTCCCCCTCAAACAAAAACTAGAGTTGCTATTGCTTATGGTTGTATCACTCCTCAACTACTTAATTTCATAACTTGTAGCAATGGTTTTCCCTGTCATTGTTTGATTAATGTTGAAAAACGTCTGTACAAACACCAACATCAATTTTAATGTAATCTTCAATGTCAAATATTATCACACAAAGCAGCACCGAATATTCTACTGATGCAGCTCCTTGGAACTGAATGCATGCTTCCAAATGCAAGTCTGTTGTAGGTGTATTGAAATAAGTAAAAATTAATCTCTTCCTCATGCAAGGAAATATAAAGGAAACATCATCCATTCAGTAATTCCTAAGTTATCAGAATGTAACTTGGGTACCCTGTTAATGTGCCTGGAGATTGCTAGGCATTGGGAATACAAAAGTAACAAAATAGTTGTTTTCCCATGTTTAGGGAGCTTTCAGTTTAGTGGTGAAAACAACCAAGCAGACATTTACTGAACTGTCAGTGCTATGGCAGGTGGAATACAGGTTATTGAAGGCGGAGGTAGGATGGCACCTAACCACAATTTTGATGGTCAGATAGGGCTTGATAGAGAGTGTTTCTAAGCTTAGATCTTCAGGGTTAGCAAGAGTTCACAGGTGAAAAAGAGAAGGAAAGAGGATTCTAGAAAAGACAATATTATGTATAAATCCTCAGAATCAAGAAAGGTCATGCACCAAAGGAGGAATTCCAGAATTTACCTGGAGTGAGAAGGAACATTGTATGGTGGAAAATCCTAAGAGCTGAGAGTCAGAAGACTTTCCCCGGCCATTAAGTAGTGGTGCCCTTAACCCCCACCCACAAATACAGGACATACTGTGTAACATTAAAAATGCCAGCCAGCTTTAGAGTCCATACATTATTTAAGATCTTTTATGCAAATAAATTTAGAAAGATCATGGTATGGAAAGAAGATTGTGGATTACTAGATCTTGAGATTCTAAAAGCCAAATCTCTTTTTTTCCCCTCATCTGCAATAACTCTTGGTGCTTAGCACTGTGAAATTGTATAGAATTGAATCAAGAGATGCTTCTCTTTCAAGAAGGTATTTGAGGTGGAGTCACTCCACAAGGACTGGCTTTTTCAATGGAGAAATGAACAGGAATAGACTCACCTTGTGAAGAGGGAAGATGAAGTTCTCTGTGGTGCTCTGGAGGGTATTCAAGACAGAAGCCAGGTTACAAGAGGCTTGGCACACCTGTAGCGGTCGTTCTCAAACTAGTTGAATACACTTGGTGATTTTATTTTTTTTTAAATATAGGTTATCTGGTTTCAGCTCCATACAATGCAATTGTGTTGTCCCAGGAAGAAGCCCATGAGTCAAGCTTCATTGCCAGAACCAAGTCCATGCCCTTTACATTGGCCCTTTCCTGGGTTTCCAACCTTTTGTCTCACTTTAAACCTTTCCTCGCTCCTTGCTTCAACCATATGGAAGTGGGCTAAGCACACCAGTTTATTTCATTCCTCCATGCCTTTGTTATCAACCCCTCCCTCTCTCTTAAAATACTTTTGCTCTTAAAATGCAGTGTTGTTTCCCAGCTGGCTGCCCACACATATTTCAAGCATTATCTCTTTTAAATTTCTCCTCTCCTTTCCTTGTCTAGACTTGACCACTTACTACTTAGTGTCCTTGCTTTAACCCTTACCTGTAGTTTAATCTATAACACATTTCTATACTTACTTTTTTAAACATTTCCTTCTCCCCTATTATACTATTTTATACAATAGGTACTCAGTGAATGTTTGCTAACTGGACCAATGCCTGAATGTATGAATGAATGAAATACAATACAGTGCTTAAAAGCATGGATTCTGCAGTTATACTACCTGGTTTCAAATCCTTTCTCTGCCACTTACCAGGCATGTGAATTGGGGAAAGTTACTTTGTCTCTGTCTCAGTTTCTCAATTATAAAATGGGAATTGTAATAGTACTACCTGATTCATAGAGTTGTTAATAGATTTCAAATGAGCTAATATTTGTAAAGCACTTAAAAGAATGTCGGTAACAGAGTGTTATCAGGGTTTATAAAATAAATGAGTATACTGGAGCAGACATGATGAGTGTTTGAATTTAGATTCAGAGACTGAGAGCAGAGACAAATTCACAAGACACAAGAAGCAAGAAGTGATGAATTTGATGATTGAGGAAGCAAAAGGAGTTGGGACTAAGTCCTGGGATTCTAATACAGGTCATTGGAAGGGGTAGGTAGGCTTCTTCCATTAGTTCATTACTTTTAATCATTTGATCACCTGGAAAAGCAAAAAAAAAAAAAATGGTCTTGCAGAATGACACACAGTTTTATGGAAAAAGAGTCATATGTTTTAAAAAATGACAACAATAATATGTCCTGAACAGTATAGGAACAGAAGACTGACTGACCCAAGAAGGGAAGACCCAGGTGGAGACCACAGTGAACACTGGAAAACAGAGGAGATCCTGGATGGGAGAGGATATCACTAGAACTCTGGAAACATGGCGTGCTTGGCCAACAAACGGGGCAGTTTAGGGGAATAACTCTGCAGTGTTGTGGATAGAGAACACAGGAAAACAACTGTAGAACCACAGCTCAGCCAAGAGTAAGTGTAAGTTGAAACAAATTTCTTGATCTAAGTCTCTTTATTCTGTTGAATGCAAATGATAATGCACACTTCATCCGGCAAATTTCTATGAAGATTAAATGAGACAGCATTTGAAATTACTATGCAACTGAAAAATAAGACACAGGCAGTCCTTGGTACAGGCACAATAATGTGGGACCACAAAGATGATTATGCAAAGCAATCTTAATAATCAATGAGAAAAATTATAATTGTACATTGGCCTTAAAAATTTCTGTCAAAACATTAAAACCTTTCCTGTCATTTATAAACATACAGGAAAATTTAAAAAAAAAGAGTAAAGCTCATATCTATTTAGTATACTGTAATTTAAAATATTAAAACATTTAAAATTAAAGTGATTTCCTCTTTGCAAAAACTTATGAGGAATAGCTTGAACAAGTTTGCCTTCTTGTTATATAGCTAACAATATGGAACAAGCATCTTTTATACACATTGACAAACTGTCATACTCCTTTCTAAGTCTGGATCAGCTTCCCACATTTTATTCTTTATTCTTTCAATATCTTGAAATATCTCCAAGAGTGGTTTATTTTTTTTTTTTCTTCATGTGAAGGTTTTTTTGCCAGCATTACTTTCTCTGGGACACATTCATCCTGTTCATCCCAACTATTCTTTTCATTTATGTTAAGTTCTCTTTCACTAAGTTCTTGGGGCCTCATACCTAGAGACTCCCACGGCAGCAGTGTCCATGTTCCATGGTCATGTAGCATGTCTAATTTCACACCTAGCATGATTACTTTTCATTTCTTTGCTGCACTTTCACCTGTTACACAATTCCCTCTTTCAAGCATGCATTTTGTAAAATGTCATGTGAGTTTGTCACCAGGAGACAGGAAGGCAGCACAATTACCTGCTTTGTTGTGTGTTAACTGAATAACAGGTGTGCAGTCACCATGCTGAGGTGATTGGTTGCTGATCGTTATGTGCATCTGGTATTTACATAGTGATTTCTGAGCTGAAGTGCTATCATATACTTCATGCAATTGCCATTAATATACCGTAGTAAATGAAATTGGAACCATATCATTTAGGGACAGGTGTTATTTAACTAAACCATGGCGACTGAAACTTGCATATATATATATATATATATATATATATATATGATATATATATCATATATATATATATAAAATGAATTAGCAAAGCAAGAGCTGCCAGTATTTTCAACTTCATCCTTTGGGAGAAAAGTCCTTAATTTTTCTTTAATCAATAAGAGTTATGTTTGTATGTGTGCCACTCTGATACGGATACCCAGAGATGCAATATGAGTGAGAGGTTCAGCATTAGGCTCAGCTCCTAACCTACTCTCAGCGTGAGCCTCCTGTTTCTATAGCAATCCAACCATGTCGTTGTTGACACACACCTGGAAGGAGAACCGCTGCTCTGATGCCTTTCATACAACTGAAAATTTAGTCACTCTAGCTTTGAAATTTTTTACTTGAAAAAAATAACTAAGAAAGCCATTAATTTAGAATTTTGGTGGTTTTGCTTTTAATTATTTCTTACTTTGTTTTCGGTCATTGGAAAGGAATGGCTCTAATTGAGGCAAATTTAAATTAGCTTTGACTTTTCACAGTGTGTCCCTGGGCCTCACCTCATTCTTTCTATCTCAAGAAATGCAACAAAAGACAAATGTAAGGGGAGATAGTGTGAGTAACAGAGACCACAAATCTAGCCCCATGAAAATTAAAATGCTAAAAATGAAAAGATATATCACACATTTTTTTAATTTTTTTATTTCAGCATATTATGGGGGTACAACTGTTTAGGTTACATATATTGCCTTTGCCCCACCTTAGTCAGAGCTTCAAGTGTGTCCATCCCCCAGACGGTGCACACTGCACCCACTAGGTGTGTATATACCCATCCCCTCCTCTTCCCTCCCACCTCCCAACACCCGATGAATGTTATTACTATGTGTGCACTTAAGTGTTGGTCAGTTAAGTCAGTTAATACCAATTTGATGGTGAGTACATACAGTGCTTGTTTTTTTCATTTTTGTGATACTTAGTAGAATGGGCTTTAGCTCTATCACATATTTTAAAAGAAAATTCCCATTAAAATAGGAATTAACTAAGAATTTATATTAAGATAATAAGTTCGGAGGAAAATGGCATTTATGAGAATGTTTATTTTAGACTTATTTTTAATATCAAGTATTGTAACCCACCTAAATGCTAAATAGTGGGAAAATGGCTGAAAACATATTGTAATATACTAACTACATGGAATATTATACACATTTAATCAATGTAAATGTTGATTTTTAAATATATTGTAGCAGTAAAGAAAAATGCAAAAGTATAGTATGAAGTGAAAAAAAAACACTTTGAGTCAAAGTGTAGAATGCAAGGGAGTTGATGTTTCTGCCGCTTTCCTCATAGCAGGAATGCTACTGCTCTCTTCCTCCCAGTCCCAGCACAAGGAACCGCTGATGCTCAGCCAGCCCTTTGGAGTTATAGCTCAGAAGAAAAACTTCAGGGAGAAGCGGTAACTGGCATGGCAAAGTCCTGTTATCTTCAGGTTTCTGGTATTAATAGACTCAGAATAGTAGACGAAACCCATCCTGATTCCTAACATCAGTTTAGTATTATGTCCCACTCTGAATCTCCAAGCCTGCCCCCATCCCAGATGGTGTACCAGTGTGGTCTATTAAGTAAAAGGTATAGAATAACATTCCTAGTAGTGGATCATAGGTGTATCCAGAAGGAATAGAAGGTCAATCTGCCTGAAATTCTTCCTCCTCACGTTGTGAAGCAGGTTCACTGTGCACCAGAGAACACCCATGCATACCAGAAGTAACATGAAGCAGGTTTATTATTTAAAGACAGGCAGCAAAGGACAACAGAAGCCAATGCCTCATTGTGAGCCAGTTCCCAAGACTTGGGATATCTGTCCAGGGTAGATGAAATTTCATCTATTTGTACCCCACCTGTATCACAGGGACCCCACAAAGCAGTTCACTCCGAGTTTTATACACTGGGGCAATAAGATTTGCTGGGCTAAAGCATTGAAGAATGCCCTGTTTTAGGAGAGGTTCCTGGACCAGAGCCCAGGCTATTCCAGCCATCCAGCCCCTCCTTATGTCAAAATGTTGTGTTCTCAGCCCACTCTACAGTTATTCTGGGCAACTAAAAATAAGACGGGGCGACCGGGTTGGTGCGAGGCCACCCAGAGAGCAATCCTGCATTTTCCTCCCCTTCCCTGCTTCCCTTTCCCTTTCCGCTCTTCCTCCTCTTCCAACATGTTCTTCCTCTCCTTCTCTTCCCCTTTTACATCTATTTGTCCTGTTGACAGAATGCTTGTTACATCTTGGCAGCATCTCAACCTCATTGAAGCTTTGAGAACACGGGTGTTGTCTCTTCCGACAACCTTCCATCCTGAGATGATGAAAGTGGATCCATGTGTAAGTGATCCCGTCGTCTTCTGAGGGAATCTACTTCCTAGTGTGTTTCTAATTCTTTAGAGTAGACTGTCTACAAGAAAACAAATAAACTTCTCTCTTGGTAATATTGATCCTCTCTTATAACATAACTGAATATGTGTCACTTTTCTATTCTTCTCCCATCACAAGTGAGAATGGGGAATAATAACAGGGATGCTAAAATATTTCCACTTTTTGACAAGGTTGGAGACTATGAAATATTGAAAGATAAGGATTGGGAGTTGATGGAAACTCTTTATTTCTCTGGATACTGTTTGTCTTACCTCACAGTAAAGACAGGGGGACAGAGATCACCTGGATCAGTGTCCCATAACAGATCACCACATGCAGATTCCTGGACCCCACTGCAAAGCTACCATGTTAAACGAGAGAGTAGGGATGAGATGGAGGTGAGGTGGCTTTGAGAGTCTGCCTTTTTAACAAGTTATCCAGGTGATCCTTGTAATTTCTAAAACTTGGGAATCACTGTTCACCTATCTTCTTACACTCTGAAGGAAGATCTACAGACTCCAAAGAATCACATTTTACTTCCATAAGCCTTGAAGGCAGACTAAGGGTGATGAAGATGGCATTATTCATCTCAATTATTCATTTTCATTCCCCTTCCTAAAAGAAGATTATATGCCTCTACCTTTGCCGTGCTTCTCTTTGGGAAAGGCATACTCCACGGCCTGATCAGCTCTCATCTACATCACACTTGGCCACGTAACTTAGTATGGCCAGTGCAATGTGAGTGACAGTGATATCTCCAGCACCTGGGCAGATGCTTCAGGAGCCACCCCATGGCTCTGACATTGCTCTTTCCCCATGCCACATGACTGAAATAGGCCTTTCCTTTAGTCTGGATCCCCAAGTGAAGAAGACATGTGATGCAGAGCCACAACTCTCCTACAACCTACATTGACATAGTAAGAAATAATCTGCTGTTTTTATAAACCACTGAGATACTGGACTTGATGTTTTTAATGGATCGTAACATAGAGAAGGATTTCTGATACAAGAAAATAAAAGAGTTTCTTTAAATTTTTATGAAAAAATAATAACACATATGGCCACATAAAAGCAAAAAGTAACTTGTGCTACCTCTAAGGAGATGCAGTAAATGTACCTCACCAATACCCACTGAAAGGACAGTCCCAAGAAGTACACCAGTTACACACTGGTCTCATGCTTCCACAGACCCTCCCCTCAAGCCTGCACTGTTTCAAGGACAATAACAGCTT
Source organism: Lemur catta (assembly GCF_020740605.2). Taxonomy (NCBI): domain Eukaryota; kingdom Metazoa; phylum Chordata; class Mammalia; order Primates; family Lemuridae; genus Lemur; species Lemur catta. The sequence continues at coordinate 87,480,084 of NC_059132.1, read as the reverse complement.
TAATCTGTCTTCAATGGATGGGATAGTATTTGCCCTGCTCCCCTCCTACAGACACACACAATTTAGACAAGAAGGAATACCGCCAGGCAAATCTCTTCAGACCCATCTAATTTCTTCAAAACTTTTCCTGCTTTATTTTCCAAAATCAACCTCTCTTCTTCCATGGCAACAGAACAAGACAAAATGGCTCTGTTTTAATATTCAAGAGCTGTTACTCCCAGACAATGTAGTGCTGTTCAGCAGAAAAGCCCTAATTCAGCATATTAAAAAATTTCATTAACTCTTCCCTTCTCATCACTTTTGAATTACAGATACCCTGGTCAATACCCTTGTCAGACCCCTGATTTCATCTTCCTGACATCATAGGTTACAAACATAAATCAGAATGAAAAATAAAGCCTATGGCTAAACCATTGCTACCTACTCATTGCATCCTGTAAATAAACAAACTGGCAGGATTCTGAAATAGTTACATAACATTACCTCCATAAATACCATTTGGATCTGGAGTCGTATACATATAAAGGAATTCCCAGAAACTATCTTTCTTTAGCTTCTAGTCATCTAAGTAAATAAAAACATTCTGAAATTTTTTAAAGGATAAATCTAAACTATACTGGAAGTAAGTTTAACATGCTGAAAATATACATGCACGTCTACTCTTTATCTAGATGATAAGTAAGTCACATGGAATTTTATTGAAGCAATTATAACAAGCCATTTGTACTTCTTGCTTAGTCCAATGTCACTATATAGTACAAAAGAAAATGTCTCTGTTTGATGACAAAAAGCCAGTAACTCCTTCAGGTGTAATTGGACCCATGTCATTTGGCACAATGTACTTTAAAACGGTATGCGGCTGTCTTCAAAACTCAAAGATCGATCAAATATAATTTTGCAAATGTGCTTAAAGGACCTAACATGAACCAGATCCCTTAGTTTGCAATATGCTGTTTCAAATATAAAGAAGAGGTGCTTCCATATGGAATAGAGCCATTTAGGAGCCACAGTCAGTCACTGAGGAGAATCAAATGTCCCTTTGCTTCCTGACCCAAGCCAACAGAGTCAGAGGTAATGATAACTGATGTTCCTCTTGTTACCTGACTTAGAAGCCCGTGATGCTGCAGAGCTACTTCTATTTAACTCTTAACAGGAAGGAGCCCAGTATGGTTCAGGAGCTTCTGAGGCTGTTGAGTCAAGACGGGAAATACAAGAATGCTCTAAACTCCACCAGGACCACTTGGGAACTGACAGCTCCCAGGCCAAGATGACCAGCAGAAACCTGACAAGTTATTTATAGATTCCTTTCCTTTCCTTCCCTAACTACAAGAATCTAGGACATTCCAAAAGGTCTAGGAGGAGTTCACTTGGTCCAACACTTCCTGGAATACCTCAGAAGTCCCCAGCATTATTTTAAAACCTCAGGGAGCCTCCATATTTCCCTAACTAAAAGGAAAGGAACACACACACTGATTATGGGCTAGACTGTGTGCCTATTAGCTCAGAATTATATCCAAGCAAACACTCTGATACATCCAGAATCCTCAAGGTGTAGGGGTATAAAATATCAAGCTTCATTCATCAACGGGCAGTCACTGTCACAGGCACCTCCAGCCTGCCAAATTTACCATCACTTTGATGGGGACATGGATGTCCTCCATCTCCTGGGGGATTTTTTTTTTTTACTTCTCTTATACCTTCTTATATTAGTTTCTCCCCCATCACACCTCCAAAATATATGACCATAATAAGACTGCCATCTACACTGGTTAGGGCATTTGTTCATTAAAAAGCCAACTCTCAGCTAAATGAAGAGCAAAAGATCATTAGAGGTGACAGAGCATGGAATTTTTGAAATGAGTACCTCCCATAAGGGCTCAAATATCACCTTGGCCGTTTATGACTCTCTTGGTATGTATTTTATACACCATTTATTTAAAACAGCTTTGAGAGAAGGTCATTCAGGTATTTGGATGTGGGTTAACATCTAAAATGAACCATGGTTTATTATTCTTCTTATTGTCCACTTACTAAGGATAGTATAGTAGATGGTTGAAGTCTATGGCCTCATTTGAGAAAGTGCAAAAACAGCACTTTTCCTCTGTTCATATTAGAATGAATATTTTGATATTTAAGGCTCTCACCCCTTAGGAGTGAGTGGTAATTTTGTGCATATAGTATATCTGCACCTCATCCTTCTAACTCTGGAGCATAATATTCTAACTCAGGCAGAGAAGAGCTGCAGCAGAAGGATGTTAGTGTCTGCAGCAATGTTCTGTTTAAATGAATTATATCTATAAGGCGATCTTATCAAGCTTGTTCTAGCATAAGTGGCAGCTTTATGTTGAAGAACAAGAGGAGGTAGTGAAGGATACCGTGATGCATCATAAACCTGCAGAGTTTTTACAAGCCAAGATAGATGTTGAGATAATGAGAACGGATTCACTTGTCAGAGGCTCTGATGTCAAGACTAGAGTTTTCCATGATTTTCAAAAAAGAATACTTTTTAATACATTCACAACACCATAGCACTCAACAGCAATTGATGATCCACAGAAATGTGTGTAAATTAATATCAGAAAGAAGCACCGAGCTCTGAGTGTCCAGCATGCCTGTGGGTAAGATGATAGTTACTTTAAACACTGTGATATTTTTGCCAGTCCATCTCAAGTTTGCTCTCATGATTCTGGAATTCATTGAAGGTACGTACACAGAAAGACCAAAAGCAATTCATTTGAGACTCTGAACAGGATTTTTTATGAAACCCCTGCACAAGTGGGAACTAAGGAAATTTAGTAACCATAGGGGGAAAAAATGAAGCTCCATCATTAAAACATCTTTGAGAAGAACTGAGAAAAATTAAATGGTTAAAGGCTCAGAATGTAAAGAGGTTAATGTTGGGATGCCTCCAGAGCAGTTTAAAACTGTTAATGTCCAATGAATTTATTAACCTAGAAAAAGAATGAGTTGTGAATTTAAAAGTATGATAATGTTACAGAAGTGTTAAGAGAATTCAGGAATGAGAGGATTGTGAGAGCTGCCAGGGGCCATCAGATTTCCTTCTGTGATGGCCTCTGGGTGAAGCATAGAAACAGGCATGATCTAGAATATTTCTACATTACAAGACCATGATTGAATTTCCTAAACAAGGACCAAGAAAGTATTTTGGATTCTGAAAGGGGAGCAGGGAACAGGGAGGAGCAGAGGGTACTCCAGTCAGAGCTATACTAGAAAAAGATCAGAGACTGAGCCAGGAGGATAGCTTGAGTCCAGGAGTTGCAGGTGAATTGTGATCACATCACTGCACTGCAGTCTGGGCAACAGAGCAAGACCCTGTCTCCAAAAGAAAATAAACAAATAAATAAATGATTTATCTCTTGTTGCCTACTGATGAACACAATCATTGTACCTTGAGGAAAGAATTTATTCAGTAAGTATTAGCAATCAAAACAAATTTGGAAGGTTCAAACAGGCTTAAGAAATGAAAATAGAAGAAGATATATGAATAGTTTGTTCCAGTGTATAAACAAGTGATGCAAGCATATGGTGAACACCATTTTTTAGTTTGATGAGCAAACTTACTAGAATTTTATTTAAAAATGTAAAGGATTTCAAGTACTAGGTCCAATTATTTCCCTCAAGACCAGTACCCCCAGCTGCTCCAAATGGAGCAGCAAAGTGAAATTAACCAATTCCCTTGAAAGGTTGTAGTGGTTCAGCTTCAGGGGGCTTGTTAATTTTCCTTCTCCAGGGGTTCCAACTGAGGCCTGAGAGCAGAGCAGGGAGGCAGAGTGAAAAGAAGAATTAATAAGCTTTCTAAAGTATTGCTACCCTACTTCTTTCAAGGGAATTGGTTAATTTCGCTTTGTAGCTCCATTCAGATCAGCTTAAGTTTGAGAAAAGCTCCAATTAAATAGAGGGAGAGGGGAGACAAAGGCAATTGGGTAGGATAGAGAGAGAATGGATAGAATTTAAATCAGTGACCTCAATCCAAAGCATTGCCCCAAATACTCAAAGCACTTTACAAACAAACACTTATAAAAAATCTGGCCAGAACATAAAAAGTTTTCATTTTTATTAATTTCATGCTCCCTTTGAATCTTGGTAGAACTTCTGAAATGCAAAAGTTTTCTATTTGAATCACAGGGTTAACAGTGATTTATTCATGTCTCATCCCTGTAATACTCTCTTCACATTTGGCTGGCATGAATGTCTCTACCCATCTCCTATGTGAAATAGCAACAGCAAGTGTTTTAAAATTGAAAACAAGAAATAAGCACCTAGGGGGAACCTCTCTTCAGCACTGCCTTGAGTTATAAAAAGGAAAAATATGAAAAGGAATAAAAGTAACTAATAGGAAAAAAAGATGATAAATGGAAGAGGCTAAAAGGGAAGAAATATATGAAAATAGTACATATAAATTACCTACAGACATGAAGCATCATATTTTTAGAGGTATTGTAAAGGGCGTATGTAAATACATGCATTCAATTTATAATATAAATAGATAATGGACAAGTTCTCACTAAGAAACCCTAGAACACATAAAAACACTGAAACAAATAATGTAATATCACCCTTGATCTGGTTCAATAAGTGTTCAATAAAGCTCTAGTATCTTAAAATTACCTGACCATTATCTGTAGACCACTTTCTGTTTATGTGTTTCTTTTATAGAGTTTTTAAGACCCTTTCTTATAAAATAATCTTTTACCTTTGACAAATTTGGCTGACATCAACCATTTAATGTTAAAACACTGAGGAGTAGTCTCTTGATAGGGACTATGACAAAATAGAAAAGCACCCCACCCAAATCAGAGCTTCAAGCATGTCCATCCCCCAGACAGTGTGCACCGCACCCATTAGGTGTGAATATACCCATCCCCTTCTCCCTCCTCCCACTTGCCCAACACCCAATGAATGTTATGCAATCATTCTTGAGATGCAGAATGTCCATGATCACATCCTTATAACATGCACTACCACCCACTGCATAGCTCATGGACCCATTGATCATAACTCCCTTCTACTAAGTGCCAAGAGCTACAAGACCCCTACTCGAGAGAAGGGAATGATAGTTACTTTATCCTTTCTAAATCCCATCAGATAATATCTTTTATTTTCCCTGCCAATATATAACCCCATTTGAGCTTATAATGTAATTGCATATGTCCAAACTAGACCATGGAGTCAAAAAGCTATTTGGTCCTATTAAAATTTTTTGTGTATATGTACAATGGCACCCCTCTGTCATCACATCCCCTCCAGTTATCCACTCTTAACGTAAACTGATTCTCTAATATATGATTTATTAAACGATATCGACTAATATTAGTCCCTGCCTAGTACTTACATGCAAGTGACTTCCTGTGACACATACATGGTTAAAATTGCAAAGCGTGCTGGGAAAACCCAGCTGTGACATTGTCCCACTTCTTTATTTCACCCAGCCCCAACCTCTGGCTCTTGGAGACATTCTGTTTTCCCATAGACTCTGTTACCAAAAGACTGTTCAGTTTCCATTTTATGGATGAAAGTTATCAAACCTTAATCTCAGCTCCAGCTCCATTATCCCAAACTCTCTGTGACTTTTAATGGAATTTCAAACCACATGTAATACTTGAGTAGCAAATACTCCAAGTGATTCAGGATTCAGATATGTGGGACTTAATGAACACCCTTAGAAAATTTAGAAAGTAAATATATTTTCACTCCTGCCTGTCCACATTTGTTTTTTCTACCTCCTAATTTAGCTCTATGCTTGTCTGCCCTTCCCAGCCAGCAAGATGCCTTCTATTCTCCAGCTCTCTGGACTGACATGATAAATCATTTACAAAAAAAAAAAAGTGTTAGATATCTAATAAGTTATACCTTAGGAATATTTGCGTTTCTAAATACTACTACACAAAGGGAAGAAACTCTTCTAAAAGGGGACCAGCACAAAAATCACCAAATTATAGAACTGGAAGGGACATGAATCCTTCTTTCTTGGGTCACATTGTGTATGGTTTATTCATTCAATTATTTCAACAACTATTTTTTGAGAGCCAGTAAGTACCTTCACGGTGCTTGTACTCTTTTCTCTTATTTCAATTTGTTTATACCAATTTTAGTTGGACATTTGTCTAGCTTCCCTCTCACTGGTCAACTAGTTTCAGGAACAATTCAGGCTTATTATATGGTACAATGGTACCTTGTATGTAGTACTCACTCAGTAAATGTTTGAGGAATTTAATTCAGTCTCAACTAGTTCCTCATTTTAGAGTTAAGGGAAAAAGTACACTGAATCTTTTGGGACTTTTCCAATGTCATATATCTGGTCAGTGGAAAACACCGAATAATTCACTAGCATTTTGGGAATCAATAAAGAAAAATACATTTTTTCGTAATGTTAACCTTCAAATATACTATGTTGGCACCCAAGTATATTGGCATTCCACCTAAATGCAATGGTCTTCTTTTTAAAATACATCTGATTCAAATTTGAATCTTTAGCACCAATTTATTTGAAATTATATATTTAATATGTGCTTTCTCATAACTATTAATCTAACTATCCCTGATCCTGACACATTATAGAGTTCTATGATAACCAGGCAGTGTGGTCTGATAGGATTAGTGGCAGGAACAGCCTCACTATGCTCAGAGTGCATTTATAAGACAAGCCTCAGTATTAGGAAAAATGATAAAAACCTAGAATGACATGGAAGAGGGTGAACAGGCTGGTGGAGGATGAACAACACAGTTGTTTGAAAAATAATTAGAGTACTAGAGAATTTTGGACTTTGAATATAAAGACTTTCAGGGAGTCCATTATGCTATTTTAAAATCTTTAAAGGCACTGACTATGGCAAATAAATAAATTATTCGTGTGTGTCTTCAGAGACAAGAATGAAACCAAAGCTGATGCAAAAGGAACTTGAACACTGTCAATTTAAATGTAATTGACCTATTAAATCAGCTAGACTCAGTCAGTTGTGAAAGAAAGAGGAGAGAGGAAGGAAGGAAGGAAGGAAGGAAGGAAGGAAGGAAGGAAGGAAGGAAGGAAGGAAGGAAGGAAGGAAGAGGGGAAGGAAGGGAGGAAGAAGCGAGAAGACAGAAGAGAGAAAAGAAGAAGAGAGAAAAAGGGAGAGAAAGAGAAAAAGAAACTTTTGTCCTTCAACCATTCACACGCTCAGGGCGTTCCTCTTTCCCCATCGCTGATAGCATCTAGGGCAAGCCTCTCTGCCCCATTTAGTCACAAGAACAGTCTCGTTTCAATGCTTTTTAAAGCCCCATCTAATAATATTTTTTAAAAACTCTGAATCTTTCCCTGTCAGAAGCTCTTCTCTTCCCCTGTGTCTGTACTGGCAATCTGAAGTGCCTGCCTCTTACCTTCACTCACTGTCTACTCCTTTTGATGGCTTTAGAGTCAGACCCAGAGACAGGGAGAGGATTAGGTGGAAACAGCTCATTGTACGCGACTGGTAGAGTTACTATTGGGGCTCTTTTGGTGAAAGTTTCCCTCACTGGGAACTTTTGCAGACTCCTTGGAACTCTTCTACTAAGGATTTCTCAACTGCAGTCCAACCCAAGCAAAGCCACCTATCCAGCAGGCTACTTGGGACTAATCTGGGCTTCCAGCAGTTCCTTCTGCTGTGGTTCCCATGCCCCATTAGGTAGTCCTTTTGGATAGGATCCCCTTCAAGCTTGCCTATGGTCAGTTCCCCTCAGTGAGATGCAAACCTAGATACTGGTAAGGACGCGTATTTCTCTACAGCTGGAGCAAGTGCAGCTCATTCCCAGAGCTTCTGTTCTCTCTCTCTTCCCTCTGCCACCAGGAAGGGATAGCTCCAGCCACAGCCCCTCATCATTGGACTATTTAAGAATAACTCAAGTAGCACATCCTCACACATCAAGAGCTTGACTGACACACATGTCAGCGTTTTAGCCTGATCTTCCCCTGAAGCCTTCTCACTTAGAGTGGAGAGGGAAGTACTTACTCTTCCCCATCCCAGCGACACATAGAAAATATTCCCCAAGACAGTCTTCCCTGAAGCCTTTCAACCCCAACCTTTCACATATGCTTTGGGGTGAGTGATAGCGCAGGCAGGCCCAGTTTAGGATCATCTTCTTTGCAAATCTAACTCCTCCACTGAGAATGTTTTGTTCTCCAACTTTGGGTCTCCAGAGACAACAGAAATAATTCCATTGAACATCCTTTGGCTTACGTAAAATGCTCCAATAATTCAAAGCGGTTCGGAAAGTGTAGTTTGCAATTGTGAATCACGTAACCAAAACATTTGTGCTCCGGTAATATTCTGAAAGTAAAAAAAAAAAAGAAAGTATAGTTACCTTGTGAACTGCTAAAGAGTTCAAGCATAGGCTAAATCTCAATTCTAGACTGTCAGGGCACAGGTAAGGCTCCAGCATAGATGGAGAAGATGATAATCTCTAAGGTCCTTTTGGCTCTTGAGACTTCATGATCCCCGGGCTGCCTCTGTATCAGATGAGCTGAAAGGTCCCCTACTCTTCAAAAGCAAACAGAGGAAAGAACATCAACAGAAAGCCAGAATATGATGCAACTCGATAAACATCTCCACATATCCTTCTTGGCTATTATTTATTTGATCTCTTCTCATTTTGTTTGAATTGGCGTATCATGATAGCACCATGCTTGTTATTTCAACTCTAACATCAAATCCCTAGAGGGATAAAAGGAGAGTTCTGAGTTCAGCTATATCAAGTATTCAGATAATCAAAAGAAGCTTAGAAAATGAAATAGTAACAACACTGGCACAGTTAAGCAACGTGGAACTATTCAATGTTACGCTATTTAAACATAATTACTAATAATTACAATGATAACAATTAAAATAATTTCATTCTCTCCTTCTAATCGCACTTAGGTATTTTCTTTCTCATGCCAGATATCATCAAACACAGCATTCTCTCTGCTCCCCAAACTTGCTTTGGTTTGATTTCTCTTCAGTAACTGAAAGAAATGTTGTTTAGACTCCAGGTTAGCTTTTTCCCTAATCCTGATCCTGAATTTGTCAGCACATGCACTTTTTGCTTTCTCTAAGAAAACCTAGATGCAGAACTCATTACTTCTCTGAATGGTCCTAAGAAATACACACACACACACACAAAGTGAGCTATGTAGATTTTCCAACTTTTGCATATGGAACATGGAAAAGAAGGTTAACATTTTATACCCCACATTAAACAGCTTAAAATCCTTCAGATAGTCTTGACTTTCACCCTCCTCTTCAGCTAAATCTCCACGGGAGACTTTTTTCTTCTTTTGACTTTTCTCTTCCTTACTGTGATACCCTGACTGTGGGCCCTTTTCTCCTCTCTCCCAGGTTTCCTTAAAAATTTCTCCTTCTTTCCTGTATACATGGAGTCCATGCACTCTACTTCAGCGCCTACTGCACGTTTTGCATATTTAAACACATCCCGGGCGTGTTCAGCAAACAAAAGGGGCGTCATAACCACACCTGCCTTCCTGGGAATACAATTTAGCCACCACCTTTGATTACTGGAACACACTCACCATGGCTTACCCCCCTCATTCCTAAGGTTTATCCAGATATTCTTCTGAAAGAGCTGTTTCTCCCTCTGTTTAGACATGCAGTCTCAGCAAAATAATGCAAATTTCCTGTCTGATTTCTGCTCTGTCAACTGAAGCTGAGTGGACAATCTCGGGTATTATTTTCCTCAGTAGTCACAGTAATCACACTCACCTGATGAAGCAGTGACATGGATCGTGCATGCCTTGCCTGTACCCTCAAAGTCTTGCATTTTGCACGTCTTTGAGTCAGCAAGGCCTGAAGACATCACCCACAGCACGCTTCTCCTTTTCAGACTCCACATTGCTAATGGCTCTGAGGACTACATTCCACAAGGTTATTTTTATTTCCAATCATACGTCTGGAAACGTGCTTGGGTGGAAATAATGACAGCAATGATCCAGATGATTATACCTTGAATTTATAGGGCACTTTTCTGAGGAACTCAGAGTTCTTCTAAGGCTCAGAGACTCCCCATCACCTCTCTTTCCTAAATATCATAATCCAAAAAACAGCGATTGTACCTATAATGAAGACTTACGTCAAAACTTCAAATGCTTTTTTAAAGGGCTAACCATAAATACATTGTACTGGCACGTTCCGCCCCTTCCCGACTCCAAGAATGACGAAATAGGAAGCTGGCAGCGAGTCCCGGAGCCTGCGCTGGTCGTAAAGTCGTTTACTTTCTGCCCGAGGAAGGCATTAGGACGTGCGTCAGGGATCGTTAGAGAAGTTGTTCAGCAACTGTCAGGCCCCAGATAATTACAGACCACAGTTTCTTCTAAGACGTGCTCCCCGCTTTCCACACGGCAGTAACTGCCCCCCGCCACCTGTTCCGGCAGCACTGCGTGCGGAGAACGTGCGAGAAGGGCCTGCTGCTCACCTGAGGTTAATGATTACCCCGTGGCTTTTCTCTGCAGTTTACACATTCTAATGTTTTCCTGCCGCATTATCACCTGGAAACTTTTACAGGAAAAGAAAGACACGCACTGCAGGTCAAGATTACCTGTAGACTTCCTCGTTGATTCTGTGTGTGCATATTTAATCAGCAACGTAGTTGCAGTGCGTTTGAACCAAGCTGGGAAAGGAAGAAACAAAGGCAAGCAAGTGACTTGAATCAAAATGACCTCTCTAAAAGTGTGTTGTGGAACCATAGAAGGAATGTCCTTCTAGGGTTGCAAAATGACGTTCATGAGGGCTGTGTGCATACTGCACAGGGCAGATATCACTGCTCTGTTGATTTAAATTGATAGTTTGCAAAATAAACACACGCAAGCACACATCAAGAACCTTCATCTACACTCCTTAACTGCTGCTTTTAACTAGGTAAGCATGGGCCTTTATGAGGTTAAGTGATCGTAATTTTGACCCAGCAGAGCTGCACTTTATGTTAAAAAAATGAAAGCCCTTTGAAGATCAATAGGTCTGTGTCTTCATTCATTTTGCAAGGGTACAACCATGCTGATTCCTGCGCTGTAACAATAAGGAGAGCAAATATCAGCCTCATCTGAGAGACATGAATCACAACGCAATCTTGCCCAGATTGCCCCCATTTGTCCAGTCTCCCCCAACCCCTCCTGTTCACTACGTCAATACTTATCTCCTCCAGACGCTTCTGAGAGTTCAAGCTGGATGTCTCAGTAAATATGAATATATATGAAGAGATCAGAACCTCTTGCCCAATAAATTAGCAAATTTACATTAGTTCATTAGAATTTCCTGAAATGGTATTTGGAGTGTCTTGGAAATTTTCTTCCTTAGGCAAATGCAACGCAAAAGAAAAAATTGCATTTCACCAAAATGCATCCATCCCAAGCCTCAGGCCCATCCACAGGAAAAATACAGCTACCTTTCTGTGGCTTACCTGCCTGGCTCCCTAATGAGGCTCTGCTAATCTCCAATTCTTATAAGTGGTTCATTTTTTACTACATCTTAAGCTTACAGCGGTGTGGCTTTGGGGATGAGATTCTTTTTAAAAAGCTATGTCTAAAGGCAATCCATTTGATAAAAGAATAATACCCTGACTTCATCTTTTATCATTTCCCAGTGATACTTGGGCTGCAGGTGGAATCCTGCAGTTACTTTGTTTAACATTAAAAATAATTTCATTTTCCTGCCAGAAGCTGGTCTTACTGATCATGTTGCTGCTTAGAAGCCTGGAGGATCATGGCTTTTACCTAACTTTCAGTAGTGAGAGATGGCAGATAATCCTAATTAAGAAAGAAACACAGACGGGGAGAAAGACTGCAATATAGAACAAAAATAACAAGTCTACTGTAGTAGCTATTTCCATAATCCAAAAGAGAAAGGGAAATTGTCAAGGCAGCAGGAATTGCTTTCAAGAGAAGTCTCCACGCCAAGTCTAAAGCAGAAATGCAGCTGAACTTGCTCAGACCTCCTACTTCTTTCTTCAGTTCAGCTGAGGATTTCAATTTAATCTAGTGCTGCAAAACCAACAGTTCAGTAGAAAACATCACAGATTCTGAAGAGAAAATCATTTTAGTATTGCATTAACTATATTTAAATTCAGAAGGTTTGAAGATATTTTCCCTAAGGCATTATTTCTTCTTTTTCTTATCTTAGTTCAAATCAACTGTTAAATCTTCTATTTGAAGACTTAGAGTTGATATAGGAAATGTCAATGCCTGCAGTCTTTTGACCTGCTGTAGTTGATATTCAGTCTGTTAACTTGGATGTCTAATACTATTGTTAAAAGGTTGAGTGCTTATTAATGTTAGCCCTGGGTAATGGCAATGGACACTATCCAAGATAGCATAATATGAATGCTAAATCTGAATACAGCAGAGAGAAAATCCAGGATTCTCAACAAATTAGGGTTTATTTGTATATATGGCTCCCATAACAGATAACAGATTTTCTATGTACTGCAATAAAATAAATCTATCTCTACAATTAGATGGAAACAGTGTGGTTTTAGTGTCAGACAAACCTAACTCCATGTAAATATAGAAAGAGACTACACTGCCTGCTGGATAACCCATAACGTTCATAATTTAAGTGGTTTCTAATGATATAACCAACTCAATAACCCATAAATGGAGGCAATTGCAGAAATTGGAAATTGACCAAAGAAATATTAAACATCAAGTATCTCTCATCCAACACTGAAAAATTACAGAAATATTCTTTAAAATTCAGAATCTAAAGGACTGTTTATAGAATCTAAAGGACTTACCCAGAAGTTCTGCAACTGAATAGAAAGATAAATGTGGGTTCTGTTTGGCTGGAAAGGGATAGGGAAATAATTATAATTGAATGGCTGTGGCATACCAGACATTTTATATACAGCTCATTTACTTCTCATTACAGTGCAGATATTATTTTTTTCCATTTTACAGAAAAAGAAATTGAGACTAAGAATAATAATATTCACAATGATTGTTTTTATTACTATTTTATTAATAGTTAACATTCAGAGGAACAATATGTCAGTTACCATACTAAATTCTTTAAATGTATTATTTCATATAAGCCTTTCCAGAAAAGGAAGATATTTTTATTCTCATTTTATAAACGAAAAAATTGGGGCTTGTGGAGTTGGAATAACTTGCCCAAGATTACACAGCAAAATGATTAGGCCAAGGTTAAAACCACAGTGAAGTGTTACGGCTCTTTTAGAATATGTCTAGCAGGTTTTCTGGTTTTTACTGGAAAACCCACACATAAAAAATAGAACCAGTCACTTCTACTAGGCCACAATCAATAAGTGAGGCAGATATGATATGCTGAACTTGCTATAAATATGAAAATTTTGTAAATTACTGGTTTTGCAAAATGTGGTAGTATTTTCTAAATTACCACTAGCCATTGCCATAATTGAAAGCTTATAGCATTCACAGGGAAAATAAAGGCAATATTTACAGCATTAAATCTACTGTCAGGTATTTGATTCTAGTCAGCGGTACACTGCGGGGGCATCTTACAGTTGTTAGTGGCTCTAATATAGCCAATAAGAAGAAGCTTTGTGCATACAACTTCTCTGAACTTACTAAGAACTCTCATCGTGATATAAACAATACTTTGAACACCAATAAATATATTCTCAGCTCATTTCTCTTCATCATTTAACCTGAATTTTATTCAAAGCACACTTATTGACTTAATTATTTAAAGATGTCTCCAATTCTAAGCGTGGAGGCCCTTGAAGATTTTTGTCAGCCAAGGTTGCATTTGTTTTTCGATTATTATTGTCCCAGAAAAGTTATGAAATATCTTAAAAAACTACACATTGCTCAACATTGTGAAGAAGTTTGGAAATATTCCCATTCTGTCCTAAAGCGCGCCTAAAGTATTTCAAAGTGATTTTGCCAGACATGTTCCCTAATGTTGGTTTTAAAGTCTCTGCAGTTTTTCTACTTACTGACTGTGTGAGGGCCCAGGAGTGTGTCCACAGCAGTGTGTGCTGCTCTGTGTCCCAGCATCCCTTGCAGTTAGCTTGGCCACGTGATTGAGACCTAGCACTAGAATGGGGCCAGAAGTGATATAAGCCTCTTTCAGGCCAGGCTCCTAAAATATTCCAGATAATTTTCCAAGTCTCCTCTCCCCAGTCTGTGCAACAAAACGTGAAGTCTCAGGAAGGATGAAGTCACTTAATGGAAGAGGTTCAGATCCCCCAGTAGCCACTTGCAGTAAAGCTGCCCAACCAGGAACCTCTGCATCAGTATTTGTGGGTGAGAATTAATCTTTGCTGGGCTAAGCCACAGACAACTGTTTTACTAGCAGCTGGCCTTATTTTATAGTGACCTTAGATCTAGAAAACTAAGATATTACTAGTATCTACTTCATAAAAGACCTCTGAGGATAGGATAAGATAATGAATTTAAATGCATAGCAATCATGAGTTTGAGACTGTAGCATATAAACTATTTTTGGTGTATTAGTTAAAGAATGTAGAAAGTTAAATATATTTTTTATGATATATGCCTATATAAATAAATACACATACAATTATGTATATGTATGTAAACATACACTTCACTCAGTCCATACGCTCTGGAAAATATGGAAAAGGGGCCGTCTTTAGGATGGCCATTTGAAGGTTACCAGATATAGAAAAAGAAGGCAATGAAACATGAATTTTAGGATGATCTTTTGGTGCTTATGGCAGACTCCTACCAGCATTTTTCCTCCCTGGAGCAATAGAACAGAAGATTCAGTCATGTAGAATCACAGAATGACAAGCCGCAAAGTGAACTTAATGTAGCACTTTATATTGAAAGCCCAGAGCTATAGAATTCAGGTTTGTTTCCCAACATTATGGCCTCTGCACATTATTATAAAGCAAGCATGAGATAGCCCCAAGATAGAAAGCTATTGTGGCTGATTTCTGGGACTTTGAGAAGCCCTTCCATACTCAGCTGGATTAGATAGCCAAAGAGCTCTTTCACAATTTTAGAAAATATCTTAACATTTTCTCACTAGAAGTTAGAGGGAACACTAGAATGACTGGCATGGTTGAAGTCAGTTATACCTATAGAAAGAATGTAGCTATTCAAGGCTAGCATATTAAATGCTCAAGGCATGTAGATATCTGATCAGATTGGTTCAAGAGGCAGATACAAATTCAGAGCCAATATCTGTCCCACCACTTAACCTCTTTATGGACCTAAAAGAACTGAGCCAGGACACTGAGTCTAGATAGAATTTCAATTCCAGCTGCCATCTCTGGTCATCCTCCAGATCCAAATGCCTTTCTGGAATTTTATTGCCCAGATTAGGCATCTTGTTCAAGACCTCATCATCTTTTATTGTGTCATTCCTTGTATCTCATTGCTTGACTTGTTAGCTTGGCCCCTCTGAGCTCTACGAGTCTAATTCTAAGAGTAGATGAAAGCTTAAAATATGTGACTCTGATGTCATGATACCCTGCTCTGTGAAATCATAGTTATATGAGGATTAAAAAATTAGAGGCAGGTATCCGGGGTCAACACCAGATCACCATGTAAGATGATGGAAGCTGGAGACAATATGGGAAAACAGCAGGAGTTCTCATGATAATGACAAGACCCTATCCTAAAAGATCCCGACACTGTCATCCATTAAGGGAAACAAGATCAGAAAGCAAGGAGTAAGGTCAAGTACCTCCACGTCTGAGGGTGGAGCTGTGGGGCCAAGCAGCAAATTCTGCCAAATAACTTCCTCAACTGGATTTGAATTTGGCCTCTTGCAGGCATCAGAGCTTTTCCTCTATAGTATGTTAAGCAGCTTTTTCAGTCCCTGAAAAGGCTTTAGGTCAGACTTCCTGGCTGGAGTCTGTTTCTGCGACAGAATCTTCCAATATGAGATGTTTCACAGCAGCCCAGCACAGCCCAGTCCAGGGAAGGACAACTCAGCTTCCAGCCTGGTGCTGGGAGTTCTTTGCCATCACGTGGTCACCTCTCACAGGTACACTGTTCCCTCTAGCCCTGCTGGGTTCGGTTCTGGCTCCTACTTGCTGAAGACCACATAGTCATGTTCTGCTTTAGGTGACCAGAAATAGAGCAATCCATCCTCTAATTTATTATGTCACAAATTTTCTAAGATTTAGCTTATCTTGAGGCAATCTGGGGAGCTTGGGTATTGGATATATACAAATTCCTGGGCAATTTAGGTCACCCTGTCACAGGAATCCCACATTTTTCACTTTTCTCCACCTCTCTTAGAAAAAAAAAAAGATGTTTTCTCAGGGCAACATTTACCTACTGCCACCAATGACACTGTTTACATGTGTAACACCATAGTGACTGTGCTGAATATAGAAATATATATACTTACATATTACATAGTTCCTGTCAGAAAGTCAGGAGGCTCAAAACCTAGGAAGAGCTGATGTTATATAGAATATATAACATCAGATCACAATAAATACAAAGTAAACAGTGTTGTTACATAATTTTCTTGAGTATTAAAATTTTATAAATTAATTTAGTTTTAAAATGTGTTACCCTAATATGCATACTAATACTTTAAAAAATTACTTGAATGTATCAGATATCTTTCTAGGCATATAGCTTGCTAGCGATACCATAACAAAATATGGGTGGAAATAGAGATTTATTTTCTCACAGTTTCTGGAGGTTGGAAGGCTGAGATCAGGTTGCAGCAGGGTGTTTTCTCCTGAGGCCTCTCTCCTTGGCTTGCACATGGCTGCCTTCTCACAGTGTCGTCACATGGCTATTTCTCTGTGAATGTGCATCCCTGGGTCTTTCTGTGCATTCAAATATAATAGCCTCATGTCAACCTAATCATCTCTTTAAAGGTCCTGTCTCTCAGTCATAGTCTGAGGTACTAGGGGTTAAGGCTTCAATACACAAATTCAGCCCATATTCTAGGTCATGAATTAAATTATATAAGAGAATATAACAGAATAATCCTAGACAGTAGGAGTAAGCATTTCCTAATAGATTCTAGGTTGACCCAGAAATGGATGCATCCAGTGCTTTTTAATCTAGAGGGGTCCTTGCCACTGGCTAAGTCATTTAAAAATACATTGAGTGTCTTGACCACACCAGATACCAAGGCAGGTGCTGTATATAGACATGCCAGCAACAATCCCATCTTTAAGAAGCTTGGAATCCAATAAACACCAAGGAAAAGACATGAACAACAATTTAATGTAATAATAAATAAGTGCTACAGTAGAGGTACAGATGGTACATCAAAAGAACAAAAACAACTATCTCCTTCTTCCTGGAAATAAGGAAAATTCCATGTTATATAAAGGACACTTAAGCAAAACAGGAAGTTAGGTAAGAAGAAAGAAAGAGCATTCCAAAGAGAGGAAGCAATCTGGACTAAGTTCCAAGAGGGGCAAATTTTTCTGTATGCCTGGATTAGGATGTAAGCTAGAGAATGATACTGATTTGATGAAAAGAAGGAAGAGCCTGGTCTATTCTTTAATGCACTCAGACAATGTTCGATATCTGTTCTGTGCAATATGGTAGCAACTAGCCACCTGTGGCTATTGAGTACTTGAAATGTGTCTTGTACCACAGAGTAACTCAATTTTTTAAAATGTTATTTCATTTTTATTGTTTTAAATTTTAATAGCCATACATGACTAGCAACTACTGCAATTGACACTACATATTTAGAGGAAAGGTTTTAATGCTTTTTCTGCCTCTACAATGTCCAGCTTCAAAAGAAAGGTTGGGAGTTGTCCTTCCTCTTGCAGTGATGTTGTGGGTTAGAGTCTGATTCACACTTTTAGCTGTATGTCTCCAAAATTTGGTTGACACAAAGCATTCAGCAGTGTTTGCCATGACTAGATTTGGGCCGCATGTGAGCCCCTTTATCAAAAGGTCAACCACAGGGGCAAGCAGGCCTTAGAACAGTGATGCTTAAAATATTGCAACATTCCAAGAGAAGAGTATGTCATCTGCATCAAAGAAAATGCAAGGAGAGCTCTCCAGTGCTGAGAGGTCTAAAGAGACTCACAATTTCACCACCCAAGAAGGAGGTTTTTAACTTCAGTCAGGTCCTGAGAGTGTGAAATCAGCTTTTGAATATACCAGTCAAGTAGAATATTTCCAGCCCACATGCCTCTTCCTTCACTATACTTAAGAGAATTAGCAATCACAGTTACCAAGTTGAGACAAGGGCTGGTGCAAAATGAAAAAGCTGACCACGTATACTTCCCCAAGTCCAAGCTTGCTTTTTACTGGTTGGCCTTAGCCAGGAAAAAGGGAACTGTAATTTGAATGCAGTTGGAAACTTTATCTATAACATGGAACTAGACAATTCAAGAGATGTCTAAGAGGCATAATTTACATATGAACATATGTTATATAGGTGGTGAGGAAAAGAGGTTTCCGTGCTCAGGATTCTGTTTTGGGTAATTCTCTCCAGCTACATTCAATGATCCTATGACTTTATTACCTAAAATTAATTAGAAGTTCAGTGGACAGCTGGAGTTTTCGTCTAGAGCAGAGGAAAAACTAGCCCCATAGAGCAAAATATTAAGGGACTGTGGGGGACAAAACAATTATTCTTTATCTTACAGTTGTGCCTATTCTGTGTACCAGATACGTATGCAATGATTTTCAAACGGTTGGTCAATGAGAGGGAAGAGATATAATCCCTAAAGCGGTGTCTTAGAAATCTGGGGCAGGTGAGTAGAAATTTGTATAGCTCAAAATATCTTTTTTGTTTATTTCAGCATATTATGGGGGTACAAAAGTTTAGGTTACATATATTGCCCTTTCCCCCCCTCCCCCTCCGAATCAGAGCTTCAAGTGTGTCCATCCCCTAGACGGTGCGCATTGCACTCACTTTGTGAGATTTTAACTCTCTCAATCCAAATGAGAATCCCTGCTATGAAGGATAGGGAGCCATGAAATGATTACAAAAGGGGAATGACATAAACGGACCTATGTTATAGAAAGCCCACCCCCTGATGCTTATATGGGAAATAGAGATGGACCAACTTCACAGACTAAACATGAACACCTGTTGGGAGATAAACGCAACTGCTCTGGTGAAAGATGATGAGAACCTAAGATAAGGTAAGAGATGTGACAAAGAGAAGAAATTTGAGAGATATTTAAGAGACAAAATTAACAGATCCTGATTACAAAATTGGATATAGGCAGTGGAAAGAGAGGATTTGAGGATGACGTGCAGGTTTCTGGCTTGGGTAATTCGCTACAGCTATATTGCAGTAGAAACACCATAGAGGCCTAAGCCGAGGCTTGGCTGGAGGTGATCCTTGTAGTTATCAAGTTAGAGCCAGTGCTAACTTGACTGGGTGGGCATTTTGCTATATCGTATTACTCTATCATCCTACCTTCCTGTAGTAGGCAGAATAAAGGTCCCCCACAGATGTCTATGTTCTCATTCTGGAAACTGAATATGTTAGGTCACATGGCAAAGGGAATTAAGGTTGCATGTGGAATTAGGTTGCTGACCTTCAACTAGGGATAGTACACTGGATTATCCAGGTGAGTGCAATGTAATCACAAGAGTCCTTAGATGTTAAAGAGGGAGCAGAAGAGTTAGTGCCAGAGTGACACAACGTGAGAGGGACTTGAACGACCATTGCTGACTTTGAAGATGGAAGAAAACCAAAAACCAAGGAATGTGGGTAGCCTTAGAAGCTGGGAAAAGCAAGAAAATCCATTTTCCCCTCGAACCTCCAGAAAGGAACGCAGCCCTGCCAACATCTTGATTTTATCCCAGTGAGACCCATTTCAGACTTCTGACCGCCAGAGCTGTAAGATGATAAATTTGTGTTGTTTTAAACCACTAAATTTGTAGGAATTTGTTACAGCAGCAATAGGAAATGCATACATTTACCATTTATCTTTTCTTTGCAAATCCCTGGTCTCAGATTCATCTCCACTCCTAATTTGTTTACCTTTAACTAATGCTTTACAATTTTCTTAACCTGTTATTTGCAATTTATGTAAGCAGGATTTGTAAGCTAAGTACTATATGCCTATTGCTGTGTGACTATCACTGAAGTAAGTTAAACTATCAGGTGTTTTCCCTATGAACCTATCAAATTATCTCAGTACAAACATGAACAAAAAGAACACTTTGTTGATGTGGTCTCCTGTTTTTTCCCCCCTGCTTATCTAATCACCATTCAACTAAAATATTTCTCAAGTAATAAATAATTTAGTTATGAAATTTAGGCAGCTTTCTGTAATATTTATTTTTCTGTTGAATTAATTAATGTTTGGGAAATGCCATGTAAATGTTAGCTCTTATCCTTTTCTTATTTATAGTGAGTACCTAACCTTAAACTTAATTCCATGTGATAGAAAATACTGTGATATGTAAGTGGTAATGATGGATGAACATTATTTGCCTTTATGACTTTATCTGTAACCTACATATAATATTCAGAACTTGAAGTGATGAAGATAATATCTCTCAGGCCTAGCTTGACCCAATACTCATGAAACATAGATGGGAATGCTTTGGGCTGGCAGACTTAAAAATGAATATGCAGCCAATATAACTTTTGTATAACTTTAAAACGGGGGAAGAGGAGGGAAAGAAGGGGAAAAACTGTCCAAATTGGATCTTTGTGGTAATAGGACTATTATATGCATTTATGTAAGATTAAAAATATATTTCCAAATACAGATAAAGACTATTTGGATTCCGTTTTAAGGTCACAAATAGTCTAACGTTAGGTTTATACTGTGGATCTCCCCACTAGAAAATGGTCACAATTGGAAGAATTTCTATTCCCTGTCAGTGCCAGATGACCCGAGAGGTTAACGGTAGAAAGTAACGGCTTCCAACGACAAGGACTAAATCATACTCTTCATGGGACTAGGAATGAAGAGAACATTATACTCTTCCACAAAGTGGCAGCCAGACAGGCAAGAGAGCAAAGAATCTGGCCTCTGGCCTATCTTTAATTATAACACTACCACCTAAAAGGACAAAAATGTAAAGCGGGTCAAGAAGAAATGCATGAATTATATAATATAAGTAAAAGAAATTGAAACTTATCTCCAGGCACAAAGCAAGCTAGAGATACTCTACTATAAAATTCAAGAATTTTTCACCTAGCTTATGCTATTGAGACCCATGACACGAGAACCCTCTATATGAAAATGATACTAGAAGCTGTAATTCGGTTAAAGTTGAGGTGCCATCTTTATAAATTTCATGTGCAATAAATATTTAAAACATTTGAAAATTGTTTATATTTCTTAAAATTGAGTGATATGTCATAAATCTCAAAATGTAGGGTAATTGCAGTCTCTGTGGCATTTCTGTTTGTATAGCAAAATCTATATTCGAGCATCTCTGGAGAACTAAGGTGTCATCTGCCACAGCTGTGTAATTGAGGAAGATCTGATGCATGGAACTATACAACAAGTTATTTTCAACTAGCAGAGCTTAGGATATTTTTCTTTCAGAATGAAAGTGTAGAGTTCTAGGTTATAATTATATTTCTACCACATTGGAAGAGCTCACAAATGCTTATGTGGTGATAGAAACAGGTCCTAAAACAGACAGTCCAAATGTATGGCATTTCACCTCTTCTCAACAAAGTAATTTTTAATTAACTTTCAAATACCATAACCAAAATGCACCTGAGACTATATACACAGCAACTCCCGGATGGGAATGTTGTTTCCAATGTGTATTTTGCAGTAAGTAAATATTCTGAAATACGGCAGCTTCCTGTTCACATAGTATGCCCCTATCAAATATTAAAACCAAACTATTTTGTGGCATATTCAAAAGAATATTGTTTTATGCCTATGTGCACGTTTGTTCCAATCACCTTACAGACTCTGGTATAATACTGTTAATAGATACTGGGGACTTTCCACAGCCTACGCTCTATGGAAGCTTTGAAGCCCCTTTTCCACTTCATTAATTTGAGAGTAGTTGGTTTGCCCCTGAGTTTTCCTAGGGAAATTGACTTTCTACCAAGTATCATCAGAGGGTTTGATTCTGTCTCTTGGCTTAACAAAAGGGTTTCAATTCCAAGTAGTTGGCTGTAGACCACACCTAGATATGGCCCTGAAGGAACCTTACCACAACTTCAGTTAGTAGGTATAACCCAAGTCCTTCTCTACCCTATAAGAAATTAGCTAAAGGAAAGGCCAGAAGATCACCTGGGACTAATAAGGAGTTTCTAGCTTTTTCTTGCTCATTTAAAAAAACACCATATATTTTTAAGACTGGAAACAATGAGGACTTTCTGTTCCTCATAACTGAGCCTTGAGGTTGTTTTAGGGGCAATAGCAGGGAATGCAGATCATCGCAAAGCCTCCATCCAAGGTCAGTATCTAGCTAGAAAGGCAGCCTCTCTAAGAACATGGTTTGGAAGAGATTGTCATGAGGAAGTAAGAGAAGAGGGCTGACAAGCCAACCTTACATCGGCCCAAATCAGAGTCAGCAAGATTGCAGATGTCACACGGAGGGAGACTGAACTTAGTGCCCTTTTGAATCCCACTATTTTAATTTTACTCCTTATTGTTAGACAATAATATCCTTAGGTCTGTGAATAGCATAATAGCTTTAATAAAAGCACCATTGTGACAATATTAGAATTAGTTCATGTAAAATTAGCCTGTGAGCTTCTTTAGGAGATGGTGAACTCTGTAAGGAAGGGACATACTCATTTTTGCATGTCCAGAATCTAGCATGGTATTAATATTTGGCAGACAGTGGGTGCCAGAGAAGTGCTTATTAATTTGAGTTTTTAAAAACGTCTCATAAGTGTCTAATGTCTGTTTTCCTTAGAAAGGATATTTCCTAATCCCTAGAAATTTTAAATATCAGGTAAAAAAACAAGTATGTTTGGTAATATCATACACAGCATCACAAGATCAATCATTGCATATCTTCATTTTGGGCACCTTTCATTTTACTTATCACATAGATGTGAGTGAACACCTCAAGAAAAGACAGGTGTTAGGACTGTAGACATATTTAAGAACGTGAAAATCCCCGTTAGCTTGAGACAGTTCACCACAGTCTGGGAGCAACATGAAATACTGGGAAATTTTAGTCATCTCATGCGAGGGTGTGTTCACAGTGGGTACTCAATGAATGTTGTTAAGTGATTGCTAAAGGAATAATGGGGGGAGGGGTTGGACACTCAACGGAAATAAAAGTTGAATGAACAATGAAATGAATTTCTGACCAACATGGGGGAAGTACCTGTATTATTAAATCCTGGATAGCTATAATTGTGGCCATGATCCCATTTCCTCAGTTCCACTGGGCAGATTTTGAAGCAGAGCCCATGTACAAAAGATTCCGCGATATGATCCTCAGAGCAATTTTCTTGATCTCCCTTTCTTTCAGACCCAGTAAAAGGGAAGTCTCACAAAGCTGTAAGATCTCACTTTTCCTACATTAATTCTGTGTCTTTTACCCAGTTTCTCCTCTCTTGGAATGGAGGCAGCTTCTGATTTGGACCACTTTGTGTCCAGCTCTGCAGAGCTGGGAAAGTGCATGGGAGGATGTCAGTGAAGAAAAGCGAGACCATGCTGCTTGCAGCTGCACTCAGACAACAGACTGCAAAGGCTCAATAGTCCAGAGTGAAATGATCATGATCCAAAGCATGCCGATCCCCACCCGCAGAACACGTACCAGCGTCAACAGAAAATGTGCTTTTCTTTGAGGGTGACTGATGGCAGAGCTGCTGTCAGTCAGGCTCTAAAACACCTCTCTCCCTGGGGACGTCATGTGCAAGGCAGCTCTCCTCTGTCAAGAAAATGGCACCTGCTATACTCTCAGTTGAGGTGAAAACTGGAAAGATGAAAAATTGGCCTATTCTTGACCTGAACCTCCATGAAGCCTTGGAGGTGTTCAGATAAGGTATTATACTTGCAGCCTAAGGCACCCAGAGCCTGCAGGAAGGATGAGAGGTGAGGCAGGATAGAAATGTGGTTATTCTTATCACTTAACTGCTTAGAGAACTTGGATCTGTTGGTGCTTGATTTGTTTGCAAATTTCCACGATGGCAGACAACTAAGCAGAGCTCATGGGATTAACATTTTCCCCACTTTTAACACACATATATAAAGCACAGTTACTCAATGATCAAAGAGAAAACTTCCAAAAAACCTCTTATGCAGTAGAACACTGCCAAGATTTTCAGGTCTCGATGATGAATTTCATTAACCTATCCATTAAGTTTAGACTGTCCCTCAGACAGCGATAACCACCATGGGTGAGTGGTTCAGAGCATGGCTTTGGAGGTACACTGCTGGACTTGGAATCCTAGCTCTCCTATCTGATAGGTACATGACTCTACATAAATTATTTAACCCCCCTGTGCCTCGATTTTTTTACCTATAAAATGGGAATGGTGATAATTACATGCCTCAGAAGTATTTAATAAAAGTGATGAACTTGGAAAAGTATATGTAACATAGTAAGTTCTTTATAAGCATTAGTTTTACCTAAATTGGCATTTAAACATTAGGTGAGGATGAAAAGTTGGAAAAAATAGTGAGTAGGCTCTGTGGTCTTGTAGAATGACAAAGTACTTTTGAAAATGATTTTTAAAAAGAAGAAGAAAATAAAAAACCTTTGGGAACATAAAAGGGAATAAGACCTAACGCTGTTGTGGTAACATTATAAGCAAGAAGAAAGGTCCTCGTACTATGGCAATAAAGTTAAATGTGTTTTTCATGAACATTTAAAAATTTCTGTGATTGAATTAGCCAACCATTAAATTTTAAATTAAGAAAAGCCCTATAGAGAAGATAGATAGCCATCTAGGCAACAAAAATGGAGATTAAAAAAAATTAATTTGATTTTCACATAATCTCTTTATAAGATTAATATAAATGTCTGCAAAGTAGACTAGTTTATGTACACAAAAATTTTACACAAAAAATTAAGCTTAGATTAGGTATTCCTAACAAATCAAGCAAGTGGTCCATATAAAATATATTATTTCTTTCATATGTATAAGCACATTTAAATAGCTATTCCAAAAGAAAAGGCAAGGAAATAAATGCTTGCTTTTTAAATGGACCTCAAGGTAGTAATAATGTCATTAATTCCATCTGAGATTTATTTACATATTCACTAT
Source organism: Lemur catta (assembly GCF_020740605.2). Classification (NCBI taxonomy): domain Eukaryota; kingdom Metazoa; phylum Chordata; class Mammalia; order Primates; family Lemuridae; genus Lemur; species Lemur catta. Next base: position 87,455,004 of record NC_059132.1, on the reverse strand, counting down.
AAGAATGATAAAAATAGGTCAATTTCCTCACTACTATATTAAGGCTTATACAGTTTATTATGGAATTTTAGAGGCATTTCAAATCACTGACCACCACCCCTAATTTTCAAGGTTTAAAACAGAGTCCCACACAGAAGAACTACTTCCCAAAATTATAAATAAAATAATTCCCGTGTTCATCTCATACAAAAAGAGTTTGTTCTCACTCAGGAAGGACAACACAACATTGCACGGTCAGTATTTTTATTAGTTTCCTAGGGCAGCCCTAACAAATTACCACAAACTAAGTGGCTGAGAACAAGAGAACTTTACTCTCTCAAGTCAAGGTGCAGGCAGGGCTGCACTGCCCGCCTGAGTCTTCCACTTCTGGTGACTGTAGTCTTGCCCTGTTACGTCACTTCATTTCTTTCTGCTTCGTGTTCACGTCACCTTCTCTGTGTGAGTCTAACCCCAAACTTCTCATTCAGAGCTCACCTAGGATAAGCCATGATAAATCCTCAAGACCCTTCACTTTATCACATCTTTTGCCATATAAGGTCATATTCACAAGTTCTGAAGATTAGGATGTGGACACATGTCATATCTTGGGGGCAGGGGAAGACTTGAGGAGTAACATTCAGCCCATTACAGCCAGGCTACGTTAATATTAGAACTTGTGAATACCTCCAAGGAGACATTCCATTTCTGAAGAGCTTCAGGTGGTAAAAGCTTAAGAATTCATTGTTCTTTACCTTCTGCCTTGCAAGTCACTCCTTTTAATTAACTTAGATGTGGTTATAGAACTATAGAATTCTATCATGAATTAATAGCATAATCATAGCAATAATAATAGCAAATCGTTTTTATCTAGATCTCAGGGTTCTGGTTAACCATGGCTTGTTAACTGTAGTTAAATATGGCAGATTGGACACATCCAATTATCTCTGCTCATTCCTGAAATTTCAGCAGTTAAGTAATAAAATAGGCAAATTCATAACATGTTCAAACATTATGGCAGAAGATAAAAACACAGAAGAGGCATCAACCAAATTTTGGAAGATGGAAAGCAGATGGGCAAGTGGTGAATGACTTAACAGAGCATAGAAAGACAACTCTAAGCTGGCAAAGGGAGAAGTCAATAAGATGCATAGGAATTGATATGGAAATTTCTAGAAAAGATGGAGAATTGGAGGCATTATGTTTGAAGCCAGAGTGAAAGATAAAGATTCAATAATCTTTTTCTTTGCAACTCCTAAATCCGAAATTTTTGAAAACCAAATTTTTTTAAAAATTCATTTGGCAGCAAAACTTGAGATTCTCCAAACTAGTTTTCTATCAAAATATGTAAAATATGTAAAGCTATTATAATCTTTATTCACCCCTTTTGGTGTGAACATTCATGTTCTGCTGCAGAAAATTCAATGTTTGATTAAGGAGGTTGCTGCAGGTCCCACTAGGTAACACAGTTGACCCTTGAATAACGTGGGTTTGAATTGTGTGGATCCACTTATCTGCGGATGTTTTGAATAAACATATTGAAAAAATTTTTGGAGATTGCAACAATTTTAAAAAAACTCAAACTGCGTAGCCTAGAAATATCGAAAAATTTAAGACAAAGTTAGATATGTCATGAATGTATAAAACGTGTACAGATACTGGTCTACTTTATCATTTATTACCATAAAATATACACAAATCTATTATAAAGTTGAAATTTATCAAAACTTATGCACACAAATACAGATCGTACATGGTACTATTTATTCACTGTATAGAAATGTAAATAAATGTAAAGATGTAATATTAAATCATAACTGCATAAAATTAACTGTAATATATACTGTACTACTGTAATAATTTCATAGCCACCTCCTGTTGCTACTGTGGTGAACTCAAGTATTGTGAGCATCTGCTTTCAACACCAAGTGACCCTAATTGTCTTCATGAGAGCAGCTCGTCTCTCCAGTAAATTGCATATCACAGTAAAAAGTGATCTCTCAAGGTTCTCATGTGTTTTACATTGTATTTCTGCAACACTGTAAACCTTGAAGAACGTCATAAGACCCTTACAAAGTGCCACTAGTGATACTAGAAGTGTTCCCAAGAAGCACAGAAAAGTCACAACATTACAAGAAAACGTTAGATTGCTTGATATATACCATAGATTGAGATATGCAGCTGCAGTTTCCTGCCATTTCAAATAGATGATTCATCTTGTAAACAGACAATGCAAACTTTCAGTATCAATAAATATAGTACAGGACTATAAGTATTTTCTCTTCCTTATGATTTTCTTATTAACATTTTCTTTTCTCTAGCTTACTTTACTTTAAGAGTACAGTAATAACATTAAAAAATATGCATTAATCAACTGTTTATGTTATTGGTAAGGCTCCTGGTCCACAGTAGGATTTTTGGAAAGTCAAAAGGTCGGTTCCCCTAATCTCTCCATCGTTCAAGGGTCAACTGCATTTCAATTGTACCATATTATTTTCTAAAATCTTAAAGAATCTGAATCTTCAAACATATGTGGCCCCAAGGGTTTTAGAAAAAGACTGTGGAATGGTGTAATGAGCAATTTCTAGTCCAAGATTCCTCCTATACCATTCTCCATCCAAGAAGTGAAGTTTACTCTGCGGTGAAATTGAATCTGAGAGGTCCTAATCTCTGTGAGACCTTGCACACCGAAGGCTGCTCTAAGGCACCTTCCTGAAACAGGAGGATTAAGTGAAAGTTTACAGAGTGAAGAGTGAGGAATCCCAGTTCCTCTGCCTGGTTCATAGAAAAGAACAGCTGGACTTCTACTCCCAAGGCAGAATATTGGAGACTGTAGGATTTTTCCCTGAGCTGGTCTAAAATAAAAGACCTATACATTTGACACTTGAGAGTTCCTGAAACAGTGGGAACTCTGTCTGTTCACCCTACAGAGATGTCTCACCCATGTATATACAAACTTAAATCAGACTGAATGGAAGTCAAGGATCATTAGACATTTGAGGAACTAAAAGACTAAATAAAACCCAATGGGAAGAGAAACTCTAGTAAACCATCCCCAAAGCTATAATTAACATTCTCAGAAAGATAAAAGATTATATCCATGAAAATGGGAACAGAAATTTTATTTTAAAAATCTTCAGAATGTAAACAGCACAAAGAGGGATTCACAGAATAAAATATTGTATTACTTTGAAATATTAGAAATTAAAATTGGGAGGAACAGACAAAAAATGGAACAAAAAATAAATACATGGAAAACGGGGAAGAAGTAGCCATATTAAGGCACACATTAGTGAAGTTTCAGAACATCATGGATTAAAAAAAAAGAAAAGAAAACCCTGAAAATTTCCATGGATAACAAATGTGTGGCATTAAAAGGATCAAAATCAAAAAGACATTGAGCTCAGCAGTATCACTGACACTAGAAGATAATTGACCAGTCTTCAAAATTCTGAGGAAAATTTGGTTTCAAACCAGACCTGTATATTCCTCTAATGTGTTAATTTGAACAATAGCATGTACATATATAATCTTTTAAGAATATTACCTTCCAGATTCATAGTAAGAATTTGAAGAAAACCAAGGGGTAAAGAGGAAAATAAGAGATCAACATCTCTAATCATCAGGGAAAGGCAAATCAAAACCATAACAAGATATCACTCAATTCCAGTGAGAATGGCTTTTATCAAAAAGTCCCAAAACAACAAATGTTGGTGTGGATGCAGAAAGATGGGAACACTCTTACACTGCTAGTGGGACTGCAAACTAGTACAACTTCTATGGAAATTAATATGGCGATACTTCAAAGAACTCAAAGTAGTAATAGAACTACCATTTAATCCAGCAATTCCACTAATGGGTATTTACCCAAAGGAAAAAAAGACATTCTATAAAATAGACACCTGAACTCAAATGTTTATAGCAGCACAATTTATAATTATAAAGGTATGGAAACAACCCAAGTGCCCACCAATACTTGAGTGGATTAACAAAATGTGGTCTATGTATACCATGGAGTACTACTCAGCTGTAAAAAAAAATGATGCACTAATACCACTTGTACTATCCTGGATGGAGCTGTAGCCCATTCTTCTAAGTGAAGTATCACAAGAATGGAAAAACAAGCACCACATGTACTCACCATCAAATTGGTACTAACTGATCAACACTTATGTGCACATATAGAAGTAACATTCATAGGGCATCGAGCAGGTGGGAGCGGGGAGAAGGGGATGGGTAAATTCACACCTAATGGGTACAGTGTGTGATATCTGGGGGTTGGGCATGCTTGTAGCTCCAACTTGGATGGTGCAAAGGGAATATATGTAAGCAAAGCATTTGTACCCCCATAATATTCTGAAATAAATAAATAAATGATTTTTTGAAATAAATAAATAAAATTTAAAAATTGACTAGAAAAGAAAACCTATATTTTCTAAAATTATTACTAGAAGAAAATTAACATATTCTCCAAACTAGATCAATACTTCATTCTTTCAAATGGCTTCCTCAAGTTCCAATCCATAATGTGCTAAGGAGCTCCTTATGAAGTTATTAGTGAGTATACTTTCCTTGAAATTTCACTATATCATGTCTAGTCAACTAGTCGTATTTGTGGTCACCACATCAGAGTTGGAACAGCTGTAAATGTCTTCTTTTCTGAATGTCTATCAAATGAGACTTGTGTTTCAATGATATTAAATTATTGATTCTCTTTTCCATGTTTCTCTTTCAAGATCTTATCAATTGTCATTTCATCAGTTGTGATGATTATCAATTGTCCTTTCATAATGTATATATAGTCCACCAGTTTTGTTCTTGACATTGATCAAGAGATGAACAATAAAAATTCCTAAATAATAAATAAAAAGAAACAGGAGAGACAATAAGAAAAAAAGGTAGTGAAAATTTCAAAAATAATATGTCTTATAATAATATATTATGGTGAGAACAATATTAGAGACTATTAGGTCCAAATTGGTATAGGAAAACAAAGATTTGTTAGTGTGCTTAACCACACTGAAAGAGCTACAGAAAAATAGGTAAACAGAAAACAAGGCAATTGTTACCTTCAATAAAAGTAAAAAGTTGTATTAAAAATATGATAACCATGGTAGTCCACATGGCTTAGCCATGCATAATGTTTATGTAATCACAAATATGTAAACATCAAATATTGATTAACAAAAATGGTTAATATATCTAGATGAATGGGAGAAGGGTATAATGGGAGTGAATGTAGGGGATTATGAGCTAGTGTGAGAAAGTAAAATGCTCATTTTCCAGAGCAGAGAGTCAAAAAGTAATATCTAAAATTTAAAAATCAAGAACCAGTCATAAATTTTTGATACTTAGAAATAAGGAGGTAAATATTAGAATAAACAGTTAAAAGAGTTGGAAGCTGTTAGTTCTGATACGAGACACTGGGGTTGTTCTACTTGAAGGAGAGACTAGTATTTTTCATTATAAATCACTGACTTTTTTAATGTGCTAATTTAATATAAATAAAAATCTAATTTTTAATAAAAAGAGACTAGTGATTCTTTTAGCAAATAAATAGGATTAATATAATTGTAATTTGTAGCCTGTACAAGCTTAGTATTTTCCTTCCTCTCTTTTTCCATCTAAACTACATTTTTTGCGAGACTAATCTTTCTAACTGTATAGCACAAATCATTTTGTTTTGCTTAAAAACTGTAGGTAACTAGCTCACTAATTTAGCATTCAGGATCTTCACATCTTATTTCCCAGCTATATTTCTTTCACTTAATTGATAGATATTTGTGGAGCGACTGCCACATATTCTTTTGGATATAGTGATGGACAAGACAGACGTAATTCCAGTCTGCAAGGTACTTGAGTTCTACATACCTCCTGCTAACACCTTCTTTTTCTAAGCCCTTTTTCTAATACTTTTGGGTTGTCAGTTTTCTCCTTCCTCTTCAAGAATGCATGTACAAATGCTGGTTATGCTTCAAGGCAGAATGTAAATGCTATTTCCTGCACAAAGTCCCTAAGTGGAAGTTAATTTTTCTCATCCAAATGTCCTTTAAACTTTAGCCACATGGCTTTTATGCACTTATTGCTGTCTTACTGTATTACAGCAATGCACAAACATGTTGTCTTCCCAACTAGAACCTGAGTTCCTTGAGAACACAATCCTTGATGGAACGTCTAAAACATCTCCTGGTCTTTGAGTGTCTGAGTATTTCACAGGCTTGTTGACACAGTGCTAAAAGTACACAAGCATCTGAAGCCAACTGGTTCCAACTCTTGCCTTTCAACAGGGGCCAAATAGCAGTGTTTTTACTTGTTTGAAAACTAAACTTCTTTAACATCCTTTGTTGTGATGATACTCCAACACTTATTCTTTCCATGACAATTTTTCAGTCTTTATTGCTTACCTAAAGAATAAGTAATGAACCACAGAAATTATTTTTCCTTGTGAATCTATCTCAGGCTGTATCTTCAGATGAAAATCTCATGCTCTTCGTCTCTTACTATAATCAAAGTAGCACAGGATGTGAAGACAAAATACCTGGGTTTGAGGCCAGTCAAATCTTGTATCAGAACACTCCCTTCCCTCTTTATTTCTCACCATAATGCCACCTTCTCATATTCAGTATAATTTATTCGGTCATCTCATTTGTTGTCTATCTCCCGTACTGGAGTATAAGCTCCAGGTGGGCTAGAATTTTTTCTATGAATTCACTGCTGTATTCCAGTATGTAGTAGAATGCCTGATACATAGCAGGTGCTTAGTAACTATTGAAAAAACACCCCTCATTCTGTTACTGAAGCTGTAATATGGATGTAATATTAGAATCTACTTAACTAGATTATTATGAGGGAAAAAATGATAATGCATACAATATTCTGGAATCTCCCAGTCACCCTGAATTCAAACTTACTACAAGGATTTCAACATTTGCTTCCTTCCAGAGTATATGGAAGATAGAAAAATACAGGGTAGAAATAAAGCATTAAATAATTTCACGCTTTCTCAGAATTTGCTATTCTGTTATCTGTAATTCTTTATCTACAACATTGTCTTGGGTTGTAATTCACTGAGAAGTTTGCTTGTTTGTTTATCTGTTTTTTTGTTTGTTTTAACCCACTGCCACACTAATTAGGGATTTAGGAAGAGCCCTTTGCTGCTTATCATTTAATCAAGTCAGCCAGCCAGTCAACAAATAGGATAATTGTCGCTTGGCATCATACTGGAAGTGATGAAGTATTAAAGATCAATACGGCACTTTTTCCAGTAACTAATAATAATGTCAAGAAAATTTTCTTCAAATATAATCTGAATACCTTATGTTGTACTTGCCAGTTTATTCCTGTTATTCTTTAATGGAAATGAAATAAAAATGGATATCCCTCTTACAGTAAAATACTGAAGAGAGCTTATAAATAAGCTCATTTAAATATTCAGTTTTGAACCCTGAGACCAAAGAACAGAAATTTGCAAGCCTCCATTCTCTAATACTCTGCAATTGAGAATGAATGAGCCAACACTCACGTATGAAGTCCACAGGGACATACACAAGAATGCTAATAGTGGTTCTCCGTGGGTCAGAGGGGAGGTTTGTTGTTGTTGATATCTTTATTTTTTCTGCTATGAGCATGCATTATTCATATACTGATAATAAAAATTAAAAAAGGATTTTTTTTCTTTAAAATGGCATTTTAGATCTTGGGGGTAATGGAAGTTTTACAACTAACTGTCTGCAAAGTCTTATTACCATTAACTAAATAGAATGGGAGAAGAAGATTAAAAAAAAAAACCGAACAGGAGTTTAAAACATGAAAATAGGTAGCCACAGGTCATATAAGAAATATGCAGTCAAAAGTTCAATAAACAAACTGTTTTGGCAGCACAGTTAACTCAAACCATTTATAAGCAACTTCTCTTGGCTCTTCTGATATTTTCCCATAAACATTAGGATATCATTGTGTTCAGGGACTGCCAGGCTATTGGCAGGGGACAAAACACAAAGCACATTTTTTACTAATAATATTTTATTTTAAAACGCCATTGATCTTAAGCTACCTCCACAATTGCAAATTGGGGGCTTTTCAAGTAATTTATGGGGAAAAACTGTGAAGTTTATCTTTGAAATGAAATGAAATAATACCTGCACTTCCTACTTGGGGGAAATTTTATGTTAAATCACCCCGACAGGCAGAGATGACAAAACATTGAGAAATATTTAAAGATTTCATTTCTCTTCCTGATAACGACAAGGTTCATTTTGTGCTCTCTGAGGGGAAATCAAATCTGATATACCGTCAACTACCTCAGTGCCACGATCCACATTTCATATTCTTTAAGCAGCCTCAGCACAGCAACGATATTACTGTCCTTTCACAATGGGGTTGATCAACTGCCAAAGGCCTGACAAATCATCAAATGCTTTCATTTAAAGCTACCTATTTCTTTATCATGATAAAGCATGATGCGCAGCATGTGGCAAACTATCCTAATTTTATTGGCAAAAGGAAGCTTGATTTACACAACCTTTCTTTGAAAGGGCAAACAGTAGCAGCAAAAGGAAAAGACTACAGCTGGATGTCCTCTTCCATTCTTCTCCCTTTCCCTCCTTTCTTTGTTTCACCCAAACAGCAAAATAGCTCACTCCTTTCCTTGGCCTTGTCTAAGAAAAGCACAAGATTTTAAGACAGCCCAGGAAAGCATCTAGAAAGTAACATTGATCAGCCTTACTCTCATAATCCTCAAATTACCATTCTGATCTTGAATCCCAAGCAGACCAGCAGTAAGCTGGGAGGACACGTTAGTGAACAGGCTATGAATTTAAACGTCCGGCAGAAAAGAAATTAAAATATTTAATCATCCTACCATGCTCATAAGGTGTAGCAAAGCAAATACTAGCTGCCCCGATTGAATTACTGTTTGGAGCAAAGATTGTTATGTAGGGGTGATATTTTATTGTTTCTAGTTTTCTCTTAGAGGAGAATCTGAGTTAGTCAAAATTGTGGTGCATGATAAAACTCCCAAGGACGTATCTGGATTCCTGAGTCTGCCCCAAGTCATCATTATAGCCTGTTTGGGTGTTGCTCTTTCCTCTGTGGCAACTGCCATAAATTCCTGATGATAAGATTTGGAAGTGGAATGAAGAAGGCAAAAGACAATCTACTGTGTTCTTGAAGAGATACCAAGATAAAGAATAGAACTGTATCCATCAATGTTCTTCTCTTGGATATCTGAGGGCAGGCAGCAAGAAGACTGGGCAGTTAGGTCGGTGATGCAGGGAAACTTAAAGAAAGCAAAGCAAAACAGCATGATGAATACTAACTGTAACGCAAGGCATAATTAATTGCCCATTTTTCTCTTCCTGAAGCCTAAAAACATTTCAAAAGAGTTATAGCAAACTCGCTTTGCCTTTCTATTCAAAATTATTGCCTCTCTTTATAATCATGTATTTCCCATCAAGACATGCATTTTTCTGCCATTCACAAAGGACTTACCTAATTTACCCATTGTTCTGTTCAGCAATTCAGTCTTGTTACTGGATCCCTTTCAGTTTAAAATTTTTTAAGATCAACTACCTTCCTTCATCTCAGGATTATTAGGAAATGTGGAACTAGGATTATTTATTCATAGTACCAACCCCTACTCTGCAGAGGAAAAACTGAAAAAGTGCAACTGATGTTGCCCTGCTAAGGCAAAAGAAATTCATGGCAAAATTTGGTGCACAAATTTGGTTCTGCTAATTTTTCCATTTGCACAAAGTATACATAGCAGATTTTTAAAAATTTTAATTATTCATATTTTTTAAATATACAAATGACCTCTCAACAGATTTGATAAATTGATCATAACATTCTTCTTAAACATCTGTTTCCTTGGTTTATGGACATTCCAGTCATTTGGTTTTCCTCCTACCTCCTAATAGCTCCTTTAATATCTCTTCCTCCAGTAATAAATTTTCCAATCTTGGGATCTTATTTTATGGCTCAAATTATCAAGAATATGTTATTAATATGTTTATTTTGTGGGGAAAAGTTTGCTTATTATTTATGGTCTTCCCTCTCCTCCCCACTTCCATCATTGTTTGGTGGTAGCTTCTGAAACAGATCTTGGTTTTGCTGAGAAGGTTGAGTGGTAACCCCAGTAATGACAAGAAATAAGGGAAAGCTAAACCTACAAATGGAAATAAAGATCTGGTGTGGAAGTTGGGGGTGGGGGCAGTGGTAAAGGTGAAGTGTTGAGGAAAGGGATGTAAGAAACAAAGCAGCTACTATTGAGTCTTTGGGGAAAAAGCTAAAATATTTAAAAGGAGCTTTGTGGGAGTTCTGCTGTTTGATGTATACCCTTTTTCGTCTTTCACAAAACCTTGTTAATAAATCCATATTAGTCATCAATGTTTTTGAAGCTGAATTTGCCTGGGGATAGTTTTTATTTTTTTGTTTGCTTTTGGTATGCAAAGGTATGTTGAAACTCATGTCAGTTAAAGAAAAATAAGAACAAAAGTCGTTCAAGTGCTGGGTCTAGTTCAGACCTATTACTCAGCTATAACTGCCTTGCTCCCAGGCCCACTTCCAGCAACTCAAACTCAACTCAGCCCCAACTAAACTCAAAAACTTGCTTCTTTTCCATTATTTCCCTTTCCATAAATGACAGCACCATCCACCCCAGTGGTGTCTGCCATAAATCTAAAAGGACAGCTCCTCTCTCTTCCCCTCTACTTCACAGCAGTCACCATATTCTGCTTCTCTGATACATCTCAAATCCATCTTCTTCTCTCCTGGCCCCAGTGCCATCATCTCTCTCTAAAGCTGTTGTTAAAACATCCTGTCTAGTCTCCTGCTTCCAGTCTTTCCCCTTTTCAAAAATCAGAGTAACCTTTCAAATGTACCAAATCATTAGAGTAGGCCTTCCCACTTTAGAATGAAATTCAAACTCCTTGTTTTTACTGACAAGACCTTTTATGATATGGCCTCTACTCACTTTTCCACTCAATCTCACACATCCTCCTTTCCTTTCCCATTATACGCAAGGCACAATGATCACTCCTTGATTCCTATAACATGTTGTTTACTGTACCTGAAAGTCCCATCCCTACTCAGTCCCCGATCTTCACCCAGCTAACTCCTTTCTTCTAGTCACACCTCAGGTCTCACTTTGAATGCCACTTCTTCAGAGACGCTTACCTAACTCTGCCTCTTCCCTGACTCTATCTTCCCTCCCAGACTGATCAGGTCTCCCCACTATTTGCCTGTTTTGTTCATAGCACTTATAACCTTTGCTTTATTGATGTCTGCCTCCACTACAGACTCCCAATTATATAATCCATGATGTTGGCATTGTTGGTACTACGTTGGTGAATTGCCAATTATTTAATGCTGTGTAGACAGCTGGGCTCACTATTTCTGTGATAGATTCTTTTAGGCTAAGACATTAAAAATTAAAGTTTCTACATATAAATCATGTTTATATTTGCTATTTCTCTACTTACTTTAAGAGAAACAGTCCACCTAAAACATCCAATAAGTATAGGGAATTAAGATTGAGATGAGGATAAGAATAAAATAGAAATCCTGGGAATTTCAGGGGAATGGCATTCTTTCTTCAAAGGACACATCGATCACTAACAAGGACAAGATCTCACACCCACAAATGCAGTCCTTGCGCCTCTAGAAATAAAGAAGCAATATCCACTTCTATTCAAATGTTACCTTTTGAGGGAGCTCAAAAAAGGAGTTCATTAGTGCCACAAGAGGTGACAGGTTTATGGTTCCATCATTATATCTGCTAATAAATGAACTGATGATATGAATCAAATTCACTCAAATCTCTGTTCTTCTTTAACACGTTGTTAAAAATCAAAGTCAAGATGATGTGCTTCGTAGTATTTCAGATGTAATAAAACCTAAAGCTCTCACTGCAAAATGAGAATTATGTGCAGTGAGCTATCTTATTTGACCCAAAATGCTTTGGGGGCTAATAGCCCATGGCATACTGCTCATCAAAATGGACCAAGAGAAAAGACATGGTTTAAATCAGGGCTGACTCTATTACCACTAGTGACTGTTTCCAGCTCTGAGAGCATCAGTAGGAGCACGTCCACCTCCAGATACCGCAGATGTCTCTCCCTGGGAGGCCACTTTCGTCCTTTCCTCCATTTAACATCTAATATTTATAATTTTCAATTTCCTCATTTGATGGGCACCTAATGTGTGTTTAATAAATGTTTACAGTTAATACTCCTTTAGGTTCTATAGAAAATTATATAAAATATAGAATCACAGCTTTAAAAATAGTTAAAGTGATTATTTATAACTTTCATACATACACATGTAAACAAAACTAGTGGGCAAGCATTTTAAAAAGTGGATACTCTTTTGATATAGATCATGTGGTGGGTTTTAAGTGAATTTCAGAATAAAAGAAAGGTCATCCTGGAAAAAGGTAAGTCTAAGAAATATTCTTGGAGGAATAAAAAAGAGTTTAAGGTTTTACCTATACTTGTACCCATAGGTTGTGTGTATATTGGATTGAGGGGAGTTGAAGAGAACAAGTTGGCTGATGTTTGGAAGCAGTAAGAGAAAATATTGATAAGGTGGGGCTACAGTAAGAAAGATTTAAATACTGAAATGAGAAAATCTGAACAAAAATGGGTAAGTATTATATTCTTAATGAGAGTGAAATAATAAAAGTTGTGCAAAAGGCAATTACAGATTAGGGAATGGATATGCAAATGTTAGGAAGACATGTTAAGAAGTTGCTATAGTAATACAGGTCTAAAACTATGAGAGCCTAGATTAGCTTTTACAGAATGAGAATAAATAGCGTAATAATTGAGACTGACACTGAGAAATAAGAATATGGAGGTTTAAGTAGCTGCTGAGTTATAAGAGATTTTAGGAGAGAGAAATATGAAAGAGAAAAGATGACAAAATATTTGATACTTAGAATTGGAAAAAAAGTATTTTAATCAGCGAACTTGGAAAATTGGAAGGGGATATTCATTTGTGGGCTACTTGAGTTTTGTATTCAAGATTTTGCAGTAAAGACAGAGATACAAATGAAACTGCCAAAATTTTAGAGTTTAGAGGCATTTAAGGTCCCATGGGGTTCAAGTCCACAGCAGGATTCAGGAATCCTTTTTATAATATTCCTAAAAGAGATATAAATACCTTATCTGTTTGTGGCATTACTAGGAACCCCTTCCTTGTGCCGAATTAAAATTTACCCTCCTATAACTCGCACCTAAAAGTTTTATTTTTACCTTCGGGAACAAAACTGAACAAAACTATGTCCTATCTGCCTTTAGTTTCATCTTTTGAAGAATCTCCTAGTTCCTTCAGTTGTAGTTCATAACTATGAGAATAAATAACACTATGTAGTAGTTTATAACTTATAAACTCCTTATTTATTGACAGAGATTAATAAGGCCTTACAGATATCTCCCAACTGTAAGAATTACAGATACTATTTCAGTCTTATAGTTGCATTGTATAATACTGTCTTACAAAAAAGGACAGACAACTTTCTTTTCCCTAGGAGCAAAGAATATAAAACTACATTTAAAACTAAAACATCTTAAGTCTAATGAAAACCCATGACCAGTAAGTCTCAGAAATTTGTGGTTGGGCTTCTAACTTGAATGAACAAATAAATTAAAAAGAATCAAATTCAATTTTCCAAAGGATTGTGATTTTCTACTTGTATTCATGCTACAAATTTGGCAGGCCATAAATATTTTAGAAAAATTATTGTTATTATTGTCTGATATTTTTAACAATGCATTTGCTTCTAAACCTTGAGGTACATTCATGAAAAAGAAAAATCTATTTAAGTATCTATTATCTCTGAATGGAGATTTGATTTGATGAAACCTCCACACAACTAAGAAATGTTTGCCTCCTCAAATGACTTTTGCTCTGGCATTATGCCTCCGAAAATAAATTATTATTATTTATGGTCATAATAATGTATACATAATAAGTTTCTCAGAGGAGTTGAAACCAGTTTTTGCTTATTCTACAGCACCTCTCATTTGTAAAAGTCAGAAAACCGCAGCTTTGTTGTTCCAAGTGAGCAAATGTGTTAGCAAAGCACAAACCCATCAAAGCCTAAGTCAGTATTCAGCGCACCAGAAGTCAGAGAATAGTCATGAATCCACACTCTCATGATATTTAATCTTTCCATTCAGTATCAGCTATTCTTATAAAGTAAAAAATTTAGAAATTTAAGAAAAATACCAAGGACCCTATGCACCTACTGTTACCAATGTGGAAGAAGTGGCCCAGCCCCAAATCTAACTGAAAAGACAAGATTTCAATATAAGAAATAACTTGACACTCTTATAAAAAAGAATATAATGACCTGTTTAGGGAAAGCAGAAGCTAAATTACAGGATAAGAAATAAAAAGAGCTCTGTTTTATTACCTACTCTGCAACCAACTTGAAGCTAGTTATTTATCCCACCTGTAAGACGCAATAAAACTGTAGACTACAATCCTTTCCCAGAAGGATAGGTAAGGATTAAGTATAGGTGTCTGGAGTTTCACAAATGGTGTTGTGATATACAAATTGCAGTACCTTCCTTTTGCTTTTATAACACATTCGTGGGCCTTGCACACCGGAGGGTACCTTTGACTGTCTAGATAGTACATCAACATGCGGCCACCATCCCTCTTCAGTATCTCCTGAGAATTAGTTGAAGACCAAGCTAAAAATATGATTCAGTGATTGCACATTAAATCACACAAGGTTGAGACATACAAGGTCTCAATTTACTTTTGTAATACAAAATTAACCTTGTAGGTACAAAATTACAGTATTATTTTATAATTATAGATATAGCCTCTATATTTATGAGACATTACAAAATACCTGACCTTCTCAATGTAGGTTAGCTAATTATTTTGTATCTAGCAAGAGCAAATTCATTAAATCTGCATCTCAGTTTAAGTGTGACTAACACTTCTTCATCTTACCGGTTTCTCTATTACCATTGTTCGTGAAACATTAATTAAGTTTCATATTCAAGCATGAATTTAGAATTACAAAATTTAGCCAAGTGCACTCCAGTGATTGTTAGTTGTTTATAATATCAAACCCTTAGAGTAAAAGGGCCATATGTAACTTTATTTTTACTTATCTGTGTATTTTTATCTCCTTCTACTAGACTATAAGCTACTTTGGGGCAGGGAAATTATTCTTTTAATTCATGACAATTTGCACATGGTCAACAAATGATAAATATTGGCTGCATGCTCAAACTATGGTTGGATTGAAATGAAAGATATGGCTTTTCCAGTATATTGTGTTGTTATGTGAGTAGAATGTTGCCTGTTTATATTGGTCAGGTTTTAATACTTGGGTCTTATTCTCATTTATATGGATTTTAAGCAATTGCAAATCTAAAACCCAAAATTCCATCTAATGAAAGTATATTTACTTATCTCCTCTTTTGATGGTCTTTTCTGAAAGAGCCTAGCATGGTGCAGGCACATAATGTGCAATATTCGTGGAGAAATTCAGTCTTCTCAAAATAGGGAGAATGAAGGTATGGACTCATTTTCAAGTACAGAAGATTGCAAAAGTTGAATCATCCTTTCTCATTCTTTACTTTCAAATATTCATTTTGAACAAAAACACATCAATAGTTAAGTGCGTATAAAAACATTTAAGTAAATAAAAATTGAAACTTTAAAGTTGTACTACAGGTATAAAACCAAGAAAATTTTTAACACAAAATTTTTGATATGCACATTTTCCCTGATCATATACCTTCCTTCTTTAGATTTTTATCAATGTGCAACTTTATATTTTCTATATCTTTATTCTCTGTAAGATATTAATATGTAAGAACTATTTGCTTGCTAATTCCTTCCTCTGAGTGGAACTCATAGTAAACCTGTATTTTTAATATAAAAGATTGAATCTAAAAATAAGAATTGTCTCCCCATAAAAATGATAGGTAAGGTGATAGATATGTTAATTAGCTTGATTTAATCATTCCACATTGTATACATATATCAAAACATCACCTTATACTCTATAAATGTACACAATTATGATTTTTCAATTAAAATAATATTAATAAAAAAGAATTCTACCATATATCATGGAAAAATCCTTTATATAAAATAAGAAAAATCAAGGTCCACATATTAAGGCATAGCTATAGAACTCAATGAGATATTTTGAAAGAACTTTCCTTTTGACTATATGTATTCCACATGCCCTTGTAACACTGGTGCATGATCAATTTGACAAAACTCAAGTGAGCTGCAATGTTAGCTATTTTGAATATCCACTAAGAATAGAAAACGATTAGGTGCTGGTAGAAATGCAAATGGAATGAAGAAGCTTGATCTTAAAGAGTTTAACATAAATTTGTTGGAACAAAACATAGACCCAAGAAATGAGTAAGAATAATTACAAATAACAAGTCAGTAAATGCAAACCACACTCTAACCATTGAATATGTGAGTCCTTTAAAAAAAACAAAAAAACAGTGGCTAATGATGAAGGTGTTTTCACAGGCTAGCAGTGCTTACAAGTGGGCTTACCAGGTTTCAACAGATAAGGAAGGGTCAGCTGGATTTCACAGTCACTTACAGCAATGTCACTGGCCACAATGGCCATATGAAAACAGTAGATGAATGAAGTCAGAAAGATGACCAATGGCCAATGTAAGAACTGTCCCATGACACATCAGCTTTGATCCTGGAGCACTTGTGTAACCAATCCACTCTTGCCTTCCTTCCTGTTTTATTAATACAACAATTCACTTTATTTCTAAGTAGATACAAAGTAAAATTATATTAAACATTAATTAGTAAATTAATAAATATTGACGGTTGAAATTTCAGAAATTAGCACAATTGACTTTCCATCTTGTTTTCCTGTCAGTAAATAAAAACACATCCTTTTTTATTATTATTCATTTCACACTAAATATCAAAGTGGGTCTGCATTGCTACTGTGATCAGAGAATTTAATCAGACTGTAAAAATAAAAAAGAAAAGAAAAGAAATAAAAAACCCCTAAGCAACAGATTTGTTTTCTTCTGGAAGCTAAAGTTCATGTGGAAAAATACTGGCATTTTTCTCTTTCTATCCTCCAACTCTGAAGTTAAATTTTAACTTAATTTATTGATTTTGCTTTATGACATTTCAATCCTTGATGAAGCACCTCTCAGGCTTTGGGCCTGGAAAACAACAACAATACCAAAAACTGCATCTTGGAACCACTGCTAAATACAAAAACAAGGAAATCCTAAAGAGAGCAAGCATTATCCAAAGGCAGCAAGCAGACAAAATCTGGCAGTTGCTGCAACATCTAAAACATAATTGTGCACGCCTTTCTCCTAGAAAGAACTTAAAGCGAAAGCCCTCTTTGTTTCAATTACAAAATCATACTGTTTTTCTCAGTGATGTGGGTTGGGTGTCTGTTGACTGGATATGGCGAGGGACAGAGAAAACTTTTAGCAACAATTGTCTCTTATCAACTCCACCAAGAAGTCAATATAGGCTAAGGTAGTGGTTCCCGAACCTTAGCTTCCGGATCACCTGGAGAGCTGCATGAAACAGACTGCTGGGCCTGCCCACCTCAGAGGCTTCAGGGGGCTCCTGAGGTTGGGGGCTGTTCAGGTTTTGTTTTCCATCAAGTCCCCAGGTGATGCTGGTGTTGCTTGTTCCTGGACCACCCTTTATAAACACTGGGTCAAAGGAACTGGGACAGAGGAGATTGTTAAGAACTGAAACATGTCAGCATTTAGGCTCCTCAGAATCTAGCTGAACTGAGAATCTCAATCCAGGAATTTAACTGCTGACGAATGTGCTCCTAGGGGCAATAAATATTCTCATATCCTTCTAGAAATTACCTAATAAATACCTACCGGATGTAATGTCTGAAATTAATCTCATGTACCTAAGAACTTGCTTTATTTTGACAAAGAATGCAAGGTTCAGAAACAGGAACAATGCTGGAAAATTTCTTTGTCTTACCTCCCCACCCCACACCTCTCCTTTACTCCCTGTGCACCTCTTCAACAAAGGAGCGTGTACATATCCACAAAATGTATCTCTGCCAGCCCACCGGTAAAACCGCAGGGCAGGAACAAGAGTACAAATGGAGGTCCACACCATGTGTCTAAATATTTTAAAGTTATAAATCCAGCTATAAACTATTAAATAAAATATGCTTTATCCACTTACCTTGACAACAAATATACTTTCTTAACAACTTGGCAGGCCCAGTTCTGATTTAGAATATGCAGACTGAGAGGTTTGTTTTTTTTGTTTGTTTGTTTGTTTGTTTGTTTGTTTTTATTTTTTGCAGGAGTAGTGGGAGGTAGAGTTCAGTTTGTTTTAGAGATGGGATCTCACTGTGTTGTCCAGGCTGGAGTGTCTATTCACAGATGCAATCCTACTACTGGTCAGCAGGGAAGTTTTGTACCCAAATATTGAGGCTCCAGGAGAACTATTAATCATTCCCAGCCTATAAGACATTCTCCTTCTCTTTTGAATCTCAGCTTCAACTTATACTACGAGGAGCCTAGGGATTTGTCTACACTCCACAAAATCATCCTTTGGCCACCATTGGGCCCTCTGCATGGACACTGTGGCATGGTCTTCTGTGGACAGGTGGGCCCATGGAAGATGCTTGGCTAGACCTTAAGGGTCCTTTGAGCAGGGAACCCTAGGATCTCTGGCACCTGAAATACACTCTAGAAGAGGAATATGGAATCTAGGTGGGAAAGTCCCATTGGCCCTTCAGACTTCTCATCCCATAGGGAAGGTGTGGCCAAAAAAAGTCAAAATAGGACCTCTACAGAACAGAGTCCAGGGAAGTACTGCACTCTTTGTGAATGACCTAGCATTCTCATTTATTACGCATTTTCCATCAGGACCTCAAATACTTAATTTGTCCTAAATTACAAGCAACTGATAAACAGAATAAAGTACTTTTCCTCCTAAAGACATTTTTACTTGTATTCAAGCTATTATTACACAAACATTCTGATGGTAGAGTCTCAGACCTTTGTAGAATAGGAGGGCAAGAGAAGTGAGTCCATGGAAAACAGACATTACTCCTCAATGCTATTAAACATCCACTCACATATCGTCCTAGAGCAAACTTTGATCAGCATAGGTAAAGAACACAGGAATCAGGAGCCCTGAGTTCTACTTTCATTATACTCTAAACTCACTTTTGCTGCCTAAATTAAGATATTTTAAGAAAATCACAACCTTTCTACTATTCAATTTCTCATTTTAAAAACAGGAAAATTAGAATAAATAAGAATTTTGCAAAAGCTGTCCCATAGGCTGTCAATAGACTCTATTACTTGAAAATAGGTGGCTGGGGTGGTAGCGATGGGGATTGGTCCACAGTCAAATAAATTTAATTCACATTGAGTTAAACATAGTGAAAATTATTTACTCCCTACGAATGTATATTTTAATTGTCCAAGAGTAGGCATAGAGTATATGGTGTTCCTTAAAGTTATTAGTGCAAGGAATTACGGTTTAAAAGAGCTGAATTAGTGCTTCTCAGCACATGTTGGAAACGGTGGATCAGATGATGAGTTAGTTATCTATTGCTGTGAAACAAATTACCACAAATTGTGACTCAGAGTCCTCATGCAATCTCAGTCTAGATGTCAGATAGGACTGAGTCATCTGAAGTCTTGACAGGGTCTGGAGGGTTCACTCCCCACCCCGCTGACACACACCCACCATTGCTGGTTTTGAAGCTGGAGGAAGGGGACCAAGGAGTGGGGTGGTCTCCAAACTGCAGAAGGGAAGAAAATTACTGCTCCCCTAGGGTCTTCAAGAAGGAACTCCACCTTCAGATGCCTTGATTTTAGCTCAGAGAGACCCGTGTTGAGCTACTGATCCACTGAACTGTAAACACATGGTTCTTTGAAGCCACTAAGTCTCCCATAATCTGTTATGCCAGCAATAGGAAACTATACAATCACCACAGTAATTTAATTTTTAAATACTGTAGTATATTAGAATTGTGAATTAGTTTATCATTCAACATAAATGTAGAATATTATCCAAAGGAATTTGCAATCCCTGTATTGTTAGGCTTGCATTTTATTTTCTTACATTAACACTCAAGGTTTGCCTTGAGACCAAACTGACAAAGATCAAAATCTCCTGAGTCAGAAAATGTATTGTGGTGAAATTATTTGGAATGACATATTTCATCTCTTGGGAGGCTACCTTGGATTTCATTTTTATCAACAATTCTTGGGGGAATTGTTAAAAGTAGATGAGATTTAGAAATTGCAAGGACGGGTTTTGAATGGGATAGAAAGCTGAAAATGCCCACATAAAAAATAAATTTGATTGTTTAAAAATTTGAGTGCATAAAAATACTTCAAACTATTTTATGGCAATATCAGATTTAAATCAGAGTAGGAAAAAAGATATTAACTTACTTTCCCAGTAAAATGTACTTGATATTATTTATCCTTTGTCATGTTTGCATTTGACTACCTAATATTAATGCACTATGAAGGACTGAAAGGGATATAAAGAAGTTTTAGACCTAATTACTAATCTTGGAGCATGGACAACCTAAATGAGAATACAAGACAAAATATTAAACATTAAGTTACAGTTAAAATTAGCATTAAAAGAGATGAGATGACAAACTATCAGGTGATTAATTTCCAAATAAATTATTCAGAAAATAAATTATATACAACTTCAAATGAAGGAAATATGATCAGGTGAGACAAGGAAAAACAATATAATGTAGATGCTATTTTATCTGGGTCTTAAAAATGGCAAGAAATTGCATGGTATTAGGAGGAAAGGAATTCTAAGCAGCTTACTTAGAGACAAGAAAATACTTCCATCATTATATAAATCACTCTGTATTATAGTTATTGGTTACCTGTTTAGGAATTCCTTAAGGACAAGGCCATGTCTCACACTCATACTCCAGAATTTATGACAGTCCCAAGCACACAGGAAAAACACAATAAATATTTTATTGTATATATTTATCAATAAATATTTTATTCTATATATGTAAGGTGTACAACATAATGTTTTGATATGCATATTACTACAGGTAAGCAAATTAACATATATAACACCTTCCATAGTTACCCATTTGTGTACGTGTATGTATTAAGGGCACCCAAAATCTAGTCTATTAGCAAATTTTCAATATACAAAACAATATTATTATTAACTGTGGTCCTTCTTTGGCAGTGGTCCCCAGCATTTTTGGCACCAGGGACCATTTTCATGGAAGACAATTTGTTCACGGACTGAGGAACAGGAGGATGGTTTTGCGATGATTCAAGCACATTACATTTATTGTGCACTTTATTTCTATTACTATTAAATTATAATATACAATGAAATAATTATACAACTCACCATTGGTTGGGGACCCTGTTTGACAACACTTACAAGTCCTTCTAGACTTATTCATCCTATGTAACTGCAAGTTATGCCCTTTGACCTGCCTTTCCCTATTTCCTCCCCTTCCGTGCTCCTTATAACCACTGTTCTACCATTTCTATGCATTTGACCTTTTTAAAAGATGTCACATGTGAGTGAGATCATGCAGTATTTGTCTTTCAGTGTATGGATTATTTCACTTACCACAATGTTCTCCAGGTTCATCACTATTGTCACAGATGACAGTACCTCCCTTTATAAGCCTGAATAATATTCCTGTGTATATGTGTGTGTGTGTGTGTGTGTGTGTGTGTGTGTGTGTATCGCAGTATCTTTATCCACTCTTTTTCAACACTTAGGTTGTTTCCTTGTCTATAGTGAATAATGCTGCTATGAACATGGGAGCACAGACATGTCTATGAGGCGTTAATTTTATTCTCTTTAGGTGTATAGCCAGCAAAGGGATTGCTGGGTCATAAGGTAATTCTACTCAATAAATATTTAGTGGGTGAAACAGATGACTTCCAGAACAGAGACATTACAGTGAAAAAAATTATTTTCCTGAAAATAAATCTGAAGGCATTTTACAAGATGACTTGAAGTCCAAAAAGAGACTTAGATGCCTGCTAAAAGGTTGCGTTAACTTCCTGAGGAGGCAATAAAAACATGAACTGAGGATTGGCAATGAGAAAGGAAGGGGTCTAAGACATGTCAATATGAAGAAAATGACACAATTTGTAAATCATTAGATGCTGAGGCAGAGGAACAGTCAAGACCAAGCTTGAGGTTTTGATCTCGTCTGACCATCATAATGACGTGGCAGTTAACAAGAATGAGGAAATGAGAATGAGAAGCCAATACTTAGTGGGAAATGTTCAGCTTGGTTTCCAACGTGCTGAGTGAAGTCTAAAACATACAAAACACATGTGGACAGTGGGAATGTGCTCCAGTAACTCAGGGAGGAAGATACAAACTTGAGAGCTATGGGACATAAATCATAATTGGTGCCATGAGAGAGGATGAGATTCAGTGAATACCTAGGAAGAAACTAGTAAAGACACAACCTAGGAAGCGCCTACATTTAAAGAAATAAAGGAAAGAAGAGAAGCTAGTAGAGGAGAAAGAACAGCAGAGATGTCCAGGAGAGCCGTGGGTCACCAGTCAGGGCCAAATGCTTCAAAGAGAGAAGAGTCGTCGTCAGATTTAGGAAGTGATTTTGGATTTGTCTTGGGCGGCTGCTTGTGACTTTTTTTTTTTTTTTTTTTTTTGAGACAGAGTCTCACTCTGTTGCCCAGGCTAGAGTGAGTGCCGTGGCATCAGCCTAGCTCACAGCAACCTCAAACTCCTGGGCTCAAGTGATCCTTCGGCCTCAGCCTCCCAAGTAGCTGGGACTACAGGCATGTGCCATCATACCCAGCTAATTTTTTCTATATATTTTTAGTTGCCCAGCTAATTTCTTTCTATTTTTTTAGTAGAAACGGGGTCTTGCTCTTGCTCAGGCTGGTGCTTGTGACTTTTGAGCGAGTACTTGCAGAAGAACAATCAAAAGAGCAATTCAAATGTATATCTCAAATATCTTTTTGATTCTGAAACTTATGGAATCCAAAGTTGATGTTTTGAAACTAAAATAAAGAAGCTCTCAACAAGAAGGAACCAATATCTCATCACTCTCTCTCTTCAGTAATTTCACCTCTGTATCCAAAGTAGCCCAAGTAATTGCAGGTCATTGGAGCAGCCAATGGCCAAAGTCCCCACCTGTGTAAGCTCAGCTGTGTGTGTTGGGACGGCTGGAGCTGCCCATACTTTGAATCCAGTGAGGCTGAGAACAGAAAGAACCTAGGAAACTCAATTTTATCCTGGTGGGGACAGAGATCTACAATATAGGTGGTCCCAAGGCTCCTCTAGTAGAGAATTCAAGATGAGCATTCAATGAGGAGCAGCTCATGGCTGCCCCACAGAAGAGAGGAACCACTCGACCACCCAAATGATTGATGCAGCAACATTTTCCCATGATAAACCCCAAGCTGTAGAACAGAAGTGATTTCTTCTAAAATAAGCTCTACCTTTACCAAATGTACAGTAAGGATTTACAGTATGCCTGAAAGATGAAAACATGTTAAATTAGCAAAACTTTGGGTTCAAAAAGGTGTATCTCATATGCCAGCAGATAAAGCATGCTGCCTCCGCTCACGCTGACATTTTTGTCAACACGCTCTGCTAATTATTCAGGATAACATTTTTCATAATTGGCAAGGCCATGCCCCCTGTGTGGACTTTCTCAGTGAATGTTGAAAATTGCTAAATACAATTTACGTAATTTATTTTTGTCAATGACCTTATTAGTGCTTCCACTGCCAAACTGTGTTTGTGGGTGGATGCATGTATGGAAATGCAGTCTTGACTTTTTCAAAAAAGAAGTTATATAACTTTACACTTCATAAATTTAACAACCAAAATGTTATCTGTAAAAAGTGTTTCAGAGAAGCACTGTTTTACCACTGACTGGTTTGATGGGAGCTGATTAGATAATGGTTTCTCATCTGTGTGTTGTTACTGATATTGGCCACATTCCAGTTGGCTGCAAAGGTGTCTAAATGCTCGCAAACAAAAATTACCCACAAACCTGTGACAGGGTTCTCTGAGTTCATGGATACAGATCACTGCACATCTGGATGGATTGTTTTGGCTGAGTTTATAATGTCACATCCCTTGTAAACATGATACACCTGTCTCTCTGTTTAACAGACAGTTTTTGAAGCTAAGGCATTTATTTTCTCCCAGAACTCAGCAGTGGCACAGTATTTAGCAATATTGAACCCAGGAATCACTAAAACATTCTAGGATTTCCATTATTTCATCTTCAGATACAATAGCCCTTTACTTAAGTAAATGAGCAGAAAAATCTGCTTTATTTTGTCATAAATGGGGAAATAAGGGTCGACCGTGTGAGGATCAAAACGTTGATGATTTCCATTACCTTTTAGAAATTAAAGACAGAGATTTGTAACTATTTTCATTTTTGACATGTTGGAAGTAATTTTTGCCGTCAGTGTTATAGAGGATCAATCACCAAGCTTTCTGTGAGCATCAACTATATACAAGGCACTATGTAACAGATTTACAAAGAAGTGTATCCCTTTTGTCACACTACTCTAGAGGGCCTTGCAACCTATTTAGGAGGATAAGATGGACACACATGAAAAGATACTAAACAGGACAGTAAATAGGTGTCAATCATGTGCAAGGTGGGAAGAAGGCAGATGATGAATGGCAGATGCTGGGGTCCACAGCAAACAAGGTTGGAGGCTGCCCTTTGATTCAGGACCTGATCTGCTGCCTGCCCGGTCAATCGCCGGATGCTACTCTGCCCCTCATCTCAAAATCATTGACTTCAAATGAGCCACTTTATTAGCGTGGACCTCAGGATTTATTTCTAGCCAGGGCCACAAAATATGTATATATATATCAGATTTCCACCTCCTCATCCCCAGCATTCTGCTGCTAAGCCTCAAATATAAACTCCCATTCCCAAGGTGCATACATATATTCACACTCATCTTTATGTTTACTGGATATACCAGCCAAGATAATTACGCTGGGAAGGAAACACAGGTGCCAATACTTAAACACTGCTAGGGCATTTGGAATCGAGGGTTGAATAATTTTCAGAATAAAACCCCTGGCGGCATATCTTCATAATTATGGTGTATATAAAATAGTTAAACACAGCCATGTGGAAGACAAACAGTTTCTGAAGAAGGAAACACACTCATGAATTTTATTTGTGACTGTGAGAATTAACTCATAATTCAAAACTGGTGGGTTAAAAATTGATCTTAAATCTTCTCCTAATTCATTTAGTCCATTCCAAGTACCTGTATTGAGTATTGAGTTCTGTGACAGGGGTTGGGAAAACAAAGATAAACCAGTCTCTGCACTCAAGGAGTTTGTAGTTTGGTGGGAGAGAGACAAGAAAATAAGCTATGGAGAAGTATACATGTGCTTCTACAGGAGCACAGGGTAAGAAGAAATG
This sequence comes from Lemur catta, assembly GCF_020740605.2. Lineage (NCBI taxonomy): Eukaryota > Metazoa > Chordata > Mammalia > Primates > Lemuridae > Lemur > Lemur catta. Next base: position 87,429,581 of record NC_059132.1, on the reverse strand, counting down.
GGGACAACCAGGAGGGGATGACGTCTGAGTTGAATTTTATTATAAAATGATAAAAAGAAGGAAAAAGACATAGCAGGAAAAGGACACATGACATGTGTTGGAAGTTGATTGGGGCCCAACAAATAGCATCATTTTCCCCCAAATAAGAATCAACTGAGAAAAAAAATCCACAGACACAGTGGAAGGAAACTGTCAGGGACTGAATTCATACATAGAAATCCTAACGTCTGAATGTGATGGTATTAGGAGGAGGGCCTTTGGGGAGTGATGAGGTCATGAGGGTGGAGACATCATGAGAGGGTTGCCTTCATCCAAGAGATGCTGAGAATTCTCTCATCTCTTTCCACCATGTGATGACACAGAAAGAAGCTGACATTCTACAACCTGGAAGAGGGTCCTCACAAGAACCTGACCAGGCTGGAGGTACCCTCATCTGGAACTTTCAGTCTCCAGATCTGTGAGAAATAAATTGCTGTTGTTTATAACACCTGCCCCCACCACCACCCCCAGTCCATGGTACTTTGTTATAGCACCTCTAACTAACTAAGGCAGGAGCCAAAAAGAAAACCTTCAAAGGCCAGGGTGGAGGATCCAGGTTACATATGTGGGCAAGTAGACACTGATAATGACTTGGCCAGACTTAGCCAGCCGCAGGGAATACTGGACCAGGAGAACATGGGGAGCCAAGAAGAACAGACAGGCTCCCCAAAATAAAAAGAGAGAGGACAGGCTGGCACACTCCTGCTCAGTTTCTCTTTCCAAAATCTCCAATTAGATCCATCACTCTCTACCTTCTCTGGAGTGAAAAGTGTTAGGACATAAAAGGAGGAATGAAGTCAGGAACGTCACTGTAGGGAACTTTAGGAACGTCACTGTAGGGAACTTCCTCCACGTTCATAGATATGCCAGACATGAGAAAGAAACATTATTCCCTGACCTTGTGCAATTTCACAGACATGACAGTGTGGCATGACATGAGACAGAAACCTCAAATAAGTTGATATGGCGGAAACAAAGTACCTCTAAACAGATACAGCTGCGAATGAGACTGTGGGGGCCATCTTACAAAGGGCACATTATGGGATGAATGCTTTGTGTTCCCCCAAAATTCATATGTTGAAACCCTACTCCCTAATGTGATAATATTAGGAGGTAGGGTCCTTGGGAGATAATTAGGGTTGGATGAGGCTGTGTGGAGCCCTCATGAATGGAATTAGTGTCCTCATAGAGTCCCAAGAGAGCTGGCTTATTCTCTCGGCCATGTGAGGATACAATGAGAAGTCAGCAGTTGTGACCCAGAAGAGAGCCCTCACCGGCCCCCAACCAGGCTGGCACCCTTACCTCAAATGTGGAGTTCCCAGAGCTGTGAGAAATAACTGTCAGCTGTTTATAAGACGCCCCCCCCACCAGTCGATGGCACTTCGTTACAGTGGCCTAGATGACTAATACATGCTGTAAACAAGAAACCAGGCATTTTCTATATCTTATACATTATGTCCCCAGTATCGCAAATCCATTTCTTACACCAAATCTAATCACAGTTTCAGTATTTTGAGACCTGTGACTAAATGTTGGTGATAATGTTAATCTGTGGGGAATACAAGTAATCAAAAGTCAGCAGGCAGAATAAATGGACAAATGATAGATTTAGTAGGAATACTCCTAACTAGCAGCAACAAACTCTCCCTTCTGCCTGTCTATTCATTTTAGTGTCTGCTCATAGTTACTCTGAAGGTTTTTAAGTAGTCTACAGTAATGGAAATATTGTTTTCTACGTCTTCAAACAATCATTCACAAGAATCTATATGGACATAGTTTTAAAGTTATTAATTATTTACTACCTTGTAAAAGATCAATTCTGCCAAGACATTTCCTCTCAATACCTAGCAAAATTGAGATTTCATTTTGGCTCACAGAAACGACTTTCTGAAAGGATTAAGTGACATTTAAAAAATTGTTTCTGATTAACTCCACTATTAAGATTAATACCCTAAAATATTCTGTCTTGTTTTATCTATAAAAGATAATATGGAAGGCCTTAACTAAAAATTTATATATTATACACATAAATATGTGTGTGTGTATAAGAGACTGAGCTATCTTAAATTCTTTGCAGAACAGAATAAGAATGTAAGTTTAAACATACATATACACAAACACCAAATGGAAAACAAAATCATTCTAGCAATGATCTTCTGTTGTTTCTCTAACCATTAAATAAAAATTGCATCAGCCTGAAGTTTTTTCCTCTCATAGTGCTCAACAGAAACACAAAGTAAGGGTGCCTTTATTTGCATAGTGTCACCTCACCTTAAGAAAATCCCTCCCTTGCTTCTCTCCACTCTGCCTGGCTGGTGAACTCCTTTGATTCCTGCTGCTGAAGTTCCTGTTTGCTCTCAAGATTGTTTGATCACTCAGGGCAAAACAGAACAGCGTGTAGCTGTTGCCTTTTTGGCACAGGCTTGATATTCAGCAGTAGGTGGTTTCTCACCAGTTTGGCTTTTGCTTTAGGACAATGAGTGACAAGATGTTAGTTCACACAGCACGACTTATATAACTTACAAAAGAAAAAGATCAGGCTGGAGGTTTGTTCAGCAAATCAGCAAGATTTCCGAAACAAGAATGAAAGTCTTTTCCCTGCATCTCAAAATAAAAATGACTTGGCTAAACTACTAAAGGGCAACTCAGTTAAGAAAATGAGTCAATGTGTTAGGTTAATGCCATTCAAAAGAGCCAGACTGGATTCCCTAAAGATGTCTTTTTGGGGGGAATTGAAAAAGGAAAATATCATTTACCAAGGTCTTTATTTATTTAAACAGTGGCCATGTTAATATAAAGAATCTAAACTTTAAAAAAAAAAAAAAGGCTGCTTCAGAATTTCATGAAGCCAAAAATTACATGGCATAATTTTGTTTGATCCTGATAAAACTTTTATGTAAACGCTTGTCTCTTCCTTAGAGTTTTTTTAGCTCCCCTCCAAAAAATGGTTTTTAGAAAGTCAAGCATCCTTTAACATGAAAACTCTAAAATAATTGTTTTTTAATTTGGGAACTTGTGGTTTTGAAGCATCAGTTGTGGTTTATTTTTACATCTACAGGATAAGCTTTCTGAGAAGTTATACAATCATTGTCAAAACTCAGGGTCTAAGATTTCTCAATGAATCATGACATTTTGTTCACATTTGACTCTTCCTCTTTGCTTCCTAAAACTAATAGTCACATTGCAAACAAAATTTCCAAGATTATCCAATGTTTGGTTACCATGTTTTTCATGAATTAAAAAAAAGTCTATGCATCCCTCTGGAGTCTGGAATGTTGATCTCAATATACTTAACTACAGTTATGTCTGAAGAGGACAATCTTGTCCCAAATTTAAGAAGGCAGTTAGATTTTGCCAGGTAATTTAATGTCCATCCCCTCTACCCATCAGTCACACACATATTCCTTTTAAAGATTGCTTCCCAGTGCAATCATAGGATCCTTTTGCTTATATCGCTCAGTTGTTAAAATTTTTCACACATCTTTGAAAATAAAGTAAAAACAAAATAACTTCTATAATAATTTTACAGTCTCATTTTCAAAACATAACAGAAGTCAAATACATTGAAAAACCAACCAAACATGGTTTCAGTAAGCTAAAAGCAAATAAATGCACATCTTCTATACTGCAAGGTTCTATTTTTTCTAAGTTGGAAAAAGTATTAGAAAGGTTATTAGCAGTAAATAAAGCATAGAGGTAGGGTCATGCCATGGAACAGTCATTGTGCTAGTAACAAAAGAAACGAACTCATGCCAGCTCAACCTCTCACCACTTGATCTCTCCGACTTGACCTTTCTGAGATGCTGGACAATAGCTGCTCTATTCACCCACTACACTAGGTGGCTGTGAAGTTCAACTCGTATCATGTATGTAAAGGTGCTTGACAGATGTAATATGCCTAGAAAAAGGTTAAGTGTTATTGTGTCAGTGTGAGTTGTTATGATTTTGTTAAGGTGAGGTGAAAGCTGCTATTCTTATCCTTCTATTCCCACTTTCAGTCTTTGTAAAAGAGAATGACTAAAGGAAATCGAGTTGTCGTGATAAAATCTCCATGAATCAAAGTAGCAAAGCTTACAACTTATTTCTTAAGTCCTCACTTCCATCCTATGACCCAGTTATGTCATATAATCCTATATTTTTAGATATGGAAAGGACATTAGTCAATTTATAGTCCCAAAACATATTATATACAAGGAGACTGAGGTACAGATATAAAAAGACGTAATGAAGGTTGTGCCCAAAACGACCCCACTGTAAGCTTAAGAAGCCAGCGGGCAGGGAAAGGTGGGGGTTCATTTTTAGACTTCTGGCTACCTCTATGGCTCATGGTAGTTCTAAGAAATAGTGATTAGTACTGGAGTCATGGATAGCCAGTGGGAATCTGCAAGAGAACAAGTGCTGTAAACATCATTTCTATGAGAGTTACAAATAACAATCAAATTTGGTCACCTATATTATTTGTGTTTGAAAAGTGTCCATGCTGATTGAAAAAACACATTCAGGCACTGCACATCTGTGCTCTGAGGTGTTGCAGGGCTTTCATCACACTAAGCCTGTTCTTTGAGAGAGACCAGCTTCATACTGAACTCAGCATGAGGACAACAGGGCAAGACACCAATTAGTGGAGGCATTTGCACCAACTTGACAGAACCACTGTGCAGGGAAGTTCACTGGAGCCCAAGCAATGGTGGAAACATGCCCTTTGGCAGTAAATAATTAAACTGAAAGTAAAAACTTTATCCCTCATAGGGAAAATCTGCAGCCTCCAGAAAATCTGATCCGCTACCAATCCCACGTGGCCTGGACAAAGCCCCTAGAAATTCCACTGGTCTCCTGTGCTGCACTTCCTGTGTGATCTAAATTCACTTTTTTGAACTTCAGCAGCATAGGCATCGAAGGAGAAGTCATGACTGTGAGTTAGCATGGTATGAAGTAGACACTGTCAGGACCCCCAAATCCTTACTCCCTGAAAATAAACACCATTTATAATTATTTGCCTCTCTAGCCAGCCAATGCAATACTTTTGCAGTTTACAAGTTTTCATTTAACTATAATTTTAAGTATTATATTTCCCAGGTTTTTACAACATAAATTGCTTTTAGAGCAAAAAAAAAAAAAAAAATTGTGAGATCAGTAGCCATGCGTTGGCTGTATTTTTTGTAGCACTTGTATTGCTTTTAATCCTAATTTCCAGATCTAATTCCCTCTTGGTCTATTTCCATTTAGACTGACCTGTTAAAAAATACTAAGGAAAGATCACAAACCGAGTCTCCTATGATAATATCCTCAGAAATTTTAAACAGCTTAAGAGGTTTGGCCTCAGACTCAAACATTAACATGATCGTTCAATTTTAATGAGGTCAAACAAGCTGCTGGGCATCTGGCCGGTGCTCAAGGTCTTGGCCTGAGTAGGGAGGGCCATCTTGTTCTTACAGAGAATGGGTAAGACATAGTGACAGGTGATAATGTAATGCACAAGGCTGCTGCCCCTGGCCATTTCATCTTTTCACCCCACTGGATTCCTGGAGGCAATGATGTTTTAGCCAGATATAAACCGTTCTACCAATAGCTGAAGATCTGAAGAAGAATCACAGTTTGCAGGGAAAAATTTTAAAGTATTTAAATAAACCCCTAACATTTGTCACAATGGGTTCATCAACCTGAGGAAATAAGAAAGGAAACAGACCTCAAGATGTGCTAGGCAAAGAGATAGAGACTAAGGAAGAGTCAAATTAATGCCGCTGTATTTTCATCTTGATTTTAAACAGCAAACTCTTGAGCATTAAAGCCACATCAAAAATCTATATCCCTTCACAATTCCTCCCTCTTAAATATTATCTTTTAAAAAATTCAGTCATTAATGAATAGGTTTTTTTTTTTTTTTAGTAACAGCAATGTATTTAGGTCTAAATCATCTACTAATTATATAGGGATGTTCATTAGAGGACAAGATCAAACAAGAAAGCAAAATATTTAGGGAGAGCAATCTCAGAATTAACTCACTTGACAAGCAACTGCTTACATTTTTCCTTCCAATTACCAATATGAAATCTTCATCTTGGTATCAGGATTTGTACAGAGCCTGCCATGATACCAGTGAGGGAGGGGCCATGTCACCTAATATAGGAAGGAGAAAAGCACCTATAAACAATACTAACATTTACCTTTACAGTACAACATTGAGATTAAAACATACATGTAGGAACACCAAAGCCAAAACAGTAAAGTCATTCTCTATTAATATTACGCTACCTTCGAATCCACAAAACTCCACTATCTGATACATTTAAAAGATTATGAAGAAATAGGGAAGAGTTCTAAATCATAGAAATGGATATTAGAGCCTACAATTTGGTTCAATTGAATTATAAATAACAACAAGCTACCTTATTACAGAAATTGGAAATGTTCTCTAATAAAATTTGAGAAAGTACTTTATCATAAAATGAATGATGAAAATATAAGTCAAGAAAAGTGAAAAACTCAATGGTTTTCCTTAATTCCTAGTGAGAGAAATATCAGATGGATAAACAGCCAAGTGGGTATAGATGACTATTTCCTGAGATCAGAGAGAGGCTCCCTAAGTCCCTCTTGGGTTAAGTCCTGCCTTACTGTTGAGAATATGTACATGGGTTATAAATTATTTCCCCAGCTCCAAGATTCTTCCACCATGCACTCAACAACCTAAGTATATGGTCTTAAGTTGTAGAGATCTTCGAAAGGTACTTTTCTGTGTCACTACAAGCATGCAGGCAGGAAATCAGTGTTGCCCCACACCAGGAGCATGGTCCATTAGGACTTAATGTGATGTTGGAAACGTTCCTTAACTACACTAATATGGTAGCCATTGGCCTCATGTAGTTGCTAAGTACATAAAATGTAGCTACCCTGAATGAAGGCCTGAATTTTTAATTTTATTTAATTGTAAATAATTTAAACTTAAATAGCCATGAGGCTAGTGACTCCCCTATTGGACAAGATAGCTGTAAAAGTGAGCATAAAGCTTGTGCCCTGGTAATCAATCAGATCTATGAAAAATATGCATCAGCTTTCACTGTAAAAGAGAAACATCCCTCTTTAACACATCTATTTCAGTTCCTTCACCACCATAGTTTCGGTTTCTTAATATCACCTGCTGTGGGTTTCTGAAAATAGGGAAATTAAAACCCAGAATAGAAAATCTTATCAATTAAGTCAGTACATTCCAGGTGACAGAAAATATTGGCAGCATGGCCACTTACCCGTGCACCTCTTACATACAGATCATGTCACATAGTGCATTGTACAGCCCTATTCATATGTGTGGCAAAGAAGGCCACCAGCAACTATGAATAACAAGAATTTTTAGCTTAGAAAAGAAGCATAAACTTGAATCAATAAGAGTCCTCTGGCCAATAGAGTGGTTATTTTAAGAATCAGCTGTTTGGGTACAATGAACACTTTCTGGGTGATGGACACACTTATAACCCTGACTAAATCAATACATGTAACCAAAAACATTTGTACCCCCATAATATTTTGAAATAAAAAAAAATGCAAGGGGGAAAAAGAAAAAGAAAACAGCTGTTGTTACCTCCCAGGCAAGTAGTCCAAGAAGAAACAGACTTGAGCTACATCAAGGGAAATATAGATCAGATGCAAAGAGCTTCCTTCAAACTTCAATATTAGGCAATGGAATGGGTTCCCAAAGGGTGACTAGCACAGGGCACCGTCACACATCTGGCCTAGCTTACTGGTGTCATCCATTCTATGCTATTTCTAGAATTGTGTGTTTCATTTTAGCTGAATATGTTTAGTTGAGTATCTTACGTAAAGTTCCTGTAATATTTTTTCCAGACTTTTGACTCCCATGTAGTCTAGTGTGCATGCATAATCATTTCCTTAAAAGTATATGTTGAGAGTAAAGGTTAATAAGATCTTGTATATGCTATTACTAAGGCTGTTGTTTAGTTACAAAAGGTACCAACGTGGTTGGCATCATATTGAGGTACAAAAGATATAGTTCTTAACCTAAGGGCATAATCTAAAATTTAGACAAATGAAAGTTAAAGAGATGATTATGATATTACTACTCAAAACTTCTATTGGTAGACAAACTCTAGGAAAAAAAGTTTTTAGAAGCACTATGGAGCAGTATGAACTAATATTAATTTCAACTTTAAAAAATTTGGGAAAAATAGGAACAAAATAATAAGAAAACAAATTGACATATTGAGCAAGAATTTAGAGAGAGTAATAAGCTTGGTATGTGTTTGTTAGCAGTAGACAATAAGTTTAGAGGATTAATTATTAACTATGTTGCAGAGAATAAAATCCTGCTATGGGCTGTATTTATTAAGTGCAGTTTTGACAAGCAATAATTATGTGAGCATAACATTCCTTTTCAGAGTTGGTTGTTATTTTAAGCTTTCATGGTTCACTATTTGCCCCCAAAACTGTTAACCAATACCACAGATGTGAAACTTTCCAGTGGTCTTCACACGCACTTTCAGACTTCTACAAACACACTCTTGCTCTCAGGAATCAGAGAATCTTTGAGATAAGCTCTTCCCTACCCCATTGCCCGCCCGCACCCCAGGCCACAGCAAAATGGAAGATACAAAATGCGGTGATGCAGGATGGTGAGAAAGAGAGCTTTGGGTAGTGAACAAAGAGAAAGTAGATCTGAGAGACCGCAGGTGATGAAAGAATTAAAAACCCGAGACAAAGAAAGAACTAGGAGGGTCAAAACTTCAGGAGCCCTGCTTTCCTGTCTCCAGTCCTTGATCTGGCTGAAACTGTGAAGTGAAAGCCAGGGCTTGTGACAGGTGACTCTCTCACAGCACTTTCCGCAAGAGATCATCTGACTCCTACCACCAGTGAGACAAAGACCACGTGGAGGTCTAGGCTGAAAATCAAATCGTCAGCCTCTAGCTGATAAGGCTCGCACTAATAGATAGTAGGTAACTCATTGGTTAGGAAGGTGGGTTCTGGAGTCAGATGACCTGAGTTCAAGCTTCACACCACTGCCCAGCTGTGCAATCTTAGGCAAGTTAATTACACTGTCCAGGCCTCAGTTGCCCCAACTCTGAATAAGGTCACAGTAACGCTGACCTTGTGAACACTAAAGGAGATTGTGCTCAGGGAGACTTTAGAACAGTGGCTGGTTTGTTATAAACACTCAACAAGTATTACTAATTGTTATTATTTGTAGATTTTTTAATTCTTTTTGTATAGTTTAACTGTATTTTCCATAACAAACAAAATTACCGATATTTAACGGCTACATAGACATGGTGGTTTCAGTGGTTGGTAAATCCCATTAAACAGGTTTCTAATAGCAAACTGGCATTTAATGAGCATATTAATGGTTTTATTGCCTTTAAAGTAAACCTTTTTTTCAACCATTTAATTTCTGTTTATAGCATACTTCCATTCTTTTAAAAGAAGAATATAAAGTTTCTCTTAAAAAGAATAACGATGTCTATTGACTCGTTTTCCTCCCTGTTTTATTGACTGCTTAAATTCTTAGAAGCATTTGGGCAAAGACACTTTGGCTGTTCAATCCTGCCGGGTCGTATGTTGTGAGATCACTTTCTGTCTAATCACAAATGCGACATGCTGGTATAACTTCCTGTTTTGCATTTCAACAGTTGCTGATTGAAAGACAATCCTAAACATATTCGCTTTTCATTTGACAGCACAGCTTCTATCTTTATGCTCATCTTTCTCATTTCCCTTTTTGTCTTTGCCCCTCCTAGATGACTTCAATCCCATCGTTTCTGTTCCTGTTTACCTGCAGTATCAGTATTGTGTTATCATTCTGTTGATCTGTGCTTTCTTCTACCCCATAATTCCTATCAGTGTAAACTCTTTCCTTAGATTGATTAACTGACCCCATTTAAGGTACTGTTTCTTTGTCTGTTCTCAATTGATTATCACACATTCATCAGGCACTGGATAAAATTCATGGCATGTGCTGCAAAGTGATAAGGGAGATCATTTGCTACTAGAGGAAGACGCATCTACTGATCATATAGCAAAGAGCAAGCTGGCCTCTGCCTGAGATCTTGTAGGGACGTGCAGAAAACTCACAAAAGCCCCCCTAAAAGAGTCAGCTGTAAACAATCTGCCAAGTTGTCAGCTGTAAACACCTGCCAAGAGGCGAGATCACCCTACAAGGAGCTGAGAATTAACATCTTTGCTGCTTTGCTTACCTCTTTTCCCTCCCTGCCCCCAATCTTTGAAGAGCCAGAAAACTCTGTTGGTGAGTTGGAGGAGAAGTAGTAGGAGTAGAAGGTTAGGTAATAAATCTCTTCCATCCCTACTTGAACTCTGGCTTCCCTCTTACAGCAGACTCAAGCTGCCAGACAGGAAAAAAACCTCAACTTCAGCACAAGATCAAAGTTACAAATGCGAGCTACTGACAGTTGAATTACTAAACTGAGGCAGTTTTCTGTGACCTGAAGTGACCAGAAAACTTGTATTACCCAAGAGTGACCAGAAACATCATCGAGTTTGCCTAAATTATCACACAGAAATGGGGGAGACTAAGCACGCAGACTACATTTAAAAGGATAGAGGGAGATAAAATCGAAGCTGACTATATTCTGCAAGTCATCTCTGTTCAATGCATTAGTTGTTTCTTGGAAGAGAAGACTGGTGATATGAAGGGACAAGATGGCTTCCCCAAAGATGAAGATGTCATGCCCGGGACAAACTCAGTGACGCCCTGGAAACCATGGAAGTCGTCTCGGGCAGGAAATATTTCGCTTGTCATCATTGAGCCAAGAATTATTGGTCACTCCATCATGTTTCATCTGCACCTAGGGACACGGGAAGGCATCAGACCACAAGTCTTTCTATTTCCACAAGCTGCTGAGAAGGAATCATCTAAAATGCCTCTCCCCGGCCTCCCAGGAAAGTGTTACGGGGATTCGCATAATGAATTATTATAATTATCTCTTTTAAATAATGGCCTAGGCATTAACAGAAACATTCTTCTTCTGCATATCATTTCTATCACTTAAAGACACAAATTATGGCAGCACAAACTACCCAGAGAAGGGGTTCTAAATCAATGCAAAATAACAAAAGAATAAAAAGCACATCCCCAGAGACACACCAGGAAACGCACACTGTTTTGCATTTATTAAAATGCAGGTGTAAGCATAAGGCATAAAATGACAATATTAAACCAAGAGCTTAAATTATGTAGAATTATGTAGAATATTTTATAAGATTATAACTTTTCTCTCCTTTGGGGAAACAAAGGGGGGAAATTGCAGTTTCCTTAGACTGTTCACTGTTGATTTGAAAGGCATCTAGTGCAATATAATACTTGGCATTTATTTTTTAATGAATGAATGAAAATCAAAAGAAGGATTCAGAATCATTCAAGAAAAAAGTTTGGAAATAATACTGAAACTCCAAAATTACATGTAAATCCCCACAATAATCCAGGAAAGCACCTTCTCCCAATCTGACTTAGAGGCAAGACCTGTTTAACTCCATGAAACAGGTGGTCTACTTCTTTAAATTGTCCACTGTAAGCACGTGATACATAGGTATCTGCTCTGTTTTGTTTTAAATAGAAACACCTCCTAACTGCATTTTCTTTCTTAGGCCTTTAGGAATCACACCTCAAAGGTGGTGCACTATAGGAATTATTAATAGAACAGTCCTAGAGGCCAAGGGCCTTAGTGGAAGTTATAAGTCTTGCTCCACCCCATTAAAGATGCACAAGATGTTTACCTTGCCATAGCTTATGTATCTTTAAAAAGCTCAAATAATACTAATTCAATGCAATTCATAAGTTATCAGGAGAATCCAAGTCACTGAACGTGAAATTGTATGAAGACAAGTGATGTATTTTTTTTTTTTTTTTTTACAATGTTTCCACAAGAAAACTCCATTTCAGTAAAGGACAAGGGAACAAATAGAAAGAGAGAGAGAGAGAAAGAAAGTATAATGCTATAGGTAAGGACCACATATCTCTTCAAACCATTTACCCTAATATGTAAATAGAGACAACGGCTACAAAGAATAAACAACAATTCAAAGAAAGAAAGGGGCCATTTAAGACTATTGAATTACAAAGGCCTCTGGCAAACCCCAACAAAATCCAACCTCCCCAGGCAAATCACCACTTTCACAAGCCATGGGGTATCCTAGTGAGTTTCTGTCTGTAGTATACCATGGTAGCTCTTCTAAGTTCTCTCTTCCTTAACTTGTTGCCCCCACTCCTGCAAAAGGGAGACTGAAATATCTTTTAATGTCCAAATCTATTCTCCAGATTCTTTGTTTTGCTCCACTAAAGCAATATTTCATTTCCTCCACTCCAATTCCATATTAAAAAAAAACTATGGTGTTTCCTTCACTTCCGTGTTTGAAGCATTTGCCTTGACCATTTGGGGCAGGAATAAATTTTTCATCTGCAATTTGATAATTCTTACTTCCTTAGCAGTAATTTGCATTTTTGGAAGTTCCAGTAAAAACCCCAAAATTATTTCTTAAAATTGGTTTTCTAACTTTTTAAAAAATAATAGGGGCACATTACAGAATATATTTAAAAATGTAAGTTTTAAAAAGTAGAACATTTTCCCACAATTACACATATATGTAACAATGGCTAAAACATTAGCATACCTTCATCCAGTGTTTTTTAAATAATTTGGGGGATTTTTTTTGTTTGTTTCTTTTTTATTCTTGACCTTTAATGTAGTCTAATTCATACTGCATATACATTTGCTATCCTACTTTTTTCACCTAACATTATATCATTAACATTTTTTCATGTCAAAAATTATTTGTAGCATAAGGGTTAATGCTAGCTATAGTTTATTATTTGGATATAACACTCAGGTTTACTATAATGAAATCTAGGTTGTTTTATATCGATTTCTAAAAAATGCTAGTTAGTTTGCTATGGAAGTTTGGATCTACTCACAATTTATCTGGTTTTTAAACATCAGGAATAGTTTTGAATTGGAGCAAATGCCTTTGTAGCACTGAGATATTTATCAATTTTTCTCTTTAACCGGTTAAAATATGAGCTGTTGCCTTCATTTTCCTCTTTTTTTACTTTTACTGTCCCACAATTGGAAAATGTGGTCAGAAATAGGTCTCCTTTTTTAGAATGATATGAGATTATCTTTGGCTGTGCTTTGTTTATAATATGCATGTTTAGTGCTAAGTATTTCGAGCTTTGACAATAGAAAAAGAAGCTTAAAGATTATTTTTCATAAACTTAGAAGGACACTTGCAAGTCTCTGTTTTATCTCTACTTTATCATTTATATCATTTATCTATGGAAGTGAATTGGTGCAATGCTGGAGCCCAGATGGCGTGTCACTGTTTCTCTCTCCTTAGTAACCATTTCCTAAGAAATACTTTAAAGAAACTCTGTTAGTACCCAGTCATTCCAATTTATACTGGACTGAAGAGTTTCCCAATATGTGGGACTTTAGGTGCTAAAACCAGTACAGTCCTAGGCAAATTAGGATGGTTGGTCAGCCCTGAACAATTTCCCAGAGTGAAGTTTATTTAATCGCAAATGCCTCAAAACTTAAATCCAACCTAGTAAACCAGTTCCTGTTGAAAAGGTTCAGACTTTATGCTAAAGTGTTTTGAATTTTATACTCTCTCAAAGTACCCTTGTTTTTTGCAGAATTTTCCATTCTATAACCTTACTCTGGTTTCAAGCAGACTGCTGCTAATCTAATGCTTTTGAGCTGAGTAGTAAGTGATTATTTAAGCACATCTTGCAGGTTTCCTGGGATGGGCTTGTCTTGGGTTTTACTGAGTGCATTTGCACTGTGCACACAATTTGTATTGGGAATTGTTCCTTTAATTTCTAAGGCATTTACAAAACCAGTTTCCCTGACTAGGATCATTTTCTGCGCCATAAAACACACTAAATTTGGTTTAGTAGGAGGCATCAGTGAAAGCCTTTGTCATGGACTCCACCAGCAAGGCATTCCTACAACACGCCATCTAAATGTTTCGGAAATTTTACAGAGTTGAGCAGATGGTTGCGCTCTCTGATATTGGCCATAATGGCCCCACAAAGCTTTGATTTCATTTGTAAAATTTTAATCTTTAAATAATGAATCATAGAAGGGGGCACTGAGAAGCACTTTTTGAAATTATCCAATGATGTCATCCTGTGGGCCCATAAGTGGTTAGATGCAGCTTCCTGTTCACAATCTTACAACCTATTGGCTTCAAGATGTTTGCAGGGAGAAGGGAGAAAATGCAGATACAAAATTTTGAAATTCTGAATTTTGTCAGTTACTGAAGGAAGAAATAAGAAGGAGACTACCAACCAGAAGCTAAGCAACTACCAGAAGCTGAACAACTACCACACCTCAGCACTCCCACATCAATTGCACGGCTCTCTTTGATATGAGGGCAAATCATAACCCCGCCCTCTCTAAGAGCCGCTTTGTGGACCACAGGGGAGGAAAGGCCTCATGACATTCACATGGTCCTGGTACTCACAAGTTAACAAACTTCAAAATGTTATTTGAAAGGGAAACTAATAACATATATTAAAAAGAGGTCACAGTGCTCTTTGAAGATCTATAAAGGAGTCATGATCTTTGTTCAAGGAAGTAAAATATTAGGGAAATTTTTGTTAGTGGAGTTCTGAACTGAATGTGTGCCATGGAGTTCTTCTGATTATGGAAGCTGCTTCCTATTCAAAAATAAAATAAAATGCTCTTGACATGCAAATGATAATAATGTCCCTTGGTATTATGTAAAATATAAAACCAAACTCTACAAAGTATCCCAGTACTATTTATTTAAGAATATTCTGGTCAAACTTCAAGGTAGAGCCTACAGGCAAATATTTACCCAGATTACTTGAAAAGGGATTTTCATTGAATTCCATTGTCCATCTTTATTTCATTGATTTCAACTATTCAACTTTATTTTTAAATGACATCAGATACTTATCATAAGAAAGTACCACCATTAAGAGACCACAAGTAACAATGGTAATACTAATAGTAGTCACAATAAAATCTGAATTTTTATAACAGTTAATAACTCTACAACTAACTACAATGAACTACCTCAATTTACAAATAAACATGTAACTTATATTTCCCCAGGCCACATCTGGGACAGCATAATTGACCCAGTAAACAAAAAATTACTCCCTGGCTTAGTGCAAAGAGTGAAAGTAGCTAGAATTCAAGTTATAAAACCTTCTCCAACTGGTTCAAGAAAGCTACTAGTTTCACTTGATTTCACCACATGATTGTAGCTACCACCCTTTCCTGACTTATTTTATCCTCCATTTTCTCTGTTGTTCCAAGTAGCTCTCTGCTTGTGCTACTGTATTCCAGTGGCAGCTGTTGCTTCTTCTCTTGGTGGCCCTGTTAGTCCTACTGAAACCAGGAACTCTGGCCTGCAGTAATATGTTCTGTGCTGAGGGCATAGCTGCTCTCTCACTCACCCGAGTTCCTCTGGTTGAGCTCTGTTGCTAGGCAACAACACCATAAGGCCGTGGATGCTCGTTTCATATGGATACATCTCCGGATCACTTTCTGTGTCAGTCCCTTTCCCTGGGATTCTGACACAAGTCTTTGGAGACCTGGCCGGAAGACATGCACAGTAATTAACCAAGCTTATATAAAATTACTAATAATTCTTCATGGTCATGCTGCCATCCTGCATCCCAATCTCTGTCAGAGGAAAACCCTAAATCAAAATGTATTCAAAACTGACACAATTCTGTCATGGCAAAAATGACAAAAGATGGCACCATCAAAATCTCATGTAGCTAGCTCTTTTGTTGAGAAACTAGCCTCAGGCAGAGCCTGAAAGAGTCCACTGACAATTATCCTCTACCTAAAGCTCCTAAGAGGAGACTGACGCTCATTCCACTGAAGCCTGCAGTGGTTATGGGGCCAATCCCTGAAAATAGAAGAATCCGAAACATGATAGAAGACAGAAGAATGGATTGCCTTTGGTGCCTCAAATGATGAAAGTAATTTTGAATAAACCTGGGATTTCACATAGCCTCACATTGTACCCATTGCATTAATTTTCGTTACATAGCTATGAGTCAAGGCACTTCAAATTCATACTTGCTGATAAGAATTGTTTGGTTTCTTAAATAATAGCGTTATCTCTTTAGATACTCAGACTTAAAATACTGTCTATCGTATTGTTTTTCTTTTTTCTCTTGCCACATTTTTGTGAGACATAAAATATTCCACATAGCCATTAGTGATTATGTAACAAGTATATATGCAGGGTTGGAAAACACATGTTTCAAGCTTGATTATTCTTCTATCTTCGTCCACTAGCATAATCCAATCTATCAATTTAGCAAATGGGATGTGATAATGGCTGTGACAAGGCTAGTGCCACGTCGTAGCCTCCTTTGTCAGTAGGGAGTTTGGGAAGCCAAGTAGAAGTGAGATAGAACCACCAGTGTAATATATCTGAAAGTATGTAGATAGCGACATGATAACTTTTATTCTGGTTTATAGTAGTATTAAAATTATCAGATCATCAGTAATATCAAAAGTGCAGTGAGTCAAATTCTATATGTATCAACCTTCTAATGATATGACGCTTATAAGCCGTTCACCTTAACCTCTACAGGTTGATTAGGTTCCTTGTAGCTAAAGTAATTTCTGCACAGAATGCTGCTGGAATCTTAAACACACCCCAATATTTAAACTCTAAAATGTAGGGATGCTTTAAGACATTCAAAAGACCCCAAATAATAACTAGGCAAATTCCCATTAATCAGCTGCCAGAAGTTTAGGCACATTAGCAAGGGATTCTCTGAAAAATCTCTGGTACATTTATGAGATTAAAACCACCCATACATTGCCAAGTGCAAGGTCCATCCCAGATGATATCCAATCAATATTTATCAGGCTTCTCCAGAATGAGACAGAGAAGACTGGGAGCGAAGAAATCTGTCTAAGTTATCTTTAAAATGAGCTATGTGGCTTTGGGACTATCACTTAGGTATTTCCTGGCCTCAGTTTCTTCTGCTGCAAACTGGGCAAGACAATCTGTGGTTCCTCCCAAAGAATTCCTCTGCTCAGTTAACAAGGTCGTGGGCAAAGGGAAGTTTTATTTTAGAGTCCATGGGAGGCCAGAACATAAAACATTATAATTTCAAGCACTTTTCTATTTTAAGCATCATTATGTTTGAGGGAAAATAATCCCAAATGTTTTAAAACTAATTCTTCTTAGCAACTTTCTAACAGTCTCCGAATTTATTCAAATTAAGTAGCAAATTGAGACATCCTAGAGCAGATATACATTTAGTTTTAAATTGCTGCCTTTATATTTTACATATCATTGAATTTTCAAATAATACAATTAGCTATGGTGCAAAAATATAAGTGAATTGAATTTAAACTCTGAAGCTACAGGGATAGAAGTTTTTAATCACTAGATGTTCCGTAGCATAACTGAATCAAGTTGTTTATGATAATTTTATTACCTCGGCCCTCTTTTTAACAGAGATATTATATTTTCTCATGATGTATGATATCACACTTTCAAAGCCCTTTCAGTAATTGGAGCTCCATGAGCCTGGCTTCCAGGGCTCATTAATGTGAAAAATTATCTTAAAAGTTAGGTAAATGTAGTTGTTTCATTTTGGCTTGAGACTGCCAAATATTAAAGATATTTTCTATATCTCTGACACTATTTCTAATTAAAGATCATCTCTTTTTGTCAACACTGTGTCTTCATGAATTTCATTTACTTTAAACTTATTTGTAACCAGATAGATTTAATTTTTCAAGCTAAAAATATGAATGTCTCCCTTTTACCCAAATTGTAAAATTTCTTTTCAAAACCTGACAACAGGGATTTTAACCATGATTGCTCATTAGCATCACCTAGGAAATTTGGGAGGGGGGGGAATTCATAGCTGGGCCCTGCCCCAGAATATTTAAATCAGAAATCCTAGAAGTGGGAAGCAGGTATTAATATGTTTTAAAATAAACCCAGAGGGTGTGCAGCCAGGGCTGAACTGCTGGTCTACAGTAACTGCCTGTCTCAGTGAACTTACACCCATCCCTGTTGCATTTTGCCGTTGACATTCCCATCCTGATGCCCACAATTCCCTCTATTTTCCCTCTCTATAACAGTTTTTCAAAAGGCTCATGAAGTAGTAGTTTGCTTTCTTTTCTCTTTCTTTATAACAGTTCTATAGAGTTAGCAGCATATGTCTCATCCCATTTTACAGGTGAGAAAGCCTTGGATTTGACCAAGGAACATACATAACAAGTGTTATGGCAAGAATAAGTACTCAGGCATTCTTATGTCGAGTCTAGTGCACTTCCCACTGTATGATGCTGCTTTCCATGCTTGGAACCCCAACATCTGCCTTTAGTCACCCTGCCCTGCATACAAAACTATTATTGATGCTATTCAAAGAAAATGCAGAGGGAAGAAAGGTGATTCATGTGTGTAGTTGAGGCCCACTGACTACCTGTTTTCAGCCCATGATAATTCCTTCAAGGGTTTTGGCAAGACCTTCAATGTTTTCTTACAGAAATTTAATCTTACTAAAGACGAGTCATTTTAATAAACAATGAACTCATTAGTTTTTAGCCAATTATCAATTAATTGAAAAGGATTAGCCAGAATTATGCTCTAGTCTGTTTTTCTCTATTACATTAGCCCTCATTTCCTAACGCCTCTTCTCTAGCTAACAAAATTCCCAACTCGGACAGTTTCTTCTCTCTGGCCTACACACCTGGAAAGAAAAACAAGAATCTTCACATTCCTGGTAATATATTTTAATTGTATATAATTAAAACATTGGAATTAAAGGGAAAAACATCACGTAGAAAATCTTTTCAGAGCAAGGTGTCCTCACTCCAAGATCTGCTAACATGGAATTATGTGAATTGATCAGTACTGTTGATATTCTTTACTTATTCCAAAACCTCAACATGTTTTCCTCAACAATAGATTTATATTCTTTTGCTTGAGTAATTCAAATGATTGGCCAAACTTCCTATTTCTTTTTATTTCTGTATAAAAACAGTCCATGATAACATCTCAAGAGTCCAGTTGTCTAAAGGTATTTGTAGGGATTAAAAATCAAATTATATTTTTAATTTAAAAAATTGATACGTAATTTTTAAAAAGTCTTGCAGATTGATTCTCCTTTATTGGCCAGTGGTTAGCTAAAAAATGAACATCCTGTAACCAGTACATAGAGGTAGCACAGAATATCAGTGAAGAGCAGAAATCCTATGCCTGGTTCCATTACTTCTGTATTGCCTTAGTTTCCTCATCTATAATATAGGGATAATAAAATTTTCTGCCTCATAGAGTTGTTGTGAGGATTAAATGAGTTAATGTGTAAAAAGCCTTGTGACAGTGCCAGGTGCTCTGAGCAAGGGCTACCTGCCTAAGTGTTAGTAGTACCATCATTATCAGATTGTAGGCATATAAATGTTTTTAACTCTTCCTTCCTAATTCTTGCTCTCTCCAGGATTGCTTTACAGCCAGAACTGTTGTTTCCAAACTTTGAAACTATTATCAGTATATAAACTTCTGTTAAAGAGAGGCAGTAGTGACTACACAGGGATTCACACAGTCAATATGTAAGAGCTCCAGAAGTGGATGATGAAAATGAAAGAGGTAAAACAGCCCCATTTAGCTGAGCAACTGGATTCACAGGACAGGACGTTGTAGAGCATCGATCCATTGGAGATGAAGTGATTCCCAAGATGTCCACAAGACTTCAGGACTCCACACCTCACCCTAAACACACACACAGACACTCATATGCTCCCCCACACCACACCACACACATACACACTGCACACTCACTGTTATCTGGGTCTTCCCTTTTTAGAATTCCAGAACACTTTACCCTAGTAAGGCCTTCTGACCTCAAGTCCCCTGGCCAGAGCCTTTTGACCATACTTAAAAAACTTATGAGAGAGTTGTTGGGGAAGCTATAAAGTAATCATAGTAACTAATATTTATAAGTGCTGTTCTAAGTGCTTTACAATCATTATTGAATTTAATCTTCACAATTAACCCTTCAGGGGCTACTTAGTAAATGAAGTGCGTTTTGAACTCAGGATGGCTTAATTGTACAAACACACGTTTACCCACTAAAAATATTTTGCTTTAGATAGCACAATAAGTGAAGAAATAGATCTCTTAAACATGTTTTGAGTTATTCAGAATTTACCAACTAAGTAGTGGGAATTGAATTTCCCATTCAGGACGGAAAACAACTTGATACCTTGTATACACACACATCACTCATTCAAATCTTGTAATATCCTTTTTTCTTCCAAGCAGAATAAAATTCTACCCTTTGTAGCTCATGCTCTCTTTTATTACTTAAGATGAACAAAATAGATTTGTACATTTTTAGGGATTTAAAGCCTAGTGATAGAATTACGGTCTTTATACCTTTTGAGAATGACCCTGATACTGCATAAATGCCACTAGTGAATGAAAACTAATTACAGTTCTTTCAGGCTAAAAAGCAGCAGCTGAATACCACTAATTATGCAATGAAGCTAACAATACTACTAAAAACATTGGCAGTAAAATGTATTCACAGGGAAGACAAATAAAGAATAAATGTAGCAAATCAGACATTGTAGGGAAAAATGGCAAATGCTGGAATCTTTCTGTATTACACAAAATTTTTAAAGAAGCATTTAAAATATCCATTTTATTATCATAAAATGATTACTTCTAGCTCAACACAAAGGCAATTTCCATAGCTGACACATACCCCTCAAATGCCCAAGTGCATCTTTAACACATATTGATGATTGTCAGCTTGTATTAATGGAGCTATGCCTAGGCTCAGATGGCAAACAGCTAGAGTTGATATTCAGCTATGCCAATGACCACAGACCAATTTATAAGATCGCCATTATCCAAATGATTGAGAAGGAAAAATATGAGGTTTTGCTTGGATTTTGGGGAAGTAATTGCAATTCAACTTTATTAACCTGGCCAAGTTATACTTCCACACAGACTTCTAGTCTAGTCAAATTAGATGCTACATAAAATCCTAAGGATTCAATTGAGACCATATGCCAATTTTATTCTTACTGTGATATAATTCAGGAGAGACTTAGTGGAAAAGAAAAATATCAATAATTTGACTATAAACCTATCATGGCTGAGTATCAATCTTGAATAGTGCCATAGGCATCCTCACCATCTCACTGGGCATTTGACCGAGAGTGAGTATGAAATGAGAAACATGATTCTGCTCTCACCCCACCTGGGCTCCGTTTTCCTATATCTCTCATGGGGTGAGCATCTCACTTGTTCTGGACTATTTAAGGGACTTTCAAGGGTAATTTGGTAAATTTAACTCTGTGATTTTTGCCTTACATACTCTCTTTAGAATTTAATTGTTGTAAGAAAATTATTAAAACTCAAGGTGAATTTCTCCATGATAATGTACATTTTATGTAAAGGAGCTGAAGATTTTAATAAAGTCTTAAATAGCTTGAACTTGGGTAAGTACTAAGCTCTGTAGAAAGAAACTTGCATACGTTTCTAACATTTTAGCAGAGGAATAGCTAAAAATGCTGAAACTAATGTTAGACCAAGAGACAGCAAACTAACTTTCTAGACCTAACCCTGAAATAAAGAGCTACTTCCAAGCACAGTGCAGGTTTATTGCAGACCCTTAGTGGACAAACACAAAACAGATGTGATTCCAGGGACCAGGGAGATCCAAAATCTCCTGGATCTTATGGAGAGGGAAGTGGGACTTAGAAAATAATACAAAATTATGAAAACAAATTAGGCACAAAAATGGTTATGTATTTTGAATGGGAATAGCTATAACAACAAATTACAAATGTTAAAAGCTCTCAAAGACCAAATGAAAAATCAACATTTTAAAAAATACAGTTATTTTGTTTGCAAGGCAAGGGAGAGCCTAATGAATCAAGAAACAAATTCAGCGTGGAACTGTCAGAACTAAAAAGCAAAAGAAGGAATTTCTTCTGTATTGGGGCATTCCTAGGCAACAAGTTCTGATTGGTTAAAAACAGGTGTATGAAGTCCTTAGGACTAATCATTGATCTTCCTTACAAAAGATCCAGTTTCAGGGAAGTCAAGCTTATCTGTCAGACCCAGGGTCATGAAGGAAAAACTTCCATATACTTAGGAGTGGTAACAACACAAATACCATAAAACCCATAATAAAAATAATATTTTTATTAAATAACTATCTGTCATACTTTACATTTTTTTGGCTGCATAGCCCTGGATGCCTTTCATATGATAATGATTTTGCAACTTGTATTCTAAAATCAGTATTTCCTCAATTTCATTTTACAATTAAAAAATCAATGATACAGATTCTGCAGCACAAAAATAGGGATATACTTTAACACTACTGAACTGTGCCCTTAAAAATGGTTAAGATGATAAATTTTATGTTATGTATTTTTACCATAATTAAAATTTTTATATTATTTTTAAAAAATAAGTAATATAATTTAGAAAAGTTTCTTTCAGCTTCACAATTCATTATCAGTCATGCACATTTTTAGGGCTATTGTCAAATTGGGGAAAACTGCTAAATAAATTAAATTCTTTCAAGTTTGCCTGTGCAATGAATAATCTTAAATCCTCTAAATTGCCAATCCTCTTTACCCAGTTTGTCCCTGATGTCCTCACCGTAGCAGGGTGTAAGTTTTATTTTATCTTCATGTATATCAATATTTATGTCAAAATACCAGGAAATTTAAATCTTTTCCCAATATCTTAATATGCATCATTCCTCTTCATTAATTGGGTTATCGAAAATCTAAGACCCTACTCATGATCCCTACCCAAAATGTATCTCTTCCCTTAAATCAATTACTGCTATAGGTATGACTTTTTTTTTCCCAAGTAGGTCCCACTGAGGTTTGTTTTTCAAAATTCATTAAAAAGTAACTAATTATTGATGGCATCCATGAATTCTTATAGCAATACATTCCCTAAAAGAAACCATAGGACCTTCTGGCTAAAATGCCACATTTATACTCAGAGAGAAATAACGTAAACCATAAAAGCAGAGCTGCCAACTTCAGATTTCTGAGAAGTGGTTGCTTTGATTGCTGTAATCGTAAATGATCTCTGAAATAAGCTACTATATTTGGGTTATTCATCTCATTTCTCTCTTCCTCTCACATTTTTAGATTGCATACATTTCTGACCAAAGTGCAGAGGAAGTGTGCTCACTGGATTTAAACAACTTTGTGCTCATTTCCAAAATCCCAAATATGGCATGTGCGATAATTGTTCTGCCACATAAGTTAAGGCATAGGAACAGAGAATGCTAATGTACCCTATGCTTGATGTATAAAGCCGGAGTAATAAGAAAACTTTATGTATTAAAATGAATGTGCTGATGATGTGCCAAGTAGAACTAGAATTCTGCAAAATTATATTCAATGCCTGAATGTTTAATACAAAAGGAAAAATTTAGCTCAAAGCTAAGGCATAAAAGAAAAACAAATGTACTATTCTAACATAGTGATGTTTATGATAGTTGAAAATAAAGCATTATTTTAGATATGTATATCCCATCACCTGATCTGGATTGTAAGTTCCTTGACAACATGGCCTGTCCTTTACATTCCTTTTATCTCTTTGTGTATTACATTGCCTGTTGCATAGAAATTGATTAGTAAAATATTATTTTTCTTAATATTGGTAAAGATGTCTTAGATTCAGAAGGTATCCTAGAAAACAATTAATAATAACCTCATCTTCTTAGATGTGGAAACTGTACTGTGGCACAGAGTAGTTCATCACTTTGCCAAGGTAAAACACTAGTTCATCACAGATCAGGGACCGACAGCAGGGTTTCCCCTCTTCTTAATTCCATGATCTTTCTAATGTAGCCTATACAATCTCATCAGCATCTATGAATTTATATTACACTGGGTGGTCAAAATGCCATCTTTCATAATGAGAATATTATGTCTTCAACAAACATGTTTTGAGGCTGTACAATGTACCAACTGCTATAGATACAGAAATGAATAAGAAAAACTTTTCTCCTTAAAGAGGCTTACCATCTGGTAGAGATGATAAGCACAGAAATAATGCCTTTCCATTGTCTAAAGATAAAGTAATGTTCTTTAAAAAAGCAAAAAAGAATAGCCAAAATTATCTTAAAAACGAAGAGCAAAGTTAGAGGACTTAGGCTTCTCAGTTTCAAAACTTATTACAAAGCTACAATAATCAAGACAGCATGATACTTGCATAAGGGTAAACATAGATTGATGGGAAAGAATTAAGAATCCAGAGATAAACTTTAACATTTATGGTCGGTTGATTTTTGAGAAAGGTACCAAGGCAATGTAATTACCACAAATGGTGCCAGTACAATTGGATATCCATATTCCAAGAACGAATTTAGTCCCTTATTTCAAACTGTATATAAGCATTAAGTCATAATTGATCATAGAAATAAACCTCTTAGAAGAAAGCAGAGAAGCAAATATTTGTTTCTTTGGGTTAGGTGTAGATTTCTTAGTTACAACACCATGAGCACAAGCAATATAAGAAAAACTTGATAAATTGTATATCATCAAAATGAATAACTTTTGCTCCTCAAAAGATATCATTAAGAAAGTGAAAAGATCATCTACTGATTCGGAGAAAATATATGCACATTTATATTCAATAAGAGATTTGTATCCAAAAAATGTAAAGAACTCTTACAATTCAATAAGAAGCCAAATTGCCAATTAAAAAATGAGCAATGTACTTGGGTATTTCACCAAAGAAGATACACAAATGGTCAATAAGCAGATAAAAATTCCAGACCAATATCCCTTATGAATATAGATGCAAAAATTCTCAATAAAATCCTAGCAAACTAAATTAAGCTGCACATCAAAAAAAAATAATCCACCACTACCAAGAGGACTTCATACCAGAGATGCAAGGATGGTTGAACATACACAAATCTATAAATGTAATTCACCACATAAGTAGAAGCAAAAACGAAGACCACATGATTCTCTCAATCGATGAAGAAAAAACATTTATCAAAAATCTAGCACCCTTTTATGATAAGAACACTTCACAAAATAGGTATAGATTGGACTTACCTAAAAATTGTAAAAGCCATATATGACAAATCCACACCCAACATCATAGTGAATGGGGAAAAATTGAAAGTATTCCCTCTTAGAACTGGAACCAGACAAGATTGCCCACTATCATCACTTCTATTCAACATAGTGCTGGAAGTCCTAGCTGGAGCAACCAGACAAGAGAAGAAAATCAAGGGCATCCAAATGGGAAAAGGAGGGGTCAAACTATCACTCTTTGCTGATGATACAATCTTATATCTAAAAAACTCCAAAGATTCTGCAAAGAGACTCCTGGACTTGATAAATAAATTCAGCAAAGTTTCAGGTTATAAAATCAATGTACACAAATCAGTAGCATTCATATACACCAACAATAGTCAAGCTGAGAATCAAATCAAAGACTCAATAATTTTCACAAGAACAACAAAAAAGAAAATAAAATACCTAGGAATATATTAACTAAGGAGGTAAAAGACCTCTACGGGGAGAACTATGAAACACTGAGAAAGGAAATTGCAGGGAATGTAAACAGATGGAAAAATATATCATGCTCATGGATCGGCACAATCAACATTGTTAAAATGTCTATTCTACCCAAAGTGATTTACAGATTTAATGCAATCCCCATTAAAATACCAATGTCATTTTTTGCAGATCTAGGAAAAATAGTTCTTCTCTTTGTTTGAAACCAGAGAAGACCCTGAATAGCCAAAGCAACCTTAAACAATAGAACAAATTGGGAGGCATCAATTTACCAGACTTCAAGCTATACTACAAGGTTATAGTAACCAAAGCAGCATGGTATTGGCACAAGAATAGAGACATAGACCAATGGATCAGAACAGAGAACCCAGATATAAAACCATCCTCATATTGCCATATGATCTTTGACAAAGCAGACATAAACATACACTGGAGAAAAGAATTCCTGTTCAATAAATGCTGCTGGGAAAATTAGATAGCCACATGCAGAAGACTGAAACCTTCACAAAAATTAATTCACGATGGATAACAGACTTAAACCTAAGACATGAAACTATAAGAATTCCAGAAGAAAATGTTGGAAAAACTCTTATAGACGTTGGCCTAGGCAAAGAATTTATGAAAAAGACCCCATAGGCAATCACAGCAACAATAAAAATTAATGAATTGGACTTTATTAAATTAAAAAGTTTCTATATGGCCAAAGAAATGATCAATAGAATGAATAAACAACTTACAGGATGGGATAAAATATTTGCATTCTATATGTCTGATAAAGGGCTGATAACCAAAGTCTACAGGGAACTCAAACAAACCATTAAGAAAAAGTCAAACAACCCCATTAAAAAGTGAGCAAAAGACATTAACAGAAGCTTTTCCAAATAAGATAAACTAATGGCCAATAAACATGAAAAAATGCTCAAAGTCTCTAATCATCGAGGAATTGCAAATCAAAACCACAATGAAATAAATATCACCTAACTCCAGTGAAAATGACTTTTGAATATTACACTTTAACTTTTTCAATATTCCACTTTTATCTGAATGTACTCTTACCTCCCCCTAATTTAAATCTAAGTGACAAAAAAGGATTTATTGAATCATTACATAAAATAACATTTTTCTAAAATGCAGTTCAAATGTAGTATTTGAGCATTATCAGTTGTTTTGAATAAAGTTTTTTCTTTTTTTATCTACTTACTGTTTGGGTTTCTCTTTCAAGTGTCCTTAATATCATTAAACCTAGCTACAAGGCATGAATAACTTCAAAATTCAAATCGTCCCATTGCCTATGGCCTACAAAGACAACCCAAGTTAACACACGTCTTTAAAATACTCTATCCAAGCAATGAGCTAGAAATGAAAAAAAGAAAAACACTGTGTTCACTGAAGTAGTTCACAGCCTCAAGGACTGTGGAGGTGGCAGGGCAGGGGGAAAGGAGGCCACCACATGATGGAAAGAGGGTGGCTTTGGCTCCCAGATGCCAGCACTTCCTACTGAGCAAAGTTGGCACCAGGATTTAAGAGAAGAGAATAAGGGTGGTCATTGCTGCAGGGCATCCTGGAAAAGTGACTTTGAGTCAGATGTGGCCTTTCAAAGGGAGGATGTAAGAAGGGAAGAGACAATTAGGTATAGTGTTTTAATGATAAAAGGAATTTTCCACTAAAGCTCCCAGTTTCCTGCCTTTTGAGGACAAGAGTCATACTGGGATCAGAGCAGTCTCCATGGCCTCATCAGAGCTTCTCAGATTTCCTTGCTAGCTATAACGTAAGTAACCATTCATGGAAGTAACTACAAACCAAATAACTCTATCCCAGTAAACCCAAACAAATGGTATCCCCATCTCAACTCCACCTTAGCCTAACGCACAAACACCCACAGCCACTCAAACACCATCCAATAGGAAAAGAATTTCCATACAGAGGGAGTCAGAATAAGATGTCAAGGGCTCTTAACCAATTCCAGACAAAATTCCAGACAAACTGGCTATTTTAAAATATATGACAGTGTGAACCCATTCCTAGGGCCCCTTCTGGAGCAGTGAATGGGACCAAGACAAGTGAGTGGCCCTGGAGCTCAGACTTTATTATCTTCACAAGAGGTCCTCCTGTTTCAGACTCCAAGTTTCTGGAGAACAGAAACTACATCTTTTTATCTTTGCATAACCAACCCCTTGCACAGTGCATGATGCAGTGTGGGTGCATGTAAAATATTTAATGAATAAATGGATCAACTGTGATGCTTACAAGACAAGATGCTAGCAAGAGGAGGCAGTCAACTCCAGGATCAACTGCCAAGATGAAAAGAGGTATCAAAAAATCTTCTGAGATAAAATAATTTTTAAGATTAATGTAGTGGACATTTCCAGTTGATTGTTTTCTTCCTACCTTTCATATGATCTCTCTTTCCTAAATTAGGTAGATAAGCCGCTAGTTGAGTCTTTAGAAGTAAATTTTTATAACTGCTGTTCTACAAGCTTGAGGCTTTCCCTGTCATTGTTCATTCCATACAGTGCTGCAAAATTTAGCATAAATCCCAGAAATAAATAAAAATATTCATCATATTATAAGATTGCAGTGGTAAGTATAATGGAGGCCATCAGAGTTTTGAGTATATTAAAAGTCAGCTTCTGAATATAACCATCATAGTTCATCAGAGTCTGCAATCAATGTACCTAGATAACTTCATTCCCCAAATGTCTCCAAACAAAAAGTATCAACTTTTCCTACAAAAGTCTAATTATTTTCTAATTAGCATAATTTATGACTTTCATCCCTTCTCCTTTTCTCAAATCTCTCTCACTTCCTAGATGTCCTCATCTTGTTTTGACTGTAAACACTGCACCCCATCTACAAATGAAGTCTCACTCAGCCAAATCTGTTCATAATTTTTAATGACAGAAAAATTGTAAATGACAGTGATTCTAGTTTGTGCTATCTCCCACCAAGGGGCAGGATGGCAGAGGTAGGATCAAGACATACTCAATGCACTGAAACACCGTGATTAAAATCTCTATTTCCACTACTTTCAATATTCTCCATAACACATTTTCTCATTTACTCCCAACTTTTAACCCAAAACATTTTCCAAACTCAGCCCATCACTCTTCATTTTTTACCCCAATCCACTCTATTTCAAATTTGTCTACCTTCCCCTGAGAGAGATATCTAATAGGCCATTCTTTTGATTATAAATCTGTTTGATTCCTCTGCTTCTCTGGATCAATATAGTTTGTTGTGTAAATATGGAGTGAGGCATAGGGGTCCTGAATGAACAAGTTTTGCCGCTGTTACAAACTACTAAGCATCTGTAAGAACAAGTCTAAAAAATTATTTATTCTGTAAGAACCCCTCTGCTGGGATCATCATATGCATTCTATACTTGCATAATTAAATTTCATATCACAAAATTTTTACCCTTACATATACACTCAAAGGTCAAATTTTAGGGCTGCAAAAAATTTTGGAGACCATCTAGTTTAATTTCTTCTTTTTTCAGAGGAGAAAATAAAACCTGCTGTTTCTAAACCATGTTAGAGATGTATACCTTATTGTCCCCAGTAAACTAAGGCACCTGAAGGATGGAAAACAGTTTTATATTGCTTTCTTATCTTCCTCAGCTCAATGCAGAGTACTATGTACAAAATAAGTACATACCTAGTTAATATCCAAATCAAGTAAATGAGAGATACAATGTCAAGAAAGTGAGAAAAAGAGGTGAATTTAAATATATTATTTTAAAATACTCTATGTATAACACAATGCTATCAAGAGAAAAAGTAAGTAATCGATGCCAGATAAAGAAAATAGCTTTATCTGAGGGGAAATGGGGAAAGGTGCAGAAAGGGCATCAAGGATAATGGTATTCTTCTTACAATGAGTGATGGGGCCATGGGACTGTATCGTACTGGTGTTCTTTAAGCCCCTCCACATGTTTTTGTAAAAAAAACTTTTTATTGAATTATAACATTCATATTAAAAGTGCAAGAGTAGGGTGTACAGCTTGATGAATTATCACCAAGTGAACACACATCTCTGTAGCCAGCAACTCGATCAGGGTACAGAAATTTACGAGAACTCAAAGTTCCCTTATATCCCTTCCAGTTATTACCCTCCAAAGGTAAACACTATCCTGGCTACTAACAACATAGATGAGTTTTGTCTTTTGCTGAACTTCATATGAATGGAATCATACATTATGTACTCTTTGGTGTCTAGTTTCTTTTGCACAGCATTATATAAGCTGTGAGATTCAATCGTGTTGTTACTTGTTGTTTGTTTATTCTCATTTCTGAATAATCAATCATAAGAATGCCACAATTTATTTATTCACTCTATTGTTAACATATGGATTCTTTTCAGTATTTGGCTCCCACAAATGGTGCTGCTATGGATATTCTTGTTCACACATACGTGCATGTTTCTGACAGGAATAAACCTGAGCATGGAATTGCTGGTTCATAGGGTAATTATGTGTTCAGATTTATTAGATACTGGGAAATACTTTTC
The DNA here is from genome assembly GCF_020740605.2 of Lemur catta. NCBI lineage: Eukaryota > Metazoa > Chordata > Mammalia > Primates > Lemuridae > Lemur > Lemur catta. The sequence goes on along the minus strand of NC_059132.1, from coordinate 87,399,474 downwards.
TGAAGAAGTTGTACCAGTTTATGCTCCTATTGCCTGTGTGTAAGAATTCTAATTGCTTGATATCTTCACTAATGTTTGGTATGGGTCAGTCTTCATTTTATCCATTCTAATGGGTTTCCTATATATATTTATTTCCTATATATATTTTATAAATATTTTGCATCTATTCAAACTGTAGTAAAAATAATTTTTAAAATACACAGCATTTTAAAATTAAAGATTATCATGATTGAAAAATTTTCTTTGAATTGAACTTATTGTATCATGAAAACCTGAGCTTTTACTGCCTGGTATCATGTGAGGGATTGACAGATTGATTGATACACAAACATTGGTGTAAACACAGGTAATGACAATCATTATCAAGGCATATTATCACAATAGTTAAAAGATGAGGCTCTGAGCAGACGATCTAAATTAAATCTTGGATCCCCCCCCCCCATTAGTTGTGTGATCCTGGGCAAATTTCTTAAATATCTTTGCCTTAGATTTTCCATCTATAAAATGCGAATTAACAATATTATACAAAGGTGTTATGAGGATTATATGAACCAATACATATAAAGCACTAAGAACAGTGAGGAATGAAGTAAGCACTGAATAAATATTCATTATTCTTATTATTGGACATGAGATCATGTACATATATACACACTTTTAAATAGCCATTACCTAAACTTTAGGTGTAACTCTCTCATTTGACTTACACATCTAGGAAAAATATCCCATGTAAAAGAAAGATGGAAGGAACGAATGAAGGAAAGAAGGAAAGTAGGAAGAGAGAGAAAGAAGGAAGAGGCAGTAGGAAACTATAAGCATAATTACTCCAAACTTCTATGTAGATTGCCCTAGATTCTTTAGCAAAGTTTTAAAGAAAAGATAGAACACATTAAAGTCAACCTGTCCAAACTCCTCAATTTCGCATAAAGAAAATGAAGCCTAGAGATGTTAAGTGCCTTGTGCAAGAACACATATCTAGTAGCAAATATAAAGGCCAGTGATCCTCCAACCTAGAGCTCAAGTATTTCTCCAACAAAGCCTCCACCTCCATAGCAAGAATTAAGATGCTAAATTAACCAGAGTCCATAGATCAGGGTCACAATAATGAAATATGTTCAAATCTCTTTGAAAAGGAGGTAAAAAGGTAATATTAATTGAAAATATATGCAAATTATATCATCAAAATCCAAACTTATCTATTTCAAGATGTCAAATAATTTATAAATGATTTATATAGTACAAATTTACATCATTCTATTGAATTAATAAAATGCTATAAATATCAATTATATTGCCTAATACAAAAAATACTGTTAGATTTGCAAAACTTCCTATTTTACAAAGGATAAACTCAATTTTCAGAGGTAACACTATTTTATTCCATACCTCTTTTTAATTATTTATATTTGATTTTAGTGAGATCTCTTTAGTGAGATTTTAGTGAATCAGATTAAATATAAAGATCATTGATTTTTATTTCTTTGGACTTAATGGAAAATAATTTTATTGCAAAATTCTTTGTTTTTATGGCATGTCTCGTAGCTTTATAGAATGAAATTAAAGTTGCAAATATGAAAGCTAAATATTAGCAAAAGTCAAAAATCTTTCAGATCTCAGTTCAAAGAATTTTTTTACATTGACTAGTCTATGAATCAATTAATAAGGATGTGGTTTATTTAGAGAACTTGCCTATATCCCTGAAGCACAAGCCATAAACAAACACACAGCAACGCCATCCTTAGGAACAAAAACTTCAGCAAGATCATAAGTTTCAGGGTTTTACCCCCAGCATAGCTGTCCTATTTAAATAATTTATATCTTGTATCTTCACAGTTATCACCCTCTGATTCAATTTCTCTATCCATGGTATTTGCTGAGATAGAACATGATTTCTTCCACAGCTCAAATGGGAAGAAAACAAACTGCCCACTCCCACTCTATCCACTAGCAAAGACTCTGGTTTTTAAAGAAATACTCATGAGACCATCATGTGACGCACAAAAAGCACTTAATTTGCTGAGAGAATGACTAGAAGAAAAAATAGTAGTTACGCCACTTACATAGTCTTTTTTCCCTCCATTTTATTATAAAATTTTCAAAACTACAGAGAAGTTGAAAGAATTGTATAGTATTCAACTATATACTTACCACCTATATTTTATGTTGTTTATTTTTAGAATTGTTTTCTCATGTATCTGTCCATTTATCTATCAATTAATCCAGCATAATTTTTGTTACATTTCAAAGTAAGTTGTAGACACCAATATCCACCACCCTAAAACCCTTCAACACAATTTTTATTTGATTTTTCTGAGGTTAAAAATTTGTCATCTGTGAAATACACAAATCTTAATTGTGAAAATGGAGAAACTATGAGAAATGCATACAACCAAGTAACTTAAATCACTCTCCATCACCCCAGCAGGTTTCCTCTTGCTGCTTCTCAATTTCTACTCTTTATGTACATAGGCAACCACTATTCTGACTCTCACCATAAATTCACTTTGCCTAACACAGAGCTCACATAAATGGAATCATACAGGATTCATTCTTATATAAAGCTTCTTTCACTCAACATAATGTTGTTGTATGCATCAGAAGTTCATTCCTTTACATTGCTGTGTAGTAGTCCATTGTATCATTTTATTTGTATAATGCAGTTTATCTAGTTTCTCCTTGATGACTAGTTTAGAGCTATTTGGACTATCCCTAAAATATTCTTTTCACATCCTTATACAAGATTTTTGTGGATATATACTTTGATTTCTTCTCCGTAAAGTTTCAGGAGTGAAATTGCTGGGTCATAAGTAAATGCATGTTTAATTTTACTTTTAAAAAATAAATAGCCACCAGAAATTTTTCCAAAGTGACAGTAACATTTTAAACTGGAACCAACAATGTGCGAGTATTCTAGTTGACCCACATCCTTACCAACACAGCGTCACACAGTTTAAATTTAAAAAAAAATAGATTATAACTTCTTGTAAATATGGTACATTATAACATATTTTCCTAAATTAGCTTCATGAGATAAATAATTAGTTTGAAGTGGTTAAGTATTAAGATAAAACTGTGGTAACTACATGCGGTAATTTTATTACATATCAAAATGACTGTTACTGGTTCATTTAAGCAGGGACTGCTAAAATTTCTTGAAAGTCTAATTGCTATTCCTCTCTCAACTGCAGCTCCATAAAGACTGGTTTCTTATTATTCCTCATATCTCTAACATGTTTGCTGAATTGATTTCAGCAGTTATGTAGAAATTATGTCTGGATTAAATATAGATGCAAAGTTTTATGAGAGAAGAAAACCAGGTCTGTTTGTCCACCGTTGTATTCCCAGTGTCAGCATAGTGCCTGGGGCCCAGGAAGCACTCAATATACTCCTTTTTTTGATGAATAAATGATTATTTGGCAGCTAATCCTAATATCCTAATCATTCTTCCTCTAGCTCTTTGTTTATCTGGAAAGATGGTGACTGATTCTCAGGGTTCATTTGAAGTTTGAGATAATCTATGTAAAAATATCTTACACAATGTCAGATACATAGTACGACCTCACCAACCATCTTTTTGAACTGCTTTTTTTTTTTTTTTGAGACAGAGTCTTGCTCTGTTGCCCGTGCTAGAGTGAGTGCTGTGGCATCAGCCCAGCTCACAGCAACCTCAAACTCCTGGGCTCAAGCGATCCTTAGACCTCAGCCTCCCGTGTAGCTGGGACTACAGATATGCGCCACCATGCCTGGATAATTTTTTCTATATATATATTTTTAGCTGGACAGATAATTTCTATTTTTTTTAGTAGAGACGGGGTCTCGCTCTTGCTCAGGCTGGTCTCGAACTCCTGACCTCGAGCGATCCACCCGCCTCGGCCTCCCAGAGTGCTAGGATTACAGGCATGAGCCACCGCACCCGGCCTGAACTGCTTTTTTATAAATATAATTATTATGGGTTCTAACCTGATTTCTTTTTTCTTGTCTTGTTTTTAACTTACGAAATCTCATCCAATGTGATAGCTTCAGTCCTCAATACTAAATCTGACATCTTCCCATAAATTCCAGTTCTATATTCCCAAAGGACTGCTGCACATCCTCAGTTGGTGGTAAAACTCACCATGTTTTCAAACTCAATGTGTCTAAAACCAAATGCTCCCATTTCATTCCTAATGGAACCTATAATGAAACTACCACATACTCGACCAGTTACCAAGTTTTTGACTTTTTTCCTTCTTACAGATCTTTGTCTAATCTAGTGAACTCTCGCATGTGACATACATTTATATTTTACTTCCCTTTCCTCCTCCATTCCAAATCCCAGTACACTAATTCAGATCACTGCTTAACCTATGAATTGTACTATTGAAATGGCATCTTAGCAAAGTTCCTTGTCTCCAGTCTCTCCCTATCTTTGATCCATATACTTTGCCATGATTAATCTCCCTGAAGTATTGCTAGACTCATTTTACTCAGCCCTCAAAAATCTCTTATGACACCTCATTGCCTGCTGAGTGAATTCAGATTACTTTATCTAGCATTCGAATCTCCTCCTTGTCGTCCCACCCAACTCTTGCAATCTCATTTCCCGTTACTCTCTTAAACTCTAGTAGGAAAACAGCAGCAGCTATTGTCCATCAATGACCTACCACTTTGTAACTACTCATAATAGTCCTTGTGCAGGAATATATATATATTCCTTGATCTCAAGTCCAACTCTATCCCTCATTCATGGTCTAAATAAGTGTCACAAACCTTTCCATGTCCAACTAACTGAACAATCTCATTTTTTCTTACCCGAGTATTACTATATTTATACTTACATTATGACACTTATACTTTCCTGTGTTGTGTAATAGATATTTATGCCACTCATTAAAGGGTGAGGTTGGCCAGCACAGTGAACCTCTATATTCTTTAGAGTCAGGCAGATAGAGGTTCAACTGCTCACAATTAAGTGACCTTAGGTAGTTAACCTCAGGCATATTATCTGTAAAAGCAGGGATAAAATTAGCCTATTATTATAAAGATTAAATGTGTATATAAAGAAGTGTCTATCATCCAGTTGACATTCAAATGGTAGCAGGTATTTTTTTCAAGTGTCATATGTGCCAGCAAATTTCACGATTCCATCTGACTTCATGCTCACAATAATGCTACAAAATAGGTTTAATGCCATTTTGCATTTGAAGTAGCTGAGGATCAAGTCGTATATGTAGTAAGTGATAGAGACTATAGGCTCTTTACTCATGTTTGTGTTCCTCATAGTACCATGCCATGTACATATAGGTTCTCAATTAACAAAAATAGTGAGTGAATGACTGAACTTGTTTGGAAACAAAAAAATTACTGAATTCTGGCCAAAAACAAATTAAGAATGCAGTATACCAATAAGTCAATCATAGTTAATGTTTTATGTTACATGTCTTTATGATGTAAAAAAAAGGCAATCAAGGCATTTATTTTTAAAGGATTCTAAATTTGGAAGTGTTCTAGAAAAAAGAGGAAGGAAACAGAAAAATAATATTCTGCTACAGACAAAGCAAGCAATGTATCTTAGGTAAAATAATTCAAAACACCTATAAGGCAGTAATGACAAAAAGACCTGGAGAAAAGAACGGATAACAGATGATATATGGTCCTTTACTACGATACAGAAGCAGAAGGACGAAAGAAAAAAACTAACGTAATTTTGCTGTAAGCTCAAAGGATTCATGATACTGAGCAGAATTTCACCTACAAAGCTCTGGTCAGTTCTGGATATCATGGTGTGTAACAGTTGTAAAACACTGGAGGCATTTCCAAGGAAAGCAATAAAAGTGAACCCTAGAATAGTTGGATATCGGCTGAAGTTTGCAAGTGGACTGTAAAATTCAGGCCCAACCATTTATTTCCATTAACACAGCAGCAAAGAACAGATCAGCTTGAAGAATCACACAGTTTTGCAAACGCATGCATTTGTGCATGTGAACTTAACACATCTCCAACAAATCAGTATAAAGATTATTTTCAGAATTTAAAAACCTAGAGGAGATGGGCCACTTTCCCGTTTCCTCTAGATATACAAGTAAAGCCCGGATAGACTTTGTTTCTAATGAAAGTTTTACCTGCTACAAGGAGTAGGCTAATGAGGCAAAATTAACATTAAAAAGGGGGGAATGAGTGCATTGCTAAAGAAAAGGTGCGTTGCCCTAATGGTTTAAGAGACTGGGTTCTCCAGTTACATGCCTGGGTTCAGTCGCAGCTCCACTGGTTACTTAGCTATGTTAACCTTGGGCAAATTACTCAACCTCATTGGACCTCAGTTCACTCAAATGGGGCTGAGGCCAGCACTTACCACCAAGGGTAAATTTAACCATTTAATAAAGATTAAATAAACCAATATAGCTAGTGCACTTAGAACAGTATCCAACACAAAATTAGCATTTACTGTGTTAGTTACTACATATTATTTTCAAAGAACAGGCTTGAAATCAAATGATAAAGGGCAGTGAAATCATTAAAAATTTATAGTCAGAAATTCTGGGTTCAAGTTGGAGTTGTAAGACTTACCTGATGTGTGAACTATAAAATTATTCCTTGTTCTTTTTCTCTGTGCCTCAGTTTCCTCACATGTGACAATCTTTACTTATGGCAAATGATTTTTATGCTGATCAACTTACATAAAATAAGCAAGTCTATAAAAGGCTATAGTTATTTTAATGTCATTAGTACCATCAGCACAAGTCACTGTACAGTGCTTAATAGATTTTCAGTAAATGTTGATGTTAGATGAATCTCATGACAAACAAATTGTTTTCAGGTAATTTGAGGGGGAACCCTTTTGAGGTAATTATTGAAAAAATAGAGGAGAGAAGAATTCACATAGCTAACGTAAAGCAATGCTTATGGGGGTTTAATTTATTTATCAATTTGTTTTCATTTTCCAGATAATTATCTCTCATTTTCACTTTTGCTATTATATAATCAAGTGTTTGCATATAAAATATACAAAATTAAGGTATTAAGAAAAGCAAAACAATATGTAAAGTTACTAAATGTAAATTAATCCAATATATTATAAGTCAAGCTATAAGATTATAAATATCAGTTATTTCAGAGGTAAAATCAATGGATAACATCCAAAATGTATTTAACAGATTCAATTTATTTCCCGAAAGACCATGTCTTGAACTGATTGCAAGCAGTAAAATGGACTAATAATTGCAAAATAAGCATCTCTACTATGGCACGTTAACAAAAAAGAATGCCTTTTAAGTTATAGCAAAATAATATTTGGTGCATGTCACATCTTGCTTCCAAGAAAATAGTAAATATATAGAACTCATTGCTCCAAGAACAGACCAAAAATATGAAAAAATAAAAGACTTAGATAAATCCACAAGGAACATGTTCTTAAGGCAGTTGTGGGCGGAGGAAGAGCAGAAATGGGGTGGGGAGAGCAACCTGATGACTACATAGCCTGTCCAGTGTCCAGTGATCTAATACATTGGCTGGCGATTGAGGTGAATTGACCACGTAGCAATCAACTTCATAAAACAGGCCTCAGTATATTTTCCAGGAAACATGAGTTTCTAAGTGTCTTATCCCATGGGAACTACCTCTACTTTCCAATTATCATTTCTTTCCAAAATTCCAATCTCTATCTATCACATCTCTTGGAAATGGAAAACATTTTACTTTTCTAACTTTTGGCCTAAATACCAAGACATGAAAAGTTATTTAATGATCCATTAGACCCATCGTGTTTCTGTACAGTGGCACCAAAGAGATATTATATGGAACACACAGTTCTGTTCCTGATGCCCTTAAACACAGAAAGTTCTTAATTAGTAACAATAACAACATTGAAAACCTTTGCTGAGTTCATACTATATGCCAGATAAAAGTGGTATAGCTTTTCATGGTTACATGGCATTTTTATATTTATTAGTGCATTTGGCTCTTATAACAATTTGATAAAGCAAAACAGATGTCATTATCCCCATTTTAAATTTGAAGCATCTCTACCGCCAACACCATACTTAATAGTAAAACTGTAACAGCATTCCCATTAAAGTCAAGAATGAGAGAAGAATGCCTCTTTTGTCATTCCTGTGTAGCATTGTTCTGAAATTTCTAGCTAATGAAGTATAAATACTGCAAAGGAAAAGACAAAAATTACTTTCTTTGCATGTGGCATTATTGCGCAACATGTAAAACTCAGTAAACTTACCCTAAAGACCTCAAAAGAGAAAAAGAAAAAACACTGTAGCTGTTAGGTTTGGATTTGGCTGCAAATGATAAAATAACTGTAATAGGCAATGGCTTACACATGCAAAAATTATGCTCTATGTAAAGAGTGTGGAGGTCGAAGGCAATTCTACAACATCAATTGAGAGCCGTCTTCTTCCGGCTTTCTTCTCTGCTGTCCCTAGGAAATATTCACTTGGTCGCATTAGCTCCTGGATCTGACAATCACTGCATCCAGCAAGGAATGTTTAAGAACCACTGTTCAGAAGTCACATACAACATTTCTGTTCATATCCCATTTGTCACAATTAACTCATAGGGCCACACTGAATGACAAAGGAGGCTAAGAAGTGTCTTTATTCAAAATGGCTATATGTCCAGCTAAAAACCTAAGAGTTCTGTTAAGGAAGAAGTGGAGAATGCATTCCAGGCATTAAATAAAAGTCATGTCCTCAACACCATTCAAAATATTCACAACAAGAAAATAAATTACAAAGGAATGAAGTCAATAAAAATTGGTCTAGAAACTACAAAACCTTGCTGAAAAATTTTAAATGTCTTAAAGAAATGAAAATAAATATTATGTTCCTGGATCAGAAGATTAAGTAATGTAAATATGTGGATTCTCCCAGGATCAATCAACAAACAATGTGTAATGAGCATAAAATCCCAGTGGAATTATTTGGAATTTAAGAAAATTATTCTGAAGTGTTAGAAAATAAGTGAAGGAGAATAGGTGAGAAATTTCAGGGAAAAAAGAAGGGAGCAGCTGACTTACTCTATCACATATTCAAGCATACCATAAAGTGACAGTAATTAAAGCAGTGTGAAATAACACCAGAATAAACACAGGTAACAATAAACAGAATATGAAATCTAGAGATATAGGTAATTATTTATAAAAATTTAGCAAATGATAAAACACTGGGGGTATAGGTCTATGATAAAGTAGTACATGATATAACAAAAAGATAGTTAAACCCCAAAATATCTAATCCTCTGCTTAATTATTTATTTAACTTGCCAAAAGTTAGATGATTCTCAGCTCTTTCCTCCTCAGCAATGTTTTAGCTAACTATGTTATGAAAATTATAAATACCAATGGCTAAGACCTCAGGCTCTGAAACCAGAGAAGGCCTAAGTTTAAATTTTGCTTCTACCACATGTTGGCTGGATAAAATTGAGGAAAGTCCATCCCTTTTCTGGATCTCTGTGCAGTAAATAATCAACATTGCCCAAAGAAAGGGTTAACCCTTGTCTAGCTCCTGGGAGTTAATCTTACCATCTTCCTAATGGTCAGAGTATCTTCCAGGGCATTTGGTCCATGCCCCGATTTAAGGTGGGGGACTTGGGCTAAACACTATTAGCTTGGCCTCTAAAGGGGCTAGAACTAAGGTCAATGATGTGGAAAGTCAGGTATAACTATATGACTGACACCCAATAAAACCTCTGGACACCAAGGCTCAGGTGAACTTCTCTGGTTGGCAATATGCCATGCATATTGCCACACATCATTGCTAGGAAAAATAAACGCTGTCCACATGACTCCACTGCAACAAGACAGCAAGAAAGCTTGAACCTGATGCCTTTTGGATCCTACCCTATGTGCTCTTTCCCAAGGCCAACTTTAATCTCTATCCTTTTGCTGGAATAAATTATCAATATGAGCATAACAGCTTTTGTGGAGCCTGTGAGCCCTTCTAGCATACATATCATTGAACCTGAGGTTGGTCTTGGAGACCCCTGAACTGCAGCCTCTATCTTTATATCCATAACAGGAATAATAATAATTATACCATTTTATGGGTAGTTCTGAAGATAAATGAGGCAATGTCCACAAAGTACTTGCACAAAGCCTCCCACACAATAATTACTCAATAAATATTAGGTTTTATTACTTTAAATCAGTGGGGGGAAATGAATTATTCTATGAGTCATATTGAGACAGCTGTTTGACAATTTATGACCAAAAAAAAGTTAAAGCAATACCTCACATTTTATCTCCAGATGAATCTAGGATAGTTTTAATATTGATTCATAAAAAACAAAGCCATAGAAGAATTTCAGGAAAGTAGAGATGACTACATATCTGCAATCAGCAAGGGAGTGCCTTTTCTAAGCTACAATTGGAGAGAATGCTCCAAAAGGAAATGGTAAATAATTTTTAAAAATTTAAAAGTTTAAAAGATTTGTATGACCCAAAAACACCTCGAACAAAGTTAAAATGGAAAAAATAATGTGTGAGAATATGTAAAACATAAAGAACAGGTAAAGAGTTACACATTTTAAATAGCTCTTGCAAATCAATAAGAAAAATGTGAACACTCCATAGAATAATGGGTAAAGGACTTGGAAGAATTGGAAAAGGTTTAAGCATATTTATGTGTTGAATAAACTAATAAAAATGTTCTCTCTTACTAGTAATCAAAGAAATGTGATGATTTTCTTTTTAAATGCAGTACCATTGTCATTTTATTAAGTGGAAAGTTTATTTATATTTTTCAATGGTAATACCCAACGTTAGCAAGAATGGGTGTCATACACATTCTTCTGTTGCTAACTGGAATATAAATTGACATAATCTTTCTGGTAGTTTTTTTCTCCACTATCATCAAAACGCTAACAACCATTCCTCAAAACTCTCCTTCCCCTAAGTAGCTGGCTTTGCCTTCTATGCCACAGAGAGAATAGAAATCATAAGGCATAATCTCTTGCCACCAAATCTACAACTCTATCTGTATCTGCACTGATTCTCTGTTCTCTTCCTCCGGCAATCAGAGTTCTGCCTCTGCTCCTGGCATGAGCCAATCCCGCCCCCTTGCTCCAGGTTCTAATTCCTACCCCCCACTTTTAGGAAATTTATACCACCTTTTATACTTTCTCCCATTTTGAGCTCTTCTTTAGAATCTATACTCTTCTGATTTACCTCCTATTTAACCAACCTCTCCTACTGAGTCTCATTTGCTCGTTTCTTATTCTTCAACTAATTGCTAATTACCACATACCAAGTATTTATTCTTTCCAGGTGGTCTCATCTAGTCCTATGGGTTTCATATTAGCTCTATGCTAATGACTTCCAAAATTATGTCTCCATACATATCTCTTCCCTGAAACCAATATTCACACATCCAACTGCCTGCTTGATGTCTCCATTTGGATATCCAAAGGCAATCTCAAGGTTAATAAATCACAAACAGATCTCTTAATTTATAACCACATGCATACCTGTTTCTCTGGCTTCCTTGTCCTGGTCTAGGCAAAAATCTAGATGTTTTCCCAGATTCCTGTTTCGCGCATACCCACCATCCACTCCACCATCAGCTCCTGCCAGTTCTACTCCATAATGATATTCCATTTCAGCATCCCATAGCATTCATGTAAAACGAAAAGAGCTCCTGGAAATCCAATGGAATCATAGAAAAAAGCTTCCACAACTATATTAAAGGGGCTGAACTAAACTCTTGGCCTGAAACATCTCCATCTGGAATGGTGGAGCATGAACCTCCTTTTTATGGATTTCTTTATATAAATATGTATCATTACAAAGTTATAGAAAGAGAAACACACCATCATATTAAATAAACAATGGTTACTTAGGAATGGTGGAATGATTGAAAAGCAATGTTAATTCTTTTTGTTTTCTATAATTTTTACATTTTTAGTTATGTATGTTTATATTTTTCATGTGAAACATTATTGAAAAATATAAAGATATATCTAATTAAATAGTCTCAAATATAAAAATGACAGAACTACTCAGAGAAATTGACAAATCAACTATTGTGATAGGTGATTTCAATAAAAATCTCTCAATAATGTTAAGCCAAGCAGACAAAAAAGTCAATAAAGATACAAAAGATTTTAATAACAGAAGAAACAAGCTTTATGGAATTGAGCAAAGATAGAACTCCAAACCCAACAATTACAAATATTCTTCTCAATCACAAATAAAATATTAATTATATGTTTGTCCAATAAACAAGTCTCAATAATTTTTCTAAAAAAAATGAAATAGTGTTGATAATGTTTATTAACCAAACTGGGATTAGGTTAAAAATCAATAACCGATAAACACGTCAATAAACAAAATGTCCATATATATTGGGAAATAAAACACTTATAAATACCTGAGGAACCAATAAGAACTCTTAATAAACATTAAAAATATATTTTAATCTTTAAAAATTCCCAAAATCCAGCCTGTTGATGAAACTGTTGGGAAACAGCCCCCCTCATATTCTGATGATGGTAATATAAAATGATTTCCTCATGGAGGGAATTTTGTTAATACTAATCAAAATATATGTGAACCTACCTCCTGACCCAACAATTTGATTTCTAGGAATTTTTCTTATGAATATGCTCATGTAGAAAATAACACATATGTAAGGTTATCTATTACAGCACTAGTTACAGTAGCAAAAGATAGGGAGTAACACATCTCCCTCAATAGAGGACTGGCAAAACAATTGTTGATTCTTCCTCACAATGGAATATTATGCAGCCATAATAAGAATGAGGAAACTTTGTATGGAACTTTCTATTGATAGGGTACAGTGTCTAGAACAAGGGCAGAAAGGACAGTATATTTTCCCTTTTGTGTAAGAAAGAAGAAAATTAAGAACTGTATTCATATTTGCTTGTATTTGCATAAAGGAACAATTGAAGAATGCATGAAAACTAATGAAAGTCATCGCCCGTAGAAAGTCAGAGAATGGGATGGGTAGGGAAAGACAGACACAAGATTCCTCAGGCTACTTTTATTCTAAAGCTTTGATTTTTAGATATGTATGTATATTAGCTATTCAAAAACAAAATAAGATAACGAAAATTTAAAAATGGAAATACAAGATATCATAATGTGTAGAATCAATGAAAGTAATAACTAGATGGAAATTTTTTTTTTTTTTTTTTTTTTTTTTTTTTTGAGACAGAGTGTCGCTGTGTTGCCCAGGCTAGAGTGAGTGCCATGGCATCAGCCTAGCTCACAGCAACCTCAAACTCCTGGGCTTAAGCGATCCTACTGCCTCAGCCTCCCCAGTAGCTGGGACTACAGACATGCGCCACCATGCCCGGCTAATTTTTTCTATGTATATATTTTAGTTGACCAGATAATTTCTTTCTATTTTTAGTAGAGACAGGGTCTCGCTCTTGCTCAGGCTGGTCTTGAACTCCTGACCTCAAGCAATCCACCCGCCTCGGCCTCCCCGAGTGCTAAGATTACAGGCGTGAGCCACCGCGCCCGGCCTTAGATGGAAATTTAAAGTCTAAAAACATATTTTTTTAAAGCCATGTCACCTGTGTCACCTTCTGAGGGCCCACCATGTCATTCACAAAATCTGTGGTATTGGCCTGGGCAATTTTCTTCCACTCTGACATTCTGCGATTCTGTGATTCCAGTAATGTAGGAAATCAGTGAAGGATACATTTCAAAGATCCAGATTGCAGTCAACTTTGCAACTGATTAGGTTTACCATGGAGCAAATAGGGATGAGATACTGAAGCACTAATGAAGATTGTTAAAGTTGAATATTTCCCATGATCCAGAAACTCATATATTCTCCACTCTCCTTGATCTTCAAAATTGAAAGATAAAATATCAAGGAAAGTGGTATCAAAAAAATGATCAATAGATCCATACACTGTTAAGATTTCAAGTTTCATGTGCAGATTCTAGTCCAGTTCGGGGGGAGAAGAGTTAGCTAGAGCTTATAGAAATTTTTTAAAAATGTGATACTGGTAATACAACTTTTAACTTAAAAAAAAAAAACTTTTGCTATTCCTAATTACATTTTCTCTTTAAGAGAAGCAAGTCACCTAAAACCTTGATCAAAAAATTAAATTATTGGTCCCAATTCTTTCATTCTCTGAAATAATAGTATGCATCACACCTATAACATAGCCGGTGTGGTGTACTTCACTATCCCTTGGTTTGGGCTTAGGCATGAGACTGACTTTAGTCAACGTGCTTTTAGCAAATGTACAGTAGTGCCGGTGATCTTGCAGTCTTGTGCTCTTGCCTGTGGCCGTGAGAAGAATATGCCTCAGGAAGCTGCTGTTCCACAAAAAGGGGAGAAATACATAGAACAAGCCAGGACCCAACTCTCAGCCTGAATCCAAGTACAACTGAGCTTAGCTGATCTCATGAGCAAGAGTTACATGATTTTGTTTATGCAACTGAGCTTTTTATGGCTGTTTGTTACACACTGTTATTATAGCAATATTAGACTAATATACTTACTACCTAACACACATATGAAGACTACCTTAAGTATAAAGCACTTTTCCAAAAGAAAACATGCTCTACAATTTCAGAGCACTCGCAAAAAACGGAGCAGAACATTTTAAAAAGTGGATCTGAGGAGGAAGGAGTGGGATGAAATAACACTGATGGTGTGTTACAATAACAGACCCCTCCGCAGTAAGCGTTATGATGGCATCTGTTTTGGAGATCATAATACAGAAGCTCAACAATTAACCAGAAAGTGATAAAAATAGAATTTCTGCTTAGGTGTTCTGGTTCCAAATCTTGTGAACCCTCCAGTAAGTAAAACTCTTCTCAAATATTCTAATGAGTAGAAAGTATGCGGCCTCTACAGTTTTGGAAACACTGTGCATCACTCAGAAATTAAATAACATGCTCTAAAGCAGGAGCCTCCAGGTTCACGTCACTAACCCATTGATTGATAAGCTTCTTGCCTCACTGGAAACACCTAGCAAGGGGCTGAAAGACATTTATCCAGTATTTTCTAAGAAAAGCTTTAGAGACTAGATGAAATACAAGTTCCTTAGAGAGAGAGGTGAACTCTCCAGGTCAAAACGCCCACATTTAAGACACAATGAAATTAGAGTTTTCTCACGGATACTCATTTGTGAAAACTCTTTTTATAAAAAACATATGGCCTGCAGCTGATTCAGGAATGCACATCCATCCTGCCATTGAATGTTTATCATTATGTAAAACTCATGGTCTCCACATCCCTAGAGCCACGTAGAGTTTTCTCTTTAATTCTTGTATCTCAAGAGGAAAATGCAGAGACATTACATAAATTACTCTTTCTCTAGTGTGAACATTTGGCAGGGATGATATAATTTCCAGATGCTTCCTTATTTTTCATCTGTTTAATGACCTTACTCCTCAGAGAGTTGGAGGGTTTCTAAGTTTGGCTCTATCTGGGTATTATGGGGAAGAATGTTGAAAGTATTCTTGCCAGCAGTCTAAATGAAGACCAACGTTTAATAAAGTTTCCAATATGCATAAAATGACTCCTTGCCCCCTTCCTGTTCAGTTGTGGATATGTGTGTGTGTGTGTGTGTGTGTGTGTGTGTGTGTGTGTGTGTGTGAGAGAGAGAGAGAGAGAGAGTATAAAAACAATTATTAACAGTATCTTCAAGGCCCAATAAAAGGAGGTTAATCTAGGCAATACTTTGTGATTCTGCAGGTAGCACTTGATTGTTTTATGGACATAAATAGTTGTTTTAGGGGCAAGATGACTACAAACTTTCGATTTATAAGTTATTAAAAATACATAGATGAGGCCGGGCGCGGTGGCTCACGCCTGTAATCCCAGCCCTCTGGGAGGCCGAGGCGGGTGGATCACTCCAGGTCAGGAGTTCGAGACCAGCCTGAGGGAGACCCCGTCTCTACTAAAAATAGAAATAAAAATTAGCTGGCCAACTAAGAATATATATAGAAAAAATTAGCCAGGCATGGTGGCGCATGCCTGTAGTCCCAGCTACTCGGGAGGCTGAGGCAGTAGAATCGCTTAAGCCCAGGAGTTGGAGGTTGCTGTGAGCTAGGCTGACGCCATGGCACTCACTCTAGCCTGGACAAAAAAGCTAGACTCTGTCTCAAAAAAAAAAAAAAAAAAAAATACATAGATGAGTACACTGTGATAAAAATGTTGGACATAGAAACACGTACTTGGAGTAAGTTTTAGCATGATTGATCGCCTGAGATTGTCCAAGTAGTTATAAGCTCGATTCTGCTGGGAACTCTGTGTATACCATTTGGATATCTTATTGTTGCATATTGGGTTAAATTTATTTCCAATCAAGTAATAGAAAAATACACAGAAGAATTCAATTAAAATGAAATAATGTAGACACAACTTACCAATGCAGAAGTCGGCTATGCCATTGTCTCACCCAACCAGGACATCTAACAAAACTGAAATTAAACAGAAAGACCTAATTTCAGGGAAACTAAAGTAGGTGTGAAAAAATTGATCTTCCTCTCAGAGTCCATTTATTCTTATTTTTAAACATTTTGTAGTAATTCTGATTTTCCATTCTCTATATTCAGAGTTGGTCATTTAAAATCATTTAGAATCCAATTTGGCACAATTTATCTTTTTAAAAATAGAAATATTTAAATTTAGTGTTATATTTTCTTTGAATTTATAAGTTTGCATTAATGAGAGATTATGTTCTCTTGTTCAGAAGACTTTGGAAACTTTCATTCCAAGAGCACCATACCCATCAAGTGACTAATTTTAGAGGACTAAAATATGCTACTATGTTTTATCTCATCTAGAAAAGTAATGATCTCAATCATCCCATACCTGTGTAGCACCACAAAAGCCAGGGCTGAACACTTCACTCTGTATTCACCTAGCACAACATTGAACTGATTTAGTAATTTCTATTTTTTGATACTAGTGTTAATGACAATGAAGAAATCTAAGATGAATATTTTACCCATCTCTAAGCCTTTACAATTCCTACTACTTTCCATAAAACTACCATGATATGGGGAAAATCATATCAAATTATTATTCCTTTGTGTATTTATTTTAAACTTAATATTACCTTGATTAGGCCAATGTATTTATTTTTCAGCTTTTTGAGAAGTGCACATAACTTTCCTATTATGTAACACTCGGTCTTTACTGGGAGCCTAAGGACAAGGTAATAGCAAGTATAACGTATGTAATGTCTTTGACATAGGACTGTGTATATGTCAGGATGGAGGGTCAGTTAGAAGTCCCTGTCCCTCAGTTTCCTCTTTCCCACTCTTGTCCCTCCTCCAGGGTCCTGGCTTTATCCTGCAACTAGCCCTTTGATCCATTCCCAGTTCCAACCTGAGAAAAGAATAGCAGATCTTTCTTCTTCAAAGACCAACATTTACCAAAAAAAAAAAAAAGTTTATCTCCGCCACTAATGCTCATGGGCATTTACACACTAAAGGATCCCTCCTTGCCAAGACTGAAATAGAAAGGATTAAAGAAATGAAGAAATGAAGGAAGAGATAACCATGTTCTGTTCATATGCATTTTCATCAAAAATCACACGATATGTACAGGATAAGGATCTGACTAGAGCCAAGCCTTTTTGCTTCCAATATAAGGTATAGCATGAACCTGGCAGAACATTTTCCAACAGCATCTGTTGTTATTTCTCATTACAGAGAGTAAACCATGGCCTCAAGTCCATACCTCCAAATAGCAGTGGAGATGATAAGCCTTCCCCTTGTGATGTGATATATTTTCAAATGTAGAGATTTCCTGCATATCTGCAGAACAACATATACAATTATTTCCTAAGACACCAACCAATGTCTGTCTAAAGTTTTGTTTAGGAAGCTTAATTTCTTTTCTTAAAATACACACATAAAATTAAGTTTTTGAAAATCCCTTCTTTTCTCTGTGAAAATCTCCAATCTAACAAAATTAAAGTTAACATTAAAAATTGACCTCTAAATAGATCCCTGTTTTAAGTATCCATTCTGATTAAAAAAATACCAAGCTTAAAAATATATAATTACTATTTAAAGCAGAAATTTAATAGGCAACCTAACCTTTTCAAAAAGAACTTCTAATGTGAACCCTGAGATAAGATGACACTTAGCAGAAGATTTTATTTTCACATTGTCCTGTGCATATAATAAGCTAAAGAGCTTTTTTTCATTTAGAACAAGTGAGATGAAATAGCTGTTATTTTGATGTTCTTGAAGGGCAGATCAAATGAAGCTTATCTACAATAATAATGATTGATGAGCTTCGTCTAATGATAATCCTTAATACCTTAGAGAACAATTCCAATAGATGCAAACAGCAAGAAATTTCCTGCTCATTGAAGGGCATTGTGAGGAAGCACAAACATGTGCAATTAGTAATGTCTTTTAAAAAAAGGTATTTAAGTCAATCTCAGCACAGCACAAAGGAAAGAGGGTTGACACTGTAATTTTAAATTTCTGGTGATTCATCCCAGCTGTGTCACTTAAGAACCGTGGACATGAAATGTAGAGTCTCCATGTATAAAAAATGGGCAATTAATTGTTTATTTTCTCTCTTGGTTTTAAATTCTATCAAGTGTCCAACATAATGTCCAGCTCTGAGTAAATGCTCAGGATATTTGATAACTGAAAGGATGAATTCATTCAGCATTCAGTGAAGATTTATTGTGAGCCTCATAGGTTCCAGGGACTGTTTTAATTGCTGGATTTGAAGGGAAAGGGACAGGAAAAAAAAAACAAAAAACCTCTACCTTTGTGGAGCTTATGTTCTAATGGAGAAGACAATTAACAGAACAAATAGGCAAAATTGATAGGAAAACATATCCAAAGCTAGAGAGGAGGCTATGAAATGTTGGATGTTGGGGTGGGAAGTAGAATTTTAGTTAGGAATGCTAGGAAAGTTCTTGGTGAGGCAGTGAGTTTCGAATAAAGATCTGAAGAAAGTGGGCTGTTCCCCACGCAGCTATTTCGGAAGAGACCATTTCAAAGAGAAGGGACAGAAAGCACAAAAACCCTGAGGCAGGAGTCTCGGGAAAACAGCACAGGACCGGTGTGATTTACCCCGCAACATAAATGGAGGGAATAAGGCTGAAGTCAGAGAGATAAAGGGGAGGGAAAATCATAGAAGACTTGTTGGTTAGAGCAAGGACTTTGGCTTTTATCCCGAGAGAGACGAGAGGCTGCTGGAAGGTTCTGAGCAGCAGAGGGACAGGATCTGACTTACAATTGAGCAGCATCACTCTGCATCCTGTGTGAACAACAGACTGCAGGAGGGCAGGGGGAGAAATAAAATAAACACCTAGCTCATAGCATTTTTCTAATGATTACTCGGAAACATATGTGACGAGTATAGCACAGACCTGGTGCGAATCTCCCTCATTTGCTCAAGTACAGCTGTTACTATTCTCGCAGATAATGACTTTGCTCTTCCTGCAGACACACTCACTGAGGCTCTGTGTTCTCACCATTAACAATGCCAATAGACCACTCTCCTTTATGGCAGCCTGGGAGTTGGGGTGTTGGATTAATATGAGCAACAATAGTCAATGGACTTCCCCCACCAAAAAGAAGAAATGGCCCCACCATCCAAAGGAGTTATGCAGGCAAAGTGAAGCAGGCTCCTTATTTACCGTCCCTGCCCTGTGCCAAGGGCTCTCATTTACTTAACGTTGAGGCATCAAAGGCCTGTGAGGATGCTGGGAATTTAGCTTTTATCAAAATGTTTATATCTAAATTCTACAGTGCTAGCATCAAAGGGCAGCCATTCACATCAACATCTTCTAACAAAATACACAGGGGTGCTTTCTACTCATTCCATGTCTAGTATGGTTTCCTGAGGAAACACTAAAAGCTACATGAAACATGACAAAATCCATGAACCCTAGTTAAATTTCTCCTTAAAACACCATCATTAGACATTAACTAGGGATGTTTTATTCTCTGAAGAAGTAACTGGTTAATTTTATTTCTGCTTAATAAAAAAAGAACTTAGTGGTGGGAGGGGCGGGGAAAAAAATTAAAAAAAAAAAAAAAGAACTTAGTAATTTGAGGGAAGGCAGTTCAAGCAGTCCTGGCTTTGCAAACAGAAAACTGAGCAGGTAGTGTTTCCTTCCTCATCCTCTCCCCTTCCTGTTCATACGTGACAAGAGACTCTTTGTTCCTGTGGCTGCCCTCACTTCACTGCTACTCCTGGGGGAGTCTGTAGCAATTCAGTCAACAAGAGTTTATTGAGTGTCCATTTTGTGCCAGGTGTTATTCTAGGTACTAATGATACACCAGTAAACCAAAGATGCTGCTCTCTGGGAGCTTATCTTCAAGTACCTAGGAGGTTAAGGGAGAAGAGGTGAGGCCAACAAAGAATAACCCACTTCCAAATCCTCCCCTTCATGCCATCTGTCCATCCCCCACCACCCTCACTGGTGGCCTTTGGTAGACGCCAACAGTAGCCCTCTTTCAGAAGGAAAACAGTGGGGAATAAGTCGGGGCTTTTCTACGAAATATTGATGAATCACATTTCACTTTGGGGGAATCTAATCACCCACCACGTCATCTATGTGTATTCGTGTCTCATATATAACACTAAACAGAAAGAAGAGAGAGAGAGGGAAAGAGAGAGAAGACAGAGGAGACATGTTGGAACTTTGTCCATAGCAAATAAATTAGAATCCAGGAATATCAGTTTTTTATCTTTTGAAGTGTCTTTTAAAACTTTGTAATTTCCCCTTTATTATTTTTATCCCCATTCTGATTTTAGTTTCTACAGTTACTTCATCATCCAGCACAACTTTTTTCCTCTAGGATGTTCACTAGAATTATCTACTATGTAAGATATTTTGGCTGCCTACTCATTCTACCTTCCTACCAGAGCTCACATTTTATTCAGAGATCCCCTTCCTATTTATAATGTCAGGCAAATTGACATCCTCAGCTCCAGGGGTAATTCAATCAACTTAGGGCATTCCCAGGGAACTGTTAACACTTGAGAAGTAGATATGTGATCTAAGATGATCCATGGTTAGGGGAAAGTTTCTCTCTCTCTCTCTCTCCCTGTGTGTGTGTGTGTGTGTGTGTGTGTGTGTGTGTTTCCTGCTAGATAAAAACAACAGATTAGAGTTAACATTGTGAGAGACAGAGAGTGAGTCCACCATTGAGCTCTTAAATGAATCAAACCTAACCCTAAGGGAGATGATAAATGTTTTTATTGTCTAAGCCAATCTTAGACAGGTGCTCTGTTACTTGCAGCCCAAAGCATTATATCAGATACACACTGGGATTGTCACAGCTCTGGGCAAATACAGGATTTATTTGCAATTCAGATTCCAAACAGGAAGAGATTCTTCACATCACAGGATCTTTTAAAACCACTCCCGTGTCTATAACATGAGAAAAGAAAGCAGTGCCAGAGCACAACACTCTGATCCCAACCAAGAACATCCACACAGAACTCTCAGGTTAGATATTAACACTACACAGCCACTATATTACAGTATTACTTTGAGTACTCAAAGATGAGACTTTAAAAAGTACCTAAGTTTAAGACCATATTATAGAAATAAGGTTCTGAAACAGAAGCTTTGCAGACAGCTTAACTGTACAGGACAAGAACAAAGTAGGACATGAGAAAAGAATCCAGATCGTACTATAAATATTCCCTAAAACCACTGGTCCCCATTACTTAATGAAGAGGAATGGGAGACAGATAACAGAAACTGCTATATATCTTGTGTGTTATATTATACCATAAAATATATCCAGCATATATATGTAGTAAATTTTATTTTTTCTTATAGCCTGTTCAGTTGTTCTCAGCAGATTCTGTTTTTAAAACCATAAATAAATTCCAAATATTGTTATCTGTAGACATATTGATAGATTAGGGTAAATCCACTCTGATAGATTGTTTGCAAAGATGGCTGCATCAATTTCCCCCATTCCTGGAAGCACACGTCTCTGGAAAGTGACTTTGCTACTCTTCTCCAGATGGAACTATTTTCCCTCAACTTAATATAGGCTGACCTCATCCTGTGACTTGCTATAACCAATAGTAGGCAGCAGAAGTGATAGTGTGTCACTTCAGAGCCCTGACTTCAAGAAACCTTGCAGCTTCCTCTTTTGCCCTTTTGCTGCTCTGAGACTTCCATGTAAGGAAGCCCAGGCAGCCTCCTTGGGGATGAGCCATGAGGAGAGAGACTTTGTGAACATGGCCCAGCCATGCTACTGAGACTAGCTGGGACACTAGGGAGTCCACAGTCAACTCAACAGCTGACAGCAACCACATCACTGATGCTGGTGAGACCTGCAGAAGTAACACCAAAGTGAGCCCAGCACACATTCCAGAAATATGAGCAAATAATTATTTTCAAGCCACTAAGTTTTAGGGTAGAAAACTGATACATCCTCCCTGTCTGTGGAAGTCAGGATTCTGGTGCAACCATCAAGTAAAAAAGTATACTACCCCTTGCAGGATTCTACCTTAAGGAAGCTTTTTTCTTCTTCTTTTTCTCCTTGGATGTGCAAGTAAATGTTATGCTATGAGTAAATGTCTTAGAAAGTCCTCAAGATGTTTTTTAGGAAGGACAACGACCCCACTTGCCTTATGGGGAAAACATCTCTCTACCCTCTCTTATCCACTGTTTTTTCTACTCCAGTGAATACCTTTATTTACATGGGCTGGAGCTGAGTGAGCAGGGCTGATAGTTGGGCCACCTTTTAATAAGTGCCTTGAGGACCTGTCTAAAACCTTTCAGTAGAGTATTCTGTCCTCAACTTTCAGGCATCATTAGAAATTCTAAGACAATAGGATAATACTCATTAAATTCTCATTTATGCCACCCATTAGTGAATTGGGATTACATGGGGAAGGAGGAATTAAAACCAATGTTTCCCAGTCTGTCAGCTGAAACACTGGAGGATTATTAAGAGTTCTGCAAACTCATTTGTATTCAGTCAATAGACATTCAGTCAACAAACATTTAATAAGCACCAATCAGGAGCACCTGTGGATATTGCAGGCACTAAGGAAGATAAGGTCTCCATTCTCATGGAGAACAGTTTAGCAAAGCTAATATAACCAGCAAGTAACGTAATGCCAGATTTCAGTAAGGGAAAATATAAGGCATCAATCGCTGGACATGGTGACTCATGCCAGTAATCCCTACTGAGAAGGCTGAGGAGGAGGATGGCTTGAGACCAGCCTTGGCAGCATGGCAAGACCCTATCTCTAAAAATAAAAAATAAAAAAAATAGCCAGGCATGGTGGTGTATGCCTTTAACCACAGCTACTCAGGAGGCTGAGGCAGGAGGATCACTTGAGCCCAGGACCTTCAAGTTGTAGTGAGCTACATTCACACCACAGCACTCCAGCCTGGGTGACAGTGTAAGATTCTGTCTCTAAAAAAATAAATAAATTTTTAAAAATTAAAAAAAAAAGGCATTTAACATAACAGCATGATTGGGGAAGATGGGGGTAGGGGATTTCTGTTTTGGATTGAGTGGGCATAGAAGCCATCTTTATGGAGGAAACATCTGAGTTGAAACCAGGACAAGAAGGAGCCAGTCTTGTGAAGATCTTGGGGAGAAGCATTCCAAGGAGAGACAGAGCAAGGGCAAAGCCCCTGAGCAGAAGCAGGCTGGGCATGTTCCAGGGAAGGCAGCCATGGCGCTGATGTGGAGACGATGGGAGAATGCTGCCAGAGAGCAGAGAGGTGGCAAAGCACAGGAGGAGATCCGGGGAGTGGCATGAAGCCAGAGGGATCTTTCAAATGTAGCAGTTGCACGCCTCACGAGCCAAATCTACATCATACATATGTGTGCTGCTATCGTCCAAAAGTGTGTAAATCTTCAAAATGATACAGGCATGCATTAAACATGTTACTACATGTCTAGCAGCTTTTTAGCATGAGGACAGGGATGGTGACATTCATTGATGTTAAAAGTCCTTACGTCTGAAAATATTAGAAACCACTGTCTGCTCTGACTTTCTGATGTTAGATTTGTACAAAATTGAGTTCCCATTCTTTCTTCTATTCTGAAAAGAAATAAAACTCTGCAAGGAGGAAAATGCATACAGACCTACTACATATCCTTCTCGAAAGGACCAAATTCTGCATACAACAGACAAACCCGAGTGCGGTTGATGATATAAGCAGAGAAACCAGGTATCACCCTCAGGCAAGTTTCTGCGTTCTTGGTACAAAAATCGCTCCTATAGAAGCAGACTATCTTATATCTCCAGAGATTCTGCATATTCATATTTCAAATAATTCTAAGTGGAACAAGAATTGTATCTTTCACCTTTACAGGCACAGATTTTCACTAATAGAGGTTATAAATATATTTATTTGTAATGATATCAGTTGAAAGCAGACTGTTTTTAGTGGCTGATACCAAAATCATCATGGAACTACCTCTAGTTACTATCCGACGCTTATTCACCGTAATTGACTGTCTTGTTGTTTTACCTTGTCTCTGACCCCGCACACCAAGCATGAGGCTCCTGAATTTAAAAGAGAAAGTGATTAATGTGACAAGTGCAGACACAGTCAAGCCTGTATACCCCAATGGGGACACAGGAAAAGCCTGATAAATACTAAACACCGCCACCTTCTCACACTCTAACTCTCTCTTTCACTGCATCTTTCAGGCAGCCCTTTAAATGAGAGGTCACTTACTTCAAAGCCAAATACACTGTGTGTTACTCAAAAATTATTTATGCCATGGTCAGGAAAAAAATATTTACATCTAAAAATGCTGAACCATGAAACTCTAACCACAGGAAAGGTTACTTGTATAAAAAAATATGAGTTTATGTCGGCATAATTTCCATAATCATTATTTCTTCTCATAAAACAACGCTTGCCTTGAAAGACTAACCAGGGGTATTCCTTCTGCTCAAAATTCTCCATGAGACAAATCTCAAATGAAAGGCATTTGAGGTTGAATGTAAAAATCCTTTAACTATGAGGAGAAAATAACAAAGAAAATCAATTCTGGGAATACAGATGATAGAAGAACAATGGTTTTGTGAAATTAAAGAACAACAATAGTGGATTTCGAATTCACTGCATGTAGGATGTACAGAATTAGAAATGGAATATCCAGTTTCTAATTTCTTAGTAATCAGGAGTTAATGAATACTATAATTCACTTTTGCTTTCAAAGATCATTTCTGTCTCCCTCCCACTTCTTACCTATTATCTTTCCACCCTATTGCTCCACGGGTTTACTCTGATAGCTATTAGTTTAGTAGAAATTGTACTTTCTCTTTCTCATAAGCAGTAAAGTAAGTCAAGTCACCAGTTATTAATGGAATATTCAGTTAACATAGATTGAGTGCCAGCAAACCTCAGAGATATTGCCAGTTCGGTTCTAGACGACCACAACAAAGCAAATATTGCAATAAACAGAGTCATACAAATGTTTTGGTTTCCTAGGGCATAGAAAAATATGTTTATACTATACTATAGTCCAGTAAGTGTGCAATAGCATTATGTCTAAAAAAAAAAACCAACATACATTCCTTACTTTAAAAATGCTTGATTGCAAAGATGCTAATGATCAACTGAGCTTCAGTGAATCATAATCATTTTCCTGGTGGAGGCGCTTGTGGCAATGTTGATGGCTGCTGACTGATCAGGGTAGTAGCTGCTGAAGGCTGAGGTGGCCGTGGCCATTTCTTAAAATGAGACAACAATGAAATCTGCCACATCTATTGACTCTTGCTTTCACAAAAGATTTCTCTGTAGCATGTAATGTTGTTTGATAGCATTTTACTCACAGTACAACATCTTTCAGAATTGAAGTCAGTCTCTCAAACCCTGTCACTGCTTTATCAACTAAGTTACGTAATCTTCTAAATCCATGTTGTCATTTCAATAATGTTCATAGCATCTTTACCAGAAATAGATTCCATCTCAAGAAACCACTTTCTTTACTCATTCATAAGGAACAAATCTTCATCTCTTCAAGTTTTATGGTGAGACTGCAGCAACTCAGTCCCATCTCCAGGCTCCACTTCTAATTCTGGTTTTCTTGCTATTTCTACCACATCTGCAGTGATTTTCTCCACTGAAGTCTTGAACCATTCAATGTCATCCATAAGGGTTGGAATCAACTTCTTCCGAACTCCTGTTATTGTCGCCATTTTGATTTCTTACTATGAATCATGAACGTTCTTAATAACATTAGAATGGTCAATCCTTTCCAGATGGTTTTCAGTTCACTCTGTCTAGATCCACCAGAGGAACAACTTTGTATGGCAGCTTCAGCCTAACAAAATGTATTTTTTAAATAATACAACTTGAAAGTCAAAATTACTCCTTGATCCAACAGAAGAGATGTTGTATTAATAAGGCATGAAAACAACATTCATCTCCTTGTACATCTCCATCAGATCTCTTGGGTGACCAGGTGCGTTGCCAATGAGTGGCCATACTTTAAAGAAATCTTTTTGTCTGAGCAATAGGTCTCAACAGTGGAGCTTAAAATATTCAGTAAGCTGTGCTACAAACAGATGTACTGTCACCCAAGCTTTGTTGTTCCATTTACAGAGCATAAGCAGAGTACATTTAGCATAATTCTTAAGGGCCCTAGGATTTTTGGAATAGTAAATGAGCATTGACCAGATAATTTTGACTCACCAGGGCAGACAGGGAGATTGTCCCAAAGCAACATAACTAGAAACTTCATTGACATGAAGTTCAATGTTCCTGAACTAAAACTCCAACACAAACTAGACTCCAACAGAGACAACTTGGATTAAAGACACTGAAGCTTCCTGTCCTGCACCAAAATAGTCAGTTGATTCAGTCAATGCAGTGGTGGAAAACACCAATTGTATTGTTCAATTGATCTGGAACAGAGTTAAGTCAATCATAACAATCAATCCTGTTAGTCCACACATTGAGGAAGAGGGCAGAGTCAATTATTCAGAGATTTTGTGTTAAAAAAACAAAGCAAACTTTTGTTCTATAACGGATACTTGACATGTGCATGTGTTCTTGGACTGATCTATTTTAAAACATACATTAGTTCTCCACTAAAACTAAAATAAGGAGATGCAATTAAAGCTACCAGTGAACGGATTTTACTCTCTACTCTCTTCTAAGCAATTCACATTGGCTTTATGCTCTCTCTCTCTCTCACACACACACACACACACACACATTAGTCATTAATTGTGTCAGCTTGAGGAGAAATTAATCATTCAAATGAATTATTTTTTCAATTCAATTCAACAAAATTTTATTTATGTCCTTCCACCAGAGATCCCTCCTCTCGTTTGGGGGGGTGATGATCCACTTTCAAAATCTGATGAAAATTGGCAGAGCCTTTTCCTAGAAAAAAAAAAAAATAGGTATGCCTTAACATATATATTCACATACTCTCTTATGCACAAAATATTGCATATCAATTTTAGGAACCTCACGGTTTCTCTGAGCCATTAACCCTGGGTTAAGAACCCCTATTTTATGTACTTAGAACTGAGTTAGACCCTGAAGGTCCTGAAGCCAAGAAGACAGGGTCTCATGTAAAAAGATACGCAACAAAATGGCATAATTGGGGGGAAATAATAACTTGATAACTCGGAGACACAAAGTAGAATGGGAGGGAAGAAGATAAGTGGTAGGCAAAAGTCAGGGCATTAAAGGCTATAAATGCCATGCTAAGGAATTTAGACAGGATGTTGTAGCCTGTTTCTTAGTATGATCCAAGGACATTTGTATAGAATCATTTAGAGTGATTTATTGAATTAAAATCTCTGAGAAGGGGCCTAGGAATATACATTTCAAGGTTGTTCCTCGGGTTGTGCTGATGCATATTAAATTTTAGAACCCTTGAGGGGTCTGGGGGAAGGAGCAGGATGGTGAGGAAAAGTTTACAGCAGCCCAAAGGTTCTAAGGGGGTCTGGAGATGATGATCAGATTTTCATTTCAGATGGAGCACTCTGCAGGCTGCACAGGGCAGTTCTAACAAGGCCAGGTTGAAAAACAGAGACCAGTTAAGCTGGTCTGCAGCAAGATGCCACAACATAAACTAAAGCAGAAATGGGGAAAGGAGAGACCTAGAAGATTCTTAGGAAGTGAAAATTAACAGAAATTAACAGAAAATTAACAGCATCATCAACAAGTAGAAGAAGGGAGTCAACAATGACCAGGTTTTCTGGCTTGAGAGACTGACCCCATGGCAGGATTACTACTAAAATGGGTGTGAAGAGCAGCTTTAGGAGGCAAAATAGAGCTCAGATTTGGATTTTGAGCTGCTTAGGGAACATCTAGATAGAGATAAACACACAGGTCTGGACTTTGGTGAAGGTGTCAGTGCGTGTAAGACTTCGGATGCCTGTTTTGTCAGGTGTTTTCCCCTGGGACAGCTCCCTCAGAGGAGGATACCCCATCTCCCCTCTGGGCACCAGTCTGCAGGCGTTCTGGGAGCACATTGCAGGAAGCAGTGAGGGGATTCAGTCACTGACTCCCCTGTACTCAGTCATGACCTCACTCCACCTTCCACTTGCCTGGGTTCCAAGTCTGGAGCAGCTCTGGCCCAGTTCTCCTTGTGACTCCCGGGGCTCCAGGACTCAGCTTTCTTCTCATCACCATTCTCCCTGCTGATATTGTCTTCCTCACCCCTGGCAAGTCAGCTTCCACCCCCTCTTACCTGTCCATCCTCACATATTCTGGTTTAGCTTCCACTTGTCTTCTAGAGTTTCATAGAAGAATTTGTTTGCATTTCTGTGTTTATCCTCATTGCTACTTGGGAGATGGTTTCTCAAAGAAAGGGGGTGATATGGTTGGGATATTTGGCTTCTCCAAATCTTGTGTTGAAATTTGATGCCCAGTGTTGAATATGGGGCCTGCTGGGAGGTATTTGGGTCATGAGGGCAGATCCCTCAGGAAAGGTTTTGTGGCCTCCCCCAATAATGAGTGAGTTCTCACTTTACTAGTTCACACAAGAGCTGGCTATTTAAAGGAGCCTGGCATCACCTGCTCCCTCTCTTGCTCTCTCGTTTGTTCCTTCCCCCACCATATGACACTCCTGCTCCCCCTTGGCCTTCCACCTTGATTGGGAGCTCCCTGAAGGCCTCACCAGAAGCAGATGCTGCATTGGTTCTTGTACAGTCTGCAGAACCGTGAGCCAAATAGACCACTTTTCTTTATAAATTACCCAGCCTCGAGTTTTTCTTTTATAGCAACGCAAAATGAACTAATACAAGAAGGGAGGCAGAAAGGTCTTTGCCATTTCAAATTAGAATTGTTGTTCTTAAATAACATGGACATTTATTTCATTGACCCAGCAATTCCATTTCTAGGCATTTGTCCTAAAGAAATTCTCACTTTAAGTACACAAAGATGTATGTACATTGATGTTTATTTCATCACTGTTTGGGAAAGAAAATTTTAAAATGGAAGCAATCATAATAGTTGCCAAAAATACTATTGTTAAATAAGTTATGGAGCATTCATACCGTGTAACCCTATACACCCAGAAAAAAGAATAAGATGAACTTGAAACTTCAAGCTAACAAAACTGTATTTGGGGGAAAAATATTCCTGCCTACAACTTACCACCTAAAGAATAATTTTTAATTCATTAATTTCTCCACCAATAAAAGACTTAGCAAGAGAGGAAGAAAAGGCAACTCATGCCCAGAAATTCCAACTTAATAGGTAGTAAAATAAGAAAAATTTTTAAGCCCTGGTGAAGGGTATGGCCAGAGTCCCGCTGTTGAAAGCTAGAAAACAGGATCATGTTTGACAAAACAAAAATATTATTTTAAGAATTGAAATATGGAGACAGAATTAAGTCAAGAAAAAGTCTAAGTTAATACTGAGCATCTGCAGATATTGCCCTCCAGACAGCAAAACATACTAAAATACTCTGCTAATTAAGACAATTTGTTATCATGCAGAAATTCAAAAGCAAGCCAAATGAATAGAATCCAGAAGTATGCCCACACATATATGGAAATTTTTGTTATAAAATTTATAATAAAGTTGATATTTCAAATTAGTGGAGGAAATGGACTATTCAATGAATGGCGTAAGAAAATCAACTATTTATGAGGAAAAAATAAATTTAGATCCCACTTCCACAACTAGGGCTGCAACACCGCACACAGCATTTATAAACTACAGATAGATTAAAGAACTAAATTTATATGTGCATGTGTTAAGGGGAAATACAGGGGGATATTTTGATAACTTTAGAATGTAAAAGGCCTCCCTGAGCAAACCATAAAACAGAAATGTCCTAAAGGATAAGCTGACAATTTTCAGCTCATAAAAATTAAAAGCATCTTTACAATAAAAGATCTAAAAACAGAGTTTGAGACAAATGACTGACAGAGAGAAAACATCCATAGCATATTCTACAAAGGCTTAACGTCTATAATATATAAAAATGACTTGACTTTTGATTAAGGAAAGCCAAACAACCCAGTAGAAAACAAACATAGAAAATGAATAGGCAATTTCCAGAAGAACCAAAAATGACCAATAAACTTATAAAAGGAAACTATCTCACTGATTATCAGGAAACTAAAAAGTTTTAAGATATAGTATCACCTGTTA
Organism: Lemur catta; assembly: GCF_020740605.2. Taxonomy (NCBI): domain Eukaryota; kingdom Metazoa; phylum Chordata; class Mammalia; order Primates; family Lemuridae; genus Lemur; species Lemur catta. Next base: position 87,368,943 of record NC_059132.1, on the reverse strand, counting down.
TTTTTATCATTATGGTAAGAACACTTAACACATCTACCCTCTTAACAAATTTTTAAGTGCATAATACAATATTGTTAATTCTAGGTACAATGTTGTACAGATCTCTAGAAATTATTCCCCTTGCATAATTGAAACTTTATACCCATTGAAAATCAACTTCTCATTTATCATTTTCATCTCTCAAATTGGCCACATTTATAAAAATACACATTAAATATGAGAGAGAAAGACAAGAGGCAGGCATTCCTGTACACTTTTGGAATGAGTATAAATTAATGAAATCTTTTTGAAAGGCAATTTCAGGGATAAAATTCAAGTATTTAATATCCAATGTGGCACAGGCACTGGCCCTTCCAAATAGATGCCGCTATTACCAGTCGCCAAGGTCCTGCCAGTACACCCTCACCCATACACACCAGCTGAATATCAATCTCAGCAGAATTTAACCACTCTTAAAGCACACATGTGCTTTGACCCAGCAATTCCATTTCTGGGAATCTACTCCAAAGAAATTCTCTTTTAAGTACATAAAAGATGTATGCACATTGATGTTAATTTTGTCATTGTTTTGATAAGCTAAAAAAGAAAAAAAAAGGAAGCAATCGTAATGACCATCAAAAATGGAATGGTTAAATAAATTAGGACACGTTCATGCCATGGAATACTATACAACCATTAAAATGAATGGGATGAACCTAAATAAAAAAATATTGAAAAATACAGCATGATATTAAGTGAAAAAAAAAGCAAGTTGCAAATCACGGAATAAACTGCATATTTAATTTCACGTATTTTTAAAATATTCATGTTCTGATAGTTAATTTTATATGGTTAAACTTTATTTCTGGGTGTGTCTCTGGGGGTGTTTTCAGAAGAGATTAGCATTTGAATCTATGGGCTGACTAAAGAGGATAGTCCTCCTCACTGTGGGCAGCCATCATCCGATCCACTGGGGGCCAGAATAGCACAAAATGGTACAGGAAGGGACGATTGGCCCTCCCTTTGCCTGAGTGCTTGAGCTGGAACATCACTCTCCTCTTGCCCTTGGTACACCTGGTTCTCAAGCCCTCAGACTTGGACTGGAACCTCCAACCTTAGTTCTGCTCTCAGGACTGCAAACTCCACCACCAGCCTTCCTGGGTGTCCAGGTTGCAGATGGCAGATTGTGGGACTTCTCAGCTACCATAACTGCATGAGCCAATACCTTATGATAAATCACTCTATACATATGTGTGCATGTGTATACACACACACACATACACACACACGGTAATACAACATTTAGTGATGGGGATATTTCCTGAGAAATGTGCTGTTAGGCAATTTTGTCATTGTGTGAACATCACAGAGTGTGCTTACACAATCCTAGATGTTATAGCCTACTACACACCAAGGCTCTATGGTATGGACTATTACTCCTAGGCTACAAACCTGTACAAACATTACCGTGCTGCATAGTGCAAGGAAATAGTAACATAACAGTAAATATTTGTGCAATAGGAATTTTCAGCTCCGTTATAATCTGATGGCACCACCTTCGTATATGTGGTCTGTCACTGACCAAAATGTCGTTATGCAATACATGACTATATACACGTATATATGTATACACACAAATATAATATATATACACATACACACGCATGTATTATTGATTCCATTTCTCTGAAGAACCCTGAGTAGCATACATATGTTTGTATGCATAAGTCTGCATATAGTATGGTATGTGTGAATATACATTAATACATAAAAAAGAGAATACAAGGATGGGTAACACTAGTTATAGCAGTTACCTATAGGCAAGAGTATAGAACAGAAGGGTGGAAAGCAGAAGAGGGGCTTAGCATTTTGTTTTGTATACTCCATGTTGTATACATCATCTCAATGAGACTATACATACAGGCACACCTTGTTTTGCTATGCTTTACTACTGCACTTCCCAGATATTGCATTTTTTGCAAATCCAAGGTTTATGACAACCCTATATCAAGCAAGTCTATCTGTGCCATTTTTCCAACAGCATGTGCTCACTTTGTGTCTCTGTGTCACATTTTTGTAACTCTCACAACATTTCAAACTCTTATAATTATTATTATTATTATTATAACTGTTATGGTCATCTGTGATCAGTGATCTGTTCACAGATCACTGTTACTACTATAATTGTTTATATGGATGCACAAACTGCACCCATATAAGACAGCAAACTTAATAATTACCATTAAATATGTGCTTTCTCACTGGTCCACTGGGCATTCCCACATCTCACTCCCTGTCTCAGGCCCCCCCATTCCCTGAGACAAAATTATATTAAAAATAGGCCAATTAATAACCCTACAATGGCCTCTAAGTGTCAAAGTGAAAGGAAGAGTCACATCTCTCTCGCTTTAGATCAAAAGCTAGAAATGATCAAGCTTAATGAGAAAGGGATGTTGAAAGCCAACATAGGCAGAAAGCTAGGGCTCTTATACTGTTAGCCAAGTTGTGAATGCAAAGGAAATGTTCTTGAAGAAAATCAAAAATGATACTCCAGTGAACACAAAAATGATAAGGAAGCAAAACAGACTTCTTGCTCACATAGAGAAACTTTCAGTGGATAGAAGATCAAACCAGACACATCATTTCCTTATGCCAAAGCCTTAGTGTGTAGTAGGCCTAATCCAGAGCAAGGACCTAACTCTCTTCAATTCTATGAAGGCTAAGAGAGGTGAGGAAGCTGCAGAAGAAAAGTTGGAAGCTAGCAGAGGTTGGTTCATGAGGTTTAAGGAAAGAAGCCATCCCCATAACATAAAAATGCAAGGTGAAATGGAAAGTGCTGATGGAGAAGCTGCAGCAAGTTATCTAGAACATCTAGCTAAGAGAACTGATGAATTTGGCTATACCAAACTATAGATTTTCAATGTAGAAGAAATAGCCTTCTATTGAAAGAAAATTCCATTTAGGACTTTAATACCTAGAGAAGAGAAATGAATGCCTGGCTTCAAAGCTTCAAAGGACAGGCTGACTTTCTTGTTAGGGGCTAAAACAGCTGGTGACTTTAAGCTGAAGCCAATGCTCATTTTCCATTCCAAAAATCCTAGGACCCTTAAGAATTATATAGAATCTACTCTGCCTGTGCTTTATAAATGGAATACTAAAGCCTGGATGACAGCATATCTGTTTACAGCATGGTTTACTCAATATTTTAAGCATAATGTTGAGACCTATTGCTCAGAAAATAAGATTCCTTCTAAAATATCACTGCTCATTGACAATGCACCTGGTCATTCAAAAGATCTGATGGAGATGGACAAGGAAATTAATGTTTTATGCCTGCTAATATAATATCTATTCTGCAACCCAGTGATCAAGGAGTAATTTTGACTTTCAAGTCCTGTTATTTAAGAAATGCATTTCATAAAGGTATCGCTGCCATAGGTAATGATTCCTCTGGTAAATTTGGGCACTGTAAGTTGAAAACCCTCCAGAAAGGATTCACCATTCTAGAGGCCATTAAGAACAATCATGATTCATGAGAGGAGGTCAAAATATCAACAATAACAGAAGTTTGGAAGAAGTTGATTCTAACTTTTATGGATGACTTTGAAGGTTTCAAGACTTCAGTTTAGAAAATCACTGCAGATGTGGCAGAAATAGCAAGAGAACTAGAATTAGAAGTGGAGCCTGAAGACATGACTGATTTGCTGCAATCTCATGATGAAACTTTAACAGATGAGGACTTGCTTCTTGTGGATAAGTAAAGAGTGGTTTTTGTGATGGAATCTACTCATGATGAAAATGCCACAAAATATTGTTGAAATGACAATGAAGGGTTTAGAATATTACATAAGCTTAGTTGATAAAGCAGCAGCAGAGTTTGAGAGGATTGATTCCAATTTTGAAAGATGTTCTACAGTAGGCAAATGCTATCACACAGTATCTCATGATACAAAGAAATTTTTCACAAAAGAAAGAGTCAATCAATATGCCAGACTTCATTGTTGTCTTACTTTAAGAAATTATCACAGCCACCCCAACCTTCAGTAACCACGACCTTGATCAGTCAGCAGCCATCAACATCAAGACAAGAGCCTCCACCAACAAAAAGATTACAACTTACTGATGGCTTAAATAAATGTTAGCATTTTTTTTGCAATGAAGTATTTATTAGTTAAGGTACATACATTGTTTTTTAGACATAATGCTATTGTACACCTAAGATAGTACAGCATAGTGTAAACATAAGATTTATATGCACTGGGAAACCAAAAAATTTATGTGACTCTCTTTATTGTAATATTTGCTTTACTGTAGTGGACTGGACTCAAACTCACAATATGTCTGAGGTATGATTATATTATAATTTTTTTAAAAGATTTAAAAATATATATAGAAAGCCCTCAAAATACTAGGCACATGCTTCAAAATTGCCACATGACTAAAATGTGCATTCACCTTTAGAACTTAAAGTCAATGTCACTTCTAAATGTATAATCTGAAATATTCAAAGTATATAGAATCAGCCACATCTCGAGGGCAACATTCTAAACGGAATTTATTGAACCATTTTCAAATTAGCTAATTTTCGGTTTTAAATATTTGACCGCTGGGTCCTTACACTCTCTTATATTCCTAATTTTGTGCTTTTCTTTAAGGAAAATTCCTAGAAGCATTTAGGGAAAACAGGCTAGCTCACTTGTTAAACATGGAATAATCTGAACCAAAAGCCCAAATGCATAATTGTCTCCATATTTTTTTAGAGCAGAACATCATTTGCAATTGATATTCCTCTCCATGGTTAGTTACATACATAGGGTATTTTATTTCATATTCTGTGTCATGAACTCTACAAGGTGAATGCTCAGGCTTCCAGTTATAAAATGTCTATGCCAAACTCTTTAAAGTCTGTTATATCTGCTGTATAATGTGCCATAAATATGGAACTCAGTCTTTAAAACATTAGTTGAACAGAATTTAAAGCAAGTAGAAATATTCAACAAAAACCTATAGCCAGATCTTTTTCTTATAGTCAATGGTAGAACCAGTCAAGGGAATTTTTTATTGAGTACCCTTAATGAGGAAGCACAAAAACATCAAGTGAGGGATGGGCCCATACCCTGAGAAACCTAGATCTGCAAATCCTTGTCATCTCCGCCTTGTGAGGTGAGAAAAAGCCACCAGACTCCCCAGCACAGGGACATTCTGAAGAGCTGCATTTCTCACAAGCAAATCTATTCTATATAATTCACAGTAGGTGCTAAAACATATTTCTCAGTTCTGTTTATTAAATCTGTATTATCTGTTAACACCACATATTCACTAAATTAACACTGTTAGGAGATTTTTGTCAAGGAGTAAAAGAACTAGAAGACTCTCATCTCGATTCTATGTCGTTCTCATGCAGAATGCCTGGAGAACAGAACAGTAATTTGAATAAATTGAGCATATATTTTCGTGAGGTAATTGGATTGTGCTTTCATTTAACTTGCCTGACGTACATTTTTCTTAAATTCCTATGAGACAAATGAACCATTGTTTTCAAGGTGACACAAATAGTCAATGAATTTGGGAAAACCTAATGAAGTGACGGTTAAAGTCTAAATACGAGACAATCAAAACTCTGTTACACTTACAGTAATTCTGGCCCATGGATTTTGCCTCTAGTATTAACTGTGCATTAGACTTTTTGGTGGATTTACTTTGTTCCAATAAAGGAGTTCAAATGGTATTAATGCAGATATCTACATATCCTTTAGCAAAGAACTTTTTCACTATCATTAAGTTTGACATGTCTCCACGAGGCAGTCCAGTACTTCTCTTTTCCACATAGCTAAAAGCACAGGAAATACAAATAACTGGATATTATAAAACCAAAACTATTGACAATGTAGGAAAAATTTTTTAATTTTGCCGTTGTTCTATCTTAATCTTTAAATGGCCTTGTATAGCATCTTAAGTTCATCAAATCTTTCGAGAACAAAATGTACTATTACTACATGTCATAAAGAGGCCTTTTCTTTCCACTGCAATTTGAAACATGATGTTCCAGAAATCAAGACTGCATAGCAGAGCAAATATTCACACATTCTCAGCTGTTTCGGGTTATTTCTTTCAAAAGGTCATAGCTTTAAATATTCACGGGCAAAAGCAAGACGCCGATTAGAGTGACCAAATGGAGGCAGACAAGGTACAGGAAAAACAAAAAACAAGCAGGCACTGCCTACCTGACCCTAATTATTCCGAAGAGAGAAATAAGAAAGTGTGCACTGCTATACCGCTAAATCAAGGACTCTTCCCTCTCAGATCTGGTCTTGACTGATCACTGGAGATCTATATTTTGTCAGGTGTCCAGACAACAAACCTGGCAGGTGGCTTGCAAAGTCTAGGGAAGCGAAGACTTGTTGTTTAACCCACATTCTTGACACACATAGGAAACTATAGCATCACTGAGGTTATTCAGCCAGCCCTTGGGAGAGCCGGTCCCCCATTTCTCCTTCACCCAATCTTTCCAGGCTATTGCTCTGATACAGCATCAAAGCCAGTAAAAGCACATTTGAAAATGAAAGGTCTATCACATTCCACGCTTCTTTTGAAACATCAAAAAGGCACAAAAAGAAGCGCTAGGACTAGAAAAAGCAGACAAGGAGCAGGACAGTGCCTGTTAGAACGGCAGGAATAGCTGGAGGTGAACCAATGTGAGGCCTATGAAAAGGCAAGTGAGAGAACCAGAAATTTGCTGCTGACAAGATGAAACAGCCCACAGCTGTGTCATGCTAATAAAAAGTTAATTTCAACTTTCAGACACTCTTCATGGTACTTTACAGTTCAATGGCACCAAGCTCATCCATTGTGCCGCCTCACCTGAGGAGACTGGGCCTATTTACAAGCTCTCAGCATCCAAATAGAATTTGAGGCGGCTGTTTTATCCCTGGAAGATGTCCATCGGGGATAAGAATGTTTGCGATCAGGCTGAACAGCTACCCCAGCATCCTTGCAAACTCGCATTTCAGACTTCGAATAAGTCCTAAAACACAGACACGGGTGGATCAGGAGCTCTTCCTTGGCCATAGTTCATGCCATCACTGTCAGAATCTGGGGATGAACAGAGTTGCAGCTGAAATTAAAAAAAAATCTTAAATGCCTTGATAAATCTGTGGTCACCCTCATGACCTACTTCCTCCGGCTGAACCAGACAACCTACAAAACTTTTTTTAAAGTCATGTCACTAAGTTTTCTACTGTGTTATTTCCTGACACCATAAATCCAAGCTGTTATGTACACCTCGAAGCTGCCTCCAGAAATCTTGTACTTGGTGATGTTTAAGAAATACAAGCAGAAAACAAAAATCCAATAATTCTTCACCTGAGCATCTTCTTGGTGCTATTGTGCCGTGACCACAGAAAAAGTCACATTGGCAATGTCACTCCATAAAATAGAATAAGCATTACACTTCTTAAAAGACCATTTGATTTAGAAGAGTTATGTATTTAAAGTTAAAAATCCTGGTTGTGAATCTCGCCTTTGTCACTGATTGCTTCATTGTAACCAAGACATTTAACTCTATTCCAAGCCACATCTCCTGATGTGTAAAATGATGTATAAAAGCTGCCCGGCCCTACCCTGCCCACCTTACAAGGATGTTATCAGGAGAAAAGGAGAAATGCTTTGCAAATTGTGTAGAAAAGTTTGCCATTATTAGACATAGCAACATACTACAGTGCCTGACAATGAGTACGTTCAACATATTTGTTGAATTAATGAAAGAAATAATTACTCATAATACTAAGGAAAATTTACCATATGATTTCATTTCAACAAGTGTATTATATTTTAATTACATACACTTTATGGTTCATGGTTGCAATATTCTTAATATATCATTGCATATCCCTGAAGAAATTAATTATACTTACTTTAATATCTTCTGTTTGTCATATTAACTATTTTTCTTTGGATATTAGCTCTCTGCTCACTGCATGTAGCACCTCACTTTTATAAAGATGCTTCTTTTTAAGTGTTTGGTGAGGCCCTGTTGTTTCAGCACCTTTATTTTTGAGAATTCCAGTTCTATGGCTTTTCTACTCCAGCCTGCCCAAGGGTATTGTGGTGGAATGGTGAGACATGGCACCTGGCAGGACATATTGGTAGATTCTCTTCTGTGAAAGTGTATTCCTCATCCTCCTCATCGTGGTAACCACTGAGGACGCTGCTCTACCTCTGCACACCCAGCACACACAGTGACTGACTTTATCCTGTGGACACATAATTCTACCAACCCATTCTCAGAAAAAGCAAGGGTCCAGGAGAGAGTTGTTTCAACTTGTGGTACGTGCTGGTCGTCCCAAGTCCCCTTTGCTAGGTTGACTATGAGCAAAACGACTTTCAAATAGGTCAACACAGCCAGGAGGCCTTTTCCCTAATGTTGTATCACTTTGACTCAATCTCCTTCCTGTCTTTTAGAAATGCTTCAATATTTCCCATTCTCTAAGAATTCATTCTTGTTTTTGATTTCGCGATATGGAAACAGACATTAATTGCAGCATGGACAGAAGAAATTAAATGGGAAAAACTCCTAAGCAATTGGTTTGGTTATCACTGTGCCTATCTGTTCATAAATTCATCTAATTATTATGAAAACACATGCTTTGGTTAGAAATTCAAATAGTACAAATACATATCTGAAGAAAAGGAAGTCTCCTTCTTAGACCAGTCCCTGAGCCCTACTCCCTGTAGGTAACCACAGTCAACAGTTTCTTACATGCCCTTCCAGAAATTTTCTATTTAAGCATATGCCTATAGACACAGTTAAGTGCCTTCCTTTTGTTTAACCTAACAATAAATCTTGAAGATCTGCCCATATCAGCACATGTAGATACACTACATTTGTTTGAACTGGTATATAACAATTTATTATATAACTGCGTCAAAATTTGTTTAGTCAGTCTCCTGTTGATGGACATGTGAGTTGTTTCCCATTTTTATTGTTTTTACTATTATCAATAATGCTGCAATGAACAGTTTTTGTTCAGACCTCTCGGCATATATATGCAAATAAAATCAGAGGACAAATTGCTAGAAGTAGACCTTGCAAGATTTGCATATTTTAAATTTTGATAGTATTGTCCAGTTGGATTTCAAAGAGGTTGTACCAATTTTTGCTACAACTGTGTTGTATATGCACCTGTATTCTTTCACCTTTATCCACCTTGTGAATTTCCAAATTTTATAACTATCACTAATCTATTAGGTGAAAAATGGTTTCATGGTCTAAATTTGCATTTCTTTATTTATGAATGAAATTGAGAATTTTTATGTGCCTAAAAAGATCTTTTTCTTTCTGAACTCCTTTTTCATATCCTTTGCCTATTTTTTATTTTTCTTGTTGGTATACAATAACCTTTTGTATGTATTTTGAGGATACAGTGCATACACAGTGCAAGTGTGATAAAAATTGGTACAACCTCTTTGGAATGCAATTGGAGATGGGCATGAACATGTACAGATATTTTTTTCAGTTTCACCTTTTACCTTTAATTACTGTATTTTTCCATAAAAGACTTTTTAATATTTTATAGCAAAATTTATCTCTATCATTCTGTTGTTGTTAATAGCCACTTACGTTGATTCTTACTTGAGAAGATCTTACCCACTCCAAGATCACTTAAATTTTTTTCTCCATGATACCTTATAAAACTTTTACAGTTTTGCATTTTATCTCTAAAGCTTTGGTACATCTAGAATGTACTTTAGTGCAAGGAGTGAGATAGAGATCTAATTTTTCTTCCTAAATGGCTGAAAATGTTGCCTCAATGCCATCTATTAAATAATCCATCTTTCTTCACTGATTTAAAATGCCACCTTTATCATACACTAGATTCCCTGAAGTATTTGAACCTACTTAAGATTCTATTCTGTTCCATTGATCTGTCTGCCTATGCAGATATTTTAGAAATGAATACATTTATGGAGCTATAATTTAGCATATGTGGGTCTATTTCCAAGCTTTAGTTATTTGTATTCTACAGTATGTTTATTTGTCATTGTGTACCTCAGGTTTGACTTCCTCAAGGGCAAAGATTATGGATTCTCCTCTCTCTGTAATTCCCTAAAACACTAGTCTCTGCCAAGTTTGACATTTCAGAAACTGAAATCAAGCCATGTCCTTAGGCAGAACCAGTGGTGGTCTGAGTAGTTTGAATGAGTGAAGCCCCTGCTCAAAATATTCAACCCCTAATCATAATATATAAAATACTATGACAATTAATTTCTTTTGTTAGAGGGACTTTCCTTTAAAACATTAATATTTTGCATGTTGCTGAGAATACATTCATCATAGTCCCTCCTCGGTCTAAGTTTTGCTAGAAAGGCAATGTGAGCAAACATTTACAGAGCCACGCAATCTGGTAAGAATAGTACATGTTCCATCTCATTTAATATCACAAAATAGCCTATGAAATTGGCATTATTAATCTCACTTTGCAGAGGAGGAAATAGGCTCAGAAAAGTAACTTTCCAAGTTAGTTAGTGGCAAAGCCTGGTTTCAAACCCAGGCCTGTCTGATGCCAAAGATCATGTTCGTCTTGCTCTCCCATGCTGCCTAACAGAGACAGAGTTCCTCGAGCAAGGATAGGAAATAATTTCCATTTCTTGTGCCAGCTCTGCAGTGGCTGGCTTGAGCATTGAATGGAGAATAATTTCTAACTACAACCATGCTTGGCAGGAAAGAGGACCATGAAAAATTATCAACGTCTGCCACCGAGGTCAGAGGCAGCAGCAGCAGCGGGGGACATGTATTTGCCATGACTGCCCCAAAACACAACCTAGGGTACCAAAGAAACATTTTGCCAACTTCACAGTTGTGTTTAGGAGCCATCCTAAAAATCATCCAATCAATAAAATTTTGCTCCCTAGATAAAGCCTACGAAGCCAAAGTTAAAAATAAATGTTGAGAAACACACTAAATAAAAGAGAGCATTATATATGGTATCCAAAGTATACCAGGCCTGCCAACTTGACATGCTAAATGTTCAGCCTCATTTTATAATAATCAACTTGGATCTTTGGATCATAGGAAAGCCACTGCCTCAAACCAGTGTTTTCCCATGCAGGAGAGAGGTAAGAACCCCTAGGCTGGTAGGCTCATGGCAGAGCATCTAATTTGCTATGTCTATAGCTCCATTCTAGAATTGTGTATCCAATCAAGTAAGTGAGTTGTGTTGGAATCAAGCTCTACCCAGATTCACCAGTTCTAAGAACTGGGCCTCTCGATTTATGTGACACTCAGTAGTTCCACATCTGGCCTCTCCAGAGCAGGTATTGTGAGTGGCCACCCAGCTGCTCTTCCTCTTTCCTCTCCCTCAGAGATCTGCAAACTTATTTAAGTATTCAGCCCTCCTCCCCAACTTTCTGTGGCTCAGAAAAGGTTAGCCCCACCCCAGCCCCATGGTCAATGTGCAATCCTATGCCTCTTGTCAGTAGCTGGATTAGCAACACGTGATTGCATTCAGAGTCCTGAGATATGGGCAGAGCTGTGCTCTGAGCATATAGGAAATTCTTCTTTGTTCCTCCGGGACAGCACCAGGGAACAACCATTTCTGCTGCTCACCAGACTTCTGTGCTGATAGGAGACGCAGAACTGCTGTGGCACACTCCTGCCAGCCATCACTCAGAGGAGAGCAGAGCCAAGCCAAAAAAATCCTAGGGAAATGGACCAGGACTCAACCACGATGACCACAGTAGCTCTGCACTTGCAGTTACTGAATCAATAAATGACTTGATTTATTGATCGTAAGCCATTACCTGCCTCCAAATGCTTCCTCGCTGACCTCTCTCATATACTCCACCATGAGTCTCTGAGGAGGTCATCCCTAGACTCTAGGTATTCCAAAGCTATGTACCTACTTAAAGGACATTGTAGGAGTTAATAGCACAGTCTCAAACCCTAGCCCTGCCACTTATTTTCTGTATGACCTCAGGCAAATTATTTACATTCTCCAGGCCTTGATTTCTTTGCCTGTAAGCTGGGGACAACCATCACATTGCAGAGTTGTATGAAGAGTAATGAGACAAGTCACACCTCATGCTCAGAACCAAGCCTGGCATGTAATTACTGCCCTTAGTGCATGGACTTTTGCCAGTGCCAACTGCCTCATGTTCCCATCCCCTCTCCCCCAACAGCCGGACCTCAACTCCACACTCCCCGTGTCTGTTTGGATTTCACCATCTCCAACCACGAATCCAATCCATGTGTCTGTCTGGCTGCTGCAGCCCAGTCATTCCAAATTCACACTGACCATTTTCACGTCCAGCTACAGTCACTAAAATTTTCCCATCCTGGAATCCCAGAGATGATATACTAATAGCTGAATATGCTTGTAACCTAAAGAAATAGAAGTCTGGTACTAGAAAGTTTCTTATAGATTTTAATTAGTTGTTCTTACCCCAACATTACTTCTTAAAGGCCTGTTCTTATGGGTTAATGTGTACAAAAAAATAAGGTAGTGATTACCATGAATATTCAGCTTTGTTTCTCCATAGACAGTCATCTTACTATACTAACCTTCCCTACCCATTTGACCCCAGCTATTTAATTCATTTAATTCAGAAATAAATTTGGCAAATTTTATTTATGTATTTATTTATTCATTCATTGATTTATTTATGGCCTGAAGCTGAATTTCAAAGAGACTAAGTGGGAAAATTTTCAAATACATCTTTCAAATTTCTTCTCTCCTAAAGTCGAACAATCCTCATACCGTGAAACGTGGCAGTTGAGTTGATGGGACAACTCCTTTCAAAGCACATACCTACAGCTGTTTTCCAGACCCTGGCATAGCTTGTCTGCTGCTTTCCATGCGGCTTTACTGGGAACCGTGCCACGTTCAGCTATCATTTTCTGCTTATAAAAAGAAACTGAGAGATCAGGATCGTTAGATTCTATAAACATTTGAATGCTTGAGAAGTGCAAAGCTATGAACTATTTTGCAGGGCTGCTGGAAGAAAGGAGCAGAGAGAGGAGAAAGGAAATTGCCTTGAAACTCCAATGCGTAGCATTCTCACAGGACGTCTAAAGAGACAGGAATTCAAGTTGAGCATTTGAATGTTAAAACAAAATAGACAATGCGATAATCTTCCCAGCAAAATAGCAGTCATACGTGCGCTGCCCTGAATAGAAAAGGGAAGAAAAAGGAGAAAACAGAGACAAAATGAGACACAGGGAAAAGAGGGAAACAGATCGTTCAGGGAGGGTACAGTTAAGATTTCTGTAGTTTTACAGGAAAAATAATCCTGTTCCATAAAGCAAGTTAAAATGAGAGAAATGAAAAAAAAAAAAAAAAAAAGTCAGGCTGAAATTCAGAATCTGTGATGCCTTGAAATATATTTCCTCATCTGATTCCAACAATTTCAGGTAGCCAATTCAATGCTATATCATTCCGAAAATGATTCATGGGGCCAAAGAAGCAACTTTGGGAGCATCTAAAACTCCCTGGTTCAAATCCGAGAACATTATTTTCATATTTTTCTTCGGTTTGCTCCACAGTTCTAAGACAAATTAATAGAGAGCTATCGAGATTTCAGTGTGGGCCGTATTGTTCTTGTTTGATGTGATATGTATGACCTTTCCCCATCTGGACAGGCACGGAGAGACCTGTTTTGGTGTGCTTTTTTAATTTGCTGCTCATCCATGAAATCGAATACTCCTGAGAAACCAGAATGGTAAAGAACTTAGAGCAGGTGATAAAACCTCATTTTTGCACTGTCGCTCAATAACGTTGCGCTGCTGAAGCTGCACAGCAGTAATGGCCGTGGAAATGATACTGGCCTACAAGCCCTTGGACAGGAAGAAAACTAACTGTGAGAACTTGGATTTTATTGAAAATCAAAAGCCAACGGACAGGATGCTCTCTGAACTCACCCAGGAAACGCTTAGTCAGACTCATCGGATTTAACAATACTCTGAGAAAGATTTAGAAGCAAAACCTAGGGAATTGTTTAAAAAAGATCTCTCACACACACATCAGGGTGAATTTTATAAAGCATATGAAAGACTGCAGGAAAAAGTAGATTTTACGACAGTATGCCATAACCGTCAAACACCGAACGCATTTTTAAGTTCAATAAATTCCCAATAACCATAATTGGGCCTGAAAGCATAGAGTAGGAAATAAGCAAAGAATAATTTTAAGACTAAAGGATAATATTTTTCTAAATAAATATAAGGGACGTATGGGTCTACATAAAGGGACATATAACTAATATGGTTATGTAAAACAGTAATTTCTCTGACGTGAGATCCACGAATGTTTACTGAGTACCTGCTCTGGGCTACTGTCTGTTGTATGTGCTGTAGGTCCAGCTATGAACAGGACAACATTACTTCTCCTGCAGAACTTATTTTCTCATTGGAAAGAAACACGAAATAAATATATTTATGAAGCTATATTCAATGCCTGTAAATGATCAAGATCAGCCACTTTACTCAACACTCATACCAGCTATCATATGGAAGAAACGTACAAACCTAACTGCATCATGGCACATTTTCACACACTCCAAAACATGACTCCTTTAAAAGTAGTATGATAATATTTACAAAATATGCATTTTTTATTTTTTCTTATCTTTCTAAGTTGTTACACAGAAGCCATCTTAAGGCTCATGAGTACTAAAGATAAAGATTTACCACTTTCAGCAGATAAGAGGACTTCCATCTCTGCTTCATTGTCATTTATGTTAAATAATTTCAGGTTTCCATTTTCAAATATTTTGTTCAAATAATGAAATAAAATGCAATCCAATATTCAAATAATTGGCCCAACAACCATACGAAAGGCAATACTGCTGAAAATGAATTGTGACATGGCACATATCTTCGTTATTCAACAGCTTGAATTTTTTTCAGCTGATAGAAGAAAGTCCAAATTTAATAGTGAAAGGCAATTAAGAAGGGTGAAAGTATAATGGAATAAAAGGGTGGATTGTATGGAAGTTGAATTTTTAAAAATGTCTATACCAAGTCAGGCACACGTGCTGGACTACCATAGTTGACAACGAGCCTTCTATTAGAAGGCTATCCTGCAACCCCGTATTCCAGCTCTTGCCTCTCTGGGCTGGGAGAGACACGGATCTGAGCCTCTGCATGAAGTCCAAAGGAGCATTAACAGAATGTCTGCCATAGACAGTTTCATCCAAAGGATGAGGAAGATCAGGTGCATGAATATTCTACGCAGAGTCAAGGAATGAAAGAAAGGGGGACCAGATGATTGGTGCCATTTCTCTCGTTTCCTTTGTAGCTGCACTTAACCCAGGTACACCAGTGAGAACCGAAATAGGCTGTACATTTTTTAAGGTATCCCACAGAAACTATTCTGTACCAATGACCTTTTGCAACTCCCTTACCCTCTCTGAGGTTCAGTTTCCCTTACCTCTAAAATGAGGAAGAATTATTAAATAAAATAACTCTTATTTTAAAAAACCACACTATTAAGCAGGGTCATAGAAAATACTCGATGTGAGAAACTGAATAAACAAGCTAGTATCATTCCTAACAAGTGACTGAAACTGCAAATCTTGGTAAGAGTAAAAACTCACCTAACCCTAGATACATCTATCACCTATCAGTAAGGTGACAGAATAATCAAGAATAATTTCTAAACCAACATTAGATCTTAAGAACAAATTTTTATAAAATACAGCAAAATGGACATAATCACTGAATATAGGAATTTAAAGTGTCCTATGAAATACAGAATTTAATTTCTGATAAATCAATTGTCTGCTTTTTATATTTTTGGTTTGGCTTTTGAAAATATATTAGTTTTTCATATTATTTGTGCCCATTTTCCTAATAAAATTTATTTTAGTAGAGAAATTATTAGTTATAAATCTATAGTCTATTTATATCTTTCAATTGGCCATAGAATAACATTTTAGGGGAGAAAATAAAAATTTTTATACGAGAAATAAAGGCAAAACATCTCATTGTTTTCTCAACGCTTTGATATTTTTCTAATACCATTAGTCTCTTAGTAATGTTTTTAACTCCCTGGTTTTCAAAGGCTTTTGTGAGATACTTTCCTGTTTTCTTTGGAGTGAGTTGAATAGAGTTCAGCATGCAGCAATCATTGCTGCGCTCCATGTACATCACCTTCTCACAACGCCATAAATAATATGTAAAAATCAATAATGATTTTAAATCTTATTACTGGTTCAATGCCATGTTATAGGAAAGAATTGCTTTGTGTGGATTCTAATATTCTCCTGAGAAAATTAGCCAGTAACTTTTGCAGTCTTTTGTCCTCAATCAGATAAATTTTACTCAAGGTTCTTTAGAAATAAAAGCAATTGAGGTTATAATACAGGAACACATTTTACCTCAGTTCCTCTTCAACATTGTTAGACTTAACTAGGCAAGATTAATTTGTACAAGATCGTATGTTTAATTTTAAGACAATGAATGACATTTCAATTGTTGCATTTATTATTTATTACTAAATGCTTACAATATATAAACTAGTTAATTTATTAACACAAATCTATATTTTCTAATGTTTAAAAAATCAGAAGATTAATCTGTACAAGGAATGCTGCATACTATCTCTAAAATACAATCTGCGACTCTCAGAGTATCTCTCAGAGCCAACACTGTGTAATGCCCTCACAAGTTGCCTTCAAGAACTCATGTTGGCCAAGTTATGCTGCTACAACAAGCAATCTCCAAAATACCAGTGGCTTAAGACCATAGTGCTTTATATCTGACTCATGCTACATTTCCACCACAGGCCAGCAGGGGCCTCGGCTCCTCATAGCTTCTCAGGGATCCAAGCTGCTGGCAGCTTTGTCCGACCTCAGGTTTAAACAACCACTGACAAGGGGGCCAGGGGGTAAAAAGAGCTTTCTTCCTAAAAGTCACACACTTCATTCCCACTCATACTTCATTGGCCAAAGCAAGCCACATGGCATCACCCACGTTTATGTGGGCAGGGAAGTGCAATCCCTCCATGTGCCAAGGACAGCCAGACATATTTTGTGGACAGCACTAATGGGTATCACAGTTCCCACTCACCTCATCATTAAGGAAAGAAGGAAGAAGCAAGGGTTTTAACAGTTGGTCTCAAAAATGCCCAAACTCCTTTCAATGCCATTCATCCTATTCCTTTCTAACTCAGACCAGGAAAAAGAGGAGTGAATAGAGTGAGAGTTATTAATACAGTTTTCCCTCATAGTATCTCCTGCTTATAAATACAAGCTTAAAAATGATCTTCTCTTCCTCTTATGTTTCCATGATACTGCTAAATATGAACTTGGCTGGATTCAGAACCTCCTGGAAAAATTAGGAATAGGTCAGCGCAGACTTGAGAACATCAGATTAAAATGCATAGTCCCTAATGCTTGTTTATACTCTATGCCAGATGTTATTCTTGGCAGTTTGTATGGCTCACCTCATATAATCTTCATAGAAAATTGTATGAAGTATGTAGGCACTGTTATTATCCCCATGTGTTAAGTGAGGAAGATTAAGAAGATCACAGAAGTGGTTAGTGAAAGAGGGTGGGTTCCATCCCAAGCATGGACTCCAGAGCCCATATTCCCGACCAACACATGACAGTGAGTAACAGTGATGAAATATTTTATTATATAATACCATTTGAACTTCTGCATTTATATAAATGTCAGTTTACAATCATAATTCTGAGACGGAGTTTCCAAAATAGCATTGCAACACATTCCTTCATTTACAAAAAAGGAACTAGCTTTTAACTTTTTGAGATTTCATACATCAAATGGCAGGATATGTAAAGAGTACTTTTGAAGCTACTTTATAAACTTTACATGGCTCTAATGTAATTAGAGAATTTAAAATTTTATCAGAACTGAGTAAGACTGAGAGCTTATGAGGAGTGGACCAGGAACATGACAATATTCACAGCTGCCACATTTACAACTCCGGAATGACACCTGTGGAGGCCACATAAATGTTGCCCCTTGGAGCTGTGTGGTGCAAAATGTGTGTGACCATATGTTGAGGCTCTAATGTTTTTACAGGAAATCTGCCTTCACTTGCATTGCTATTCCAAGATGCCGTCTTCTGGCAAAATAGGCAGTCCTATTTTGATTTCTGTTTTCTAAATATCCTCAAAGTATTCTTCTCTAAATTGGTAGAGAATGTTGTCATACTGATACGATATGCATTTTGAAAACCAGTCTTAAATGAACACATCTCATGTTGTCATCCCAGTTGCCTGAAGAGTCAGTGTCTAGGTCTACATATGTAAATTATATTAATTGGACTGGGGACCTGCAAAACAGTAGAATTTAAGGAACTATATTTACTCAGGTATACAATTACAGCTAATCAACTCAACTACTTTAAAACGTCTTAGCAATGTATTATATTGCATTATAGACTTTGTGCGTTTACTAGTATCTATGGGGAAAAATCATAATCATTTTCAAGAACACAAGAAAGAAACACCGTTTCAGTTCATCAACTTCAATAGCTTCCTTTCCCAATCTCCAGAAAATTTCTGGGTCACTCTTCTCCTTCCATAGGACCCCACAAACAGTCCCCACAGGGTCTCTCTCCACTATTGCAATTGTGTTTTAATTTTGTTTTAATCGTATTTTCAACCCTCCAACCCACTCCAATGTCAGCAAACTGCTGTCGATCTTGAGAAGTCCTTTGTTGTAAATCCCGCTGAGCCACTTTCTGCAGAGAATTGCCCCCTTTGAAGACTTGCTCCAGTGGTCTTTGTGTTGGCTGCTTCGCTAAAGGAATAATGCAGCATGCCTTAGGTAAAAATTTTTCAGCACCTTTCTTTTTGAATGGTATTTGTACACCTTAGTAGTCATCATAGAGTCTCTGCTGACCTAAAAGATTTGCAGCTTTATAAAAGCTGTGGCAGATGCTAAGAATATTCACCAATCCTTTTCTTTTTTTGAAACAGGCCCCAAAAGGAATAACTTATGGGAAAATATTGATTTATTTTCCCAAAGATCAACTATTAAGTATGAAAGGACACCTAAAAGCAAAATTGAAAGGTTTGCAGTGTCAAACTAGGACAGAAGGTAGAGAAGGAAAACCACACTTCCCCACCTCAGGACGCAAGGGCTAGGGAACAAATCAGAAATAAAATGTCTGTGGCATTTATTATTTCTTATTACTGTGAGTCAGCTCTGGCAGCAAAAGCTAAGTAAATGAAGCCACTTAGGGCTGTGCTTCTCAAACTTAAACTTTAATGTGCATGAGAATCACCAGGGATCTTATTAAAATACAGATTATGATTCACTGGGTGTAGGTAGAGTCTGGGATTTTGCATTTCTGACCAGCCTCCAGGTCATACTGACTCTGTTTATCCAGGGACCGCACTTTGAGTAGCGTGGGTTTAGGCCACTTGCTAACAGGGACTAACCATGATGTCCTACAACAGCAAATGTCTGGGCTCTTTCCAGCAAGACAGACAAGAGCAAATACTGGTGTGCCATCTGCATTGCCTGCCTCAGAAAATAAAGAAGGGACGAGGAGCCCCCCTGGTGGCACTCTCTGCCCATAAACGGATTACATTCCCATGAGAAGGATTGAACATTGAACGAGGCAATGGCTTTGGTGCAGTGAGTTCAGCAGTCCTTCTGCTGTGTGTTGGGTGCACTCAGTTTGGTTTTCACATTGCCAGCCTCAGTGAGGTGGAACAGAGGATTACAAAGGGATAATCTAAATGGCAATTGCAAGTGTATTGTTGTGGTCACCAGCACCTTTTCCATCAGTATTTTCCATTTCTCCAAAGCCTTATGGAGCAGTTAATCTATTTAGGTGATTTCTGAAGAGAAAATGAACAATACATGTTCCAAAGTGGCAAGTGTAGTGAAAGTTAAAAATGATACTTTTTTTTTATCCCAAAGCCTCCAAAATGTTCACAGATCTTACTATTGTCATAAAAATAAATGACAAAAGGGATTTAGTTCAGTTAGAAATCATCCTGCTATTGGCCATGTGGAGAAATTTAAAATAAAACACACTGCCTTCTAGCTTTCAGCAGCTTCTAGCCCTGAGCATTGAGATAAAAGTCCAATATGAAAGCTCCTAATGATCTATGATTTGAAGAGCTGGCTGTTTTAACAGCGATCATGGCCAAAGAGTTAGAAAAAGAGGGATTTCAAATCCAAGACCAAAAATAGTAGATTTATGCTCAGATGGGTTTGTTCCTTTAGAGAATGCTCCATTGATCTTTCTGAAATTCTTCCAGGTGAGTTACCTGCTCTGTCCAAAAGAAGTTACCATCTAAAAAAAAAACAAAGCTATATTTCTAAGCTAACAATTCCCTCTAGTTGAAACAAGACTTTGGCCAAATTTACAAAACAACATTGCTCACCAAATTGCCAAAGATATATATCAATATTATAAGTGAAAATGTAAAAGAAATTAGGCACAAACGTTTAAAAGCCCAGTGTGATTGCACAAAATCTACAACAGTAGAGGTTTGGGTTGGAGCCTGGTTAGAAAGAGAACAGCCAGAAAGAACCTGGACTGGTTTATAAAATTACACCCAAAGGAGGGACAATCTAATTGGTGGGCTTAGTAGGTATTAATAGACACCTACATGAAATTAAACTGTTGTAAGGACTCTTCCTCTATCCCAGTACCAAAGCTTCTTTGGCCTAAAATTCCAAATTAGACCCCCCCCCCACCTATTAACATATCCGTGGGAGAAGGAGCACATTCAATTGTCATGAATCCTTGATATATTTGCATTGGTTAGTTTTCAGAGTCTCTTCTGATTACCTAGCCATAAATATATTTTATTTTCATGAAAGTAGGAAGAGGAGGAACAAAAGAAATGTCCAGAACCAATGCAGGGCTGATTAGCAAGGCACCTAGAAGTGGTTACAAGGGTTCAGATACCCGGTGCCTGAATACAGAATTGGGCCTTTGCCAAAAGTAAACTTAATATTCTTTAAATTTTTCCCTGCAATGAGATGAAAGCAATCACAGAACTGTGAATGACAGGTGCCCCACATCTCAAGCTAAATCGACTTGGAACACAAAGTTTGGCTCTTTTCAGTTAAAAATACCAAATGACAAACATCAATTGTTTGACTAAGTTGGGGCAGGACAACCTAATTGGATATTGTCCACTTCACTTGTAGTCAAGGTATTCGTAACAGACAGTAATAAAACTCTTCATACACTGGATCCTTATATTCATTTAGGAAACACGTTTCTCCCTCTGGCAGGATAGCGTTTCTGGTAGGAAACAGCTGTTTTCACCTCAATCTTAAAAAATGGCTGTGATTCACCTGTGTTCAAGGGAGCGCGTCAAACTCCATCAAGATGAACTTGAGGCTAAAAAGTACACATGTTGCTTTTTAAGTAAATGGAAAGTAGAAGTGTGGGTGAATGAGTGCCACAGGTAATGCTGTCACACCAAAAAGACAGACGCCAGGGACAAATTCTCCTGGTCCTCAGAGTCTCCTTTTTCTACTTAACCACACTGTTCCCCCGCCCCTCAGGTGTCCTTGATGTACCTCTGAACACCCTAAGAATGATTTTCAGACCTAATACATTTCCACAAGTGTGCAATGAATGCCTCTGTGAAATAGAGAGATGAGCTTGAAAGAAAAGATGAAATTTGCACATGTTCCTTTGCAACCAAGATTTTCTAGTGAATTGCTCGATTCAGAATCTAATTCTCCCTATTCTTCAGTGTTTGAAGTGTAACATGCATTCATGCAGCTAATGGATCTGTTTCTG
The DNA here is from genome assembly GCF_020740605.2 of Lemur catta. Taxonomy (NCBI): domain Eukaryota; kingdom Metazoa; phylum Chordata; class Mammalia; order Primates; family Lemuridae; genus Lemur; species Lemur catta. Next base: position 87,347,216 of record NC_059132.1, on the reverse strand, counting down.
GCCACAGTGCCATCTTTGGAATGCAAACCTTGCAGAGTGTGCATCTGACTGACCTTCCCCACTGCTCTCTATCTTGCTGCATACTGATTTGTTCCTACAGAAAAAGGAAAGGCAGAAGGGCTAAACAGCCCAGCACAGATTAAATGAAAGGAGAAATAAATTTCTATTTTTTTGTAAATAACTAACTGCAGTCTCTCTAAGGCTTCAGAATCATTCATTCACATATTGATACCACACATATACATGTCACATTTCTAGGAACAAGGGGTAAAAGAGTAAGCAAGACAAAGCTTCTGACAACATGGAACTTACACTGTAGGGATGATAGACAATAAAGAAAGCAAAAATAATAAAAAATAACCTGCATACCTAAAATGCAATGCTGTGTAGTAATAAGTGTTGTGAGGAAAAATAAACCTGGGGAAGGGGATCGAGGTGAAGGTGAAGTGCATACCCACAGTAGGTCCCTCTAAGAAGGTGGTATCAGAATGAAGATGTCTATGAAATAGGGCAGCAGTCCTTACACATCTCTGGAGGCAGACATTCCCAAGCAGAGAGAATATAATGTCCAAAGGCCCTGAGGTGGATGGAAGCTTGGTATTTTTGAGAAACATGAAAAGCCAGTATGGTAGAGCCAAGTGCAAGAACAGCAGGAGATGAGATTGGGTAGACAGGAAGAGGTCAGATCAAATAGGGTCTGGAAGGCTATAGGAAGGAGCTGTGTGTTTATTCTGATCAAGCTGCTGGAGAATTTGGGGCAGAAAATTTAAGTTCCTTACGTAATCTGATTTACATTTTAACCAGCTAACTCTGGAACTCTTGCCTTGTGGGTAAGCAAGATTAGAAGCACAAAAACCAGTCAGGATTCTAAATGAAATTTTTTTACTAGGAAAGTAATGCTTAACATAGTGAAACTCATCAAATTCTAGATATATTTTGAGGTTGGAGATGATTTTCCGATATATGAAATAGGAGGTTTGTGGGATAGAGAGGCATCAGGATAACTCCTGGTTTTTGACCTGAATCTCGTAGTGAATGGTGGTGGTGTTTGCTAAGACGGAAGAAAAAAATGGCTGGGAAATGGGAATCAAGAGCTCTACTTTGAACATGTTAAATTTGAAAGTGTTCTTTAGACATCCAAGTAGAAATGTTGAGGAAAGAGTTTGACATACAAGTTTGGAGCCCAGAGGAAAGGAAAAGGCTAACATTATAAATCCCACAACCAGCTAGAAGTAAATGATATTTAAAGCTAAAGTACTGAACCAAATCACCTAGGGAGAAAGCATAGAAACAGAAGAGAAAGCACCCCAAAACCTTTATGACAGCAAAGAAGAATGGAAAGGCACAACCACTGTGTAGGAAGAAAACAAGGGAAGAATGGAGTTACCCAAGCCAGTGAAAAACGTACATCCAGAGGGTAGAAGTGTGCAACTGGTTTAAGTGATGCTGACATGTTACATAATCAAGACTGAGAAATCTCCATAAAATTTGGCAAGATGAAACCATTGGTAACCTTGATGAGAAGAATTTCAGTGATGTGTTAGGGACAAAAGCCTGAGAAGAATAAGCTAAGGAATGAATATTGAATCCCTCTTTCAAGAAGAGCAGAGAACATCTGAAAGGGGATGTGAAATCCAATCTGGAGTGAAGGATTTAGTCATGGGTTATTTTAGAATATCTTTGAAGGTGGGTAGGAATGATTGTACAGAGAAGGAGAAAATGATGCTGGAGAAAGAGAAAAATTGCAGAGCAAAGTCCTTGAGGAGGCAAGAAGAGATGGGGTCTCTTGTATAAGTGAAGAGTTTGGCTTCAAAAGAAACAGGACTCTTCAAACATTATAACAAAATGGAACCCAAATGTATTGGTCCAGTAGTAGGATTGCTGGGTGGAATGGTAGATCTATATTTATTTCTTTGAGGAATCTCCATACTGTTTTTCATAGAGATTGTACTAAATTTGCAGTCCCATGAACAGTGTATAAGTGTTCCTTTCTCTCTGTATCCATGCCAGCCTCTGTTGTTTTTTGACTTTTTAATAATGGCCATTCTTATAGGGGTAATGTGATATCTCATTATAGTTATAATTTGCATTTCCCTGACGATTAGTGATGTTGAGCACTTTTTCATATGTTTTTTGGCCATTTGTCTACCTTCTTTCGAAAAACTTCTGTTCATGTCTTTCAAGAGAGTGAATAGACAACCTGCATAATGCAAAAATATTTGCAAACTATACATCTGACAAAGGACTAATATCCAGAATCTACAAAGAACTCAAACAAATTAGCAAGAAAAAAACAAAAAACCCCATCAAAAAGTGTGCATTATTATTAAACTGGAATAGAACTCTTTCCCTTAAGTTTTATCATTTATTAAAAATCTCCCTAGATTTTCAGGCAATTCAGGGAAATGTAACTTGCAGGAAAAAAAATACAACATTCTAACAAAATTTCTCTTTTGAAAAAATAATTGTCCTTTCTGTACTCTGTGAAAATAGTATTGAACCAACAGAAATTCTTGTAAACGCCTGAAGCTGGAAGTCTATCTCTGTATTTTCTTTTGATCTTTCTGTGCATTTAATGGCTTCATGAAGTTTGAATGGAATATATGCATGTCACAGCATGGCAGAGGGATAATATATTTCCCCCTGCTTCACTGAGCATGAGTTGTGTTTCTTGACATCTTGAGAGTCCACAGTGCGGCACATTTATCCCCATTAGAAAAGCTCAGTCTAATAATATATGGAAGCTGCAGCCATTTATGACAAATATGTAAAATCATAACCTTATACATTTTGGAGATGGATACATATACATTGAATCTACTAATTATGCATTGACAGATTTTTGTTAAAACTAGGTTTTCAACTCCAAAGACTAAATGGCAAATATATTGATTATATTTGTATATTTATGCAGCCTCAAAAGGCTATAACTGTAATTCCAAGACAGAGAAAAATAGAATAGTGCCACTGGTCCCACTTTGGCCATATATGAATTCACTTTGTACACTTTGAGCAAACAGCTATTCAGATCAGGGTATCTGTTTATAAATGTGATTAATTTGTGATAATACATTCAGCTCTTTCTAATCTCATTTTAGGGCCAAAGATCACAGCAATGAAAGAGTATATTTGTAAAAGTGACCAAAAATAAGCAAATATTTATGATTCAAATCCCAAATTTACTACTTGTATAACCTTGGGTAAATTTACTTAACCTGAGTCTCAGTTTGCTCACCTGTAAAATGAGGATGATGCTAATACCTGCCTCATAGGATTGTATGTAAAATGCTCTGCATACCATTGATATTCAACAACTGTTAGCTATTTTCATCATGACTATTACCTTAGAGCCCTCACAAGTATGCCAGTGGGAAGAAGTGGGCATAATATGTGAAAGAGAGAAGGCAGGGGAGCTGCCATTAACTGTGTTCTCCAGTTGCCCTTAACTGCTCCCAAAGGGTGTAATATGATGCTGTCCCTAAACACACCTGAGAGAGACACAAGATCCTGAGAACTACACAAAGGCCTGACAAACTCAGCAGAAGTCTTGTTTCTTAACCAGACTTAAATCATAAGCTCCAAAATTTAAGTCTGTATCCACATCCAATTTGCACACAGAAAAACATCTTGTAGCAACCTTACAACCAAGAGGATAAAGGCCAGGAGGCATGTAAAGAGAGCAATAGGGTTAGTTTTCTCTCCTCTGTAACCAGGGGTTGTAGATTTTGCATCTTTCCAATCTTGGAGATAGCATTTCTTGGAAGAAATTGTGCAAAAATCTGTCAATTAGCTGATTCTCTGTGTTGATAAGGCTATAAACTCACTCCTCCAATTTTTTGGCTTTGAAATTCAAAAGCCATGAGAGTGAAAAATAATGTTTCACACCATTTTCCACAAACTTAAGAATTCAAATACATTACCAGTGTTAAAATCTCATATTCTTAATATACCTGCTTCTGTAATTAACACAGTGCAGTCATTAATATACTATATTATGTTATGAAGTCATAATTGCAGCCAAGCAGAAAATAATTACCATCTATCAGCTTTCATGTTTTACAAAAGCCAAATTATTTTTCCTTTGTTTTAGAAGTTCCCCAGGACAAATAATAGTTTTATAGTAGCAACTCTTTCATTTCATGACCCAACTGCCACATGTCTCTATAAAACTGTCTTGTATCCTTCTGGGCTCAACTCACATGTAACTGTTTCAATTTTAAAATCTAATCCAAGGGCAAATCCTCATGATTCCATTGTGAACAACAGTGAAAAATATAGGGTCTCTTTCAAACTTATCTCTGTGTGAAAACAAGTCATTTCACACCTCACTCAGATCAAGCCTATAAAACAATTCTTTGCAATTAATTCATGTCAGCGAACCTATAATGAACACCCACTCTAACACACATTGTTGGACAATGTGCTCTGGAGGTACAGAGCCCATGCCCTCGGGCAGCTTATATAACATAGAAAAACAAGACAAATAACTCTAATACAAAGGCAGAATAAGAAAAAGGCCTGAAGGAAAGATAAACATTATTACGAGGTTCAGAGGCAGGACAGCTCAAGATCCTCTAATTGCATAGACTGACATCATTGAAGGGATGCAATGTAAGGTTGGTAGAACTTCATCCAACAAAGATAGGCCTGGGCATTCCTGGCAGAGCAAACAGCATTATCCAATACCCTAATGCAGGAAAGCACATGGTATTTTGGAGTCAACAGGTAGTCCCGTGTGCTTAAGTCAAGAATAACCTCTGTAATGGACTTCTGTTGTTTCTGCTACCCAGGATCCATTTACTCAACTTCTAGAATAGCCACATTTTTTTCTTGCAAAAGCCATCCCTTCCATGGTCCGTAGGATCTGAGTGGTCCTTTTCCCAGCCAGCTCCAGAGAGGAAAATGAGACCTTCATAATACACTTAACTGCAATGACTGCTGATGGAGTGGGTAAGTAACCTAATCTGTTTTATCAGCATTATTCAAGCTGGTAGAGAAGATACTTACTATTGTCTTCTGAGAATGAACCAGAAAGTCAGTGACTCCAAGATCTGCTGGCAATCATCTTATAGTGATAAAGGTACCAGTGACAGACCAAGAAAATGGCAAGATAGATGTCAAATCCTTCTACTTTAACTCCAGATGGGTGTATCCTGCAAGGATGCCCAAGGGCATTTCAAAATCAACATGGCCCAAACCAAACTCATCATCTTATTTTTATAGCTCCCTCACCCATCCACCAAAATAAATTCTTTCATGTTCTCCATATTTATTAATTACATTACCATCCACCTAGTTATTCAAATTAGAAAGTGGATAACAGATTTAAATCAAAGGCATGAAACTATAAGAATTCTAGAAGAAAATATTGGAAAAACTCTTATAGACATTGGCCTAGGGAAAGAATTTATGAAGAAGATTCCAAAGGCAATCACAGCAGCAACAAAAATAAATAAATGGGACCTGATCAAATTAAAAAGCTTCTGCAAAGCCAAAGAAATAGTCACGAGAGCAAACAGACAACCTACAGAATGGGAGAAAATATTCTCATGCTACACATTTGATAAAGGGCTGATAATTAGAATCTATATAGAACTCAGGAAAATCAGCAAGAAAAAAAATCACACAACCCTATCAAAAAGTGGGCAAAGGACATGAACAGAAACTTTTTGAAAGAAGATAGACTAATGGCCAACAAACATATGAAAAAACGCTCAACATTTCTAATTATCAGGGAAATGCAAATCAAAACCACATTGAGATACCACTTAACTCCAGTGAGAATGTCCTTTATCAAAAAATTCCAAAACAATAAATGTTGGCGTCGATGCGGAGAGATAGGAACACTCATACACTGCTGGTGGGACTGCAAACTAGTACAACCTCTGTGGAAAGTGATATGGAAATACCTCAAAGAGCTACAAGTGGATCTACCATTTGATCCAGCAATCCCATTACTGGGCATCTACCCAAAGGAAAAAAAGACATTCTATAAAAAAGACATTTGCACTAGAATGTTTATAGCAGCACAATTCACAATTGCAAAGATGTGGAAACAACCCAAGTGTCCATCAATATATGAGTGGATTCAAAAAATTTGGTATATGTATACCATGGAGTTCTACTCAGCCACAAAAAACAATGGTGATCTAGCACCTCTTGTATTATCCTGGATAGAGCTGGAACCCAGTCTCCTAAGTGAAGTATCCCAAGAATGGAAAAACAAGCACCACATGTACTTACCATCAAATTGGTTTCACTGATCATCACCTAAGAGCACATTTAGGAATAATAGTAATCGGGTGTAGGGCAGATGTAGGGGGTGGGCAGGGGAAGGGTGTATACATACATAATGAGTGTGATGCGCACCATCTAGGGGATGGACATGCTTGAAGCTCTGACTCAGGGCAGGGGGGAAGGGCAATATACCTAACCTAAACTTTTGTACCCCCATAATATGCTGAAATAAAAAAAAATACAAAAAAAAAAAAAAGATGCATCAGAGTGGCTCGGGGAAGACAAGAGACACTAGAACAATAGCTTATGCAAAAGCCCAGAGATAACAAAGAACAAAGCTCATTCAGGGAATTACAAGAAATGAGTGGAGCTGGAGAACTAGCTATTGGATATAGGGAACGATTGCAGAGGAAATTGCTGGTGATGATTCCTTTAAATGATCAATGGATACAGGATAAAGAATTTTTACAAACTTATATTTTTGCTATGTGAGAGAATTTCTTTGTTATTTACCCCCATAATTCCACCTCTAACAACTACTTGTGTGATCCTAAGAAAGGCAAACCTCCCTATGTCTCACCTTCCTTGTTTTTATCATGAGAAGAATAACTATATAACATTGGTGTGAAGTGTAGCTAACACAGTTAAAATACTGTGCCAGGAACTAACTAGACACCCATCAAATGTTTCACTCCTCCTGGGAGTTAACAGTTAAACTACATTTTGCAGCAACCTTATATCTAGGTGGGCCATGTAACTAGTTATCAACCATGGAATCTGCCAGTTCTGGGCTGAGGCAGTTAAGAGCAGGTGTGCCTTTCTCATAATCTCTCACTCTTTCCTGTTCATGTTGAATGTTCACCAGGAAGAAGCCTGGGTCTCTCAATGACTACCTGGAGCAGATCTCCTTTGCATCATTTACACCTATCCCCTGCTTACCTTCTTGGGCTCTGGCATGTGGAGAAAAGAAAAGAAAAGAAAAGAAAAGAAAAGAAAAGAAAAGAAAAGAAAAGAAAAGAAAAGAAAAGAAAAGAAAAGAAAAGAAAAGAAAAGAAAAGAAAAGAAAAGAAAAGAAAAGAAAAGAAAAGAAAAGAAAAGAAAAGAAAAGAAAAGAAAAGAGAAAAGAAAAGGAAAGAAAAGAAAAAGAAAAAGAAAAAGAAAGGAAGGAGAGAGAGAGAAGGAGGGAGGAAGGAAGGAAGATTTGCATTGTGTTAAGACACTAAGGATTTGGGGTTGTTTGTTACAGTGGCTGTCCTATCCTAATTTATTCAAACATTTAGCACAACATTTAATACATAGTAAGTACTCAGTACATGTTAGCTGAGGATGTTATAATTATTTGTTATTTTTTATTGCATGAGAAAATATGGGATATTAGTTCAAGTTCAAGCTCTAAAGTCAGACAGAATTGCATCTGAATCCTGACTCCACATTTACTTTGTTTTCTTGGCCAAGTTATTTATTCCCCTATGCCTCCCTTCACTTATCTGTAAAGTGTAGACAATAACAGTGCCTACCTCATAAGGTCACCGTGAGCACTGAATGATATAAAGCATGTAAATCATTTGACACACCTGCACATAGTAAATGCTCAATAAATAAAAGCTGCATATTATCTTGATCGTGGAATCCAATATAGGGGAAGTGTGAAGATTTGCTGCTACATCTGTACTTCATGCAATCACCCCAGGAATGTTACTCTTACTGCATATCCGTAATATTTTCAGGTCAGTAATTACTCTGACAGACAAAGATAATAATGTGTTAACAGATCAGGCCTCCAGTGCTCATAAATTCTTGCTTCTCTCTTTCCTCAGCAAGTATTTCAGGGTCCAGGGGTTTGAGTTGTTACTGGCCTCAGAGGTTTTTCAATGGCTGGTTCTCTCACTGCTAATGCTCCTGGCATGCTCCATTTTCCCAGCGCCACAAGTTGCAATCAACTCATGCTGGCAGTTGACACCTTTTAATATTTGTTGCTCTTTTTCTGCCTAGTACTTGTGGCTCCATCTTGACATGAAGCTGTTCCTGTTATTGCCATGACTAACTAAATAGTCTTTGGACTCTAGCTGGGAAACAGTACCATAAATTGCTTAGAGTTATCTTATTTCCTGCAAACAAAAATCCTGGCAGCTTCAGGCCCATTTTTACTTTATTATTTATATGGCCAGGCCATTTATTGCAGGATACTGCTTCTCCCTGGGTTGGAGTAGGCAAATTATTCCATTTCCTATTGTAAATGGTGCAACTCCTGATTCAGCAGCCTTGACGGGAGGCGTACTTGGGATGGAAGTATTTGCACATTTGTTGCTGAGAGTAGAAATTCATTATCTGCACCCTGTTCTTCTCTGGCACTTAAAACAGAGTGAGATTGAAGAGATGGATTTTCGTATCTCTTTAGCCATGGGGTCAGGTTATTGCTGTAGAGAGAAAGATGAAGAGAGATAGCTTGGACAGCACGGTCTATTGGTTCCACTTAGTAAAGGCCTATTAATTACATAACATGCATCTGTATCTGCGTCTTTCAAATAACATTTCTAACCACCTGGGGAACTGCTAAGAAGGCACAGAAGGATGTATAAAGAATGGATACAATTAAGCAATTATGATCAAGGATGGAGAAAGGTCTGAAGGGGGAGAAGAGGAAAACGCTCCTACTTCAATGCTGTAGGATTTTTTAATAGAAAAAATAATCTTTTAAGTTATGGAAGCATTTATTTTGTAAATTGCTACACAAATAACAAAGTAGTAAGGGACGTAAATTTATCAGTGAAGGGATCAGGTGTATTCTGAAAAGTAGAAGAGGAGCTGGGAGATTTCTGATTGAAAAGAAAC